>NW_022681473.1:96393998-97694498 GCF_009764315.1 Trachypithecus francoisi
AGTGCAATATTGCATATCAGAGACAATAAGAAGCACTCTTGACTTGTTCCTGTTCTTAAAAGGAAAATGTTCAATGTCTCACCCTTAAGTATGTTTCATATAGCGTTTTGTAGATCTCTTTTATCAGTTAAAGGTGTTTCCTCCTATTCTTCATTTGGGAAGAGTTATTGTTTTTTTAACCATCAATTGATTTTTATAAAATGCTTTTTTGGTGTCTATCAAGTATTAACTAGTTAGTATAGTATTTTTTTTTAAACACTTTTTCTTTTAAAGGATTTTACATCAGTGTCTTGGGTGCTATGAACCTGTATACGGTCCCTGTCAGGTTTTCGACTCTCAGTTCCAAAGCCTGCCCTTCTTTGCTTTTTTTTTCTTTGGTATACTGGAGCTTAGGCTCTGAGAACCACATACAAAACATGGCTGTTCTGCAGTCTTTCTGCTGTGAGTTTTCTTCTCTATTGACTGCTATTGCTGTGTTGCCCCACAGGTGTCTTAGACCACTAGCCTTAAAAGTAAATTGGGAAGTGATCCTACTTCTTCTATTCTCTGGAATTATTTTGGCAAGATTAAAATATTTGTTTCTTGATTGTGTATAACTAATCAAGTTATACAAGTTATAGTGTATAACTAATCAAAAATAATACTTCGGGTTATTCTTTGTTGAAGTAACCTGAATCTGGAACTTTCTTGTGGAAAGATGTTGAGTTTATTATTATAATTTGAGGCAAGGGTTTCACTCAGTTGCCATGGCTGGAGTGCAGTGGCATGATTTTGGCTCACTGCAGCCTTGACCACCCTCTGTTCAGGTGATCCTCCCACCTCAGCCTCCTGAGTAGCTGGGACTACAGGTGCATGCCACCACGCCCGGCTAGTTTTTGTATTCTTTGTAGAGATGGGGTTTTGCCACACTGCCCAGGTTGGTCTTGAACTCCTGGGCTCAAGGGGTCTGTCCACCTTGGCCTCCCAAAGTGCTAGGATTATAGGCAGGAGCCACCACACCTGGCTGGATGTTGAATTATTGATTCAATTTCTTTAACAGTTATAATCCAAGTTTTTGGTCTTGAGTTGATATTCATGAGGTATATATTTTTTTTCTGGAAAATTTTCTAATCTAACTTTTCACAGTTATTGGCAGAAAGTTAATATCCTTTTATCTTTTTGATGTTTGTGGAGGGTTAAAGTTATCTTTTTCATTATCCACACTGATTATTTGTATCTTTTTTTTTTTTTTTTTGAGATGGAGTTTCGCTCTTGTTGCCCAGGTTGGAGTGCAGAGGCATGATCTTGGCTCACCACAACCTCCGCCTCCTGGGTTCAAGCGATTCTCCTGCCTCAGCCTCCCAAGTAGCTGGGATTACAGGCATTTGCCACCATGCCTGGCTAATTTTGTATTTTTAGTAGAGATGGCATTTCTCCAGGTTGGTCAGGCTGGTCTTGAACTCCCAACCTCAGGTGATCCACCTGCCTCGGCCTCCCAAAGTGGTGGAATTACAGGCGTGAGCCACCATGCCCAGCCCTGATTATTTGTATTTTATTTACTTTTAGGAAGCTCTTTACCTATAAAAAATGTTTAATGACACTTAAGCTGTTGCACAGCTATACTAACTTTCATGATATTTAATGTGTTGGTGGAATGGAATTGAACTCTTCCACAGCTGGAATTCAGAGATGTACTGACAGGTTTTGTTCCCTGTGGGTCTCATAAACAAGTTGGATTGAAGGGAAAGACAGGAGAACACACCGTATGGGAGAAATATGTCTGAGGTTAAGAGTAGGCCTACTGAGTTCAGAATGTTCATGAAACTAGTGGGTCCATGAATCAGGCTCTAGAAAAGACACAGAAACTATATCAGTAACTTAAACAGAGGAAGTTTACTATGAAGAATTATTAACTAGGTAAAATATGGTAAACTTAAAAAAAGAAGAGGCTTGTAAGGTATAATAAAGGTAGCAACTGCATAAAGCAGTTGAATCTCATAAGATTGAATCAAATGGGAATAAAGAAGAAACTTAAAAGTCCTATGAGTAGAGGTTATGTCTGTTGCAGAAGTACACTGCCTGCCACTCTAGGGAAGAAACTTGTTGGAAGTCTCGCAGTGCAGAACTGTGAGAGCTGCTACTGCTTTCTTGAATTCTGCTGGGACAAACTGCTGATGATCCACCCCCTGCCACAGGGAAAATAAAATGAGGAAGAAGGAAAGACCTTTCTTTCTTGTGGAGGCAGGCACTCTGCCTCCGGCAACCTATTGGCAAAGTCTAACATTGAACTAACTGGCAAAGGGGAAATGATTTGCACAGTCTGAGCTCCAGTGTCACAAAATAGAACAAAGAAAGGTGGGGTTTTGAACTGAGGGGGAATAACTTAATGACTGGAGCTGTTCATGTCTAGTTTGAAGCTGTGCCTGCTTAGCCATCTACTTATTCTTCACATTGTCATTCCTGGACGGTTTGTGCAATCTGAGAATGAGAGGACTGTCACAGAAGGAAACAACAGCAGCAATAACAAGACAACAACAACAATGGTGTCACGAAATATCTGAAAGCTCTCCAGAAGGACACCGTTTTGGAAAAGGTGCTCACATGAAGTGGCAATGACCCTTCTTCCAGAAAAGAAGACTATTGGACATTCGAGATTTGTATGAGATGAGCAGCAATATCAATGGCAGAGTCGTATGGAAAATGAGTCATCTAGAAGAGGTTGTCAGTGGTTTGAGAAGATACCTGTGGACAGCGCAGCAATATAGTCAATAGGGCAGAAGGATGGCATGAGGAGCAGAGAGGCTACAGGGAAGCAGGTGGCAGTTGTGGTCGGCATGAGATCACACCCCATGGCACACATCACCCTCATCACTCACACACCAAAAGAACTGATTTCACTCCACAACATTAAGATGACGCAATAAAGGTCATACTGATTTTTTTTTCTCGCTACATGCAGCCTAACTTGCTCTGAGACCCCTTCTGCACTGGGCTGTAGTAAATTCAATTCCAGTTGCTTTTTAAGTTTTCCTTTTCATAGGGGCTTGACAGAGACCCAGGCTTGTGTCTGTAGAAGTCACCCATCATTCTGCTTCTCCTTTTGCCATTTGATGCTGCTCTCAATCTCTGGTTCTTGTGTTCCAGTGAAGCATCCTGTTCTGGGAATCCTCACAGATATATTGTCATAAGAATACTCCATTGACTGCTGACTCACCTCTAGATTCCCTTGCTGCAAGTCTCCAGGCAAAGAGTCTGACCTGTAGAATCTTACATTCTTCCTTCACCCAGCATGGGTTCTGTGTCTCCACCATTTCCTAAAATCTGGTAGTGAGAGTATAGACTTCAGGAAATTTTGAACTTCAGGTCATGTTAGTTCAACTTTCAACTTAGGCTTTTCTCCAACATCAAAATATTAGCTGGTGACTATCGACTGCATGACCAATAGCTTCTGCTTTGGGCTCCATATGGTAGCCATGGAAGTGCACGACTGAGACTTCAACACAGAACATGCTGCAAGGAGTGGATAGTGACAGCCTTCAGCTGCTGCACTGTCAGAATCCAGTTCCATGTCCATCAGTGTCTCACTGTCTTCAGTCTGCTCCTGGCCAATGACTGAGCATGGCAGAGGTCCTCGAGCTGGTCATTCCTGCTCAATGCTGGACTTTTCTAAAGTACAATATTTATTCTTGGGTTCACTAGTGGCATAGAAAGGACTTTCTTTGAGCTGCACTGTATTTTGAGGCTCTTCTTACCCAATTCTTCTTTATTTCATTTTCCCCCTCACATAAGTCAGACACCACCACTGAGGCTCTCCCCACTTATGATTAACAAGGTAAGCTTGTACCTTTTTTTGTATTTTATTTTTAGAGACAGGGTCTCACCCTATCACCCAGGGTACAGGGCAGTGGCACAATCATTGCTCACTGCAGCCTCCAACTCCTAGGCTCAAGGGATTTTCCCGCGTCAGCTTCCCACGTAGCTGGGACTATAAGCATGAACTACCACACCCAGCTTAAACTTACACTTTACAATTTATATTGGTGTCTCCTTCGTGGAGGATCCAAACTGACATATTCTACAATAAAAAATTTGCTAGGAATAGTCATCTCCAATCCTCTCACCTCACCGCTCCCTGAATCCATTCTTCAAAGATGCGAGGAGTTCAGACTCCACATCACAAAGCTTGGCTAGTGTCTTTTATTGGGGGAAGAAATTATACTCAACAGTAGAAATAGAAGCCAAATTGCTGTCTCATTCAATTGTACTGCCAAAAAGGCAAATATGGTATTGTACTAGAAAAACTGCCAACATATGTTAAAGATATATAAACCTAGGTAATTACATCTTCACGAGAAAATAGGAGAAAGAAAAGAGACAAAGGAAGTAAGAAAGTGTTGCTCACAGCCAGTCAGTGACTATATGGCTTTGGAGACTCTCTCTATAACAAAAAATCAAAGCATACAAAGAATAAAGATCAAAATGGATGTTAATAGTTAATCTGAATCTTATAACTTCTAGATGATTTCATTCTGGTGATAACAAAAGAAGTGCTAACATTGGAAATATGAAGATTATCCTTGGAACAGGAAACAAAGTACAAAGTGATGTAAAATAGAGAAAAATGGGAAATAATTGAATGTAAAAGTGGAGAATGAGCTAGTGAGAGTGTTGGTACTTACTTCAAAAGGCACCAAACAATTGGGAGATAGGAAAAAATATTAAATGGGTATGTGCGGGAATATATTCATCACAGGAAAATAGATAAGGATTATCAATCAGATTCTTTTTTCAATTTACTTACATAACAGTGATGCATGACTCCCACCAATAGATACATCATTTCATCAATAGCGGCATTTTTCATGGCACTGTAGTAAAAAGTGAAAACTTGAAAGGAGATTACTTTTCAGTATCCAAGGAGGGAGCTGGATGTTATCCTCTGTTTAGTTTTCATTTGTGTCTTTCATCTTTAATATAATCAGTAGATTACAAACAGAAACCTTTCAAAGTCTGACTACTCCTTTGAAATATAATGGGAAAAAAATACTCCTAAAAAAGAGATGGGTTTTGAAAGCCAAAAAGGAAAACACATAAATGAATATGAAGAGGGTGGGAGAGTACAGGAGTGGGGCCAAGGGACAATAATAGGAACAGTAAATGGATGTCATCAAGGGAAATCCATACTTAGAAGAAGGGAAATTTTAGTATGCGGACAAGCAAAAGACCTCTAAGGATTACTGGGAATTGATCTGGGATAAAAGGAGTGTGTCATGCCTAATGTCTTACCTAAATTATCTTAATAAAAGCCAAGATCAAAATGCAGGGCAAGAGACAGTCTTTCCAAAGAGAATGTCAGAGGCGGGGGAAACTCAGCAATGCATATTCTCCAAATGATCCAAAATAAAACAAAATGAGTTAGAATTAATTGACTAGGCCTATATAGGACAAAGATGGAACAGGTAGAATTAAGTAAAGAAGCTTATGAGCCTTAGAATGAAGAGAGAATGACATTGGGAAGAATTCCATCTCAGGGATTAAGACTTTCTGGAAGAAGGAAAATGCTAAGGTATTTCCTTTGTATTTTTTAAATATACAAATGTATATTTAAAAATAAAATACAGTTGACCCTTTATATCCATTGATTCTACATTTGTGGATTCAACCAAATGATGATTGAAAATATTTTTTAAAAATTGCATCTGAATTGACCATGCATAGATTTTTTTCTCATCTTTATGTCCTAAACAATAGAGTATAGCTATTTACGTAGCATTCACATTGTATGAGATATTGTAAGTAATCTAGAGATGATTTAAAGTAAACGGGAAGATGGGTATAGATTATATAAAAATAGTATAGAAGAAATACTGAGTATTTTGTGTCAGGGACTTAAGCATCCTTGGATTTTGGTAGAGGCAGGAGGTCCTGAATTTAATCTCTCACAGCTACCAAGAGACAATTGTACAAGCTCAAAAAGATAAAATACACAGAAAATACGGTAAACTGAGTGAAGTGAGAACAATGATAATTTAAGTGTTTATAAGAAATTGATGTTCAGTATTTGTAGAAATTTAGTTGATATCAAATCTTTAAGAAATTCTAGAAATGTTAGAGGAAAAAATTCCCTAATAAATTAATTAATTCAACAAACATTCATTAAGGATCTATTATACACACCTGACTCAGTCTTGGGTCTGCACCAATAAACATGACCGCCTTACTGTATAAGATGGAAGTTAGATACATAAACACTTCAGGAAGATAAAGTATCTCATACTTTTCAGTGAGGTGTATTAGTTTTCAATTGTGGCTGTAACAAATTACTGCAAAGATAGTTGCTTAGAACTATACAAGTTTGTTTTCTTAAAGTTCAGAAGTCTGAAGTGTGTCTCACTGGGCTAAAATCCAGGTGCTGGCAGGGCTCCAGGATTTGTCTGGAGGCTTCAGGGGAGAATTCATTCCCTTTCCTCTCTAACTTCTAGAGGCAGCCAGCAGTTTTTGGCTCTGGCCCCCTGATTCTCTTCAAAGCCAGAAATGACAGTGTTTCTCATTCTGTATCATGAGAAACTCTGACACTGACTGTCCTGCCTTCCTTGTTCATTTATAATAACCCTAGGGACCACCTCTTGCCATACTTTTTTACTTTTAAAGAGTCATTCATCCTTTATTCCTAATCCAGGATCATTAGCGTCTATCATAAGGTCGTCTTTACCCAATCTGCAAACTTAATTATCTTTTGTCGTCTGAAACAACGTATTTCACAGGTTCTGCGGATTAGGACATGGACATCTTTCAGGGTTATCACTCTGTCTAGTACATGAGACTACAGTATATAGAGAGAGGGGTCTATTTATTCAATAAATACTTCTTGAACATTTAATCTGTGCCTGGTATGTTTTAGTCACTTCATTCTGCAAATAGTGAGAGCTTATTGGAAGATTCTATATAAGGAAAGGATATGATCAGCTTTGTGCTTGAAAAATAAATTTTGGTTTTGATGTGCTCTATAGATTAGCAGTAGGGGATAGACTGGAGATAAAGAAGCCACTTGGGAAACTATTGGAATGGCACAGATGAAAGATGAAGATCACGAGCTATGGCAGGAGTAATCTAAAACATGAAAGCAAAGTTGAATTCAGTTTTGCAAACCTGAAGACTCATGGAGTTTGACATACCTGTGGGATATCTAATCAACATTGTTCAGTAGTTACCTTTATCTGCAAGTTTTGACTAGAAATACCATTTTACTTTAGGTTAATTTTTAACAGAGAGAAAAGATGGAGAGTATCACTGCTGGCTTGTTTTTGTAGCCTGCCTAGCTTTCTCGGAGGCAGAGCAGAAAATATCTCCCCACTGTATGCCAATTAGTTATATTGTATTGAAACATGTTTTCATATATGGGTCTCTGGACTTTTTTTTTTTTTGAGACGGAGTCTCGCTCTGTCACCCAGGCTGGAGTGCAGTGGCCGGATCTCAGCTCACTACAAGCTCCGCCTCCCGGGTTCACGCCATTCTCCTGCCTCAGCCTCCCGAGTAGCTGGGGCTACAGGCGCCCACCACCTCACCCGGCTAGTTTTTGGTATTTTTTAGTAGAGACGGGGTTTCACCGTGTTAGCCAGGATGGTCTCGATCTCCTGACCTCGTGATCCGCCCGTCTCGGCCTCCCAAAGTGCTGGGATTACAGGCTTGAGCCACCGCGCCCGGCCAGGTCTCTGGACTTTTTTCAGCTTTCTAAGTCAGCTTTTGTATCTTGGCATTTTCAGCACGTAGTATGCAACTCAGAGCAGTTATCTAAAAAACATTTTATCGAGTAAGAGAATAAATAGAATGTAATGGGGAGGTCTCTTCAGTTTGCATACCACTTAAAGGAGAGACTGAGTAGAGAAAATGCCTATTACATGTAAAATTAAGAAAGTGAGTTATGAAATATCTTGAGTGAGGAAATATTACAAAGAAGTTAGGATTGAGTAGCTTCATTGTTAGCTTCTTTTGGAGCTTCTGAAAAGAAACACCTCTGATTTGTTTCATGAAATGTTTTGAGTATCTGAATGTGTTATTGTGTTAAAACTCAAATTCTGTGTGTGTCGTAATGTTCACCAGGAAATTAGAGAAAATTGCAGGGCTATAAGTCAGTGCAGAATTTGGACTCTTATGAAAAATTAACATTTGGGATATAGAATGATTCTGTATGTAGGTTAAGTGGATTAAACAGCTGTTTGTAGAATAAAATGAATGTAATCATTAAATTCATGTGGCATGTAGTTCTTTCCTCAAATATATTAAAATCTGGTCAGGACTAGCTGATGGGAAGTCAGATTTTTTTATTATATTTTCTGGAACAGCAATGGAGAACATGTTGTTTAAAGATAAAGTTACAGAATTTCTCTATACCCTGTGGGATTTGCCCACTAGTTTTGCTGTGGCAGGATTTCTCTGAGAAAAATGAAAGTACCTCTGGGAGCTTGTTTTCTTTGACCTTTTGTATGTGCTGGATAAGGGAGTTTGCAATCCTATTGAATGTGAGTTCATAAGCAGTGGATGCTGCCTGTCTCAGAACGTTCCCCAAGGGGACAGCTAATATGCTGACTGACTCTGAAGAGGCCCCATACAGTCAAAGGCTTTCCTCCTACTTTCTTTATCAGAAGAATAATTAGGACTGAAAGAATATCACTACCACTGACTGCAGGTTCTATAGGTGAATAAACCTATTCAGTCATTCTAGTCGGATTAGTTATCCCAAAAAGTCAGTTTCCTGGATTGGTCATATGATTGATCTAGCAGCCTAGCCAGGCCCAGCCACGTCACTGAATGACTCTTCAGTGCTTTAGTTTATTTGCTTCACCTAAATAAACATAGCCCCTATTTTACTCCCTTTAGAGGACAGGAAAGAGAATGCTTATCACAACATTTTAAACATTTTAATCTCTGTCTTTATAATAAGGTAGAGAATGTTTTGAAGTGATACCCTGGCTCTTTCTTTCCTGTAGTTTAACAATTGTCAGGGGGAACTAAATAATTCTTCGTGCCTTAGGAAGGGGTGATGAATCACTCTTTTGGTCCTTGTATACAATGCATTCCTCTGGTTGTCTTCTGAGTCTTTTTGAGAATAGTCTTTATGGTATTTAAATTTCTGTGGAAGACCCTGGAAACCATATGTAAGGATCATATGGAAGAGGGGTTAAACTTACTGTTTTTGACTCTTGAATTTAGGACAGAAATAGTAATGTGTGTGTCAATTAAATTTGAATTAATTAGGAAACATTTATTGAGTAGCAATCACATGTCAGGTACTCTACCATACCCGGAGATACAAAGATGAGTAAGATTATAACGTCCTCCAAGAATTTTAAAATTTGGTAGGAAATTAGCAAATTTCCTAATTAGCAAATTTGCTATTGCTTAACAATAGCAAAACAATGAGATCGGAACTATTTCCAAATGTTCATGCATGTCACTATGGGAGTGTACAGACTTACCAAAAAGCAGTAAATAGTTTATAAATCCAAAGATGACTTTTCCTCTATAATCAAATCTGATCTACTCAATGATGGATTATTTTTTTTTTCTGTAAGAGGCTTGGGTTCCTGTTCCTAGAGGTATGCAAGTAGAGATTAAACTTGAGGGACAAATTAGGAAAAGGGGATGCTATATGGGTTCGACATGAAATTGCTAGTGTTTCCAAATGTGAATTCTGAAGATTCTTTTGCCAACAGTGTAGGGCTGAAGTTTATGTAGCAAATCTCTGTATAAACTTCCTTTGTGAGGTTGACTTCCTTACTCACTGCCTGATATCCCCACTCTTACCCCTCACTCCTCTGCTGCAATATAGCTGGTAGTAATTTCTTTTCTTCTTTGAGACAGAGTCTCGCTCTGTTGCCCCGGCTGGGGTGCAGTGGTGTGATCTTGGCTCACTGCAACCTCTGCCTCCCAGGTTCAAGAGATTCTCCTGCCTCAGCCTCCCAAGTAGCTGGGATTACAGGTGCGTGCCACCATGCCTGGCTAAGTTTTTTGTATTTTTAGTAGCAACGGAGTTTCACCATGCTGGCCAGGCTGGTCTTGAACTCCTGATCTCATGATCCACCTGCCACTGCCTCCCAAAGTGCTGGGATTAAAGGCGTAAGCCAGCACACCCGGCCCGCTAGTGGTAATTCTTAATAAGGAAGGCATTGAGGTCTAGAGCATTCTACTCCTGCTACCTCACCTCTTCCTCCACTTCCTACGGAGTCTCAGGGACTCAAATTCCACCACAACTGACCCGCTCTGGAAACATCTTTCATTGTCATCTTCAAAATGATGCAACACCATGTTACTATGAGAAAATACTCCTGTATCCTATATTCGGGCTTTTCCCTTTATTCTATGTGATCTGTATCTAAAACATTGAAAGTTTTCCATGCTAGCCCCAACATTCAGACCAAATCATTAGACGTTTTACTTTTTCCAAGTACAGGATATTGCTTTGAGATAGAAGCTGGGGCCTAAAAGAGCAGTAACACTTATTGGCAAATGGTTTTATAGATAAATCTTTCAAATTAGATTTCCTGTGGCTTATAACAAGGTACAATTTCTTCTTTATATCTGTTTGCACTTGAGACTCTTGATGATTTCAACTCATGCTGACGGTGAAAGACATGAGCCTAAATGGTGTTCTGTAGGTTTTACAATGGACCTGAGATATAACAGAATAAGGAAGGACGCCAGGGAAGCACCTTTTGTGAAGGAGGCTTTGGCAGGCTGTTGGATGTCTGCATTCATTCCTTCATCAAGCATTTTACAGAGAAATTTCTATGTGCTAATTCTCTGTACTAATTCCTGGCCAAATGAAGGAAGAAAACAAATGGTTCCTGGCACCTGAAAGTTTATGGTGTAAGGTGTCACAGATATGTCTCCCTATATATGTCCTACAATTTGACAAGAAGAAACTTGGACTGGAGAATTTCAATGTCAAGTTTACTCAGCTACAAAGCTTTATGATATAGTTCAGGATGGGAAGGGAAAAATTAAGCACAGTGAAGCCAGAATAGTGTTTCACAAGAAATACAAAGTTATGTTCATAGAAGGAACATTACCCTTATGCATAGGATGGATTCTTTATGTAAAATCACTTTATGTAGGAGATCACCAGAGAGAAATAAATCCTGAGGCACAGCATCTAGTTGCTTTTGAAAACACTGTGAAGAAAATAGCACTATTTTAGAGTGGAAGTCCCCCACCATTTCATACTCTCTCTACATCTATAGGATCAGAGCTCACTCCTCACCTTCCTTCCCTCCAATGTCCACTGCTAGGCACCACAGACTAGAGACAGCCTTCTTGCAGAGTAGCAGGAATTCAGCAGAGGAGTAAGCATTGATATTCTAGTAGTGAAAATTTTCATAACATGTGACAAAGGGTTGATGAGGACTTGCTTGTTTCTGCAACAATGCAAAATATAAATCAGAAGGTAACACATAGGTTTGTATGGGAAAGCTCCTTTCCTACTATCATAGGCCGGGAAGTCTCAACTTTGTGTGGTCGTAGGGATCTAAGTAGCTATATTTATGACATGATGCCTGATTTTCCCCTACACCACGTGAAGCCATTCTCTAAAGGGCTGCTTAAAACATTACTGGTATCTAGCCATTATTTGATTCAGAGAAAGGCAGGGAAGGAAGTATAAGTAATGTCCTACTGGGCAGACAAAATGATCTCTTCACAGGCTGAACTGAAAGAATAATGAAATCATTCCTGAAATTGCTCCCTTTCCTTGAGAATTATCTAGAGAAATACACCATGGATGAAAGCAAGACATAAAAGAGCCCATAATATAGGTTTGTGTTATACCCAAAGTAGCAAATGCTTTATGACAAGTATGAACAAGAGTAATGGGAAAACTGAGGGTTCATTTATATCTTTCAAGACTCAGCTCAGACATCATTTCCACTGGGAAGCCTCCTCTAAACTCCCAAAAGTGCCCATTCTCCTTTAAACTTTCATGGTACCTGACATATATTCCATATTTATGTAGGTTTTTTTTTTTTTTTTTTGAGATGGAGTCTTGCTGTGTCGCCCAGGCTGGAGTGCAATGGCGCGATCTCGGCTCACTGCAAGCTGCGCCTCCCGGGTTCACGCCGTTCTCCCGCCTCAGCCTCTGAGTAGCTGGGACTACAGGCGCCTGCCACCACGCCCTGCTAGTTTTTTGTATTTTTAGTAGAGACGGGGTTTCACCGTGTTAGCCAAGATGGTCTCGATCTCCTGACCTCGTGATCCACCCGCCTCGGCCTCCCAAAGTGCTGGGATTACAGGCTTAAGCCACCGCACCTGGCCTATGTAGGTTTTTTTTAAGTTTACTTACCTGTTTCCTATTTGTGTACCACCTGCACCTAGCACAGTGCTTGATATATAGTCTGCACTGGATAAATACTTGTTGAATGAATGAATTCCAGAAGTTGAAGGATAGGTTGGAAGTGAAAATATTAGATACTGGAAATATGTAGAAAAGCTAGGGAATTTTTAAAAAGTATCCAAAATGAGAGGCCTGAACTAGTAATGAGATGGAGACAATGGACATAAGATAAATAAGCATGGAAACTAATCAATGAAATGTGTCCTTAATTATGTGAGTGAAAATGATCTAGAAGACTCAAAGCACCCTGAGGTTGTCAGCAGAGAACAGGGAGACGGTTGACCACAAAGCCTGACACAGAAGGACAAGCTTAACTGTTTGGTGAAAAAACTGTGAGCTGGTTTGATCATGTTGCATCTAGAGGAGTATTGGAATGTTTAATTGCACATGTCCCAATGTGTATAGGAGCCTAGAGTTTTGAGGGTATTTGTGATGAAAGATGACAATTTGGTAAACACCTCTTAGGATATAGTATTTGACAACATGAGAGTATGTGAATTTGTTGAATAATAAAATATATATCAAGAAGAAAATGGTATCAATAATAGAACTCTGGGCAATATTTAAATTTCAAGGGTTTGAGGGAAAAAAGAGAATCAGAGGTTGTTAGATACAGATAGGTTCCTCTTCAAACAGTTTGTCCCATTCCCCGGTTCTTTATTCTCTAAATTCACTTTGCTGTGCAGTAAACTGTCTAAACATGCCTACATATAAGCCCCAATGCACATTCCTTTCCTTATGTGGGAATAGGTTAACTTTCTAGTCCCCCACAGGTGACTACTTCCTCCTCTCTCTCTCTTCTCTATCATGCGTCTACCTTATCTAAGAAAGTTTGAATGTGGCCAGGCGTGGTGGCTCACACCTGTAATCCCAGCACTTTGGGAGGCCATGGTGGGCAGATCACAAGGTCAGGAGATCGAGACCATGGTGAAACCCCATCTCTACTAAAAATACAAAAAATTAGTCGGGCGCAGTGATGGGTGCCTGTGGTACTAGCTACTCAGGAGGCTGAGGCGGGAGAGTGGCGTGAACCTGGGAGGCGGAACTTGCAGTGAGCCAAGATTGCACCATTGCACTCCAGCCTGGGCGACAGAGCGAGACTCTGTCTCAAAAAAAAGGAAAAAAAAAAAAAAGTAAGTTTGAATGTTTAGCCAATTGGGACTAACCCCAGTCAATGAGGGAAAGACACAGAGTTAGAATCTGCATTAGGGATAAAAACCCCTACTCTCTTTTGTTCTGTGTGCGCTTTTGGTCATGACTGACACAGAGAGCACCCTTCTGCAAGAGTAAATTTGCCTTGCTGAGAAATCCTTGGAGAAATCCTTGCTGACACACATCTTGGAGGTTGAAAATGTGTGAATGGTAACAAGCCCTACTGCTGTGCAGAGTGAGTGAGTCCAATCCGTGGTTCCGTGGTCACCTCATACAGCTTATGGCGGCCCTTTGAGTGTCCTGTAAGGGGCTTATACTGACCTGCCAACAGTAAGAGGGAGCTAAATTCCCTTCAGGGGAGTGGCCATAGAAGATAAAGTGAAAGGTGAAGACTGTGAGAAACCTCCAGCAACCTCCAGCAGGGGGTGTTGAGCCTCTAGAGAAAGGAAGGGCAAGAAACCCCTAATATGAAGGATTGAGTCTCACATCAAACCTCCAGGGTAGGGATGACAAGAAATCCCTAACACAAGGGACTGAGCCTCAGCAAGCCCCTAGCAAAGGGAGGGCAAAAAATATGTAATATGAGGGATTGAGCCTGACCAGCACTCAAAATGGGAAATACTCCAAGTAAGATAGGAAATGGAAAGGACAAAGCTAACAGCAGTGATATTCCCATGCCTAGAGACTCCAACACATGGGATCCCCTAGACCATCTTCCCCCACCCAATACCCCCGGACCTTCCCCTCAGGCAGCTGATCTTGCTACAGATTCCACTCCAGATCCTTCCCCTGCTCATGTTGTTCCTTCTCCTTACAACCCTGACTCTTGGGAGTTATTGTCCCGTGAGACTGTTCCCTACCAGCCTAACTACCCCTCCCTAAAAGGACTCCAGCGTGAGATAGACCAATGTAAGAAGGACATCCAGAACTTCCCTTTCCCTTCCACCCCTAAGGTATCAGCTCTAACTCTCTTCGCCTTAAGAGAGGTGCCACAAGGAGGGACAGTAATTTGATTGGTAAATGCTCCCTTAACTAGTTCAGAAGTCCGAAGTTTAAAAAAAGAACTCAAGCCATTGTTGGATGTCCCTGGTGGAGTGGCAGATCAAATTGATCAATTCCTAGGACCTCAGTTATACACTTGGGTCGAGTTAATGTCCATCTTGGCATCCTGTTTTCAGGGGAGGAAAGAAGTGTGATCTGTAGGGCCGCTATGGTGGTTTGAGAACATGACCACCCTCCCAGTCAAAATGTTCCTACCGTGGACCAGAAATTCCCCACCCAAGACCCTCAGTGGGACAATAATAATGCAACTCATCAGGAAAACCTGCAAGACTTAAGGGACCTGATAATAAAAGGAATTTGGGAATCAGTACCCCAAACTCAAAATCTCTAAAGGATTTGATATACAACGGGGAAAGGATAAAGGGTCTATGGAATTCCTAAACAGACTAAAGAAACAAATGAGAAAATATGCAGGCCTAAACTTAGAGCTTCCCTTGGGAAGCGGACATGAAAGCTCCATTTTGACACTAAAAGTAGGTCAGACATTTCAAAAAAATTACAAAAAATAGGGGATTGGGAAAACTGTCCTCTAAATGAACTTCTCAAAAAAAGCTCAAAAGGTATATGTGAAAAGAGAGAAAGAGAAGCAAAAACAAAAAGCAAAACTCATGCTATCCACATTCCAACAGGTGGCTCCAAACCCATACACTTCTCAACAAAGCCTTCAGGGGGCCAAAAATTATAAAGGGTCCAAGCCCCTGTTTCAAGATTGCAAGCCCCCAACTAAAGGACCTCAGCCCTCATTTCCCAGGCCCTCTAAAGAATATGATGGAGCAAAGTCAAAGAATCCTAGAACTGAGAGGGAGGAAGGACAGGATAGGCGCTTCAGATGCAGAAGAACAGGCCACTTCAAGAGAGAATGTCCTCAACTGTAAAAGAACAAAGAAGCCCTCCCACTCATGACTTTCAAGGAAGAATAGGGGGGTCAGGGAGTCTGTCTCTTTTATCTCGAGTCTCACCAAGAGCCCTTGATAAATTCTGAGGTGGCATCTAAACACAAGCTCATCACCTTTTTGGTAGATTTAGGAGCGGCTCGCTCTTCTCTTTGCTTTTCTCCAGTTAATATTGCTTGCTCTTCAGAGGAACTTGTAGTCTCCCTGGTAACAGGAAAAGGATTTAAGGCAGAAATTTTGCAGAAAACAGAAGTCAAATACAAAGGCTGATAAACTTATATCCAATTTTTGTTAATCCCTGAAACAGGAACTATTTTATTAAGAAGGGATTTAATGTTAAAATTAGGAATAGGCCTACAAGTTGACCCAAAGGAATTCCTCACCTCATTAAACCTGCTCACCATCACAGATGAAAAAATATATTAATCCTGATGTCTGCTTCAGAAAAGGAAACCAAGGGAAACTCTAAGTTTCCACAATACACATCGAGCTAAAAGAACCTGGGGAAGTAGTATGAAGGAAAGAATACCCCAGTCCTCTGGAGGGCAGGGTAGAGTTGAAACGTATAATTCAAAATTTCATTACAGATGGACACCTTGAACCCTGTATGTCTCCTTACAGCACCCAATACTGCTTGTCAAAAAATCAGACAGGTCATACTGACTCTGGTACATGACCTCAGAGGTATTAACCAGTATCCAGACATCCCATCCCATTGTCCCCAGTCCTTACACCGTTCTCAACAAATTTCCATATAGTAATTTCCATACAGTCCACAGTAATAGATTTAAAAGATGCTTTGTGGGCATGACCCCCTGGCTGAAGATAGTCAAAACATACTCGTTTTTGAATGGGAGGATCCTCATTCAGGGCAGAAACAATAGTATCAATGGACAGTCTTGCCCCAAGGGTTCACAGATTCACCTCACCCTTTCAGTCAAATTTTAGAAGAAGTGCTAAACAAAGTTTTTGTTCCAAAACAACTATGCCTGCTTCAGTACATAGATGATATTCTCATATCTAGTAAAATCATAGAGGAAGTAGCTGGCTTCTCTACACATATTCTTAACCATCTTCAGTTCGAGGGGATACGGATCTCAAAAGGAAAGCTTCAGTATGTAGAGGCTGAAGTTAAATATTTAGGCCACTTTATAAGTACACACAAGTGAAGAATACGTCCAGAATGGGTTGAAAGAATCGCGTCCTTAGCCTTGCCTCAAACTAAACAAGAACTTCGGAAATTTTTAGGGCTGGTTATATATTGCCACTTATGAATTCACTCATATGCACTAAAAAGTAAACTCTTATACCAAAAAGTTACCCAGTAGATACTAGACCATCTCCTGTGGACCTCTGTGGAAACTGATCAGGTTGCAGAGTTAAAAGACTCATAACCACCCCTGTCCTGGCCTTCCCTTCCCTAGAAAAGCCGTTTTACCTTTTTGTTAATGTGAATAATGGGGTAGCTTTAGGAGTGCTCACCTACAAGCATGGAGGCTGCCGGCAACCTGTGGCCTTCCTATCAGAAGTTTTAGACCCGGTCACCTGTGTGATGGTCCAGACGCATTTAATCCCTTATGACTACAGCGGTATTGACTGAAGATCATAGAAAGTTAACCTTTAGGGGGAAATTGGCAGTGAGTACGCCTCACCATGTTACAACTATCTTAAACCAAAAAACAGAAAGGTGGCTTACTGACTCAATAATTAAGAGTATGAGGCTATTCTGTTAGAGAAAAATGACTTAACATTAACTACTGATGATTCCCTCAATACAGCAGGTTTTTTAATGGGGAATCCAAACCTAAAGAGAGAGCATGCATGTTTAGATTTAATTGATTACCATACAAAGGTCCGGCCAGATCTAGGAGAGACTCCTTTCAAGATGGGGCGGCACTTATTTATGGATGGTTCTTCCTGGGTAATTGAAAAAAAGAGTCATAATGGGTATTCAGTAATTGATGGGAAAACTCTTAAAGAAATAGAGTCAGGAAGATTGCCTAATAATTGGTCTGCTCAAACTTGTGAGGTGTTTTCACTCAGTCAAGCTTTAAAGTGCTTACAGAACCAGGAGGGGACCATCTATACTTATCTAAGTATGCCTTTAGAGTTGCTCATACATTTGAGAAAATTTGGACTGAATGAGGTCTTATTAATAGTAAGGGCCAAGACCTTGTTCACAAAGAGTTAATCACCCAACTATCAACCTCCAGTTGCCAGAAGAAGTAACTATTGTCCATGTCCCCAGATACCAAAAAGGCCTTTCTCTTGAAAGTCAGGGAAATAACCTAACAGATCAAATAGCCAAACAAGCTGCCATTTCTTCTGAAATGCCTGTCTTACACTTAACTCCTTGCCTTCCTTCCCCTACCACAATTCCCATTTTCTCTTCTGCTGAAAAGGAAAAATTAATAAAAATAGGAGCCAAAGAAAATGCACAAGGAAAATGGATATTACCAAAGAAAAATGTTATCCAAACCTCTCATGAGGGAGGTCTTTTCTCAACTACATCAAGGAACCCACTGGGAATCCCAAACTGTGTGTGATGTGGTTCTCAGAGTTTATGGATGTATTGAAATTCGTACCCTAGCCAAACAGGTTACAGACAGTTGCTTAATATGTAGAAAAACTAATAAGCAAGCTCTAAGAAAATCACCCATCAGGGGAATAGATCCAGGACTAAGACCATTCCAAAGTGTTCAAAGTGACTACACTGAAATGCCCCCAATCAGTCACCTAAAGTACTTACTGGTAATAATAGATCACTTTACTCACTGGGTAGAGACTATCCCCTTCTCAAGTGCAACTGCTATGTAGTTAAGGCATTAATTGAAAACATCATACCCAGGTTTGGACTAATAGAACACATTGATTCAGACAATAAAACCCATTTCATTACACATGTCATAAAAGAGTTAGCCCAGGTGCTAGACATAAAATAGGAATACCATCCCTTGGCATCAGGAAGAGTAAAAGTAGTGAACCAAACTCTAAAAAGCCGTCTAACCAAATTAGAACTAAAAACCCAGTTACCCTAGGCTAAATGTCTCTCCATTGCCTTGTTAAGAATCAAAGCTGTCCCTCAAAAAGATGTCAGTTTATCCCCTTATGAAATGCTATATGGACTGTCTTATTTACATTCTACTACTGACGTCCCTACATTTAAAACAAAAGATCAGTTCCTCAAAAGTTATATACTTGGTCTATCTTCTACTTTCTCTTCTCTTAAAACCAAATGTCTCCTAGCACAGGCGCCACCCCCGGAGTTCCAGTACATCAACATCAGTCTGAAGATCATGTCCTCATCAAATGGTAAAAAGAAAAATGTCTTGAACCCACTTGGAAAGGACCCTACCTGGTGCTTCTAACTACTGAATCTATAGTCTGAACAGCGAAAATAGGATGGACTCACCATACCCGAGTCAAAGAAACTCCACCACCTTCAGAGTCATGGGCCATTGTTCCAAGATCAAGCCCTATCAAATGAAAGCTAAAAAAACCTTAACCCTCCTATACCTTTTGTATTGTTTCTCCCTCTTTCCCCACTCTATTGTTAGCCATCTCGCTATCAATGTAACTAGGTCTGACTCGCCTCAAACTATTCCTTTTGATACTTGTCTGGTTATACCTTTTGGGGATCTAAAAAACCAAAGACAACTAGCCTTTTCAGATAAGTATCTTTGCCCTGGCCCTCTAATTCCCAAGTTACCCCTAGTCCTCACCATTGTGATCATCTACAGCCAAGATGCCATTTCTTTATTTCCACAGCCTGACAACCTTATAGTGGTTGAGACTATGTTCTCTAGACCACACAATACCAAAGTTAGACCTCTGCAGTGAGGGTTTGCATTGATCTAAAGCCTTCCCTCCATTTTACCAAAGAAACTACTCTCCCTGATTGCCAGTCTTATCAACGCAACCCCATCCTCATTTCCATTACCATCTCTACCTCCACTGACCCTAGTCCCACCCTCAGTAGTCTCTGTGGTGTAGGGGCCAATGATAATGAGAGAGATCCTATAAGTATCTTTGAAATACAACTATTTTCCCCCCCTTCTCTCCCACCTGCGATAATTTCAACTTTGAACAAAACACCTGTTATTCCTGTACTTAATGATAAAACCAAGGTGTCACGCTTGTGCACACGGTAGACCAGAGGCCTAGATCATCCCCTTTCTACCTGGATGGTCTCCCCATCAACTGGACATGAGCTGTATGGTAGCTCTTTTCCAAAACTGCACTGCCTGGGATGACCAATTGTGCCAAGCTGTTTCTCTGCTGTTCCCAGAAGTTCAACACCCTGTTAAGTCAGCCCCTGAGGTCCATTCAGCCTCCGCCTTCGAATGTCAAGTTTACCTCATATCTCATGACAGGGAGAAAACTTGGCATTCCTCAGAGACTTAAAGGGATACAGAGAGCTTAGGCCCTTCCAAGAGCTTACCTATCAGTCTGCCTTTAGTCATCCCTGAGCGGATGTCTGGTGGTATTGTGACAGACCCCTACTGGACACTCTGCCAAGTAACTGGAGTGGAACATGTGCTCTAATTCAGTTGGGTATCCCCTTTGCCTTGGCATTTCATCAACCAGAGAAAGTAAAAACAAAACGCCATAAGCCAACAGAGACCCCTTGTAAGTCCTTTGATGCTCAGGTTTATATAGATGCCATCGAGGTTCCACGAGGAGTGCCAGATGAATTTAAAGCCCCAAGCAAAATAGCTGTGGGGTTTAAATCTGTATTGTTATGGTGGGTAACTATTGTTAAAAATGTAGATTAGATAAACTACATTTACTATAACCGATGACGATTTGTTAACTATACCAGAGATGCCATTAGAAGAATAGCTAAACAATTAGGACCCACCAGTCAAATGGCCTGGGAAAATAGAATAACATTAGACATGATACTGACAGAAAAAAGGTGGAGTTTGTGTCATGATTGGAGTCCCGGGTTGTACTTTCATCCCTAACACAGTCCCTGATAAGACAATCACAAAGGCCTTATGAGGGCTTACGCCTCTATCAGATGAATTAATTAAAAACTCCAAAGTAGATGACCCCTTTACAAGTCTCATGGAAAGGTGGTTTGGTGGATGAAGAAAGTTAATAACTTCAATATTTACCTCCCTTGCAATTGTCGTAAGTGTACTGATTCTGGTTGAATGCTGCCTCATACCCTGTGCTTAAGGTGCAATACAAAGACTTATTGAGATGACTCTCACTAAAACCTTCCTCAATTCTCTCCCGCCTTATTCAGATAAACTTTTTCTTTTAAAAGTTCTAGCAGAACAACAAACTCAAGACATGTTAAAAAGGTTTGAAGAGAATTATAAAAATCAAAAGGGGGAAATTGTTAGATTCAGCTAGGTTCCTCTTAAAGTTTGTCTAGTTCCCCCATTCTTTATTCTCTAAATTCCAAGTATTCTCCACCCCACTTTTGCTGCACAGTATCCTGTCTAAACATGCCTAGACATGATAAGCCCCAGTCCACATTCCTTTCCTTATGTAGAAATAGGTTAACTTTCTAGTCCCCCGCAGGTGACCTCTTCCTCCTCTCCCTCTCTCCTCTGTAATGTGCGTACCTTATCTAAGAAAGTCTGAATGTTTAGCCAGTTGAGACTAGTTTAGATTGTGTGGTCCAACCCCAGCCAATGGGGTAAAGACACAGAAATAGAATCTGTGTTAGAAATAAAAACCCCTACTCTCCTTTATTCTGTGTGCTCTTACAGTCGTGACTGACACAGTGCCCCAGCCCCTTCCGCAAAAGTAAATTTGCCTTGCTGAGAAATCCTTTGTCTCGGTGCTGGTTCTTCTTTGCAACACCGAGCATTTGTTTCCAACAGAGGCAAAGAGGCCCTGGAAGAACTAGATTCTGTCATAATCAAAGGTACAAATAGGATAATTTCCTCAGGCAGATGTAAGAAGTATCATAGCAGCCACCAGCTATGCAGAATACAGGTTAAATGTCAAAGAGACTTAGTCTTCCCTCTCTATTGCACTTATTGGGATAACTTTTCTTTTTCCACCTCTTTACACAAAAGATGAATGCTAAAATCTCAAGGAATAATATCATCTTTCTCTAATAATAGTAATAGGAATTGAGGTTAAGTGCTCATTAATTAATTTATCTTTGTTACATTTCTGGTAGGTTCACTCCAAGACCCATGGAATGTCAGAAAAATTGTTAGCTTTGGAACCAGACTTGCCAGGGTTTTAAAATCTGTCTCAATACTAATTGGATGACATTAGGAAATTTACTTAATTTTTTTTGAGTTCCAGTTTACTCATGGGTGAAATGGGCATAACAATGCTTCCCTTGTAGAACTGTTGTGAAGATTAAAATAATATATACGAATGGCTTAGCATACTGCCTTGAGTATAGTGAATGATAAACGTTAGTTGTCTTTTTGTTTCACTTAGTTTCAAAGTTATCTTACCCTCCTGGAAAGCCTTCCAAAATATATTTGCATGTTTGTTCGCCTTAATATAGAAAATTGCAAAGAACATTAATCAGGACTTTATGAGTATTAATGGAAATATCTTGGAGAAGTTAGCAAAATTGAAAGAGCTAGGAAGCAGGAAAACTGGATATTTTCATAGCTTGGGATTGATACAGTTGGTTCTTCCCATTTCCCGATTTCCAAGAATGAAGACTAATGTGGAGATGGAAAAAAAAAATCTGTAGAATGCTAAAGAATATATATTTATCAGGAACCACTTGAACCTTGTATCAGAAGGACTAGAACTAGGAAATTAATACTTTTAAGATGCTTCTATTATTCTTTTTATTTTTGCTTATCTGTGCTTGGCTTCACTCTTTCCTCGTGTAAATGTGTTTTACTCTTCATGCAAGGGGATGAGGTTTTCAGCAGCTTGAAAAGTAATTTCCTTCTAGCTCTAGAGGGTAGGGGAGTTAAGGAGTCAGTACTAGAAAAAATCCTGGTGAAGAGCTCAGCTAATCTGGCTTACTTCCTCTGTCCACTTCTGTAGTAATGACTGTGACTAGGGCTCTGCCGTTCTAGGACTCTTCTAATTTGGATTGTGAACCTGATTGTGGACTGTTTCCCCATAAAACAGATGAGTGCTGGACAGACAAAGTGAAAGCCACAATAATTATTACTTTGTTCTTTCTAATCTTTACACTTATTTTTTTTTCCTTGTCTTAACATGTTAGCTATGCCAAAGCAATGTTGAATGGTAGAAGTGATAGTGGATATCTTTATCTTCTTCCTGACTTTTATGGGAATGCTTTTAATATTTGCTGTAAGATTTGAATATATACCAATTTAAATAAGTTTTTTCTGAAAGGATTTTTATTCTTTAAATCCTGAAAGGATGTCATTGAATGGTTGAGAAAAATTGATTAGATAAGTTTTAAAGATAATTATGAATTTTTCTCATTTGATCTATTAATATGTCAATTAAATTGATGTTTTAAGTGTTGAACTGGTTTGGATATTTGGGATAGGTCCTTTTAATATTATTCTTTTGCTACATGCTGAATTTCATTTATTAAAAAATATGATTTTTGATTCTGTGTTTATAAGTGAGATTGACCAGTGGTTTTCTTGTGTTCTCTCTGTGTAGCTTTGGAATCAGTGTTTGTCTAGTCTTCTAAAATGAGCTGGGAAACATTTTTCTTTTGCTTAACTCTAGAAAAGTTTTTATAAAATATGAATTATTTTTTTCCTCGTAGGTTTGATAGAACTGTCTGTAAATGATCTGGGCTTGGTACCTTTTCTTTAGGGGGAGACTCTCTGAATATCATTTGCATTTTTAAAATGGCTATTGGTCTAGTCAGATTTTTAAACTTTGTAAACTGTAGTAATTATTTTTCTTAGAAAATAACCTTTTGGTACATTTTTTATATTTATTACCTTGTTTACAGTATTTTTAAGAGGATTTTAAAAGTTCTACTTTACCTATGGTTATTTTCTATTTTTCCATTCTTTAAATTTTTTATTTGTGCCTTACTTTGTTCCTTAAGTAATTTTACAAGACGTTTCTATTTATTTGGCTTTTTAAATAGCCAGTATTTGGTTTTGTTGATCACCTCCATTGCTTTGTTTTGTTTTTAATTCTTTTTTTATTTTTTGCTTTCATCTTTATTAGATGTTTCTTTTTATTTTCTCTGCATATATGTTAAATTTTCCTGCTTATTGAATGAGAAACTTGGCTTGTTTATTTTCAGTCTTACTTGCTTTCTAATGAGTATCTTTAAGGCTGTAAGTACTTTAGCGATGTCCCACAGCATTTGATATGTACTAACTTGTTGTCATCCTGTTCTAAATCTTTTATAGTTTTCTATTTTGATTTCCTTTATAAATCAATAATACTGCTGTATACTTACTGTATACAGCAGTATATTTTCTGCTTGGTAAATGTATAGGATTTGGAGAGAAGTTATCTTTTTGAAGTTTATTTATAATTTCCTGGTATTGTGATCAGAGAATACTGTTTGCATGATACCAATTCTTCGTGATTTATCGAGATTCCCTTTGAAATTTAGTACGTAGTCAGTGTTTATAAATGACCCTTGTTTGCTTGAAAAGAATGTGCATTCACTGTTGGGTGCAGAGTTCTACGTAGTAGTTTGTGCTTATTCATTGTATATATCTATATTTTACTTGCTTGAATTTTCAGTTCCGAAAAGGTAGTTGAAAATGTTTCATTATGAAAGCTTGAAATCATGTTATTCTAGTTGGTAATTTGTAGTTTACCATTCCCATCTCAGTTTCAACTGTTTTGCTGTCATTTTGTTTTGGTGTTCTTTTTAAAAAATTCCTGTGAAGAATAATTTCTTTCAAAAGATGTATTTAACACCTTAAAATGCATTGTATCTAATAACATACTTGGCCTTCTGCCATCTTATTTTCTTCTCTACTGTGACACTTCTTTCTGTTTTACTGTGTGTTTCCCATTAGATTGGTGAATTTTTAAATAAATTACTTGCTTTATTTTCCGTTTTTTAATGATTTGGAAATTACATGTTTTATTTTTATTTTTATTAGTGGTATTCTAAAAATGTTTCTCAGCAATGTGCAGAGTTTATCATTTTTCTTTGGAGCAAGATAAAATCTTTAGGTTGCTTTCACTTCTCTTTGGGTTAGTTCTCTAAAGTTCCTATATGATTGATTTCTGAAAATGATATGCCAACTTGCTATTACACCTGTGAAAATTGTTTTATTCATTGTTGTTATCTATTTAGCCATAGACTGTACAGCTTTTATTTTAATCTTGCGTTACACTATGTTCTTCTACGTTTATTTTTCTTGTCGAGTATGCCCTTTTGTAGTTCTTTTATTGAGGCTTGTGGAAGGTAAACTTTTTGATCCTTCAGAGTTTTGAAATATCTTTATTCCTCACTCTTGAATGATCATTAAATGGGTATAGGATTTAAGGTTGTGAGTTATTTTGTCCTCATAATTTTGAAGACATATTTGTCAATTGTCTTGACATCTAATGATGCCGATGAAAAAGCTAATACTAATAAGATTCATCTTCGTTGTAGATAATCTGTTATTATTCTTTAGTTGTTTTTAGAATTCCTCATCATTTTCAAGGTTTACCGTAATTGATCTCTGTATAAGATTTGAAAATTTATTCTTCTTAGTGTTCCAAATCATTTTTAATATTTAGGAATAGTGCTTCTTCAATAGCAGGGAATTACCAGTCTTTTTCTTTAAATATTGCTCATCCACCATTCTATTTTGTTCTTCTGAAAATCTTATTTTTATTTGGAACATTTGGTCTTATTCAGTTATTGTTAGCATCTCACCTCCCATGTAAAAAATGTCTTTCTTTCTTTGTACTACTTTATAGGAGATTGCCTCAATTTGGCCTGTCAAGTCATGAATTTGTCAATAGCTTTTAATTGAATATGTATCCTATTATTGATGCTTAAACTTCTGTTAAAATATTATGCATTTCTAAGATTTTGAATTGATTGTTTTAAAATAACCACTCATTTATTATTTCATTATCACTTCTTTTTTCATTCACCTTCTATCTTGTTTCCCTGTTCTTTTTCATTAATTCAGAGAATGTTAAAAATATTTATTTTGTGGTCTGCTTTAGAGTTCCCTATTATGTTGATTTCCTTGAGTTTAAATGCTTCTATGTTCCGAGTTCATTATTTGCTTTTTCTTTTTTTTTTTAAATATTTATTTTATTTTATTTTATTTTATTATACTTTGGGTTCTAGGGTACATGTGCATGACGTTTATATCATGTATAACTCCCCAATGCAATCCCTCCCTCCTCCCCCCTCCCCATGATAGGCCCCAGTGTGTGATGTTCCCCTTCCCGAGTCCAAGTGATCTCATTGTTCAGTTCCCACCTATGAGTGAGAACATGCGGTGTTTGGTTTTCTCTTCTTGCTAAGAATGATGGTTTCCAGCTGCATCCATGTCCCTACAAAGGACGCAAACTCATCCTTTTTGATGGCTGCATAGTATTCCATGGTGTATATGTGCCACATTTTCTTAATCCAGTCTGTCACAGATGGACATTTGGGTTGATTCCAAGTCTTTGCTATTGTGAATAGTGCCACAATAAACATACGTGTGCATGTGTCTTTGTAGTAGAGTAATTTATAATCCTTTGGGTATATACCCAGTAGTGGGATGGCTGGGTCATATGGTACATCTAGTTCTAGATCCTTGAGGAATCGCCATACTGTTTTCCATAAGGGTTGAACTAGTTTACAATCCCACCAACAGTGTAAAAGTGTTCCTATTTCTCCACATCCTCTCCAACACCTGTTGTTTCCTGACTTCTTAATGATTGCCATTCTAACTGGTGTGAGATGGTATCTCATTGTGGTTTTGATTTGCATTTCTCTGATGGCGAGTGATGATGAGCATTTTTTCATGTGTCTGTTGGCTGTATGGATGTCTTCTTTTGAGAAATGTCTGTTCATATCCTTTCCCCACTTTTTGATGGGGTTGTTTGTTTTTTTCTTGTATATTTGTTTGAGTTCTTTGTAGATTCTGGATATTAGCCCTTTGTCAGATGAGTAGGTTGCAAAAATTTTCTCCCATTCTGTAGGTTGCCTGTTCACTCTGATGGTAGTTTCTTTAGCTGTGCAAAAGCTCTTTAGTTTAATTAGATCCCATGTGTCAATTTTTGCTTTTGCTGCCGTTGCTTTTGGTGTTTTAGACATGAAGTCCTTGCCCATGCCTATGTCCTGAATGGTACTACCTAGATTTTCTTCTAGGGTTTTTATGGTATTAGGTCTAACATTTAAGTCTCTAATCCATCTTGAATTAATTTTCGTATAAGGGGTAAGGAAAGGATCCAGTTTCAGCTTTCTACTTATGGCTAGCCAATTTTCCCAGCACCATTTATTAAATAGGGAATCCTTTCCCCATTTCTTGTTTCTCTCAGGTTTGTCAAAGATCAGATGGCTGTAGATGTGTGGTATTATTTCTGAGGACTCTGTTCTGTTCCATTGGTCTATATCTCTGTTGTGGTACCAGTACCATGCTGTTTTGGTTACTGTAGCCTTGTAGTATAGTTTGAAGTCAGGTAGCGTGACGCCTCCAGCTTTGTCCTTTTGACTTAGGATTGTCTTGGCAATGCGGGCTCTTTTTTGGTTCCATATGAACTTTAAAGCCGTTTTTTCCAATTCTGTGAAGAAAGTCATTGGTAGCTTGATGGGGATGGCATTGAATCTATAAATCACCTTGGGCAGTATGGCCATTTTCACGATATTGATTCTTCCTATCCATGAGCATGGTATGTTCTTCCATTTGTTTGTGTCCTCTTTGATTTCACTGAGCAGTGGTTTGTAGTTCTCCTTGAAGAGGTCCTTTACATCCCTTGTAAGCTGGATTCCTAGGTATTTTATTCTCTTTGAAGCAATTGTGAATGGAAGTTCATTCCTGATTTGGCTCTCTGCTTGTCTGTTACTGGTGTATAAGAATGCTTGTGATTTTTGCACATTAATTTTGTATCCTGAGACTTTGCTGAAGTTGCTTATCAGCTTAAGGAGATTTTGGGCTGAGACAATGGGGTTTTCTAAATATACAATCATGTCATCTGCAAACAGGGACAATTTGACTTCTTCTTTTCCTAACTGGATACCTTGATTTCTTTCTCTTGCCTGATTGCCCTAGCCAGAACTTCCAACACTATGTTGAATAGGAGTGGTGAGAGAGGGCATCCCTGTCTTGTGCCAGTTTTCAAAGGGAATTTTTCCAGTTTTTGCCCATTCAGTATGATATTAGCTGTGGGTTTGTCATAAATAGCTCTTATTATTTTGAGGTACGTTCCATCAATACCAAATTTATTGAGCGTTTTTAGCATAAAGGGCTGTTGAATTTTGTCAAAAGCCTTTTCTGCATCTATTGAGATAATTATGTGGTTCTTGTCTTTGGTTCTGTTTATATGCTGGATTACGTTTATTGATTTGCGAATGTTGAACCAGCCTTGCATCCCAGGATGAAGCCCACTTGATCATGGTGGATAAGCTTTTTGATGTGCTGCTGAATCCGGTTTGCCAGTATTTTATTGAGGATTTTTGCATCGATGTTCATCAGGGATATTGGTCTAAAATTCTCTTTTTTTGTTGTGTCTCTGCCAGGCTTTGGTATCAGGATGATGTTGGCCTCATAAAAAGAGTTAGGGAGGATTCCCTCTTTTTCTATTGATTGAAATAGTTTCAGAAGGAATGGTACCAGCTCCTCCTTGTACCTCTGGTAGAATTCAGCTGTGAATCCATCTGGTCCTGGACTTTTTTTGGTGGGTAGGCTATTAATTGTTGCCTCAATTTCAGAGCCTGCTATTGGTCTATTCAGGGATTCAACTTCTTCCTGGTTTAGTCTTGGAAGAGTGTAAGTGTCCAGGAAATTATCCATTTCTTCTAGATTTTCTAGTTGATTTGCGTAGAGGCATTTATAGTATTCTCTGATGGTTGTTTGTATTTCTGTGGGGTCGGTGGTGATATCCCCTTTATCATTTTTTATTGCGTCTATTTGATTCCTCTCTCTTTTCTTCTTTATTAGTCTAGCTAGCGGTCTGTCAATTTTGTTGATCTTTTCAAAAAACCAACTCCTGGATTCATTGATTTTTTGGAGGGTTTTTTGTGTCTCTATCTCCTTCAGTTCTGCTCTGATCTTAGTTATTTCTTGCCTTCTGCTAGCTTTTGAATGTGTTTGCTCTTGCCTCTCTAGTTCTTTTAATTGTGATGTTAGAGTGTCAATTTTAGATCTCTCCTGCTTTCTCTTGTGGGCATTTAGTGCTATAAATTTCCCTCTACACACTGCTTTAAATGTGTCCCAGAGATTCTGGTATGTTGTATCTTTGTTCTCATTGGTTTCAAAGAACATCTTTATTTCTGCTTTCATTTCGTTATGTACCCAGTAGTCATTCAGGAGCAGGTTTTTCAGTTTCCATGTAGTTGAGCGGTTTTGATTGAGTTTCTTAGTCCTGAGTTCTAGTTTGATTGCACTGTGGTCTGAGAGACAGTTTGTTATAATTTCTGTTCTTGTACATTTGCTGAGGAGTGCTTTACTTCCAATTATGTGGTCAATTTTGGAATAAGTGCGATGTGGTGCTGAGAAGAATGTATATTCTGTTGATTTGGGGTGGAGAGTTCTATAGATGTCTATTAGGTCCGCTTGGTGCAGAGATGAGTTCAATTCCTGGATATCCTTGTTAACTTTCTGTCTCGTTGATCTGTCTAATGTTGACAGTGGAGTGTTGAAGTCTCCCATTATTATTGTATGGGAGTCTAAGTCTCTTTGTAGGTCTCTAAGGACTTGCTTTATGAATCTGGGTGCTCCTGTATTGGGTGCATATATATTTAGGAGAGTTAGCTCTTCCTGTTGAATTGATCCCTTTACCATTATGTAATGGCCTTCTTTGTCTCTTTTGATCTTTGATGGTTTAAAGTCTGTTTTATCAGAGACTAGGATTGCAACCCCTGCTTTTTTTTGTTCTCCATTTGCTTGGTAGATCTTCCTCCATCCCTTTATTTTGAGCCTATGTATGTCTCTGCATGTGAGATGGGTCTCCTGAATACAGCAGACTGATGGGTCTTGACTCTTTATCCAGTTTGCCAGTCTGTGTCTTTTAATTGGAGCATTTAGTCCATTGACATTTAAGGTTAATATTGTTATGTGTGAACTTGATCCTGTCATTATGATATTAACTGGTTATTTTGCTCGTTAGTTGATGCAGTTTCTTCCTAGCCTCGATGGTCTTTACATTTTGGCATGTTTTTGCAATGGCTGGTACCGGTTGTTCCTTTCCATGTTTAGGGCTTCCTTCAGGGTCTCTTGTAAGGCAGGCCTGGTGGTGACAAAATCTCTAAGCATTTGCTTATCTGTAAAGGATTTTATTTCTCCTTCACTGATGAAGCTTAGTTTGGCTGGATATGAAATTCTGGGTTGAAAATTCTTTTCTTTAAGAACGTTGAATATTGGCCCCCACTCTCTTCTGGCTTGTAGAGTTTCTGCCGAGAGATCTGCTGTTATTCTGATGGGCTTCCCTTTGTGGGTAACCCGACCTTTCTCTCTGGCTGCCCTTAAGATTTTTTCCTTCATTTCAACTTTGGTGAATCTGGCAATTATGTGTCTTGGAGTTGCTCTTCTGGAGGAGTATCTTTGTGGCGTTCTCTGTATTTCCTGAATTTGAATGTTGGCCTGCCCTACTAGGTTGGGGAAGTTCTCCTGGATGATATCCTGAAGAGTGTTTTCCAACTTGGTTCCATTTTCCCCCTCACTTTCAGGCACCCCAATCAGACGTAGATTTGGTCTTTTTACATAATCCCATACTTCTTGCAGGCTTTGTTCATTTCTTTTTCTTCTTTTTTCTTTTGGTTTCTCTTCTCGCTTCATTTCATTCATTTGATCCTCAATCGCTGATACTCTTTCTTCCAGTTGATCGAGTCGGTTACTGAAGCTTGTGCATTTGTCACGTATTTCTCGTGTCATGGTTTTCATCTCTGTCATTTCGTTTATGATCTTCTCTGCATTAATTAGTCTAGCTGTCAATTCTTCCACTTTTTTTTCAAGATTTTTAGTTTCTTTGCGCTGGGTACGTAATTCCTCCTTTAGCTCTGAGAAGTTTGATGGACTGAAGCCTTCTTCTCTCATCTCGTCAAAGTCATTCTCTGACCAGCTTTGATCCGTTGCTGGCGATGGGCTGCGCTCCTTTGCAGGGGGAGATGCGCTCTTATTTTTTGAATTTCCAGCTTTTCTGCCCTGCTTCTTCCCCATCTTTGTGGTTTTATCTGTCTCTGGACTTTGATGATGGTGACGTACTGATGGGGTTTTGGTATAGGTGTCCTTCCTGTTTGATAGTTTTCCGTCTGACAGTCAGAAGGACTGTCTGTTGGTCTGTTGAGATTGCTTGAGGTCCACTCCAGACCCTGTTTGCCTGGGTATCAGCAGCAGAGGTTGCCGAAGATAGAATATTGCTGAACAGCGAGTGTACCTGTCTGATTCTTTCTTTGGAAGTTTCCTCTCAGGGGTGACGCCACCCTGTGAGGTGTGGGGTGTCAGACTGCCCCTAGTGGGGGATGTCTCCCAGCTAGGCTACTCAGGGGTCAGGGACCCACCTGAGCAGGCAGTCTGTCCGTTCTCAGATCTCAACCTCCGCGTTAGGAGATCCACGGCTCTCCCCAAAGCTGTCAGACAGAGTCGTTCGCGTCTGCACCGGCCCCCGCTCTTTCCCCTAATGGACTGCAGCTGTGCGCTGTCCACAGAGGTAGAGTCTACAGAGACAGGCAGGCTTCCTTGAGCTGCTGTGAGCTCCACCCAGTTCGAGCTTCCCAGCGACTTTGTTTACCTACTTAAGCCTCAGCAATGGCGGGCGCCCCTCCCCCAGCCTCGCTGCTGCCTTGCGGATAGATCGCCGCAGACGGCTGTGTTAGCAGTGAGGGAGGCTCCGGGGGCGTGGGACCCTCCCGGCCAGGTGTGGGATATATTCTTCTGGTGTGCCTGTTTCCTTAAAGCGCAGTATTGGGGTGGGAGTTACCCGATTTTCCAGGTGTTGTATGTCTCAGTTCCCCTGGCTAGGAAAAGGGATTCCCTTCCCCCTTGCGCTTCCACGTGAGGCGATGCCTCGCCCTGCTTCAGCTCACGCTGGTCAGGCTGCAGCAGCTGACCAGCACCGATTGTCCGGCACTCCCTAGAGAGATGACCCCAGTACCTCAGTTGAAAATGCAGAAATCACCGGTCTTCTGTGTCGCTCGCGCTGGGAGTTGGAGACTGGAGCTGTTCCTATTCGGCCATCTTGCTCCGCCCCCCATTTGCTTTTTCTTGTGCTACTTTTTTTCTCAGGTGCTCAGTGATTCTTATTTGTAGTTTATCTTCACAGAAAGGTTTCTTCAGCACATGTTCAAGAACCCAGAAATGGTCTCAGGAGGGCTTAGCATTTAACACAGGGGGCGTGACTTCAGCTAAGCTTGGGTAAGTTTCTAACTTGAGGTTTCTGACCCTTAAAAAGTGTAAGTTTTTAAGGACACGTGATTTCCTTGAACTTGGCTTACATTCTTTCATTGTTGGGTGGTAATTCTCTTGACCTGGCTTCACCCAGTTGGTACCATCTTTGCCATTTGGGCACAGGTTGGGAGGCCTTGCCTGTACTCCAAGCACTTGGCCTAGTTCTACTCCTGGTCCTTTGAGCCAGTCAGCATTCACCCTGACTCACCACAGTGAATTCTGTCTTTCTGTTCTGCCAGAAAGCATAGTGGCTTTTAGAATAACTGCTCTAGTTTGGGAACAATGATTCTTGCCTTCTTTGCCTTAAGAAGGCTTAGGTGTTATAAATTAACATTATGATCTTAAATTGGAAATAATATTTTGAATACTTACATTTAAATCTGTGGTTCATTAGGACATATTTTTATGTGCTAATATGTGAATTCAGGTTCCTCATACCACCAAAAGGTGCACCATATGGCCACAAGTCATTTATTGATTTGTCCACCTCTAGCCAGATGGCTAATTTATTTTCTACGAATTTTCCAAAAATATTTTGGTCTAATTATTAACTTTTTTTTGTGTATCAATTATATGTAAGTTTTGGTTTCCTCACCTGTCTTTATATGAAACAGGGCAAATCTTCATCACTCTTCTGAAATTTCTTCAGATATTTTTGTGTTTATTCTTTCAGCTAAACTTTAGAGTAATTTTGTCATTTAAAAAATTATTTTGGTGTTTTGAATGAGACTATATAACATTTATACAGAATTGAACTTCCAAACAAAGAACAAGAAGCACGTATTTCTTTAATAAAGTCTTCTACTGCAGCTTGATAGCTTTTTATCAATCGGACATTATTGACTTTATTTCTAGGAATTTTGTTCGTTGTTTTTATTGATGTGGTAAATATAATTTTATCTTAGATAACTGCCTAATTGCTTATTATTTGTATATATTTTTATTCAGTTGAATACATTAACATTCATTTTTTTCTAATAGTTTTATATATCAGAATTCTGAATTTTCCAGTTGTCTACTCATCTGCAAATAAGATAATTTTCTATTTCCATTGACTAATTCTTGCAAAACAATGTTAAATAGTATTAAATAGCAGGTATTCTTTTGTTTCTTCCAAATTTAATGGGATTGCGTTTAGTGTTTTGGGCTTTTGTTTTGATACTTTATGCAACCATTTTAAGAGACTGTATCAGTTATGACAGTGTCCATAAATAACAGTTCAACTAAAAGTGGCTTAAAAATTAGGTAAAGCTTTCATGTCACATTGTATACTTTGAGAGGCAGAGTCCTGGAGTTAATCTGGTGACTCAACTCTATCATCAAGCATCCAAGGGTTTTTTTCTTTCTGTTTTGCCATCCTCAGCATGCTGGTGATGTCATGCCTTATGGTGGCAAGGTGGTCCTGGTAATTTCGAGTGTTTGTTTGTTTTTAGATGGAGTCTTGCTCTGTTGCCAGGCTGGAGCGTAGTGGCGCGATCTTGACTCACTGCAACCTCTACCTCCTGGGTTCAAGCGATTCTCCTACCTTAGCCTCCCAAATAGCTGGGATTACAGATGCCTATCACCACACCCAGCTAATTTTTTGTATTTTAGTAGAGACAAGGTTTCACCATGTTGGCCAGGATGGTCTCGATCTCATGACCTCATGATCTGCCCACCTCGGCCTCCCAAAATGCTGGGATTGTAGGCATCAGCCACTGCAACCGGCCTGTAATTTCAAGTATCACATATAGACTGAAGTGCATCTGGTAGTAAGGAAAGTTGGGTTTCCTTCCTTCCAGGCGTCATTTTGTTAATTAGTGAGATAAATTTTTCTTAAATTTCTCCAGCAGATTTTTCTTTTCTTCCCATTGGCTAGGACATTGTTACATATCCATGTACAAACTCACCCAGGGCAAAGGAAAAATGATCACTCTGGTAGATATAAACTAATCGTTATATTTACTCTCTAAATCCAGGGAAGGTATAGTCACATTCTCTGAGCACATATCCACATACAAACTCACCCAGGGCAAAGGAAAAATGACCATTCTTGTTAGTTTTACAAGCACCAAAAAACTTTGCAATGATCTCTTTCTTGAAGGCTTAGAATAATTCGACTGTGAATAATATGGGCTTAGTAGTTTTTTGGATGAGTAGGTGAAGGGTGAAGAACTGAACCAAATTAGGATTGTACCTGTTAGAAAGAAGGGGATAGGGTGTGACGACAGTTGGATAGTCCATAGTGTCTTCCAAAGGGAATTTCCCCCTTCATTTTTCTCCAGAATTTATCAGTGGCTATTGCTGTTTTTTTTTTTTCTTTTTCTTTTTCTTTTTTTCAAATGCCTATTGCCAACAATCAAGCTGGTCATATAAGATTTTTCAATTGACTTTTGTTAGGCAAAAGTTTATTGATCAATTTGCTGTAAAAAAAAAATCTATCTTTGAACTAGCTGTTCATTTTTTGGATGAATCTAATTGATAATTAAAGATGATTTTGAAAACTTGTGGATTGTGTTTGTAAATCTTTTTATTAGTATTTAAAATAAATAAATATTTATTTATTTATGAAACAGAGTTTTGCTCTTGTTTGCTCAGGTTGGAGTGCAATGGAGTGATCTCGGGTCATTGCAACCTCTGCCTCCTGGGTTCAAGTGATTCTCCTGCCTCAGCCTCATGAGCAGCTGGGATTACAGGCGTGTACCACTACGCCCAGCTAATTTTGTACTTTTAGTAGATACAGAGTTTTACCATGTTGCCCAGGCTGGTCTCGAAGTCCTGACCTCAAGTGATCCATCTGTCTTGGCCTGGGATTATAGGGGTGAGCCACTGAACCCTGCTAAAATAAATATTAATAATTTTCAAATAAATATTAACATATAAAGTCAATATTTAATAAGTGTTTAAAATCAAGGTGTTGTAATTGTAAGTGTGTGTGTGTATGCGTGCATGCATTGTCAGGTTTTAGAATCAGTGTTATGTAGCCTTTGTAAAGAAGATTTGAAATATCTCTATTTTTGTCCCTATACTGTTTTTTTTCTTTATTTCCCATTGGTCAGGGCATTGTTACCTATCCATGTACAAACTCACCCAGGGAAAAGGAAAAATGACCACTCTGTTAGTCTTAGAAGCACCAGAAAAGCTTTGGAATGATCTCTTTCTTGAAGGCTTAGAATAATTCAACTGTGAATAATCTGGGCTTAGTAGTTTTTTGGATGAGTAGGTTTTTGACAACCTTCTCAATTTCTTCCGCGTTTAGTGGTCTACCTAGTTTTCCATTTCTGTGATGTGTGTTTTTCTTAAAAATAATTTATTTTACTCAAGTGTTAAAAATTTCAAGCAAGAAGCTTACATTTCAGGCAAGAAGTTTACAAAGTATTCCCTTTCAGTTATTTACTCTTTACCTATGGTTATTTACCTTTACTTGACCCTAATTTTCTGTATTTGGGTTATTTTATTTCTTAGTTTCCTAGAAAGTATTTCTTCTCTTTTGTGGTTCATTTATTAATTTTTTATTTATCTAAATAGTTATTTTTTCTATTGTATAATTTTTATTTTTATGTTTAGTAATCCTTCCTATTTGTATTTTGGAGTTAATTTGTCTTTAAAAAATACTTAATTCGGCTGGGCGCGGTGGCTCAAGCCTGTAATCCCAGCACTTTGGGAGGCCGAGACGGGCGGATCACGAGGTCAGGAGATCGAGACCATTCTGGCTAACACGGTGAAACCCCGTCTCTACTAAAAAAATACAAAAAACTAGCCGGGCGCGGTGGCGGGCGCCTGTAGTCCCAGCTACTCCGGAGGCTGAGGCAGGAGAATGGCGTGAACCCGGAGGCGGAGCTTGCAGTGAGCTGAGATCCGGCCACTGCACTCCAGCCTGGGCGACAGAGCGAGACTCCGTCTCAAAAAAAAAAAAAAAAAAAAAAAAAAAAAAAAAAAAATACTTAATTCACGAGATTAATTAAATTATTTCTTATCCAGAGATCTAAGTAGTATTGCACAAAGTTTATGGGAAGCCATTGTTTTGAACTAGTCTTCTACAGTAGGCTCCAGGAGACCAGACCAAACCAGAGCAGAGTCACTCATGCTGAATGACATGTAATCAAACTGAACTTTGAAACAGCAGGCTGTCTTAAAAAATAGGAGATTACAGTCAACTGGATTCAGCATAATAAGAAAGTCTATGTTTTAACCCTTGGGTGCCTTATTACCTGACTTATTTTACGTTTGAAAATGTATAAATACTTCTTCATCTGTAATATTCATGAGTCATATTTTTCTTATTTTAAATTGTGTACACAGTCTTTAATCATTTTCTGGGCTTGCATGTTCCCACCCAGTAGTCTGTGCTTAGCCTGATTTTTTTCTCCTTTTACTTTTTACTTCTGGTTGCCTGAAGAATTGCTTTTGCAATTTTAAAGTTTGGCAACTTATTAGGGTGTCTCTTGTTGTTAGTTGTTTCTACTAATACTTCCTAGAACAATGTATACCCTTTTAATTTGGAGATTCTTTTACCTTTTAGGGGTTTCTTTTATTTCTGTATTGTATATTTAAAAATATCTTTAATATTACCTTAAAGACATTGAAATTAATAGTTTTCCTTTCCATTTTATTATTTTTTCTTTTCCTTTATACCCAGTAGACCGTTATTGAATATTTGTGACTGAGAGCCTAAAGAAGAATATTAGTAACCCTCATTCACCTCTCCTGGGTGCTTTGAAGATTAATGTTCCATAAAACATTCTAAATTAAAATTTAAATTAAAGCACATATGTGAATTAATAAGATTGGAGATCAGAGTCCCAATTTAGCTACTTTACTAGATTTTTTTCAAAAACGAAGGATTTTTTTTTTCTGAGAAAATCACACAGTACAACAATTTGATGCAGTCTTTGTTTTCCTATACATTCAGCAACTTGAATAAAAGTACTTAATAAATACTATTTTAAATTGCTGAAAGAATCACCTTCATTTTATTTGTCTTAAGATGTGAAATAGAAGAAGGTATTAAACCACATACAGTGCAGGTTTGTGCTTTTCTTTCCTTATTTTCAGAGGTTCTGTTTCCTATTGCTATAAGAATGCTACTTACATAGGAGAGCTGGATTTGACCCAGCTTACCTGCAATTTGAGAGGTATAGACACGCTTGTTCAGTATTTCAGGTCTTAATTTAATTTTGGATTAAACCAACTATAAGACAAAATATTTAAAACTGAAAGTTGGATACAAATGTGGTAGGAATCATTATTATTTTTTTAAAACCACATTTTTCCATCTAAATATTTTATTTTTTTCAGGATAGTTTTGAAATAAATAGATATAAAATTAGGAGGTACGGCATTGCTGTCCTTTAAATTTAGTTTTTAATCTTCCTTCCAAAGTTTTTTTTTTTTTTTTTTTTGAGACGGAGTCTGGCTCTGCCGCCCAGGCTGGAGTGCAGTGGCCGGATCTCAGCTCACGGCAAGCTCCGCCTCCCGGGTTCACGCCATTCTCCTGCCTCAGCCTCCCGAGTAGCTGGGACTACAGGCGCCCGCCACCTCGCCCGGCTAATTTTTTTTTTTGTATTTTTTAGTAGAGACGGGGTTTCACCGTGTTAGCCAGGATGGTCTCGATCTCCTGACCTCGTGATCCGCCCGTCTCGGCCTCCCAAAGTGCTGGGATTACAGGCTTGAGCCACCGCGCCCGGCCTTCCTTCCAAAGTTTTAACAAAAACAACTAAACGTGGAAATGAAGGAATGGCCTGAGTTTCATGTCTGGCTCTTAGGGAGTACCCTTATCTCCTGTAGTTCCTATCTTCAGGAAGAAAAACTTCAGCTGGAATAAGCTCTGACTCTTTCTAGAGGAGGAGGAGTGACTTATCTGATTGGTGAGATTAGGATTATTAATAAATGAATTTAGTGTCTTCTAGGTGCTTCCCCCCCTCCCCTTAGAACCAATCTCACTTCTCTTCCATTTAGTAACTCACAGGGGAAATGTGACAAGAACAGTCACTTTCTATCCATGAAAGTGACTGGACATATGGACTCATGTATTTCAAGTTGCAGGGGGCAGATAATTAATAAGTATATGTGGTTATGGATCCAAAGACACCTTCTCTAATCAGCTTTATTAGTAATATAACTGACATTTTGGCATCCACCTCTCCAGATTCAGGTTTCATTTCTTCATTTGTTCTAACAGCAGAAGGAAAGATTTACTCAGTTTATTGAGTCTGTATAAGGTACCAAATGTAGGTATCAGATACATCAAATAAGAAAGCAGGAGCTGAGTACCCGAAGTGGCTCTGAGATTGTACAGTATCTAGAAATTCTTGGAAGTTGTCAGGGAGGATTTTAGACTTAGAAGTGGGGATTTAAATTACTCAAATTTTTATCAGATCACTCAAACTTTGGCTCTTCAGTTTGCTTGTCTACAAAACAGATATAACAGTATTAACTTCAAAAGCTTATATATATATTATATGTCACATATCTTATAGATGATATGTATCATACATGTATAGCTTAGGAAAGTAACCAATACATAGAGCTCCATCATAGTTATTTATTACTGTCATGATTATTATGATTACTATTAGAGGATTAGGGATTCCATAATTGACAACTGAATTGTACAAAGAATTTTTAAAAAGTTGAGACATTAATGTTAATGGAGATTGAATGTTGGTTGCTGTATTTTAGCATAGAAAATAAAGTCTGTATTCTGGTCACAAACCTTGGTCAAATTATGCTTGGTGAGAAGTGTAGAGGGTTAGGGGTGATCCCAGAGATCTGGCAGAACTTGAAATGGATTATTTTGGAGTTTGCTTTTGCATACTTCAACAGAGGTGAATTAAATTAGAATAAGGTTGTGCTTCAAGCTAGAAGAGGAGATGATAAAAGAGCAATAAGGTGGACAGTCAGAGGATTCAGGAAAGCAGGGCAAGATGCAGATCAGGTGATTTTAGACTATTCAGGAACAACATTTAAAACACTAGGCTTGAGACAGGATGTTTTCTTTATGCAGAACTTAAAAGCATTTGCCAGAATGGCAACAGACCCTTGAAGAAACAACATAGGCTTTCTCGAGAACAAGATAGCTTCCTTCTAGTTTCTGTGTCTCTTATTTATTAAGTAAATTGTTCATTCATCTTCCCCTACATGTTCAGTACTGCTAGGTGCTGTGAGGGATGTTGGCGAAGCAGAATACATGCATATTAGCCTTTACATAGTTTCTAAACTATGTTATGGAAATATTAGTTCAATTCTATATTTTGTGAAGTTCACAACACTGAATTATGCCCTGGAGCACAAAAATATAAAAAGCTGTTTCTAATCTCCTTGGGAAGAAAAGCAGCTGGACAATCAAAGTAGGCAATGATAAAGTCACATTGTTGCTGTGAAATTCAAGAGAAGACCATTTAATTTTTTAAAACGTGAAGAATTAGTTCTATTTGAATGCAAGTGCCACAATGAAGAATGTTCCTATCGTTTTTTCCCCCACGCTATGTGGTTCTATGCTGCTTCTATCATCGACATAGCATGATGTTAACTTAAGGCTCTATTATAAAGGCTTGCAATAGTCTACAGAAGGTGGATACATGGCGATCAGCACAGTGAAAACTGTTATGAGCAATCTGCACTTCTTGTTCTCATTTCATGAAGGATTTCCACTCTTCTTCTCAAATATAAGCAGTGACATTTGGCTCTCGCTTGTTCCTCTGCTTGGGAGGAGTGACTGGCACCCAGTTGATCATACAAGTCCAAAGGTGAGACCATTCTTCTGGTTTGTGGGCAATATGTAGGACATGGCTCTTGCTTTATGTCAGTCCTGCCTTTGCTCGGTGGATATTCTTGCTTCCTCCTTCTTGAGGTAACAGATAAAGAAGGACCTATTTCTGGTAGGTCAGCCAAGCCTCTGTTCTTTTTCAGTTTTCCCATGTGTTTCTGGGTGGAGACTTCTGTTTCACTAGCTTTTCAAGGTTTAAGTTTTTGGAGCGAGGTAGGAGGTTCCACTGTGATTATCACATGAGCTTTGCCAATAACAAATACCTGAAAAGGTATTTTGATCATCATCTGTTTCATAGGGCTTTTTCCTGGTTGGTACCTAGATGGAAGGAGGGTATAAGGGGTTAACAAGGGCCTTTACAAAACTCCAACAAAAATTGCAAAAAAAAAAAAAAAAATGCAAAAAATTGTTTTAATCCTACTGCTCATCATGCTCTCTGTGAGACTATGGACAAATTACTTGACTTTTTAAAGCCATGTTATTGAAAAAATTAAATGGCGTCATGCAGATAAAAATGCCTGGCCCAGTTTGCCGCTCTTAGTAGGTGTTCTTAAATGTTGACCTGCCTCTAGACTTCACTCCCTTCAGCTTTTTCCTGGTGGGTTTACTCATCCAGCCTTCTGCTGAGGGCATCTGTTTTCTCAGCTCTCTCTTTGCTTTTAGGAAAGAGCAGCTGAATAAGTGAGCTATTTCAAGCCTGTCTTCAGTGCAGTGTACACGAGAGGAAAAATAATCCAGACAACCAGTATCAGCCCCAGACTTCTTAAAACCAAATAGAACTCAAGTTTAAGTTTTTGACATTTTAAAACATTAATAATTTCATCCTCAACCTTCCTAGGGTAATTCAGAGCTTAAATTTTGCAATACATTAAATATAATGATGTGTTGATAAGAATCTTTCCTCAGCTGGAACTAGGAAGTCACTGAAAACTGATGTAATAACTGATTTGTGGTAAGCATCGACTCTTTCCACCCTTTATCTAGAAGTGAATAGTTTAAAAGTTATTTCTCTGCAATACAAACATTCTCATTTTCTTTGCAACCCCAACTGCATTATGTTTCTAACCAGAAATGAAAATATGCAATTTAAAACCAGATATTAATTTCATAGATAAAGGCTAGAATTAAGTTTTGTTTCAATAAATGAGTAAGAAAACATCATAGTTGTGCTTTCACAATCCATGAATTTATCTGGGGATGGTTTCCTTCGGTTAGGTCTCTCTTGCCTGAAATATTTCATCTTTAATTCTCAGTGTTTCCAAAACCTACCCAGTTTTCCATCCCAACTAGGTACTTGCTTCTTCATGAAACTTACTGATAATTCCAGGCCAGCTGATACTCAAATACTTGAATTCATTTTGAAACTATAGTGAATTGCACAAATAATGATCCAGAGGATAACACATTGACTTTTAGAGTCACACCTGTGTTTAAATCTTGGCTTTCAGTTTACTAACTGTGATTGTTTGATAAAGTTAGTTAACTCCTCTGAGTTCAGTTCCTCCTGTACAAAATAGGCATTATAACTACTTTTCTGTAAACATTCAATCCAATGATTAAATAACATGTTTGAAGTAGCCAAAGGAGTTACCGATCAAAAACAACAAACGCCTTCCACTCATGCATTCATTTATTCATTGTATAAATATTCATCAAGCAATAAGATTTAGTAATATAAGGGTAAATGCAAGTCATTTCCTTCAGGAATTCACTATATAGTGGAAGAGAAATTGGTACATAAATAATTAGGTTATGCTAACACACATTCTATGATAGATGAAGATGTAGGGTGCTAGAGAGGGTATTGGAGGAGTAGCTAAGATAGTGTGGGGAGGTGTCAGCCAAGAAAAAAGGAGGAAAAGGTCATTATGTGTAAAAGAAGCAGCTTGGCCCAGGAAAGAAGATGAGAAAGATCCTGCCCTATTTAGAGAAGGTTGCATAAATTTCAACATGACTACAGTGTGAGGAAATTAAATGTTTGGAATGGTAGGCAGGAGACAGTTCCTAAAGAAATTAAAAAATCGCATTATGAACTTAGAATTTCATCATAAAAACATGGATGAATTTTAAACTGGAAAAAATAATGTGATTTCACATGTTGTTAAAAAGACTTGTTAAAAAGATAGAACTTGTGCAAATTTATTGAATGAGGTAAAATTGTAGGTAAGCCTATTGTTGAAGTAGCTGTTGTTACAGCCTTGGTGTGCAATAATGAAATCCTAAAATTAAGACTCCAACACTGGGAGTGGACAGAAGGAAAATTCAAGAAAGAGTAAAGTATTGGTGAACATAGAAGAATGAATGAAGGACAATTCTCATAATAATGGTGTCAGATTATGTAATCAAGTTATTACAGGCTATTTGGGGATTTAGGATTACTGAATCCTCAAATCCCACAATAAATGTTCCATGTTATGATTCCAGATGCATCTCTGGATTTAATTTTAATTTATAATGGGAGGAAACACGCTAGTCAGGCTGATTCAAGTAGCCATTGTAGTTGGAAGTTACAGTTCTCACTGTAAATGAATACATTTTTATTCTGGTTTCATAAGTCAGCCTTATAACCTTGTCTAATAAGGCTCTGTCCTTGAGAAGCTTAGTCATTCTTGGTATGCTGGAAGTATCAGATCTCAAGCTACTAACATTGACCCAGACTGAGGTGAATTTACCAAAGTAATGCAATCCCGTGAAGTTAAATATGGGAGGCTTTGGGAGATAATCTCACCATTATTAGTCACCTAGTGAGGCACTGTAATCTCAATGAAAAACGTATTCGATGATACTTGTTAAAGCATGGTAAAGACTTTCTCGAGATCATTGTGATAGGAATATTGAGGTCATTGTGATAAGCAATGGGATTTTGCAGTGCGGGAGAGAGATTGGGCTTAACTCTGAATACAGCATGGGCAAGTGAAAATTTATAGCTAAGATGCAGGGTGAATGTTAATGGATGGAAAATTACAGAAAGGAAACATTAGGGATTAGGGAGATTATGGCAAAACCAACCTAATGAGATTCTTGTTGAAGCTGGGTCAGCATTCTCCACCTGAAGAATGGTGGAGGATGAGGCATCCAGTTGGATGTTGAGGATAAGTGGGTATTAAGGGAGGGGAATTCTTGCCAAAGTATGTTGGATGAAAAACAAACGTGTGAAACAGAAGAAAACCAAAACGTCTTTTTCCTACTTTCACACACCACTTAACACTTCTGACACCAGTTGTATGTGCATTTTTATCCACACACCAAGCAGTTCTTCAGTGGACACCAGCTGGGTGTCTCCTCATTCAGTCTACCTGGAGTTAAAACCACATACCAAAGATTAAGTGCTCAGTCCCACAGGATTGCTCCCCACTTCACACACCAATCACCAGTAGTAGGTTGTCACCCACAGTTCTTGAGTGACCAGATATTAATCAGGATTCCCATGGCCACCTCCTGGACTTTGATTAATCCACTAGAGCAGCTCACAGGACTCAGGGAAACACTTTTGTTTATTATCTTATTATAAAGGCTATTACAAAGGATACAGATGAACAGCTAGATGGAAGAAATGCATAGGGCAAGGTATGTGGGAAGGGGCATTGAGCTTTCACACCCCTCCAGGGTGTACCACTCTCCAGGCACCTCTGCATGTTCAGCAATGCAGAAACTCCCTGAACCCTGTCCTTCTGGGTTTTTTGGATGCTTTATTACATAGACATGGTTAATTAAATGAGTGACCATTAGTAATCAACTCAGCCTTCAGCCTCTCTCTCCTCCCCAAAAGTGAGACTGAAAATTCTAACCATCTAATTATATGGTTGGTTCCCCTGGCAACCAGCACCCATCATGAAGTCATCCAGGAGCCCACCAAGTGTTTTGGCATTAGAACAAAAGATGCTCTGATTACCCAGGAAATTTCAATATCTTTAAGACCTGAAACAGAGGTTCCCATCACTCAAGAATTTATTAATGTCTTAGAAGATTTATGTTAGGAACCCAGGTCAAAGACCAAATAATATAATAGATTATTTTCCAACTGCCCTATTATCTACAAGGGTTTCAAGAGCTCTGTGCCAGGAAACGGGAGGCAGAGACTAATATATATTTCTTATTATTTTGTTACCAAAACACCAGGGGTTTGGTCTGAGTCTTGGTAAAGCACAGAAATCCAATCAGTGGGACAATCAGTATTGCCAGGGGAGAAAGGCAATATTTCAGTGACAATAGCCAGAGAGAAAGGACCTAAATCTCAAATCTGTCTCTCCTAGCCAACTAAAATTGGGAGTTTGTATAGTGGGGAAATGAATGTAGTAGCTATGTGGTGGATAGCAGGACTTAGGGAGGGGTAAGGAAGCAATAATGATGATTGAGGGTTCTGGCATCTCATTGGATGCAGTGATCTGGTGAGTTTCAGTTCCTTGATACTATCTGAGAGGCATGAGGGTCCATTTCCTAAGGAAAAAACTCAGATAAGAGAAAGGTAAGTGATATGGTTTGGATATTTGTCCTGTGCAAATCTCATGTTGAAATGTAAATCTCAATATTGAAGGTGGGGCCTGGTGGGAGGTGTTTGAGTCATGAGGGAAGATACCTGATGGCTTGGTGCTGTCATCGTGATAATGAGTGAATTCTCATGAGATCTGGCTGTTTCAAAGTGTGTGGCACCTCCCCCATTTTGCTTCTGCTCTTGCCATGTGATGTGTCTGCTCCCACTTCTCCTTCCACCATGAGTAAAAGCTCCTTGATGTCTCTCCAGAAGCTGAGCAGATGCCAGCATCATGCTTGTACAGCCTAAAGAACTGTGAGCCATTTAAACCTCTTTTCTTTATAAATTACCCAGCATCAGATATTCCTTTATAGCAATGCAAGAATGGCCTAACACGGAAAACTGGTACTGAGAAGTGGGGCATTGTATTAAGATACTTAAATGTGTGGAAGCAACTTGGGAAATGGGTAACAGGTAGAGGTTGTAAGAGTTTGGAAGGCTCTGAAGACAGGAAGAGAGAGATGAGGGAAAGTTTGGAACTTCTTAGAGAATGGTTAAATTGTTGTGACCAAAATATTGATAGTGATAATAACAGTGAAGTTCAGACTGAGGAGGTCTCAGATGAAAATGAGGAACTTAATGGGAACTGTAGCAAAGATAACTTGTGTTATGCCTTAGCAAAGAGCTTGGCTTCATTTTATTTGTTCCCTGGGGATCTGCAGGAGTTTGAACTTAAGAATGATGAATTGGGTATCTGGTGGGAGAAATTTCTAAGCAACAAAGCATTCAAGAAGTGTCCTGGCTGCTTCTAACAGCCTATGCTCAGATGTGGGAGCAAAGATATGACTCAAAGTTGGAAGTTATATTTAAAGGGGAAGCAGAGCATAAAAGTTTGAAAAATTTGCAGCTTAGCCATGTGGCAAATAAAAAGCTATTTCAGGAAAGGAATCCAAGCAGGCTGCAGAATAACCACTTGCTAGGGAGATGTGCATCATTAAAAGAGAGCCCGTTGCTGATAGCCAAAGCAATGGGAAAAAGGCCTGGAAGGCATTTTATAGATCTAAGAGCAGCCCCCAGAGGCCTAGGAGGACTGAATGGTTTTGGGGGCCAGGCCCAAGGCCCTGCTGCCCTAGGCAGCTTTAGGACATTGCTCCCCACCCAGCCATTTCAGCTCTAGACACAGTTCAAAGGGGCCTAAGTACAGATTGGGCTGCCACTTGGAAAGGTGACCTTGGTGGTTACCATGTGGTGTTAAGCCTGTGGTCATGCAGAGTGAAAGAGTAAAGGAGACTTGGCAGCCTCTATCTAGATTTCAGAGGGTGTATGAGAAAGCCTGAGTCCCCAGGCAGAAGCCTGCTGCAGGGGTGGTCCCCTCATAGAGAACCTCTACTAAGGCAGTGCTAAGGGGAAATGTGGGGTTGGGGACCCCACAGAGAGTCTCCACTGAGGCACTGCCCAATGAAACTGTGGTAAGAGGCCACCATCCTACAGGCCTTGGAATGGTAGATCCACTGGCAGCTTGCTCCTTGAATCTGGAAAAGCTGCTGGCAGTCAACTCCAGCCTGTGAGGGCACCTGCAGAGGCTGTACCCTGCAAGTCCACAGAGTTAGAGCTGCCCAAGGTCTTGGGAGCTCACCACTTGTAGCAGTGTGCTCTGTGTGTGGGACATGGAGTCAAAGTAGATTATTTTGGAGCTTTTGGATTTAATGACTTCCCTCCTGGGGTTCAGACATGTGTGGGACCTGTGTTCCCATTCTTTTGGCCAATTTCTCCCTTTTGGAACAGGAATCTTTATCCAATGCCTGTACCCCAGTTGCATCTTGGGAGTAGATAACTAATTTTGATTTTATAGCCTGTTAGGTGAAAGGGATTCATCTCTGGTTGAGACTTTGGACTTTTTACTTGGAACTTAGGAGTTTTGAATTAATGCTAAAATGAGTTAAGACCTTTGGGAAAGTATGATTGTATTTTGAAATGTTAGAAGGACATGAGATTTGGGGGGACCAAGGATGAAATGATATGGTTTGGATATCTGTCCTGTCCAAATATTTTGAAATGTAACCCTCAATGTTGGGGGGTTCTGGTTGGCGGCGTTTGGGTCATGGGGGCAGATCCCTCATTGCTTGGTGCTGTCCTCGTGATAGTGAGTGAGTTCTCATGTGATCTGGTTGTTTAAAAGTGTGTGGCATGTCTCTCTCCTTCTTCCTCCTGCTTTTGCCATGTGACAGGCCCACTCCTGCTTCACCTTGTGTCATGAGTAAAAGTTCACTGAGACCTCCTCAGAAAGCAGATGCCAACATCATGCTTGTAGAGCCTGCAATTAAATCTCTTTTCTTTGTAAATTACTTGCTCTCAGGTATTCCTGAGACCCAAGAATTGCCCAACACAGTAAGTTTCAAGGTATAAGACTGTAAGGGTCAATTTCTATGTTTATTTTAAAAAAACACACACACATAACTGTCAGTTTTATGGAGAAGTTGGGCTGGTTTTAATTTCACAGTACCACACTGACTTAGCAGTATGTTTCCTGTCTCACACTGGATTTTACAAGGAAGTGCACAGATGGGCCTAGGAAAATGTTAAGAAGTTTGCCTGAATTTTGGTTAAGTAAAATATCCTCTTTAGTAAAAATTTCAACAATTATGAATTCAATTTTAGGCATGCTGAATTTGATTTGTAGAGGGAACAGCTAAGTGAAAGGTCTATGAGGCTGTTAGATAAAGGGTATGTAATAAACCACAACCTGCTGTAACAATCCTCCCATATCTCAACATTTTAATTCAGTAAAAGTTAATTTCTTGCTCATGCAAAGAACAATGCAGTTGTGTTTGGTTGGCAAGTAGCCTTCCCCAGGGTCATTTAGGGACACTGCTCCACAATCTTAATGGCCTCACCATTCTCAAGGGTCCATCTCCTCCCCTAGATCTTCTGCACAGACTGGTAGATGGGGAGAAAGTACGAATGATCACTTGGAAGGTGTTTTATGTGCTAATCCTAGAGATGGCTTGTTTTTATCACCACCATATTCCATTGACAGAAGCTACTCACATGGCCATACAAAACTCTAAGGAAGGTTGGGAAACATGTAGTCTAGCAGTGTACTCAAAAGTTAGAAAAAAGTGAATTTGGATGAATTCATAGTAATATCTGTCACATAGGAGTTGATGGTTCAGAAATGAGAGTTAAGTGTTAAAGGGCCTATCATTAAAATATAATGGGTGATTGAGGCTATAGACTGGATGAGAATTCAAAGGGAGTAGATGTAGATAGAGTTAAAAGCAAAAGAAGCAAAAGAGAATGGAAACCTGAGGAATATTCAGTTTTTTCATCTGTAACGATTTAAGTGACAGATGAATGAGCATGAGAAATAGCAACCAAAGGGTTTTAACATATTAAAATCATAGCTAATATTTATGATTGCTGACTATGTATATGGTACTATGTAGTGTTAACAGGGACTCTTTTACATAATCCTTATTGCAATCTGATTGTGCAAAACCTTTTCAGATTCCCATATTTTTCATGAAGTAACAAAATTGGACAATTAAGTACCTGCCTGGGTCACACAATTAGTAAATAGAAGATCTTGGATTTAAACCTTGTCTGACTCCAGAGTTCAATCTCCTCATCAGTGTGCCACCATCATCCCTTCACTTTCACCCAAGGAAGGCAGGGACACATGAACACCAAGGGAGGGGTTCCAAGAAGTAGAAAATGGTAAACAAATGCTCCAGAGGGTTTCCAGAAGAAGTGAATAGTGCCCGCTGGAAGGTCATTCTTCCACATTTTCTTTTCTTCCCTTTTTTTTTTTTTTGAGTAAATGCTCATTGCACATGGGTTTTGTGGCAGTCCCAGTTGGGACAAAGCATGGGCAGAATTTCTTCCCTTATGGAGCTTACAGATCAGTGAACACACTCAGACAGTGGCAGTGGGAGCCAGATTGCAGAGGATCTAGTGAAACAAAAAAGAGACCATGGAGAGAGTGTGAATCATCTCTCCTCTGAGTTGGGTTCTAGAGAGACAGACACAATACTCCATGGTCCTTCTGTGCTTTAAATACAGCCTTATGATCTGAGGCTTCCCTTTCTGTCCCTATTAAAAACTTCCTGTAGGTAGAAGAATTGATAAACTCAGTCTCAGTAGGATGTTAATGACTGATGAAGCTTAAAATACTAGTTTCCTAGGGGTATGTGAATTGTGGGAAACACAGGAAGTCACAGCTTAAATGAATAAATCTCTTTTGATTTTTAGATACCATTGAACAGATGGAGATGAAATTTTATGAGGGTCAGAGTTGCCTTTTTGTTGACCATGAAATTACATCACAAAAGCAGCTGCTAAGACTCCCTGCTGTCCACAGAGCCTGTATTTAAGAAAGACCATTCAAGATAAGACTGAGCTGTGGAATTATAAAACCTTTGGAAAATCTTTCATGTGAGAACAACATGGGGGCAAGCCTTTCACCAAAATAGCTCAAAAATTTGTGTCGCACAGTTACAGTAAATACCCAAGAGCTTGACGCATAAAACACAACAGCCTCCTGGAGACAGAGAGAGGAGAAAGATAAAGGCTGTGGCTTTAGAAGAAAAGGAATAAATTAAGAGGCTTCTTTGCTGTTCAGGCTGGCCCCCAAGGATGACATTTTGGTAGGTTTGGCATGTTCCTGAGACTGTTCTTAACTTTGTTGGTCCTCTAAAATGTACGAAATTGATGCAACAGGTCTGAGGAAGTGGATGAGGTGTGAGAAATCATGGTATTCCTATTCATAAGGGACTACTTTACAACCAGACACAATTATTTTACAGATAACTCTGGTTGGCAAGAGGACCTGAATATTAATATCATTTGGTCAATACATTCTCTCCCTGGTTGAATATTTTTTTATGGGAAGCTGCATAATATAAAATGCCTTTCAAGATTCTGCATGTAGCATGAAAGAGTCAGTGAATTCTGGCTCTGCCAACTACTTGGCTCTGGGACCTGGGGTATATTATTTACGTTCCATAAGTCTCAGCCTTTTCATATATACAATGGATTTAGAAAGACTATGGTGAAAGAAGAAAGTGAATTTAGGTATGTAAAATACTCACCATGTGATGGGCAGCTAGCTAGATATTTTACAAATCTATAATCTGGAAACATGAGAGACAGGACTAGCTGGATTTCCTAGGCCAACTAAGAATTCCTAAGCCTAGCTGGGAAGGTGACTGCATCCACCTTTAAACACGGGACTTGCAACTTAGCTCACACCTGACCAGTCAGATAGTAAAGAGAGCTCACTAAAACACTAATTAGGCTAAAACAGGAGGCAAAGAAATAGCCAATCATCTATCACCTGAGAGCACAGGAGGAGGGACAGTGATCGGGATATACACCCAGGCATTTGAGCCAGCAATGGCTACCCTCTTTGGGTCCCCTCCCTTTGTATGGGAGCTCTGTTTTTACTCTATTAAATATTGCAACTGCATTCTCTTCTGGTCCGTGTTTGTTACGGCTCAAGCTGACCTTTCACTTGCTGCCCACCACTGCTATTTGCCACCATCGCAGACCCGCTGCTGACTTCCATCCCTCCAGATCCGGCAGGGTGTTCCCTGTGCTCCTGATCCAGCGAGGTGCCCATAGCCGCTCCCGATGGGACTAAAGGCTTGCCATTGTTCCCGCATGACTAAGTGCTCGGGTTCATCCTAATCCAGCTGAGCACTAGTCACCGGGTTCCATGGTTCTCTTCCATGAGTGAAGGCTTCTAATAGAGCTGTAACACTCACCGCATGGCTCAAGATTCCATTCCTTGGAATCCGTGAGGCCAAGAACCCCAGGTCAGAGAACATGAGGCTCGCCACCATCTTGGAAGCAGCCCACCTCCATTTTGGAAGTGGCCTGCCACCATCTTGGGAGCTCTGGGAGCAAGGATCCCCCAGTAACAAACAGACCCAAAAGAATTAGGTGGACAATCTTCCAGGCAAGTGCTCTTAACCAACAAAATCACACCTTCCAAGGGAGGCTGATTGTCTTGTTTGTTGATTGGTTCTCCATCGAAAGATGTGAAAGCCACACTGACCTGTTTCTGCTTATTGACTTCCTTCTTTCTAGATCTGTGATGACCAGAACACATTCTTTTTTTTTTTTTTTTTTTTTAGGCAGAGTCTTGCTTTGTTGCTCAGGCTGGAGTGCTGGGGTGGAGTGCAGTGGCCCAATCTTGGCTCACTGCAACCTCTTCTTTCCTGGTTCAAGTGATTCTCCTGCCTCAGCCTCCCGAGTAGCTGGGAATACAGACACATGCCACCATGCCCGGCTAACTTTTGTATTTTTAGTAGAGACAGGGTTTCACCCTGTTGGCCAGGATGGTCTCGATCTCCTGACCTCATGATCCACCCTCCTCAGCCTCCCAAAGTGCTCGGCCCAGAACACATTCTTAAATGGGATAGATTAGACTGCCTACTTGTTACATGCCAGTTCTAAGCATGCAACAGAGCCACATTGATTGGCCTTGAGTGACACCAAACTACTGATAAATGCATTCTCAGACCATCTTAAGCACAGTTCTTCATGTAGTTGATTAAGTGTGCCATTGTGTGCTCATTCTTGCTATTTTCACATTCAATGGGTGGCCTTATTATTCTTTATAGTGCTTTATGTATTGACTATGGAGCTTAGTATATGTTTCTGAAAAATTTAATTTTTGCTGAAAAGGCTGCAATAAGGTTCAGTTGCAGATAGCAGAGATAGTTCTAGCTAGTCTGAGCAGAAAGGGACTTAATATAAGGAGTTAGTTGGCTACAACATTGTTCAAAGTGCTGGAAAAGCAACCCTTAGGCTGGGCCTCTAGACATGACTATAGAGTAAGAGTTATACTGCAGAGTTTGCCCACTGAGAGCACTGTCATCTCTGTCGCAATTGAAAAGTCAGGGAGTCAGGAAGCTTCTATTTAAACTGCTGGCCTCAGGTTCATACCACCTTGACTAGGACCCAGGAAGTCATTGTCAAACTTGTTGGCTCCAACCCATGTGTCTGCTACAATCTGCACCTGTATCATATGCTTTTTGTACTACTTCTGTTTGCATTTAACCATTTCCAAAACAAATCATTGTGATTGTATCTAACTGGTCTAATCCAAGTCACAATCGCCATGTATGTAAGGGAGTCTGGGAAATCTTATTTTTAGTTTTTCAACCTTGTAGGATACTATAAGATTGGGATAGATACTGAGTGAGCCTGAGAAAATCAACTGGATACACCCCAGGCAAGTAATTGTGCTAAGTGATAATTCAGATACTACAGAGAGTTCAAAGATAAAGTCAGCCAGATTTTGTCAAGAGGACCTGTCTATAATCTAATAAGGGAGAAGAGACAAATCCAGTGTTTTCATATGGGATACTTCCTAATGAGTCTGAGCCAAAAGACCTTCCTAGGTAGTCATAAAACATATTTATCCTATCATAGCTTTTAAAACACAGTATTGTAATTGTTGGTTGTGTTTTACCCTGCACTCAGTGGACTACTAGCTATTGAAGGCAGGTACCATGTGAATCTTGCTAGCTGTTAAATAGCCAGTGTTTAATCCAGTGCCAATCAATATTTGTTGAATGACTGGATACATGAAAACAAGCAGGAGTCAAAATTACAGACTCTAAGGATGTAGGTGTTCGTTTATTATAGAATAGAATGTTTTCTTCTTGCCAGTCTTATCTCTAAACTAAATTGGAAGACTCTAAACAATAAATTGAACACTATATTAAGAGAATGTGTTTCTTCAAGACAGCCTACCAGTCCTGCACTCTGCCTAAATGACAACTACATATTAGTGGCTGGAAAAAGTGACTACATTTTCTTTTACTAGGAAAGAGGAAAGAGGAAATTTCCTTTTGCTAGCAAAGGGGAAACTGTTGTGTCACATAAATGAAGCATATTGCTAGTTGCTATAAAAATTAGATTTATAGTCAAGGTTGCCCATTCTGAGTTACTTCTTGGGATAGGCAATACAAGATGTTATAGGATCTGAGATGTATATAAATAATATTTAAAAACCCACTCGCTACTGCTGCTGCTATTAAAATTAATATTTAGAGTATATAATAAGCATGAATTAGAAGGCTTAATACTTTATGGTCTCATGTAATTTAATTTAAAACTACATGGCTTATGAAGTCAGGTGCCATTTTAACCCATTTTCTAGTTGATGACTCTTTGAGTGTTGAAGAGTTTTACTGGTCTAATATTATGGGATTAGTGTTATAACAAGTGGATTCCCAAAGCTAGGCCTATCCAATCCCAAAGTCTATGTTTTTAACTGCTATTGTATGTGAGTTTCACCAGTAGTTTTCCTTATTCTGTAAGAAAACTCTTCTTATCACAAATATGAACAGTGTGTAGTGATGTCCAGTTTATATTATGCTTTCTACATGGCAACTCTTTGTGATACAGTAACCATGCAAAGCTTTCTATCTCTATGTTAAAAATTCTAAAATAGAAACTTAGAATGCATAGAGCCAAACCTTCAGTGGAGGCATTCTGACACTAAATACTGATCTTGTGTCTTGTCTTCAAGCTCCCTCCCACCACATGAACTAAAGACCTGCAGGCTGTAACCTTTTCCGAAGGGCTACCTGGCCCTCTGTGTCCGTCGGGGCTGATGAGCTGATCCTCATTCACCGTAAGTGCAACTACCATGGCTCATGGAGCGCTGGAGAGAGTAGCACATATATTGAACTCCAGTTTTAAAAAGTCTAATACTTTTCTAAAATGATTTGCTATCTAGTTCATCCAGAGAAGATTCATTACGTATCCTTTCTAGCATAAAATATCATTACTTTTAAAGAAAAATCCAATTGAAATTCCTCTAACTACAATGGAAGTCCCCTTTTCTTATTCATTTCTCACTAAAATATGGAACAACCAGTCACTCCCATTAAATCTAATCTTCCTGTATGCTCTTGAAGAGAACTACCAGTTAAACAGAGCTATCTATGGGAATGGTTTTTGAAAGAAAAATTGCATTGTTTCAGTATTTTGGAGGATGGCTGATGTTTGTCTTTCCTCAAGAGATGTATGATGGACTGTTTTTGTTAAACTAACTTGGCTTCAAGAATTCGAGACTAACTCAGATTTTCTCGAACAGTGGGGGATTTAATATAGCAATATGCAGGCATGGGACGTTGGAAAGAGCCAGATTACCAAAGGAAGAGCAGTAGCTGAAGTGGGATTCCAGGACCAGGGTGGGTTAAGTTAGCTCTGAAGCTTGGGATATAAGGCTTTTCACTCTAGCATTCTAACTTAACGTTGCTCTACGTAGTGGCTCGGCTTTCTCATAATGTTAGATTGTATTTTGTGATTTGCCTTATTTTCTTTGTATTTATTGACTTTAATCCTCAGGAGAGACAATATGAATTTATTTAAGACAGATTGTATCCTAGCTCTGGGTCAGATACTCAGCCTTTATCCAATAAGATTCCCCTCCTGTAGTGACCTGGACCTGCTGGGTAATGGCATCACATGTGCAAATCATGGCTGTTTCTTTAGCAGAGGCTATGGGCAGAGTCATTTCAACTAGAAGGGGCTGCAGGCATTTCAGGCAATGTGCTAAAACAAAGGCAGTTTCTGCAAAAGAGCACATTCTATTTATTCTACCTTCTGGATGTGGCATGAGTCCATCTGTCTCTCTCTATCCCCACTGTAGCTGCTCCAATTCAGGTCACCATACCTCATGGCTTGACTATAGTAATAGCTTTCATATATATATATATATATATATACATATATGAGAAATATATGTGTGTGTGTGTGTGTGTGTGTATATCTCCCTACCTTCTGTGGTGTCCAATTCAAACCATTTTCAATTCTACAGTCAAAGAGAAAACATAAATTAGTCTGATTTCTTCTCTGATGAAAAGTTCCAGTGATTTAGGAGACACCGCACATTCTCTAACATAATTTATGAGACCCATGCTGGCTTCTAACTACATCTCCAGCCTCATTTCTAAGCCCCACTTCTACTCTATGGTTTAGTCCATTACCTGTAGACCTTCTACTCTGTTACCTTGGCTTATGAAACACTTCCCTGCCTTTTTATGGCTAACATTTATTCGTGTTTAGGTCCTACCTAATGCAATCCCAACCTTCCAGTCTACATTAGAAGTCCCTCTTAGATATACTTCCTGAAATTGTCATAGAATTGAATTCCAGTGACCTATTTCATGTATTCTGGTGAAAACTCGAAGTGCGTGAGTGCAGGGGCCGTTATCTGTCATTACTGGCTGTCCAGTGCCTGGTATATGATGAGTGCTTTATCAATATATGTTAAATCAACAAAAGAAAGAGAGAAATCATTTTTCATAATAGTGATTAAAATCCGTATAGTTACACCACCAGGAGTAAACCCCAATGTAAACTATGGACTTTGGATGATAACGTGTCAATGTCGGTTCATTAATTGCAAAAAATGTATCACTCTGGTAAGGGATGTTGATAATGGGGGAGGCTATGCATGTGTCAGGGTAGGGGGTGTATGCGAAATCTCTGAACTTTCCTCTTAATTTTTCTGTAAACCTGCTGTAAAAAATAAAATGTATTTCTTAAAACCCCTGTTGTGTATTGTCTCTTCTCACAGTATACCACCCCTCTCCCACGCTGGTTTCTGCCCTGGCTTCCCTGATCTTTTCCCGGTTCTTTGTGACTCTTCTCCTCTCCTTCCACTGTCCTTGTGCGTGCCATTTCCTCTGCCTGGAACACTCTTCTTGTGCCTGGTTTGCTGCCAGTTAGCTTTTAGATTTTAGCTCAGTTACCTCTTTTTCAGGAAGTCTTTTCTGATTCTATGCCCCAGACTAGATAAAATCCTCCCATTATGTGTGACCAGCATCATATACTTCTTCATGACACTAATGACAGTTCTAACCTCACATTTATTTTTGCAATTATGTCTGTTTATGGTTATTACAGTCCTAATCTTAGGAAAGCACCTAATAAGAGAGGAAAAATAGTTATTTGGTGAATAAATAATTCATCAAATTAGTGTAATATTGTCAGATAAAACATACCATAAGAACATGGTAAATAAGGTGGTGAGAACATCAAAGGTCTTCAGAAATCGGTTACCCAGTATAGTAAAAAGGACTAGTAATAAACTATGACATCAAGGGATTGAATCTCTGTTACACAATAAGCTAGCCATGTGACATACATATTACCTTATTTATCTGAATTTCAGCTTCTACAATGGTAAAATGTGGATAATAATTTTTTTCCCTTTCTGAAAATTAAATGAGATGAAACAGGTAAATATCTCTGTAAGCTGCCATATAAGGACAGATATAGTGGCAAAGTTCAATCTTCTTCAAGGTAAATTATAAGCAAACATAGACGTAGAGCATAATTTTCTTCACATCCAAAGTTTGCCCTATAAAAAGATAGTCAAAAATGATAAAATGTTTGAAATTTTGATTTTTTTTCATTTTGTTTCTAACAGGAATCATTTTCATGCCACATTAGGGTTGCCAGATTAGTCATTAAATAGACAATATACAATTCAATTCTGAACTTCCTGTTAGCCCATTTGAGAGATGATGAAGTTAGAATGCTTAATATACTGTCCTTTGTGATTGGGGCAGATAAAAGGGTTCTGGAAAATTCCCAAGAGGCTAGATGTTAATGGAAAGATCTGTCTCCCTTGGCCCTAAGAAAACATGATGGTTTCTGTAGAACTAGAAATGAAGGATTTGAAAGTAACTTAAAATTAATCCACCTTTAACTTGAAGAGCACAAAGCACATTACAATCAAACAGGTGTTTTACATTATTCATATCATTTAATTTTCACCAGTCCTTTGAGGGAGCTACTATTATTCCAATATTACAAGGAAAAGTAGTTGAGAGAGGAAATAAATTTATCTGAGGCCACTTACTCTTTGGTGTCTAGGGTTCAGCACACCTAAGGCAACTGGCATGTTAGGAGTATCTCTGTGTACCTTCTCTGTGCTGGCTAATGTGAGAGTTAGAAAAGGAACACAGCTTTTGAAATATTAGAAAACTTTTTAAGTCAAATCTCACAGTTTTCATGTTGCAGAAGGAGAAAATGAAATTCGAGAAATTGTGTCTCTTGATTCAAGTTACACGAAGAAGGGCAGAGTATGTGCCTGTCTTGTCTAGAACAGCACACAGCAGGGACTCAATGTCTTAACTGATTGATCCAGTTTTGTGTTCCTCTTATTAAAAAGAAAAGGAGAGAGATTTGGGAGAAGGATCTGATGCTACTCTTAAAGGAAGAATTCAGGGTCTCTGGCTCCTAGGTTCTCTGGGAGTATGGGACTTTCTCTATCAGATTCCCACTTATCCAGTCTAATGTTAGACTTTTGACACTAGGTGCAAACCTAGGCTTTGTGAGTGTTCCTTGGAAAATACTGTGCAGTTCTGGGGCTCAGTGATGATTTTCACATTAATTAACTATTGAACTTTCAAGCTTCTGAGACGATGGCAAGTAATTGTAAGGCAGGCAAATGGCGTTTTGAAGGTGTCATGAAATGCACCTTTATCAGTGTTCATAAGACTAGTTAATGACAGTAAAATTATGTCCCGGTGTTATATAAACATGTGAATCCATTTCAGCACTCGCTTTTTCCATTCAAGGAAATCTTGAATCATTTTTCTTCAGGGGAAGAGAAGTGAGTTTCAGATTGGTTCTCTTTTTGCAACTGCTGTCTGTCCTTGAGGAAGACATGCATGGAAGGGGTTAGGTGGTGAAGCAGGTAGACTGAAGAGGAAGTGCTCAGGCTCTGAAGTCAGATCTCAGTTCAAATCTCCTGAGCAGTTTATTTGTCTACAGAAGATCCTAGTTCCTGCATTTCTAAAACATAAATAATTGTGATATACTCCTCATTGGTACAGAGGGTTAGATGATCTAATTCTAGTAAAGTCTCTTAGCACTTGGGAGGAACTGTGTATTGAGTTTTCAGTGAGGAAAGGCCAGTACTCTGCAGAGGAAGACATATTGGCTGCCTGAGGCTTCAGTTCTCCAATGGCTTTCTTTCTCTAAACCAGAGAGGAACTGGCTGGGTCAACAATATTTTCCCAATTGCCCAGAAAGCATAAGTAATGAGTAGTTCTTCCTGTAGTGGCAGGAAAATCCATTCTCACCTTTGTACTTCTGAGGAGCTTGGGGATCCCCAGCCTTGAGTACCTCAAATCACACTGAAGCTTCCCGTGACCCACCTTTCCTGTCTGCCTAGTTGCGAGGGGCAGGATGAGAATAATTTATCTTTGTCTCCTTTCTCTCCTGCATCATTAATTCTTCCCTCTCTATTACACCATTCCTATCAGCATACAAATATGCTGCCATTTCCCCCACATTAATATAATGTTTCTTTCAAGTAATACTATATTTACTGCCTTCCAGAGCAAAACTTTTAAAAAGACTTAACTTTGCTTATTATTTCCAATTCTTCCTTCTAGTCCTCACCTTTAACCCTCTATGAGAAAGCTCGTGATTGAGAACCTCTGCCTGGCTAAATCCAATAGAAAATTCTCAGTCTTTTTCTTATTTGAGCAATCAGGAACCTTTGGTTGAGCTGATCACTGCCTTCTCCTTGAAATGATTGATTTATTTGGCTTCAAGGACATTGTTATATTCTCTCTCCCTTCATGTTCCCCAGGGCAATATTTTTAGAACTCTTCTCTTTGTTATATAATCCAGTATTATGTTTTCAGTTGCTTCTATACATTGATGATACTTAACCTATAGATTCATATATATGTGAATCTGATTGCCCAACGTCCCCACTTGGGTTGCAGGTAGGAATCTTGTCTCAAACCTCACATACGCTCAAACTAAGTCCTGAACTTCTTTCCCCAAATCTGATCCCTATAATTTTTCCCAATATCATGGTAATAATGATAGTAAACATTTACATGGGGCTATGTGCCAAGTGCTATTTTAATAATTTGTTTTGTGTATTCACTCACATAATCCTCAACACCATGTGAGGTTGAATATTATTATTACTTCTATTTTGCAATGCAGAGTGGAGGGAAATACTTACTTGCCTAGTGTCACAGTGGCAGGGTTGGACTGCAAAGCCTGACTGCCTGGTTCTGGTCTTTCTGTTAGCATACTTCCAATTCCTGCAGCCAAGCATGTTGAAATAATCTATGACTTCTCTCTCTTACACCCACATCCAATCCAATAGCAAATCTTGTTGGTAATACTTTCATGATATATTCAGAATCTGATCACTTACCACCCACATTGTCACAATCCTCGTCTGAGCCATCCTCTAATGTTTCCTCTACCCACCTTGTGCCCATTGCGATCTGTCTTAGCACAGCAGCCAAAGGGAGGCAGGTCATGTTACACCTGCTGCTCATGGCTTCCCATCTCTCAGAGTTAAACACAGCATTCATACAATGATCTCCAAGGACTTAAATCCTCAGCTGTCTCTCCTATTACTGCTGTAATCTCACCTTCTACTGATCTCCTTGCTCATTCCACCCCACTCACGCCGGGCTCCTAGTGGTTCCCGGAAGATGTACATGCTTGCTCTTGTCTCAGGCCGTTTGCACTTGCCTTCCCTGGCATGTTTTTCTCCCAGATTTCCACATGCCTCGCCTCCTACTTCCTTCAGCTCTTTGGTTAAATGTCATCTTTTTAGTGAAGTTTTCTATTTAAAATTGTCATATCTTACCCTACTGAAGTTATTCCTTCTTCCTTGTTTTAAATTTATCATCCTCTAACTTGCTTTTGTTTATATTTTTTATTCCCGGTAGAATATTAATTTCAGGGCAGAAGAGACTTTTGCTGTTTTCATCATGGCATTATCTCCAGTATTTATGTGACTGGAACATATTAGGTACTTAATAAATATTTATAGAGTTTGTAATAAATGTAAAAATATTTGTAAAAAACAAGTAAATGGTTTTTAGAGATAGAGAAATGAAATAATTAGGATTCCCAATACCATAAGTCATGGGTCACAAACCTTTTCGGTACCAAGGATTGGTTTTGTGGAAGACAATTTTTCCATGAACGGGGATGGGGGATGATTTGGGGATGATTTAAGTGCATTGCATTTATTGTACTCTTTATTTCCATTATTATTACATTGCAATATGTAATGCTTGATGATATCTGTCACTGATATCTGCCATCTGGGGTGATGGGAGACAGTGACAGATCATCAAGCATTAGATTCTCATAAGGAGCATGCAACCTAGATCCCTCATATGTGTAGTTCACAGTAGGGTTTGCACTTCTATGAGAATCTAATGCTGCTAATGATCTGACAGGAGGTGAAACTCAGGCAATAATGTGAGCGATGGGAGTAGCTGTAAATACAAATGAAGCTCCATTTGCTTGCCAGCCTCTCACCTCCTGCTGTATAGCCTAGTTTCTAACAGGCCCCTAAGAGGCTGGGCACCCTGTGCCATAAGTGATAGTTTAATTGGGAGCCAGATGGAATTTACATATCTTTTAGGGACACCTCCCCATTTAAAAATGAAGAATCTAAGGAAGAGAAGAAAAGTATCTACTCAAAGCCTTGCTGGTTAAACCTCATGCTTCATGGATGAAGTTGTTTAATCATTTAGAGACTACCTTTCCTGTCCCTTCCCACAAGTCAGCTTCTGAAGTTAACATCAGATATTGTTACGTAAAAACAAAACCAAAGAAACCTGCAGACTTATAAACTTGCAAACATTAAATATTCTAAGGTCTATTTGCTTAAAGATTTTTTCATATCTGTCATTGCGTTTTCTCTGTGTTTGGATTAAAAATAGCCAGCTCCCTGCTGATAGCAAGGCCATCAGTTTCACAGCAACATTCAGTTGAAAGCCCAATTAGTCCTCATCCCCAAAAAAGGCTGCTATTTAAGGTCATGTAGTATTTTATATCAAATGGTATGTTAAAATATATTCTTGAGGGAGATGAAGAGACAGTGCCTGAGGTTTATAGCCCTCAAGTCTTTCCTTCAAATAAATGAAATACAGGTTTCTCCCAGGTATGAGGCTTGACTTTCATTCTGTACTCTGAATTCTACCACTTTCATTAGCTTTAGATACAGGATTTTAAATTCCAGAGAAAGAACACTGCTGAGCCCTTATTAATCATAGTGCAAATGTTTGAGTGCTCATTCAGGTTTTCAGATTTATTTTATAAAACTGGCGTTTTATGGGTAAAAGTTTCCTCAACTTTGTTGGGCTATATCCTGATGCCATATCAAGAACCATCTTCCTTTGATATTTACTTTTATGCGAATCTCAAGAGATTTGCAAACCTTGATTTATATGTGTGTGTTTTTACGTAGTGTCATATTCTGGGTAATAAACTGGTTCTGGTTCATATTTCTTTCATATAAAGTGCCACAGAATAACATCTTAGTTATATCACCCTAAATTGAACTTTTTTGACAGTTGTTCATTCCTTAAGCTTGATGGTTAAGCTAACACTTATTACATATATTTTCTGTTATTAGTTTTTCTTTTTAGGACTTTTAGGCACATACCTCACTATGAGACAGTCAATGCTTAACTTTTCTGAAAGTTGCAACTGAGGTTGTAAATGATTATGTGCTGAAGGAGTTGGTTTTGAGTCTGCTACCTATTTTTCATGGGGCCTGTCCTTTTTATTTTTTTCCCAGAGGTCTATACTGGGATATTCAGTGCAAAAATTACAGGAAGATTTAGAAGAAAATAACAGTATAGAAAAAATATCAGTGGATCTGTGTTCTTATTCTCATCGATGCTTCCCAAAGTTATATTTAAATGGAACCAATCTCCTTACCAGTTGTTGAGTTAGGACCCATGATAGATTATATGCTGAATTATTTCCTCCAAATTCTTTTCAGCAGTCGAGTGAAGTAGATATTTCTGTTTTTGAGAGTAGGTAGGCAACAGAGCCTGAGAGTAGTTAGCCACTCTAAGCTACATATCCAGTAAGTAACAGAGCCAAGACCTCAGATATAATTCAGGTTTTGCTCTAAATGCTAAGGTCTTTTGTTACATTGCTCTGCCTCTTTCCATTGACCTCTCAGTTTTCTTTTCAGATCCAACAGGTATTTTAAAAACCATATTAATATAGTGAACTAATATTACACTTTTCTTCCTTTCTTTGGCACCAGGTATCCATGCTTTGACAGCTGAAATAGTGGGATGGCCCTTTGAAGCAGAGAGACACCTTTCTCCCTGGGTGCTACCTGAGCATGTCTTTTAAAACCATTTGTTTTATTATGACATTTAGCAGATTGTGTTATTTTTACTCACACGCCAAATGCTGTACTTCAACCTGAGCTTTTCAAGAGGTAAAGAATAGTGAATTATTCCTATTTGTAACACAGATATGAGACACCAGGGGCACCTATATGCAAACTAAATTGATAGCTATGAGGTCATAGTGTTGAACTGTTGTCACGAATACTTTTCTCATAGACACGCTGAGAAGTGATAGTGAGTTCATGCTAAAGTTACAGTGTAACTTTCTCCAGAGTTGAACGTATCTCATATTTAACATTCTGTGAATTCCATATCCGGAAGAGTTCAGGGTTATCAATATAGTATTTTCTCAAAATAGAACCACTCTGTTCTCTAAGGATTTAAAATATAGAAGTCCAGGAAATATTCTGTTGTTATTTTTTAAAAATGTCCACTAACACATGAAAAAGTTGTTTGGAATTATAATATTCAATGTGGGAGAGACATATTCATGACCTTCTTAATCCGAAATCAAAACTGTTTTCCCAAAAGGTTAACTGCTTTGTTTAGAATTACATAAGTTCTATCCACATGATCCTCATTTTTATTCTTGTTTCTTCTGGAAAATTTATTGGGTTATTATGCCTTTGAAAGTCATAGTGGTTTTTCTGGGAAAACTATGTAAGCACTGCATAATGATTTCTGTTGGAATTCCCTGCTTTTATTTCTTCACAGCTGCAGCAGAGCCATCAGCAAACAACTCTTGATTTCAGTTGGTCAGATTCAAGTCAATGAAAAAATGACATTTCTGTGTGTCTACTTTGGGCTAACCATTATGGTAGGCACAAGAGAGATCACAGGGATGAATTAGTCCTAGCCCCCTGGGGATTATCCTCTCACCCTCTCCCCGCCCTAGTTATCTTGGTCCTTTTCACGTTATCAGAACATATATCATAACAGGTTCTGTTTCAGGCCAAGTTTCACTTCTTTATATGTTTGTTACTACTGTTCATTTGAGATCTGCCACTAACCCTCATTATGACCTGGGACATGTCTGTGGTCCCTCCACAAGCTGGCAGGATAAAAATGGACCAAATAGATGATGCTGTCACACAGATGGATCCTGTTATTTGGTGATTACATTGAAATCTTTACTGTAAAAATTGTGTTGTCAAAAATGAAAACAGATGATACTGAGTAATTTACTAGTGCCCTAAAGTACTCTACAACTTTTCAAACAAAATTGAATATTCTTTTCAACATTCTCTCTGTAAAAAAAAAAAAAAGCATATTAGTGACCCTATATCCAATAGCCAGTTCGAACTTTGTTTTTCTCATGTCGTACATCTCTCTTTTGACTTCTCTGAAGTCGTCAATCTATTGGCCACTTACCTTGTGACACAGTGGCAGAAGATATAGGAAAATCATCAACTAGCCACTTTACTCTCTGAGGTTTGTTAGTCTCGATTGTAAAAAAAAGGATCAAATGATCTGGTGTCCTTTTCCATTCAAAGACTCTTGAGGTCAAAAGAATTGAGTAGAATCACACTGGAGAAAAACCCTATGACTGTAAGAAATGTGGCTAAGCCTTTAGTTTGCCCAGTTCTTTTTGAAAACATGGAAGAGCTCATGTGTAAGAAAAGCCTTATGAATGTAAGAAGCATGGTGAGGCCTTCAGTTGTTCCATTTTCACTTGATGGCATACTTATTCTGGAGGAAGACTCTATGAATGTAGGGAATGTGGGAATGTTTTCATTTCTCATATATATGCAAAGACACATGGTAACAGACACTGAAGAAAATTTTATAAATACAAGAATGCATACTGGATTAAAGCACTCGTAGTGTAGAAAATACAGAAAAGTGGTGTGAACCCAGGAGGCGGAGCTTGCAGTGAGCTAAGATCGCACCACTGCACTCCAGCTTGGGCGACAGAGTGAGGCTCTGTCTCAAAAAATAAAAAAGTACAGAGAAGTTATTGCTTTTAACAATTACTTTAAAAGTCATGTGAAACTTCTACTGGAAAGAAATCCTACATGTAATATGGAAAAACCTGATGCAAAATAATTATTGTATAATGCTTGTGAAAATTCACAACATAAATAAAATATTACATGACATAAATATATGGTGTTTTGTCCGTGACTCACTTTTTAAAAAATTTTAATTTTTAACTTTTGTGGGTATATAGTAGTTACATATATTTATGGGGTACATGAGATATTTTGATACAGGCATGCAATGCATAATCATTGCACCATGGAAAATGGAACATTTGTCCTTTATATTGCAAATAATGCAATTATAATTTTTAGTTATTTTAAAATGTACAATTAAATTATTTTGATTATAATTACCCTGTTGAGCTCTCAAGTAATAGGTCTTATTCATTCTTTCTATTTTTTGTTGCACCCATTTATCATTCTTACCTCCCTCCCTATAGCCCCACTACCCTTCCCATCCTCTGGTAACCATCCTTTTACTCTCTGTCTCCATGAGTTCAATTGTTTTGATCTCTAGGTCCCCAAAATAAGTGAGAACATGCAATGTTTTCTTTCTGTGCCTTACTTATTTTGCTGAACACAATGACCTCCATTTCCATCCATGTTGTTGCAAGTGACAGGCTCTCATTCTTTTTATAGCTGAATAGTACTACATTTTCCTTACTGTTCATCTGTTGATGGACACTTAGGTTGCTTCTAAATCTTGTCTACTGTGAACAATGCTGCAACAAACATGGGTGTGCGCAGATATTTCTTCAATATACTGATTTCCTTTCTTTTGGGCATATACCCAGCAGTGGGATTGCTGGATCATATGGTAGCTCAATTTTTAGTTTTTTGAGGATCCTTCAAATTGTTCTCGATAGTGGTCATACTAATTTACATTCCCACCAACAGTGTGTGAGGGTTCCCTTTTCTCACATCCTCCAGCATTTGTTACTGCCTTATTTTTGGATAAAAGCCATTTTCACTGGGGTGAGATGACATTTCATTGTAGTTTTGATTTGCATTTCTCTGATAATCAGTGGCATTCAGCACCTTTTCATCTGCCTTTTTGCCATGTGTTTGTCTTCTTTTGAGAAGTGTCTATTCAAATCTTTTGCCCATTTTTAAATTGGATTATTAGATTTTTTTCTATAGAGTTATTTGAGCTCCTTATATATTCTGGTTATTAATCCCTTGTCAGATGGGTAGTTTGCAAATATGCTGTCCCATTGATGTGGTTTCTCTATGACCCCACCCAAATCTCATCTTGAATTGTAGCTCCCGTAATTCCCACCTGTTGTGGGACAGAACCAGTGGGAATTGGACTGTGGACTTTTGAGTTAATGCTGAACTGAGTTAAGACTTTGGAGGGCTGGGCACAGTGGCTCATGCCTGTAATCCCAGCACTTTGGGAGGCCAAGGTGGGTGGATCACTTGAGATTAGGAGTTTGAGACCAGCCTGGCCAACATGGTGAACCCTCGTCTCTACTAAAAATACAAAAAATTAGCTGGGCATGGTGGTGCATACCTGTAATCCCAGCTACTCAGGAGTCTGAAGCAGGAGAATCACTTGAACCCAGGAGGCAGAGGTTACAATGAGTCAAGATTGTGCCACTACACTCCAGTCTGGGCAATAGAATGAGATTCTCTCTCACAAAAAAAAAAAAAAAAAAAGACTTTGGAGAAGGCATGATTGGTTTTGAAATGTGAGGACTTGAGATTTGGGAGAGGCCGGGGGTGGAATGATATGGTTTGGCTCTGTTCCCACCCAAATCTCATCTTGAATTGTAACTTCCATAATTCCCATGTGTTGTGGGAGGGACCTGGTGGGAGATAATTGAATCATGGGAGCAGTTTTCCCATAACGTTCTTGTGGTAATGAATAAGTGTCATGAGATCCTTTGGTATTATAAGGGAAAACCCCTTTTTCTTGGCTCTCATTCTGTCTTGTCTGCCACCATGTAATACATGCCTTTCACCTTCCACCATGATAGTGAAACCTCCCCAGCCACATGGAACTTTGAGTCCATTAAAGCTCTTTTTCTTTATAAATTACCCAGTTTTGGGTATGTCTTTATCAACAGTGTGAAAATGGACTAATACAGCCTTTCTATGGATTATCTCTTAACTTTGTTGATTTTTCTTATGCTGTGAGGATTTTTTTCTTTTTTTTTTACTTTGAATTCTGGGATACATGTGTAGAACGTGCAGGTTTGTTATACAGGTATACATGTGCCACTGTGGTTTGCTGTACCTATCAACACGTCATCTAGGTTTTAAGCCCTGCTTGCATTAGGTATTTGTCCTAATGCTCCACCTCCCCTTGCCCACTACTATCAATAGGCCACTGTGTGTGATAATCCCCTCCCTATGTCCATGTGTTCTCATCTGGGAAGTTTGGGAAGTTTTCTGACATTATTTCTTTGAATAAGCTTTTCTCCCCTACTCTTTTTCTTCATTCTCCATAAGGCCAATAACTCTTATATTTGTCCTTTTCAGGCTATTTTCTAGATCTTATAGCCATGCTTCATTTTTTTTTTAATACTTTAAGTTCTAGGGTACATGTGCAAAACGTGCAGATTTGTTACATGTGTATACATGTGCCATGTTGGTGTACAGAACCCATTAACTCATCATTTACATTAGGGATATCTCCTAATGCTATCCCTCCCCGCTTCCCCCACCCCACAACAGGCCATGGTGTGTGATGTTCCCCTCCCTGTGTCCAAGTATTCTCATTGTTCAGTTCCCACCTATGAGTGAGAACATGCAGTGTTTGGTTTTCTGTTCTTGCAATAGTTTACTGAGAATGATGGTTTCCGGCTGCATCCATGTCCCTACAAAGGACATGAACTCATCCTTTTTTATGGCTGCATAGTATTCCATGGTGTATATGTGTCACATTTTCTTAATCCAGTCTATCATTGATGGACATTTGGGTTGGTTCCAAGTCTTTGCTGTTGTGAATAGTGCTGCAATAAACCTACGTGTGCGTGTGTCTTTATAGCAGCAAGATTTATAATCCTTTGGGTATATACCCAGTAGTGGGATGGCTGGGTCAAATGGTATTTCTAGTTCTAGATCCTTGAGGAATCACCACACTGTTTTCCACAATGGTTGAACTAGCTTACAGTCCCACCAACAGTGTAAAAGTGTTCCTATTTCTCCACATCCTCTCCAGCATCTGTTTCCTGACTTTTTAATGATCACCATTCTAACTGGTGTGAGATGGTATCTCATTGTGGTTTTGATTTGCATTTCTCTGATGGCGAGTGATGAGCATTTTTCATATGTCTGTTGGCTGTATAAATGTCGTCTTTTGAGAAGTGTCTGTTCATATCCTTTGCCGACTTTTTGATGGAGTTATTTGTTTTTTATCTTGTAAATTTGTTTGAGTTCTTTGTAGGTTCTGGATATTAGCCCTTTGTCAGATGAGTAGATTGCAAAAATTTTCTCCCATTCTCTAGGTCGCCTGTTCACTCTGATGGTAGTTTCTTTTGCTGTGCAGAAGCTCTTTAGTTTAATTAGATCCCATTTGTCTATTTTGGCTTTTGTTGCCATTGCTTTTGGTGTTTTAGACATGAAGTCCTTCTCCATGCCTATGTCCTGAATGGTATTGCCTAGGTTTTCTTCTAGGGTTTTTTTTGGTTTTAGATCTAACATTTAAGTCTCTAATCCATCTTGAATTAATTTTTGTATAAGATGTAAGGAAGGGATCTAGTTTCAGCTTTCTACTTATGGCTAGCCAGTTTTCCCAGTACCATTTATTAAATAGGGAATCCTTTCCCCATTTCTTTTTTTTGTTAGTTTTGTCAAAGATCAGATGGTTATGGATGTGTGGTATTATTGTTATTTCTGAGGGCTCTGTTCTCTTCCATTGGTCTATGTCTCTGTTTTGGTACCAGTACCATGCTGTTTTGGTTACTGTAGCCTGGTAGTATAGTTTGAAGTCAGGTAGCATAATGCCTCCAGCTTTGTTCTTTTGGCTTAGGATTGTCTTGGCAATGCGGGCTCTTTTTTGGTTCCATATGAACTTTAAAGCAGTTTTTTCCAATTCTGTGAAGAAAGTCATTGGTAACTTAGTGGGGATGGCATTGAATCTATAAATTACCTTGGGCAGTATGGCCATTTTCACGATATTGATTCTTCCTATCCATGAGCAGGGAATGTTCTTCCATTTGTTTGTGTCCTCTTTTGTTTCATTGAGCAGTGGTTTGTAGTTTTCCTTGAAGAGGTCCTCAACATCCCTTGTAAGTTAGATTCCTAGGTATTTTATTCTCTTTGAAGCAATTGTGAATGGGAGTTCACTCACGATTTGGCTCTCTGTTTGTCTGTTATTGGTGTGTAAGAATGCTTGTGATTTTTGCACATTGATTTTGTATCCTGAGACTGCTGAAGTTGCTTATCAGCTTAAGGAGATTTTGGGCTGAGATGATGGAGTTTTCTAAATATACAATCATGTCATCTGCAAACAGGGACCATTTGACTTCCTCATTTCCTAATTGAATACCCTTTATTTCTTTCTCCTGCCTGATTGCCCTAGCCAGAACTTCCAACACTATGTTGCATAGGAGTGGTGAGAGAGGGCATTACTGTCTTGCGCCAGTTTTCAAAGGGAATGCTTCCAGCTTTTGGCCATTCAGTATGATATTGGCTGTACGTTTTTCATAAATAGCTCTTATTATTTTGAGATACATTCCATCAATACCAAATTTATTGAGAGTTTTTAGCATGAAGGGCTGTTGAATTTTGTCAAAAGCCTTTTTTGCATCTATTCAGAAAATCATGTGGTTTTTTTCTTTGGTTCTGTTTATATGCTGGATTACGTTTATTGATTTGCATATGTTGAACCAGGCTTGCATCCCAGGGATGAAGCCCACTCTATCATGGTAGATAAGCTTTTTGATGTGCTGCTGGATTTGGTTTGCCAGTATTTCATTGAGGATTTTTGCAATGATGTTCGTCAGGGATATTGGTCTAAAATTCTCTTTTTTTTGTCGTGTCTCTGCTAGGCTTTGGTATCAGGATGATGCTGGCCTCATAAAATGAGTTAGGGAGGAGTCCCTCCTTTTCTATTGATTGAAATAGTTTCAGAAGGATTGGTACCAGCTCCTCCTTGTACCTCTGGTTGAATTTGGCTGTGAATCTGTCTGGTCCTGGATTTTTTTGGTTGGTAGACTATTAATTATTGCCTGAATTTCCGAGCCTGTTATTGGTCTATTCAGGGATTCAATTTCTTCCTGGTTTAGTCTTGGGAGAGTGTATGTGTCCAGGAATTTATCAGTTTCTTCTAAGTTTTCTAGTTTATTTGTGTAGAGGTTTTTGTAGTATTCTCTGATGGTAGTTTCTATTTCTGTGGGATCGGTAGTGATATCCCCTTTATCATTTTTTATTGCATCTATTTGATTCTTCTCTCTTTTATTCTGTGTTATTCTTTCTAGTGGTCTATCAATTTTGTTGATCTTTTCAAAAAACCAGCTCCTGGATTCACTGATTTTTTGAAGGGTTTTTTTTGTCTCTATCTCCTTCATTTTGGCTCTGATCTTAGTTATTTCTTGCCTTCTGCTAGCTTTTGAATGTGTTTGCTCTTGCTTCTCTAGTTCTTTTAATTGTGATGTTAGAGTGTCAATTTTAGATCTTTCCTGCTTTCTCGTGTGGGCGTTTACTGCTATAAATTTCCCTCTACACACTGCTTTAAATGTATCCCAGAGATTCTGGTATGTTGTGTCTTTGTTCTCATTGGTTTCAGAGAACATGTTTATTTCGGCTTCCTTTCGTTATGTACCCAGTAGTCATTCAGGAGCAGGTTGTTCAGTTTCCATGTAGTTGAGTGGTTTTGAGTGAATTTCTTAATCCTGAGTTCTAGTTTGATTGCACTGTGGTCTGAGAGACAGTTTGTTATAATTTCTGTTCTTTTACATTTGCTGAGGAGTGCTTTACTTCCAACAATATGGTCAATTTTGGAATAAGTGCAATGTTCTCAGAAGAATGTATATTGTGTTGATTTAGGGTGGAGATTCTGTAGATATCTATTAGGTCTGCTTGGTGCAGAGCTGAGTTCAAGTGCTGGATATCCTTGTTAACTTTCTGTCTCATTGATCTGTCTAATGTTGACAGTGGGGTGTTAAAGTCTCCCATTATTATTGTGTGGGAGTCTAAGTCTCTTTGTAGGTCTCTGAGAACTTGCTTTATGAATCTGGGTGCTACTGTATTGGGTGCACATATATTTAGGATAGTTACCTCTTCTTGTTGATTGATCCCTTTACCATTATGTAATGACCTTCTTTGACTCTTTTGATCTTTGTTGGTTTAAAGTCTGTTTTATCAGAGACTAGGATTGCAACCCCTGCCTTTTTTTGTTTTCCATTTGCTTGGTCGTTCTTCCTCCATCATTTTGAGCCTATGTGTGTCTCTGCATGAGATGAGTGTCATGAATACATTTGGAGACTTCCATCTGATCCATTCCATCCACATTCATTTGATCTTCCATCTCTGATATCCTTTCTTCCAGTTGATTGAATCGGTATTGAAGCTTGTACATTCGTCATGTAGTTCTTGTGCCATGGTTTTCAGCTCCATCAGGTCCTTTAAGGACTTCTCTGCATTGGTTATTCTAGTTAGCCATTTGTCTAATCTTTTTTCAAGGATTTTAACTTCTTTGCCATGGATTCGAACTTCCTGCTTTAGTTCGGAGAAGTTTGATCGTCTGAAGCCTTCTCTGAACTCATCAAAGTCATTCTCCTTCCAGCTTTGTTCCATTTCTCATGAGGAGCTGCATTCCTTTGTAGCAGGAGAGGCGCTCTGATTTTTAGAATTTTCAGCTTTTCTGCTCTGTTTTTTTCTTATCTTTGTGGTTTTATTTATCTTTGGTCTTTGATGATGGTGACGTACAGATGGGGTTTTGATGTGAATGTCCTTTCTGTTTGTTAGTTTTCCTTCTAACAGTCAGGACCCTCAGCTGCAGGTCTATTGGAATTTGCTAGAGGTCCACTCCAGACCCTGTTTGCCTGGGTATCTGCAGTGGAGTCTGCCGAAGAGTGAATATTGCTGATCAGCAAATGTTGCAGCCTGATCATTCCTCTGGAAGCTTCATCTCAAAGGGGTACCCAGCCATGTGAGTTGTCAGTCTGCCCCTACTGGGGGGTCCCTCCCAGTTAGGCTACTTGGGGGTCAGGGACCCACTTGAGAAGGCAGTCTGTCCGTTCTCAGGTTCCAAACTCCATGCTGGGAGAACCACTACTCTCTTCAAAGCTGTCAAATAGGGACATTGAAATCTGCATAAGTTTCTGCTGCCTTTTGTTTGGCTATGCCCTGGCCCCATAGGTGGAATCTACAGAGGCAGGCAGGCCTCCTTGAGCTGAGGTGGGCTCCACCCAGTTCGAGCTTGCCATCCACTTTGTTTACCTACTCAAGCCTCAGCAATGGCGGGCACCCCTCCCTCAGCCTTCCCACCGCCATGCAGTTAGATCTCAGACTGCTGTGCTAGCAATGAGGGAGGCCTTGTGTGCGTGAGATCCTCTGTGCCAGGCACGGTATATAATCTCCTGGTATGCTGTTTGCTAAGACCCTTGGAAAAGCACAATATTAGGATGGGAGTGACCCAATTTTCCGTGTGCTATGTGTCACAGTTTCCCTTGGCTAGGAAAGGGAATTCCCTTACCCCTTGCGCTTCCCGGGTGAGGTGATGACTCACCCTGCTTCGGCTCTTGCTTGGTGGACTGCACCCACAGTTCTGCACCCTCTGTCTGACATGCCCCATTGAGATGAACCCGGTACCTCAGTTGGAAATGCAGAAATCACCCGTCTTCTGAGTCGCTCATGCTGGGAGCTGTAGCCTGGAGCTGTTCCTGTTTGGTCATCTTGGAACTGCCCCGCTTCATTGTTTTTTTCTTTTGTCTCCTCTCACTGTGTATTTTCAAATAGCCTGTTTTTAAACTCACTAATTCTTTCTTTCCTTGATTAAGAGACTCTGATGCATTCTTGAATATGTCAACTACATTTTTCAACTCTAGAATTTTACTTGTTTATTCTTAATTATCTGAATCTCTAATTTATCAGTTAGAATTCTGAATACTTTCTCTGTGTTATCTTGAATTTCTTTGAGTTTCCTCAAGATAGCTATTTTGAATTCTCTGTCTGAAAGGACACATATCTTTATTTCTCTAGGATTGGTCCCTGGTGTCTTACTTTGTTTGTTTGGTGAAGTCATGTTTTTCTGGATTATTTTCATACTTGTAAATGTTCACTGGTTTCTGCGCATTGAAGAGTTTGGTATTGCAGTCTTTGCAGTCTGGAGTTATTTGTGCCTGTCCTTCTTGAGAAAGCGTTCCAGGTATTTGAAGGGACTTTGGTGCCAATCCCAATAATAATGTAGTTTTTGCAGTCTCAGGGAGGTACCACCTTGGTGGTCTTAGATAAGATCACAAATAATCCTCTGTACTATCCAGAAAAAAGAATCTTGTTCTCTTTCCTTATTTTCTCCCAGAGAAATGGTCAATTGATCTCTCTCTCTCTGTCTCTCTCTCTCTCCCTCTCTCTTTGTCTCTCTCTCCCCCTCTCCTCCTCTCACTCTCTCCCCCACCGAGCCAGCTGGAACTGGCATGTGGTGATGAAAGCACCCCTGTGGCCACCATATATGAAATTAGCTGTGCGTTTTTAAAAAATGCCTTAAAGCAGGTTGAGAAAATTCTCTTCTATTTACTATTTATTGAATGTTTCATTATTAAGGAGTGTTGAACTTTTTCAAATAGTTTTTCTGAATCTATTGGGATAATCATGTGGGTTTTGACCTTTATTTTATTTATATGGTGTATTATATTGTCTTTCAGATGTAAAAGCAGTATTGCTTGTATGGGTTAAATCTCTCTTGGTAAGAAGTATACTTTTTTTTTTTTTAATTTTTATTTGCTGATTCAGTTTTTTAGTTTTTTTTAATGCTTTTTGCATCATATTCAGAGATTCCTATGCCATAGTAGAGTGTATAGCATATATTTAGCTAGTATGTAGTGATTGCACATATCTAGATGATGGAGTCTATTACGCATTTAGACTGTACTATCATATATGAGTCTGTCATTGACCAAAAGGTTGTTATGTGATACATGAATGTAATATGTACACAACATACAGTTTTGTACAGAAATAATAGTGTGTGCATATATATAGTTCATCTTACATGTTACTAAAATACACGTACAATAAGTTCTCACTTAACATCCTTAATTGGTTCTTGGAAATTGTGACTTTAGGCAAAACAACGTATAGTATGTCAAAGAAACTTAACTTGTATTAATATCAGTTTGCGCAGGATAACATTGGTTTCATTATATAGCATATTGTTTCACTTAAAGTCACAGTTTCTAAGAACCTCTTGCCAACATTAAGTGAGAACACACTGTAGTTAGTATTATAGTATATAGTACAGCATTATAATACTATAGTAATGTTATTGTGGTCTTAACAGTTGGTAGTATAATGTGTTTCGGTTCTCTTCAGTTCATAGGATTATTCAGACAAACCAGTAACACCCTACTGTGGGACTCAAAGAGCATCTCATTTTCTTGATCCTACAAAGCCTTCCTCTGACACTCCCTGCTTGCTTTCTCTGCTTCCAAGTGCAGTATCTGTGTGGATCCATGTAGCTTACAGTACTTTCCTCCTTTTAACTATGAGTATATGTAACTAGTAAACTGTTGTCAATCTTAAAGATCCTTGAAGTTGAGAGATAGTAAATATATTTGATGCAAGACTCCATAGCTGCTGCTTCTTTTTTTTTTTTTTTTCCAATTTTAGTCTCTAAACTGTAAAGCATCCATGAATACTTAAGTCTGCAATGTCTCAGTTCTGCTCCATGTGTTTATATACAATCAGAGGAAACAGTGGCTTGAGTTTGCCTTTTTAAATCTTTTTTTTGACTTTCCTCCCCACTTTATCAGGACATCCCTTGTTTTCTCTAAAAGTTATCCAGAGCACTGCTCTCACACTACACATACAAAGGACACAGTAACTGAGGTAGGGACAAAATTCTGGTTAATGATTTCTTGCTTGATTTCTGTAGAACTATAGGGTTTAATTCCTAGATCTAGATGCATTATTCTTTGTCACAGGCTGAACCAACTGCCCTAGATATATGGAGGGAATAACTGAGGAACTGCTTCTCAGCCAACATCTTGCTGAAGAGTGAAAGGAACAGAAGTTTTAAGACTCCCACAGTATTCACTTCAGAGAGTTTATTAATGCCCCAGAATTCCAAACATTCTCTGCTGTCATTGTACCATGGAGCCTTTCAAGTGGTGGCAAATGGTCTGTGTAGTTTGCATATTTTCTATCAACTGCAAGAGCACCCAAGGTAAAAATGAATAGGAAATGAGTATAGCAGAATGAATATAAAAATGCTGCATTTTGAGAAGAACACGTCAAAGTCTTGGCAGTTGTTCTGTGAGGAACCTGAGTCACATTGTTGAAGTCCATTGAGAATAGGAGGATAAAGTCAGCTTGATGAAATGTGGGTTTGGTGTCTGTAACAGTTAATTATAGATGCAAATATGACTGGGTTGAAGTAAGGATGCCTAGATGGCTGGCAAACCATTGTTCTGGATTGTCTGAAAGGGTGTTTCCAGGGAAGAGTTGTGTGTGCATTAGTGAACTGAGTGGGGAAGATTTACTGTCAATGTGCGGAGGCACCATAATTGGCTGGGGGCCCAGATGGAACAAAACGAGTGGGATGCCCTTATTCTCCTGCTCTTGTACATCAAAATTCCAGGTTCCTTGGCCTGTGAACCATTATGGCACCTTTCCTGAGGGTGATCATCCAGCCAACAGGTGTCAGGTTGATTTCCATTGGCCCGCTTCCATCATGACAGGGCAGCATTTCATCCTTACTGGAATAGATGCTTACTCTAGATACGAATTTGCCATTCTTGCATGCAGTGTTTCTGCCTAAAATACTATCTGTAGACTTACAGAATGCCTTATTCACCATCATGGTATTCTACTTGGTATTGGTTCTAATCATGTCAGCCAAAGAAGTGCAGCAATTGGCTCATGCTGATGGAATTCACTGGTTTTACCACATACCCCACCATCCTGAAGCAGCTGGCTTGACAGAAGGGTGAAATGGCCTTTTGAAGACACAGTTACAGCACCAGATAGGCGATAGCACCTTGTAAGGCTGGGACAAGGTGCTCAGAAGGTTGTACGTGCTTTGCAGTAGAATTCAAGATGTGGTGCTATTGTTTTCCATAGTCAAAATTCACGGGTCCAAGAATCAAGGAGTGGAAAGAAGTGTGAGTGGCATCACTCACAATTACTCTTAGTGACACCCTAGCAAAAATTTTTTTTCTTGTTCCCATGACTTTGTCCTCTGCTGGCCTAGAAGTATTAGTTCCAGAGGAAGGAATACTCCCACCAGGAGACACAAAAATGATTCCAATAAATTGGAGGTTAAGACTGCCACGTGTACACTTTTGTCCCTCAAGCCTCTGATTCAACAGTCTAAGAAGGGAGTTACAGTGTTGGTTGGGGAGAGTTATCTGGACTACCAAGGGAAAATTAGACTATTATTCCATGATGGAGATCAGAAAGAGTGTGTCTGGAATACAGAAGTTATATATATTATATAATAAAATATAGAAGTTATATATATAATATATAATTCTGTATTCTATATAATGTATTCTGTAATATATAATATATATTATATAATGAGTATTATGTATTACAGAATATATATTATATAGTATATTCTATATATATTTCTGTATTATATATTATATAGTCTGTAATACATATTACAGACTATATAACATATATTACAGAATATGTGTTATATATATTACAGAATATATATAAAACTTCTGTATTATATAATATATATAACTTCTGTATTCCAGACATACTCTTTCTGATCTCCATCATGGAATAATAATAGTCTAATTTTCTCTTGGTAGTCCAGATCAGTATCCCCAACCAATGCTGTAACTCCCTTCTTAGACTGCTGAATCAGAGGGTTGAGGGACATAAAGTGTGCATGTTTATAATTTTATATATAATATATTATAAATAATATGTTATGTATTATAAATAATATATGTATTACATATTTTACATATTATATAATATATATGTAATATATATAACTTCCATATTGCATATAATTTTATCTCATATATAATTATATAAAATATATATATTAATATATATAGTGTCTCCTTTTCTGTCTCTCTGGAGAACCTGTCTAACACAATGTCCATCTGCCTTCTTTTTTACTACCTTCCTTTGGTACCATACTGTTTATAGTGGCTCATTTTTTTTTTTCAACCCTTATTTTAGAATCAGGGAGTTTATGTGCAGTTTTATTACAAAGCTATATTGCATGATGCTGAGGTTTGGAGTATGAATGAATTTGTGAACCAAAGTAGTGAGCACAGTACTCAATAGGTAGTGTTTTTCAACTCTTAGTCCCTCCCTTCCCCTATTGTATTCCCCAGAGTCTATTGTTCCTATTTTTATAAAAACATGCACCACCCAATGTTTAGCCCCCACTTATAAGTGAGAGCATGTGGTATTTGGTTTTCTGTTTCTGCATTCATTTGTTTAGTATCATGGTTTCCAGCTGCAGCCATGTTGCTACAAGGAACCAGATTTCTTTCTTTTTTATGGCTGCATAGTATTTCATGATGTGTATGTATAACATATTTTTTTATCCAGTCCACAATTAATGGGCACCTGGGTTGATTCATGTCTTTGCTATTGTGAATAACACTGCAATGATCATATGGCTGCATGTATGTGTCTTTTTGGTAGAATGATTTATTTTCCTTTGGGTATATACCCAGTAGTGGCATTGCTGGGTCAAATAGTAGTTCAACACTCAGTTCTTTGAGAAATCTCCAGACTACTTTCCACAGTGACTATACTAATCTATTTTTCCACCAATCGTGTGTAAGTTTCCCTTTTCGCTGCAGCCTCACATACCTTTGTTATTTTTTTGACTTTTTAACGAAAGCCATTCTGACTGGTGTGAGATGGTGTGTGATTGTGGTTTTGATTAGTATTTCTCTGATGATTAGTGATGATTATGAGCCTTTCTTCATATGTTTGTTGGCCACTGTATGTCATCTTTTGAGTAGTGCCTGTTGCTGTCCTTTACCCACTTTTGAATGGGGTTGGTTTTTTTATATTGATTTGTTCATTATAAATCCTGGAAATGACATCTTTTTTGGATGCATAGATTCCAAATAATTTTTCCCATTCTACAGGTTGTCTGTTTACTCTCTCAGTAGTTTCTCTTGCTGTACAGAGTTCTTTAGTTTAATTAGGTCCCACTTGTCAATTTCTGTCCTTGCTGCAAATGCTTTTGTAGGTTTAGTAATAAATTATTTGCCAAGGCTGATGTTGAGAAGGGTATTTCCTAAGTTTTCTTCTAAGATTTTTATAGTTCAGGTCTTACATTTACGTCTTTAATGCATCTCATGTTGATTTTTGTACAAGGTGATAGGTAAGGGTCCAATTTCATTCTGCTGCATATGACTTGCCTGTTATCCCAGCACCATTTATTGTATAGGGAGTCTTTTCCTTGTTGCTTATTTTTGTCAACTTTGTTGAAGATCAGTTGGTTGTAGGTGTGTGACTTTATGTGTTTTCTATTCCCTTGGTCTATGTATCTGTTTTTGTACAAGTACCATGCTGTTATGGTTACTGTAGCCTTGTAGTACAGTTTGAAATTGGGTAATGTAATTCCTCTGGCTTTATTCTTTTCACTTAGAATTGCTGTGGCTATTGGGCTCTTTTTTGGTTCCCCATGTACTTTAGAATGTTTTTTTCTAATTCTGTAAAATAAACATTGGTAATTTGGTAAGAATAGCATTGCATTTGTATATTGCTTAGGGCAGTATGGCTATTTTAATTATGTTGATGTTTCCAACCCATGAGTATGGGATATTTTTGCATTTGTTTGTGTCATCTATAATCTCTCTCAGTAGTGTTTTGTAATTTTCCTAGTAGAGATCTTTTACCTATGTATTTTTTACCTATATATATTCCTATATATCTTTTACCTATATATATTCCTAGGCAATTTATTCTTTTTATGGCCATTGTAAGATTACATTCTTAATTTGGCTCTTGGCTTGAGTGTTATTGATATATAGAAATGTTACTGATTTTTGTACATTGAATTTGTATCCTGAAACTTTGCTAAAGTCTTTATCAGCTCTAGGAGTCCTTTGGCAGAGTCTTTAGCATTTTCTAAGTATAGAGTTACATCATCAGTGAAGAGAAATAGCTTGACTTCTTCTTTTCCTGTTTGGATGCCCTTTATTTCTTTCTCTTGACTGCCCCAGCTAAGACTTCCAGAACTCTGTTGAATAGGAGTGGTGGGAGTGGGCATCCTTGTCTTGTTCCAGTTCTTAAGGGGACTTCTTCCAGCTTTTGCCAATTCAGTATGATGCTGGCTGTAGGTTTGTCATAGATGGCATTTACTATTTTGAAGTATATGCCTCTGATACCTAGTTTGTTGAGTATTTTTTATCATAAAGAGATGTTAAATTTTATCAACAGTTTTTCTGTGTCTATTGAGATGATTATATGGTTTTTGTTTTTAATCCTGTTTGTGATGAATGACATTTATTGATTTGTATATGCCAACTTAATCTTGCATCCCAGGAATAAAGCCTAGTTGATCAAGGTGAATTAGCTGTTTGATTTGTGTCTGGATTCAGTTTGTTAGCATTCTGTTGAAAATTTCTGCATTTACGTTCATCAAAGATATTGGCCTAAAGTTTTTTTTTTTTTTTTTTTTTCATTGTGTCTGCCATTTTTTGGTATCAGGATGATGCTGGCTTCACAGAATGAGTTAGGGAAGAGTCCCTCCTCTTTGATTTTTTGGAATAGTTTTAGTAGGGTTGGTACCAGTTCCTCTTTGTACGTCCAGTGGTATTTGATGGTGAATCCGTGTGGTACAGGGATTTTTTTTTTTTTTTGATTGTCAAGTTCTCTGTTATTGTTTCAATTTTGGAACTCATTATTTGTCTTTTCAGGTTTTCAATTTCTTCCTCATTCAATATTTGGAGGTTGTGTGTTTCCAAGAATTTAACAATTTCTTCTAGATTTCCTAATTTGTATGCATAGAGGTGTTCCCAATAGTCTCTGAAGATTTTTTGTATTTCTGTGGGATCAATTGTAATGTCATCTTTGTCATTTCTGATTGTGCTTATTTGGACTTTCTCTCTTTTCCTTTGTTAATGTGGTTAGTGGTCTATTAATTTTCTTGATTCTTTCAAAAAACCAACTTTTGGTTTCATTGATCTTTTGTATGAATTTTTGCATCTTAGTTTCCTTCAATTCTGCTTTTACTTTGGTTGTTTCTTTTGTTCTGTTAGCTTTGGGGCTTATTTGCTGTTTTGTTTTTTTTTTTTTAAATTCCTTATTCCTGTCAGTGCAATCATAGATTGTTAATTTGACATCTTTCTAACTTCTTAATGTAGGCATTTAGCACTACAAACTTTCCTCTTAAGAAATGTAAAACAGCACTGCTGTAGTTGTATCCCATAGATTTTCATATAATGTGTCTTTGTTTTTATTAATTTCAAATACTTTTTGATTTTTGTCATAATTTTATTGTTTAACTAAAAATCATATAGGAACAAGTTGTTTAATTTCCATGTAATTATGTGGTTTTGGGAGATCTTCTTGGTACTTATTTCTGTGTTCTGCTGTGTAATCTGAGAGTGTGCTTGGTATAATTTTGATTTATTTGAATTATTGAGACTTGCTTTAGGGCTGTGTAGTTGTTCCTTGTGCAGATGAGAATATGCATTCATCATTGCTCTGTAGATTGTTTTGTAGATGTCTATTAGGTCCAGTTGGTCATGTGTTGAGTTCAGGTTCAGGATTACTTTGTTAGTTTTCTGCCTCAATGATTTGTCTAATGCTGTCATTGGGATGTTGAAGTCTACCTTATTACTGTGTGTCTGAGTTTTTTCATAGATCTAGAAGAACTTGCTTTATAAATATGAGTGCTCCAATGTTTGGTGTGTATATATTTAGGATGATTAATTCTTCTTGTTGACTTGAGCTTTTTATCACTATGTAATGCCCTTCTTCATCCTGTTTGTACTGTTGTTGGCTTAAAGTCTGTTTTATGTGCTATAAGAATAGTGATCCTTGTTGTTTTTTTGTTTTCTGTTTGTATGGTAGATCTTTCTCCGATCCTTTACTTTGAAGTTATGTGTGTCATTGCAACTGAGATGAGTCTCTTGAAGACAGCAGACAGTGGAATCTTGACTTTTTATCCAGCTTGCCCATGTGTACCTTTTAAGTGGGGCATTTAGACCATTTACATTCACTGTTAATATTGATATGTGAGATTTTGATCCTGTCATCATGTTGTTTAGCTAGCTGTTTTGTAGACCTGATTGTATAGTTGCGATATAGTGTCTGTGGACTATGTACTGAAGTGTGTTTTTATGGTAACAGGTACCATTCTTTTGTTTCCATATTTAGCACTCCCTTAAAGACTCCTTGTAAGACTGGTCTAGTGCTAATTAATTCCCTTAGCATTTGCTTCTCTGAAAAAAATTTTATTTCCCCTTCACTTACAGAGCTTAGTTTCAAGGGATATGATGTTCTCAATTGGATTTTGTTTAAGGATGCTGAAGATAGTTCTCCAATTTCTTCTGCTTTGAGAGGTCCCTTGCTAGCCTGATTGGGTTCCCTTTATAAGTGACCTGATCCTTCTCTCTAGTTGATTTTGAGATTTTTTTCTTTCATGTTGAACTTGGAGAATCTGATGACTGTGTGCCTTGCAGGTAGTCATTTTGTATAATATCTTTCAGGGATCTCTGAATTCCTTGAATTTACATGTTGGTCTCTCTAGTAGGATTGGAAAAATTTTCATGGATTATATCCTAAAATTTATTTACTAAGTTGCTTACTCTCTATTATTCTTTTTCATGGATGCCAATGAGTCATAGGTTTGGTCTCCTTACATAATAACATATTTCTTGGAGGTTGTGCATGTAAAAAAAATTCTTTTAAACTTATTTTTGTGTGACTGTGTTGATTCAAAGGACCAGTTTTTGAGCTCTAAAATTCTCTCCTCAGCTTTATCTATTCTATTGTTAATGCTTCTAACTGTATTATGAAATTTCTGTAGTAAATTTTCAGTTCCAGAAACTCAGTTTGGTTTTCTTAAAACTGATATTTCATTTTTTACTTCTTGGATTGTTTTACTGAGCTTCTTGTATTCCTTGTATTGGGTTTCAGTTTTCTCCTGGATCTTGCTGAGCTTCCTTGTCATTCAAATTCAGAATTCCATGTCTGTCATTTCAGTCATTCCAATCTGATTAAAAAACATAGCTAAGGAGCTAATGCAATTGTTTGGAGATAAGGGGACACTCTGACTTTTAGGACTGCCAGATTTCTTGCACTAAATCTTTCTCATCTGAGAGGACTGTTGTTCCTTTCTTTTTCAATTTGCTGTCATTTTTGATTGGGCTTTTTGGTTTTATATTATTACCCTTGAGGGTTTGATTGTGGTACAAGTTGAGTATAGTCAATTTGCTTAGATTCTGGGTGCTTACAGTGGATTAAGACTGTGTATGGGTTAAGACTCTGTATGGGATGTTTATTTGTGGCTAGATTACTGAATTGGGCAGTATATATGGGCAATTATTTGTTGGTGTTGTTATTCAGGCTGCAATCCTGTATATGGCACTTAAGAGTAATGGCTGGCAGTTAGGCCCCTAGCTGCAAACCTCTTTCCCATTTCAATGCATTTGCAGTGGTGCTTTTTGGTGGAGGAGGCAAAAAGATCAGAGAGATGAACCTCTCACCAGATCCATTCCCTGGCCTTAGGGGAGCTCCCACCATCACTGAAACTGTTCCTGTAGTTCTTTAGTTTCAAGGGGAGTCTGTCAGACTGTGATACCGCCTTCCTTACAGACAGCTGAAATGGAAAGTTAAGTTGCTAGGAGACCTGCAGCTCCCTGGGAGCTTGTTGTATCTCTGTGCTTGGCAGAGTCATTGTGCCCGGGATTTTTGCTCAGCAGACAGCTATGAGGACCACCCATTTCTTTCTCCCTTGACCAGCTTTCCTTCTGGTGGCTGTCCCAGTAACTGGCCTGATTTGCTAGTTTTGCACCCAAATTGCTGGGCTATTAGGTGTTCGGGGCTGCAGGGATCCTTCTGTCAGAAGCTGTCGCTGGCAGATAAGGCACACCCTTCCCAGACCAGCCCTGCGGAGGGGGCACACCAAAATCCTGCACTAACCCATAAACTTGAGCCTCACTATTCTTGGTGTTCTGAGAGTGAAGGCTCTTCTATGCTTAAGTTCCAGCAACTTATCTCAGCTTCACCCTCCAGAGCTTCATGCTCTATCGAACCCTGGGGTTTGGGGCTGGGCCCTTGGCTTAGCCCTCTGTCCATTAAAACCAAGTACCAGTTGTGCTGAGGGGCCAAGGTGTTCCAGGCCACCAGCAAACCACTCAGGCCAGGGAGTGGAAGTGGCTCTATGTGCTTGCTTTTGCAGCAGTGGCCAGGCAGGGACCCTGCCAGGAGCCGGTGAACACAGGGACATGCAGATCTTGCGTACCCCAGTCCCATGGGAAAGACAACCCTGTTGTCTCCTGGTCCAGCAGTCAGCAAAGGCTAGAGGTACTCAGAGGACTAGAGCCCTGGGAGATGGGCACCTATGGCCATATTTTATTGCCCCGTACCCTTGCAAAATCCCATGCAGCCTTGAGTTCTGTCTCTGCCTACTCTCCAGGAAGTTGTCCCGGCCAGCTCAGCTGTCCTTGGGGGTCATATCTCTTGTAGCTAGGATCCCAGAGGTCTGTGGTGACAGTGGGTTGCCGTGCAATCACTTCACTCATCCCTTCTTTAGGACCTGTTCAGGGCCAGGAATGAGTTGTGGTGTTCCACAATCCCATACTGGGTTCCTGGCTTCCTCTCTCTTCAGCCTTTGTGTCTGTGTCTCCTCTTTATTAGCTCTCTGTGTTTTCCCTCAAAAGATTTTTTCAAAAGATGTTGGTTTACTCAATATTTTGGTCTCTTTCAGTTGGAGAGGCTCCTACTAACTGTGTCTAGTTGGCTATCTAGTCCCTCCCATTCTGTGGTTAACTTTTTATCCTAATTGGTTGTCAGATAAATTCTCCAAAGGTGTTAGCTAATACAGGGCTTATGCTAGCAACAATTTTTGTGTACAAAGAACTTTTACTTTATTTATGTTTTGCAATAAACTTATAAAGTATTTTAGTTTCCACTGTAAGAATATGGAAATAATGCTCAGATGTTATCTACCCAAGATTCACAGCCAGAAGTGATCCAAGTCTTTTAACTCTTACCCACACTATGTTGTCTTCTTCTTTGGACCATTTTCAGGGTAGTTTTCATTTCAGAGGGGACATTAAATATTAAGCAGTAATGACTGGAAAGGCAAAGAACAAAGGTGAACAATTCTGCTCAGTATTTCTTCAAATCTCTTTGGGTATCCACTGCTGTGTCTGTCTTTTCTCCACTTCTATTAGCTGGCTCCACCCATATAATCTCCACAGGAATTTACTCAGTTACTGGGGCAGAATTAAATCCACACTTTGGGGCCAGTGTTATCATTTGTGCTAGTCTTTGAGACAATTTAGGCATCTAAATACATGTATTAGGGATGGCAAATGGATTTCTATTCCAAGCCAACTCTGTTATATTATTAGTTGCTCTCTCCTTGAAAAGGACTCGATTAAGTTTGCATCTGAGTTCAGCAAACAAGCATCATGATTGATTTTTGATGTTTGCCAGGCTTCTGTGTGGAGGAAGTATTCAGATATCTGTAATGTAGTTGCCATTCTTGACATACACAGAGGTAGCATGTTAGTCTTAGAATGGGTCCCAGAGATCATCTACTCCAGTTACCTCATTTTACAAATTAGGGAACCAAGGTTTAGAGAAGGGAAGAATCTCATCTCAATCTTGCTACATTGACACTGAGCTACTTAAAAGCAAAGGACAATTTTGATCTGGTACTCTAGTTTGATTTCTTGACTCCATGCAGAAAGTGCTAGCCATTGTATAGGGAGTAGGTGTGATGCCCCACTTTATGCTCCCATTGAAGATATCTTTTTTGGCTTTCCATACTTATACTTTAGCCATGTTGAACTCTTCTGTTGCCTTTCCTGGTCACCTGCCTTGGATTCTTCTTTTCTTAGGGTTCTATCAGACCCTGTCTTTAGGTACTGTACCTCAATCTCCAGAACTATCCTTCTACCCATCTCACCTCAATCAGTGTGAATCTATTTTATGTCCCTCACTGTTGTTTCATATACAAACCTATTAAAAGATAAGCATTGTTTAGTACTTTACCCTCTTGTTGGCTATTTGGGTCATAAAATGGAATTCTTAAAGACACAATTCTTAATCCTAAAAGAAAAATCCCAGATGATTGAAATTTAGAGTATCAGGAATCTTATGCGATGTGAGATATTTTGGCAGATTATTGGCAGCAGCCATCAAGTCAGGGCTAGTCTTGATTTTATAAATATTTATAAAATATTTTGTTTCATCAAAATATTTTGTTTTATCACCTCCCATTCACTGAACCTTCCAACTCTTTGAATTCCCTTTTTAAAAAAAAAAAAAATAATAATAAGGTTCATGATAATGCTTAATAGTTGCCCATGTTTTAAAGATACAGAAATCAAAGACACACAGGAGTGACGATTTGCCCCCTCTTTTGATGGATTATAGGCAGAACTAGGATGAATAATTACTGCCTGCAGCTCCACAGTCACCCCTCCCTGCTCCTTAGTCTGAAGAGCTGTCCTGCTGTTCTTTACAGTTCGGTCAAAAGCTGATTCTTCTCATCCCCCGGCTTTATAGAGGCTCAGCACACTTCAATAGAATCTGAAGGTATTGAGTTCCCACTAATGATTTTGCTTTTCAAATATACAGTGATGCTTTAGTGGATACATATTGTATCCAGTCTAAACTTACATCCTTTATTTAGTCTCAAACAGAGCTTCATTCCAGCATGAAGATATGGGATTAAAACATAGCCATTTATCTGCTAGTTCTGGAACATGAAGTACAAATAAACAGGCATTGTATCACCCTGTCAGCCATTTGAACTCTGTTTAGATCCAGATGGTGGTCCCAAGAAACATTACAGTAGGCCGGGCGCGGTGGCTCAAGCCTGTAATCCCAGCACTTTGGGAGGCCGAGACGGGCGGATCACAAGGTCAGGAGATCGAGACCATCCTGGCTAACCCGGTGAAACCCCGTCTCTACTAAAAAATAAACAAAAAAAAAACTAGCCGGGTGAGGTGGTGGGCGCCTGTAGTCCCAGCTACTCGGGAGGCTGAGGCAGGAGAATGGCGTAAACCCGGGAGGCGGAGCTTGCAGTGAGCTGAGATCCGGCCACTGCACTCCAGCCTGGGCGACAGAGCGAGACTCCGTCTCAAAAAAAAAAAAAAAAAAAAAAATTACAGTACGTTTCTGTGGCTATGGCAGGGCATGCGTTTTGCTCAGGGATCACAGGCCTTGAGTTAATGGCAAAGATTATAGACATGGTTCTACATACCACAAAACTTCCCACAGAAGAGTTATGGGAAAGGAGTTTGATCTGCTAGTGTTAAAGTCATCTATGGAGTGTATCTGGAACCAAAAGGCAACATTTTCCATTTTCAAGGTAGGTAAACAAATAAGCAACTGTGTAGTATCTTGCATTGACAGGAGAGATCCCTAAATAATAATATTTTTATTACATGCCAGGCTCTGTGATAGAAAGCGTTTATGCACATTATTTCAACTTCACATAACAATGCATCACAAATTATATGTATTATGAATGTTTAAATATCCAAGCCTTAGGTATGTAACTTTCACTAGGGTCTTTCACTACCCTTCAAGGATGAAATCAGGATTTGAATTCAGTTCCCTCTGACTCAAAAGTCCCTACTTTCTTATACTAAGCTACTCTGATTTACAGTTTGTATGCAATCTATATAAACCCAAACTAATGAGACCAAATAAATGTTAGAAATAGTTTCGTGTATTACATTTTAAATAACCAATTAATATTCTATAGCATTATATGGGCCAGTAAGAGCTTTTTTTTTTTTTTTTTGAGACGGAGTCTTGCTGTGTCACTCAGGCTGGAGTGCAGTGGCGCGATCTCAGCTCACTGCAAGCTCCACCTCCCTGGTTCACACCATTCTCCTGCCTCAGCCTCCTGAGTAGCTGGGACTACACCAGTATGAGCTTTAAACAAATAATAATTAGCAGGGCTGAACTAAGAAGAAAATAAAAGCAGAATTCTATCTGATGTGACTTGAGTGGCAATGGGAAGGTCACTCTTGCTTCAGAATAACCCATCTCATCACCATGCCTGGACTTTCATATAATTATTTACTGTTAGACTGAAAAAAAGTTAGAGATTATCCATTTTATCAGTGAGGAACTGGGCTTAGATTTGTATAGTGACATCCCAAGAGCTCATAACTACTTAGCGTACAAACAAAGAGTCATAGCTTAATGCGTATAAAGCTATTAGGCTTTTTAGAGTCCTAATTAAAAATGGAAATACCTGAGGTAAGCATTGAAAATGGATTTCATCATATGCCAACTCAGATTCACAAGTGGTTGCTACACAACGTATGTTGACAAGGATTTGGAGGTTGCACATAGAGTCAGCAATAAAGAGTGCCATGATTCATTATTGATGTCTGTTATACCCACAGGAAGTGGAATTCCATTGAACAGGTGCTAAATATCATCTATTTCTGACTTATGGGATGAAAATTCCTCTAATTCCTTATTAGAGTGGAAAAAGTCTGTACCATCAGAAGATCTACTTTCACATCCTGACAGCTGTTAATTAGTTTTCTCAACTACAAAATGGATTAATTGTAGCTGCTTTACCTCCCTCATAAAATACCTTTGCTGATGAGACAGCCAGGTGGGAAGGGCTCCCAGGCAGAGCCTTCGACTGACATGCGCAATGAGGGGGTATGCACACTGGGGTGGAGCCAGAGAAGTTTGAGTCCATTTCAGAGGAGCCAGGCCTCTCCTCTTCCTTTGTGGAACCTGGGATTTAAAGTGTGAGACAGTATATGTACCAGCAGTAACTCTGGTTTTGCGCAGGGTCCCTGTTTTCCCTTTTCTTCCTTTTCACCCAATAAAACCCTATGCTACGCACCCTTCAAATCATCTATGAGCCTAAATCTTCATGACCATGTGACAAGGGCCTCATGGGGAAAAGTCCTGCAAAAATGACTAAAAAGAACACCTGAGGATGTATACATTGTTAATATAGGTACCACTTTTTATAGTTGAAAGCCAAAAAGCTACTGGGCCTAGAAGGAAGGAAACAAAATTCAAATATAAAGCAGGGAGATAATATTTTCAATTTTTTTCTTTAGTCATGTTGCAAAAACTGATCTAAAGTGATGTGTTTCTCCAAGAAGGGACGGAATCGCCACTGGGTCTTAGGATGAAGAATCTGGCTCTATTGAGAATGCTCTGAGTTTGATCTAATCAAACATTGGGGAGAAAAAGGACAACTTTTTGAGAGGAACTTTTAACAGTTTCAAGTTTCTGGGATTCTTTTCAATATAGACCTTAGTTTCCTTAAAAAACTAATGTTTCTACTTCTTTCCCAAAGTGGGGGTGGTGTGGCTTGCATCCTTTCTAATAAGGTTTTGATTTGAGTGCATATAAACTCTGCTCTGGCCTTGCTTTCCAGCCCCTGTAAGTCTAGCTCTGGCTTTTCTCACACTACTTTCCTTTCTTTTTTTTTTTACTCCTCAGCCAGCCTTTTCTCTAAAGAGATATCCCTCTCTTCCACCCGTTCATGTCTTTCTTGATGCCCCTCCCTTTCCTGGAAACCTGTTCCATTGGAATGCTTGTTTTTAACAGACCTTAAAGTCAGCATATTCAAAACAAAACCTACCATGGTTCCCTTCTGTTATAGACTGAATGTTTGTGTCCTCCCCAAATTTATATCTTGAAACTTTAATACTGTAATATTTGGGAGATTATTAGGTCATAGTGTGGAGCCCTCATAAATGACGTAGTTCCTCATAAGGTAGTACCTTTATGAAAGAAGCTCCAGAGAGCTCTTTCACCTCTTTCACCATAGAAGAACAAGAGAGGGTACCATCTATGAACCAGAAAATGGGTCCTCAACATACATCCAGTCTACAGGCACCTTGATCTTGAACTTCCCAGGCTCCAGAACTGTGAGAAATAAATCTCTGTTGTTTAGGCCACCCAGTCTATGATGTTTTTTATTGCCACACAAACAGACAAAGGTACCTCCAATCTTGTTTCTTCCAATCTTCCCTGTCTCAGCAGAAACTTGAGAAACCAGACTTATTTTTGACATGCCCCCATACTTCACCTTCTCAACCCATAATTCTACTAAATATCACCTTCTGTTGATTTTACCATGTAAATATCTCCTGATTTAACTGTTTCTCTCCACTGCTATCACTCTGATACAGGCCACTATTATTTGTCATCTTGATCCCTGGATTACTCCATTAAACCTCCTAACTGGTCTCTTTGCTTCATAGAGCTGAAATGCTCCTTCCAGAAATATCCAGTCTTTCAATCCTTGATGTATTCCTTCAATAACTCAATTTCCCTCTAGACATAGAATTTACAAGTCCATCTAAGATCAGGCTTTAGTTATATCTCTGTGATGTTTTTCATGGTGAGCTGACCACTCTGAGTTTAATTCTTGTTCCTGGACATCACATGTTCTCTTTCACATCTGGGTCTTTGCACCCAAAGTTTCTTCTATTTGAAACACTTTGTCTTCTAGTTAATCTTCAGATTTTAGCTTAATTGTCAGGTATTCAAGTATGCCTTGACTGATGCTCCAAAATAGATTTGTTCTTCTTCCTTCTATACATTCTCAAATCACCATGTCCTTCACTATCACCTTGTTTTATCATAATTCCACATTTATTATTTGCCTTTTCCCTAGTCCACTAACAGTATTATAGCTGTAAGCTCCATATGTCTTATTCATGTCTGTATTCATAAGTTCCAGATGCTTATTATTGCTCAATAAGTACTTATTGAATAAATGATTTCCCATCTCAGTATGTTTCCATCATACTCACTATTCAAATTTCACCCTAGAAATCTATTTTACAAATGCTTTCTATAATTCCCCATCTTTATGTGATATTCTTAAGCACATTATTCATACCACTTATACTGTACTCCTTTTTTCCTGGTTTGAGTTATAGTTTTGTCCTCTTTTGCATCACCTTCAACCTCCCTAGAGCAAGATTCTATCTCATATACTTTCATATGCTGTCATGGTACCTAGCTTACAGCCTCGCATATAAGATATTTAAGCAATATGTGATTGCTTAAATGAACAGAAAAACCCCCCTTAGGGTAAATTAAATAAGTGGTAGGCTCTTTACAGAAATTGGACTCTTTTAAGCAATTACTTTTTTTTTTTTTTTTTCAAGACAGAGTCTCGCTCTGTCACCCAGGCTGGAGTGCAGTGGCATGATCTCAGCTCACTGCAACCTCCGCTTCCCGGTTCAGGTGGTTCTCCTGCCTCAGCCTCCCGAGTAGCTGGGACTATAGGAGCATGCCACCATACCCAGCTAATTTTTTGTATTTTTAGTAGAGATGGGGTTTCACCATGTTAGCCAGGATGGTCTTGATCTCCTGACCTCGTGATCTGCCCACCTCGGCCTCCTAAAGTGCTGGGATTACAGGTATGAGCCACCGTGCCCAGCCAGCAATTACTTTTCAGTACATTTACATCATTAGAATTAAGATACTATGGCGGCCGGGCGCGGTGGCTCAAGCCTGTAATCCCAGCACTTTGGGAGGCCGAGACGGGTGGATCGCGAGGTCAGGAGATCGAGACCATCCTGGCTAACACGGCGAAACCCCGTCTCTACTAAAATATACAAAAAACTAGCCGGGCGAGTTGGCGGGCGCCTGTAGTCCCAGCTACTTGGGAGGCTGAGGCAGGAGAATGGCGTAAACCCAGGAGGCGGAGCTTGCAGTGAGCTGAGATCCGGCCACTGCACTCCAGCCTGGGCGACAGAGCAAGACTCCGTCTCAAAAAAAAAAAAAAAAAAAAAAAAAAAAATACTATGGCTAGAGAATTTCTCCTGGCTTTGGCATATTTGTAACTGTTTTACAGGATACAAAAGAAGAGATGATAACACTTTGAAAATGTACCTACCGATGTGCAACAATCTCCCAACTCACAGATACCATGATGATAATCAGCAAAGGACTATTTATCTATTCCTGCAATATAGAGGTTTATCCTAAAGATACCATTGCTGATAACTTTTTTTAACCTGAAAATACTTATAACCCCTGAGCATACACAACATAATCCCATACAGAGTGTTTTATTGCCCATATTAATGTGTGTTTGGAAGACTAGATGACAATTAAGATAACTGCTGGTTCTAAGAACTTAGGATTCCATACACTGATGTATTCAAACAGGATGCTACCCTAGAGTTGGGAATGCAGACCAGAATCAGAGGACATGAGTTCACTTCCCAAATCTGATAATTATTGCCATCTTGACCTTCGCTAAATTCATGCACTTGACTTTTTTTTCCACATAGATTCTGTTCTGAGAATTGAGGATACAGTACTGTATATATACAGTCTCTTGACCAAGCTACCTCTCTGAACCTTAGTTTTCTCATCTGTAAAACAGAGTTAAAATGAGATGCATGGCTTGTCCACATATTGTCCTCTGAGAGGTGACTAACACAAGGTCTTTAGAATAGGTTTACACACGTTTGGGAACTAATACATGAATACATATAGCTATTTGGTAATTAAAATAGAAACATGATAAGATATAAAACACTGGGCTTGGATCTATTAGTGCTTGTGGGTTCTTCAAGTGAGTAACATATGGAATCTTTTTCCCACTTTAAGAAGCATAGTCCTCACAATCACATATACAATCTTCTTGAGGTAAGGACTTTATTTTTATTTATTTATTTTGAGCTATCTCTTGTTTATATTGAGTTTTGGTAGGTTAGCCTGCATACAATGAGCCTCTAGTAGCAGGCAAAGAAAGAGCTCAGTTCTGGCATTCATGCAGAGTCAGTGCAGAAGACTCACCTTCTCTTGTGCTGCTGTGCACCTAAACCCAAGGATTTTGGAAAGCCTGAATCTCCCCAAGGAGACTAAGTTACTTCCATGTTCTCATGCCTCATTTTTGTCCAAAGAACAGCACTTTGAGTAACATGTACTCTGCCTCATGACTGTGAAACAACACAAATTGAAATCATTTCAACCTAAAGAGCCCTGGACAGGGTACCATCTTCTCTGAATGGGACACTGGGGAGTGGTCATTGTGCCTTCATTACTCACACTGCTGGGATTGATGCCACTTTTGCACCTATGACCACCGATGGAGGGAGACTTTGCCCAAATTTCTGCCTTAAACATGATATGCCTAGATCAGCACGTAGAAGGCAGTGCCTCTCGGCAGTGCCTCTCAGCAGTAACTGGTTGGTTGGCATGCTAAGATTGCACATGAAAGTCCTAGGGGAGCCCTAGACAGAAACAGGAAGACTGGAATCATCGAGAGGGACAGACTGGACTTTTGGCTTCCGGCCAGCATTCTAGAAGCTCTAGAATATGTGATGCTGGTAATTAGCTAGGGTATATTATTTTTTGCACACAGAAACTTGTGAAAAGATTCCTGAGTACAAAAACAATAAGAATGTGCTGTACAAGCTATAACATGACTTACAAATACATAGTGTTAAGTTGAGATATTGTTCTGCCTTGCTATGATAGCGTCATTCTGTACCTGTCCATGTCCTTCCTCCTCAGGGCATAACTGCAATGATGGACAGACAGACAAGAGGTCAAACCTTGCATGAAGGAGTAAAACCAGTTTTCTGGCATAAGTTATTATTTTATTCTTTTCCTTTTCTGTTTCTAAGAGTTCATCAAACTTTTGTGGACCTTAATCTTCAGGTTATCCAAGTGCTTTAGCTTCTGAGTAGTTTTAGTTAATCTCAGTTAACTTTAGCTGTAAGGAATTACATTGACCTATTTGCATTTCTACGGTAAACTAAAAGGAGAAACTAGGAAACGCCACATTTAGAATTTAAGTTTATATTTTTCCTGCACCTATTTCCATTTCCATATTTTTGCATTATCTTGTATAATTATTGCAGCAATCCCGATTCTAGGTATTATGTCTATTTCACAGGGGATCAAACTGAGGCTGTGAGGGGTGTGGTGACTTTCCCATGGATACAAACAAGCTAAGAAGCTCACACGAGAGACGCATACAGCCCTTGTAACTGTGAGTTCAGGGCTCTTTCTGAACCACAGCTGCCTTCTGGTTTATTGTAGTCATTCATCATACATCCACATCAGCCAAAGGGAGACTCCCCATCTGCTCCTTGCCTAGCCTGTCAATCTCTCAGGATATGACCTTGGCTGCAAAGAAGGAGACAGGAGAAATTCTGCCATTTTCAGAACCCCAGTTGACCTGAATGTCTAGAGAGAAAAGTCAGAGGCAAAGCACTCAGTGGAAATGGCTGTCAGCAGCCTGGAAAAGGAAATTTAGGTGCCAAGGTCTGACACAAACCAGAGAATCAGCAGCTTTGCAAGTTCAGCAGGGGTGCTGGGGCTGTGGGCATGTGGCATTCTGTGACAGAGAGTGCCTCTAAATTTCTCTGAGGAGCTTACAAGAGATTAGAGACTTGTCAGAAAATGAGAATGTTTTAAGCCAAATAAAAGGTCTTAGAAAGTACATGGACATGTATAATTAAATGAAACAAAGATGCTTTGAAATCAATTTAATGAGCCACGTTTTGGGGAAACGACTGTGTTTTCAAGTTTGATAATAAAAATTGCAAATATATCTTCTGCTTCAAAGTCATTTGAATTGTCATATTTTGAGCATGCCATTAGATTAATTTAGGCACAAAAACAAAATACCATCCTTTCTTTGAGTCACTTTTTATTTGAAACAATTTCATGTACTGTGAAAAGGGAGATGTTCAACCTTGTGAATTCTTCATTTCAAACATCCCTTCTGAAGATTTTTTTCTGCATCTTTAATGACTGAGTTTTAAAAATAATTCTCTAAAATAAGTTTAAAAGCTAGCATCTGTAAGTACTAGGAAGTGCAGACAAAGTGAAAAAGCATCTTTTAAACAGTTGGGGACTCAATTTAGTCGAGGTGAGTTCTGTTCTCAAAATTCGTAGAAACTTCCAGAAGTGTGGTACTGCTAGACTCTGTGGATGATATAAAGGAATATATAATTTCTAACATTATAATCTTTTGATATACATGCTGAAATAAGGAAAAGTAATAACACAGTAGAATTTGATTAGATTTCACAGAGACTATATGCAGTAGTCTGCCCAATTGGAGAAGTGGCCCAATTCTTGAAGTAAAAATAAGATCGGGACAAAGAAAAAGAAGGACTTCTCGGGCAGGAGGTTACAGGATCAGGAATGAGAATGTCATAAAATAAGCGGTAGACCAGTTTGACTGAAACTCCAGAGTGGAGAGCTGCAGAAGATAAGCTTGCATAGGAGCCCTATGATAAGCATCTGTTCTGTATTTGTTGAATGAATCAGAATATTTCACACATATCCTTTATTATTTTGTATGATCTCGGAAAAGTTATCAAGAACTGCAGTTCTTTAATTCCTCATTTGCAAATGAGCATAACAATATAATTAGCTTCAAAGCACTATTGTGATTAGCAAATTCATGTAAAGTACTTTAGTACCGTGCTCTGGTATAAAATAAACAACACATGTCTGTCTTGCCCAAATATTTTGTTAAATTAATAAAAGAATGCAAGAAGTAAGCAAAGGCACTGACATGAAAGGCATATTTGGGTATAGTGAACAAATTAGTCTGGTGGGTAGAGAGGGCGTATAGGGCAGTGTGGAAGATCAGCTTGAAAAGATGGGTGGCAAACAGATTTGGGGGATTTGATTTAGAAGTCCGAGGCTAGTGGTGCCACTAAACATTTTTAGCTTGGATATGACATTAATGAAAGAGAATTATCAAAGGGAAAAGTAAGAAAATAATAATCTAACAGCTGCTTGGAAGTAGCCTCCAGTGGCACAGGAATGTGTGAAGAGCAGAGAAAGGATGTTTTTATTTCAGCGCAGTGTTGATTTCAATTTATCCTAAATCTCTGCACAGCCACAGCACTCTTAGAAGTCAGCTTCAATCTGTCTGGCTCAGGAGGGAAACTAGAGGCATCTGAACCTCCCTTCAAGAATGAAGCTATATTGTGACTTATCCCTTCTCCCCACACTTAGGCATTCTCTAATGACTTACTCTGGCTCACCACATTGTTATATGTCACTCTCAATTACACAAATTTCAAGGGTGATTTACTTCATCTTCCACCCTGGAGTGTAGAAGTACCCCCTCGGAGGGAGAGGTGGCAGCTTTCCGGTGCTCCTCTCTGCCTCCTACTGCTGCACAGTACACTTACCTAGTGGGCAGCCCTGAGCTTAACTTTTAATCACTCTTTCCAATAGGATCAGTTTTTGGCTAGGATTACTGCTCCGAACCTAACAGGGCTGTGGTATTTGTAACTTTTGTGTCAGGTTCCCAACTTTCAGCATTTTAAACATTGTGCAAGATCAGAAACAAGATTGTTATTCATTAATTTATTCATTCCACAAATTTAACAAATATTTATTGATCATATACTGAATCAGGTGCTTGTGCTCTAAGTGATAAATCAATCTCAAGTGTTAAAAACCTGTTTGAGAAAAAGGATTATGTCTTATACCATCTTTAAATTTCTTATAGTGCTTGCATAGAGTAGATAATCAAATTTTTTTTTTAATTTTATTTTATTTTTTTATTATACTTTAAGTTCTAGGGTACATGTGCATGACGTTTATATCATGTATAACTCCCCAATGCAATCCCTCCCTCCTCCCCCCTCCCCATGATAGGCCCCAGTGTGTGATGTTCCCCTTCCCGAGTCCAAGTGATCTCATTGTTCAGTTCCCACCTATGAGTGAGAACATGCGGTGTTTGGTTTTCTCTTCTTGTGATAGTTTGCTAAGAATGATGGTTTCCAGCTGCATCCATGTCCCTACAAAGGACGCAAACTCATCCTTTTTTATGGCTGCATAGTATTCCATGGTGTATATGTGCCACATTTTCTTAATCCAGTCTGTCACAGATGGACATTTGGGTTGATTCCAAGTCTTTGCTATTGTGAATAGTGCCACAATAAACATCCGTGTGCATGTGTCTTTGTAGTAGAGTAATTTATAATCCTTTGGGTATATACCCAGTAGTGGGATGGCTGGGTCATATGGTACATCTAGTTCTAGATCCTTGAGGAATCGCCATACTGTTTTCCATAATGGTTGAACTAGTTTACAATCCCACCAACAGTGTAAAAGTGTTCCTATTTCTCCACATCCTCTCCAACACCTGTTGTTTCCTGACTTCTTAATGATTGCCATTCTAACTGGTGTGAGATGGTATCTCATTGTGGTTTTGATTTGCATTTCTCTGATGGCGAGTGATGATGAGCATTTTTTCATGTGTCTGTTGGCTGTATGGATGTCTTCTTTTGAGAAATGTCTGTTCATATCCTTTCCCCACTTTTTGATGGGGTTGTTTGTTTTTTTCTTGTATATTTGTTTGAGTTCTTTGTAGATTCTGGATATTAGCCCTTTGTCAGATGAGTAGGTTGCAAAAATTTTTTCCCATTCTGTAGGTTGCCTGTTCACTCTGATGGTAGTTTCTTTTGCTGTGCAAAAGCTCTTTAGTTTAATGAGATCCCATGCGTCAATTTTGGCTTTTGCTGCCGTTGCTTTTGGTGTTTTAGACATGAAGTCCTTGCCCATGCCTATGTCCTGAATGGTACTACCTAGATTTTCTTCTAGGGTTTTTATGGTATTAGGTCTAACATTTAAGTCTCTAATCCATCTTGAATTAATTTTCGTATAAGGGGTAAGGAAAGGATCCAGTTTCAGCTTTCTACTTGTGGCTAGCCAATTTTCCCAGCACCATTTATTAAATAGGGAATCCTTTCCCCATTTCTTGTTTCTCTCAGGTTTGTCAAAGATCAGATGGCTGTAGATGTGTGGTATTATTTCTGAGGACTCTGTTCTGTTCCATTGGTCTATATCTCTGTTGTGGTACCAGTACCATGCTGTTTTGGTTACTGTAGCCTTGTAGTATAGTTTGAAGTCAGGTAGCGTGACGCCTCCAGCTTTGTCCTTTTGACTTAGGATTGTCTTGGCAATGCGGGCTCTTTTTTGGTTCCATATGAACTTTAAAGCCGTTTTTTCCAATTCTGTGAAGAAAGTCATTGGTAGCTTGATGGGGATGGCATTGAATCTATAAATCACCTTGGGGATAATCAAATTTTGAAAAGATCCGTGTTTTAGTTGGATGAACAACATATACATTGGAGTTCTAATTGGACTCCATGCTCCAGAAATATACATATACATGTATATACACACATATACATATATATTTCTGTATAATATGAATATAGAGATATAGTTCATATTTATGTAATATATTCATACTTATGTAATTATATGCATTCCTATTCCTATACATATACATGTATAGAAATATATGTATATATGTTCATCCAACTAAAACATATCTGTGTGTGTGTGTATATATATATTTAAATATACTTAAATTCCCAAAACCCAACTTCCTAAACTGCTTCTTGATATTCATCATCTGTAATTTCCATGTAACCATTCCCCGCCCTTCTTCACATCAGGAATTCATCCTGTTCCTTTATGATAGTACACTGAGAATGTTATGAAAAACTACCTAGTAAATGGCCAGATCAGTTTTTATTACAACTTATGGTTAAATGCTTGTTTAATATGTAACTTATTTTCTTCCTAATACATATTAAACAATTTCCATTGGAGACATGCAGCCTCTTTATTTACCTTCTTTCTTGATTTTTATAGTTTCTCTCTCACCTTAGTATGCTATGAGTTTAATGAGCTGTTTACTCCAATTTCTTAGGTGGAGTGACAGATCTTCCACCTTCTGCACAATGGATATTTTCATGAACACATTTTCTCAGAGGGGATACCCAGCTCCACACTTTCTCTTATTATTTTAAGAGTAGCATCCTCTGAGGGTGCCAGAAATGAATTGTTCTTACAGTTTTTTTAATGTCCATTAGCACCTAGAATAGCAAGAAACACACAAACTCCTTAGCAGGATGATCTTGGCAGCATTTTCTAGTTAAAGTTCTTCAAAAATGCCCTCTCATCTTGGGTGCAGAAGAACAGTTAGTTCTTCTTACTGGGTTTCACTCATGTGCAAGCATTCAGATAGAGAGATGACCTCTATTTTTTTTTTAAAGAATAGAAAGGATCATTTATTCCAGTGTTGTTCACAATGATTTACCCATTACTCCTCTCTTCTGCATGATCAGTGATGCCTTCAGGAAAACAATTGTCCTAAGTTTGGAGGAAAAAATAGGTAGTAAATGAATAATTTCTAAATAGAACCAAAGGAGTTTGGACCATTGAATATTGGTAAATCAAAGAGGTTGAATATTTGATGTACACTATTGCATTCTCTCTCCATAATCATTTTTCTAAACATGGTTGGGATCTTGCCTAATTGGACTCTATGCTTATCAGTTCAGTGTCTTCTAATTGATGTTCTATTCTGGCAGATTCACCTTTCTCAAAATAATATAATTATATCACTCTCTTGCTTATAACTCCTAATGGTCACTATAAATTCAAGATATTCAGCTACAGCTGGGCGCACAAGGTGTTCCCATTCTCTTTTCACTTAAGAGGTGATAGAAGCTTTAAGTTGAGGTCTTCCTTCACCTGCCTGATACTTGCCCAAACCTACCAAGATGGCATTTGTACCCATCCCCTTTTTTTTCCTGCCTGTACAATGGAAGAAATGTTCATCTTCTGAATCTCTCTGTCTATGTTTTGTATCCCATCCATTTTCACTTTCAGAGGGAAATAGCCAGTGTTTGACAGGCAGTAAATCTAAAGCGTCAATTGGACAGTCCAGCAGAGATGTCAAGAAGAACAACTACGAGGAAAAAAGCCATTAGTACATCTGCTCTTTGGGGATATGGTAGGTTGGAGTAATGTAGATGGAAAATAGAGGAACATCTAGGTCTGGTTTGGGGCTATTCTGTCATTCAGCACTTTCACAGAGAACTAACTTTGCTGAGACAGAAGGGTCTTCCAGGGAGATAGAGTGAAATCCATGAGGTGTGGTGCCGTAGAATTCAAGAAATCAGAGTACTTGAGCAGATTAAAATACTTCTAAGTGTTTAAAAGGAGAACATAGGTGTGATTTTATGTTAACTTAGATGAGGCAGAGGTCCTTGGTATCACTATATAGTAGTTTCAGAGGAGTGATTGGGGCAGAATTGCAGTTAAGGAGCAGATATAAGGTGAAGAAGTGGAGGTAATGATTACAGATCCCTCCTTTGAGAAGTTCTGTTTTACAAGGGAGGAGACAAATAAGATAATAGAGACATGGGGTGATCAAAAGAGAATTTTTTAAAACAATTTTTACATTTGGGAGATCTGAGAATATTTTGTGTACTGAGAAATAGAGAGACTGATGATGCAGAGATCTGCTTTTGGTGTTTCAATCTTTGTTTCTCTTCTGGAAAACTTCTATCAGAATTTATTCCATACCTACTCTTTTTTTCTGTTAAAGAAAGAAGACACACTTCTTAAAATAATGATTTCTACTGTAGTCTCCATCTTCTTACCACCTTATTCACTTGCTCAATTCATTGCCATCTTGCTTTAGCCCCTGGAACAGCACTAGAATCACTTGTTGCTAAATCTAATTGAAACTGTTTGGTCCTTATCTGCCTTAATATCTCAGCATTGTAATCTTTCTCTCTTAAAAACACCTGCTTTCTTTGCTTCATTTTTCACCCTATGTCTCTGATTCTCTTAGTCTTCTTTGTAAGGGTTCTCTTCTTTAACTGTGATGTTTCTCAGACTCCCTTTTCTCATTTCATATATTCTCTCTCAATAGAAAAATGGTTTTGAGGACCATCCAACAGCCACAGCCCCCTAGATCTATATTTTAAGTCATTTTAGGAAGATACTGTCTTAGGTTGTTCCGGCTGCTATAATAGAATACCACAGATTAGATGGCTTATTTCTCACAGTTCTGGAGGCTGAAAGTCCGAGATCAAGGTGCTGGTAGATCCAGTGTCTGGTGAGGGCTTATTTCCTGGTTCATAGACGGTAGTTTTCTGGATGTTTTCTCACAGGATTGAAGGGACAAGGAATTTTTCTGGGTCCTCTTTTATAAAAGCAATAATCCCATTCATGAGGGCTCCATTCTCACAATCTAATTTATTCACAAAGCCTCTACCTTCCAGTAATATCACACCGAGGATTAGGTTTCAACTTATGATTTGGCGGAATTCAAACATTCATTTTATAGCAGATGCAGACATATATATTCATTTTCCTACTTGATGTTGCTATTCAATGTCTCATAAGCATTTTAGACTTAATACATCCAAGACAACTGATCTTTTTCCTCATTGCATTCTTTATCTATGATTTCAAAGAATGATCCACAGCCTAAATTATTGTTCTAGTTAGAAATCTGGGCACTTTTCCTGTCTCCCCTTTACCTCACACATGCGATCAATCGCAGTCTTGTTAAAGCTACCTTGTGTATATCTCTTGAATTTGTCTATTTCTCTTTACTCTGAATTATTTTCCTTTTACTTTTTCTCTGAAGTTAAAGACAGGGCCACAATTTACTTTTCTAATGTATTCTCTTTAGTTCTGAGATACCAGAATTAAACTGGCTTTTAAATGTTGTCTGGGCTACTCTCATCTATGTGTATTTCAACTTGAAGAAGGATGAAAATACAGAAAAGGGAAAAATAGATTTTTGTATCTAGACCAGTACTTTTTGGGATAAGAGAGAGAATACAGCTTAATTAATAGATTTTTGTATTAGTATAGGACCAAATAAAATTTAAAACATGCAATGGCTTCTTTAGATTTTGAATAATAAGGATGTTATTGTGTGAAAAATAGATTGGAGTCAGGGTTCAGGGAAAATATGGGAGGTATGAAAGTTGTGCTAGCAGATAAGCAAGAGAGTAAGAGAGACTGAATTAGAATGCAAGAGGACCTTTGGATGTATACAACGAAAACTGTCTTCTTTATTTATACACTTATTAAGTAACATAGAGACTTTAAAGTCTACCTTTCATTTCTGAAATATATTTCTGATAATTTATTTATTTTTCACGAGTTTCCTAAGAAATGGGTAGATCTTATCTTTCTAAACTGTTTAGCTAGATTCCCCTCACCCACTGTACATACACTTTAGGTGATTGTTGGTTGTTGAGTGAATGTATTTTAGTTTTCTCAAGAAAATCAGAAATGCAGACTTTTGACGCTGCTTCAAAGATACTTCAAGTAATTTACCAGAAAGCATAAATACGTTTTTCATCTGAAGTGAACCTATAGTGTAGAATTTTCCAAGTATTGTGTTCATCCCAGAAATTATAAATAAGAAGCCCTTCTCAGTACCAATAAGAACTTTTTTAGTTTCAAAATGTGCACAGGTTTTTAAAAATACTGAGCTCTTCTTGCAGAGACTGAGTACAATAGCACCAAGATTTAAAATTAATCTTGATAAAAGATGCACAATAGTGTGGAAATTACTCCTACATGTAATGTTGCAAGACCCTGGGATTCCAGCATTGAAGGGAACTGTAGGAGCCTGGATGGATGAATATTGGGAAAAAATGGGGAGAATCCAGCTGTGTCAGTGCGAATACTCTGAGAAGATAGAGCAGGTTACATACAGAAAGTAGCTACACCCTGTCATTTGACATTAAATCTGCACACTCAGAAGAGTTGCATTACTCTCAAAAGTAATGGGATAGATTAAGCTCAAAATTATGGGATAGATTCAAACTGTGCACACCATGGAACTGGAGAAGGTAATCTGGTTAGTTCATACTGGGGTTCCAACATAAAAACTTAAAGTGGAGTATGCCAAGTCAACCCAGGGTGTTGGTAATTGTCCCACATTGAGTCTTAGTGCATAGGAAGTGAAGACAATGTCACTTGTCTACCCCCTAGAGTATGGATCCAAGGAGGAGCTATGGACTTGGGTGAGACATTTGTAGGAAAGGGGGCTTAGGGCAGTAAGATCTTGAAAGGCTGATATTAGAAATAAAGGGTTGAACCTTGGATGATGATGACTCAGAAGCATAGATAACTGTTGAAAATAGCAGCAGTTAGCTTCAATAAAGAGGCCTGGTCAAGTGAGTAACAAGAAAATATAGAACTTTACATTTATCTAAAATTATATACTTTTTGATACATTTGATTATTGGATTTTACTTGTATATTTGAGTTGTATAAATCATTGACTTTAAACCAGCAACATCTATCTCTGGACAGATAAGCTCAGTAAGTACAGTTGCTTGAACAAATCAGGTATAAACAATAGCACAATTAATCTATTTACATTTTGTTCTTTCGTTTTGAACATACTAGCCAGACCAGCTATTGCTTTCTGTACTGTGCAAGTTCCAGTCAGGAAGACAAAAAATACGCTAAGCATTTCAAATGAAGAGAGTTGATACAGGTAATCAGTTACAAAGGCTTTGAAGGCTGAGGGGAAAAAAGGGGAATCACTGAAGTAATAGGGAAGCAGCTACTACTCTTTGGAATTGAAGTTAAAAAAAAAAAGAGAGAGAGAGATGTGACGTGGGTTTAGCAGAATCCAGGTACTCAGCTCTCTGAGGAAGGGGCATCTCTGGCTGTTGCTGGATTTCTGAGAGTGTGATGAGGCTGATTCTGTGAATGCCAAGGGAAGCTGAAGGATGGAACCAAGCTGACAGGAGCAGAAAAAAACTAAAAAAGTCCCTTCTCTGTACTTCCTTCCTCTAATCCCCCTATAGCATCTCCTGTTTGTAGAAACCAATAGGAACCAGCTAACTTTGCATTCTGGGGAATGTACTTCACATGGTCACAAATTTGAGTAGAGAAAGAAGGATGAATTTGGAGGTAAAAAACAATATGTGGTTGTGCGCGGTGGCTCATGCCTGTAATCCCAGCACTTTTGGAGGCCAAGGCAGGCGGATCACGAGGTCAGGAGATCAAGGCCATCCTGGCTAACATGGTGCAACCCCGTCTCTACTAAAAATACTAAAAATACAAAAAATTAGCTGAGAGATTGAGACCATCCTGGCTAACATGGTGAAAACCCGTCTCTACTAAAAATACAAAAAATTAGCTGGGCGTGGTGGCAGGCCACCGCACCCGGTCAGGTTCTTATCAGGGATGCTGGAGTCTTGCTTCAGGGACTTCAGAAGGCACTACTTGAAGAGATAAATGGTTAGATTATTCCTTTTATGATTAGGAATTCAGCCTGGTCAGCTAAATTAGGAGAGGTGCCCCTTCCTGCTACATGACTTGTTAAGGCAGGCAAAAAGGAAGGAGAGAGATACACCCAGATATGAAAGGCCCATTAGGGCCTTGGTGTCATATCTCTGTGGGGACCAAGTCTTTTCCTTATAATGTCTCAATCCCCCCTAAGAGATTTTAACATCCTTATTCTTTTTTTTCCCCCTTTTTCTTTTGAGACAGACTCCCACTCTGTCACCCAGACTGGAGTGCAGTGGCATGATATCAGCTCACTGTAACCTCCGTCTTCTGAGTTCAAGCAATTCTCCTGCCTCAGCCTCCTGAGTAGGATTACAAACACATGCCATTACGCCCAGCTAATTTTTTAATTTTTAGTAGAGATGGGGTTATACCATGTTGGCCAGGCTGGTCTCAAACTCCTGACTTAAGGTGATTCACCCGCCTCGGCCTCCTAAAATGCTGGGATTACTGCAAGAGCCACCACGCCTGGCCTCAACCTCATTATTCTTAAGGGGAGAAAGGAATGAAAATCTTGTCTTCTATAACTGCTTCATGCTGAACAAAGTCTGTCATCCCTACCTGCTCCAGAGGCACATAAGTCTCTTGCTATCTGATCTAATGATTTATAGGGGCTTGCTCCTTCCTGCAGTGACTCAGGCTGGAACCCTTCAGCCAGCATCAATTTTGTCTGAAACTGTTGCAATCTGGAAGACACAAACTTTACTAAGAGATTCAGTAGACAAGGGCTGAAGATTAGTAATAATAATATGGCTACTTAAGGTTCTAAGAAGGGAAGAAACCAGGTGAGACTTGAGAAGGCACTTCTAGACATAATTTGGATCAGTTCCCTGGTTAGATCTATGTTACTATGTAGCTTGTTTGGATATTTTTTGTATATTGATCTGAACCTTTCCAGAGTTACTGAGGTAACAATCAGTTTTGTTGATAACTGCACACACACCCTCCCTGGTCAGCTAGACCATGATCTAAGCCTAGCCTATTGTTGACAACACCACTAATTGGTCTCGGGAAGCCTGGAGACCTCATAAGCCTTCTCTTATATTTGTGGTCAACTTTTTTGTAATCTGTGTAAGAGTTTTAAAAGTTATTTCGTGTTAGGTGAAGCCCCTCAGGGAGCTGCCTTTCCCATAGGTGCCATAATTTCTGCCAGGATTAGCTCAGTTGGTCTCTTGTATCTAATTTTGGAAGTAAGGTTATAGACTGTTACTCTATTGGAGCCCAGCTGTCCTACAGTAACTTTTCCTTGGAACTGGGGGTGTCCACACAAGGATAGGCTAAGGCCTGTAAGTTGAATGGGAAGATGGGGTCTGTTTCTCCTTTGCAGGACCTTGACTGCGACAAAGCAATATATATCCAGGGGCTGTGCCTACTTGATGGTGTATAAAGGAGTTGAGCCATTTATTCGAACTAGGTTCTCAGGAAGGAATGTTGCTACTGCATTGGAGCGAAAGAGGTCTTCCCACTGAGCTCTGGTTCTCTGCACCCAGGGAATGCCCTTTCTCCCTTAGGAGGTAGATAAAAGAGCCTCCATGTTATACTCTCTATACCTGTCCAATCTGTACATCATCCCTGTGGAGATGATGAGGTGGAGCCAGTCAGGATGTTTCAGTAAATGAGAGGCAGGGTGCCAATAGGTAGTTTTAGTTTGACATTGGTCAGGGATATTGAATGTCATTGGGTAAATTGAGAGTGGACGCCATACCTACATACATTATATTTGCCCAAGGATTGGTTCTACAAGGACAACAGGGGACTGTCAAGGATGGATAATTAAACATGTATATCTCCTTCCAAATGGATTGGTTATAGATGTCTGTGAGGCACACACATTCAAGTCTTTCTGTTACTTCAATTTGTGTAGTCATAGGTGATGGCTTTTCAACATAGTCAGAGGTAAGATTTAATGTCAAATTGGTCTTAGTGGGGACAAATTGGAGCTTAGTCCCTCCCACCTGTAGGTGTGGTGGCAAATCTAACAGTTAAAGAGGTTGTTCCTTGAGGTGATAATCCTGGAAAAAATGATGAGTGAGTTTTCTTCCCATTGGGCCCTAGTAGCAAAGAGTATGTGGAGAAGGAGGAAGAGGAAGTTGTTTCTCATTGTGATCCTGCCTTAAACCTAGCAAGAACAGAAAGAAAAGGTCCTTACCAACAGGAGGGACTGTCCAAAATGGTAGAACAAGAAAACGGTAATTAGGGTGAAGAGAAAAATTAGTTTTCCTATGCTTACCCACAGCATTATGTGTTTGTATCTGGCTAATTGGTTCTTGTAAACCTGTAGTGGAGGCCTTCCACTCATTCATGGGAGGAAAGGGGGCTTTCTGGATGAGCCTAGAAACATTCTGGTGAACAGCCTTTTAACTGGGAGAGGCTGGAGATCCCTGGTAGCTTGACTGCAGTTGGAGTGACCAGGATCACCTAGTCCTAGGGCCCTGTCACTTAGTCAACCGTCGATCCTCCAGGGAGCCTTCTTTCCAAATCTTAAGGACTTGGTGCCTGGGTTGACCTGTAGAGGAGATTCTCCTTCTTTTATAGAAGTTGATGGTACTTTATTCCCAAATTGCTTTCTGAATCTGATCCAAATTGATAATACCATGTGCGTTGACTTATTTCTCAGTCCAGTAAAATGTCAGTAGTGAGGAGGGGCCTCCTGTAATCCATTTCAAATGGACTGGGCTTTAGGTTGCTCTTTGGGGCAGTGCGAATCCAAAAGAATGCAATAGGAAGTAGCCTTATCCAGGTTTGATGTGTTTCTTGAAATAACTTTGCCAAAGTTCTTTTAAGGGTATGATTCATCCTTTCTACCTTTCCTCAGGATTGGGGATGCCAACAGTCATGTATTTATAATCGATTCCCAGGACTGCCAGAAAGCTTTGAGTGATTTTAGCTATGAAAGAGGGTCTATTGTTGCCCTGGAGTGACTTTGGAAAACTGAATTGTGGAATTATTTCTTTTAGGAGACCTTTGCAAATATCAGTGGCCTTTTCAGACTGGGTCGGATATGCTTTGACCCAGCCAGTAAAAGTGTCCATGAAAATGAGAAGGTATTTCTATCCCAAAAGAGAGGGCATCTGGGTAATATTTATTTGCCATTCTTCCACAGGGTGGGTTCCCGGTGTTGGACTGGCTTGACTAGGGCAAGAGGAACAAGTTGAGTCTGGGGATTGTTTTGAATACATAAGTCACAGGCCATGGTTACTTGACTGACAGTCTTTCTTGGCCCCTTTCCAGAAGAGGTCTTTTGTACTAATTCACAAAAGACATCCCTCCTACAGTGAGTAACTTCACGTAGGTACTAAATAAATTTTCATGGTCAAGTCCCAGGGATAAGGACTTTACCGTCCTTAACCAACCACCTGGAACTCCTCTTTTCCTACCCCTACTTCTCAACATCATCCTGTTCTTTTTGGGAGTATTGAAGTTAGCTGGGAAGTCCCAAAGGGTTATTAGTGCCATGACCTGGTCATCTGTCTGTGCTCCAGCTGCTTATTTTGTGATCCTGTCAGCTAATTTCCTTGGCTAATAAGCAGTCTGTCCGTCCAATGGCCTTTGCAGTGAATGTCTTCCACCTGGCCAGGGAATTGTACAGCTTCCAGAAGAGCTAAGACTAGATCCCTATGCTTTATTGGGTAATTTTTAGCTGTTAGCATTTGCCTTTTCTTCCAGATGGCAGTGTGGGTATATAAGATATGAAACTCATACTTTTAGTCAGTAAAAATGTTTAGTTTGTTTTTGCTTTTCTCAGTTGCAAAACCCTAGTTAAAACAAATAATTTAGCCTTTTGAACTGAGGTCAGAGTGGGAAGAGTTTCTGCTTCTATGAGGTCACTAAGGCTTACTACTGAGAAGCCTATTTTTGGACACCTTCTTCCATAAAGCTACTCCCATGAGGAAACCATTCTACTTCTGAATTGTCAAGGGGCTCATCCTGGAGGTCAGGCCTAATGGAATAGGTCTATTCTATTGTCTCAGTACATTGATGGATTAGGCCTTCATCTCTGCAACAGGGAGTAAAGTGACAGGGATCAAATTCTGACACTCTGTGAAATGTCCAGAGTGTCTAATAAAAGAACTTGATGAGTCAATGGTGTTTCTTCACCACCAGTATAGTCTGGACTTGATTACAACTTCTAGGTACTGACCCAAGGTAAGTTTAGAGGCCTCATTAACCAGGAGGGTAGTAGCTGTCACTGAGCCAACCCTGGGCAATGGAATACTGTTTCAAGCCACTGGCCACTGGTTTGGCCCTAGCTTCTGAGTTAGAACCCCCAAAGCCATCCCCTGTTTTTCATGTATATATAAGGTGAAGGGCTTATCCAGGTTAGGAAGCCCAAGTGATGGAATTTGGCTTAACTCAGTTTTTAAGTCCTCAAAACTTGATGACAATTCTTATCTCTTTACAGGGGTACCCTTTTCCCCTTTTCAGCATCTTGTGTGGGGGCTTGGCAATTAAGCCATGATTAGGAATCCATATTCAGCAGAAACAGGTCAAATCAATAATGTCCTGTAGCTGTTTCCTGGTTTGTGGGGGCAGCAATCCATCAATCGACCTTTTCTGATCCATAGCCAAGGCTCAGGCACTGGGAGTGAGAACAAATTCTAGATTTTAGGCCCTTTATAGGGAGATTTGGGCCTTAGCCAAGGAAACTTTGTATCCCTGTTCAGCCAGGAAGTTCAGGGTCTTGATGATGTTACAGTCAGAATCTTACTTAGTCAGATTGGCAATCCTCAGGTCATCTACACATTGTAATGTGGCCCCTACTCTGAAATCCTAGTTTTGTCAATTTCACTGCCAAGCCATTCCCAAATAGATGAAGGCATCCCAGAGGCCCTGTGGGAGCACTTTCCAGGTGTGCTGAGTGGTCTCTAAGATACTGGGATCCCTCCATTCAAGGGCAGAAATATATTGGGAATTAAGGTGCAGAGGTATGCAGATGAATATATCTTTAAGGTCCAGCATGATGAAGTATTGTGCATCCCAGGAATCTGGATGAGCAGTGTATACAAGTTCATACCATCAGATGAATGGAAACCACAGCTCCATTTATGGCTCATAGCTCTTGCACAAACCAATATTCCCCATTTGGCTTTTAGATGGGAAGTATGGGAATGTTACGGGTTCATTGATGGGCCTTTATTAATCCGTGTTTTAGGAACTTGGTAAGTAATGGCTGAATTCCCTTTAGGGATTCAGGTCTTAGAGGATATTGTCTTTTCCAAGCGTATTTTACTCCTGGTTTTAGCTTTACTTCAATAGGGGAAACTCTGACAGCTCATGCTGGAACTGTAATATCCCATACTACTGTGTTAACCTGAATTCAAATTTCATCAGGAAGAGAGGAAATGTTAATATCCGCTAGCTGTAGTGAGGCTAACAAATTGATCCCTTGTCCTTTGTCTACTGACACCTTGAGGCTATCTTTTCCTGACAAGATAGAAGCCTCCAATGAGCTCGGCAGTTTCCTACTGAACACTAAAGTGGGGCATTCAGGAATATGTAGGGAAGAATGAGTTATAACTTCAGAACCAGCCTCACAGACAAGAGGAAAAGTATATTGTCTTACCTTACATCATCCATCTATTCTTATCACCAGACAGTCATGATTGGAGAGGAGGCTTACAGACTTAGGACAGAATAGGCTGCTCCAGTATCAATAAGAAATTCAGTTTTCCTAGGCTCCTCTGGAGTGGTGATGATGGAGGTGGGAGCTGAGTGGATTCTTGGGTGCCATTAGTCAGTGGTACAGTCTCCCTCATGGGAGAGATTTCCAAGACGAGGATCCTGTCTGGAAAGTCAGCAGATCTCCCTGCTTTGATGTGGTCAGGACAATCCCTTTTTCAGTGCCCATCCTTCTGGCAGTGTGTGTATTGGTTAGGTCCCTCATTGGGCAGTTGTCTCTTGTCTCTGGTATTCTTTGCCTTTTTGGGTTGCTATGAGGTGGAGGGCTAATCAAGGTAGCCAAAAGCTGTGTTTTCTTGATCAGCCTGATATTTTTTTCCTCTTGCTTTGCCCTGTCCCTGTTGCTGAAAACCTTAAAAGCCTTCTCTACCAATACTGACAGAGGGGTATGGGGCCCTGTCTCTGACTTTAGTAACTTCCTTCTAATATCAGGAGTGAACTGTGTGATAAAAATGCAAAGTGCATAGCCAACAAGGCTATCCCTTCTGGCAACTCTGGATTAACAATAGTTACTATACTTTCTAAAGACTTCTGTAACACAGCTGAGGAGATTCTTCGCCAGTCCATCCTGAGCTACTTCCCCAACCCTGTCATAATTCACAGGCTTCTTCATGCATTTTCTCAGCCCTTCAGTCACATAGGCAATAAAATGCTCCATTCTACATTTGTCTATTTCATCACTAAGGTCCCACCAGGGGTCCTGCTCAGGGATTGTTTTCCCCAAAGCTTGATAAACAGCATATGAGGCATTGTCCTGTACAAATGAGTCAGCATGTGCCCTTGCCCTTTCACGAATCTGGACCTTTTCATCTGGGGTGGCACAATTGTCTAAAATCACCATCACATCCTAACAGGTTAGGGTGAACCTCAGACATAGTTTTACAAATTCCTCCCTGAACTTATTGGGGTCCTCTGAGAACTGGCTAAACTTTTCTTTACATACTCTCAGATCTGCCATGGAGAAGGGGATGGGAACCTGAATTATTCCCCCCACCCATTTGCTATCTCCTTTAGGGGACAGAGGCCCTGGACTGGGGGGGTGAGGTAAAAGTAGTTGCCAGCTTAGAACTCAATCAGACCCCCATAGGGGATAGTGGATTGGGCTCTGGCCTTAAAATCTCTAGTTCTCTATGGGCCTGATCCAAGTATGGTGGAGATTCAGGGGCCAAAGGAGGCCTTGAACCTGAAAGAGGGGTGGAGGGTTACTGTGTATCAGGCCTGGGATCAGGAAGATTAGGTGGTGACTGTAATAGTGGATCAATGGGTAGGTCTGGCACTTGCTTCTTAACCCCAGGCAATAAGCTGGGAATGGTAGATGCCATGCATATGTGACATGAGTCTAATAACCCAGTATCTTGATACAACTTCATAAAAGTTTGCACATAAGAGATTTCTTCCCACCTCTGTGACTGCTTATAAAGCAAGTGTAGTCGTAACGTAGCATTGCTTATAAAGCAAGTGTAGCTGTAACGTAGCATTATACCTAAGAGACTCATGTAATGTTCATTGCTCCTAATCTCCCAGTGGGTTCTGGGGCCAGGTGATGTCACAAAGGGAGATTAATTTCTTTTTCTTTAGGTCTTCTAGCTTAAATTGCCCCCAGTTGGAGAGAATGTATCCTAGAAGAGAGTCATGGGGAACACTGAGATCATTGCCCATGTCTAATCCTGCCTCTCCTGTTACCTTTGATTAAAGATCCTGGTATAGGGAAAAGCCCCAGGGAATTAGTCTTGATGTAATTTGAGACCCTTTAAGCCCAGTAGTCAGCCCAGGATTCCCTTGGATGGAGGAATCCTTGTTCTCAGGGATCAGAGAGGAAAACATAGAAATAACAGACATAGTTGTTTCACACTAGCTGCTAAGGAATGGGTGCCCTACATGTGACTACAAGGCCAGGAATGCCCATGGTGTGTGTAGTTGAAAGAGTGCACTTGTATTGTACAGGCTACAGGTGTACAGTGCACTTTTGTGTTGAAGATGGGCAGTAGTAGGTGCTAAGATAATTCCTCCACTCTTGAGGAAGAAGGCCCCCATTACTCAAAACTGCTCTTACCTCATTTAGAACACAGGCCAAACAGTCAGGAGGAGGGGTGAAAGCTGAAGGACTGAGCTCAGACAATTATAATTGCTGTACCTTTGCCCAGGACAGAATGGGCCAAACTTGAAGGAGGAAGTGATGGGGGAAATTAGGGATATCAAAAAGATCATGGAATGGGAGCTCTTGAATCTCAGAGTAAAATAAAGAAGGAGTGAAATATCAAAAGATCAGTATTTTGGTGAGGAGTTCAATTGGACAAAGTTTTCCCAATCAGAAGCAATGAGAGTGGAGAGTTTCCTGTAAAAAAGAAAATGGTTCCAGTGTTCTGCCTGGGAGGTACTCCTCAGGGCAGACAAAAGGGAGAGCACTCGAGTCTCACTGGACAGTGGAGTGAAGGCAAGGAGGAAATATAGGGAGAAAACCTTTTCCTTCATTTCAGGGAGAAAATAGGAGAATATGAAATTTTGGATAGTTCTCTGCAAATGAACCAGGTTGAAAGGGGGTGGGTGTGAGAGAGAAAGGAAGGGAAGAAAAAAGACAAGGCAGGGAAAGGAAGCTTGTGAGGCTTCCCGCCACTGTACAGTGCAGAGTCAATGTCGTCACCACTCTTGCTAGTCTCCCATCAGGGAAAGCCTCAGTATCCTAGACCTTCACAATGTCAGATGAGTCCCTCCCACCTTTGCAAGTCACAAGTCAAGGTGAAGTCTTTCCAGCCAGAGGAAGCTAAGTGTACTTTTGGCTGAGATGAGTAAGACTGTAGGTGGCTCTCTGAGATAACCAGAGGAATAAAGTTAGAAGATGGGGAAAGAGACGGGGAAGGGAAAAAAGAAAGAAAAAAAAAATGAAGAGAGAAATAAAGAGCTCAGAGAAACTGGGCATGCAGCAGGACTCATCCCAGCCATTGTTCTTTGGGCTGATCAAGTCCGACTGCCTACCTCCTCAACCAGTCTAGCAGGTTTCTTGGAAATTACTCAGAATCTGATGTCAGCTAGTCAGAGGGTTCTTAAAACCTAGCACAGAGGGGACTAGGACCCCTTACTCCAGAAATCCCTAAGCCAATCAGGAGGGAAAAGAAAATGAGGGGCAGGGCTCAGAAGGAGAACAAAAGTACCGTGGGCCAAGGGAGGACTCAGTGACTGCAGAGACACTGAAGCAAATATTTCAAGTGGCCGTTTCATCTATCACAAGGTCACATTCTGGAGGTCTTGCTGGCTCTCCGGTGCTTCTCCTCAGGGAAATATCCTCACTTATGGACTCCAGCAGAGTCACCAAGGCTGTTACTGCATCCTGGACCCCACATTTGTTGGCTCTTGCATAAGTAGAAATTAACACCAGGATAAACAGAATTTTTTCTCAGCCAAGATTTAATAGGTTTGTGACTCAAACATACAAGGAAGCAGCATACAGGAAAGGAATCCTGGTACTAGCTCCCCAAGGGGCTCAGTTCTTGTCATTTTAAGGAAGGTGATGTGGGAAAAGGAATGATGTACAAGCAATGTTTAGGTGGGTTTTTGTCAACACTTGCACAGTGGGGCATCATGCTCTAACATGTATCACATGACTAGAAAATGGGGGATAAGCCTCACTGTCAGTGGAGATTTTAGTATTTCAGTGAGATTATAATGAGTAAAAAGTCAATGGAAGGTCAGGGCTGGAGTCCATCTTGTCTTCTGGCAGCTGGATATGCTGCCTAAGAAAACAAAAATGGTCCCAGGTTTTTGTTGGGAATGCTAGAGTCTTGCTTCAGCAACCTCAGAAGGCATCCATCCCTCTAGGAGATAAATGGTCAGATGCTTTCTTTTATGATTAGCAATTCAGCCTAGTCAGCTAAGTTAGGAGAGCCCTGCCCTACCTGTTACATGACTTGGGTCAGCTTGTTAAGGAAGGCAAAACACAGGAGAAGAATATGTCCAGATACCTAAGGCCCATCAGAACCCTGGTAACCGTGTCACTTGTCAGCTGGGACCAAGTCTCTTTTTTACACTGTCTTCCACTGACTTGCATTCCACATACAATAGTTCTTTCAACAGAGCCAGTAGTCTTTTTCTTCTTGGATACTGCCATCTTCTATCTCCATAATGCTGAAATTTTGATTACAGTGCCCTTAAAATGATTCCCCCTCTCTTCTATCGATAGACAGATAACTTTCCTCCTCAAGTTCTTGCCTTGCCAATGCCTCCCTCTTGTCTTGATTTTCCAGTATTAGTTGGCCAACAGGGTCTGCTGCTTCCTCTTTGGGTCCAACTTGGCTGGTTCTGTCCTACTTAGGTATTTTAGATATGGCTGCTTTTCAGTGGTCAAGCATCTCTGACTTGAAGAAGTACACAGCTGAACAGATGGGTTTAATAAAACTTGAGATTATTTCACTATCCAGAATCTCCAAATCATTTTATATTGTAATTTCTAGGCCTTCCAAATACTACTATGCCTTGCATAAATAAACCAAAACATTTCTTCCATGAGAATGACTGCCTTGTCAAGCTAAGCGCACATTCTGTCAATTGTCCAACTTCATGCCAGCAGAGGGCAGGCAGGACAAATAATATCCACAGACAATCTCTGATCCTCAAGTTACCTAATACATATGTTTATCCTGTACACAATAATTCTGGGAATTATATCAAGATTGTCAATCCTTGGCAAAAGGGTCTATTTGTCTTATCAAGGCATAAATTGATTAGCTGGCTAAAAGCTCTGGTACTTGCAGAATTTAGAAATTTTTTTGTATTAAGCTTTCTGGAAAGAATTGTTTTCCCAAACCCATCTGATCCCCAGAATTTAAACCAATAATTTAAAATATTGGCTAAGCATCAGAATCATACCTGCAGCTTATTAAAAATGCAGATGCATAATCCTCATTCCAGACTTACTAAAGAGATCACCTGAGTGTTGGGCCTGAGTATACCTGTAAAAGCTATATACATTGTTTTGATATATCATCGGAATTGAGAATTCCAGATTTCCAACCCTGGGGAAATAAAAAGCATTGTTTAACCACTATTGACTGCTTTGTGTTGTTGGCTTCAAAGAGCTGTTTCGAGAAATGTCAGTCTGAGGATCTTAAGATTTATTCAGTGTTTAGTACTGAAAACGATTTGCCTTATTGGTTTGCTTATTTATTTATTTGTTTATTTAATTTATTTATTTCTCTGGTGCTGCTGTTTTTTTCAGTCTTTAAAATGGCCAAGAATTGTTAATTCATGCTGTCATATATACTCCATTTGGTTCTGTTGTGTACATGAAGGCTCCCCTCAGATGGGTAGAATGGATGATAAAGCATATTTAGATAGCATCTCTGGACTCCTTGATATAAGCTGTAATTTTGGCTGCATTACTCAATAGGTGGTTGATCACCACACTTACAGGGCTCAACGAAAGCTCAAGGTTTAAGTACGAGGCCTGAAATCTTGGAAGGGAAAGTTGTTCTATTCCGGAAGATTGCACTGGACAGAGTCTCAGTGAAATCCTTTTCAGAGTATCCAAAATGTGGAGACCATGCAACTGTTTTCAAGATGGTAAAGAAACTGACTTACTAAAAAAATAACAACTTTATGAAGAAATATAGGCAGCTGTCTGAGAGAATGAGGGAAGGTAAATAGCTCTAAGGATGAGGAAACAAATTTATTAAAAGTCTAGGTTCTGGAAGGAGATGTAGTTAGGAGTTTCCTGCAAAGGCTGTGATTAGCAATTATCAACTACAAATTACTGGGCCAGCTTTGCCAGCAGGCATTTGTAATTGTATTGTATTCAGTAGTGTAAAGATGGTTTAATGGAAGAAAATCAATGCACATAATATACTGTATCAATAGGTAAAGCCAGATTTGTAAGATTTTAATAGTTTGCTAAAAGACAGTTGCTAAAAGTAATTTACTATTTTTAAAAATATAACAGGCCGGGCGCGGTGGCTCAAGCCTGTAATCCCAGCACTTTGGGAGGCCGAGACGGGCGGATCACGAGGTCAGGAGATCGAGACCATCCTGGCTAACACGGTGAAACCCCGTCTCTACTAAAAAATACAAAAAAATTAGCCGGGCGAGGTGGCGGGCGCCTGTAGTCCCAGCTACTCGGGAGGCTGAGGCAGGAGAATGGCGTGAACCCAGGAGGCGGAGCTTGCAGTGAGCTGAGATCCGGCCACAGCACTCCAGCCTGGGTGACAGAGTGAGACTCCGTCTCAAAAAAAAAAAAAATATAACAAAAATAATAGACTCTTCCACAATATAATGAAGAACAACTAAGATTATGTCAATCAGTGCTGACAAGAGTATGATGAAACAGGCACTTTCATTAATTGTTTGTATCAATGTAAACTGGTTCAAGACCTTTGAAAAATAATTGAATCTATATATTTCATGAGACAGATTTTTTTAAAGTTTGACACATTAATTCAAATTTTGTCATTCTTTCTTTTAAAAACATCCAAAATGATGATAAAACCTCCAAGCACAGAGATATTAGTTTGAGAATTATTTATTAAAATAAAGAAAATTGAAAGTAACTATGAGAGATATCCAAAATATCTGAGTGTGTATGCCTTACATTTATACAAAATTTTTGCATGCATATCCTTTACATATCCAGTTATTTATGTGTAAATTATACACATGTACTCGTGTGTTAATATATTACATGATAATATATATTATGTAGGCATACACACAAGAGAAACTGAAAACAGATGAATTAAAATGTTATCAATAATATTTTTGGTTAGGACATAGTGATTGACTATACCTTCTATTTTTGAAAATGTTGATTTAATATTATCTGTTGCAGCAATTCCATGGTCTTCATTTAAGACTACTATTTTTAATACTTTTTAAAAGCCAAGGTTACTTTAACAAAATTTACACATAGTCAAATACATCCTTTTAAAGAATACAGTTTAGTAAGTTTTGACAAATGTATGTAGTTCTCTAACCAGTACCACAATCAAGATAAAGAATATTTCCCTAACCTCCAGAAGTCTCCCTGTTCCTCTTTTCAATCAATTTCCTGCCCCTAGCCCCACTCCTGGCAATTAGTGACCCAATTTCTCTCCCTATAGTTTTTTCCCTTTAGTTTTTACAAATCTAACAAAAATAAAGAAAAGAGTCTTCCTCCATATAATAAAGAGCAAATAAGGTTATGCCAGTCAGTGCTGATGAGAGCCAGAACTTTTCCTTTTCCAGAGAGTCTTATACATTTTACCATTTTTGTATCTGGCTTCTTTCATGTTGCATAATGCTTTTGAGGTCTAAACATCCTATTGAATTTATTGGTAGTTTATTCCTGTTTTATTTATGGGTAGTATTTCTTACATAGACATACAACAATTTATTCGTTCATCAGTTGATGGATATTCTGGTTGTTTGCAGTTTTGGGCTATTATGAATATAACTGCTATAAACAATTGTATACAGTATCTGTGGGAGTATATATTTTAATTCTCTTGTGTAAATACCTAAGAGTGATATTTCTGGCTCATATGGTAAGTGCATGTTTTCTAGAGTGGGCAAACCATTGTGTATCACCACTAGCAGTGAATGAGTATCCTAGTCTCCCACATCCTCACTAGCACTTTATATGTCCATTAAAAGTATTTTTTTTTTCATTCTAGTAAGTCTGTGTTATGGGCTGAATGGTATCCCTCCAAAATTCATATGTTGAAGTCCTAACACCCAGTACCTCAGAGTGTGATCATACTTGGTGATAGGGTCTTTACAGAGGTAATCAAGTTAAAATGAAGTTATTAGTGAGAGTCCTAATCCAAAATAACTGGTCTCCTCGTAAGAAGAGATTAGGGAAGCATGTAGAAGAAATAAGTGAAGCAGAGATGGTTCCTGGGGAGATGTAAGCCACCAGAGAAAAGTACCCAGGAAATGATGAAGGAGGAAGATGAAATGCCAAAACCTAATTCTGTGGTTATGCCACCAGGCACTCCTAAAAGGCACTCACGCCTGTAATCCCAGCACTTTGGGAGGCTAAGGTGAGAGGATTGCTTGAGGCCAGGAGTTCAAGAGCAACACCCTGGGCAACATAGCAAGACCCCATCACTTAAAAATTAAAAATGCCAGTGCATGGTGCATGGTGGTATGCACCAGTAGACCCAGCTACTCCAAAGGCTGAGTTGGGAAGATCGTATGAGCCCAGGAGTTCAAGGTTACATTAAGCCACTCACACCACAGCAGTCCAGCCTGGGTAACAGAGAGAGGTCTTTTCTCAAAACAAAATGCAGTGTACATTGTGCATGTCGATGCTGGCAAGTCAACCACCGGAAGACAAATAGTGTATTTGACTGAAATGGGTGAAAACGGGGCACTTGAAATGTATGAAAAAGAAGTTAAAGAAAAACAAAACAGAGAAACTTGGTACTTGTCTTGAATCTTAGACACAAGTTAGGAAAATGGAGACAAGGATAAAACAATAGAAGCGAGTTTTGCCTATTTTAAAACTGAAAAGAAGTATTTTATAGTTCTAGGTGTCTTTGGTCACAGGAGCTTCATCCCAAATACGACTGGTGGTGTCTCTCAAGCTGATTAGGTTGTGCTGCTAATCTCAGCCAGGAGAAGAGAGCTTGAAATTGGATTTGATAAAAGGACAAAGAAGAGAACGTGCAATGTTGGCAAAGACAGCAAGTGTGAAACACTTAAGTCTGTTTATTAATAAGATGAATGATCCAACAGCAAATGGGAGCAATGAGAGATACGAAGAATATAAAGAAAAACTAGTGCCATTTTGAAAAAAGTTGGCTTCAATTCCAAAAACTGCATTCTCTTTGTGCCTGCTCAGGACTAACTGCAGAAAATTTCAAAGAGCAATTGAATTTCTGTACTTAGTACATTGGATTACCATTTATTCTATATCTAGGTAATTTGTCAGACTTCAGTAGATCAGTTGCTGTACCAGTCAGGCTGCCAATTTTGGATAAGTACAAGGATATGGGCGCTGTTGTCCTGGGAAAGCTGGAATCAGGCAGTCTGTTTGTAAAGGCCAGCAGCTTGTGATGATGCCAAAAAAGCATAATGTGGAAGGTCTTGGAACATGTTCCAATGTTATAAAAGCTGATATGTAGCCCCAGGTGAAAAGCTGAAAATCAGACTGAAAGGAGTTGAAGAAGAGGAAATTCTTCCAGGATTCATACTTTGTGATGTTAATAATCTTTGTCATTCTGGAGGCACATTTGGTGCTTAGATAGTGATTACAGAGCATAGATCTATCATCTGCCCAGAATTTAATTCAGTGCTGCAAATTCACACCTGTATTGAGGAAGTTAAAATAACAGCCTTAATCAGATTGGTAGATAGAAAGTGAGACTCAACCCTGTTTTGTGAAGCAAGATCAAGTATGCACTGCTCATTTAAGGAGAGTAGGAACCATCTGCCTTAAGATCTTTAAAGACTTCCTCAGATGGGTCACTTTACCTTAACCGATGAGGGCAAGACTTGTGATTGGAAAAGTTCTAAAACTGTTCCAGAGAATAAGCATTTTCTTGATGATCTTGCATAATACTATGAGAAAAATTGACTGCAAAAAGCCTATTACGTATCACCTTCTCTAATTTTCTGCCCATTGGTTAACCTCTCCCCATATTCACAAAGTGAAAATTCATAGCAAAAGTCCACATTATGTCACTTTCTTATATTGAGAACTCTGCTATGCCACCATTGAATTTTTAAAATATATTTTCCCTCTTTTTCATACTCTGTTTCCTTGGATGGATTTGGCAATAGCTTTGTAAGTCATGTGGACATAATTGCCTGTAATAATGAAAACCCCATTAACAATTTGTTTTTCATTTTCTCCTTAGGCATACTTAGTATTTTTCCCTCAGGCAGATCATTCAGAGTGTGCAAGGGTGTGTGCATATGTTACAAAGACAACTACCATTTTAATAAAGTATTCAAATTGAAAAAAAGAAGAGAAGGTTGATTAGGACATAAACAGTTACAGTGGGACAACCTTGTGAAGACACAGGGAGAAGATGGCCATCAATAAGCCAAGGGGAGAAACCTCAGAAAGAAGCCAACTATATCAACACGTTGATCTGTTCTTCCAGCCTTCAGAATTGTGAGAGAATAAATTTCTGTTGCCAAACACACCCAGTCTGTGGTACTTTGTTATGGCAGCCCCAATAAACTAAAACAGTGTAAAAAAAAGATATTTTCTTGAGTTTTATTTAAATATCCTTAATGATTAATAATATTATTTTTGTGTTCATTTTGCCATCTGTATCTCTTCTATAGTAAACTGTTCAAATCTTTTGTCCATTTTTTAAATTGAGTTTCTTGTCTTCTTACTGATTTCTAAGTATTCTTTATGTATTCTGGGTACCAGTCCTTTATTAGATATGTGCTTTACAAATATTTAGTCCATATTTGTGGCCTGTCTTCTTAATAGTGTCTTTTGAAAGAGAAAGTTTTAAATTTTGAGTAAGTTGAATTTATTATTTTTTCATTTATAATGTATGCTTTTCATTGATGTTTTTATTTTGATTTGTTACAACTTTATTGAGATACAACTGATGCAAAATAAACTGTACACATTTTAATTGTACAATTTGATAATTTGTGACATGTATACATCTTTGAAAGAATTACCACCGTTAAAATGATAGACATTTCTATCACTCCCTTCAAAATAAAGTTTCCTCTTGTCCTCGTGTAAACTATCCCTTCCTTCAACCCACTCCCAGGCAATTAATGAAATTCTTTTTTACTATAAATTAGTTTGAATATTCTAGGATTTATATGAATTAAATCACATAGTACGTACTTTTTTTGCACAGCCTCTTTCATTCAGATAAGTAATTCTGAGATTGATCCATGTTGATGTATATATCAATAATTCATTCCTTTTATTCTATTCATTATCATAAATTGTTAATCAATTTGCCTTGGCTGACATTTTAATGCTTGTCATACTTGAAAAATTTACTACACAAAGACAGTGGCTGAAAGGGAATGCAATATTGACCTCACTTACTGAATTGCCCTACTAGTTTTTCGAACCCTCCACCACAAAACAAAGACAATTGGTTTTGTTAAAATCTCAATTTGCCCCCATGTCAGACTGTTGACATTATGAATTAAATAGATAATATAAGTATGTTACATCCAACTGTAGCTCTTTATTGAAATTTTTTAAATTAAAATATTATTAAGTGGGTTACAAAATTCTGCTTCTGTTTTAAGCACATAGAGAAGAGAGATTTTACAAGTGATACATTTATATTTTGGACGTTAAAATCACTTAATATGAAAATATTTCAAAGCAATCTAATTTTAAATGTTCTCTCCTTTGTGCACTTTTCTTCCAAATAGTAGCAGCTACTTCTTTGTTTTTTAGTAAAATATCTTGAAGTTAAATATTTAGTGTTTGTTTTTCTGAAATTTCTGTCAGCTAGCAGAATATGGGCTTGAATTTGTCATTACAGAAATTAAAAACAAAATGAATGTGTGCCTTTTTGAAAAAGGAAAATGAACAATGCACCTTTATGTTTGCTTGGCAAATCTCTTAAGCACTTGGCACAAAATGACCAGAAAACCTCTTTAGAATATAAAAGATTTTTAAGGTAATTTCTTATTTATTTCATGACACAATATTGTATGACAACTATAATTTGAGGATCTCTTAATATGCATAAAATTAACCACACCAGTAACATTCTGTGGCACTTTATGCATGTCTATTTTCAACTTCTGTGCCAAAAAGACTAATAATCCAATAAATTAATTTCAAATGTGCTATTGCACCTGTAATGTTACTTAAAACAATTTTGTAAAGGAAACTTAAACCAGATATATCAAGAGTGATTACATTTATATGGTTTTCCTGTAATGTAATTTTTACTGTGATAATATATCTTATTCAGTACCTTTAAATAGCTAAGAAAAGGCTGTTTCATTATTAAAACAGAATCCAGAAAATACCATAAGCTGAGATACTATTTTTAATTGTAATTTCAGCCAACACTATAGCAAACCTCCCACGTAATACTCATTTTTAAAATTCTTTAACAATGTTTTCTATGAATATTCCAACACTAATTAAGGAAAAAAATTGACCACATTATTTTCTCCTTATATCAGTCATTTTAAAAAAATCCTGATGTGACAGTGAATGATGTGCTTTCTTAATGATACTATATTTTGTCTTTGTTATTAAGTACAAAACCCAGAAGAAAGTTATAAACTTTATCTTCAAATTGGTGTAATTTTGTAAATACACAGTTGGATTTTACATGATTATAAATACTGGTGGAAAAATGTAGAAGTATATCTTGTATCTTTATAGTACAGAGGCTTAAAAAAAAATGACTCATTGTGATGGCTTCATTCTATCAGTCAGTACTTTGGGGCATAATAAGTAGCCAATACACATAGAGGTTTATTGTGGTAGTAGATATAATATAAATCCATCTTTCAGGCAGTCTTCTTTAAAAGTTAGATTTTTTTTTTTTTTTTTTTTTTGAGACGGAGTCTCGCTCTGTCACCCAGGCTGGAGTGCAGTGGCCGGATCTCAGCTCACTGCAAGCTCCGCCTCCCGGGTTCAGGCCATTCTCCTGCCTCAGCCTCCCGAGTAGCTGGGATTACAGGCGCCCGCCAACGCGCCCGGCTAGTTTTTTGTATTTTTTAGTAGAGACGAGGTTTCACCATGTTAGCCAGTATGGTCTCGATCTCCTGACCTCGTGATCCGCCCGCCTCGGCCTCCCAAAGTGCTGGGATTACATGCTTGAGCCACCGCGCCCGGCCTGAAGTTAGATTTTTTTAAGCTAAAGTTTTGTTAGTTTTTATTAGATCATTGTTGGTGATTATGTCTGAAATGAGTGGTGAAGAGCTTATACTAGGAGAGAATTGTCAGTCTTGCTATTAATAGTTGACCACAGATCTAGACTTTCAATAGTGGAGAAAGGTATATTCATTCACTGGCATCCTATTGAACCAATAAAACAATAGGTATGTTGCTACATAGAGAAATGTGTAAAATAAAGTGCTAATTTATAAAATCTTACAGTCACCATAGAAGAAACTACCTAAAAAAAGATAGGAATAGAATATGGAAAAATAAAAAGAGTTCTACAGGGGTGTTCAGATTAAAGATAATTTGCTTTCCTTTAGTAGCCAGAATGTTTATATTGTTTTGATTTTATTGTTTAGAATTATAAGAAAACACATTTGTATCAAATTTATTTCTTTTTATCCCTACAAAAATGTTCGAATTTGTGTGAAAGTTAATTTAGTCTCTATATACAAGTGCTAACTTCCGTACTCTGACAAATGTGAATTATATAATTTCTTTCAATTATTACTAATTTGATGGGGCGGATAATTTATCTTGCATTTTTTGCATTTCTGTGAATTTTTGTGAAGTGTTCACAAATTGTCCATTAGATTTCATCGTTTATTAATTACTAGGTTATGAGAGGCTTTCTTTGATCACTCTGTACCACATAATTACTTCGTCCTTCATGCCAGTGCCTGCTTTAGCTTTTTATTTTCCATAGTACTTACCTGGCTTATATTATGTGTTTATTTTTTAATGTATTCTTCTATTTTCTTCAGTGCTGTCAACATTGAACAACAGCTGCCATAGATTAGATAGCTGACAAATAACTGTTGAATGAATAATAAATGTCCTTACACGTTTTTCTAATAGTGTTGCTATTTTGTGTATTAATCTGAAAGATCTCTTTCTATATTAGAGAGACAACATTTAAGCATATGTTACAAATACATTTTTCAATTTGTAATAGACTTTATTTTTTATTCTTTTAATTTATTATTTATTAATTGTTTGTTAAAAAAAGAAATTTAATACAGTTATCTACTTAAATGCATTATTTTTATGGTTTCTGTATTTGATGTTTTGCCTGGGAATACTTTCCTCTCCCTCCTTCCTCTCTCCCTTCCTCCGCCTCCTTCCTCTCTCCCTCCCTCCATTCCTCCCTCATTTCCTCCCCCCTCTTCCTCCCTCCCTTCCTCTCCCACTCCCTACCTCCCTCTCTATTTTGTACTCCCTTCCTCTGTGTGTGTGTGTGTGTGTGTGTGTGTGTGTGTGTGTATGGGTGTGTTTCAGCCATGGAACTTAGTGTGGCATAGGTGAAATATAAAGACCTAATTTATATTCAACATGGAGACTTCACTTTACCAGCATCACTTGCTATTTAATTAGTCTTTGAAATGCTGCCTTTATGGTATACTAAGAAGTCATGTAGATTTGGTTCTGTTTCTCTATTCTTCCATGAAGCTATCTATTTGTAGCAGCAGTGTCATTCTTGCTTAATGTAGTTTTGCTGTATTTTTGAATATTTCATGGATAAATTCCCCTTCCATTTTTTCAAAATAATATTTTGAATGTTCTTTTTACTTTTATTATTTCTGATGAGCTTTGGAATCCTTTCTTTCATGAAGCTATACATATTAATGAGAATAAATTTTGTATGCCTGAAATAGAAATTTGAGCATTTGGCAGAGATTGCACTCTGTGCCCTTAAGCTTTTAGACTAGCTTTTAGACCACCCTCTGTTGCTACCCCTAAGAACCATGTTAGGGATGAATCACTGTAAGCTCATTCTCTAATGCATGACATATTCTGTGGGTTATTTTTTTTTTAGTGCATTTGTTTTTTAAACTGATAAACTTTCAGGATTCAGTGAGAGGTTTTTAAATTGAGATTTTAATATTTTTAGTAGGTGCCTGTTCTTATTTTTTAAATGAAGGATTTTGAAAACTCTTTTTCTTTTTGCTCCATTTGAAATAAACTACAGTTGATGGCCGAGCAAAAGGCACAGGTGTGAGGATGGTGTATGCTTGTGGAAAAGCTTTGGGATGCCTGGTCTGCTGGCTGGTTAAGAAGCACTGGGTGCTTCTTATACCCCCAAAGCAGATCCCTAAGTCTGCTCCCAGTGAAGGCTTTCATGCTAAATGCAACAGTCAGGAATGGTTACAAGGGATATAGTACAACCAGCCACTAACTTATTACTCTAGACATGCAAAAAAAACTGGTCCCAATGGTCTCTGGCAAATTTCATCCACAGTATGTTGTCTTGCTTTCATTTTTAAGGTTCAGTCTTAAAACTACAGGAGCACACATTAGGGAGTGTTCTTGCTGAATTAGCTGATGAGGGAAAGGGGATAACAATATGTCCCTGTCTAAGTGGCTTTAAGGTATCTGTATTCAAAGTCTTCAAATCTTTTGACCTTTCAAAAGGACAGCCTTGCCATTGGTCAGTATATCTTGTCATTGACTATGACATGGTGGTTTCTTGTGTTTGGATCTCTCTTTGAGACAGAGATTTACAAATATGATTACACAACTTTCAAAATTCTGTCAACAGTTTTGTTTTAGGTTGAGCTACTAGTCCCCGAAGCTCTAAGTGACATTCTGAAATTTGTTAATCAAATGAGCCTATGGTTTGTGGCTTTGATTTCTCACACTGGCCAAGTGAACCTAAAGCACTTTGCCATAAGGGGTTTTTAAAAAGTCTTACATAGTCATCCTTTTCTGGCTTTCCTTCTATGCAAAAGCCTGAGAGAGAAAGCAATGGCAATACAAATAAATGAAATTTAATAGATTGTTTTAATTTAAGAGCAACAATTCCTCTGGAAATTAATCATGTTGGAGTGAGTGTGAGCTAGGAGAGCAGCAGGACTTACTTCCCAGTGCTGAAAGGATAAAGTTAAAATATGTCTGGAACCAGCAGGTGGCGCCAAAAGCAACCTCTAGTTGCTCTCATTGCTCATTAACATAAGATACTCCCACCAAAGCCATGACAATTTACATTTGTCATGTAAATAACCCAGCATGATGGCAATGATCCAGAAATTACTAGCCCCTTTTCTAGAGACTTCTGAATAATCAGCTTCTTAATTTGCATGTAATTAAAAGTGAATGTAAATGCTGCTAACCGATAGCTCACAAGTGCTGACTCTGGGTCATTACCTATGGGTTGACTCTGCAAGGAACACCTCCTGTTCAATAAAAGTTGCTGTCTAGGCTGGGCATGGTGGCTCACCCCTGTAATCCCAGCACTTTGGGAGGCCGAGGAGTGCACATCACGAGGTCAAGAGATGAAGACCAGCCTGGTCAACATGGTGAAACCCTGTCTCTACTAAAGATACAAAAAAAATTAGCCGGGTGTGGTGGTGGGCACCTGTAATCCCAGCTACGTGGGAGGCTGAGGCAGGAGAATCACTTGAACCTGGGAGGCGGAGGTTGCAGTAAGCCGAGATCATGACGTTATGTGCCAGCCTGGGCAACAAGAGCGAAACTTCATCTCAAAAAAAAAAAAAAAACTTAAAAATTATCTGGGCATGGTGGCACATGCCTGTAATCCCAACCACTCAGGAAGCTGAGGCAGGAGAATTGCTTGAACCAGGGAGTTGGAGGTTGCAGTGAGCCGAGATTGCACCACTGCACTCCAGCCTGGTGACAGAGCAAGACTCTATCTCAAAAATAAAACATTGCTGTCTAACACCACTGGCTGGCTCTTAAATTTTTCCTAGGTGAAGCCAAGAACCCTCATGGGTTAAGCCCCAATTTCAGGGTTTGCTTGTCCACCTGCATCAAATGGACTAGTTTTTAGTAGGCACTCATTTTATTACTTCCAGCTTTAGGAGATCATTTTTCATAACTCTCTCACTGATTACCATTCTGTCTTTGCAGACATAGTTTGGTCAGCTCAGCAGAGCTAACTTTCTCCATCACGGTTTCCTGTGGTAGCCTCCTGGCTGAGCTAACTGTGGTTCATAGGGAAGAAAAGACCTAGCTTTGCAGGTGGGGGGTTTAAAGTTTAGGTTCCAAAAACATTAGGGCAAATGCTTGACTTTGTTTCTCATTGTTTTCCTTCTATCATCCTTGAGGATAATAGATAGATAAACAATTTGATTTAACGTCTTTGCAGTGTACACCTTCCTTTGAATGATTTCTATTATTCTGTCTTAATTTGTGGTTTATTGGAAAGTCTTGGTTCTGTTATGGTGGTCTACATAACCCAGCTCAGATAATAAAACAGAATGGTTTCCTGAATTCAGTGGAAGAACAAATGCTTAAGAGATTTTCAAATATAAAATAATAAAGAAAAAACTATTACTAAATTAAAAAGTCAACATTTAATTTTTAAAATATCCATACTTTTAACAGCTCAGTCACTAAGTTGATGAATATTAATTGGCTACAAATTATTTTCTGGGTTTGATTTAAAAAACCAAAGGACAGAAGGAGATATCGAGCAACTTAATTCATCCTTCCATCTTCAGTCAGTTCCACAATTGACTTTCTGGAGTCAGAAGAAATACTTTCTATTATTGCAAATTACCTCAGATACTCCATGAAAGTAGGTGGAATGTAAAATGTTCCACATGCATTGTATTAGGCATTTTATCAATTCATTTAAAACCCAAGTCAGACAGGGCACTTTGGCTCACACCTATAATCCCAGCACTTTGGGAGGCCAAGACAGGTGGATCATGAGGTCAGGAGTTCAAGACCAGCCTGGCCACGATGATAAAACCCTGTCTCTACTAAAAATAAAAAAATTAGCCAGGCATGATGGTAGGTGACTATAATTCCAGCTACTCGGGAGGCTGAGGCAGAGAATTGCTTGAACCTGGGAGGTGGAGGTTGCAGTGAGCTGAGATCACACCACTCCACTCCAGCCTAGGCGACACAGTGAGACTCCATCTCAAAAAACAAAAACAAACTCAAGTGAGATCAAATAACCCCCATGCTCATACCCTTCAAGGACTTTTCATATTTCTCACATGGAAAGCCAACAGCCTTAGAGTGGCAGGTGCGCGCCAGGGCCACCTGACTTGTCTCTTCTCTATCTTAGCTCTCCTACTCCTCCTACACTCCTCTTTGACCACGTTGGTCACCTCACTCTTCCTGGAACCCACCCAAGCATGCTCCTGCCACAAGACCTTTGCACTAACTGTCCCTGTTGGCCAAAGCTCTCTTCCTGCAAATGTGTTGTTTTCTCCCTCTCTGTTTGAGTCTTGGATCTACCATCACTTTTTTAGAGAGATGTCCCATAACCATCCTGGAACCATGTAAAATGACACCCCTGGTACTATGTCCCTGCCCCAGACACACACACACACACCTGTGTTTTGTTTTTTCTTTTCATGATGGCACATATCAAGATTGAGCATGATTTAGTACTTATTTATTTGTTTACTGATGGACTCTTCTGCAGGAACATAAATTCAGTGATGGAAGGATTTTGTTTTCTTCTCTGTTGTATCTCCAGTGTCTGAAACAGTATCTAGTATGCTCAGTATTAAGTTAATATTTGTTAAAAACTTTGTGAGGCGGAGAAAACTGAATACTATGTGATCTCCCTTATGTAAAATCTTAAAAAGTCAAACTCATAGAAACAGATAATGTAACAGTGGTTAGCAAGGATCGGGGTGAGAGATGTCGGTGGAAGGGTACAGACTTTCAGTCAAAAGATGAATAAGTTCTGGGGACTGAAAGTATAGTATGTTGTCCATAGTTAGCAATACTGTGTCATATACTTGAAAGTTGCTAAGAGAATAAATCTTAAGAGTTTTCACCACATACACAAAAAAAGATAACTTTGTGAAATAAGGGATGTGTTAACTAACTTCATAGTGGTTTTGGTAATCATTTCACAATGTATATATATATATATATCAAATCATCACAGAATATACTTTAAACATATATAATTTAATTTCTCTATTATACCTCAACCAAACTGAAAAAAATTGTTGCCCTCCAATTATATGCAGTATTAACACAATTCTGGGCCCATAAAAATACCTTCATTATGATTATGATTATGATTATGATTTTTTTTTGAGATAGAGTCTCACTCTGTTGCTGTTGCCCAGGCTGGAGTGCAGTGGCATGTTCTCGACTCACTGCAACCTCTGCCTCCTGAGTAGCTGAGACTACAGGTGTGTACCACCACATATGACTAATTTTTGTGTTTTTAATAGAGATGGGGTTTCACCATGTTGGCCAGGCTGGTCTCACCCTTCTGACTTCAGGTGATCCACATGCCTCTGCCTCCCAAAGTGCTGGGATTACAAGTGTAAACTACTGTGCCTGGCCCCCTTCGTTAATATTAATTGAATAAATAATTAATGAAAAACATTTTCACCAAAAAAAAAACACTTTGTGAAGTAACTCAGATGTCACTATTGTTTGAAAATATATTTATCTTGCTATATATGTTTTATATATGACAAGGATGGATTATGATTTTAATTAAAAAATTAATTCAAATAAACAAACATACATGTTGCTGGGCTAGGCCATGTGATAGGGGATGCCAAGACGAATTCATTTTACTTCAGCTCACCACCTCATGGCCTCAGGAAAAGCATAAAACATTTGGCAGCAGCAGCAATCTCCAAGTAATTGATAGTTATGAATTATGTAGCCAAAGCAGAGGTAACAGCAAACCATTCTGGTTGTTTTTCACAAAGACCTGATTGTTGTAAGTAGAAATGAGAAACTGACACAACAAGAATGGAAATAGCGTGTATATGCTATATTAATTAGTTACTTAATATTAACGTTTGCCTTTCCTAAATCCTAAATCTGTTCTCACACTGCTAATAAAGACATACCCGAGACTGGGTAATTTATAAAGGAACGTGGACTCACAGTTTCACATGGCTGAGAAGGCCTCAATACAAGTAATGTATAAAGGAAAATTCCACATGAACTCACAGTTCCACATGGCTGAGGAGGCCTCAATCATGGCAGAAGGCGAAAGAGGAGCAAGGGCATGTCTTACATGGCAGCAGGCAAAAGAACATGTGCAGGGGAGCTGCCCTTTATAAAACCATCATATTGCATGAGACTTATTCACTATCACAAGAACTGCACAGGAAAAACCCACCCTCATGATTCAATTACCTTCCACTGGGTCCCTCCCACAACATGTGGGGATTATTGGAGCTACAATTCAGGATGAGATTTAGCTGGGGACACAGCCAAACCATATCAACTGATAGGAAAAATCTTCAAATAATTATAGTAGAAACAGAAGATCAAAACCATTTTTGCTGGTGCTGTGGCTTATACTGTAATTCAACAACTTTAGGAGGCTAAGTTGGGAGGATTGCTTTGGTCCAGGAGTTCAAGACTGCAGTGAGCTCTGATTGTGCCACTACATCCAGCCCGAGTGACTGAGAGAGACCCTGTCTCTAAAACATCAAACAAGAAAAAAAAAAAAAAAAAAAAAACAAAGTTTGAACATTTATTCCTAAAGTTTTTTTGTACACTGACATATTTGATGATGAGTTATGGACCTTTTCTCCAGAATAACAAACCTAAACACATAGTACATAAAAATCAAAACATGTGAGGGCATGGGGTGCAGGGGTTCGAGCCTGCAATCCAGCACTTTGGGAAGCTGAGATGGGAAGATAGCATGAACCCAGTATTTTGAGATAAGCCTGGTCAACTTAGTGAGACCATGTCTCTACAAAAAAATTTAAAAAGTAGCCAAGTATGATTGTGCATTCTTGCAGTCCCAGCTACTTGAGAGGCCAAGGCTGGGGGATTGCTTGGGCCCAGGAGTTCGAGACTGCAGTGGGCTATGATTGTGTCACTACACTCCTGGGTGACAAAGCGAGAGTTCCATCTCTTAAACAGCATATGAGTGATTCTTCATGGACCCCTTTAAGTCCATTCATGGATCCTAGTTCGAATATTTCGGATGTAGAGAAATGGAGAATATAACCAAGGAAAAAGCTAATATACTTACTGTGAATTCTACCTGAAGCCTACTGACAAGAAAAAAAAAGGAAAGACAAATTATATAAAAGAAGGAAAGAAGTCATAGAAAAGTGAAAGTTATCATGTACTTAGTCTATGCCTCACACTATGGTAGGTTTTTAAAATACATAATATCTCAAGAAATTCCCATCTCACTCATTTGAGGGAGCTGTTGTTTTCCACAATTCATACACAGGAAACAAAGAGTAGAAATGGAATTTCAATCCAGGACTTGCTACTTTCAAAAGGCTGTAATCTTTTTAACCTCGTGATGAAAATAAGTGTACTATTCATCAACAAGAAAAGACACATATTTTTCCTTGATGCTAAACTCTAAGAAAAAGAGACTAAAACTTTCTACAGGCTAGAAAGACAATGGTATTTTATGTTTTCTCCATCCTCCTTTTACCGAGCAGATTACAGTCATAAAACTTGGGAGTGTTATGAGTGTTTAAAAATATTTTCATTTGATAAAACTCTTCTAGGACTGGGAAGTTTTATCTGGCAATTAACTTGTGTGTGCTTTGATGATAGATATTGCGTTTTTATTTCTGATACAATTTCTCCATTTCAAACTATCTTGCTTTGTATACAGAGGCCACTCAGGACATAGCAGTCAACTGATTGACTATATACAGGTCATTTCAGATGGCTCAGATTCCAGCCTAGTTTAAATAACTTAGAAATCCTAGTTATGTTTGGAAAGGATCTTGAGAAATCCAGATGCTTAGCAATAATCCGTTGCAGGCAGCATGCATATTAATAGCTAATATTAATTGAGCACTTACTAAGCTCCAGGCTGTGTTTTAAGTACTCTTCATGAATTTCTCTTTCAGTCTTCTCAACAGCTATTTAAATGAAGAGGCACTATTATCTCCATGAGAAAAATGAGACACAGAAAGTGTTTTCCAAACCCTCTATTAATTTAGCCAAAACACTGGTCAGTCTGTCAAATTTTATTCAAATTAACTCAATCAAAACTATCCAATTAAAATGGAAAATAGACAGAATCTTACATCTATTTTCTAGAGGCCAGAGTAGAATTCTTCCATATAGTGTGCTTCCAGCTATTTTGCTAAGATCCCAGTTTCAAATGATTTGGATAATATAAAGAATATGTAGAAAAGTCACCCACCTCACCATGCTGCCCTGTCAACATCTTTCTTTGTAGGTGTTTTGCATCCTTCTAAGCAGATTGCCAAGGATCAATCAAAAGTAGAACAATTGAGGGATGAGGTTCTAAGGAGCATCTGAAATGACAGCCTTCCATAAGCATAACCTGGCAGATGATGAGCATCCTTTGGAGAATCGGCAACCTTACACGAAAAGGACAATTGTCATGTTCCATGGCTGATTTCAAAGGATCTTGGCATTTTCTCATCATATTAAGAGTAAATCATTAGTGAGAGTAACCTTTGGATGTTAACATATCCTGCAAAATTAATTAATGCTTAAATTCAGAACTCTCCATTGTAAAGACATTTGTCTTCATTTTTGCTTAAAAAAAAAGGACAGGGAAAAAGTTCAATTGTAACTGTATTTGGCTTCATGTGAGACACGAGCTCTCACTCTAGAACCACCCACCCATGCTCCGTTTACATACACAAATAGCAATTTAGGATGTGTGATGTCTTTTCAGTTTTAGTGTCTCCTGAGATAATTATTGGGCAGATTCAGGACAGAAGTTGCATAGTTTCTTAGTTTTAATAATTTCTCAAATAATTGGGGTCTTTTCTGGCTATACCTGATTTACCTAGGAGGCCATGCACTTACAGGTCGGCTTTGCCTCAACAGATGTGAGCACCAGACCCTTTCCTGCCTCACAATCACAAACGATACTGCGCAGGACACCTTGGGGCTGCATTAAGGGCAGGTGGGTGGGAGTAGGAAAGAAGTAAATAGAGATGGATCTGCCAGTGACAGAAGGAGCAAGGATTAAGTGAAGAAGAGGTGACAGAGAAGTCATTGGGTAGAGCAACGCTGGTGCAACTGCTAAGCAGGTTCATGGATAAAGCAGTCTAGCTTTTGCATGAGGCAAGTTCAAAGGGGCATTGTCAGGCTTTGAAATTGTGTCAGCTTGAAGCACTGCTGGCATGAGTTTTATAAGAATTTGTGATCACTTCTATACACTCAGCCCAATATCAGGAGAAAAGGATGTCACTTTGTTTTAGGACACTTGCATCGATGTATAATTGCAAAATGTCTGAATAGATAGTTTAGTTTTTAAGCATAAGAAAGGTAAATGATTGTTTAAAAATGTACCCAGGATTTCATTTGTATTCAGGAATAATGAGGCCAGAAGGTGAGAACACAATTGTCATTGAAAAAATAGTTTAGTAGTCACAGTTTCCAAAAGGAGGGAACCTTGCCCTGTAGGGCCACAAGAGAGAACACCGAGGTTGGTCATAGGCAGACAGAGGGGAGGACACTTCAGAAAAGCCATTATTGTGGTTTTCAGGGGAAGGAATTGGTGAGGTAAGGTAAGCAGGCTAAGCAGGTTCAGGATTCGCTAGTTTGAATGATTTCAATCAGCTGGAGTGTAGGCCCCTACCCTGTCTCCAGTTGTCTGATAGCTAGCCCTGGGTTGACTAAGGAAGGGAAGTAGTATCCATGGTGCAAGAAGAGGCAGGTGAGCGGTGTGGGCTTTTAGCTGGTTAGTTTGCATATGAAGGCACACTTGATGAAAAACTCCTTTGCTATCTCTAGGGGTCTGCTAACCACTGGAGGGGCAGTCTTTCCCCAATCAGCAAAACCTCAGACGTCAAAATGTTCCTGACAAGGCCAGTCCCCCAAAAGATGGGGTCTTCCTCTGTTTGGTATCAAGAAGCCAACACATGAAACCAAAAGTGAGCATAAAGCAGAGCAAGATGTATTCAATGGCCATGGAATTGAGAATTGGGAGTATAGCTCAGAAATCAACTTCTTGACTAGTGAGGGGCAAGGGGGTTAAATATAGGGTTTCTCTAAAAAAGGAGTTGGACATTAATAGCAAGAAGAGGAATATTCATATCTTTTCTGGAAATGGGCAGTGAACTTCTCAGAGCTACAGCACTGCCTTCCTTTTTGTCTTTTTATGGCTTCTTCTGTTTGTTGTCATGGCAATTGTCAACTGTCATGGCACTGGTGGTAATGTCATTTAGCATGGAAATGAAATTATAATGAAGTCTGAGATCTTTTTGGAGTCATTTGGTTGGCTATTTTGGTTCTAGGCAGTCTCAGCTGGTCTAGTTACACAGGGAACTTTTTTTTTTTTTTTTTTAAATCATAGACATCTTGTTTCTTAAGATTAAGCAGAATTAAGGCAGGGTAGAAATTCAGCCATGTCATATAGCCATTATATCAAGTAACAAATTATCAGATACAAAAACTACAAAATACGGTTAATGCAACTATGTACAGGGATGCCCCCATTCTCTCTCTGTACACATGCAAAATAAGTGTGCACTATCAAAACACACCTCCCTGTCCCAACTTCCAGGGTTGTCTTTGGGTGGCTCTGGGAAGAGGAAGCCAAAGTTGCATGGTTGCATGGAGAAAGAGCAATGGATATTCACTTTGACTTACCCAAAGTTTGTGCAGCCTGGATGTGAAGAGATCGTTGTCTCTTTCTGGTTGCGTTCTACTGGGTGATTCTCAGAGGAGAGGCCACTCCTAATGGTCGGACTCTTATGTGCTCCAGGAACTGTATGTTTTCATAGATGTGCCTCCAGCAGTAATGCTGCCACTTTGGTCTGAGAAAACTTTATGAGACATACAAATCAAACCCTTGTATTTTCATTATAAAAATTATTAAGAAGTATTTGAAAGATATTCTTTAGCAAAGGCCTGCATTTTCCTTGGCTAGTCACCTCTCTTGAGGCTCACTCCTCTGCTCTGCTATTCCATCTTTAAATCATTAGTATAGTGTTTATATTTTTCAAATGGCACTTACGTATACTTACATGGAGGGGTAATACATTCCATTACTATCGAAATTCTATCTATCTTCCCAGATAGAGCTGGAAGTTTCACTTGTCTCAAGTTGTTCATTCATGCAGTTAATGTCAATTGAGCACCTAGTCTGTATCAGCATTGTTTTAGGATAAAACCAAGCACAATGCAGACAACATACCATCATACTTGGTACTGACACTCCAAGGAGGAAGTCAGGCAATTAAAAAAAAAGAATGTGTCAGATGGTTAGTGTCATAGAGAAAAATAAAATAAGGTGGGAGAATAGAGTGTGAAGTAGATGGGAAATATTGCTAGTTTATATATGGTGGCAAGGGCAGGCTTTGTTCATAAGGTGAGCATGCTTGTGTTTTAGTAAGTTTCCCGTTAAGAAGGAACAGCATATGTGAATGCCCTGAGGTGGGAATGCATTTGGAATGTCCCAGGAAAAGTAAGGAGACCAGTGTGACTGAAAAGAGTGACAGAGAGAGAAACAAGACATAAAACTAGATAGTAGTGGGTGAGGAATTGGGAAAAGAGGCTGCTGGGCCTTGCAAACCAATCTAAGGACTTGAGTGAAAAGGGAAACTACAAGCAGGTTTAGAGTAGCAGAGCAGAAGAAAGAAATTCACATTTTCACAGGATCCTGCTGGCTTCAGAGAAGAGTTTGCATGGTTAAGAGCATAAGAAAGGAGGCCTTTAATATATTCCAGGTGAAGATGATGAAGGCTTGGACCAGTGATGGAAGTGGAAGTGAGGAAAAGAGTCAGGTTGTGGATATGTTTTTGAAGGTAGAGCCAGCAGGGTCTGCTGTTGGATCAGATGTGAGATGTAGGAAGACTGAGAAGTCTAAAATAAGTCCAAGGTTATTGACTCAGAGTGAAATTTTCACTAATTGAGCTGGGGAAGGCTGCAGGAGAAGCTAGTTTTGGTGGAACAGGTGCAGAGGGGGTGAAGGTGAGAAGACGGAGGAGCTCAATTTTGGAGCCATTAAGTTTGACACTGTGGTTAGACATGCAAATAGAAATGTTGAGTAGGCAGTTAGATACACAAATCTGGAATTCAGGTGAAATATAAAATTGGAAACAATATAGGTACTATTTATAGGCATGTGACTGAAGATCACATAGTCAGTGAGCAATAGTCACAATAGCCAAAAGGCAGAAATGACCCAAATGCCCATCAACACAGAGGAGGGCCAAGGACCATGCCCTGGGATCAGCAGTACTTAGAGGTAGAGCAGATGAGAGAAAAAAAGAAAAAAAAAACAGGAAAAGAGATTGTAAAGGAACACCCAGCAACTTGGTTGGAAGCCAAGTTAAGAAAGTGTTTCCAGAAAAAAAGAAAAATGTGCATTATGCATTTAAGGCAAGTTAGGTGAGGAAACAAATCAACCATGGGATTTAACAACATAGAGATTATTGGGAATGGCAGAGTTAGTCTGTTTGGAGAGAGATCAAGAGAGAATTGGAGAAGAAACGTAGAGTGCAGGCATAGATACGTAGTTTGAGGAATTTTGCTACAAAAGGGAGCAGAGATACAGGACAGTAGTTGGACTAGAATGTGGATTAAAAAGAGGAAAGTTGTTCAAAATCTTTATTGAATATTCTGAATCATGTCTCTCTATCCGCATAACTGGCCCAGCATAGATGCTTATTCAGTGTCTACGATTAGGATAAGTGCATACATTGTGATATATAGACCTGTGGGTATGCTACATCATACTGCTTTGACATGATTTCACAAATATCTGTCTTGTTTAATCAATGCTGGGTTGAAAGCCACTACTCTGACACCTAACATGAGAAGCAGGAATAAAGTGGGTACTGAAACTGTACGTGATGTGCATATTTTGCACATAATCCTCTTAGCCAGTCTTGAAAACAAAATGAAGATGGATTTGTTTACCTGCCTATTTTCCTTCTTAGTCTGTGATTCCACATTGCCAAGGGTGATGTCTTTTGGTCTCTGTATCCACAGTAACACGTAGTACCTGGGGATCAGAGGCATTTAAAAATGTTGATTGGAAAACATGAATTAAATGAATGGATAGAAAGTAGTACAGAGGTCTGGCGCTGGATGTTATTACCACCTGAAATCATACAGGTTACATAAGGAACAGTTCCTTGAACTATCAGGAACTTATTGCTAATGGTAATACAAATAGGGCAAAATATTTGAAGAAAAACCATGCACGAAACTTGAGTAAGTCTTCTTGACTTGAACTGGTTGTGGACATCAAAAATTAAGAAGTGATATTTAAGTTTTTAGACGAGATTGGGCATGTTCCAGGTGGTATGGCCACAGACGATTTTTAACTTTTCAGACATAAGAGAGTGTTTTCTTAAATTTGTCAGACTGAAAATTCTGCTAATCTATTAAGGACTTTACTATTATAATTAGCTTGCTCCTTACAATTCACTGATCATAATAATTTATTTTATTATTAACAAGAACATTGCTCACCATGGTTAGAATTCCACTAGTATTCAACACTAATAAATCATGTGCCACTAGTTAATTATCCCCCAAACTTTTAATTAAACAAAACCAGCACTCGTGGCCAAACTGGCCCTATGTTGACAGAATCCTGCTATGCAAGTCTGATTTTATGACTTTGTGGTCAGCTGATAATAACTTCAAGAGGCAGCACTCAGGTTGCATATTCACTCTTGAGCCTGTGGTTATCTACTCTGACTCTACCAAAACCTAATAGTAAGTCAGGAGCTGTTAATCAAAAGAAGAGTAATTTGTCAGTGATGGCATAGCTTTTCTACAAAATCTTAGAGGACTGCACTGAAATTCTTCTAATAATACTTTCTCCCTGTAACATCCTGTTTGCTCCATATACTTCAAGCCCTATCAGGCCTATGGGCTCCTAAGTTCCCAGTGATGGAATTGATTACTTACAGTCTGAAATAGCAAGAGAACTCCTCTTGCTCGGGACCCATTGATCAAGATATTCACCTCAGTTTGACTAAACTTTAGATAAGTTTTTTCTTTCTTTCCTCCTTTCTTTTTTCTCTCTCTCTCTCTTCTTCTGCTTCCTTTTTTTTTTTTTTAGAGATAGGATTTTATTCTATCACCCAAGCTGGAGTGCAGTGGCACAATTTCAGCGCACTGCAGCCTCAACTTTCTAAACTTAAGCAATCCTCCCACCTCAGTCTTCTGAGTAAGCTGGAATCACAGGAATGTGCCACTACACCCAGCTTATTTTTTATTCTTTAATTTTTTGGTAGATATGGGGGTGTCTCTATGTTGCCCGGGCTGGTCTCGGACTCCTAGGATCAGGTGATCCTCCTGCCTCGGCCTCTCAAAGTGTTGAGATTACAGATGTGAGTCACTGTGACTGGCTAGATACATTTCTACTTCACTAGGGGACCCTAATTTATTTATTTTTCTTCCTTCCTTCCTTCCTTCCTTCCTTCTTTCTTTCTTTCTTCTTCTTTCTTTTCTTTCTTTCTTTTCTTTCTCTTTCTTTTCTTTCTTCTTTCTTTCTTTCTTTCTTTCTTCTTCTTTCTTTCTTTCTTTCTTTCTCTTCTCTCTCTCTCTCTTTCTTTCTTTTCTTTCTTTTCCTTCCTTCCTTCCTTCTTTCTTTCTTTTCTTTCAGCACATTTACTTTCAAAAACTTGCAATTGTTAATTCTTTCTCTGGTACCCTGAGATATAAATCTTCCCTTAACCTCTTGCCAGCTTTATAGTCCAGGAAAGTCTTACTCAAGTACATGGGAGGCATCCCCTTGAATCGTAATTATTAAAAGACATACCACCCCTATCTCCCAGTCTCTGTGGGAGGGTAGGATCTTAGCGATGATGCTAAGCAACAATCAGCAAACACAGACGGCCTAATCCCATTTACTAATCTCCCCCCAACATCCTTCAGTCCTCAGTACTTCCACTGGCTTACCTAACTTCTTAAAAATCCTTTTGCCTTTTGTTTTAGTGTAAGTGAGTTCAATCTTTGTCTCCTATTGAAATAGTCTAGAATAAAGTTATGCTTGCCTATTTAATTCTATCCAGTGCATTTTCTCTTTGACACCAGTGAGAGCTTATGAATTACTTGGCACATGGATCAAAGTAGCACCACCAAATGCTGTAAATATTGCTTAAAAATTAAAAAATGCTGTCAGGTATTGTAAAATAATTCCCAGCTGTTTGAGCAAGCATAATGAACACAGAATCTGTGCTAAGTACGTCCATACAGATAAACTGCCCAATATAAAATTATGTTTCTTCTTCCTTTGTCTGACATTCTTAGGATCTATTCTCACACATTTCCTAAGTTTTTGTTGATATATATTAGCAAAATTTTACTATATTTTTGTACAAATCTTGTCTGTAATAATCTGTTCTCACATTGTTATAAAGAGCTACAAGACACTAGATGGTTTATAAAGAAAAGAAGTTTAATTGACTCACAGTTGCACAGACTGGACAGGAGGCATGACTGGGGAGGCCTCAGGAAACTTACAATCATTGTGGAAGCTGAAAGAGAAGCAAAGACATCTTCTCATGGCAACAGGAGAGAAAGTGAGGAAAGGGGGAAGGACTACACACTTTCAACCAACCGGATCTGGTGAGAACTCACTATCACAAGAACAGCAAGGGGGAAATCCACCCTCATGATCCGGTCACTTCCCACCAGGTCCCTCCCCTAACACTGAGGATCAAAATTCAACGTGAGATTTGGGTGTGGCCACAGAGCCAAACCATATCATTGTCCTTATAGAATGAACTCTGTATTTGCTCTTCTGAGGTATGTTTTCATCTTACTCTGGATATATGACTGGAGACAATAAAGGGTAGTCATTTTTAGGCATAAGGACAATTGACATCCTAAGGCAAGATAATGATCATAGGTGAGGTCCTTACAGAGTTTTCAAAAAGGATAAGACCATACTATTCACATAGTGAGCAAGGAGTTGTTTCTGCTGACAAGGGAGAATTCACTGGCTTTTGAAAGTTTGGGATATTCAGATTCATCTAGATTTACCTTAATCACAGATTTCCATTCTTTTACAATAATTGTCCCACTTTTCACATACAAGACTTGGCAAAGCTGTAAATTCCACTTATATTGTAGTTAAGCAATTCCAGATACAACTCTTCATCTAATTTTAAAATTATACCAGCCCTATAGCTGCAAGAAATAAGAAGTTTTTCTGGATAGTCATAAAACTTCCCTGTACTTCTGACTGTGTCTTGAAGCAAGAATCCTGAACACTTAACATTTTTTTAGTTCTCAGTGCAGTATGAAGCAGCTACCCCACCCCACAACATTTATATTTCTCCTTTACATAATAATTGTCCAGCCAATGTCTTGTTTAAAGCACACATTTAATTCATATCAAATACAGGTCATAATATAAAACATTGTTTTGCCACTTTATGTCTTAGACTGCTAGTGTCTTCCTATTCATCAATAACTAAACTATCACTGCCTTTAAATCCAACCAAGTGAAATAACCAAATCAAAACAGAACATTAACAGAAAATTAGAAAATTATTTTTAAAAATACATTTTGGGAATAAGGAAAATGACCTCAGAAGGAAGTTTATATATAATACAAAAGGAAATAGAGAACAATAATGTTAGTAAATTTCTAGGTAAATTTAACATTCTGTGAATGATAATAATGATCACAACAATAAGTGTATGTTGAAGAATTAAGAATGGAAAATAAAAATGATAACAACTAAGTCATAAGGAGGGTGATTAGAATTTTATGTCCCAATTCCCTTACCTATTTTGGAAGGCTAAAACATTAATTAATTTCAGACTTCATTAATTATGCATGCTAACATTTGAAGGGTCTGAAGTGTTTTGCAACACCAACAACCAATTTTTCAATTTTCTGGATACCTACTGGGGGTCCAACCATTCAACCCCAATAAATTTAATTTAATTCAATACAATCCAGTTCAACTCAATTCAATTCAGATTTGACATTACCTAGAGTTAGTGTCAAATTCCATAGATTTAAGGGTTTGGTCACACAAGACTGCCCCACTTCATGTGTTAGTCAGAAGTCTCAGGCTTTACATCTCACCAACTAGCTACAAGTCTGGAATTCTTACAGCTCCTTCTCAGGTTTGATAATTTGCTAGAATGCATCATAGAACTCAGGGGAATGCTTTACTTCTATTTACTAGTTTATTATAAACGATGAAATTCAGGACGAGTCACGTGGAAGAGATGCTTAGGGCAAAGTAGGTGCAGTGATGGGGGCAGCATGAAGCGTCCATGCCTTCCCAGCCCCAGCACAGAAGCACATTAAATCTCATTGTCCAAGGATATTTATAGCACTTACTCTTCCCTTTCCTCAGGTAGGTGGGCTGAAAGCTCCAATCCTCTAATCACTTGGTCTTTCTGTTGATAAGCCCCAACCTGAGACAATCCAGGAGATCTATCCTCAGTTACCTTATTAGTACAAACTCAAGTGTGATTGAAAGGAGCTCATTATGAACAACAGAAGAACTTCCTATTGCTCAGAAAATTCCAAAGGTTTTAGGAGTTCTGTGCCAGGAAGCAAGACAAAGACAAAATACAGTCATGTACCACTTCATGACATTCTATGTCAACAGCAGACCACATATAACACTACGGCCCCATAAGATAGTAATGGAGCTGACACCTAGTGCCATCATTGACATAGTAACCTCGAAGTTATTGGTACTCAGTAATCCATACCCCAAAATATGGTGCTTTGGTATGCTGAACTGATGAAGCGTCAAGGTCTCAATGACCTGTTTAACCCCCTCACAATCTCTCTAAAAGCACAGGATGAAGTTGTTAAATTCCTTTATCCACCTAATGTCCCGAACCACCAAGGAAAATGGTTGTTTTATTCTTCCTCTCCCTGTAGGACCAAAAATATAACCACACCTGAACAGGTTCTTTCACAAGATACTGTACAAGTTAATCTCTGTTCCCTGATTCATTTATTCTCCCTAGTAATTCCCTCAACAGAATTCCTCTTCTCTCCCATCTCCCATTACCCATTTTGTCAGGATCATCTATAAGCTTCTGAACCACTTTGGGGCTGGGGGGTGGTAATCTCTTTGCAGTTCTCCCAGTTACATGTTAATATATTTCGTATGCCTTTTCTCCAGTTAATCTGGCCTTTGGAGTTATTGTTTCAGCAACCTTCAGAGGGCAAAGACGATGCTTTCCCTTGGTCCCTACATACTGCAATGCATTATTCATGTGTTTGTGGTGATGCTGGTATAAACAAACTTACTGTGATTCCAGTCATAAAAGTATAGCACATAAAAGTATAGCACATACAATTATGTACACGTAAGTACATTACGCTTGATAATAAACTACTCTGTTACTGGTTTATGTATTTACTATACTATACTTTTTTATCATTATATTGGAATGTACTCCTACTTAAAAAGGTAGCCTCAGGCAGGTCCTTCACGAGGTATTCCAGAAAAAGGCGTTGTTATCACAAGAGATGACAGTTTCATGTGTGTTACTGCCCCCTGTGTAGGTCCAGTCTAGTGTGTGTTTGTATCTTAGTTTTTCACAAAAAAAGTTTAAAGAGAAAAAAGTTACAAATAGAAAAAAAGCTTTTAAGGACAAAAAAGTTTTTTGTACAGATGTACAACGGCTTTGTGTTTTAAGCTAATTGTTATCACAAAGAGCAAAAAGTTTAAAAATGTGAAAATCTTTATAAAGTAAAAAAGTTACAGTCAGGTAAGTATCATGGGTGTGCCTGGCTGGGGCTGGTGTTGCGGGTGGTCAAAGAATTTACAAAGACGGTCATGGGTAAAGAAAGGCAGATTTATTAGAGAAAGTAAGAAAATACGTTGCAAGAGAGCAATGGGCAGTACAGCAGGGAGAAGGATGTCTGCCAAGAGATAGGATCTAGAGGGATGTTTTATGTGGTTGTGCTAGAGAGGTTACGTGCAGATAGGGTCATGCTGCTGGGGCTACGTATGGAATGAGGTATTTGGGAACGGGATGCTGTGCAAGCTGGTTGTTTGTGGTTAGCCATTTCTCAGAAGAATTGTTCTCCCCCACCCTGAGGCCCCTTCTTCACTGTTGCTAACTTATCTGGACTCTACACTAAGGTTAATATACTACTGAAGAAAGAAAATTTTTTTTTCTTTTTTTTTTTATTATACTTTAAGTTCTAGGGTATATGTGCATAACGTGCAGGTTTGTTACATATGTATAATTGTGCCATGTTGGTGTGCTGCACCCATCAACTCGTCAGCACCCATCAATTTGTCATTTATATCAGGTATAACTCCCAATGCAATCCCTCCCCCCTCCCCCCAGAAAAATATTTTTAATAAGTTTAGTGTAACTTATGTGTATAGTATTTATAGCATCTACAGTATGCACACTAATGTCCTAGGACTTCACTTCACTCTCCACTCCAATACTGACACCCAGAGCAACTTCCAGACCTGCAAGCCCTATTCACAGTAAGTGCCGTATACAGGTGTAGTATTTTTTTATCTTTTATACCATAATTTTACTGTGCCTTTTCTATGTTTAGACATGTTTAGATACATAAATACCATTATATTACAATTGCCTACAGTGTTGAGTACAGTTAATGCAGTAGAGGTCTCTAGCCTAGAAACAATAACTAGCTTTTTCATATAGCCTAGGTATATAATAGGCCACATCATCTAGGCTCATGGAAACACACTCCATGATGTTCAAACAAGGACAGAATCACCTAAACTTGCATTTCGCAGAATGTATTCCTGTTGTTAAGTGGTATATGACTGTACATTTCTGTAACATGCCACAAAGGGTAACTAAAATAATAGTTAGACAATTATTCAAAACAGTAGAGGAAACCACCAGTACCACTTTCAGATCAGTAGAGGAAAAAAATAAAATATGAAATGAAACAGAAATACACTTAAATTATTCCAATAAAGGCAAGAAAGTGAAGAAGAGAAACATAAACAACAAGGAAAATAGGAAATGCTAGCCAAGACAGTAAAAAAAATCCCAATATGTCACTAATTACAGTAAGTACAAGAAGACTATGCTCACTAGTTTAAGTAGAAAGATTCATACAGATTTTTAAAATAAGTAGCTCTGTTCTACTTAAGAAATAAACATAAAGATGCAAAGAAACTGAAAGCAAAAGGAAGAAAATAAAATATAATAGACAAATACTACCAAATAAAAATTCAGTTACTATATTAATAGCAGACAAGTTAGATTTCGAGGAAATAAACAATTTAAAAATTTTCTATATAATTTATACAGGATTCCCCTCAACAGGAAGATATCACCATACTAAACATATAATTTTTAAATAAGTAGCCTCAAATAGATAAGAAAAAAATGATAGATTATAGGGACAATTGGGCATGTTGTCCACACTGCGGTGCTTTAATGCATGCCTACCCCACTCACTGCAGGTCTTAGGTTCATCTCTGTGAACTGGGGCTGGACCTGTACTTGGTCTGTAGATTACAGAGCTGGTTATCAGCTTTTGCTTTCAGAAAGCTCCCTGCTCCTGACTCTTTTCAGTTTGCTGTCTTCTCTGTCTTTTATTTTTTGTCAATTTTCCTTTCTATCTTGTGATCCTAGTCATTTTATCCAGTTTCTAGTTGTATCAGAGCAGGAGGGGCTTTCAGAGAATCTCCTCTGCCCTGCTGCTGGAAACAGATGTCTTCTTTACTGTGTCTTTGTTTATTTGTTTACTATGTCTTCTTGCTTTCGAACATTTCTCCTCACAAATTTCATCCTCATTCTAAGGCCAAAGTGATCTTTCTAAAATATGACTCTAACCACTTCACTAGCCTGCATTAAAGTCTTCTGTGTCTTACCATCAACTGAAAACAGTTTGATAATCTAGTCTGGGGAAAAAGATTGTTCAGGAACTGGCCTCTGCCTGTCTCCTCAGCATCATCTTCTTTGGTCTCAGTTCTGCAGGGTTTAAACTTGGAGCAGCTTGAGACTCTCCATGGTCTCTTGGCACCCTGTGTTTTGTGCAGATGGTTTTGGCTGTCTATAAGTTTCTCCCCCACATCAGGGTAGATATTTAGTGAACACACACGAGCACAGATACACTGGTTGTTAAAATATCAAAATGCTTTTATACAAATATATCAATTATCACAACTGTGTCTTTTTCTACAGGAATTTTTGCTCCCTCCCTGCAAGTCTAACAAATCAGACACCTGTCTTGGTGGGAGTGGGGTTTCAAGACCCTGCTCCAGAGTAAAGACTTAATCAGTCAATGCCCAGGTTGTGTAGGCTGTTAAATGTCGTCAATGTTACTCCTGCTTCCACTTCCTTTTTTCTAGGCAAATCCTACTTGTACTGCAAGATTCCAACAAAACATTGATTTTTCTATGAAAAATTCCCTGCACTTCTTTCCTTACCCCTTTTTCTGTGCTACATTAATCACTCTGTGCATCCCTCTGCCCTGTTCTGTCCTCTGCTATGTCATAAATGATTCTCCTGCACATTAGACTCTGTGCTCCTTAAAGGCAGAGCCATGTCTTAATCGTCATGGTATGTTCTGTTGTTAGCAGTGTTTTGGCACATCATCAAACCTCATTAAAGCCTAGGATTTGGCACTGAGCATTTAGATTGGCCCACTCTTTCTTTAACTCTAAGAGAAAAGAGAGGGACTAAAAACATGTCTAACTTGGCTTATGACCTTGCTTTCAGCATGAGGCATGAGGTCAGCAGCCGCTAGTAGCTCTGAGCCTTCATTCTCCTGAAACCTTTAAAGAGCATCAGTAAAGCAGAAGAGGAAGTGCCTCTTTCTGGGTAGGAGACTCTCCCATCCCAATTTGAGCAGGAAGAGTCCTCACAGAGCATACTTTGTTTATATTTTCTTTATACAAATATTTTTGAATGACTCCTGATTATTTACTGAAATTCTGGCTGATTGTCAACAGTCAGGATGAAAAAGGTAGACTGCATGCAAAAACATTATTGTATTAGAAATGTTGATTCTACTTTGGGAAGGTTTTTAATTTTGAAGATATTCTCCTTAGATCTCATTCCTGACTGTAATCGAAAGGCTGTAACACTTTTTTTCTTTTACATTGCTTTTATTTCTGGTTATTGCCATGGTAACATAGACTTATCCCAACATATATGCATTTTGGGCAAATCTCTTGAGAAAAATGCCAAGGAGAGTAAGAAGTAAGGAAAAGATGCAAATGACTTCTGTCAGATACATTTTGTGATGTTCAGTTGTTAACTTGTTATCAAATGAAAGCAAGCAATTTATAATTCTGGTGATTAAAGAAGGGCAAAAATGTACCAACTTTTAAAGAACTTGTACAATTCACAAGAGTTTAAAAAAAAAAAAAAAAAACCCAAGGCCGGGCGTGGTGGCTCAAGCCTGTAATCCCAGCACTTTGGGAGGCCGAGGTGGGTGGATCACGAGGTCAGGAGATCGAGAGCATCCTGGCTAACACAGTGAAACCCCATCTCTACCAAAAATACAAAAAATTAGCCGGGCACGGTGGTGGGTGCCTGTAGTCCCAGCAACTTGGGAGGCTGAGGCAGGAGAATGGTGTGAACCCGGGAGGCGGAGCTTACAGTGAGCCGAAATCCAGCCACTGCACTCCAGCCTGGGAGACAGCGAGACTCCGTCTAAAAACAAGCAAACAAAAAACCCAGTCTGGTACCTATGATTATAGAGGAGAAAACTGAGTAAAGATGAATAAATACAGAGATAAGTGACTTGCTTTACAATCACATGACTAATGAATGGTAGAGCTGGGTTGAGGACTTTTTTCTTCAGCAAATGACCTTGTGAATGGTAAAAGAAACACCTATGGAGGCATGGCTAAATTTGTATTACAAACAGAGTCATGCTGAGTTATTTGTGTATGGATTCATTTATATTAAATGCTTATTATGTGCTAGGACCTATGCTAGGTTCTGGGATTAAATAAAGAATCACATATCCATGAAACTTTATGGAGTTAACAGTTAAGCGAGAGAGATAGACATTAACTTATAATTACTCAAATAAATATATAGCTACTGTGAAAAGGACGTGAAGGTAAAGCATGGAGTGCTATGAAAGCAGGTAACATGTGGACTTAATATAGCAAAGTGATTAGAAGACGTCTCCTTGGTAAAGTTACATTGACCAGAAAAATTATTTGCTAAATATGGAGGAGGCCAAAGAGAAGCTAGGCAGGGGCCCTAACGCCAGGTCCTTAGAGGAGACATGTGGTGGGTCTGTAGAGCAAAGAGAAGTCCTGGACTGTACACATGATGAGTGCTGGAGAGAGTGCTGAAGATGACTTTGGCTGATGTGAAGCTGAGACACAGGAAAGCACAGATCCTAGAGCATCCTTGAAGTCATATTAAGAATTCTGATTTTGATCTTGAACTCACTGGGAGACCATTGAAAAGTTTTCATTAGGAGAAAACCGTCACTAGAGTGCTCATGCTGGCTGCTGGTGGGTATGGGAATGGAGCACCAATGAGGGCATATTTTCAATAGTTTACATTCCTGATGGTAGTTTTCCTTAAAGAAGTAACAGTGGAGACCAAGTTCAGTGCATGGATTAAATACACATTTTGGAAATAGAATGAACAAAACTCTTGGGGAGTAAGCGAAAGAAACGTTTCAAGGATGACACCAGTAGAATCTTTTTCACAATCAAACCACCTTGACAATAGGACCAAAGCTGTTTTTAGTTCTCCAGGACTCTTGACTCTACCATTTGGGTGCAGCAGAGAACTTCCCATAAGAGCTTCCTGATAATTGCTATTTAGTAACTGAGTTGGTGTTGTTAATAAGTAAGAGGAAAGATATGGCAGTGTTTATAAATACTGTTTAGGTAGGAGAGTTGTTAGCGAAAACTTGTTATTGATGCATGGACAAACATGTTATCAATTCACTTATAGAATTCTTCTTCACAGTTCCTTTAGGAAGTACTAAACCAAACTATAAAATTCAGATTATCATCTTCCCTTTGATGAAAGTCAAAGTTTATTAAGGCCAACAGTCATGCTACTACTCTCTATAAGACTTTTCAGTGGCTTCCTAGTCTCTTTAAGTCAAAAGCCTTAACATGTTTAAAGGGTCCTTCATGATCTAGTTCTTGATTATTTTTTCTCTAATTTAGGATGACTTTAGTTACAAATATCAGATACCTCAGAACACACTGACTTAAACAATACTGGGATTCATTTACTCACATTACTGTAAAATCTAGAGTTGATCAGCATCTGGTCTTGTTTTTCTGTGATTTTTCTCAGTACCTGCCTCATCCTTAGGCTTGCTCTCTCTTTTTAAAAAAAAAATTGTAATTGACAATAATAATTTTATATATATGTATGCAGTACAACATGGTGTTTTGATAAATGTTTTTATTATGGAATGATTAAATCACACTGACAGATCCATCTCACCTACTTACTTGTTTTTGTAGTGAAAACATTTAAAGTTCATTTTTTGTAATTTTGAAATATACAATGCAAGGCTGGGTGTGGTGGCTTATGCCTGGAATACCAACATCTTGGAAGTCTGAGGTGGGAATATTACTTGAGCCAGGAATTCAAGACCAGCCTGGGCAACATAACAAGATCCTCATCTCTCCAAAATAAAAATTTTATAAATTACCTGGGCATGGTGGTATGCACCTATAGTCCCAGCTACTTGGGATACTGAGGTGGGAGGATCATTTTAGCCCAGGAGTTTGAGGCTGCAGTGAGCTATGATCGTGCCACTGCCCTCTAGCCTGGATAACAGAGAGAGACCCTTTCTCTATATTTAAAACAAATCAATATACAGCATAGTGTTATTTATTATAGTTATCATTCTGTGCAAGATATTACTGCAGCTTATTTCTCCAATCTAACTGAAATATTGTACCCTTTGTTCAACATCTCCCACTTTCCCATCCGCCTGCCTCTCCCAGCCTCTGGCAGGTAATTGCCAAAAGCTTGTTCTCTTGATGGTTGCAAGATAGTAGCGAAAAGAAATATGATGGCATTCTTTCTCAATCACGTTTAGGAGATTAAGAGGACATCGATTGCTTCAAATGTGAAAGAAGGGCCCCAAGCTTTTTTGTGCTGGGACTAACCTGAACAAATTGCATTGAGTGGGCAGTTACGCTCTTCTGATAGGCGTAAGACACTCTGGGCTCACAGAGTCACTTTTAAATACATTTTTTTTTAAATGAGTGAATGAAATATGCTTGGAATTTTATGTAATTCAGATAGTACACACCTCTGGAACCTGTGTAAAGGAACAGCTTCAACATTAGATGGATGTTGGCTTCACATTTTCAGCATGCCAGTTCTTAAATCCTGGAAAGTAATTTTCCATTGACCTCCTGCCTTATGTCCTTTGATTTTGACCTGACTTTATTTTTACTTCTGGAGCCTGTTAAGAAGTTATTTGAGCATCACTCTTGAATGTCCTATGGGTGATAAAATAAAAGAGGGAGGCTGCGGGAAGATGAGGTGTGGTATACCTAACCTTATACAATCTATATGTAAGAAACTTGCTATGAATTGCTTTATTTTATAGACTCGGATAACTTCAAGCAATCCTATGGAAATCCACTAACAAAATAGTAATCTTTGTGAAAAGCAAATAACTACCTCCTTACTTATCTGTTATGCAAATCTGGATACTTACAATAACAGATAATGACAATAGCACATTTACTCTAATTTACTTTATGAAGTCACACCAGTGACAATATATCCATCAATTTCTGTTGTATTTTTTGTGTGTAAGTCACTTGATTTATAAGTATCACTAGACTGTAAGTTCCTCTGAGTGCTAATTCATGCTTATTTCCCCAGTTTAGTACATTTTGTTAAGCTCTTATTGCATATTTATAAATTGAAATTATCCATTTATTCCTCATCTATTAACATCCTGCTAGGAGCCAGGCACTAGGTTAGGTGCTGAAGATTCAAAGACAAAATATAATGCTTAAGTCTTGGAGATCCTATTTTTAAAAGAGGGGAAGATAACTAGGTCTATAATTGGCAAATTTTAGTGTGATTGGTGCTTCAGCAGGGCGTAAAAACAGATGGAGATGCAAAAGAGGAAATGCTCAACCTTCTCATGGTTGTAAGTGGCAGACAAAGATGAGGTATTCAAGGAAAGCATCCAAGAAGAGAGAAGGAAGAGTAGAATTTTTTTTAATGCACAAAAGGGGAATGAGGATAGAAGACAAAGAGCACATGGGTAAAGGCATGAAGCCCTGCAATAAAATGGTGTGTCCTCAAAACTTTACATGCTCCAAGTTGCCGAAGAAGAAAAGGCAGATCATGAGATTGGAGAGGTAAGGAGCAGCCATATCATAGAGGCCAAAGCAACCATGGTACAGACTTAACCTTAAAGAAATGACTACAAACTTAACTTTAATAAATGATAAAGATTTAATTAGGGTGGTAACACAATGGAACAACCTCAGGCAAGATGGATTGGCTTGGAAGATAGATTGGAGCAGGTCAATAATGAAGCCAGGAGTATCCGTTAAGGAGTTCCACAGCCCAATTAAGCAGTCACGATGGCTGATGGAACACCTTTTTTGGGAAGTCAACTTGAAAAAACTTAATGATCAATTGAGTACAAAGGAGAAAGAGAAACCTAGGATGACACCTGGCTTAGGTGATTGGTTGTCAGATGGTATCCAGCTTAGATCCTAAGAGGAAAGATAGGTTTAATGTCGGTTCTACCGTTGTTGCTGAAGTATCTCCAGGATGACCTATATGAGCAGTTGGATATTAGTTCTGAATATCAGGAAAGAGATCTGTTAAGTAGCAATGTATATGATTTGAAGATCATCAGGGTGGAGGTAATAGTCAAGTCCCTGCACTTAGATGAGATTGCCCAGGGAGATTCTTAAAGTGAAAAGTTGGCACAGGAGAGAATGTTGGGTACCACCAATATTTATGAGGGAAAATAAAGCAAAAGAATGTAACTATGAAGATCAAGAAAAGAAAAAAGAGGCATGAAAAGGACCTAGATGCCATGGCACAATGGACTCAAAGGGAAGATAGAGCATCAAAGAGGACATTTTTATTTAGGTAAATAAGTTAAGTAGACTAAGAATGAAATTAGCTCCACATTAATTAGCTACAAAGTATACATGAGTAAAATGGATTGGTGTCCTTGAAAAGAGTAATTTCAGTGGTGTGTTGGGTTAATGAATGGGGAATTGGAGGGTGGAGGTCATGAGTAAACTGGTTTTCCAAGTGGTCTGGCCATAATGGGAAGAAAAGTGATGAAATGAAGTAGATAGTTACAGAAGTGTCTGTCTCAAAGTAGCCAATATATATGTATTTCTTTATAAGTTGGAAGAAAATGTTAGCTATAAAATTATATGGAGAAGTTCAGAGAGACAGAACTAATGGGAGAGGGAGAGGGGGGAGCAAAAACGCAGGAGAAGAAAGAAATATTAATGGAATAAGTCTAATGGCAAGATGAGAAAACAGAATTGAGGCTCAAGGATATAGGCGAAGAAATTATCTTGAAAAGGGGAAAGGACATTTCGTCATACAAAACCAAAGTGAAGGTATTGGTATGGAAACTGATATGAATAAATTTACAATCATTTAGCCTCATTTGATTATGAGTAAATTGAAATGCCCTATGTTCACTTGCTATTTTTTGGAGGCAGTTTAAAGGATGTTAGAGGCAGACTCAACCTTTTCACTTTTCTTTTTCTAAGATACAGTCAGGTTGATTAATTTCTTCCATAAAAGCAAGTCAAATGCTATTTCTTTGACAGCTCCCACTTGTTTTCTCATTGTTACACAATCTGAAGAGGTGGATTGTATCTTTGTTGATGTCAGTCAGTAGAGATTAAAGTTTGGTGGAAATCTTGAGCTCTGTTAGGTTCTGCCCTCAAAACTCAGCCTTGTGACTTAAATTTACCTTGTTCAGGTTTCCAAAGGAATGACTCATAGCCAGAAAAAGGATACTCTTTCCTTGTCCAATTTTCCAAGGACAGAGTTTGGGGATGCGTCCACGGGATGCTTAATACCCCTATTCTGTTCTTCAGCCTTAATTATCCATCTGGTTCCTCAGACAATTTATTAGACTCTGACAAATCTGAACAGATGGGCTGTAGCAATTGAAATGCGGATAGGTAAAGGAGAGGTTAAACAATGGCAAAAACAGAACCTAAACACATAATTTTATTTAATTCTTACACCTCTGAGAAGTGGGCATTATATTATTATTGCTAGAATCCACTGTGATCAGGTTGATGATGGGGGATGGGGGAGGCATGTGTTTTGCATGCACTGGCTCACATGCAGGGAATAGAGCATGTTAGAGGAGAGTGTATTTATATTAGAAGAGGACATAGTTGTACATATTAAAGGAACACAAGAGGTATAAAAGTAAAAGAGTCATATTTAGCAATTTAGCATGCAAAATATGGTACTTTGGACTCATCAACCAGAGAATAAAAAGGTAATTTCTGATTCCCCATTCAGAGGATTGAACAATCAGGGCCCATATTCTGGATTTCTGAGTGTTCATGCCCCAGAGGAATATTGTCTTACTCTGTTCAGATTGCTATGAAAAATACCATGAAGTGAGTAGCTTATGAACAGCAGAAAATTATTTCTCACAGTTCTAGAGGCTGGGAAGTCCAAATTCAAGGCACTGGCAGATTTGGTGTCTGGTGGGGTCCCACTTTCTGGGTCATAAATGGTGCCTTCTCACTGTGTCCTCACATGGTAGGAAGAATGAGCTGGCCCTCTGAGTTCTCTTTTGTAAGGGCACAAATTTCATTCATGAGGGCAGAGCCTCTAAAGGTGTCATCTAATACCATCACACTTTGGTGATTACATTTTAACATATGAATTTTGGTGGGACACAAGCATTCAGACCACAGAAAATATTAAAAGTCTTTTTGCATTTCAGAGCTCAAAGTTGCCAGATACAGTGGCACCAAGTAAAGAAAATCTTGCTGTATAGTTTTTATTGGTAAGGTCCAGGCCAAGGGTTGCAAACTCTGATGACCACAATAGCCAACCAGTTACCATAAAACAATGAAGAGAGCTAGGTGTAACCAGTCGGGAGCGGTGAGGACTGTGGGAAACTGTTGAGTGTGTGCCCTAACTAAAGTGTTACTCAGTTACTGCCCACTCTTAACATGCAGGAATGTGGACTCAATTCATCAGACTTTTTGGCTTATTAAGAGAAGTCACAAAAAATTCTAAATGTATAATCTTCTAGTTTTTGATGTTGGCATAAATATTATAAACTACTTTGTGAATCAAACCGACATGTCGACATTTAAGGGTCTGATTGATTCCATGACTCCTGGTTTGGGCCCTTCAAGTAGGTAAACCTGGATTATCTGAGAAAGGAAGGAAATGGTTATAATGAAATGAAAAGAGAAGGGGAGGACAACAGAAAGAAGAATTGATAGTGGGACTTCCTAAGACTGGGAAGTGTGCGGAGTGAGAATCTCTGCAAGTAGCTGAGATCCCTGTCCTGTTCCTCTCTAAGGGAGCCTGTAGAGATGTGGGGACCAACCCCTATTGGGGTGGAAATGTCAGTAAAACTTGCCAAGACAGAGACTGCCTTGGTAAGACTAGAGCTACTACAGGGAAGCAGGCAACCTTCTTCATACTGACTCTAGGGACATGAACAAGACACATTGATTTCAACCCATGGTCCTGGATTGGAAATTATTTTCCCTAGTTTCTCTTGAAGTGTTGAAGCCCCCAGGTTAAGAAGCAACCTAAGAGAAGGAAAAGTGGCCACAAAATGACTGACCCACATTTCTCGAGAACTTTGGGTAATGGTAGGGCTTGAAGAGGATGTACTATGACTAAACAAAAGAAAGAAGTGTGGCATTCTTTACACTTCAACTTTAGAGAGTAGACAGCAAAGGGTTGTGACAACCTCTAGGCAGTTCAGCTCCACAGAACTCATGTCTGAGCCCTTTAGAGAAAGAGGTGATGGCAAAAGTTGAAGGAGTGATTTCTTCTGGAGTCCGTGAGATGTGTAGCCACACTACAATGTCCAGGGTAATAACAGTTAGGTGGAAAGGTATTTGCCGTGGTCTGAATGTTTGCATGCCTCTGAATTCCTATGTCAAAATCCTACCTCCCAAGGTGGTGCCATTAGGAGGGTGGGCCTTTGGGAGTTAAGTATGAAATGGGGCTGCAGACCTTTTGAATGGGTGGAGTGCTTTTATAAAAGAGACCCCGGACAGCTAGCTAGCCCTTCCTTATTTGATGACACAGTAAAAACGGTACCATTTATGAACCAGAAAGCAGAACCTCACCAGACACTGAATCTGCCCGTGCCTTGATCTTGGACTTTCTACCCTCCAGAAGTGTAAGAAAAAAAATAAAATAGTTCGGTTGTTTATAAGCCACCCCATTCATAGGATATATTTTTTTTTTATAGCAGCCCAAGCAAACTGAGATAGCATTCTTCTCAATCTCAATTAAAATGCCCTTGAGGCGCTGATGCCTCGACTACCTGACTCTATGGAATAATATGCTGGTAGCTTGATCCTCTGGATATGCAGGCAGTTTGAGAGGAAGCTTTTTGAAATGTTAGGAGTGAGAATCTTTGGAATGGACATCACAGTCTGATAGTCAGCCATGAATGTGAGGAGCTTCAGGAGGTAGGAATGACAGAGCAGGATGCCATTTACTATGCTGTAGCTAACAGACATGTTATTGATCTTATTTGATACCATCTAGGAACTTCCTAAAATAACTGGATGAGATTTTGAGAAGTTTTTGTAAGAAAATAGGACAAAGTCAATGAAATTTTAGTGTTCATGCAGACCAATTGTACTCACACCCTAGTGACAACTGAGGCCACTTTAGTTATATGAATCACACACATTAAAATAAAGAGCCTTGCCTGTGGTCTCCACAATCTTTTGTAATGAAAGTGAAATTTAAATTCTAGACTTAACTTCAAATTTACCACCCACTTTATTATATAATCACTGCCTTTCACCAAGCTTATTGATTTTCTTTTTTTTTTTTTTTTTTGAGACGGAGTTTCACTCTGTCGCCCGGGCTGGAGTGCAGTGGCCCGATCTCAGCTCACTGCAAGCTCCGCCTCCCGGGTTTACGCCATTCTCCTGCCTCAGCTTCCCGAGTAGCTGGGACTACAGGCGCCCACCACCTCGCCCGGCTAGATTTTTGTATTTTTTAGTAGAGACGGGGTTTCACCGTGTTAGCCAGGATGGTCTCGATCTCCTGACCTCGTGATCCACCCCTCTCGGCCTCCCAAAGTTCTGGGATTACAGGCTTGAGCCACCGCGCCCGGCCGATTTTTCTTTAATCTAAAATAAAATGCTTCTCAGGGAATGTCTTACAAGGAGAGAGATGATCACAAATACTTTGAGATTACTTAAACGCCCATTGGTTGTACCTATTTTAATGTAAGTTGGTACAGTTTGTTTTTAAATTTTTTACCTTTAAGCTTTTTTTTTTACTTGAGGTTTATACAGTTTGAACACTTTAAACAAAATGCTTTATTTACAATTTAACAAAAAATAAAACAGAAACTAAATGGAGTGTCAGAATACAAAGGCCCTGTTTCCCCCCACACATCACAATAAATGTGAATTGTCACATAAAAATAAATAAGGTGGAAAGTAGAAAATATGAATTCTCAAATATTGCAAATGGTGAGCAGTTATGATGAGTATGCAAACCCAAGCTCACCTTTTGCAAGAAAAGAAGTTTCTCTCAGGCTACCTGGTTGTGGCTGGGACGCTGATACTCTTTTAGGTAGCAAATTCCTTCCCTTCAAGTTAATAATGCCTAATATTTCCTTGAGTTTACTCAGTACTCTCCATTCTCCAATATCCCTGCCTTCCAATAGCCCTGAACAAAAACTTTGGTTATTGTTAATGTTCTGCTGGCCACTTACATGTTTTCTTCCTCTCATTCTTCCTAGATCACTGACCTTGGTCATCCATCAATTCAGATCATTGGAGCATAAAACTTCTTGTCACCTAGAACTGGCTTAATACTTGTTTCGTACCACTAGCACTTTGCACTTGGCTAAACACTCAGTAGGTGCTTTGGATTCATTGCTATGCTCCTTAGATTTGTGACGTAAATCAGCATCCTAAAAGAGAAAACTATTTAGAAGAAATCTGGTAATAATCTATACACTGGGAAGTTATGCAAAGGAAATAGCTTCCTATGTTTCAGGTGTTGCTGTTATCAAGGTATGCTGCTTCTATATAAATTCACAAACTATAATCAGTCTCATATTGTATATAGTAGTATATAGTAGATTAGAAGCACCATTTGTATGCAGCCTCAGTCTACTGCTCCTAATTACTGAGAACTGCTATTATTCAGCCTGATAAATTACTAAACATTATGTCTCCTATGAAAACATTCCATGACAATGCAGATGCCTGAATAATTAAATTGCCTTACTCTGGGTTGAATGTAGATAATCAACATAAGATATTTTGGAAAATGTAAACAACAGGAAGAATACAAGGAATAATCTTTCAGAAGACTTAATTTCTCTTGACCTAAGTCTCTGTAACCACTAAAGTATAATGACCAGTACATAGCAGGCACTAAGTAAATGTTTGTTGAATGAATGAATGCTTGGTGAATAAATGAGTGAATTCAACAATGGTTGCTCTGCTTAATTCCAGGGTTGTTATAAGGATAAACTGAAATAAGAGTTGCGTGTATATTGGAGAAATAAATTTATCATCAGACAGTCTTGGTTTTGGATCCTGCCTCTGGCATTTATAAACCACACCATTTTGAGCAAATCACTTAACCTTTGCATAGAACCTCATGCATGATTGGTTCCCAATAAGTGAGCACTATCACTTGTGGAAAGGGTTGTGTGTAATGCAAGGTTTTCTTTCTCATATTTGTCATTTGGTACCTTTTTAACCTGATAAATGTTTCCTTGTGGCTTTATTAATCTATACTTCATACTTTCTTAGTCAAGTGACAGGGAAGTCGTGTATTTTATGCTATGAATATTTGCTACCCCTGAGGACAAAAGTAAAATATTTAAAAAATTCATAAGATAATAACTAGTATATGCAAACCACTGGAGATCTGGTATCATATGCTGGCTATTGGGGTTTGGTAAATAATTCTTCACAAAGCTCGTTTTGATCAGGGAGCTGCCAGTCATCTTCACAGCTCATGTTTAATAAGCTAAGTTTTGTGATTTAGCACCAGGCATTTAAGATAGGGCCAGCTATATGGTTCTGCATAGTTGCATACACAAAAATATCCAATATCCATTATCAACTGTTGTTAAGTACAGTGTCATTCACATGAACTTATTTGTCATGTTTGGTAGTTTTTAAGACAGGGATACTTTTCTTTTTTTTAACCTATCCCATACATTTATTTATTTCTAAGCACAAAGGGCACTTGGAAGAAAATGAAGCAGCTGGTACACACTTATGGAGATAAACACTATCTTTTTCTGTCCCTCTCTAATGTCTCATCAATTCTTCAATTTTAATTAAGTTCTTTTAAATCTCAATGGACATTCATTCTTTCTGCTTATTGTTACAGTTATCTGGAGACATCAGTAAATAGGCTGCATTATAAATAATGTTTCCCATGTATCTTAGCTGGTTTTGTGTTGCTATAACAGACTAACACACGCTAAGTAATTAATAATTTATTTATCACAGTTCGGGAGACTGAGAAGTTCAACCTCAAAATGCTAGGATTTTATTGGGTCTTCTTGCTGTGTCATCCCTTGGTGGAGGTAGAAGGGAAGATAGTGCAAGAGAGCATGGGAAAGTTCAACTTATTTTTATAATAAACTCACTCTTGAGATAATTAACCCATTCCCATCACAACGACATTAATCTATTCACGAAGGCAGAGCCCTCACGACCTAATCACCTGTTATTAGGAACATTGGAGATTAAGTTTCCAACATATGCACATTGGAGAACACTTTCAAATTTTAGCTCCTTATATCTAAAGTGAAGCCCTTTAGGGGCCAGTTTTTAGAGGGAAAAAGGTGATTAAGCCCGTGAATGTGAATTTCCATATCCCATGGCATTGGAAATTCTCTTACTGAGCATCATTTTCATAGGGATAGTTGTAACGTGTCTAGTTGTTTCTCCCTATACTGAAATAATCTAACAAAATCTCAAACAATTCAAATGCTGTAATTTTAGAATAACTAATTATCCTTTAGTTTTTTCTGACGACTCTCTCAAGGTAAGACTGCGAATTACCACTTTTTGCTTCCACTAGGTGATTTGCCTCTAGTCTTAACCGCTTTTTCATTTCTATTTTACTACTTCTTGTTTCTCTTTTCCTCCCTCCCTTCTCCCACCCACAACATTTTCTTCTTTTTTTCAACAAATTTCAGTGCCTACAGTGGCCATGGGCAGTGTGCAGTGCTGATGGTCTAGTAATGCACTAGGCAATATTTCTTCCTCATGGTGCTCATAATCTTGGGGGGAGCAGACTCATAATAGAGGATTAACATCTGATGTTTTAATTTATTCTGGAGGCAGCCTAGTGGGGTAGCAGGATCGTAATAATCAGAATACCACAAATTAGTTAATTTTAGAAGTGCACATGAATTTATAAAGCATCATATGGAAGACAATGTATTTGAGTAACATGTCAAATAGGAATAGAGAGGTTTAAGTAAAGAAGTAAAATTATTTTCAGATTAAAATGTATCACCTTTAGCAAATAGATGTTGTGAGAGCTACTTTGTCTGTTTCATCTGTTTTGTTTTGCTAATTTCGAGTGTGCTAGGTTCTGTGGTTGAGCAATCATGCTGTGATGTTATACTATTTGTTTGCAATGGAGTTGTAGCCCACTCCTTACTTTTCTTTCTCATTACCTAATGGAAATTAAGAGTGATGCCATTAGCGAGGACACCTGCCCCAGGGAATGGTGTGTTTTGCCGATACAAAGCCTTGAAACCGTGTCTTTTGTCACTTATCTAGGACAAAAAATATAGAGTCACTGAGAATTCTGATAATTCCTTACGGGTCCTAGAAAGTGTAATAAATAAAATATAAATTTCATTTCCTCTCAGTATTTTTCATTTTAGATGTAGTCTGAAAGGTTATTTTAATTTTACATTTCTGTTTCTATATAGCTTTACATTTTGAAAGTACAGTTATATTTGGCTTTTTTAAGGAAAACCAGTATTGGACATCATCCTGATATGAAATCATTTACTTATGATGTTCGGTTTCAATGCCTTAGGTTTCTTCTTCTAAATTGTGTTGAAATAGCTGTCTTTAGAAATCCTCTGCTCCTGCAAAGAAATCTCTGGCTTCTTGTTGTTAGACTCAGTCCTTATTCCTGAGATTCCAGTATCCCCAAAAGGAGATGAGTAAATGGAGACATAGAATAATTGTATACTTTTTTAATGTTCTACTTTCTCCTTTTTTTAGTTTTAATCTGTTATATTCTGACTTAACAGTTTGCTTTTCAGTCATCTTATATTCTAATATTTAAGGTGATATATTCCTTTACTACTTTAACCTCATTTCCGAAGTATTGATCTTCAGTGTTATCATTGTCATTTAATTATAAAAGTTAATTTTCATTAGAATTTCTTTGATATAAAAGTTTTTCAAAGAAGTGTTCTAAAATTTGTGTTTGGATTTTTTTTTTTTTAGTTTCAATTGTATTGCATTTTGTTCAGACAACATTATTTCGTGACAGGCCTTCTTATTTCTTGAAATTTTGTTTTGTGGCCAAGTATACACTTTAAAAAGTTCCATGTATGCATAGAATGAATATCTTCTATTTGGGGTACAAAGTTTCACATACATTAATTGTGTTCAAATATTTTATAACCTTACTATTATCAAGACCTTTAAATTTATCAAGCATGGCCTTAATTAGGTGATATTAATCATTTAATCATTAATTGATCATTAATCAACCTTTTTGCTGTGAAATTTTGCTGATCAATGTGAAAGAAACTTTGAAGGTAATAATGAAGGGGCCATAGTAGTATCACCCTGGTCCTAGGACCTGGGTCTCAGCTCCTTTTCTGACTCTCTCAGTAACGTGAGGCTTCTCTGAAGTTTACCTCTAAAATGGAAATGATGACATATGCTCTAGCTTTTTTACATAATTGTGAGAGGAAAGATGCACTACATAAACCAATACTATGAGGATTGCAGAACTTGCAAAGCAAGGATGGTTGAGTAATTTCCTTTATTACTTTACATGCTTTAATTATGGAAAACATATAACAAAATTATAGGCAGACTTTTCCTTAGGAAGTTTTCTATATGATGTTTTCCACTTTGTTTAATGAGGAGTTGTACAATTAGCAACAATCAAAATAATATAAGCAATATTAAGATCAGCTATTCCCATGAGGGACTAGTGATAAGACATAATTTTGTTGTAACGCAAGTGGCAATGACAATTCATTATATGTAAATTGTGGGATGTTTTAAGTTCTATAAAGTTCATGATATTGTATCTTATTTAAAAAAAATAAATTTAGAAAATAAGAAATAGGGTTCCACCATGTTGCTCAGGCTGCTCTTGAACTCCAGGTTCAAGCGTTCCTCCCACCTTATCCTCCTGAAGTGCTGTGATTACAGGCGTGAGCCACCATATCTGATCAAGTCCATGATATTTTAAATTCTAAAAGGGAATTCCAAAATACCTTCTTTCACAACCTACCTATGTACCGTGGTTTTATTTTCAGCACCTGAAGGTAGTTTTACCTTTGCAATATCATATTAGGTAAGACAACAAAGAAAAAAGTACACCAGAAAGTCATGAACTACTTTAAGGCAAGTTGAAATATGGTAACTTTATTTTTATTAAATTAACATGCAAATGTAAAAATGTTTATTAAATTTTACAGAAATTACTGTAAAATGTAAAATTAAATCATGTCTTCACCAAAGAATTATGATGACCATCTTCTTTACCTACTAGCCATACCCATTCTGTTTTCTTTTTCTCTTTACACATCTAATATCCGCATTCTCAGTTGTAGCGGGTAGAGCTGAGTGCTGCCAAAATATGTTGATGTCTTAACCCCTGGTACCTGTGAATGTGACTATTAGGAAGTAGTATCATTTAAATGTAATAAAACTAAATTGAGGTCATACTGGTTTAGGGTGGGTCCTAATACAATGACTTATAACCTTATAATAAGAGAAAAATTTGAACACAGACAGAAACAGGCACTGAAAAAGTCTGTATGAAAACTGAAGCAGAGTTATGCTGCCACAAGTCAAAGGATGCAAAGGATTGCCAGCTACCACCAGAAACCAGATGAGGCAAGGACAGATTTTTTAAAAAGAAATTTCAATGGTCAAATAAAAATTGTATATATTCAAGATGTACAACATGACAATTTGATATATATGAAATGATTACACAATCAAACCATTTGTGTGTGTATGTGTGTGCACGTGTGTTGTAAGGACACTTAAGATCTACTTAGCAAATTTCAGTAAACAGTACAGTATTGTTAACTATAGTCCTTATGCTGTACACTAGGCCCAGAACTTATTTATCTTATAGCTGAAAGTTGTACCCTTTACCCAACATCTCTCCATTTCCCCCCACACTCCAGCCCCTGGCAACCACCACTCTACTCTCTATTTCCACGAGTTCAATTTTTTTAGAATTCAAATTTAAGTGAGATAATATAGTATTTGCCTCTCTGCATTTGGTTTATTTCATTTAGCATAACTAGGGAAGGATGGATTCACAAATTAGGAAGGGATAGATCCTTCCTTAGAGTCCTTGGTGGGAGCATGAGCCTGCTGACCTCTTGATTTCAGATTTGTAGGCTTCAGTACTGAGAGAATACGTTTCTATTGTTTGAAGCTACAGGGTTTGTGGTAATTTATTATGGCAGCCCTAGCAAACTAATACACCAGAGACCTGCCTTCCACATCTTCTCTTTTTACAAGGTGTCTTTGGCAATCTATTCCCTTCTTTTGAATTCTTCTTCTTCTACCACAATTGAATAACTTCTAAATCATGAGCTATCTATCTATTGAGTTCCGGCTCTGTATTTCTTACTCTATTCTCAACATCATCAGCAAGGTTTCCTACGGGAGCATCACATCCAGCGTATGAAGTCCGTCATCTTCCTGCTAAACTTGAGTTACCCCTTTCTGGTTGTGGTCCCACCATCCTTCCAGTTTCCCAGACTTAAAGCAAAAGGGCCATCCTTGGCTTCTCTGCCGTCTCTTGCCCATCCTGTCCACCACTATCCCACAGACGAGGTTGGTTTTCAGGTCCCTGTGGACCATAACACACATAACACTCTTTTTTAATACCACCTTTACTGGGCTAGCCCAACAGCCCTCTGATGGATTCATTTCTGTTCATCTCTTGAACATATTATTCACTTTATGCATTCCTTAAAAATTATGCTGTGCAAAGCTCTGGTTGTGTTATTCCATTGCTTAAATGACTTAAACATTTCATCACTATCTTCCGAATAAAATCAGACTGATGTGAATGTCCTCCCTCCTCAGAACCCACTTCTTTTTATCCTATTTTCTTCTAATACCCCTTGGGTACATTATTTATCTAAATCGATGTTGTTTTCTTTACTTAAGCTTTTTTTACCTCAGTGCTTTTTTTGTAGCTGTTGATCTTATATCTTTCTACCTGTATTGTTTTTTCCTTTATCATCCAGAAGTTAAACTCTGGCTGCTTATTCAAGTTTGAAGATCACCTCCTCTGGTTCTTTTTTTCTTTTTTTGAGAAGGAGTCTCACTCTGTCACCCAGCCTGGAGTGCAGTGGCTCTCTGCAAGCTCTGGCTCCCGGGTTCACGCCGTTCTCCTGTCTCAGCCTCCTGAGTAGTTGGGACTACAGGTGCCCACCACCACACCTGGCTAATTTTTTGTATTTTTAGTAGAGACGGGGTTTCACCGTGTTAACCAGGATAGTCTCAATCTCCTGATCTCTGACCTTGTGATCCGCCCGCCTCGGCCTCCCAGACTGCTGGGATTACAGGCGTGAGCTACTGTGCCTGGCCTTCTCTGGTTCTTAATCAATGTTATTCCTATCTGAAGTCTTATGTACACTTTTTTTTTTTTTTTTTGGTAGAGACAGGTTCTATGTATGTTCTGTCACCTGGGCTGGAGTGCAGTGGCATGTTCATAGTTCTCTGTAGTGTTGAACTCCTGGGCTTGAGCAGTCCTCCCACCTGTACCTAACCTAAGTACTCTTGTGTACTCTTTCAGATTACAAGCTCATTGAAGGGAAAGACATGATTTATCTAACATTGCACCTAACTTAGTGCCTTGGACACAGCAGACACTCAATAAAAATCTTTGAATGAATGAGCGCCTATTTCAAATGAAAGCATAATCATTTAAAATGCTCATGGCTTAACTCTGATTACCTTCTTTCCTCTCTACTGACTCTAAACATTTTTTAAAATCTGTGTATTTTTGGCAGCATTACCCCCTCACATCCTCCAGATCATATTATCTCCTTGTCCCCAATTATCACGATAGAATAAATTAAGGAAGGCTCCTCAGTTAAAGGATGCTACTGCTTCTTTTAAGATACCGTGCATGCATTATGTTTATTAAGTGTTCTTAGAAAACTTTGTGTTTATGTCAAATTGTTGGACAACATAGAAATCATGTAAGAGATTTGCTTCCAACATGTTTTACTAGCTGAATGTGTTTACTTGTATGCAGAACATTCTTGGAGACTAAATTGTCAACTCTTGTAGGGTGGAGGGGCTGGTGCTATTTGCATAGCTACAGAAGACAGGGAAAGTGTCTGGTATGTTTCAGGTTTGAAAGAGAACTTCTGTAGCTGAGCCAGGCTTCCATCCCACTGTCTTGAGGACATACCACTTGGGAGTAGCTGAGAACAGGGAATGCCAGGTGTTGGCTGGGAGCTACCCAAAAAAAGATGTCCTCACACCTGAATCTTTCCTAAGAACCTCTAGAACTGCTCTGCCTTCTTAAAATCATGTTGATAGTCTCAAAAGTGGTGAAAACTATCTATACACAATTCAGAAACAGAAAGGCCAGATCTCCTGTACTTAATACATTGTGTATTGCTTGATACCAAGAACTAGTAGATTTTTAATGAAATGCATGTTGATCTTATAGTTTATTTTATGTCTTTTTTTTGCTTATCTGACCTTTCTTACTATGAAGAGACACTTTTTATAAAGCTAATGCATATTCATTAAGAGAAATCCCAAACTGAATAAAACAACTTTTTTTTTTTTTTTTGAGACAGAGTTTTGCTCTTGCTGCCCAGGCTGGAGTGTAATGGCACGTTCTTGGATCACTGCAACCTCCACCTCCCCAGTTCAAGCAATTATTCTGCCTCAACCTCCCAAGTAGCTGGGATTACAGGCACCCACCACCATGCCCAGCTAATTTTTGTATTTTTAAAACAGAGATAGGGTTTCACCATGTTGGCCAGGCTGGTCTTGAACTCCTCACGTCAGGTGATCCACCCACCTCAGCCTCCCAAAGTGCTAGGATTATAGACGTGACCCACCACTCCCGGCCATAAAATGACATTCTTTATGACGCTTCTTCAAAGATGATGCTTCAAGTGTAGAATGACATTAGAAAGGTCAAAATTAAAAGAATAAAATTACTTTAAAGTGAATCATATTTATAGAGAAAAGGCTTACATTTCCAGCGGCAAAGTAGGGGTGACTTAGGATGATTGTATGTTGCAATAATATTCACAGAAAATTTTTTGTTATATATCATGCTTATTTGATTGTCTCAAAGGGGCTTGTAGTTCAGTGGAAGAAAACAAACACTGCACTTTGTGTCCTGAGAGATTCTTCTCCAGGCCACGTGATCAGCTTCCAGTGTAATGTTGTCAAAGCACGTCACCTGCATGGGTGGGCCTAGCTTTCCTCACCTGTGCTTTGAAGCCAGTTGCAGATCTGAAAATCTGGATACAGATTGAAGGGCAACGGCAGCCCACCTCTCCCTGAATGCTCATGATATGCCACAACTTGTGCTAAGCACTTTACATGCATTAGCGCAATCTATTTTCCCAGCAGCCCTCAGCTTCAAGAGGTGCAGCAACCTGCTCCAGTCCATTCAGCTGGTAAGTGACAGAAGTGGAATTTGAATAAGTCTGTCTTAGTTACCACTACACTATGCTGCAAGGACAGTGAGGGAGGCAGTGGAGTTAGGAGGTTTTTAAAAGAAGTCAGGACTCTTTTTCTCTCCTTTTCTCACTAAAATAAAGCATTTCAGAATATCTGTTATCCGTGAAAAATTGTATTTCTCAAGGAGTTAACGAGAACTAATATGTGCATGAGACTCCATAGCAGGAAAATATACTTGAGTAGGATTCAGGACGCCTCATATCAACTCCTCAATCTTGTATTAGAAACCTTGGGCAAGTCACTTAGCTCCTCCATGCCTCCGTTTCTTCATTTGCAAATTTGAAATAATTCTGTTCTATTGAGCTAAATGTCCACAAAATACACAAAGTATAAAGTAATTAACGAGGTCAATTTTTCCACATAAACTTCCTCAATTACCAACCCACCTTTTCTCTTCCTCGCTGAGGGTGGCAAGGAGGGAATGAAGAATTTGCATCAGTGGTCTTGGCCAGTGGTATGGATATCTGAGCAATTAACTCTAACTTTAGCTGTGCCTCTGATAGACTGATCTCAATGGGACAGGACACAGAGCAAGACTCCGTCTCAAAAAAAAAAAAAAAAATTGGACAGGAATCTCTGGAGCTTTGAATTATGGATCATAATAATTTGATGAAATTAGCTGTCTAGGGATAGGATAACCCAACCTTTTGACAGAGAATAATTTGACATTGCTGAATCAGGGCTGGAAATGCCAAAAATGTTGGGAGGTAGAAGGTAGGATGTGATGATATTACTACATAGCAAACATTTATGCAGTTTCTCTATTTCTCTTCCTTCTTGGGAGATAATTTATCCTAAGGTGATATGCAAAATCTCTTCAATGCAAATAATGGTGTTTTTCAAATGGACTTGGATTATATATAATACATGCATAGTAGAATCATATTCTTCAGCCATGAGAGCCACAGATAAAGTTAATCTCAGTCAAATGTTGCTCTGAATTAACCAGTGAAAAGTAAGGCTCAGCTCAAATAGGGGAAAGAGGGATATTGCAAAACACACCATTCACACCATTTTCTTCCTTACATTTTATATTTGTTTCCTGGAGCTGCTGTAACAAATTACCACACACTAGATGATTTAAAACAAGAATCTATTCTCTCATAGTTCTGGAGGCTAGAAATCCTAAATCAAGGTGTTGGGAGAGCCATGCTTTCTCCAAACCCTCTAGGGATGGATTCTTTCTCATATCTTCCAGCTCCCGATGGCCTCACATGTTCCTTGGTTTGTGGCAGCATAACTTTAATCTTTGCCCTGTCTTCACATAGCTGTCTTCTCTGTGTCTGTAGCTTCACATGGAGTTTTACTCTATGTGTCTCTGCTCACATTTCCCTCTTCTTACAAGGACGCTAGTCATACTGGATTAGGGCCCACCCTAAGGACCTTAACTTTACTTGACTTTGTCTGCCAAGATCCTATTTCCAAATGAGGTTATATTCACTTGTATTTACAGGTACTTGGGGTTAGAAGTTCAGCATATTTATTTTGATTCAACTTATAACATAGCTTTTTGGAAGTGTTTTGTTTGAGAAGGCATGGGAGAATTTAGGCAAGTTAATAAGGAAAGGACAGACCAAGGAATTTCAAGGTAAAACTATATTTTTCCCAGACAGTCATACACATTTCTTATGTATCCTTTATCTCCACTCATCTTCTCATAATGCAACAGCAAGAGGGTCTTCAGGCTGGGCACAGTGGCTCACGCTTGTAATCCCAGCACTTTGGGAGGCCGAGGCGGGCAGATCACCTGAGGTCAGGAGTTCAAGACCAGCTGGCCTACATGGCGAAACCCCGTCTCTACTAAAAATACAAAAATTAGCCAGGTGTGGTGGTGGGTGCCTGTAATCCCAGCTACTCAGGAGGCTGAGGCAGGAGAATCGCTTGAACCTGGGAGGCGGAGGTTGCACTGAGCCAAGATCACACCATTGCACTCCAGCCTGGGCAACACAGCAGGACTCTGTATCAAAAAAAAAAAAAAAAAAAAAGTCTTCTATTCTACACAAAGTCCAGAGAGAAGATATGTAGAAAACATTCAGAGGTAGACAGTTTTCTATGAACAGATCACCACAGCAGTCTAGGAAGGGATTAAGAACAGGAAACTTGGAGTTAGGTAGATCTGGAGTTCAGCACTGCCATATGCTAACTGTCTGACTTTGGCCAATGCAACCACTTTTCCAAGCATCAGTTTACTCATCTGTGAAGGGGATGATAACATTATGCACCTCTTGGTGTTTTTATAAGGATTACCTGAGATAAAGCATATAAAATCCTTACAATAGTGCAAAAGTACAAATATTTAAGCACTACATATATTGTGCATGATTATTTCTCTGGATCCTCTTCTGGGATATGGATTTCACCTTCTTAAACAGACCCTATACATGTGTGTTTTGGAATTCATTAAAATAATGACTTAAGTTATAAACAATAATCTTTTGAGCATTTTAAAATATAAACAAGGTTGTTAAAATTCATAGGATCCACTTTGGGAGGCCGAAGGGGGCAGATCACCTGAGGTCAGGAGTTTGAGACCAGTCTGGCCAATGTGGTGAAACCCCGTCTCTACTAAAAATACAAAAATTAGCCTGGCATGGGAGGCTAAGGCAGGAGAATCGCTTGAATCCGGAGTTTGCCTTGAGCTGAGATCTCACCACTGCACTCCAGCCTGGGCAACAAGAGTGAGACTCCATCTCAAAAGAAAAAAAATCATAGTATCATAATTTTTATAAGGATATCTCAGTGTTAAATGGGCTATGCTATTAGTTACTGTGAATTCAGAAAGCCAATATGATAAACAACTTTTAAAGCTATTTTTTTTCTTGAGTAATTCTTAAATCAACAGTAAAGCAAACAAAAGTAATTTGACAACAAATATTTCTGTAGCGGTATTATGTCAATTTCTTCTTCCCTATAATTTTGAGAACCAGTGTTACGATTTTCTCAATTTTCACTTTCTTGGGCTGCATAATGTGAATGACAAATACCATTTCATTGCCATCTTTATTCTGTCAAATAAGAAAGACCAGCTTTACAAAATTCCTTTCAAGTAAATGATTTCCAGAGAGAAAAAAATGAGTGAATTCTAAAATTATAAATTACTTTCCTGTATTGAAAAGGCTAATCTAGTCTAAAGCATAAAATATATTCATTCATAATGTTTAAAAATAATACTTATTAGAAAAATACATTCTGACCATATTTTGGTCTAAAGAAAAATTAAATTTGTCAGAAGAGAAACATATAATTATAGGTAAATAATTAATAAAGAGAAGTTCTTTGTGTATCTATAAGGGACTACAGAGAGGAATTTTAGGAGACAGAAAAATCTACCAACTCAAATTATCTAATTCTGTTTGAGCACATTAAGAAGTCATTGGTATTCTCTGCATTCTCTGAAGCCAAAATTGCTTTGAGCTAAAAAAAAAACCAGTCGTCTTTCCCATAGTGATGTGTTCTACCAATTTTCTTCTTGTTGTTTGCTGTCTTTTTATTGCAATGCAGAGATGTTCATAACACAAAGAAAAAGAAAAATTATTTGCTTTTTGGAAAAATCCTTTACTCACTAGTACCCATTGACATGTCAAATATATTGTATCTTGATTAAGTAAAATATACACTATTGTTTTTTTTTTATTTTTCAACTTTTATTATAGGTTCAAGGGGTGCATGTGCAGGTTTGTTACAAAGATATATTGTGTGATGCTGAGGTTTGGAGTGTGAATGAATCTGTCACCCAGGTAACGAGTACAGTACCCAATAGGTAGTTTTTCAGTCCTGCCCCATTGCTTGCTCCCTTTTCTTTTATTCCCCAGTGTCTGTTGTTCTCATTTTTATGTCCATGTACACTAATGTTTAGCTCTCACTTCAGAGAGTACGTGTGATATTTGGTTTTCTGTTTCTGTGTGAGTTTGCTTAGAATAATGGCCTCCAGCTGCATCCATGTTGCTGAAAGAACATGATTGTCTTCCTTTTTCTGACTGCATAGTAGTCCATGGTGTAAATGTATCTACATTTTCTTTACTGAATCCAGAGTTGATGGCCACCTGGGTTGATTCCATATCTGCTATTGTGAATGGTGCTGTGATGAGCATATGAGTGCATGTGTCCTTTTGTTAGAATGACTTATTTTCCTTAAAAATAAAATTTCCTGTCATTTATTTTGATATCTTGGTTTAGGATTATGGAGAGATTTTCCCTACTGAAAACAAACCCACTATTTCTCCTTTGACAAGAAATAAAAATTTAAGTAAGGTCATATTACTTTTACAAAAAGGTACTATTAGGAACAAGTGCAGCCCAAAATGATTTTGTGCATGAGGAGACATTTCATATGTCCCTCTGTGTTCAGAAGTGAGTAGGTTCTTTCTGTACTCCTAAATCTTCCTCTTTATGACTGCTAGCCTGCATAATCCATGAAGGCAGGGAATGTATCTATCATGTTTACTAGCACAGTGCCTCACACAAAGTAGAACCTTTTTTTTTTTTTTTTGAGATGGAGTCTTGCTCTGTCATCGGGCTGGAGTGCAGTGGCACGATCTCTGCTCACTGCAACCTCTGACTCTCTGGTTCAAGCAATACCCCTGCCTCAGCCTCCTGAGTAGCTGGGATTACAGGCACACACCACCACACCCAGCTAATTTTTGTATTTTTAATAGAGACAGGATTTCACCATGTTGTCCAGGATGGTCTAAATCTCTTGACCTCATGATCTGCCCGCCTTGACCTCCCAAAATGCTGGGATTACAGGCGTGAGCCACCACGCCTGGCCACAAAGTAGAATCTTTATACACACACACACACACACACACAGGCACACACACACAGTAAATTACATCTGTTCTTTATTTAGGGAAAGAATATATGAGCACAGTTAGACTGCCTTAAAAGTAATTTTTGCAGGTGATATTATGTTATAAAAACAGTTGTAATAACAGGGTATCACATTTCTTAATTACCTTCAGTTTATCTGACTTTGTAATCCATGTAGATATTGGTAGTCAATGACTTGCACCAGGTAAATTATAGTGAGGACAGGAGCCAGTGTGTGAAGGACTGTTCCTCATTTTGAACGTGAAAACCAAGGAAAAAGTCAGATCACATCCTTGCACATTAGACTCCCAGAGGCTGTAGTTGTCACACAGCTGAATAATAGAATATGAACTTCCTATTTCCTCCTAGCTAGTTACTAAAATTAGATAGGGGACATCCATCCCATCTGGAGGACCAGTGTCCTGTGATAAATAGTGATTTCTTGAGCAACTCTATACTATACTCTGCAGATAGGATGAAGAAATACATTTTGGAACATTGACAAAATTCTTTTGTGATGTACAGTTCCCTAAATTTCTGTTTCACTAAGTACTTCCTTATTTGGCGAATGCCAGCACAACATCATTATAGCCTAATACTTGCATAGCAAAGTTGTGACTCTCTTGGTGTTTTGATTGGGAAGGCTTAAGTCAGAATATCTGAGCCTCTTAGGGGGTGATCATCAATTTTCATAGAGATATGATCACATTTTTCCTTTCCTGGCAAAGCTTCTTTCAGAGGTAGGAGTTAAAGGACACAAAGAAAGAACTGGGCTAAATGATTAGCAAATATAATCAATGTGATACATGCACACACACAATCACAATTTTTTTTCCAGGTGGTGTTTTTTTTTTGGTTTGTTTGTTTCTGTTTTAGACACTTCCAGAAATCAAGCATTCAATACAACAACAAACAAATGCTCCAGGCAGTTACCACATTAAAGGTAAAACTACTGCTATTTTCAATAGATAAAATTATATTAGAATGGGCTTTTATTAAATAGAAATTCTAACTTAAAATGAAGCAACATATCTTAAGAATAATCCTACTGAAGAATATCATTTATTTATAGCTCCCTCTAGCTTTCCTACTTAAGCTCTTAAACTGGAAGCTTTTCACAGAGGGAAGAGTTTTTACCTGGGTGAGATGATACTAAACCTTGCCCAAAGACTGTACTGTTTTAAGTCTCTATGTTCTCTGAGCCTGCCACTTCAACCACGGTACTCAAATCTAATTGGAATTTGAAAACCTGCTGTGAGTTTCTTCATGAGTTTTTTTTTTTTTTTCTCTTAAACAGTTGTGAGAGAAAGGCACTGGGATTCTGTCTTCAGATATCTAACATTTTATGAATTTATTTTCCAGGTAGCGGCCTTTTGAATTTTCTTTTCTTTGTCATACAATGCAACTTGTTTTTTAGTTTCTACTGGACAATGGGGTTTGCCAGTTTCCACAGTAGATTATGATTCCTTGATGTTTTGAAGGCTGTTTTCCACATTGGAAAATGGGGGCATTTAAAAAGACTTGAGATTTTTAGATCTCTTAGAGAAATTTCTGTACCTATGGGCCATTTTGTGGAAGCTCTGGAAAGGTTACTTGAGGGGTTAATAATGAGTATGATGACAACTTCTCCCCAACTCAACAGAAGATCATTAGTAATACTAGAAGGACACTCTCTTGGCTCCAAGAATTTAATGTTCAAACTGGAAATTACTAGAAGTCATATAATTTAATGGAAGAAGCTGCTGAAGCTCAGAGAAGTAAAATGACTTCTCAAAGACTCCACTAGTTAGAAAGTGCAGCCAAGACTGAACCCCAGGCATGCTGACCAATTTAATGCGTATTTCAGATAATTTCCATAGATAGCAGGATATGGACTCATCCTTTCATCAAATTGATGAGATTATTTATTGTGCTTAATTTGTAATCTCTCCATGAGCTTTCATCAGTCAACTTTAAGGTAATTCTTTGATATTGATTAGTTAGCAGCTACATTAAAATGTCCAGAAAAGTACCAATGAGACGGAGGAAGTAAAAACCCCAGAAAAGTCAAAGGCCCTCTTGTCAACGTCAGTTACAGTTGAGGAGATGACAAGGTTCATAGGACCTACACCTAGATGTTGAATGTTGCATTTTGAGTTTATGTTTTTTCATTCAATTATATGTTAACAAATTTCTCTCTGATATGGCTATACCAAGATTCACTCTCACGAACCAATCCTTATGTGATCATTGCATGTTAGACATTGCACTAATTATTTTATGCATATCGGCTCATTTGTTTTCACAATCATCTTACACATTGAAGTGCTGGTATGGTTATCCTTGCTTTAAAGATAAGAAGTTGGAGGCACAGAGAGATCAAGTAACTTGTCCGAGGTCATCCAGCTGGAAAGTGGCAAAGCCAGGATTTCAAATCAGTCTGATTCTCACAGGCACACACTTTATTTACTTCTCAGTACCAGCTACTTCACATCCTCCCCAACATTATTATGACTGGAATTTAAAATTTTTGTGAATATGATGTTTGTTAAATTGTATGTCTTTAAATTTTGCACTGTGCTGGTTAATAATGAGGCTGTTTTTTAATATGTGTTTTTTTTTTTCTGTGTTTTGGCTTCTCATATTTTTGTACTTGTGAAAGATTTTTTTCTATGTATCCTAAATATTCATTTCTTCTTGGTAGTGGGCATTGTAAATAAATTCTACTAAAATGTGGCTTGTTTAATACATTTGTTTATAGTGATTTTTGTTTTATGTAAGTTTCATGTAGTTGAACTTGTCCATTTTTTTCTCTGAATGTTTTGTGCTTTTTTGGTCTTATTTAAGTAATTTTTCCCTGTTTCAAGGTTCTGAAGATATTCACTCAACTCTTTTTATGAAAAGTTTTAACCTTTTGGCTTTCACACTTAGGAATTTAATATATATAGGATTAAATTTTATTTATGTTGTGAGGTTAAGAATCCAGTTTTTAACGTATGTATAACCAATTATTACAGCAGGATTTATAAAATAGATGATCTTTCCATGCTGATTTGTAACGACTTATATCTTACATATGTATCAGCTCTCCTGTCTATCCTTAGATCAATGATACATTGTCCTCTTATACCTTTATATTACCTCTTGATAGCTATCGGAGTGAGTTCTAACCATATAACTCTTTAAAATTGTCTTGGTTATTCTTGCCCATTTGCTTTTCCATTTAAATCTCTGAAACTGTTTATAATTTCCAATAAAATCTGCTGATATTTTGATTGGAATTATATTGAACATATAGAAGAATTTGCAGATTGACATTTTTATGTTACTGCATCTTCCAGATTCCTGTTTTATCTCTCCATTTATCTAGGTCTTTTAAAAAGTATTCCCAAAGAATAGTCCACATTTCTACATAAAAGTCGAATACACCTTTTATTAGTGTTATTTTTGTTTGCCTCATATTTCTATTGATATTATCATTATATCTTTATAAAGTTATATTTTATAATTACATATGACATGCAAGAATTTAGTTGAGTTTTGTAAATTCATATTATTGCCTAGTATTTTTGCTAAGCTCTTAATACTCTAGTAAATCTTGGACCCGCAAGTGGTGGCTCATGCCTGTAATTCTAGCACTTTGGGAGGCTGAGGAGAGTGGATAACTTGAGGTCAGGAGTTCAAGACCAGCGTGGCCATCATGGAGAAACCCCATCTCTACTAAAATAAAATACAAAAATTAACTGGGCTTGGTGGTGCATACCTGTAATTCCAGCTACTTTGGAGGCTGAGGCAAGAGAATCACTTGAAGCTGGGGGGCGGAGGTTGCAGTGAGCCAAGATTGTGCCACTGCACTCTGGCCTATGTGACACAGCGAGACCCTAACTCAAAAAAAAAAAAAAAAAAGATAAAACTATAGTGAGTTTTTATAGAGTCTCATAAATTGTGAATAATAGCAATTTAATTTTTGCTTTTCAATTTATTTTTTTTTTTTGAGACAGGGTCTCACAGTGCTGCCCAGGCTGACCTCGAACTTAGCCTAGGCAACATAGTGAGGCCCACGTTTATATTTTTTTGGTTCTTTGCTTATAATAAACTTTAACATGTACAGGATTTATTATCATTGCCTCACCTCAGACATAAAAATTAAGTCAATAGGAAGTGTATAATTTTATTTGCTGTAAGTAAATAATAATCTACTGTATTCCAAAAAATGTGTGTATACATTCAGTATATTAATATATTGAGACATAAAAATTTAACAACATGTTATCATATTAACAAAATTCCCTTTTAGTCCTAGTTTGTTGTGAATTTTTGCCAAGAATAGTATTGAATTTCCATAAATGCTTTTCTGAGTCTATTGAGATGATCATAGGTTCTCTAGAATGTAATACTAGAATTTTAGTTTCACTTGCTTGTATACTCTCAACATTAATCTTAAAATAATTATATTGTATTTTTGAGGTTTGGATTTTTCAAAAAAACTGTTCCTTAGCTCATTCTATTTTGTACCTCAAAATTTACTTACAGATTCAACATCCTTTTTCTCTAATTGTATCTTTTGGAGGATTACTCAGAAACAACTGTTAGTATCACTGTCTCTTAGCTTTTGTTGATTTTAAAATATATTTATTTCTACTCATTTAAAAATATGTTATAGTTTTTCTGCTTTTAAATCAGGTTGATAACTACTTTCTCTTAATACTTTTAAAGATATTCCATGATCTTTTGGCTTCTAATATTACTGTTTAGAGAGAAGAATAGTATCTCAATTTATTACTCTTTTTTGGAAGTTTGGTTGTTTTTATAAACTTTGTCAGTGGTGCTGTGCAGTGTCAGTCGATGGGTCTAGATATAGATTAGTTCTGTTTTTTCTGGTCGTCATTTTTTGTGCTTCATGAATCTGAGTTCATCAAGACCAGAAAACTTATAATTATTTTTACAAAAGGTGCTGCTCTCAAATTTTCTCTGCTCCTGAGATGATCTTTATTCAAATACTAAGACTTTTATGTTTTGAACTCCTGGCTTCAAGCAATCCAACTGCCTTAGCCTCCCAAAGTGCTGGGATTACAGGCGTGATCCACCGCGCCGGGCCCTTGGACTTCTATTTCTGTTAACTGTGTCAGTCTAAACCTCTGGCATATTTTCCTCCTCTTTGTGTTTCTATTTTTCCTTTGTTTAGGTATTTTGTCATACATTTTCTATATCACCATTTAGTTATTTTTAAAATATGTCAATTCTTTTTCCATTAAGTGTCTTGTTCAATTTCTTAAATTTTGAGACCTTATTTTATATCTTCAATCAATAAGCATGCTTGTTTTATAGCTATATCCAGTGATTCTATTATCTGAGGTACGTAAGAGTATCTATATCCGGTCTATGTGGGGTCAGTTGTCATTTGATCATTTAATTTATAATTTATTTTATTTTCATCTTATCCAAAGAGGCTTTGTGTTAATCCTGTAGGTTAGACTTGAGTCTTATTCCTCAGAGAAGGTTTACATTGGGTTCTGCTGGATTCTCTTATTATCAATTCTTTCATTCCATTGACTAAAATGTTTATACCGAGAACCTATTATGTACAAGGCACTTTTCCAGTTGATTGAGATGTATCAACAAATATAAAAGACAAAATTCCTGCCCTCCTTGAGCTCTCAATCTAGTGGGGTGGGGGGTATTAAGTAAGTTCTAGTAGGGGTGGATAATACGTAAGTTTTTTTTTTTTTTTTTTTTTTTAATTTAGAAGATGATAAGTCTTTTGGAAAACAGCAAAAAGTGAATGAGGATTAGGAGATTAGAAGGAGTGGATAGGTTGCAATTTTAAATTGGGTGGTAATAGAAGACTTCATTGAGAAGCTGGCATTTTAGCAAAGGTTTTATTGGGTGAGGAAATTTTCAGTACACATATACAGAAAAGAAGGCTCAAGACAGAGAAGAGAATGAGAAGACAGAGAAGAGAATGAGAAGACAGAGAAGAGGATGAGAAGAGAGAGAAGAGAACCAGTGTGGCTGGTATTTTTGAGCAATAGGCAAGAAGACAGCATGGATGCTGTCTAAGTGAGGAAAAATAAAGATAAATTACTAAGTGAGAAAAGATAAAGTCAGAGAAGTAACAAGTTTCTTTTGTTTAATTTATTGGTTTAGAGATTCCTGCATCCCATAGGTAATATAAATGCATATGTTAAAATTAGGTAAGAATAGGCCTACAATTTTAATTCTGAAGAGAGGCCTATATATGTTTTTTATGACCAACTGCACTGTTTGAACAGACAGGCTTCTTGTACCTCAACTATTGCTGGTAGATGAATTTTCTTATCTACCTTTTCATGAAGTTACAACGCTTCAAGGGTTGAGAAACTTTTCAGGCATATCAGTTCCAACTCCTCACCTTGCTCAAAACCAAGGCCTATTTTTCTGTCCATAAGTGGCCATTAAAACCTAAGTTCTTCAGTTTCTGAGGCTGAAAGATCCGATAGCCCCGTGTTATTTCACATTTCCCACTCTTTCAGTTTCTTCTTTGTTTCCAACCCCTGAGGACTTCTCTTGCTTTCTTGACAACTGAAACATGCATTTAAAATACTATCTGTAATATTTTATTTAACATTTTCCAGGTGCTTTTTAGGCAGTTCAGTTTTCACATTTTTGAAAACAGAAGTCCAAAACACTTTCTATATACGAGTGGGGAGACAGAGGTAAAGGATATATTTTTCCTGCCTGAAGGAACTCACATATTAGAAGTAGATATAGAAACATATGATTATGTTTAACTATAATCACCACTCTGATAAAAGCTAGTAAAAACTGCCATGAAAACAGAATGTAGATAGGTATTCATCTGAGTGGGCTGAGATGAAGAAGGCATCACTAATGATGCAATAGATGATGTGAGCCTAGAATAATTGATAGCAGGCTGCCATGTGGAGGGAGAAAGCTTTTGTGTTCAAAGGCTTAGAGGAGAGTAACTAGGCTTCTGGGGCCAAACGGTGGTGCCTTGGGAAAGACGGAGGTGTGGGAATATTATGTGCTTAAGGAGGTAAAAAAGATGATTCAGAGGATGAACTTAAAGGAAAATTTCTTATTTAAAATTTTATCTCAGCTGAGCATGGTGGCTCACGCCTGTAATCCCAGCACTTTGGGAGGCTGACGTGGGCAGATCACCTGAGGTAGGGGGTTCAAGACCAACCTGACCAACATGGAGAAACCTCATCTCTACTAAAAATACAAAATCAGCCAGGCATGGTGGCCCATGCCTGTAATCCCAGCTACTCCGGAGGCTGAGGCAGGAGAATGGCTTGAACCTGAGAGGCGGAGGTTGCTGTGAGCCGAGATCATGCCATTGCACTCCAGCCTGGGCAACAAGAATGAAACTTCATCTCAAAAAAAAAAAAAAAATTATCTCAATCCCCCTGTGAGTGTCAAGCACAAAGTTAGGGTTTAAAGGAAGCCAGTGTTCCTTATAGAGTGAGGTTTGTACACATGGGCCATAAACAAATTTTCTCTAGGATGACCATCTTAATTTGCCCAGGACTAAGGGAGGGCCCAGGACACAGAACTTTCAGTTGTAAAACTGGCGGATGTCCTGGACAAACAGGGAAGAGATGGGCACTTGAGATATCCCCTTAGAATTTTAACCTCCATAGGAGCAGAAGAATTTTTCAAATGTTACTTGGCAAGTGGTAGAGGATTAGCAGATATTTAATGAAACAATATATACATGAATGAATGTTTTTGCCACACTGGAAGGTATCCGGCTACCTCATCACATCCAATTGACATTTAATAGACACATCCAATTTTACATATCCAAAGTTGACTGGGAGAGGCCCCATCAAATCTTCACCAAAGGGAAAAATAGCCAAATTTTCAGCTCCGGTACCTGGGGCAATACTTAGGCTGTTGTTTCTAGTGGAACAGGGTCAATGTAACGGAAACCAAAGAGAAATAGGAACTCCAAACTCAGAGAAAGCCATGATGAGCAACATTGGAGCAACATTCCCCATGGCCTAGGCACATTATTTAGAGAATAGGCTGTCCCTCTTAAAGAATTTATGATGAAGGCTCCTGCTAGTTTTCTGGCGACCAAAATGAGGCATATATCCATGTCTTCTGGTTTTTCTATTTTTTGGAAAATTTTATGGCCAATGAAAATAGAAACTTTTGCAAAATATATTGTCTTCCTCTGAAATGTAAAGATTTAAGGATTATCGTGCATTTTTCTCTTTCCAGACAACTTGCATTTCTATAGCTTTATATTAAGTACTTTCGGGATACGAGCATATCAGAATAGAATTGGGTGAAGCAGAGGTGGAGGGGATCTTGCCTATGCATAGTGTATACTTCCTGAGCTGTTTAGAAGAGGGGTTGCTATTTGAAGGGAGATGTTTCAAAACAGGGAGTTGGGCTTTTGAAATAAGGCATGGTAAACATGAGAGACATACATTTGATCCCACACTGTATTTCAAAGACATTTTATAAAGGTGCAGAAGAGTAAAGGGAAACATGAAAAAGGGAAACAGGATTCAGTCTGGCCTCCTGTTATGCTGCCTAATGCTGAAGAGACCTCCTTTCCCAACTCTGCCGTTGTTTTCGTTTTGGAAGTATTGATATCCACACTAACAGCATTGCCAACTGGGACATTTTCCCATCCCTTAAAAGAGGGGCCAGTTCATTTGAATGGTATTCTTTTTTTTTTTTTTTTTTTTTTGAGACGGAGTCTGGCTCTGTCACCCAGGCTGGAGTGCAGTGGCACGATCTCGGCACACTGCAAGCTCCGCCTCCCGGGTTCACACCATTCTCCTGCCTCAGCCTCCCGAATAGCTGGGACTACAGGCACCCGCTACCATGCCCGGCTAATTTTTTTTTTTTTTGTGTGTGTGTGTTTTTTAGTAGAGATGGGGTTTCACCGTGTTAGCCAGGATGGTCTCGATCTCCTGACCTTGTGATCTGCCCGCCTCGGCCTCCCAAAGTGCTGGGATTACAGGCGTGAGCCACCGCGCCCGGCTGAGTGGTTTTCTGAACTTTGATTTCTATAAATAAGATTCTGGAATAGTCAAAACAAATATTTATTTTTTTAATATTAAGTGGGAAATGTAGCATGGTTATACCAAACTCATCTAGCCTGCATTCAGGGATCAGTCTGAAAGTTCCTATTTGTGCATCATAATATTGTTTTTCAGATTGATGCTGAACATTAGGAAAGGAGGACTTATTGGCACAATTTTTTTTTTTTTTTTGAGGCGGAGTCTCGCTCTTTTGCCAGGCTGGAGTGCAGTGGCGTGATCTCACCTCACTGCAACCTCCGCCTCCCAAGTTCAAGAGATTCTCCTGCCTCAGCCTCCCAAATAGCTGGGACTACAGGCACATACCCCCACACCCAGCTAATTTTTGTACTTTTATTTATTTATTTATTTATTTATATTATACTTTAAGTTCTAGGGTACATGTGCAAAACGTGCAGGTTTGTTACATGTGTATACATGTGCCATGTTGGTGTACAGAACCCATTAACTCGTCATTTACATTAGGGATATCTCCTAATGCTATCCCTCCCCGCTTCCCCCACCCCACAACAGGCCACGGTGTGTGATGTTCCCCTTCCTGTGTCCAAGTATTCTCATTGTTCAGTTCCCACCTATGAGTGAGAACATGCGGTGTTTGGTTTTTAGTCCTTGCAATAGTTTGCTGAGAATGATGGTTTCCAGCTTTGTCCATGTCCCTACAAAGGACATGAACTCATCCTTTTTTATGACTGCATGGTATTCCATGGTGTAATTGTACCACATTTTCTTAATCCAGTCTATCATTATTGGACATTTGGGTTGGTTCCAAGTCTTTGCTATTGTGAATAGTGCTGCAATAAACATATGTGTGCATGTGTCTTTACAGCAGCATGATTTATAATCCTCTGGGTATATCCCCAGTAATGGGATGGCTGGGTCAAATGGTATTTCTAGTTCTAGATCCCTGAGGAATCGCCACACTCTCTTCCACAATGTTTGAACTAGTTTACAGTCCCACCAACAGTGTAAAAATGTTCCTATTTCTCCACATCCTCTCCAGTACCTGTTCTTTTCTGACTTTTTAATGATCGCCATTCTAGTTGGTGTAAGATGGTATCTCATTGTGGTTTTGATTTGCATTTCTCTGAAGGCTAGTGATGATGAGCATTTTTTCATGTGTCTGTTGGCTGCATAAATGTTTTCTTTTGAGAAGTGTCTGTCCATATCCTTCGCCCACTTTTTGATGGGATTGTTTGTTTTTTTCTTGTAAATTTGTTTGAGTTCTTTGCAAGTTCTGGATATTAGCCCTTTGTCAGATGAGTAGATTGCAAAAATTTTCTCCCATTCTGTAGGTTGTCTGTTCACTATGATGGTAGTTTTTGCTGTGCAGAAGCTCTTTAGTTTAATTAGATCTCATTTGTCAATTTTGACTTTTGTTGCCATTGCTTTTGGTGTTTTAGACATGAAGTCCTTGCCCATTCCTATGTCCTGAATGGTATTGCATAGGTTTTCCTCTAGGGTTTTTATGGATTTAGGTCTAACGTTTAAGTCTCTAATCCATCTTGAATTAATTTTTGTATAAGGTGTAAGGAAGGGATCCAGTTTCAGCTTTCTACATATGGTTAGCCAGTTTTCTCAGCACCGTTTATTAAATAGGGAATCCTTTCCCCATTTCTTGTTTTGTCAGGTTTGTCAAAGATCAGATAGTTGTAGATGTATGGTATTATTTCTGAGGACTCTGTTCTGTTCCATTGGTCTATATCTCTGTTTTGGTACCAGTACCATGCTGTTTTGGTTACTGTAGCCTTGCAGTATAGTTTGAAGTCAGGTAGTGTGATGCCTCCAGCTTTGTTCTTTTGGCTTAGGAATGACTTGGCAATGTAGGCTCTTTTTTGGTTCTATATGAACTTTAAAGTAGTTTTCCAGTTCTGTGAAGAAAGTCATTGGTAGCTTGATGGGGATGGCATTGAATCTATAAATTACCTTGGGCAGTATGGCCATTTTCATGATATTGATTCTTCCTATTCATGAGCATGGAATGATTTTCCATTTGTTTGTATCCTCTTTTATTTTGTTGAGCAGTGGTTTATAGTTCTCCTTGAAGAGGTCACGTCCCTTGTAAGTTAGATTCCTACGTATTTTATTCTATTTGAAGCTATTGTGAATGGGAGTTCAATCATGATTTGGCTCTCTGTTTGTCTGTTACTGGTGTATAAGAATGCTTGTGTTTTTTGCACATTGATTTTCTTCTCGATTCATTTCATTCATTTGATCTTCCATTTCTGATATCCTTTCTTCCAGTTGATGGAATTGGTATTGAAGCTTGTGCATTCGTCATTTAGTTCTCGTGCCATGGTTTTCAGCTCCATCAGGTTCTTTAAGGACTTCTCTGCATTGGTTATTCTAGTTAGCCATTCGCCTAATCTTTTTTCAAGGATTTTAACTTCTTTGCCATGGATTCGAACTTCCTCCTTTAGCTCGGAGAATTTTGATCGTCTGAAGCCTTCTCTCAACTCATCAAAGTCATTCTCTGTCCAGCTTTGTTCCATTTCTCATGAGGAGCTGCGTTCCTTTGTAGCAGGAGAGGCACTCTGATTTTAGAATTTTCAGCTTTTCTGCCCTGTTTTTTCCCCATCTTTGTGATTTTATCTACCTTTGGTCTTTGATGATGGTGATGTACAGATGGGGTTTTGGTGTGGATGTTCTTTCTGTTTGTTAGTTTTCCTTCTAACAGTCAGGACTCTCAGCTGCAGGTCTATTGGAGTTTGCTGGAGGTCCACTCCAGACCCTGTTTGCCTGGGTTTCAGCAGCGGAGGCTGCAGAACAGCGAATACTGCTGAACAGAAAATGTTGCTGCATGATTATTCCTCTAGAAGTTTCATCTCAGAGGGGTACCCAGCCATGTGAACTGTTAGTCTGCCCCTACTGGGGGGTGCCTCCCAGTTAGGCTACTTGGGGGTCAGGGACCCACTTGAGGAGGCAATCTGTCCGTTCTCAGATCTCTAGCTCCCTGCTGGGAGAACCACTACTCTCTTCAAAGCTGTCAGACAGGGACATTTAAGTCTGCAGAGGTTTCTGCTGCCTTTTGTTTGGCTATGTCCTGCCCCTTGAGGTGGAGTTTACAGGGGTAGGCAGGCCTCCTTGAGCTGTGGTGGGCTCCACCCAGTTCGAGCTTCCCAGCCACTTTGTTTACCTACTCAAGCCTCAGCAATGGTGGGCACCTCTCCCCCAGCCTCACTGCAGCCTTGCAGTTTGATCTCAGACTGCTGTGCTAGCAATGAGCGAGGCTCCGTGGGCGTGGAACCCTCTGAGCCAGGCCCAGGGTATAATCTCCTGGTGTGCCATTTGGTAAGACCACTGGAAAAGCGCAGTATTAGGGTGGGAATGACCCGATTTCCCAGGTGCTGTCTGTCACTGCTTTGCTTGGCTAGTAAAGGGAATTCCCTGACCCCTTGCACTTCCTGGGTGAGGCGATGCCTCGCCCTGCTTCAGCTCTCGTTCCGTGGGCTTCACCCACTGTCCTGCACCCACTGTCCGACAAGCCTCAGTGAGATGAATCCGGTACCTCAGTGGCAAATGCAGAAATCACCAATCTTCTGTGTCGCTCACACTAGGAGCTGTAGCCTGGAGCTGTTCCTATTCTGCCATCTTGGAACCGCCCCTTTTTGTACTTTTAGTAGAGAGGAGGTTTCACCATGTTGGCCAGGATGGTCTCAATTTTTTGAGCTTGTGATCCACCCGCCTCGGCCTCCCAAAGTGCTGGGATTACAGGCGTGAGCCACTGCACCTGGCCTTTTGGCACAATTGAAAACCCTCTCAAGTCATTGAAAGAGACCAAATAAATCCTTTTCTCGTTTTTTTCCAAAACTTGTTCTGTTTTTGTCATAAAACAAGGGAGGTATCCAGTTTTTAAAAGATGTTAGAAATGTATAACACATAAAAAATATGATAAGTTCTATAGCATGTTACATTCCAGAAATAACCCTATACTTACCCAACGATAAAAAAGAGATGTGTTGCAAAATCCCTTGTGAGATAGCAAAGGAAAACAGATCTAGTCACAACTAAAATGGAAATAGTGTTTAATCAAATGCAGATAGTGAAGGGATAAATTCAGTCTATAAACTATAACAGGGCAGCATGACAGACTGGGTTTTAATCCTATTACACAGGCAGGAGGTGCATGCTAAGCTGGAAATTGCTGCAGTTACCTACACTGGTGATTTACAGGATGGTTGAGAAAAAAGTAATGAAACCAATTTCTCTCTCACTTGTACTGGAGGCTTTTTCGGGTCTTTGAGTGTAGAGAATGGTAGAAGATTACAGCAGAGCAATCTAATACTAAAAAACTCCACACAGATATTTAAAAATCTAATAAAAATAATCAGAGCAGGGTAGGGAGAGGAGAAAGAAGCTAAACATTTGGGAAGTCCTCTTCATAAAACTCTTCTATAAGAATGTCTTAAGGCCATCTATATGTTCTGTGTAGCAGCATCTGCCCCTCCACCCCATCATTTAACAGAGTGTGCAGCATTTGGTTTGAAAATATAACATGGTTGGCCGGGCGCGGTGGCTCAAGCCTGTAATCCCAGCACTTTGGGAGGCCGAGACGGGTGGATCACGAGGTCAGGAGATCGAGACCATCCTGGCTAACACAGTGAAACCCCGTCTCTACTAAAAAATACAAAAAACTAGCCGGGCGAGGTGGCGGGCGCCTGTAGTCCCAGCTACTCGGGAGGCTGAGGCAGGAGAATGGCGTAAACCTGGGAGGCGGAGCTTGCAGTGAGCTGAGATCCGGCCACTGCACTCCAGCCTGGGTGACAGAGCGAGACTCCGTCTCAAAAAAAAAAAAAAGAAAGAAAAGAAAAGAAAAGATAACATGGTTGATGCTTCCTCGCCCCCAGCATTCATCATTGCTCTCTCTGTAGGTCTGAGCTGGGAGGGTCTTCTTTTTCTTATTTGAACGATCTTATGTTTCCTAAAAAGACTTAATTATATTGGAAGAAAATCTCTGTCTTCCGTCTTCTGTTTTCTAAGCTTTATATATAAATATATATGTATTGTATTTATAGTATATCTTTTTGTGTGTTTGAAAATAATTCTCTGCCAGGTAGAAATTAAGGAGTACTGCCTATGTAAAATGAGCCTGGTTTGGAAAGAACACAGGTGGCTGCAGTCAGATAATTATCTTACCGTTTCTGTCTTCATCAACCCCATCCTCAGGTACCTATCTCTGGGTCCTAAGTCTTTCATTGGTCCTTCTTCTCTTGCAGAACTTTGAAACCTTACCTACAACTTCCTAACAGTCTCTCTGGTCCGGTCCCTCTATATATGACTGCTTTTCCTAGCATTGATTCTTCATCCCATTTCTGATATTTATTCCTCTGAAGACCTTGGCTTTATGAATCTGCCTTGTTACTCCTTCTTTATCTCTCCGTTCCTGTCCTCCTCCTCCTCACCTTCACTCAATCACGGGGAGACCCCTTCCAGTCTGGCATTGTCTCTTGAGTTATGGCAATTGACTCCTTCCAATGAGAGTCTTCTGCAGGCTTTGCCTTTTCTTTGATATGAGGAGAAGTACAGAATTATAGATACAGACATACAGACAACTGTCGTTTGATTGCATCATCCTGTAGATTATTTGTTCAAAGAGGGTCTTGCCTGCTGATGTATGTAAATTAATCCATAAAGGGAAAACACTGCTTAAACCAAGAGCCCCTGGGTCACTAGAGTGGGTGAAAATTCCGTTTCTTTCTACCAGTCCTAAATTTACCAACTTTCCCAATTAGTCTCATATCACACATACCACAGTTTGCTTACGAGAAATTGCCGCCGAGTTTGAATATGATTGGGTAGTTAGAGGAGTATTGATAACCTGCCTCTAGTTCTTTATCTTGTAAGTTCCACTAAAGTCTAATTATGATTGAATATTGGACTCCAAGTGACTCCTGGCTTGCTCAAGTAACCAAAACCAGTGCCCCATGCTGTCAGTTAAAGAAGGAAGACTCTTTTTCAAGACGGTTGTCCCTGGGAAATTGGTAGCTCCCCTGTTCACCTCACTGGGGAGTTTTATGTCACCATTTGCTTAGGAAGCTGGGAAGCTGTTCAAGATCTCCCTAAGTGTGGCCGGGCGCGGTGGCTCAAGCCTGTAATCCCAGCACTTTGGGAGGCCGAGACGGGCGGATCACGAGGTCAGGAGATCGAGACCATCCTGGCTAACACAGTGAAACCCCGTCTCTACTAAAAAAATACAAAAAACTAGCCGGGCGTGGTGGCGGGCGCCTGTAGTCCCAGCTACTCGGGAGGCTGAGGCGAGAGAATGGCATAAACCCGGGAGGCGGAGATTGCAGTGAGCTGAGATCCGGCCACTGCACTCCAGCTTGGGCAACAGAGCGAGACTCCGTCTCAAAAAAAAAAAAAAAAAAAAAAAAAAAAGATCTCCCTAAGTGTTACACAGGGACACCCCTGCATCCCCCTCACCCCCACTTTCTGCCTCACAGGTTTCTGATATGCAGTGGCCAAGCGGGATCAAAAAAGCAGATGAGGTGGGGTTATCTTGTGGCTATTTTTTGTATTGTTTTGCTATTTTCTATATAGAGGCAAAGACTAAAGAATTTTTACCTCTTTCGTTTTGATGGTATATTTCTTTGGATCACACCTGTCTAACCCATCTTGAGAGACTTTATTAAGGTCTGATTTAGCAATAATAGGATTTGAGGAAATTTGAAACTTAAATATAATAACTACCTGTCATGACTGGTTAAAAATATGACAGTGATGCCACAGTACAGCTACTTCCCAGTAATCAGAACATTTCTTTCTTAACTTCTGCAGCCTAATTTAAGTCAGCCTCCACAGCTCATAGTTTCACCCTATCTTCCTTATATCAGATCATTCCATCTGAATCCCTGAGACTCTAAAGCAGCATTAGGCCTCCCAGGTCAAGGTGTGATGCCATAGTAAGATCACTCAAGCACCATCCATTATCACTCACTTGCTCACATGCAATTATAAGGAAGCAGACTTCTAGCTAATTACAAAAAAAAAAAAGCTGTTCAATTCATTAAAAACTGTTTTACGCTTAGAGAGAGGAAAATACACTTTTAAAATGTGACATGTGAAAATCTATTTTCCAAACAGAAATACTTTGTGAAAGTTGTTATGAATGTTTAAAAACAGGACTAAATCACCTTTTTTTTTCCAGAGTAAAATGGCTTTTTTTTTGGCAGTCTCTCTGGTGATCGGAATTCCCCATTATGCTAATTTTATTTCAATTGTCCAGTCAAGGATAAGGAGGGAAAGAGCAGTGCTCTGACTCCAGCCAGGCTTCGGAACTCTGGGATTGGAATTGAGTTGGGTCAGAAATGACAGCTCACTCTAGGGAATGGTACTAAGGGGAGGACTAAATGGGGTATCCAGAGTAGAAGTGAGTAAAATCTAGAGCAAAATAGTTAAGTCAAACAAATAATCGGTCTGAAGGTTGATGGAGAAAGGCAAACCCTGGTCAAAAATGTGGTTGAAGACAGTGGGATAGAACAAGTGGGTTTTGGTGTGTAGATGCTGGGCAGAGAGAGGGGCTGGCTCCACTTTTAAGGGTATCTGTGGCCACTCAGGAGATGAGGGAGCTCTAAGTGTCTTGGGAGGATTAACCTCTCTTTTATTTTGCCTCAAAGCTTGAGATATATGTAAGAGTAGAGTATACAACAAGAGGCGAATTCCAGCTTTCAGTCACACCTGGAATGCTCAGTAGCATCCCATAACTGCCCTTGGCATGGAGAGTCACTGAAAGCTGGCCAAGAGACTCATAGCGAAGATCAGCCTTGGGAAAAATGTACAGTGGTGGAATTTTTCTTAGAGTTATTCTTCCACTCTCCTCTTTATTCCCAAACAGTGTGTCACTTTCACTTGGTGGGGAGGAGGCTTCCATAGGCAACTTCTCTTTTTTTTTTTTTTTTTTGAGACGGAGTCTCGCTCTGTCACCCAGGCTGGAGTGTAGTGGCCGGATCTCGGCTCACTACAACTGCAAGCTCCGCCTCCTGCCTCAGCCACCCGAGTAGCTGGGACTACAGGCACCCGCGACCTCGCCCAGCTAGTTTTTCGTATTTCTTAGTAGGGACGGGGTTTCACCGTGTTAGCCAGGATGGTCTCGATCTCCTGACCTCGTGATCCACCCGTCTCGGCCTCCCAAAGTGCTGGGATTACAGGCTTGAGCCACCGTGCCCGGCCGGCAACTTCTCATTTTTTAAGCTAGTGGGTCTCTAAATATGATCCCAGGAACTCTGGGGAATTCCTTAACCCTTTTCAGGAAGTCCACAAAGTGAAAACCACTTCTTAGTAATACTAAGATTTTTTTGCCGTTTTTTCTTTTCATTTTCTCAGGAGTGTACATTGGAGTTTTTCAGTATTAGATGGTAACTGACTGAATGCAGAAACAGACACGAAAACCTAGCTGTTTTCTATTAAGCCATTTTTATTTGAAAATATGTAAATCAATGTCTCTCTTGTCATTATTGTGTTGGTCTTGTACAATTAGTTATTTATAAAGATACACTATTTTTGTGAATATATTGTGTTTCTTCTTAGTTTTATATAAATTTTAAAAATTCAGTTTTAATTTCTGATGTAGTTTACCACTTAAGCAAAAGCTTTGGAGGTCCTCAATAATTTCTATAAGTATAAAGTGGTCCTCAGTCCAAAAAGCTTGGGAACATTGTCTTAGGTCTATGCCTTTCCACTGTCCCTGTTCTTGAAGCAGGCGAAGCTGGCATCTGGTTCTGAGATACGATGCTGAGAGCGCCATGCAGGCTCCTCTTATAATCTCTCCCCATTAGTCTATCACTGGTGCCTGACTTATCACCACTTGCAGTTTCTTTATTTGGACTAAGCAATAGACAATGCAGAGAACCCTAAAAGATAAAGCTTATTAAACCTTATCAGCAGTTAGCATCTTCTCAATATTGAACACCTGTATAATAACACATTATTTAGTAGTTCCCAAACTTTAGAGCACATGAGAATAATTTGTTTACTGGAGATTACTCAGGTATTACCTGTTTTCTGGAATCAGTTTTTGGAGAGTTTGGCTCAGGAATCTGCCTTTTCATAGAGTCTTCAGGTTATTTCTAAGTAGACAGTTGGAGGGCTGTGGTTTTTAATATAAAGTTGCATTTTCTTGCTCACTGCATCTACAGCGCTCCATCTACAGCAAAGTACATGATATATAATAATGAGATTTAAATAAATATCTGCTGAATGAAGGAATTAAATAGTACCACTTCAGGTGTCCGGAGTGAAGAATCTTGACAACTGTCTGGTAAGTCAGACTTTAGGAGGAATGTGAGGATATGGAAATGCAGAATCCATGACAACCTGAGGCATTGTGAGCCTCAGGAAAGAAAGAGAAGGAGGGAGGATAGGGAACAGAGAAAGAAGACATGGAACCAACATTAGTGGCTGTGCCCTAGTATAGATCTGGAACTATGCTAGTAGTTTCCATATGTCACCTAATCTTAATTCTCATGACAACCTTGAAAGGAGAGTATTGTTATGTCCACTTGGCTGTCACAGATACTCTCTACCCACCCCACCTCACCCCATGTTTCTGGACTATACCTGAAATACATAAAATGGATACTTGACTATAACAAATAAAATTTTTTACTAGTTCTTCACCCATTCTCTTCATCTGTAAAACAAGGGGGAGGTTGAGAACCAAGTAGATAAATCTTGAAATGTCTCTCAAACATCCAATCTTCCATTTTTCCCTGAACTTATGTGCTGGCTTTCTGATTGCTTTGCCTTTCTCTAGACTACCACCATGTCCACATTCTGGCCCAGAGAAGGGCAAAAGAGTGAGGAAGTCCGAGGCAAGCAACTTTGTTTTAAAAAGCGGTACAGAAATTGCACTATTCACTTAGGAGATGTGCCATCTTAGGTATGTAGGATTGTCCTCTTTAATCTGTCAATGTAGTTAAATGAAGTAATATACTTTCTAGTATAGAATCAATCATGCATTCCTATGATGAACTCAAATTAATCATGATGCATTATATGTTTTACATAGTTCTAAATTTAGCTTGCAAATATTTTGTTAGAATTCTTGCACTTATGTTCATGAATGAGAGTGGTCTATACTTTTCTGTTTTCATTTTGCCTGTAGCTAATTTTGGTATTAAGTTACACCTGTATCATAAAATGTGTAGTAGAATATTTCCCTCCTCTTGTCTCAGAAAAGATTTGTGTAAGTGGGATTTATTTTTTTTTTTTCATTAAAATTTGGTACACTGAGTGGTACATCCTTTTGGATAGTTTTTAAATGACTTATTTTCTTTATTGTTATAACAATTTGTGTTTTTCTATTTAATGTTGAGTCAGTTTTGGACATTTCTATTTTTCTAAGAATATGTCCATTTGTCTGCAAATTAATGGCATAGAGACATAGTATTAACTTATTGTTTTAAATCTCTGTTAAACTCTTAAAATTTTTAGTATTGTTTATATGTACCATTTCTCTCTCTTTTCCCCTTTCTTTTTCATAATCTGTTTTGCCCAAGGTTTGTCAGTGTTATTAACGTTTTCAACATATAAGCTTTGGTTTTCTTCATCCTCTTTATTTTGCTTTATTGCCCTTCTCATCTTTATTTATTTATTTTTTTTCTATTTTTTGGTTGACATTTTTCTAACTTCTCAAGTTGTATGCTTATTTACTGACATTCACATTGCCTCCTATTCTAATAAAAACATATAAAGGTTAAAAATTTCCTTTAGTGTTGATTTAGCTACAGTTCAAAAGTTTTGATATAAAGTTTTTTATTATCTTTCAGTTCTAAGTATTTTATAATTTCTTTTGTGATATTCTCTTGGCCTTTGAGTCACTTGGTTGTGTGTGTTTGAAATTTCCAAATCATGAAGTTTAAAAATACTTTTTCTTGTTATTAATGTATACCTCAGTTAGATTTAAAATAAAGATTTTGGGGTGCATAACACTAGATTTTTGAAATCCCTGCAGATTGGTTTTGTCCCAAACTTTCACTTTCTCATTGCTTGATTTATTTTTTTTAATGTTTCTGTTTCTTCTGGAAATCTTTATCTTGAGAAATAAGAGCATCATTTAAAACTCCTGAGAAGCAGTTAAGTGCCTGGGCTGTGCAAATAGCCTCCCCCATTATTAAATACTGTGTCTCCCTTCTTTCTTCTTAACGACTCCACAGTAGCTAGCTAGCTAGCTGTGACACACTGAGATTTGAGCAATGCTCTTTTATCATCTCATCACAACAGTATGCTGCAGCACAGCCCCTCTATTACACCTTATCACCTGATTGATTTCCACTCAGGTTCTTTAGGGCAGTTATTCCTGTCTATGCTACTCAATCTTTGGTCAACAGTATAAAATTCAAATCCTTCTGATGTTGTTTCTTTCTCTCCCATTCTAATCTGATTCCCTTACCAATTCTTATCATGATGCCCTTTTGAATCTCAGGTTCTCTTTAAACCTAAATGGTAAACCTTTTCAGGATCCTCTTGCTAATATTCTCATTCATTTGAAACTGAAAAAAGAGAACATGGGGTCTGGCAACTAGAAGACTGCTGCTTTTCTCTTTATAGTCTTCTCCCTCTGGACTCATCCTATTGAATACTTCCTTCTTCTTGAAAGAGCTGTTTAAATTGACGGTCTTCACTTCTTTACCTCCCATTCACCTTTTAACTCATTGTAGCAGAGCTTCACTTCTTACTTGTTTCTGCAGAGATACAGGGAGTATTCCTGCCTGAGACCCAAAGAAACACCATCCATCCACAAATGACTACATTGTGCAACACAGGAATGTGGTGCCCAGGTCCTGGTTTAGTCTTCAGTCGTCGGATCCATCCCTGAAGACTAAGAGCAAATCTGTCTTTTGCCAACTCACATAGGAGTCATGTGCAGTTTATTCAAACGTGCTTGGTTTCCAGAGATTTCTGTGAATCAGATCTATTCTCCACAAGGCATACAACATAATATTTCTTAAATGCAAATCGAATTATGTCTTCCCATTACTTAAAACTTTGCAAAGTCTCCCTAAAGCTCCTAAAGTAAATTTAAAAATTCGTTAAGAATGGTTTACAAGCCCCTGAACCATCTAGTCAAGGCTTTTTTACTTAGATTCGTGCTGTTTCTCCATTTCTGCTATACTAACTACAGTTCAGTTCAGTACTTTTCTTCTTCTTCTCATTTGTGCTTCTCAAAAATAACTGTAGCATATGCTGGGAATGTAACATCCTGAGATAGGGAGGGCTGGCTAGAATTGTTCAGTCCAGCTTTAGAAAGAAGATATCTTCAATGCACTATCCCAGCTATTCACATTATCAGAGGCTATTAAACCTAAAGCAGACCCCTTTCTGGTGTGATGCAAGTGATATCAGCTGTGATATAAGTGGGGCATGTGTTGTCAAGCCTTCATTTGCTTGGGGCAGCTTTTCTGGGCCTTGGGGGTCTAGCATGCAATGGATTCTAGGCTTCTATTTTCCCTTGTCTATCTGTAAGTAATAAATTTGCTTTGTGTAATTTGTGTTAGGTGTTCTGTCTCATCAGAATCAGACAAGTTAGTAACCAGTGACCCTACTTTGCAATATCTATATCCATTTTAGATTATTTGAGGTAGAATTTCAAGGCTTTTACATCATTGGTTTCCATATTTGATATTCTAGAATATATCCTTATGCTTCTAACATGAGTTCTTTAAGTTGCTGTCTGAGGATTATTTCCTTTCATATTGGAGTTAGAGTATTTTAAAACTTTATTGCTTGGAGTCAAGTGGAACTTCTTGTGTCACAGTAAGAGGAAAGCCCACATTTGCCTTTCATTTTATCGCAAAAAATCCAAAGAGAAGAGCATAAAAACTGGCTTACCCGGGTCATTGTTAGCTCCTTTCCTTTCCTTCTCATTCAAATAAGGAGGCCTGGGCCTTCCTCCCTCTGTCCATCCCTGTCACGTTAGTTCCTGTGAAGCAAGTTCTTGTGAGACAATCCTGTTAAATTGTGTTTGGCCTAAAGCTGTCTCCACACATATTTTTAGTTTTGTCTAAAGATTTCTCCTTACATAGTGAATTGTAACCTAACTGGATGTGTAAACAGACAACAACGTACTCTTATACCAGACTCTGAGTTTTAGCCAATCAAAGGTGGCAAACTGTTCAAACTGTGTTCAAACAAGGCAAACATTGACCTGTAACTAATCTGGTTATTGCTGTATTTAACTTCTACTTTCTATATGTTACTTTCCTTTCTCTGTTTATAAATCCTTTCTGACCATGCTGACCAGCTCCAGGGTCGCCCTGAACCTATTTTTGTTTGGGAATGGGGAGGTTGCTTGATTTGTGATTCATTCTTTGCCCAATTAAATTCTGTTAAATTTAATTTGTCTAAATTTTAAACAAAAATAAATCCTCTTATTCCTCCACCCTTTGATTCTATGTCCTTTCTTTGTAAGAAAGAGTTTAACAGTTAATGGTTCATGGCACAATTGTTGACTGGAAAAGAATGGCTTATGGGTATGCAGAGATATGATTTGCCTTCATTCCCCATGGTGGCTAGGCATGGCCTGGGGTTTTCAGTCTGTTTACTCTGCTGCTTCCTACAGAAAGTATTACTTTGTATATGTTTCCTGAGAAAGATTGTGGAGCAATACTTAGTGGACAGTACTTATGTGGCAAGAGATTTAGGAGAGCCTGATTGGTATTTCCCCTTTAGCAACTCTGCAACATTAGAACAGGACACCAGATGTTCTATTTTTATGAAAATCCTAAATATCAGCAGGAAGAAGTGCTAAAGGTGTCTTTAAGACTAAAGGCTGAGCCCTAGTACCTTGGGTTTAGAATCATACATAAAGATCAAGAATGGCCGGGCGCGGTGGCTCAAGCCTGTAATCCCAGTACTTTGGGAGGCCGAGGCGGGCGGATCACGAGGTCAGGAGATCGAGACCATCCTGGCTAACCTGGTGAAACCCCGTCTCCACTAAAAAAATACAAAAAGCTAGCTGGGCGAGGTGGCCGGCACCTGTAGTCCCAGTTACTCCGGAGGCTGAGGCAGGAGAATGGCGTGAACCCGGGAGGCGGAGCTTGCAGTGAGCTGAGATCCGGCCACTGCACTCCAGCCCGGGCGACAGAGCGAGACTCCGTCTCAAAAAAAAAAAGATCAAGAATGAGCAAGTGGTAAAATAAACACTGTCTTTAATTTACTGAGTAGACAGGGAACTTAACCCAAATTTAATTAAGTAAAGGTGTTTGGGCTCTGTTTCAGGGCAATAGTTTAGACCACTAGAAGGGGTCTTATGTAGTCAAATACTTGGTGATAATGTTACAGCTTAATGGGTTCTTCTTGCCTGCTGGATAGAAAAGCCAATATGCTGAGACAGCAGTATGTCAGTAGAGAGTTTAATTACTGCCAGGCAGCAAGTGAAAGGGCAGGAGGTATTTCACAAATCCATCTCCCTGAGAACTTAGAGGCTAGGGTTTTTAAGGCTAATTTGTCAGGGAACTAGGGAATGGGTGCTGCTGATTGGTTGGGGTTGAAATCATAGGGGTGGGTGGCGGGGGGCCACAGGACTGGTTGAGTCAGTTCCCTCATATAAGTCATGGGTGTGGGTTGAGTCAGTCAGTCAATGGAATGCAGAAGTCTGAAAACTATCTCAAAGACCAGTCTTAGGTTTTACAATAGTGATGTTATTTCCAGGAGCAATTGGGGACGTTACCGATCTTGTGACCTCTGGCTATGTGACACTTGAGCAGTAACGGATTATAAAAAAACAGGATACCAAGATAGGGAACAAGGCCTGTTCATTATTTGACTATGTCTACATCTTAGCAGAATTAAGGCCCCTCCCATAATCCTCAAGTTCTGGCCTTTCATTAGTCTTGCAAAGGCAGTTTCTGTCCCCAGAGGGGCATCAGTTTTGGCTAGGAACTATTATCATCCTTGCTTCAAAAAAATTATAAATTAAATTCTTCCACAGTTAGCTTGGCCAACACCCAGAAATAAGCAAGGGCAGGTAACTTGTGAGGTTAGAAGCAAGATGGAGTCAGTTTATGTTAGATTTCTCACACTGTAATAATTTTTGCAAAGGTGATTTCAGTAATAACATAAATATTCTGTACCTCAGTTCTGGGGGAGTTTATCTTAAACCATGTGAAAAAATGTTTCGAGGAAACTTACAGAATCAGCAGAGTGAGTCAGATCATCTTTGGGAAATCACATTAAAGTCCTACAGTGCTTGTGGGGAAGATATGCTCTTTCACTTCGGTGCAGGGTTTCTCAGCCTCAGCACTTCTGATATTTTTGGTCAGATTATTGTTGTGGGGGTTAACCTGTGCAGCGTAAGAGGTTTAGCGACATCACTAGCCTGCCCACTAGATGCCAGTAGCATCCCCTCCTCTATTTGTGACATCCAAAAATGTCTCCTGTGAGGACAAAGTTACCCCCATTGAGAACCAGAGCTTTAGAGCACTTAGAGGCAAAGGTGGCATGCCTGGGGAAGTGCTGTCAGTGGTGGCAGGTGCAGTAGCCAGTGATGATTGAGATGACCATGTAACTGAAGTGATATTGGCAATGTCTACAGCATCAGGAGCAACTTACATGTCACTTGTGTGACGCACAAAAAAAAACAAACAAACGAAAAAAACACTGACAGGGCAAGGAGGGGATACCCAATGACTCTGCTAGTTAGGGTTCTGGAATCAAAACCTATTGCCTTGATTGACAGCTCTTGCCCCCTTTTTAGCAGTACAGTTCAGGGGTGTGATGATCATATACTTCTATCATCACTCATTTATTGACTATTGCATATGTAGGATACCAAATTATGCCACTCCCAAATATGCCTCTTTGACATGAGGATTATTTTGAGATACAGCAGACCCAGGAGAAGTTCTGAAAACAAAGTAGACACTTTTGTAAGAGAAATTTACCCTTTTGTAAGAGAAATTTACATTTATAAAGGAAATTTCCATATGTAAGGGTGTTTCCCTTTCAGTACCAAAAAGAGAAAGATGACTAAATCACAAGAAACTCTTATCAAGGAGAAGACTTAAATTTCCATAACAAACCTTATTCTTGTTTACCCTACTTTTCCTGGTCACCTTCCCATAACGGGCCACCGCCACCCCTTCTTTCTTTGTTTCAGTGGATGATAGTATTTAGCCAATATTCTAAGACATCTATTTGAAATTTACTTACTTCTGTAACTCCCATATATATATGAAGTACACGTTAATAAACTTCTGTTGGTTTTCTCTTGGTAATCTCTTTTGTTATAAGAATTGTTCCAGCTAATAACTTAGAGGGGTGGAGAGAAAATTATCTTTCCTCCCTTACAGATACCACTGTAGTACAGTCACTGTGTTAGTGATTGAGGCAGAAATCAACAAATAGGTCATTGCACCTAATATAGACCTGCAAACAAATAATTATAATAGTACATTAGCAACTGACATCAAGATGACATGTATAAGTTATGATAATGGAGCAGGTGTCATACCCCAATGTGCCTGAGGAAATCAGTGAAGGGTTTGCAAAAACGTTAATACTTAACCTGAAACTTGATGGAAAAAATGCCAATAATTTAGCAGGTAGATTTAGAAAACATGGAAAGGGCACTCAAAATAGAGGAAACAAAGTATAAATAGCACAGAAAAGTAGCAGAACAACCTATCTTCTTAGGTCAAAATACAGTTAATACAGTTGTATTACAAGGTGGTCACTTTTATGAGAGACATTGAATAAGATACAGGGTTAGATGGGTCAGATGGTTACCTCTCCAACTGTTGCTCAAGCTTTTAATGTTGCTGTCTTCATGGAAATCTGTGGTCTGCTAGTAAGAAATGTGCATATAGGCTCAATGCTCCCTGGCTAATAGAATACCAGATACTTGTTTTGTGTGGCTGTGAAATGGGTGGGAATCAGAGGGAAAAGGCAGTAAAGCCAAGATTCTGGTGTGACTTTAGTCACTGGGAATGTCATTGTATTCTAAACTTGCCAGCTGATTCCTATAGAAGGACTACGGGAAAGTGAGGGGCGAAAGATCAAGACAAATCCATCTTCACAGAGAAAAAGCCACATGAACATACATGCCCTTACCACATGTCAGGGTTCAATTTTTCTCTGTAGTATTGTACTCTCTAACCAGCGTTTTTACTACCATATTATTATTATTAATGATTTTATTAGTATTACTGTTTCTTTAATGAGGAACTGGCACTCATGTCTTACAAAACTTCAGTGTAACTTTGCCAACATTTTTTTTTTCCTAGACAGTCCTTGTCTCTTTTTTTTACTCTGCATTGGTATGTTAATTCTTTCCCAATGAGTCAGTAAGGATGGAAATGTTAAATTAGTTGAAAAGACATATTTACATTAGCTCTGAAGAAAAGTACCAGTATCCTGGATTAGCACAAAGCTTTAAAAAATGTATAAAGCCACTGCTTTTATCTACCCTGAGAGGGAAATTGCAACGGATTTTCTGACAATAGAGTAGGAAAACAGTCTGCATACAATACAGTCCTACAGCCCTCCAAGTCACTGCCATAGCTATTCAACTGTCCATAGGGTCCTCATAACTCCTGTGGAAACAGGGACAGAAAAACAAGAGGAACCAACAAAGCAGGCATTGTTAGTGGCCTACTGTGCTGGCTGAGAAGAGATTTGTGCATATTTGGTTCTGACTGTCTTTATCCTGCCCTTCATTATGTTCTCCCCCAACAGTTAAAAAGGGAACTATTCCAATACTGTGATTCTGGTGTTGAATACAATTCAGGTTGGATTTTTGTCACAAAATCGTACTTTAAATATTTACAAACCTCAGCTTAATTTTCAAATCAGTTTCTCCACAAACTATTTACTTATAAAATGTACAAAGAATGAAGGCTTACGTGAAAAAAAAATTAGAAAGGAAGAGAAAAAGCCTCATCATGTTAAAAACTAATTAGGTTTACTAATGGTTAGCGTGTTTCCATGTCAACCTTAGGTACTTTTAGGTAATTTTCACAATGAAATTTTCTATTACAATATCTGTCTTAGAAAAATTTTTACAATAGAAGAGATTCATTTTAATATTGTGCCTCCAAGTGTATTTCTATACTTGTTCAGAAGAGTTTTGAAGGCTCTGTCACAGGGTTGATTTTTTTCTTCTTGCAGTGTACTTGCTAATATTGAATAAATGAGATTTATTGTATTACCTTCAAATGGATTTTTTTTTCTTGTAGAGAGTGTTGAGGGCAATATGTTAAAATATGTGTAAAAAGATTTCAGGTTTTGACACAAATTATAAAATGTAAATTGAAAGTGTAGAGGTGAAGGGAAAACTTCCCTTCTACCCTATGAAAGTTCACTGAAACGAGCTGACAGTAGACAGGTTAATAGAAGAAAAGGCATACAAGTTTATTAATGTGCATGGGGGGAAAATCACAGGAAAGTATTGCCCTCTAACACAATCAGATTCAGAGACTTACATACCCCTCTTCATAGGGGAGAGAGAAATGAAGGTGTAGGCATTTTAGAGGGGTAGTAAATGGCTTTTAGGGGAAATGAATGGGCCCAAAGAGCAGGCAACAGTTTGTAAGTGATTCTCTTTGGAAACTGAATGAGCCTCAAGAGCGGGCAAAAACCTGAGACAAAGTTCCTCTGAGCTCTGGGGAGGTAGTGACAAATTTTGGGAAGGTAAGGGTGGAACTTCACTGTGAACAAACGTTGTCTTATTATGTAGATAGTATCTCCCAGATAATTCCTTGGAGATGCTCCAAGAAGTATAGATGAAGTCTTTCTGGGCATTGTGACAACTTTTGATCTTTTCTCCAAAAGTAAACCTTTCCTGGTTATTTGATGTGATTCCTAGGAATGAGGTTGTATTACTTTGTTCTTGCACTGTTGTAAAGAAATACCTGAGACTGGGTAATTTAAAAAGAAAGTTTAGTCGCCTCACAGTTCTGTAGGGGGTATAGGAAGCATAGTGGCTCCCACTCCACTTCTAGGGAGGCCTCAGGAAACTTACAATTATGGTGGAAGGCAAAGGAGAAGCCAGCATTTCACATGGGTGGAGCAGACAGAACAGAGAGATTGGGTAGGTGCCACACACTTTAAATAAGATCTCATAAGAACTCACTATCGCTATGACAACACCGAAGGGGATGGTATTAAACCGTGAGAAACCACCCCCATGCTCCAGTCACCTCCCACCAGGCTCCACCTCCAACACTGGGGATTATAATTCAACGTGAGATTTGGGTGATGACACAGATCCAAACCATATCAGAGTTTCAAGACAATTTCATTTCTTTTGGAAGAAGTTTCCTTCCTCTGTCAGATAAAAGAACTTCCAGAGGGAGCCCTTCCCTGTGCTTAGTTGGGGGTGAAAGAAAAGGTTGGAAGGTCCTTGGTTTTGAGATCGCTTCTGCCTTCCAATTTTCTTTAACTTAAAAGTGTTCAGAGTTCCAAAGCACTGTACTTTGGGGTATTTTGTTCAAAAACAAAAGTTTTTGTTGTCCCCTTTTGCACTCCCTGACATGTTCTTATTACATGTGGGTACTAGGTTTCTGGGATTTTCTTGCAGTTATAATTCTTTTAAATTAGCCTTTCCCCTAGAAAATGGACACATTCTCCTTGTCTATGACAAGCCGGAGGCATGTGCGCTGCTTTAAATTCCCTCCCGAGGGCTCCGCAGTGAAGCAGTTGCATAGGTTGCTATACTTATTGTGAATACTGCAGGCTGTGTCTGAAGCAGAGTAGACATGATGGCACTACCGTGTTTTGAAGAGGGACATGTTCACATTGGCCACCCACATCCCACAACTCCCTGCCCTACTTGTGGTACTGATCCCTTTTCCCTACCTGGTCAGGTACTGACAAGGAGATGGTTCAGAATTCCTATTGATGAATCCCCAGCACCTGGTGTAGAATTTAAAAAATCACTTTTCATATGTGTGACTATTTACTCCATTTGAGAGACAGAAACATCTCTCCTTCTGTAACTAGATAGTAAATAGAAAGTTTCAACTGGGGCATCCTCATACAATAGCTATGGAATTTCAAAATGAGGTGCCAGGCCAGGATGTAGATTTGGTTTACAACTCTAGGAACTTTCATTTTCAAGAGGGAGATTAAAAGGTCAAGAGAACAGAGATTAAAAGAATATCATGGAAGGTGATTTATCAGGTAAAAGAACCAAGGGGAGTAGAGGGAGCGTTGCCACTTAGTTCATTCTTGGTGATGTGACAGGCATGTCATCAGGGCCATTGGAAAAGCTTGACGAATGTTCCCTGCCGTTGGCAAATACAGAGGGTTGGTGTCAGTTTCTTGCTTGCCCATAGCACCTGAGTAAAGGTGCTGCACCCGAAAAGTAACTGGATTTTCCTGAGATTGTTGGTCAAAGGCATATATATCCCAGAGAGCAGAGTTGGGAGCAGCAGCAGAAAGTTTAGTTCAGGGTCTGTTTAAAAGACACTTCTTGCACTTTGGGAGGCTGAGGTTGGAGGATCACCTAAAGTCGGGAGTTCAAGACCAGCCTGACCAACATGGAGAGACCCCGTCTCTATTAAAAATACAAAAATTAGCTGGGTGTGGTGGCAGGCACCTGTAATCCCAGCTACTCTGGAGGCTGAGGCAGAAGAATTGCTTGAACCCAGGAGGCGAAGGTTGCAGTGAGCTGAGATAGTGCCATTGCACTCCAGCTTGGGCAACAAGAGCAAAACTCCATCTCAAAAGGGCATTTATTATGCAGTGTGGCTGCCAAGGCAAGGGGATCTCAGAAGTAAGAGGAATGGGTTTTCTTCCCAAGGTGTTGCTGAGTGGATAGAAGAGTAACCAGCTGAAGGAGAGACCCTGGCCAGATCAAAGGAATCATGATCAGAAAGCCCCAACAGCTAAGACTCTTGAAATCTACCCTTGAACTTGGACAGTCATGGCTAGAAATGAGGAAGAGAGAAGGAGTCCACCTTGCATTTGAAGGCAGACATTTGTCTGTAGCTGTTGTGGGCTGAAGCAGTCTTCCTTTTGAAAGAAGGTTGAAGTATTGCTTGTCTTGTATAGGATATAATAAATTCCTCTTCAAAGGTTTTAGCCTGTAAATTGTTAAGTACAATGAGTTCTGAGATCCTCTCCAAAGAACTAATGTATCAGTATGTTCAGATTCTCTGTTCTTTGTTCTTCATTTTAGAGTTTAACTTCCTCTGTTCTCTTTGTCTCTTTGCCCCTAGTCTCAGTAAACAACCCCCTCCTAGCCTCTATCACCTGCTCTGTCCTGAGTCACCCCTGGTCACCTGCCGTGACCTGAGTCATCCCGAGTCACCTGTTCTGTAACTGTCCTTCCTGCCAAACTATTCACCCCACCACTCTGACTCGTACCCCTGCTCTCTTTAAAATTGCCAGTCGGAATGAGCTTAGACTGTGTGGTCCAACCCTAGCGAATAGGGGAACGACACAGCAGTAGGGGCTACCTGTGTCAGGGATAAGCACCCCTTCCCCTCCCTTGTTCAGGTGTGCTCTCGCCATTGCTCCATCCGTGAGACGCACCCTTCTATACAAATAAATTGCCTTGCTGAGAAAATTTATGCTCAAGTGCTATTTCTTTTGTGGCACGGAAAGTTTATTTCTAACACTTGGAATGAAGACTTTATTTCTGAATTAAAGGTATGTTCTGTGATTAAAGTGTGATAATCACTTTACTTAAATAAGTGATACCATCATTGGATGGCACAGGTTTCCATCTGAAGTACAGGGGAAAGACAACCACTACTCAGCAGGCTTAAAAGGAGAATGGAGGCACAATAAATGTACTTTGACAGTTTTATTCCAGCAATCCACTAGAATTTTTTGTATTTTTCTAAAACACCTAGGAGTCTCTTACTTGTGTTTAATGTCTCAACGAGGTGGCAACATGGGTTTCTAGACTTTTTGAGACCCAGCACTGAGCAAAACAGAATCGTAAGTATATAAAGCAAAGTCCATAAACCATCCTCAATAAGCAGTGCCTGCTTTCAAGTGCAGAAGGCCCAGGAAAGTCATCAGGTAGTTCCAGAATCAGTTGTTATTGGTCAGCAGGCCTCCGAGGAAGAAAAACAGGGACTGTGAATCTCTGAAAAATGTTTTCACCTGCAAGATGGCATTGTGCTCAGACAAGTTCCTGGTCTCTTTCCTTCCCCTCCCCTCCCCTCCCCTCCCCTCCCCTCCCCTCCCCTCTCCTCCTCTTACCTTACCTTCCTTTCCTCCTTTTTCTTTTCTCTTCCTAATTGATTGTCCAAATGGGCATAGCCATGGTTAGAAGTTGAAGGTAAGGTACAAAATGATGGTGAACTAATCACTTTAAAATTCATAGGGTGACTATAGTCAATAGTAACTGTACATTTTAAAATAACTTCAATAGTGTCATTGGATTTTAAAATAACTTAAATAGTGTCATTTAAAATAACCTAAAGAGTGTTTGCAACTCAGTGGATAAATTCTTGATGAGATGGATAACCCATTCTTCGTGATGTGTTTGTTTCACACTGCATGCCTCTATTGAAACACCTTATATACCCCATACATGTATATACCCACTATGTACTCATGGAAATTAAAGATAAAACAACACAAATTCCTTTCAAGGAGCTTAAAGACTTGTGCATTTTTTGGCCATGCATATGACAGAAGCTTCATTTTCAATTGTAATTATTAAACATTCTTATAAATATTGTGTGGCAGAAGATTCATGGACTTTGTCTCCAACTAGAGGAGCTCTAGCATACTGAGGGACGCTGAGAGGTAATTTCTCCTAAAGGTGCAGCCACCCTGAGTTTGCGTGGCAAAAGCTTCAGGTGCTCCCCACCCCAGATCACGATCCTGGATGGAGCTGGTGTCATTTTGGGAGACTGTATAAAGGGTGGTTAAAGTTTTAGGTATCAAGAGTTTTATTACATGTGTCAAATCCTGGCTCCACAGCATGCTTCTATAATTTATATAAACCCTTTGGGCCTCAGTTTCCGAGTCTGCCAAATGGACATGGTCCTAGAACCCTAAATGATTGTTAAGAGGTATAAATGAAAAATGTACTTAGAATGTTCTGACACATGGTACCCCCAAAATATTCTTTTATTAATTTGTGACATGTTCTCTTTCAACCAGGAAAGGTAAAAGGGAGGAACTAACTGCCTGCCGATTTTGACAACATTTAGCCCTTAGGGAAGAACAGAAAAAGATGAAAATCTAGGATTCTTTCCAGAGTCAAGTGGACTATATGGGTTAGTATTTCCTTCTGAAGGGAGGGCTGGAGCCACATCAAACTGAACAAAATCACAAAGACACTGACACAAGGGGAATTCTCGGGCCCATTTAAAGCTTGATCTTCTTAAACTCAGCTTAGAAATAATTTGTTGCATTTTTCTTCTGCAAGAAGGCTAATCTGCTACTCTGGATATTAATTCCACAGGATGGTAATGAGGCTTTCTGGGAAGTACCAGTTAATAGCTTTAGGTGCCTTTTGTTTGCTTTGTAACTGCTATGGTGCAAACGCTGATTGATTGATGTCAGCAAGAGAGACTGCAGGTAAGAACAACTGGGGCCACTGCAAGGTTTCAGAGTAAAACAGAGGAAGGTTTAGATCTAGCTACATCTGTTTGGATTCATTCAGAGAAGCCACACTGGAGCTGCTCCAGGGCAGAGATTTACAACTCTGTCATCTCCTTGCAGTGCCCAGCAGGCTGGCCGCTCAATAAATATTTGCAATATAATATAAATGGGAAATTTGGAAAAGAAGACAAAATGGGGTGGAGGCAGGGAACAGGGTAGGAAGATTTCAGGTCATGGGGAGATGGATACAGCTGGAAACCATCATTCTCAGCAAACAATTGCAAGAACAGAAAACCAAACACCGCATGTTCTCACTCATAGCTGGGAATTGAACAATGAGATCACTTGGACACAGGAAGGGGAACATCACACACCGGGGCCTGTTGTGGGGAGGGGGGAGAGGGGAGGGAGAGCATTAGGAGATATACCTAATGTAAATGACGAGTTAATGGGTACAGCACACCAACATGGCACATGTATACATATGTAACAAACCTGCACGTTGTGCACATGTACCCTAGAACTTAAAGTATATATAAAAAAAAAAAAAGTAAAGGGAAGCCACGTAGGATGGGAAAGATATTCATGTGGAAGACACTGGGATGCTGACTGCTCCTGTTGAGGTCAGCAGGCAGGGTAGAACAGCTCAGGGCTCTATGGAGGAAGAATGGGATGGGAAGTGATGGGAAGGAGAAGACAAAGAGCAGAAGGAAAACAATTCCGTTTGAGGGTAAGAGCATTTCTCCAGAGCAGGAAAGAGCAATAAAGTCCACACAAAGATCAGCGGAGTTGCCCTGAAAGTGGCAGCATCTGACAGGCACAGTGCTCACCCTGGACAGCTGCAGTGGAGCATGCAAAGGGAACCACAAGAGGAGGAGAGTCAGAGAAACAACAATGGGGAGAATGTTCATAGTCAGTCTTTATTTTGTAATGTCAGTGAGAGTTAGTAGATTATTTTCCTTCTTTTTCTTCCTCCCTTTCTCTCTCTCTCTCTCTCTCTCTCTCTCTCTCTCTCTCTCTCTCTCCCTCCCTCCCTTCTCCATCCTTCCTTTCTATTTTTAGGAGGTTTATAAGATTCACTTTAAATATACAACATAGAAATGCCTCCTTTTCTGGTAACCTATGAGCTCATGAGGCCATGTATGTGGAAAGACTTTAAAGAGGATACTGCAAAAGTCGAGAGTGATTATTAAGCCAGGACCAAGGCTGGGAACCTCCTCATCTCTTGCCAACTCTCAGAAGGGGTGTCTTGGGTGAAGTCCATGTGACCAAATGGAAAGTCAAATGTAAAGTGATTTTTTTAGTTCCCGCTGCATAAACTACTTTTTAGAGTGAAATTGTAAAACACAAAGCTGAACTCCAAAAAGGCCTCTGGGTGCAATATTAGCAGTGTGATAGTTTATGGAAATACTTGAGGGCAGCTGCATTCTGGCCAGCTGCCTGAATCCAAGCATTTCCCCCTAGGTCTCTGACTCAGCCTGACTAAACTAATTTACTCTGAGCACGAGGCACACTATTCACATCAAAAGAATGTACTTAAGTAGCTATAGTGTGGCCTTCCCCTGTGGTTGGTTTTGCTTTGCTCTAGACTGAAGCTTGGCTGCCATCTGGAAAGATGTCCTAACTTTGCTGTTGAGCCAATAAAGCTGGAATAATGTGAAATGGCATAAGCTTTTAAGTCAGGCCACTGGAGAGTGAGAGGCTGCCGTGGGAGGGGGAGGGTATAGTAGTAGGTGAGTGGCAGTGGAAGGCTAGAAATGCAGCCAGGCCAGGCCCTTAACTGAATTTCACAAATGGTATGGCTCCTGAGTAGAATAGTGTGATGGTTATGGCAACAAACTTTTGAGTTGGCAAGACACAAGTTCGAATCCCTGGCTTGGCCCTTTAGTAATTTGGCCAAGTTATTTAACCTCTCTGAACCAATTTCCTCATAAATAAAATGAGGAAAAGAATACCGACCTCACTAGGTTTTCCTAAGGTTTAAATACAATGCATATGTAAAGCATTTAGCTCAGAGTGGTTTTCAACTCTGACTGCACATTGGAATTCAGTAGTGCTATGATTTGAACATGTCCCCAAAGTTTATGTGTTGAAACTCAGTCCCCAGTGCAACAGTGTAAGAGGTTGGACCTTTCCGAGGTGGTTAAGTCATGTGGGCTCCGTCCTCGTGAATGAATTAATACCATTATCTTGGGAATGGGTTAATTTCAGCCCCCTACCCTGCTGTCTGTGACACACATGCTCTCTTGTCCTTCTGCCTTCCACCATGGGATGACGCAACAAGAAGGCCCTCGCCAAATTTGAGCCCCTTCACCGTGGACTTCCCAGTCTCTAGTATTGTAAGAAATAAATTTCCATTCTTTATAAACTATGCAGCCTCATATATTCTGTTATAGAAGAACAAAACAGATGAAGGCAAGTAGGGAGGGTCTAAAACTATCCTCATGCCGCTGCAGTTCAGTTCAGACAAATTCAGTTAGAATCACTGGGACTAGCACCTGGTATTTGTATGTGAGGACCACTCATAGGTGATTCTGATGCACCATGAAGGTTGAGACTATTGTGAACTACCTAGTATGCACTCACGAAAGAACAGCCACTACAGGAGAAAGGTTGCAATGACAAAATGCTGGAAAAATACTTCCCATAGTACTTAGCGTATGCTAAATACTTGGAAACAGATAGCTATTTTTGCTTACCCTAATTTTATTAAGCCATGTTATAATAATTCGTAGGAGAGCTTAACTGTAGGCACTGGAGAACACATATGAAGTATGAGTTTTACTCTGAGGAGTGTTAAGTGTGATAAGAGAAAGCATATCAAACCTTAATGATACTGGATTAAGGGAATATGTATTTTTAAAGTGCAGTGTCAAATTGTTGTCAAAATAAGTCAACATTCACAGTTTCTTACCAAGTTAACTCTTAGTGGAGAGGCAGAGAGAGCAGAGTGGCTAAGAGTGTGATCTTCGAGGCTGACTGTCCATGTTCCAACTCTGGCTCAGTCATTTACTAGCTGGGTGGACTATTTAACATCTCTGTGCCTCAATGTTCAAATGGGGATAATCATGGTACCTGCATCAGGAATGTTGTGAGGAGTAAATAAGTTAATATAAGTAAAGCACTCTCTGCAAAACCAGGGACTTAGTGATTAATACTAGCATCAGCTAGTAGTAGTAAAATACATTCAGTAACACTTAAAATCCTAATTTTACTATTTTAAGTGTAATTAAATTTTTTAAGATCTGAGTGTAAAAAGTGATCAAATTCTAAAGTAATATACATTTGGTATGTCATAGAATCACTTGAAAGCTTTGTTAAAAATTAGAATTCCTAGTGACTCTGGTGCACACAAACTAGGAGAGTTGTCAGTTGGTGAATCCTAACCACAGGGTCACAGGGTCTGCCTCAGTGGGTGGCACTGAGCAGTACAGGACATGATTATTGTATCAGGAGAGCAGCTTCGAAGGAGGTCATGTGCCCTCAAATTTCCCCAAACACAAGAAAACCCTTTCGAAAACAACACAGAACTTCCAAGATTATGTGAAGTCCTCTATGTAAATTGAGAAGCACACGCTACAATTCCATTCTGCAGCAGTGCATGTATCATAAATATTTTAAGCAAGAAAAAAGACTACTAAAAAAATTTGCCAAAAATTCACTGAAATCATGTTTCAATCCTACCAGTTGTGAAGAGGCCTACCCTACATAGTCTATGTTGTTATCCTTCTTTGCCAAAAATGAGTCATGCTGCATCTTTCGGAAACAGAAATTACTCTTCCCCTTATAGATGACATGATCAATACTTATCAGTCTCATACTTAATTAGTCAATACAGAAGTTTACTTTTATAACTTTCATTGAAATTTCTGATATATCATTTTGTCTTGTTTTAATGTTATATCATCTTTTTCAAAACTTTTATAATTTTACATTTGTAATCTCATATATAGTATTGTCAAATGTTTATAATTTTACTGATTTTCAATCTTTTACTCAATATTTTATTACCAGATGTAGAATTTTTTTTAATTCTGAAGTTCACAGGCATTTTATTAAAATTTTTGAAAAAGACAAGCGCCAGCATTCACTCCTAATCTCTGAAATTCTCTTTGCCCTTCTTTCTTCTGAACCCAGGAAGGTGGTGCCCTCTTTCTATTCCAATTTGATTTAAAACTTATTAACTTTGGTTTTGTAGAAACTTAGGACTCCTGAAAAGGTAGCAACTTAACATACATGACTTTTTCTCTCCAAAATTACTTTACATTGACATGTAATCAATGTATTTATTTATAGAGTACCATATGATGTTTTGATATATGTACATATTACATAGTGATCAAATCAGAGTAATTAGCATATCTATCACGTCAAATGTTTATCATTTCTTTGTGTGAGGAATATTCAAAATCCTCTCTTGCAGCTATCTTGAGATATACCATATCTTATTGTTAACTATAGTCACCTGACTGTGCAAAATAGCACCAGAACTTATTCGTCCTTTCTAATTGTAACTTTACCTATTGACCAGCTTCTTCCTGTCTCCTCCACAAGATCTTCCCCAGGCTCTGGTAACCACTGTCCTGTTTTCTACTTTCTACTAACCATTGTTCTATTTTCAACTTTTTAGGATTCTATTTATGAATGAGATCATGAGGTATCTGTCTTTCTGTGCTCGCTTATTTCACTTCCCATAATGACCTCCAGTTCCATTCATGTTGCCACAAATGACAAATTTCCACTCATTTTAGGGCTGACTAGTGTTCTATTTTATATATATATATAACTGTCATATATATAATGTCATATATGTAATGTGTATATATACATATATGTGTGTTTGTGTGTCTGTGTCTGTGTATATATATATATATATATGAAATGTCATTTCCTTGTCCATTCATCCATTATTGGGCAGTTAGGTTGATTTCATATCTTGGCTGTTTTCAATAGTGTCATAATAAAAATGAGTGTGCAGATATGTGTTTGACATACTTTCCTTTAGATATATACTAAGCACTAGTATTGCTGGCTCATATGTTACTTCTATTTTTATTTTTTCGAGGGACCTCCATACTGTTTTTTCTAATGGCTGTATTAATTTACATTCCCACCAACAGTGCATTAAGGATTCCCTTTTCTCCACCTCTTCACCAAGATTTGTTATCTTTTGTCTTTTTGGTAATAGCCATTCTGACTGGAGTCAGGTGATCTCGTGTTGTGGTTTGATTTGCATTTCCCAGATAATTAGTAATATCAAGTGAATGCTAACTTCTGTCTCAGAATCTCCTTTCTGGGAACCCAACCAGTCTGCAGTTTGACCTTCTAGCCCCTGAACAAAGCCCTTCACCACCTCCATTTCTTGGGCCTGGTGATCACAAATCAGGGAGATAGCTATTGTGAAAAGAAAGTCGGAAGTGTAGGGAGTTCCTCTGAAGAGCTGAGTAAGGGTTGCCTGGTGATTTAGGCACAAAAAATTTTTGAGCTGAGATCAACACCAGAGACTGAGAGGTAGCATATTGTCTACATTCATGTCCCATATTTCCAAGGAGAGACACAAACTAAGGGAGGTGCCTCTGATAGACCAGTGAAGCTGCAATAAGCTGACTCTGATTGTCTCAACTCCCTGAACCTGAAGTTAAAACAGAGAGAAAGAGAGGGCAATATCTATTTCTAACTTTGGTTAGTCAGATCAATCTGTTTTTACCTGTAATTCAATTGTATGTTTGCTCTGAACTGTGGATTAAAAAATGGCTTCATTGGTAGTATATTGTTCAGTAAAACTACAAATATTCAAAATCACAATTAGCCATTTTTTTAAACAAATGGGTACTTTTTCGACTCCTTAAACTCTGAATAATACCTGCTGGTTTGAGAGGGAAAATGTATTTAAATATAGATAAACAAGTCTGAGTTTGGTTTATGAAAGTTTGCTGTTTTTCACAGGTGCAATTGTAGGTGTTAAATGGTGCTATAGGTTCGTAAATCCCAAAACCATCAGAATGGAGTAGTCATCAACTTCAGATAAATGATCATACAAATGATGGAGTATTAGGTCAGATTACCTCTCACCTGCATTTTTGCAGTTGGTAGTAACAGTCAGAAATGGATTGAGGATTTCATATCGAAGACCTTTACTTGAGGGGGCACTGCTGGAGTAGGCTAGTTATACCAAATATTATGCAATAACTTAACCAGAATAGGCCCGGTGAGGCCCCTCTCTAATGGGCTGTGTGTAGATGGTCTGCCCACTCTGGTAACTGGGTTTTCATGGCTGCAATACCTCTTCCAAACAATACCTGAAAATATGCTTATCCCGACACTCTAAAGGAATATTCAAGAAAGAATATTATGAGTATGACTAACTTCATTTTGTACGTTTGGCTGTATACTTTATTAAATAGTAAATTAGAAAATGTACAGCTCAACAAATAAGTGATACTACATATTCTGGATTATGTGGTGAAGATTTGTTTTTTTCATTTGGCATAATAAACAATTGGGAGAAGCTAAGGGAAATTTCTAAATGTGTTATATTTTTCTTTTAAAATCAACTCTAAGTCATAATTTACATACAAAAAATGCACCCATTTTAAGAGTACAATGCAATGAGTTTTAAGAAATATATATACCATGTAACCAACACCCAAACAGTTTCAAATTGCCTCTTTGCAGTCAACCCCCTCCCACTTTCAGCCCTAGGCACCACTGCTTTACTTCTTTCACCATAGATTTGCTTAACGTTTCAAAAGCACTTGCTTCGACTTTCTACAAATAGGATTGCATAGTATGCATTTATTTGTATTTGGCTTCCTTTGCTCAGCATAATGCTTTTGAGATTCATCCATATTGTAGTCTTATCATTATTTGAGTCATTTTAATTGGTGACAGTTATTCAATTGTTTGAATATACCACGTTTTGCTTGTCCATTTATGTGGTATTGATGAACATCTGGATTTTGTTACAAAGTTTTAGCTAATATGAATAAATGTTATTGTAAGTCTTTATGTGGACACATTTAAAAATTTATAAGCATTTATTTTGGAATAATTTTAAATGTGCAGAAAAGTTGCAATGATGGTACAGATTGTTTTTGCTCTGAACTTACCTTCCCCTAATGTTAACATTTTCCATAGTCATGGTACATTTGTTAAAACTAAGAAATTAACATTGGTGCAGCACTATTAAGATTTTATTCAGATTTTACAGATTTTTCAACTAATGTTGTTTTTCTGTTCCAGGATCCAATGTAAGATACCACATTGCACTTAGTCGCCATGTCTTCTTTTATCTCCTTCAAGCTATGACAGTTTCTCTGTCTTTTCTGTTTTTATGACCTTGACAGTTTTGAAGAGTACTGGTCGGATATTGTATAGGATGTCTCTCAATTAGGGGACATTGTTTGATGTTTTCTCATGATTAGACTGGGGTGTTGGGTTTTTGTGAAGAATACCAGAGAGGCAGAGCACCTTCTCCTAGCATCATATTAGGGGTATGTGATTTATCAATGTAATTTATCACTGGTGAGGTTAATCTTGATCACTTGGTGCTACAGTTTGGATATGATTTGTTTGACCCCACCAAATCTCATGCAGAAATGTGATCCCCAGTGTTGGAGGTGGTGCCTAGTAGGAGGTATTTGGGTCATGGGGGTGGATTCCTTACGAATGGCTTGATGCTGTCCTCCAGGTAATGAGTGAGTTCCATTAGGTTGGTGCAAAAGGAATTGCTATTTTTGCCATTGAAAGTAATGGCAAAAAATCTAGTATTTAATATCTAGTATCTAATATTTAGTAATATCTCTATTAGTTCCCATGAGAGTTCCCCAGAGAACTGGTTGCTGAAACAAGCCTGATGCCTCCTCCTCTCTCTTTGCTTCTTTTGCCATGTGATCTGCACATGCCAACTCCCCTCTACATTTCACCATGAGTGGTAGCTTCCTGAGGCCCTCACTAGAAGCAGATGCTGCTGCCATGCATCATGTACAGCCTACAGAACCATAAGCCAAATTAACCTCTTTTCTTTTTTTTTTTTTTTTTTTGAGACCGAGTCTCACTCTGTCACTCAGGCTGGAGTGCAGTGGCGTGATCTCATCTCACTGCAACCTCCACCTCCCAGGTTCAAGCGAACCTTCTGCCTCAGCCTCCCAAGTAGCTGGGATTACAGGTACCTATCACCATACCTGGCTCATTTTTGTATTTTGAGTTTCACCATTTTGGCCAGCCTGGTCCTGAACTCCTGATCTCAGGTGATCCACCCGCCTCAGTCTCCCAAAGTGCTGGGATTACAGGTGTGAGCCACCATGCCAGGCCAAATAAACCTCTTCTGTTTATAAATTACCCTGCCTCAGGTATTCCTTTATAGCAACACAAAAGACTAAGACACTTAGTGTTCTGCCAGATTTCTCTACTGAACTGTTACTATGTTCTCCCTCATGTACTTCTGATAGACTTCATTTGGCTAAAAGGACTGGGGAGTTCCTTTCTGGGGAGTCTAGTGGAGAACCTGTTTTCTTGCCTTTTGCAGTTTATAGAGGCTGTTTGCATTTCTTGGCTCATGGTCCCCATCCATCTTCAATGGTGGTGGTCACTAGCTGAGTCTTTATCACATTGCGTCACTCTGACACTGACTTGCCTGCCTCCCTTTTCCATATATACAGAGCCTTGTGATTACATTGTGTCTGCTCAGAAAATCCAAGATAATTTCCTCATCTTAAATTCAACTGATTCTCTATCTTAATTTCATTTCCAACGTTAATTCCCCTTTGCCATGTAATGTAACATATTCACCAGCCTTGGAGAATAGGATATGCACATCTATGGGAGACTTTATTATTTTGCCTACCACAAGGTTATAATCCAGTATTCCAATACATTATAATCCAATACATTATTTATTTTGTTGCTCAAATTATTTCAGCTTTGCCTCTTTCAGGTTGGCTCCTGTATCTTTAGGATGTATCCTCATCTTTTTGTTTTTTTTTTCTTTGATTGATTCCTTATTTCTGGCATAACAAGATGTTCCAGGTTTATCTTATATTTTCCCTATCCCAGTCATTTCTTGAAGGAGTCCTAGTTTCTTTTATTGGAGAATGTTTGGAAACCACAATCTGGGTGCTGGGTTTGCTTATTACTAATGAGAGGTTACTGCTTCTAAACCCTTTCAGTGGACAGAGCTGGGAAATATATGTATGTATAGTAACCAGTGTGTACACACATATCTATAATTATTTCTGCATCTAGCTATTTGTGTATATACATTAAGATAAAATTGCATTCATGTTGATTTCTCCAACTCAAATCCAGTACAACAGGGTTTGTTCAAGCCTTATCCCTTTGCTTGTTGTAATCTCTTGCTCTGACACTGAGAAATCTGGCTCTCAGGATGTAATTTATTTGCTTATTTCTTTAATCTTAATATATATGTAAAGTGGTTTCAGAATCACTAACACAGACCTCTATGAGAAACAAATTTATCAACTAGCGTAGTGTAGTTTGAATATCACGAACCCCGGCCTCCGTGAGAAACAAGTTTATCAACTAGAGTAGTGTTTATTATAATACTTTTTTTGTCTTTAGCTATATAATTTCCAGTCAAAATATCATTTCCAAAGTTACTTAGGTCAGATCTTCTTCCGTACCCAACCCTCAGTGAGGTTATATCATGCCATTGTAATTCAGTTAGAGTTTTTTTCATTATTTACATTCCATCCCCTGCCTTCTTGGCCGATTTTAAAGAATTTTCGTATAGTGATATTTACTTTTTAAAATGTAAAATTCTATGGGTTGTGACAAATGTACTTATCAAGATATTTATCAGATATTCATCAAACCAGTATCATATAGAAGAGTTCTATCACCGTAAAAATTCCCTCACAATAGTTTATCACTCTTTTCTTTTTCCAAGCCCTGACAACTACTGATTGATTTTTCCGTTTTTTATAGTTTTTCCTTTTTAATCATGTCATATAAATGAAGTAATATAATAGGTTGCCTTTCAGTCTAGCTTCTTTCGCTTATGAAAATACATTTAAGGTCCATCTGTTTTGTTGCATGAATCAATAGCTCATTCCTTTTTATATTCCTAAGTAGTAATTCATTGTATCTCTTACGTTAGTTTGTCCATCTATTCACTTATTAAAGGATTTCTACATTGTTTCCAGTTTAAGGTGATTATGGCTAAAGCTACTATAAACATTTGAATATGTGCGTGCGTGTGTGTGTGTGTGTGTCTATCTGGGTTTTCAATTCATTTGGGTAAATATCTAGAAGCATAATTGCTGGGTTGTATGTTAAGTCTATGTTTAACTTTATAAAAACTGCCAAAGTGCCTGTACCATTTTGCATATACCAACCATGAATGAACATTCTTGATGCCTCCCGTCCTTGTTAGCATTTGGTATTGTCAGTTTTTAAGGCATTCATTTAATAATTTTAATAGATGTTTAGTGGTGATATCTCATTTTGGCTTTAATTTGTATTTTTCTAATGAGAACTGACGTTGAGAATCCTTTCCTATGCTTTATTTTTCATCGCCATATCTTCTGTGGTGAAGTCTGTTTATGTCTTTTGCCCACTTTTTAGTTGTATTGTCTGTTTTCTTACTGTCTAGTTATAAGAGTTACAAATCTTTTGTCACATATATGACTTGCAGATATTTCTCCCAGTTTGTGGCTTTTCATTTTCTTAATGGTGTCATTGGCAGAACAAATGTTGTTCATTTTAACCAGGTCTAATTGATACATTTTGTCTTTGTTGATCATGCTTTTGGTGTCATATCTAAAAATTCATAGCCCCACCTAACATCTCACAGATTTTCTGCTGTTTTCTTTTATAAGTTTTATAATTTAAGTTTTACATTTAGGCTAATGATCCATCTAAGTAATTATTGTATTAATAATAAAATATGTGACGAGATTTATTTAATTTTTTACAGGTGGTGGTCCAGCCATTCCAACGCTTTGTTGAAAGGGCTATCATTTCTCCATTATATTGCCTTTAATCCTTTGTCAAAAATCAGTTGGCTATATTTGTAAGGTTCTATTTCTGTACTCTCTTATTTTGTTTCCTTCATCTGTATGTTTACTTTTTTTTGCTAATATCACTCTGTTTTGATTAAAGTATCTTTATCGTAGGTCTTGAAATTGGACGCTGTAACTTCAATTTTTTTTCAGCATTATTTTTGCTGCTAGAGTTTCTTTGCTATGCCATGTAAATTTTAGAGTCAGTTTGTTGATATCTACAACTTCTTCCTGGAAATTTTATTGGAACTGTATTGAATCTGTAGAAAATTTAGGGGTTATCTCAGGTTCTGGTCTTAGTTACTGAAGTAAGAGATAAGGAGTAGGTTTGAAGGGTAGAGAGGAAATGGGATCATGTAATCAGGTTAAGCTAATGGTCTCTGTGGTGTATCTAGGAAGAAAGATGAACAGCAGAAAGTTGAATATGTGATGATGTTTTATTCTGGTCTTTCCTTTTCAACTCACAGTAATGGCCACTCAGTCAATGAAAGGTATCTATTCCGAAGGCCTATTTTGCTTTTGGAAATGTAATTATATAAGGTAGAGTAATATAGGGGCTTACGGATGCAAGGCAGTAGATTGCTCAGTAGCACTCTTCTTTCTCTGCTGCTAGTTGAGGCTACCTTTCCCCTTTGTCTTGTGCTAGCTACACATGCTTCTCTCGGAATGGTCCTCTCAGTCTTAACATGGCCTGATCAACCTTCTCTGAACCCAGATCATGGAAGACCCAGAAGTAAGGCCTCTCCCTTACTTGAGCCCAGATCTCAGTCCATTCTTGGGCAGCTTCTCCCTCAGTCCTCACCCCCGTTATCCTGATTGAGATTAATCTCACTTACCATTCACTTTTCTAGGAAAACTGTATCCAAAAAAAGTGTCACCAAAGACTGAATGTATTTATGTTCTCCTTAATGAAGCTAGAATGACTTTGCAAAGATGCACACCTAATCATGCCACCCTCCTGATTGAAAACCTTTTAATGCCCCCTTTCTCACTAGATGAAGTCCAGATTTCTCAACATTATGTGCAAGACTATTTGTTAGAGTCCCCTTGCTTTCCCCTCCAGGCTCATCTGTCATTAATAACATGCAGTGATCCAGTAAAACAAATTTTCCCTCACTTCTCAAGATTGTAGTAAGTGCTATTCCTAAGGGCTCCCATAGTCTCTCTGTGCTTGCCCCATTGGAGCATGTTTCTGAATTGTGATTTGTCTGTTTATTTGTCTGTATCTCCTCTGCACTGCATGTTCCCTATGGGCAGAGGCAGTGCCTTGTTCTCTGATACATCCTCCAGGAGGAGTCGCAGTGCCTGGAAGGTAAGTACTTTTTGAGTTAAAAACAAAAGAATGATCCAATTCATGCACGAATAAAGGCATCACTGTATTTATTTTCAAAAGGTGCCTAATATTTATAGTGATTTTTTATTATTATCCATGTCTTTGGGTTTTTCAGGATGTTGCCAATTCAGCAGTGCAGAGGCCATACACATAGAGAAACTGTAAGTTAAAATGCATTTTTATAGAACAAGACAACATTTTCAGTGCTTTCATTATATTACCTGACACAAAAAGAGAGTAATAATAGATCACCTGGCCACTTACAAAATGAACCTGAGTTCTTCTTGTCAGAATGACCTTGTAGGACTATATAGAGTGATACTGCAACCACAACAGCAATTGAAGAAAGATCCAAAGCCCAGAACTTATAATAAATAGATGAGTCATAAATTGGAAGCAGGCATGTGTGGCACCCATATTTAAAAGGAGCACAGAAATGAATTAAATAAGTAAAAATGAGATCTGGTAAATTGCCTGTCAGATAGCTGAGATCACTACAGCAAGCATAATCTTAGAATCATTATGATCCAATGCTGCATATATACAGCACTGAGACACAACACAAGTAATGCTAATTTCTTATATTTAATTAGAAATATTCTTATGTGAACTGAAAATTTATAGTTGCTTTAGGTTTCAAGGCCCAAAGGTATATAAATACAGTTTTCTCAAAGGCACAGTAGTTTCTACCCTTAAATGCATAATCAGGTAGACAAACCCATATGTGACACCTTTGAAAATACTTGACTACATAATTACTAAATTCCTATCTGTCTTAGTGGAATGGAAAGAGTGCAGCTTTGAGGCCACTAAGGGACAGTTTTTAAACCTGGTTTTACTGCATACTAGCTGTGTGATATTTGATGAGGGAATTTCACAACTAGTCTTGGTTTTCTTATCTGCAAAATGGGAGAAAGTAGATCTACATTAATGATCTAAGACAATGCTTAGAAGCAAGTGCTAGACACATTTTCTGATCCAGAACAAGATGCCACAAAAAGAATCACAGCTGTTGCAACCATTTCTTGTAATTTTCTTTCTCCACTTGTTAGAAAGCAGAAATGTATTCTAACAGCAAAATTTCCTCTGAACATATTTGCATGGATAGTAAGAAAATGACATCAAGCGGGGAAATTGTGTTAATTATTGAGTTAAAAACTGAGTTGAAATTAAGTTTAAGGTCTCATTCCTGTTACAGCTTCATCTATTTTCCTTTCTTTCTATTTCCTAATCTTTTATATATACTGAGTACGTGAGCTAGCCTGGGTGTTCAAACTACCCAGGGCATTTTCATTATATAATGAGGACTAAAATAAATCCTTAGATGTTCAGCCTTATTTGAAACAAGTGCTGTAGGTTTCTGATTCCTGCTCTTAATAGTTTTTTAGCTTAATGGTTAGAGTTATCTGAAGTGTAAAATGTGAAACCAGTTGAAGCTACTGTTAGTTGTTAACATTTTGGTTCAAATCAGTTCCCAATTCTTTTTTTTTTTTTTTTTTTTTTTTTTTTTGAGGCGGAGTCTCGCTCTGTCGCCCAGGCTGGAGTGCAGTGGCCGGATCTCAGCTCACTGCAAGCTCCGCCTCCCGGGTTTACGCCATTCTCCTGCCTCAGCCTCCCGAGTAGCTGGGACTACAGGCGCCTGCCACCTCGCCCAGCTAGTTTTTTTTGTATTTTTAGTAGAGACGGGGTTTCACCGTGTTAGCCAGGATGGTCTCGATCTCCTGACCTCATGATCCGCCCGTCTCGGCCTCCCAAAGTGCTGGGATTACAGGCTTGAGCCACCGCGCCCGGCCCCAATTCTTTTTTGAGGGCTAATTTTAATAGAAAAATACCTGAGGGCTCTGGTTGAGAAGTAAGGGCCATCCTCTTGGAGAGAAACTGTCATTACTGATGGCCAACAGCCCACTGCGATTACTGAGGATCGAGGCTGGTTCTACTAATGGTGGCATCCAGCACTGTGATGGATCCCTCCATTTGTGGCTATATTTTTATCCCATTTCAATAAGACACAGGCAAAAGTTGGCAAACACTTTTGGATTTGTAAATCAATTATGTTAGTATGTCACAGAAAAAAGGATAAAGCTGCCGATTTTCTCTGTTTTCTATCAGGTTTTCTCATATTAGTATAGGTGGTTTTTTTTTAGAATGATTGGCAACAGACAGATACATTTCCATATTTTGCTCTTGTCTGATCCATTTTTTTGGGTAAATGTACATGTAAGTAATTACAATGTATATTTTATCATGTAACTTTGAGAGTATTGCATATGTTAGGAGATCAGATTGGAATCAGAGTCTCCAGCACCTGGGCTTTGCACTTGAGTGATGTGTTCCATTTTTTAATAGCACTTTATTGTCTATTTATGTTGTTAGTTGTCAGAGGTGACATACACATTTTCAAATCTCTAAATCTTCTTTTACCTGTGGTGACATCAAATACAATCATGTGGCACATTATTAATGTCAGCTGGTTATCTTATTATATTAGATAAAAGGGATTGTATTTTCTATGTATCGTAAATCTCCTAACATTCAATCATATATACATTTTAGTAAGGTATCAATGGTATGTCACATATACTAATATATCACTCGTTCTTGCTGTTTAGAGATATTGAGGGCAAGATTGTCAATCTTGGAGAAAATAGAGTGTGTTGTACAGGAATTACCAATGCTATTGTTTTCTAATTGGCTCAATATCTGAGAAAAGGATAAATATAAAGATGCCATGAACAATTTTTTTAGGGTTTCAATTGCATTGATTTGTTAAATTCTTTATTTTAATGAAGACATTCTTCTTCAATAAAGACCAATAACATCTATGTGTAAAAATAATATTTTTAATAAATTAATTATAGTTTTCTACTTGTATTTCATAGCTGGGATACAGATAATAGCACTATTGTGTATATTGCTATTACAGTCAAGAAATAAGATCTTCAACAAAGCGTGCTTTTTATTTTTAACCATGGGAGAGTATTTATGAATTTGCTGATTGTTCTTTCATTCCCTTGTAATCTGAGCTTGAAATCCATCAGTTTATCTAGGAATCTTGAGCAAATAATTTTAAAAGTAATGTGCTGTGCACAAATAAAATAACTTGCTCTTTCTTTAATGATTAGGAAGCCAACTTTTAGGTATTTTTCTCTGTTTAAGGAAAAGCTTGTTCAATTGATCTCAGCCCTGTTTCAGTGTCTCTGCCACACTGTAAAAGCTAGAATTTGTCATTAAACTGTGATTGTTAAGGAAGATGGTAGAAGTGTACAGTAGATGTTCCTGAGAACATCTTTATAAGGCGTTCTGTTTCTTGTACAGTAGATGTTCTTGAGAACACCTTTATGAAGTCTTCTGTTTCTTGTAAGAAAGATTAAGTATTTTATAACCTGCTTCTATGCAGAATGCCTATGGCTCAAATTTAGTGTGCTAGGATTGTATAGTTGGAATATTTACAAAGCACATGATGATGACTGATATTTTATACATTTGGAGGTAACACTCTTCAAATCTATGTTGATAATACTAATTTTAGCCTTACATTATGAACCACTGGGTCTTTGTAGAAACAATGCAGTATAAATATTAGGTTGGTGCAAAAGTAATGGCAAAGACCACAATTATTTTTGCACCAACCTAATATCTTCTAGATGTAGACAATAAAAAATAGCTATTCTCGCTCAGATTCTTACTTGTATTTTATATATAGTAATATATGTAGGTATATGGTTTAATATGGATCTTGGAGAATATCTTAGTATTTTCATAGAATCATGGTATGATAAAACCATGTTGTTTGGCATCTGAAAGATTGTGCTTATTCATAACTCTACCACTCACTACGTTCGTAAGTTATTTTATTTTATTTTTTTTTTTGAGACAGAGTCTCGCTCTGTCGCCTGGGCTGGAGTGCAGTGACCGGATCTCAGCTCACTGCAAGCTCCGCCTCCCGGGTTTACCCCATTCTCCTGCCTCAGCCTCCCGAGTAGCTGGGACTACAGGCGCCCGCGACCTCGCCCGGCTAGTTTTTTGTATATTTTAGTAGAGACGGGGTTTCACCATGTTAGCCAGGATGGTCTCGATCTTCTGACCTTCCTGGCTATCTGACCTATCTTAGGGTTTCTGGGGACCTGCAAGCTCTTTGTGATGGATTTTAAATTAAGTGTTTTATTTAAAAGATAATATGCAGAAATTAGAAAGGCATAGCGTATAACCTGTTATTAGCATACTGTTTAGTGTATATGTTAGCATTTGTATTTACAATTATATTAGTGCTAAGTGAGGGCCAAATCACGTCATTGCAGAATGCAAGAATGAAGGATTCACAGTAATTTGAATATTCTGTATTGGAGGCAAAGTAGAAACAATCATAAGAAAATTTAATTTACATTTTTATCATTTAAAAGTGCTGTTTCCTGATTTTCTTTTCTTTCCTTTTCTTTTCTTTTCTTTTTTTTTCTTTGAGACAGTCTTACTCTGTCACCCAGGCTGGAGTGCAGTGGTGCAATCTCGGCTCACTGCAACCTCCAATTCCAGGTTCAAGTGATTCTCCCGTCTCAGCCTCCCAAGTAGCTGGAATGACAGGCGTGTGCCACCATGTCTGGCTGATTTTTGTATTTTTAGTAGATACAGGGTTTCACCATGTTAGCCAGACTGGTCTTGAACTCCTGACCTCAAGTGATCCGCTCCCCTCAGCCTCCCAAAGTGCTAGGATTACGGGCGTGAGCCACCACGTCTGGCCCTGATTTTCTTTAACAATCTGATGACAAAACTAAAACTATTTCCATCAACATTTAAAATAGTTGAAAACTGACATCGGCTATTATTTTCTCATCCTCAAACTCCGTTAATCATTAGATAACCACTTATTATATTTTAATAAAATCAAAAAACTTTCTAATCAAATATTTGCAATGTTATGAAGTGATACTTCATTAAAACTTCATTTGTACTATTTTGTACAATATGCATATATAATTTTTTGAAAATTAATGTAGTTTTGCCTTTTTGTAAATAGGAGACAAATGTTTATTAATATTCTTTGACACAGTTATTATTACAGAAGCATATTTGTTTCATTTGATTTAAATTGTCTATGATGTTTCCTTATAGATTTATGTCAAAATAATAGAAATAATAACTAATGACCAAGATGGCCTTAACATTCCCCTCAGCTTGAACAAACTTTGGACTGGTTTCTTCCTCTTTAGATGGGGGCTATTTCCTTTACTTCTCTTTTCTTAGAGCATGTTCTTTTTTTTTTTAATTTTTTTATTATACTTTCAGTTCTAGGGTACATGTGCACAATGTGCAGGTTTGTTACATATGTATGCATGTGCCATGTTGGTGTGCTGAAACCATTAACTAATCATTTACATTAGGTATATTTCCTAATGCTATTCCTCCCCTCTCCCCCCACCCCACAACAGGCCCCAGTGTGTGATGTTCCCCACACTGTGTCCAAGTGTTGTCGTGGTTCAGTTCCCACTTACGAGTGAGAACATGTGGTGTTTGGTTTTCTGTCCTTGTGACAGTTTGCTCAGAATGATGATTTTCAGCTTCATCCATGTCCCTACAAAGGATGTGAACTCAGATGCCATGAACAATTTCTAAAAATGCATGCTAACACCTCAGATCAAGCTATACAAGTAATTAGCCAGGGAATAATTGGTATTTTTGTAGTCCCTGATTTGCTATTTTATTTTCAGTCGGTTAGTTTTCATATGAAACTTAGATATCAAGTTTAATTCTGCAGAATAATTAGTGATTAGTATTTCCTATATCACAGAAGAATGAGAATTTTGTCATTTTCAAGCCTGTAAATAGTTTTCTATTCTTCTCCTTTTTCCCTCTCCCTGCAACACACACCCACATCACACCCATTGCTTCCCGACACATACCCCACAACCCCCACTCACCTCAAGAATGGAGTCTCAGATGCCTTCTTGGGATGTTTGGAGATTTGGATGAACACAAATGTCTCCAGAATTGCACAGGACACACTGTTTTGATGGACTTTTCAATTCAGTAGGGAGTCGGGGGCAATCTCACTTTTCTGATGTACAGGTTCTTGATCCTTTTTGGGAAGAATAAATGACATCCCCAGGGCACAGATTGTGGGTGCCTATTTCATGCTAACAGGAAATTCCTCAGTTACCTTGTATTAGTATTATCATTTTTGAGACAGTCTTGCTCTGCCACCCAGCCTGGAGTGCAGTAGCATAATCTTGACTCACTGCAACCTCCGCCTTTAGGGTTCAAGCAGTCTCCCGCCTTGGTCCCCAAATAGCTGAGATTATAGGCACACACCACAATGACTAGCAAATTTTTGTATTTTTAGTGGAGATGGGGACTCCTCATGTTGCCCAGGCTGGTCTTGAACTCCTGAGCTCAGGTAGTCTGCCTGCCTTGGCTTTCCAAAGTGCTGGGATAACAGGTGCGAGCCACCGCACCTGGCCAGGTCACCTTGTATTCTAGGCATTGTATTTTGCAGAAAAGAAGTGAAGATTCAGAAAAGTTATTTATCCAAAGTTATCACTTACCATTGTCAACCAACATTTATTTGGCACCTCCATTTATCCAGGCAGATGATGACAGATCTGAGATTCAAACACAGCTAAACTCATTCCATAATGTTTTCTATTAGCTGATCAAATGTAATCACTCCCTCTTTTGAAGTATTTTTCTAAAATTATGTATTCATTTATTATGGAATATAGCATATGCTGTCTTATCATCATTGAAACATTTGTATTTTGTCCTCTTGTAGGTAATACACTTTTTGAGGGAAAGACCTTCTCTTACTCATCTATATCTCTCTCCCTACTTGGAGCCTTCTAGACTGTCTTTTTTTTTTTTTTTAATAGAAAGAAACATAATTAACAATATGCCATGTGGTTCCAACATCTAAATATCTGTTTATATATTTCTTCTCTTAGTAAAAGGATCATCCCTGTTAGAGAAAACCAAAGAGGGTTTTCTCTATCTCCAAATCTCTTTTGAATTCATCCCTTTCCTAGCCAGTCCCTTCCTTCATCATTTGTCATCTGGACTAGTACAGTGGGCCAGAGGTGTCTCAATGCCTGAAGCCTGTCTCTCCCATTTAATCTTTCCTGGCCGAACCATTGTCATAAGCCTTTTCACAAACTGTCCCACCACCGCCACTGTGGCTTCATCCCTACTCCCACCTGCTATGTGTCTCATTCAACCAAGTTGTTCCCTTACCTTGAATGTGCCATGTTCTTTCTTGGCTCTGTATGTTGTCTCTCATTCTTTTGTTTTCCAGGTAAGCTCTTTTCTGTTTATTGATTTATATATCCTGGAGAACCTTCTCTTTCTTCAAGTCTCCAGTCAAATGTCATTGCTTCTTAGACACTCTCGTAGATGCTCACCCTCATCCTGTGATTCTCAGACTGTGTCTTCTCAGACTGTGTCTTCAATGCTTTCTTCTCTTTTCATATTTCTGTGGTATCTTAACAAAGTACCACAGACTACATAACTTAAACAACAGAAATTTATTTTCTCACCGTTCTGGAGGCTGAAAGTCCAAGATCAAGGTTCCAGTGGGGTTCAGTTTCTGGTGAGGGCTACCCCTGACTTGCAGGTGACTGCTTTGTCTTCATATACACATGTCTTATCAGTTTGGGGCCCCATCCTTGTAACCTCATTTATCTTAATTAGCTCCTAAAGACCCCATCTCCAAACCCACTCACATGGAGAGTTAGGCTTTAGCATATGAATGGGGAGGGGGGAGTTACACAGTTGCACAGCAATTTGAATATATTTTATTTAAGTATTATTCATGTTGAATACTTTTGCTTGTCTCTTGGTGTCACTAAAAAAGGAACATTTTTAAAAAACATTTTAAAGTACAAGGGCAGAGTTTAATTATGTTTGCCCTCTTTATTACAGAGCTGTCACACAGAGGGTGAACAAGGATTGTCAGGATGTGACTGTGGAAGCCACGAACTTGAATGACATGTGATTTATGTTATGTATTTATTTCTCCCCCACTACCATTCCTTGGGTGTACTGTTTTTTCCACCTTCAATCTGAAAAATTATAGAAATAAAAAAAGTCAAGGTAATCATTAATGAACAGTGTCATTAGAATGACACCAAATTTCAACTTCCAATGGCACATGTGACACTGTAGAGATCAATGTGATCTGAAATTTTACTGACAGTTTTTTATTACTGTCCCTCTTTAAAATGATCTGATTGGATTTTCCTGAAAATAATCATCTAGAAGCATTGCAATATCCATATTGTTACCCCCATCTTTTATCCATATTGATTAAGCTGTCTTTCCTGAGATTAAATTTACAAAATAGATTTAACAAGTTTTGGTGAAGTTATGTAGCCTCCTAATTATGCAGTTGTTACTTCTAATATTACCTAAGAAATATATTTGAATGGAACCACTGAATTAAAGTCTTGGAAGAATTTTATTTAGTCTAGGGCTGATTGCATTTTAATTTTTATAAACATTTGCTAGTTATCAATACTCTTACTTCTTGAAAGACTTAATATTTGTTCCGGGACCCTAAAGCTAGACAAAGGAATAAAATATTACAGAAAATTCTCTCCTCACTTAAAAGTATTCTTGTTCATAGGTGATTACAGTGTTTGACCACATAACCCTATAACATACAAGGGCCCCTGGCCATCAGTATTTGGTTAGATCCTTGCCAATACTCCATAGAATAACCCATTTCAATGAAGATCATTGAGTGTCTAGGTGCCGTGTAAGGAGCAAGATTGGGAACACAAAGACAAATAAAGCATTTTCAGATTATGAGACCGAAACGCTGGCCACTGCGCTAAGAGCGGCTCTAAAGAAAGCATTTTCTTAAGGAGCTTGGTACCTACAGACAGATATGTAAACAAATCACAAGACTACAAGGCATCTCTTTGCCGGTCTGAAAGCGGGTCAGTAGCTCAAGAGAGGACAGAAGTAAACTCTAGCTAGAGGGGAGAAAAAATGCATCTTATTTGGTGAAGGACAAAGTAATGTGATTCAGTACTAGAAAAAGAAAGTATAAAATGAGAATATGGTGAGAACAGATTCTCAAAAGAATAACATAATCCCAGGACATTGCTGGATAAATTTGGGAAGGGAAAAATCGTAGAGGAGTTTGCAAAGATAAGGAGGCATAGAGAAGCACAATTATATAAAATGAAGTCAGATATGGGAACCACTGAAATGAGGGCTAGGTTTTAGGAGAGAAATATATATATATATGTGTGTGTGTTCTGGAAAGGAGCAACTATGCTACTGAAACACAGCTATTATTCTAAGTGCACAGAGATCCATAGCAGTGTTTCCGCAGGCATAGATGAAGGCCAAGTACTCCTGTGACTTGGAGAGGCTCAAGGCTCATCCTTAGCAGAAAAGGTTTTAACAGATAAAGATTTTGTGAACTAAAAACATTGTCATAATCCTAGACAAGAACAAACACAGGAAATTAATATTTCCTTCACATGTCAAATAAGTGAGTAAGAGCTTTCATTCCTAATCAGGAACATACCTGTCTATGGTGTTATTCAGAAGGCCCCCATTCCTTTGAAATGCACATCTTTTCAAAGTTCAGACAAGGGAAACTGAGATTGTTTTCAATTCTTCCCTAAGTAGTAGAGCTTTGCAACTCACGCCCTTCTCCACTAAGTTCATTGCCATATGTGTCCTTGGAAATTAAATCATTTCATAGTTTGACTTTTTCTTGAATGTAGACCCTTTAGAATTAGAAAACCACAATTTTAACAAAGCTATCCTCACCTTCTAAATCAGAAACATGTGATCAAGTTAACTATTGTAGATTGGAAATGTTAGGGCCAGTCCTCCCTGTAGAGGCAGCTGAATGTGGACATAATCAGAGCTCCTTGTGACCTGCTTTCAGAGGTGTAGAAAGTACACAGCTGCGGGCCGTGCTGCAAAGGTCTCAGGTGATGCTTGGGAGCAGGAGCACTGTGGGGGACATATGGGATCTGAGCCAGCCAAGCGACACCACCAGAGGAACTCTCCAGGTCTATTATCACCTGGGCTATTTAACTTTGTGTGCTTTAAATAAGGTCCACAAAGATTTCAGACCCAGAAGTCAGGGAGGGGTATGAAGCGAAAGAGAGGGAGATTCTTCTGCTTCTAGGCAGGTTAGCCCAGTAACTGAATAAAATATTCTTAAGCTTTTATGTGTCAGGTATTATATTAGGCAATGGGAGGAAAACAACAAATATGACAAGAGTTTCTACCCTCACGCGTCTTATGTTGAGTCCACCTATGAACTACATAGATGAGAAACTAAAAAATTACATAGCTGTTTAAAAGGCAAAATACAGGACTCCGGGACATCAACTAAGTGAGACTCTTAATTGAGGCTTTGGGTCATGAGAGAAGCTTTCCTAAAGATAGTGTCATCTAAGACAAGACTTAAGTCATGAGGTACAATTAGTCAGAAAAAGGTGGAAAGAGGGTCCCAAGCAAGTCAAAGACAAAGAGGGGAAGAGACTTACTGAAAATAGACCAAGGTGGCTGGAGCCCAGAGTGGATGTGAAGGTCAAGCCTGGGTTTTCCAGTTTCTTGCATGTGTTGCTTTTCTCCTTAAAAGAAAGCTAGGAAGGGCCAGGCATGGTGGCTCATGCCTGTAATCCCAGTACTTTGGGAGACTGAGGTGGGCGGATCATGAGGTCAAGAGATCAAGACCAGCCTGGTCAACACAGTGAGACCATGTCTCTACTAAAAATACAAAAATTAGATGGCTGTGGTGGTGGGCACCTGTAGTCCCAACTACTCGGGAGGCTGACCAGGAGAATCGCTTGAACCTGGGAGGCGGACGTTGCAGTGAGCTGAGACCAGCTCACTGCACTCCAGCCTGGGTGACAGAGTGAGTCTCCATCTCAAGAAAAAAAAAAACTAGGAAGGCCTGCCTTTGGGTGTTGATGACTGAACATGAGATGAGAATTGGATCTGGTATGCATAAATCAGAATGCTTTAACAGGTCAGGCGGACACAGAGAAAGGCAGCATACTTATTCTAAGACAAACTTTTTAAAAGAAAATGAGCCTCACAAGTCAAGAAGATGAAAAAAAGTCAGCTCTGAAGACCAGGATAGTGAATGGGAAATGGAGGAAAAATCAGCAACCTAAAGGATAGAGGGTGAGAGTGGGAATAGGTCAGGAACAACAGCAAAGGGTTTGGTGAGATCCCTACAATTATTGCTTTCACATGTTCGGCTAATGGGATGACAGATTTAGGTCCCTATATGTGTGCCAAGCTGGCTAATGATTGAGAGTGAAGTTTTGGGGCTTTCTATTATTCATGGAGACAGTATTTTGTGAAAAGACTTTTATTTTGTGCACTTAAGAGAAGACATCTATTTCCTTGGAAGGAGGAATGTTTTTAAAGGATCCACTTCATGTCTTTATATGCTTTTTTATTTTAACCTTTAAATAAAATGACAAGATAAATGGGGAGAAATCTGCATGTATAGGTTATTCTTAAATCAGTTTTTGTATGCATGGATGAATTTATTAATTCTTTTATAAAACAGTTCCAACCACACTGTTTTACATGCTGGAGATAGGGGAAGCTTATACCTTAGTGGGTAAGAAAGACATGTACCAAATTAATAATTTTGTTTACATATTTATATATTAAACTGTTATAAAAAATGACATAGGACAATGGGATGGACACTGAGGGCTAGCTATGAGTAAGGTGATACAACCAGCCACTTATGGATCTAGAGGAAGTGTTCCAGGCACTGAGAATGGTGAGTGCAAGTAGCCTAGGCAGGGAACAAGTTTGAGAAGTGTCAGGGCTTTTCAAAAGGCCAGGAGAATTGTAGAGCAGGCAGAGGGGATAGATCATGGAGAATCTCACAGGCCATGGGGTTTTATTCTAGGAGTAGTGGGAAATTATTGAAAGCTTTTAAGCAAGATTTGCTATGATATGATTTGTGCTTGCATGTGTTACAGAGCAAACTTATGCAGGAAAAGTGGAAGCTGGAAACAAGCTAGATATCCATTACAGTGCTTTGCTTGAGAGATGACGATGGTCTTAACCAGTTGCAGTCTTACAGTAGAGATAGTAAATCCTGACTTCACTCTTTATAAGATACCAGAGGCTGGGAAAATTAACGACCTTATTTGAGTCTCTAATTCTTTCCCTATAGCATAGCATACAATACTGTGCCCCCCCCCTTGTAGAGATGTGGTGACTGTTAAATAAATAAGGTATGTTAAAGTTCTAGAACAGTGTCTGGCGAACAGCAGACTTGAATCTGCATTCATTCCTCCCCTAAGCAGGCATACTCATTTACCTTCTCACAGAATTTGCAGGTTTGTCATGGAGAAAATGCCTCCTGAAGTGGAGTTGTAGTCAAGAGGACACTAAGAAGAGCCACAATAACTGTGGATCTTCTCCCCAAGATTTCCAGAAACTTGGCTCATCTAGCCATTTACTAAAAACATTTTCATGAATAATTAAATAAGAAGCTATGATTCAAGAAGAAATCAGAAATTCTGAGAGTATAATTGGAATTCACTCAAGTGCCTAATTTAAAAAGTGGAAACACTGTGGCCTAGAGTAGTTTTGACAGCATACCAGTAAACAAACAACTAGTTAATCCTGGCTGGGCACAGTGGCTCATGCCTGTAATCCCAGCACTTTGGGAGGCCGAGGTGGGCGGATCACCTAAGGTCAGGAGTTCGAGACCAGCCTGGCCATGTGGTGAAAGCCCATCTCCACTAAAAATACAAAAATTAGCCTGGCGTGGTGGTGGGCATCTGTAATCCCAGCTACTCACGAGGCTGAGACTGGAGAATTGCTTGAACCTGGGAGGTGGAGGTTGCGTGAACTGAGATCACGCCACTGCATTCCAGCCTGGGTGATAGAGTGAGACTCAGTCTCAAAAAAACAAACAAACAAACAAAAAAATCCAGACCCTACACAAAAAAGCACACTGTTAGAGACTAGTACAACTCAGTAAATTTTGATTAAGCTGCTACATATGCTTAGTAGTGTGCTAAATAATATTTCCCTCCAGCCAAATGCCAAGCTGTTCACTTACTCTTAAAGTATTTCTTCATAGACACTAAATCTGTAATGGTGTTTCCAGACCACAAATACTTCTCTGCTGATTGCCACTCATCAGCCCTGGACGACCACCTGGTCATCACTGTGGGTGCTGTGTCACATGCTCCATTCTGTTCCATCTGGTCTCAACTAGAATAAGCACTGCAAAAACACCAAGTGATGGGCAGCATCTAACATAATTTCTAGAGTGTCTTCTTAAAATAAAGATATTTGGACTGCCACTGAGGTTTTTAAGCATTTTAATTTTAGCATTTTGTTCAAGATTGGTTTGGGAGGAATGTGATCTCCAGGGGACATCCTTGCCTTGACCCGGAATCAACTTGGCATTTGACCTGAAATGAACTCAGCCTCCCACCAGGGTAGTTACTCCTATGGACAAATTTTAATCAAACAACTTATTTGCTTGAAAATTCCTGTGATTTGGAAGTTAACATCCTGGTTGTCCAGGAGGACCTTGATTTAGTGGTAAGGGGGATTAGCTGCCCACCCATTCTCACTCCAGTAGCATATGTTGGAGAAGTGGGTATAACCCATTGCTGCTGGGAGTGGGTATAACCTAGCAACTGGTTGATATTTTCTCCATACTGTATATCTCAGAAAATCTCAAACAAACAAACAGTGCCCATTAGAAAGAAGTTATTGAGCACACATATCTAGGATGAACATTAGGCTTTATTCAGAAACCAATCAATAAGTGTCAAAGTAGTGTTTACTTATAACAACTTGGTGGCATAAGCATTCACTATGCATCATGCTTTTAAAGCCTCCCAGCTGAGATAGATGGGATGGTTAGAGTGGCTGGGGACTTGCTTCTGTCTTTATAATTTCATCATCGAGTAAGGAAGCTGAGAATTATTCACCCAGCATCCATGATTTTTGCCCTTAACACAGATGCTCGACACCATGGAGAAGCATTTTCTTTTTGTGAATAATTTACATATATATGCAAGCTGTTTTGTTTTGTTTTTCCATAGGTTAGTAGATTATTTTTGCAAATATGGAAACACAACTCCAACACAGCTGGCAAAAGTCTTGCCAGTGTCATAGCTTTGCAACTCGTCGGACTCTGAGGTTGAAGGAAATATGCTTTTGAACCATTGTATTGAATCCATTTCTCCAATAACATTTGCTGGATGATAGGAAACCTATTAATGAGAAAATGGATCCAGAAATGAAATTCTGCACACCTCCCTCCCAAAAAAAATCTCTTGGAAGGATTCTGTGTTTCCCTTAGTGAATCTTGTCAAAGAAAAACTCTTGGCTGTATTCTTTGTAAACTGGTCCAACAAACAGGAAGAGAAATAAAAAGTATAATGTCAGCACTTTCAGCTTTCGGCATTATGTCTTGATTCCCTTGGTACTCATGGTACAAAAGAACCAGTTTCCTAACTTGTTGAAATTCTTCTACTTTATTATTCCCAGTGTTGGCCAGCATTTCTGGCATTTCATTGCCTTCAAACTGTTAAAGCTAAACAGTAACCTCTTCATAAAATGAGATCCTTTTGCTTGAAGATCTCCTTTGGCACTTCAGGATATTTTTGCAAGTCACTTCCTGGCAATTTTTAAATCTATTGTTTCCAAACTCAACCTCCCCAGTGAAGCACATAATGTCTTTGGCATGCATCCTCATCAAGGTCTCAGTAAACACTAAACAATGTTAGGTGTAGATAAAGTAGGAATTTGCATACTTGGAGTGATTTAAGGGCATCATCACCTATCAGTATCTTCATATAATTTTTTTCTTGTTGACTGATATTTCCATCATTATAGAAGTATTATTTCTGTTGGAGTAGTCTACCTTTTTGTATGGATTAGTTCATCATATATTAAATAATCCAACCAGTCTTGATAAAATAGAATACGAAAAAAAAGCAAGATGGAAAGTGTGAAGAGTTTAAAATTAAAAATAGTACAACTAGGCTTTCTATTCAGTAGTGTCACCAACTGGCTGGGTGACCTTGTGTGAGTAAGTACTGACCCCTCTGGCCATCTACAAAATCAAGGCTGTGAACAAGGAGAGTGTTAAGGTTCTCATCAGTGTGATGAGAATGTGCATGAGATGAGCCAGAAGCAGGGCTCACTGACAGGACACAGCCTGTTAGCAGTTTTGATGGGTGTTTTGGAACTCAGTGTCCACACTTGATTACTGCACCCTGAAGAAAGAGGCTCTAATGAAGAGAAAAGTAGCAGTGAAGGAAAGACATTAAAGGTAATGGACAGTTTTTCATTGTCCAGTTCAGTAACTGTTTATTGAGCATCTAGTAGGTGTGAAACACCGTGCTAAGTAATAGGGATACAAAGATGAACCTGAGAGAGTCCCTGCATCAAAGAGTTTAAAGAGAACCTTACAAAAATGCATTGTAACAAAGTATTATTGCCACACATTAAGCCAGTTCTATGTTCCCCATGCTGTATGAGCCTGGAGGAGGAATCACCGGAAGATGCCTGGAGAAGATGACAACTGGACTAAGTCTAGCAGGTAAAGCGGAAGTTATCAAGAACAACAGGGTAATATCCCAGGAGAATATCCCAGGAGAGCATTCCATGGAGAGGAAAGAGCCAAAGCCAAGTTGTGAAGATGTAAAAAGCGCAATGTATGTGAGAAGCAGCCTTCTGACAATAAACTTATGGTTTAGCAGATTAGCTCCTGGGCACAAGACACCATGGTTTTGAGGGTAGGAAGGAGAAGAAAAGAAATACTCTTCTAAAAAATGTTCTCAGTTCTAGTGGGCATCATCATGTATGTTTCCGCTATTTTACTTCCCAGGCCTCAAAGTCATTAACTCCTAATTTTCAGTGTGTGGATGGAAGAGTTAGTCACATATTAAAGTCTCCAAATCCTTTTATCCAATTTATAGATGGTAGTGTTCATCTGAAGAATTAGGACATACTTTTAATTCCTTGGTTTGCCTCTGAATTCCTATACAATGAAGCCAGAGACAAGATTTAGCTGAGATAGAAACCAGGGCTCATTTCCCTGGTTTTAATACTCTACTTGTCACTACACAAATATCAGTTTAATTCACACTTAAATATTTAATAGCCTCTAATCATATTAACAGCATTTAAATTTGCAGCTGAACTTTCATTTCACCTCTACTGCACAGAGAAATTAAAAAGTCAGTTTCTAGATGGCTGCATCATTCAGTGTGTGCTCTCAGAGGTGGCCTGGTTAATCTGGAATTCAGAGTCTGTCGAATGTGCTGGGAGATATCAGATTTCAATGTCCCAGGTATTCCTGAATCCCATAGCTCACCGATGCAGGGATTAGCTAGCCAATCCATTTCTATTTCAGAATTTACTGTGTGCCCAGCACTGTACTAGACACAAGTGAGACCCAATAATATCTTATTATCTCTAGTACACAGTATTTTTCTTGTTACAGAGAAGGCAAGCCAGCCTTGCTCGCATTAAGTAATTAGCCAAAAATTGGGAAAAATAGTTTTGGTGGACTGCTGTGTAATATCACTTAGTTTTTATTTTTGTTTTGTTTTTTGTTTTTTGTTTTTTGTTTTTGAGATGGAGTCTTGCTCTGTCACCAGGCTGTAGTGCAGTGGCGTGATCTCGGCTCACTGCAATCTCTGCCTCCTAGGTTCCAGTGATTCTTGTGTCTCAGCCTCCCAAGTAGCTCGGATTACAGGCACACACCCCTACACCCAGCTAATTTTTGTATTTTTAGTAGAGATGGGGTTTCACCATGTTGGCCAGGATGGTCTCGATCTCTTGACCTTGCGATCCACCTGTCTCAGCCTCCAAAAGTGCTGGGATTACAGGCGTGAGCCACAGCACCCAGCCTATCCCTTATTTTTTTAAAGTATCTTTCACTGGCTGGTGAGAAGCCCATTACAGAAACAGAAAAACGAAATAGGACAGCTATAAACTGTTTTGCACACTGAATCTGAGCCAAGAGGAGTCTGAAGTTATCAGGAAGTAACGTGAGTTTTCCTAGTTGAGAAGTGAGGTCAGTCTTTAGATGTTGGTGGAAGGGATGGACTACAAAAGGCACCTTTGGCATCCCTTGACACCACTATCTCTCAAGTTCTATTTTCAAAATGTCTGCTATTAAAAATGTCCAAAGTGAATTATTTGGGACTATTCACTGAATCATATAATTAACAAGTATATTTTAGTGCACTCTTAAAAATGCCATGGGCTGAAAATGCCAACATTATAAACATAATATTTAGCATCAAGAACCTTACATTCTAGTAGACATGGAAGACAAATACACAGTAAGCCCAGTACAGTGTGAAAAGCACTACAATAAACACACAGTACCAGGTGTGACAATGCAGAGGGGGATGTCTCCTAACCTCCCTAGTCAGTCACAGATGCTGATCACCTTACAGGTGATAAGATGCTTAATCTGTGAATAATTAAGCGGAGAAAGGTTTTCTAGGCTGAGAAGTGAGTGGGTTGAGACATACTCTGGAAGTTAGTTTAGAATGGCTGAGATGTAGGTATTTGGGAGTGTAGCAATGATGAGGATGGAAACCAAGCGGGAAGGGGCCATGTCATGATGACAGCACTAATACCCTTTTGAGAAGCAAATTTTGGGAGAAGAAATAAACATGAATCAATTACCTTCCACTTACACTTTGTACCAAATCATTGACCAAATATATTGACTTCTGTTATATCAATGGCACACAGGATAGTTATGTTTCTATGTAGCCTTTGAAAAACTACAAGACATTGGTTACAAGGATTTGGTAAGGCTTACATACTCAGGGTGCCAGCTGAAGACACTGGGCCCCTTGGGTCTAAGATGAAATGTGTTTCCATAATAAAGGAAAGCTTCCTTTATTATTGAAGGCATTTATTTATCGTGCAAGCATTTTATAAAATAGACACTAATTCCCCTAATAGGAAAGTTTCTATTGGTAAACCACTCCTCCACTTATTCATTAATTTAACATGAATTCTTTTAACGTCCAGTCTATCCTGGGCTCCAAGATGCAAGATGTAGGACTTTCGGAACCTCATCCCAAATCACTGAAAACGTATGGCAGAGCTCCTGGCTGGGCTCCCTGCTCTGTCATCTCACTTTCTCCCTCTTCAGCATTTTATCTAGGTCCCCACTCCCCAATTACTGCTGGCAGCTCCAAGGAACTTTGCCCATCTCTATGCCCTGGGTTATATATAACAAAAATTAAAAGGTAAATAATAATATAGCTCTTTCATTCAAGAAGTTCATTTCCTAGGATAAAGAATAAATGTACAAAGTGAAATCCTGGTACAAAATGATTGGAGCTATAAAAATGTACGGGATGAATTAGAAGGCAGATAGAGACAATGGAAGCAGTGAGACCAGCCAGCAAGCTGCTGAACTAGTCAGGAGGGAAGGGGAGGGAAGAGGTGAAGGTGGACAGAACAGGGGAGACTTCAGATTTGGGAATTGTCCTGCTATGTAGATTGTGGCCATGACTCAATGCTTATTAAGGCATGGATCACATTTGCCTTCTTGTGACTTCTTTAGCCAAATGCCAGAATGTTAAATCACAAGGGATAGAAATCAGCAGCAGATTTTTCAATGTTTTCCTCCAAATAGTGTCGAGCCAGGAGGTCTAGGTTTACAGAGGAACTGGGAAAGTTACTAGGACTTGCTGATGGAAAATACAAAGATCAGATCAGGAGTCAACTATAGTTCCAGTTTGATGTACTGAACATCTCACAGCCACACAGTTGTGATTTTTTTTTTTTCCAGTACAATTTTGAGCAGCTCTATTACTCAGTTGATGGCAGGGGAGGAAGACTCATTATCCTGGGGAATTTACTCTCTCTTATTTTACCTTCTCAAAATCAAAATTATAAAGTGGGAATTAATGCAACACAATGCAACATACCATATGCAACACAATGGAACCAAGCCTCCGCCATTTGCTAAACATTATCTTGCACATAACACCTAAGTCACAGCTTGCCAGTGCTGAATGGTGTAGTCTTTTGTTCTATCTTAGGTGTGTAGCATTTTTTTTTCTTTTCTAGTATTTAACAGTTCCACTTAAGTACTACTTCAGTGGGAAGAGAAATCTTTGAATTTCACCAGCTTGTAACTCATACACCTAGATTCATTTTAGTCCTGGCAAGAGCAATTGGTTCATTTTTAGCACAGGGTGTAACAGGAAGGTGATCTACTTGTTCATCAGGTGCACTATTGTTTTCATCAATGGATTGTCATTTTAAAATTAAACCCTTAGCAGTGTGGTCTCACACCCTTTCTTCTCTGCTAGTTTCTCTTCTCGGTTTTTCACACATTTTAGTATAACAGAATCAGAAATACGCTGAAATATACGTGATTGTGCTTTCAATGCTACTGCACAGGAGTATTTCTGAGTTTGTCATAAAATGTCATAAATGACACGGGCACTACCAAGAAGCATTTCAATTCATTTACATTTAATGAAAAGTTATTTTTCATAAATCATGCGTTCCCAAGTAAACTTCCTGATGAATCATCAAGCTTTTGTATCATAATTCAAATACCCTCTGTAATGAGGACAGATTTCAGCAAAACTGCATTGCGATTAAAAATGTTGTTTTCCTACCATCTTGTGATGGAGCTTTTATTGATAATCTTACTGTTATTAAAATGAATAGTTAGTATAATTATTATGTATTTCTAAATTCTTTAGTCAATAAAAATTACCTCTTATTTTTGCACAATGGCAATGTCAAGTATTCCTGGGTTTTTATATAATTTCATAAAAATCTCTTCATTACGTATTGTCTTATAGTCTATGAAAATTGTTACCAATCTGCTGCCGATCGCTTCCATCTAAAAACAAATACAACAAAAAATTGAGGAGAATCATACAACAATGGCATATAGAATTTAGCAATTTAGGGTGCCTGTTACTCAGCAGAAAACAGGCTGGAGGCCGAAGCAGATAATATGGAAAATAAGTAAACAACGGATTAAATTCCCCTCATATTTTTATGATAGCTTTGCTTTCAGTAAAATAAGTTTTCTGTTTGTGTTTTCTTGATGTATTTTTTTGAGGGGAAGAAATTGCTAGCATCTTTATTCATGTTGGAATATCCTGTAGTGAAATTCAATGTCACTAGTTTGGTTTTCCATATTTTGACTAGATGTCAGTTTACTAGTTGAAAGGTTCTCTGTGTGTAGTATTTGGCCCATTGACATTTCTGAAGGCTTTGCTTATGTAGTGTAAGAGTTACGAATTGAAAATTGGAATACCATGCGTGAGAATCTCCTTAGTAAATATTTACAGTTTATCTGGTTCCAGCACTTTAACAAAATAAATAACTTTATATTGTGTATGAAAAAGCAATTTAGAACCTTTGAGTATTTAAAGTACATTTATATATTGTCTACTTAATCATGTTTTTCTTTCATGTCTTAGGCTGGGTTCCCTGGAAATAGACTTGAGATGGAGATGCATAAGCAAGTAATATATTGGTATGTGTGCTAAGAGCAAAAATTATGAGGGATTGAGGGAAGCTGGAGTGGGTATAAGAAGTTGAATTCTGGTGCAATGACAAAACAGAGGCTGTTTGCACAAGGAGCTCTGAAGCTCGCATAGATCTTCGTAGTTTCCCAAACTGGGCTGTGATTCTTCCACATCAACCAGTCATTGGATGTAGGCTGCTACTGTGGATGGGATGTCATCATGAGCAACATAGCTCCCTTTGGTTGATGGCAATTCCTAGAGTGAAACAAAGGTGTGAACTGCCAGGAGCCAATACTCCTGTCAGCTGGGGCAATATGTACCTTTGTCCTGAAGGGAATAACTGGGCAGCACACCACAATAAGGAGAACACCCATTGAAAACTCTAGACAAGGTATTATTGCTTTTGGAGAATTTCTATTAAAGCTTATAGACATTTGAGACTGAAAGCATTTAACTAAGAAATGGTATAGCATTGCATATTTCAAAATTCATGATTTAAAAAAATACTATCTGTTAAAAATTCCACTGAACTGATATGGCTTGAAGTTCTGGGTCTTGCTTTCTTCTTGAGTAACCTCAGTGCATTAGTCATGCCTGCCTCTACCTTGAGAAATGCTTGAGGCACTGAAAAAGCTAGGATATATTTACTTCTGAACAAAGTGGAGGCTAACGTTATTTTCTGAAAAAATGCTATGGTATAGATATGATTGGTATAAAACAATTTAATAATAATCCTGGTAAAAATCTAAGAGTAAGTTTGAGGAATCAGTTTTGAACTCACAAATTTTATTTATCCAGAGCAACAGGTATATTTCTGGTCATTTAACCAACATTTATTATATATCTACCATATATCAGGAACTATGGAGGAATCAGAAATTATTTCTTATTCTTGAAGAGTTTATAAACTATTTGTGATAATGACATATTTATGTCATCAATATTGGTTACCCAGAGAAAGATGAGATTCTGCCATATTTAGATACAATCACTGTGATAGTTCAGAGAGAGGATGGGTAAGACAGTTTATTTTGAATCAGTAAGAAAATCTTTATGGAAAACATGGCCTTTGATGGATGGAGGAGAACTGGATATTTGGAGTCTGGAAAAGATCAGTATTTCTATATTTAGGAAAGAATTGAATGAAAACATAAAGATAGAGGTATGAGATTTCCAAATCAGCTGGAACTTAGGATAATTAAGTAAGTAAGTGTTAGACATGGAAAAGAATGCCAGCTAACTGAGGATCTTGAATGCTGGGCTAAGGATTCAAAGTTTTTAATAGACAAGTGGAAATTATTGAAGAGTTTTGACTCTAAGACTGAATAGATTTCTCTTGAATTAACTCTAAATAGTTTTGTTTCTCTATTTCTTTTTTCTGAAACACAGAGCTCTTAATTTTAAACCATTCAACTAGCATTTGTTGTTCACTTATTATACCCTTAGTTTCTCAAAATCAGTTTCTAGTATACTCTATGGGGCTACTTAAAAAATAAAGGAAACACATTTCCAATTTAAATGCCTTCTGAACAATTTTGTAAAAAAATACCACTGGCACTTGAAGCTCAATATGTCCTAAACTACTCATAATTTACACCACACTAGCAAACACACACCACGGCCTCCCATCCTGCTGGCTCTCATCACAATTAATTATATGATGAGGAAAAATGTGCTATTAAGCAAGTCTACCAGTAAACATTTCCACAATCTAGACAGATTTTTTTTAATGTGTAGATGGTGTGGGCATGGGAAGTTCGCTTGTCTGCTTTTTCTTCATTCTGAGAAAACATTAAAATGGACTTTTTGGTTTTGCCAACACAAGTCTCAGATTGTGACAAAGAAGATCAAAATTATTCTGCACAATAAAGTAAGAGATTGCCTTCTTTAGATGAAAATATTATGATTTTAATATTTTTTTTCTACCAGAGACAGGTTCTTTGAGTTTGATACAGTGAGCACATTGTATAGGTGATTAATAAATATTTCTGGAATGAATGAATGAACATGCCATTAGGCTATGTATAATTAGTTATCACCATTTTATAGTTGTGGAAAGTGTGGCTTAGAAAGATTAAATAACTTTCCCAAGAGCATTCCGTTAGGAAGTGGCAGGTCCGTACTCTTGACATATTGCAATGTTGCTTCTGGTAATATGGCAGGAAGGGATCAACAGAGCTGCTATAAGCAGCAGTCCTAATCTAAATGTGAGAGGCAAACGGGTATTGGATTTTCTGCAGTTAGACTCCATGGGAGCTTGAGATATTTTAATTGACTATTAACTGAATGGATGATGCTAGAAGAATGGAACACTTGATCACCCAAGGCAAGAATCTTCGTGTCAGACTTGACATTTTGTTCACTTCTCATATTCAGTCATGTGTCAGGCTGATCCATTCTTTACCCATCTTTTCAAATCTATCTTCTTCCTTCTAGTTTCATAATCATTGCTGTAAAGTTAATGCACTGAGATGATTTTAACGGCATTCTAAATTACCTGTCTCCAGATTCATCTAAATCCTAAACACTTCTCTCAGAATAATCTCTCGTTTGTACAATCTTCTAGTTCTTTGCAGACACACATTCTCACTCTTTTATTTCCCCCATTTACTAAGTTTTAAAAAGACGTTTCTTTTCAAAATTTAAATTACACTTTCCTTTTCTTGCTCCTTAAAAGAGGAAGAAGCTTTTCTTTCTAAGCAATTTTTCCATCCCTGTCTTTATCATCAATATTGCCATCTATTTTAAACTTCAGGTAAATGAAAATCCTTAAATCAAGGCATGTTTCTGCTAAACCACGTATCTATCATTTCTTATTTCTATATATTTTTTAACTAAAGTTTTGTGTCTTTTACTCTCCCTCTAGGTTTTATCATATTAGATTTAGTCTATTATCTATTATTATTTAGGCTAACATGTTTGATAATCTTAATTCTGTTATGCAACATTGTCACTATCCCAGTCAGCTCTGAGTCATTTGATGAGCATTCTGCTTATATATTCATTCAAATTTTCTAAAAATATCAACCCAAGATTCTGGGAAGATAGACTAGGAACTGGAGATATAGCCAATACATGTACAGCACAAAAGTAAGGCTGATTAGAAAAGGCCATAGGGGCCAATTCTTTTCTTCTTCCTTCTTTCACCATTTGCCATTTCCACCATAAACATTCTCTGCTCCTGTTTTCTCATCTCATCTTTAGGTGGAGATTATCACAGTACTCACTTTATAGGTATTATAAAATTTAAATGAGGCAATGCAGGCAAATAATGCATGTCAACTATTATCATAATTAAACTTACTACAAATTAGCAAAAACAACTTGGACAGTCTGTCACGCATGAAAATCCTGATTATGGCAGGAGGGATTTATGCCAAACAGCTCATGAGAGTTCAGTTTTGTTTTGTTATGATATCATTTTTATACCACCTACGCATCCAACAGAAATTATTACCTCTCTAGTTTGCAAAAGATGCAAAGTCAAAGAACGCAAAAGAGAAAGTGGCCAAAAGCTATTTGCAAAGCTCTGTTACCTGAATTTACAGTCTTTTTTTTTTTTTTTTATAAGAAACTAGCTAGTTTGGCAAATCATCTATGCAACATTTCTTTGAAGTCAGTGTTATGTTTTCGTTTACAGCATTAGCCTACTTCATGGACTATTTATGTCAATATTATAGTTTGGAATTTTGATTAAAGATGCAAAAAAAAAAAAAAAGTGACTGCAATGTGAGTAACACCTTTAGTTTACAATCAGATTTAGCTCCCTTCCTTTATCAGTGTGAAGAAATTACTTTGTTACTCAAATACTAACATGAGCACTTAGTAATTTATCCGTTATTTAAGTTATCATGGAAAAAATATCTACAAAAAAGGCTAACATAACATTTAGGAGATTAGAGGTTTTAAAGTTCCCATGTTAATATCATATTAATGTCATTATTTTAAACTGGAATTCATGCTCCAGACTTATGGGTTATATAGATATGCAGAATTAAACTGGACAATTAATTTCTTCCTCTCTCTTTTGCTCATTCTATATAGCAGCTAAAATTCACTCAGAGTTTTTTGTATACTATGTTGTAATTTATTTTAACAGCGTCTTAACAAATTGATAGGTTTAGTAACCAAGTTACATATACACGCAGAGGAAAATATGTACTTTGAATAAAAGTTTCTACTATTTATTGCCCATGTATCTAATACTATATAAATATATATATACATACACACATATATACATATACTCAAATCATCGTAACATTTTTGTAACCTAAATTTTATTAATCTTATTTGTAAATGATAAAACTGGGGCTTGTGGACTATAAATAACTTGCCTTAAGTCACAAATCAAAGATTTAAGATGTTTTTTAACTTCAAAGCTTGCATATTATCCATTAAAACATAATGCTTCTGCTAATTTCTTTTACAACTATGCCAAATAGCGTTTGTTAGGATACAGATAATACTTCCCTGAATTTATATGTTTACCAGTAGAATTAGGGATTGGAAGAAATATGAAAATAGAAGGTGGAGCAGAATGGCAGATTGGATTTGCTAAAACTCTACCTGCTACAAAATACCTATATCTAGTATAAAATATATTTTGTTATTTTGCTTGGACCCGGATTTAAGGGAGCATGCAAAGGGTTCAAGAAATAGAACAGGCCGGGTGCGGTGGCTCAAGCCTGTAATCCCAGCACTTTGGGAGGCCGAGACGGGCGGATCACGAGGTCAGGAGATCGAGACCATCCTGGCTAACACTGTGAAACCCCGTCTCTACTAAAAAATACAAAAAACTACCCGGGCGAGGTGGCGGGTGCCTGTAGTCCCAGCTACTCGGGAGGCTGAGGCAGGAGAATGGCGTAAACCCGGGAGGCGGAGCTTGCAGTGAGCTGAGATCCGGCCACTGCACTCCAGCCTGGGCGACAGAGCGAGACTCCGTCTCAAAAAAAAAAAAAAAAAACGAAATAGAACAGCAGGCTGATTCTTGAGCAGTAAGCTCTAAATTAGGTTTTTCTTGGAGGCAAATACTTATATTAGCACCATAACCAAGAGACTAAGCACTGGATTAGCTGCAAGGTGGGAAAACTGAACTTGAACCTCATGGATTGAACTCAGAAGGGTAATAAAATGACCCCAGTCTGCATTAAAACCAGGGTTCAAAAAACACAAAAGCAAATCCTCCCTGGAAAAAAGCATCTTAATGTTAGTTGTCTAAATTTTCCATAGACTAACATCTATGGCTCTCAATTGAAATGTACCATACACACAAGAAAATAAACTACTATGAGAATCACCAGAATAAACAAAAAACAAAGGTACATCTCCAAAGAATTCCAATGTTAGAATTTTCAGATAGATAATAGAAAATAATTCTATACAAAATACATGAAGACATAAAAGAGTTAAAAAATGAGCATGTAAAAAGAAATAACCAAAAATAATACCTAGGAGATTTGAAAGATACAAAATAGAACTTTCATCATAAAATATGATTGATAAATAAAAACTGAATAAGTGGGTTAGTTAGACCATATATAACTGAAGAGAAAGTTAACAAACTGAAAAATGGATGTACAGAAATAGCACAAAATATAATACAAATATATTACAAAATATAATACAAGATGAAAACTTGTATTTTCTAAGAAAATAAGATTTATGAATGACAGAATAGCAGTTCTAACTATGTTTAATTGTATTCGCAGAAGGAGGATACATAGATAATAGAAGAGAGACAACATATTGAGATATATTGTATATTAGTTAGTTTAGCCTGTGCTGTAGTAAAACAGTCTCTATCCATCTCCATAGCATAAAAGTTTGCCATTAGTCAAGTGGATGCTCTCAGTTCTATTCTTCTGTTCTTCATGTAGTGAGTTCAGTAATCTAAACTGCTTTGATCTCGACACTGTCTCTGCCACCTCTATCCAAAGTCTTCATGTCTACCTTGAACAGAGATGAAAGAAATGGAGCAATACACAGGACTTTTCACCGTCTCAATCTGGAGTGATACGTTATCTCTTCTGCTCACCTGCCATTGGCCACAACAGTTCCAAAACCTTTACAAAAGTATGACAATTATACTGAAAGTAGATTTCTCAGTAGCAACAATAAAAGTCAGTAGGGAACGAAATAACATATTTGAACGGCTGAGAGAAAATAATTTTCGACTTAGAATCGTGTTGCCAGAAAAAATATACATAAGATGGAAGGCAGATTAAGATATTTTCAGAATACATATACATATATATTATTTAAATATAAAACCATAAATGAACTTATATTGAGGGACCTACCAAAGAATCTATTTCAGCAAGATAATAAATTTTCTCAGGAGAAATGTCCATGATGATTGTGGAAGAGTGGTAAAAAAAAAAAAAAAAGAAATTGGCAAATAAGTAGTGAAATCCAAACAGATATTTTTAAGTTAAATAATATCTAATTTATGGCACTTGAGAAAGGAAGAGAAATAAATTATTGGACAAAACTTTGCCTGTAAAATGTGAGATGATTGATCCAAATAATGTGTTATAAATACCCTTATATTGTTTGAGAGTGTAAATTATGATATTAACTTTAGACTGGAATAAGTTAGAATATAATGGCGAACCTCTGAGATAATCACCAAAAGAATAGAACGAGAAGAAAATAATAAATTCAGAAAAATAAAGAAACGCAATCAAAAAACTCAAGAGAGCTAGAAAGCAATAAAATAGAAAACATACACACAAAATAAAAGTCATTGATTAGATAGCACCTCACTGCCTCAGAATTTGTCTTAAATGATATTTTCAAGAACTTGTCAAAACATATTCATAGTAAAGAAATGGAAAAAGCATACCAGTCTTCAGTACTAACTAAAAGAACCTTAAGGAGCAATACTAAGATCAGACAAAACTGACTTTAAGAAAAATGGCAATTTTAGGTTGTCAAAAACATTATTGCATAGTGTTAAAAAGTTCGATTGAAATAGCAAAATGAAAGTAGTGTAAATGTGTGTGCATCTTAAGCAATGACATTAAAAACATATGAATACCAAGTCAAAAGTTTGTTTCTTTAAAACATTAATAAAATAGTTTAACCTCTCTCAACATCAAGGATAATAGGAAAAGTAAGAGATAATTAGTATGACAGATGAAAAGCAGTCATAACCCCAGAGTTTATAGAGTCTGAAAAGATAAGAAAATAATGCAAACAACTTTATGCCAACAAAATTTATTTTTAAAAAATCGTGGCCAGGCAGGGTGGCTCATTTCTGTAATACCAGTACTTTGAGAAGCTGAGGCAGCAGATCACTGTAGGTCAGGAGTTTGATACCAGCCTCACCAACATGGTGAAACCCCATCTGTACTAAAAATACAAAAATTAGCTGGGCATGGTGGTGCACGTCTATAATCCCAGTTACTTGGGAGGCTGAGGCAGGAGAATGGCTTGAACTTAGGAGGCGGAAGTTGCAGTGAGCTGAGATCGTGCCACTGCACTCCAGACTGGGCGACAGTGAGACTCCATCGCAAAAAGTTTTTTACAAATGGGAAGAAAAATATAATTTACTAACAGTTATTCAAGAATTAGATTCAATTACTAATAAAGATGTTCAATACATAGTTTAAAATCTTCCAACAAAGAAACCAACTGCCCCACTTGGTTTAATAAACAAGTCTAGTGAACCTGCATGAAACAGATAAATATTATCCTTCACAAAACTTTTTAGAGAAGAGAAAAAAGTTTACAGACCGTTCATTTTAATAGACTAGTGTAATATTTATAACAAAACACAAAGTGTGACAAATGTAAATCACAGACTAATCTTACTCATTAATATAGACCAACATTCTAAACAGAGTGTCAGCAAATCCAGCCATATAAACATCACAACACATCATGAGTAAGTTGGGCTTATTTCAGAAATAACTTGAGTTCAACACTGAAATTGTTTAAAGAAAAAAAGTGATAAACGGTAAGTGTCTTAAGGAATGCAGCAAAACTGTTCTATGAAATTCAATTTCTGTTTATGACCAAGAAGCCTTATAGCAAGTATTCACTCTATTTTTATTTTTATTTGTTTGCTTATTTTTTATTTTTTTTTTATTATTATTCTTTAAGTTCTAGGGTACATGTACATAATGTGCAGGTTTGTTACATATGTATACTTGTGCCATGTTGGTGTGCTGCACCCATCAACTCGTCAGCACCCATCAACTCGTCATTTACATCAGGTATAACTCCCAATGCAATCCCTCCCCCCTCCCCCATCTCCATAATAGGCCCTGGTGCGTGATGTTCCCCTTCCCGAGTCCAAGTGATCTCATTGTTCAGTTCCCACCTATGAGTGACAACAAGTGGTGTTTGGTTTTCTGTTCTTGTGATAGTTTGCTGAGAATGATGGTTTCCAGCTGCATCCATGTCCCTACAAAGGACACAAACTCATCCATTTTTATGGCTGCATAGTATTCCATGGTGTATATGTGCCACATTTTCTTAATCCAGTCTGTCACAGATGGACATTTGGGTTGATTCCAAGTCTTTGCTATTGTGAATAGTGCCGCAGTGAACATACGTGTGCATGTGTCTTTATAGCAGCATGATTTATAATCGTTTGGGTATATACCCAGTAATGGGATGGCTAGGTCATATGGTACTTCTAGTTCTAGATCCTTGAGGAATCGCCATACTGTTTTCCATAATGGCTGAACTAGTTTACAATCCCACCAACAGTGTAAAAGTGTTCCTATTTCTCCACATCCTCTCCAACACCTGTTGTTTCCTGACTTTTTAATGATTGCCATTCTAACTGGTGTGAGATGGTATCTCATTGTGGTTTTGATTTGCATTTCTCTGATAGCCAGTGATGATGAGCATTTTTTCATGTGTCTGTTGGCTGTATGAATGTCTTCTTTTGAGAAATGTCTGTTCATATCCTTTCCCCACTTTTTGATGGGGTTGTTTGTTTTTTTCTTGTAAATTTGTTTGAGTTCTTTGTAGGTTCTGGATATTAGCCCTTTGTCAGATGAGTAGATTGCAAAAATTTTCTCCCATTCTGTAGGTCGCCTGTGCACTCTGATGGTAGTTTCTTTCACTGTGCAGAAGCTCTTTAGTTTAATTAGATCCCATTTGTCAATTTTGACTTTTGTTGCCGTTGCTTTTGGTGTTTTAGACATGAAGTCCTTGTCCATGCCTGTGTCCTGAATGGTATTACCTAGGTTTTCTTCTAGGGTTTTTATGGTATTAGGTCTAACATTTAAGTCTCTAATCCATCTTGAATTAATTTTTGTATAAGGAGTAAGGAAAGGATCCAGTTTCAGCTTTCTACTTATGGCTAGCCAATTTTCCCAGCACCATTTATTAAATAGGGAATCCTTTCCCCATTTCTTGTTTCTCTCAGGTTTGTCAAAGATCAGATGGCTGTAGATGTGTGGTATTATCTTTGAGGACTCTGTTCTGTTCCATTGGTCTATATCTCTGTTTTGGTACCAGTACCATGCTGTTTTGGTTACTGTAGCCTTGTAGTATAGTTTGAAGTCAGATAGCGTGATGCCTCCAGCTTTGTTCTTTTGACTTAGGATTGTCTTGGCAATGTGGGCTCTTTTTTGGTTCCATATGAACTTTAAAGCAGTTTTTTCCAATTCTGTGAAGAAACTCATTGGTAGCTTGATGGGGATGGCACTGAATCTATAAATTACCTTGGGCAGTATGGCCATTTTCATGATATTGATTCTTCCTATCTATGAGCATGAAACTATTCCAATCAATAGAAAAAGAGGGAATCCTCCCTAACTCATTTTATGAAGCCAACATCATCCTGATACCAAAGCCTGGCAGAGACACAACAAAAAAAGAGTATTTTAGACCAGTATCCCTGAAGAACATCAGTGCAAAAATCCTCAATAAAATACTGGCAAACCGAATCCAGCAGCACATCAAAAAGCTTATCCACCATGATCAAGTGGGCTTCAACCCTGGGATGCAAGGCTGGTTCAACATATGCAAATCATTAAACATAATCCAGCATATAAACAGAACCAAAGACAAAAACCACATGATTATCTCAATAGATGCAGAAAAGGCCTTTGACGAAATTCAACAGCCCTTCATGCTAAAAACTCTCAATAAATTCGGTATTGATGGAACGTATCTCAAAATAATAAGAGCTATTTATGACAAACCCCCAGCCAATATCATACTGAATGGGCAAAAACTGGCACAAGACAGGGATGCCCTCTCTCACCAGTCCTATTCAACATAGTGTTGGAAGTGCTGGCTAGGGCAATCAGGCAAGAGAAAGAAATAAAGCGTATTCAGTTAGGAAAAGAAGAAGTCAAATTATCCCTGTTTGCAGATGACATGATTATATATTCATAAAACCCCATCATCTCAGCCCAAAATCTCCTTAAGCTGATAAGCAACTTCAGCAAAGTCTCAGGATACAAAATTAATGTGCAAAAATCACAAGCATTCTTTTTTTTTTTTTTTTGTTGAGACGGAGTCTCGCTCTGTCGCCCAGGCTGGAGTGCAGTGGCCGGATCTCAGCTCACTGCAAGCTCCGCCTCCCAGGTTTATGCCATTCTCCTGCCTCAGCCTCCCGAGTAGCTGGGACTACAGGCGCCCGCCACCTCGCCCGGCTAGTTTTTTGTATCTTTGGTAGAGACGGGGTTTCACAGTGTTAGCCAGGATGGTCTCGATCTCCTGACCTCGTGATCCGCCCGTCTCGGCCTCCCAAAGTGCTGGGATTACAGGCTTGAGCCACCGCGCCCGGCCTCACAAGCATTCTTATACACCAGTAACAGACAAACAGCCAAATCATGAAATAACTTCTATTCACAATTGCTTCAAAGGGAATAAAATACCTAGGAATCCAACTTACAAAGGATGTAAAGGACCTCTTCAAGGAGAACTACAAGCCACTGCTCAGTGAAATAAAAGAGGATATATTTGTTTATTTTTTATTTATTTATTTTTTGAGACAGAGTCTTACCCTGTCACCCAGGCTGGAGTGCAGTGGCACCATCTCAGCTCACTGCAACCTCTGCCTCCCGGGTTCAAGCGATTCTCCTGCCTCAGCCTCCCAAGTAGCTGGGATTACAGGCACACACCACCACACCCAGCTAATTTTTTGTATCTTTAGTGTAGAGACGGGGTATCACCACATTGGCCAGGCTGGTCTCGAACTCCTGACATCGTGATCTGCCCACCTCGGCCTCACAAAGTGTTGGGATTACAAGTGTGAGCCACCGCACCCGGCCAAGTATTTATTCTTAATGTATAAAATGTCTGAAGCATTCCCACTGCCACTGCTTGTATTCAACATTGTACTGGAAGTTCTAGAGGTACTATGTACACTAGCTAGCGAAGTAAGACAATAAAGAGGAAGCCAATGGTATAAGTAAGAATTAGAGAGAGAGGAACAAATCTCATAAATCGTAGATATGATTGTCACATAAAAAACTCTAAAGTCCTTATAGACAAATTATTAGAAATTATAAAAAAGGTGGCAATATAGTTGTCTCTAAGATCAATATACTTAATTTCTATACATCTTAATAAATAGAAAAGGAAACTTTGTAAGTATATGATTTAAAATTGCCATAAAAACATAAGATGACTAGGAATAAATCTAAGAAAGATATATAAGACCTATATTTATGAAACTTTTAAGCTTTGTCAAATGACTTTTTAAAGAAGAGCTAAATAAATTAAGAGTTATTCTAACTTAACAAATAGAGAAATTGATCTCATTACACTTTTGATCACTTTGGTAGATTATATTTTTCCAGACAATTTTCTGTTTTGTAGAGATTTTTAAATTTAGTTGCATTGAGTTATTAAGAATAGCTTCTTGATTTTTAAAATTCTGTTTTGGCTACTTTTCTTTTTTTTTTTTTTTTTGAGACGGAGTCTCGCTCTGTCTCCCGGGCTGGAGTGCAGTGGCCGAATCTCAGCTTACTGCAAGCTCCGCCTCCCGGGTTTACGCCATTCTCCTGCCTCAGCCTCCCGAGTAGCTGGGACTACAGGTGCCTGCAACCTCGCCCGGCTAGTTTTTTGTATTTTTTTTTTTAGTAGAGATGGGGTTTCACCGTGTTAGCCAGGATGGTCTCGATCTCCTGACCTCGTGATCCGCCCGTCTCGGCCTCCCAAAGTGCTGGGATTACAGGCTTGAGCCACCGCGCCCGGCCTTGGCTACTTTTATATTTTTCATTTTGTATCTTAAGTTTTGAAAATACATAAAAATAATAAGAAAAATGAATAATCCTTTTTCAAGTATCATCTTTTTGATCATCATTCAATATATCTTATACTTGTGAGATATTACCTTGGGGGAGCTCATACAGAAATTCAAAGTATGTCATAAAAACCAGAGCCTTGCTTCTTTGTAACCTCAGTTCTCTGCGTGCATCCTACTCTCTGGCCATATTCATATTATGGAAAATATTTTTTGCAACATTAGGGATATGCTTGGTAAAATTTTTATAAGTACATCTTTTTTATCCAGTGAAATCCTGAAAAATTTATCTTTCACTGAACCAACACTCTGCAGACTTTGCTCATTAGGGTGTAGATTTCTCACATTGGCAATTGAAAAGAGAATTGAAACGGAATAGGAAACCGATTTCAATAAATTCATAGAAGCAATTCTTTTCTGATATAAAAGTTATTTTCTTAAAGGAAGGAAACTTCAAGTTTAAGAATGACTTCTTATGAGAGAATATGGAAGAAGCCCTTCCTGTTATAGTCACAACAAACAGATTTGATTTCCTCCACCAAAAAAAAAATGTCTCAAAATTAGGCTCATCAAATCTGTCAGAATGGTGTATTTTTCAAGAGAAAACTTGTCATGGAATGATCACACACATTCAATGCTTCTGAAAGCAGTGCTCCCCCAATGTAAGCATTGCTTTCATACTGAATATAACGTTACAATGTTTATCTTTCTTCTAGGAACTTCAGCAAACAAGTCAGAAAAGAAAATCTCTCTATTCACAACAGGTATCCCTTACTGTGTAAACTTTGCATATGCCCGACTTTAAAGGACTGCAGCTAGACAGTGGTGAACATGGATAACATTGTTCTAAATTTCATGTGTATACACAAAAATATTCAGCATGACTGCGTAGGTGCTTCTGCCTGGCTGGCAGACATTAGAAAGAATGTTAGTGGTATCCAGTGCATACTAACAGTATCACCAGTACAGATGGCAGCAACATTCTTGCTCTAACTAATATCTAAGCAGCAGTGAATGGGCTTAGTGATGTCTAATACAGCCTTAGGGAATGATCAAGAACATGTATACAGAAAACAAATAATAAAAGTACAACTAGTACTAATGGTAATAACATCTATGTAATAACAGATTTCTGTATGCCAGGTGCTGTGCTGAACACTTTAAATATATTATTCTACTTAATTTCGTAAATCCCTTATAAGGTAAATATTTTCATCCCCATTTACATATGACAAAAAAACAAAGTTTAGAATGGCTAAGTAACTTGCTCTGGGTCATATTGCTAGTCCCTAGCAGAGGATTCAAAGGCATTATATCTGTCTGCCTATAAGCATGTGCCACTATGCAGCAGTGATTTTTAAAATATATGCATAGACAAAGAAGCAGAACAACAGGAAAGAAAACCAGAATGGGGACATTGATCAAGGATATAAACTTTTTGTAGATAGGAAGGTTTATGTCACACTATATAGTACAAATCTGGACACACAGTTTTAGTGAAGTGAAAGTCTATCAGTTATGTCTCTCTCATCTATTTATCTATTACCCACCTTTTTGTCATCTATCTTATCTATCTTCCTATCTATTTAGCTATCTATTTTTGCCTACCCAGCATCACTTCTTTACAAAAATCACAGCATGAACACGTTAGGCAGCCTGGCTAATCAGGGTACCTCACTATCCTAGCACAGTGATTCGACCAGTGATGGGCACATGTCCCAAGAAGGGCCAGAGTCTTTTGGTAGGATCTATCTGGACACAGAGGAATAGAAGCATCCTGACCTATCTGAGACCATAATTGCTAAAGGCTACATAAATATGGAACTGCCATGAGCTGTTTTTGCTGCCCAGAAAGAAAGCTTGCTTAGACTTGAGGCAAACCAAGAGACTACGGAAGGTCTCATGATATAATTTTAATTCTGAGAGGCAGCTGTGTAGACAGTTCATGCCACCCCTTAGTTATCCAAGTAGAATGAGTCAAAACATTTTTAAATGTAATTTGAAATCAGCTTCTGATATGATTTGAATGTGTGTCCCTGCCCAAATCTCATATCAAACTGTAATCCTCAGTGTTACAGGAGGAGCCTGGCAGGAGATGGTTGGATCACTGGGGCAGACTTCCCCCTTGCTGTTCTTTTGATAGTGAGTGAGTTCTCTCGAGATCTGGTTGTCTAAAAGTGTATAGCATCTCTCCCTTTGCTCTCTTCCTACTTCTCCAGCCATGTAAGACGTACCTGTTTCCCCTTCACCTTCTTCTGTGATTGTAAGTTTTCTGAGACTTCCCCAATCATGCTTCTTATACAGTTGCAGAACTGTGAGTCAATTAAACTTCTTTTCTTTATTAATTACCCAGTCTTATGTAGTTATAGCAGTGAGAACAGACTAACACAGCTTCTCTCTAAGGCAAAGAGCACTGTCTCATTTCCATTTAAACTATGTCTTTTAATATTTTTCTGAAGATTTCATACTGTTTCTTCTCCACTTCTGTTGTGTGCTCTTTCTGCGTTGTTATTCTCCAATCTCCCTTTTGGCAAAGATGACTAATGTAGTGCATCCACGGAGAAACAATTTTGGTGCCTTTTAACGCAAGGCAATACATGCTAGTTATCAAATGAGATTCTATCTGTATTGCTGGAGAATAAAAAAGTACCATAAAATTAGGTATTTTTTGTCCCAAGTATCAGGCCACAAAGATATAAACATTAAAATCTGAAATGCAAATGCATTATAGCAAATTCAGTCAAAACATGTTTGAGCCTGCTGTAGCTATGATCATCACATAAGCCTAGTTTAATTCCTTCAGGCTGCTGTAACAATATTTCATAAACATCTATTCCAGAATTCCCAAGAGTTACACATTTCTCTATGTGGTATTCACTTGAGGAATCTCTGATATGTAATATAACCTTTGATAATCAACTGATGCCTCAGCCGAGTTAATATTTTTATCAGTATGATTTAAATAAACTTTCGCATTTTAGTGGCAAATTCAGCATGGTGTTTATTAATAAATATTTGTCAAATGATGTATATATGTATATACTAGTGGAATGAAAATTATATCCCTGCTACATGCTTTCTGTAATGTAAGAGGTATATGCTAGCCATTATTTTGAACACAAGGATATTATTTCACTCAAGATGTAAATTACATCTGTAGAATTATGAGGTGTGTTATGTAAAGCTCTCAAGGAAACATGCAAACAGGATGCCTATTGAGTATTGGTTCTTAATTAGATATACAAATATTAAGAGATTGTTGAGTGATTAAATAAGAAAACTGAAAATACCATGTATAGTACTTCACACTGCAAGTTTTTCTGGATGCAGCTAGAGTAAGTTAAGATGCGAATAAATCTTAAGATGTTTTGAAGGAGGAATTTTTCTTCTTAAATCAGATTAGGGAATACAAGTTTTCAGTTTTGAAGAAAAGTTGGTTCAATTTACTTAAAATTAGGAAAATAGTTCCTGTACAAGAAAGGAATATTTTCCTTTTGGGAAAAGCCAAATAGGACTAATCATTGGTGAAACTTAGGAATCAAACTCTCAAACCCTCAATTTTAATTACTTATAAAAACAATTTATTTAGAGATTGTTACTAAAGTGCTTTCAAATTGCTTAAGTGAGTTAAAAGTAATTTCAGTAAAAGTGGCTTGGTGGGTCATTTCTGAAGAACTGCTTTGAGAACAATGATGATAAGATGGAAATCCACTGGCAGAAGGGCATGTGGAATACAGGTAAGATACGAAAATTGTTCTGGGAAAATCCTTCAGCTTTTAATCTCACTGAGTTTCAATTCACAGAAGTTGATAAAAGCTTCACTCCTTACAGAGTAGCTGAGTGGATTTCTGGAGCACAAGTGGAGGACACCAGAGATTTTCAATTCAGGGCATGTAGAAGAGATATTATTTGATATGTAAGACATTGTAATTCATACATAGTTTTTAAGTTACATAACTTTTAGCTTCCAGAATTTTTCTGGAAGAATTTTTCTAAGAATCAAGACTTTACTTCTCTAATAAATCAGAAATGTTGTTTTTATTGTCCATGTATTTTTTTTCTAAAACTTTGCTGTTTAGGGTTCAAGACAACTAAATAAATCAAGAAATAAAGCATATTTTAAACAGCCTTGTCAGGTATACCCCACCATCTAGCTGACATTTCCATTACCTGGAATGTATAAAAAAAAGAGTTGTTGAGCTCTTCAAAGATTAGGTGGTATATAAATAGCAATGTTATAGAAGGGAAATTGGAAAGTCAAAGAGAATAAATTTGAAATATGCGCATTGACTTGATCTATGAGCACATTTTAGAATAATAAATATTCCTGTGATAGCAGCTTTATGCAGATAGCACCAGGAAGAAGAAAAGCAGTCATTCAAAGCAGCTGAGGAGAAACCAGATCATAAGTCAGAAGATAGAACTTTAAAATGAAAATTTTCCACTAAACAGTAAAGGTAGAAAGTGTCTTTTCAGTGACCCTGAGTGTAACCACACAGACGCCCATCTAAAACAATCACATTAAATATCCACACCAGATTATATGGATAGGAATTCACTGATTGACATCAGGACTAAAGAATACCCCCTTCAAAATGTCTATAGAGTTCAGAAAAATACATTTTCCTCAGCTCCCTGTTTCCACCAACCTTTCAGTTTTTATGTAGATTGGTATAAAAAATTTTGGCTTATGAAATTGACTAAAAATAGATTAATTTTGTACAATTTATATGGAAGTAAACACAAATTTTAAAGGAATAATTTGATGATATGTTTAATAAGTAAAAGAACAATTTCACTGAATATATTAGTATCTCCCAAAAAGCATCCTTTTGAACACAGTCTTCGTAATGATTGGTATATATTTTGTTTTATCCATTGATATGTTAAGTCCATGTTCATTCGAGTCCTAAGAGAACTCATTAGCTAAAGAAACAATTCAGCAAATGTTTTTGTAAAGTGAGGAATTACTTCCTATTCTTATGTGTCACAACATTTTTTATGAGTTTTTCTTCAAGTAAAGTAGAACTATAGTGTCATTCTAGCTGATGAAACATGAAGATGAAGCAATGTGGTGAATTGTATTTAATAGTGTGTGTTAAACATGGATGTGAAACTTGGATGTTTAATTGATACCAGAAAATATCAAGTATCTGTAGCCAGAAGGTTTTTTCTCCTGTGAAATACATTGTGCTATATTACATTTACATTTTTATAATTTTTTTCTAGTGTCTTTGTACTCTTTTTTAAATTTGGAAAATATATGAGTATAAGGAAAATATGAAAAAATAGTACAAGGTATGGCATATACCCTTACCTAGATTCATCATTAACATTTTGCCATAGTTGCTTGTTTTTTCTCTCTCTCTCTGAATTATGTTTATTATTATTTAAAGCTGAAAATAAAATTTGGGCAGTGGGATCCTAATTACATACTAGGATCTGTGTACACATACATGCACATGCACATACACACACTTTTTTTCAACCATTTGAAAGTAAGAATCTGACTTCATGGCATTTTATCCCTAAATATGTCAACAAACAGATACTAACAATAAGATATTCTTCAACAGAATAGAAGCACCATCATTACAGCCAAAATAAAACCCTCAATAATATTATCTAATATGAAGCCTATATTTAAGCTTTCTCAATTGTCTTCAAAATGTTTGTTACGGCTTTTTAAATTTTCATGATAGTAAAAATTTTTTGAGTCAAACTAGCTGTCTTGAAGAATGTTTCACATTTCAAATTCGCTTGATTACTTCCTTATGATGAGCTCCAGGTTAAACGTGATTGGCAAAAATACTTCTCATGGAGTAAGCACCTAAAGAGACAAAAATGTCAGGCTGCCTCATTATTAGTGATACCAATGTTTATCATTTGGTTCGGATTTGTGCTCTACATGTATTTCTTTTCTTATAAGATAAGCTTTTGTTTTTTCATAAGTTACAAGCTATCTCTTTGGTAACATTTTTGGACTGAATTAATGACGTACATGCCAATAACTTTTCATCCAGTGTTGTGTGTATGTGTGTGCTAATTTGGATTAGCACATGGATTCTTTTTTTAAATTTTACTATTCTTTTTGATGCTCAAAATATTCCATAACTGGCCTGTGAAAATCTCTTCAGATGGACTTCCATGTTGTTTTAACATGACTTCATTTGTTTTTGAATATTTTCTTGCCTTCTGGCATAACAATATGTCCTAGGCTCATCTTGTACTTCCCCTGACCCAAATCTGTCATTTTTCTAAGAGGACTTGATTTTAGTCAGAAATGAAATGTAGAAACAAGATGTGGGCTCTAGGTTTGCTTATTGTTAATGAGTTATCAGGGATCCTAGGCATTCCAGTGAACAAAACTAGAACATATATATATATACACACATACATATATATTGAAAACTTGTGGATTTACTGTGTTTAGCAGTGGTTGAGTACAGGGGAGAAACTGACTAAAAAGGAAAAACAAGGGTATTTGAAAAAAAACTGTTCTGTATCTTGATGGTGGTGGTGGTTATATAAGTTTATGTATATAAACGTAAAAAATATATGAATTCATACTCATACATTAAATTCAAGTCCAACTGCAATCAGACTTCTCCTTACTTTCCTTTATTTCAAAGGTGTATCTCCCTTCCCCATTGAGAACCCTGGTTCTCAACACCACCAGTATATTTACTCATATGCTCTCCCTTACAGCAAATATAAAATAGACTAAAATAGTTTCAAATTTCAACATCAATGTAACTACCAACGATGGCAAATCTAGTAAGTAAAATTTAAGAGTTTTTGCATTCCTTGTCAATCTCACAGTAGATCTTATTAATGGGTAAAGTTTATGTACTATGTTTAAAAGTCACTCGGATTACTTTATATGAATAACAAAACCACATAATAAAACTATATATTTTTACAAATATACAGTGAGGTTCATATGTATTCAATTTCATGGTTTGCTTCTTTACAATATTTTTGAACATGTAAAACCTTTTCCTGGTTAAAAAATGGAAAATAATAGAAGAGAAACCATATTCCCATCCAATCTCCTACATTCTATTTCAATTTTGTTTGCAAAAATAAGCATATATTTTTATTTCTTCTTTCTTGCCCGAATGTTAGTACATCATAAATACTCTTTTGAACCATGCTTTATTCATTAACACTATATTCATACAAATATTCCTCATTCCTCTTCACTGCCACAGAGTACACTATTGCATGAATGTGCCAAAAATATTCAACAAGTCGCCAATGGACATTAATTTCTCATCTTTTATTGTGATGTACAATGCCCCAGAGAATAATCTGGTGACATGTTTTGTATTTAAGGAGGTTTACTTTTAAAGTAGATCCCTAGATGTAAGAAGGCTGAGTTAAATGGTAAATACATATATAGTTGTTACATATTACTAAATTCCTCTGCAGAGCAGATGTACCATTTTATATTCCTACCACCAATGGAGGTGCTGAGAGATCTGTTTTCTCACAATCCCACAGGCTCACCCAAGGAGTGTATTATCAATTTTAGCTAATCCTATATGTGAGAAATTACAGCTTAGTGCAGTTTTAATTTCTGCTTCTCTTATGTATAAAGCTGTATATATCTCTATATGTTTAGTACTGATTTTAATGCATTTTTCCATTCATACTTTTGTTTAATGTTCAGTGGAGATTATAGCCTTTTTTACCTTGATTTTAAGATGTCATTAAGAGTTAAAGAGATTCATCTAATTATGAATAGATTGTAAATATTCTCTCATTTTTAATTTTGACTTAATCATTTTATGCAATCATGTTTCTTATTGCATATTATTGAATATAAATAATTTTATTGCTGTAAGGTAGAATTTATAATACTTTATTTTTTTTAATTTTTAATCAAAATTAGAAAAGCTTTTCCCTCAACCACACTTAGATTAAAAAGAATTCTTATTTTGCTAGTAACTTATGTAGTTTCATTTGTTGCATTTAGATATCGGATGGATTTGCAGTTTTTTTCTTTACATGATCTTCATTTTGGAATCAGTGTTGTCATTTTTAAATGGCTAACCAGTTGTTCCAATCTACTTATTGAAAAATGATTTGGACGCCACCTTCATAATGCAGTAAATTTCCAAGTATACTTGGGCCAATTTGAGGGACTTCTGCCTTAATGTCTGTCTATCTGTTCGTGTACCAGTTCAACACTGTTTCACCTAAAGAGGATTTATGATACCATAGTCTATAGATTATTTTTCTCAGTCAAGAATACGTGTTCAATTTTGTTAAAGCTTTTTAAGTATCCGTCATATGATTTTTCTTCTTAGATATATTAAAATGACAAATTATAGTTACGGTTTTTAAAAAATTAAACCATCCTAACATTTCTGGAGTAAATCCCCCTCAATCCTAGTGAATTATTTTTCATGCAGTATTGGATTATATTTGCTAATATTTTATTGAAATTTGGTATTGATAGTCAAAGTAAAATATAAAGTCAAACTGTAAAGTGAAATATAAACATAAAGCGAAATATAAAGTGAACACTTTATAGAATTATCTTTTTTGCTTTTAGAAAATTTACTTCATGTTGAGAATAACTCTTCTGACAACTGGACAAATGTCTTCTATGAAATTCTGAGTCCTTTTTTTGTTTTGATATATTCTTCAATAGATTTTCTCTATTTATTATAAGAAAACTATTTTTGTTTCAAAATTTTATTTATCTTACCTGATATCTTTTTCTGTGTCAACATTTTCTTTCTTCTCTTTTCAGAGGCAGGGTCTTGCTCTGTCACCCAGGCTGGAGTGCAGTGGCATGATCATAACTCACTGCAGCATCAAACTCCTGGAGGCAAGCAATGCTCTCATCTCAGTCTCCCAAGTAGCAGGGGCTACAGGTATGCACAACGATGTGTAGCTAATTTCTTCCTTTTTTTTTTTTGCAAAGATGGGGGTCTCACTACGTTGTCCAGGCTAGTCTTGAACTGCTGGTCTCAAGCAATTATGTCATCTCTGTCTCTCAAAGTGCTGGCATTACAGGTGTGAGCAACTATCTTTTTTTTTTTTTTTTTTTTTTGAGTCAGAGTTTTGCTCTTCTATCCCAGGCTAGAGTTTCTATGGCATGATCTTGGCTCACTGCAACCTCCACCTCACAGGTTCAAGCAATGCTCCTGCCTCAGCCTCCCAAGTAGCTGGGATTACAGGTGCTCCCCACCATGCCTAGCTAAGTTTTGCGTTTTTAGCAGAGACACGGGGTTTCACCATGTTAGCCAGGCTGGTCTCAAACTCCTGATGTCCCATGATCTTGCCCGCCTTGGCCGCCCAAAGTGCTGGGATTATAGCCGTGAACCACTACGCCTGCCCCCACCATCCTTTTTAACTCAATAAAGCATAGAGATTAAGAGCATACACTCTGGTATTAATTTGACTTTAGTTAAAATCTTAGTTTAAACTGCTACTATATGATCTTGAGAAACTTAATTTACTCCTTACACTTCAGTTTCTTGATCTGTGTATTACCTAACTTACAAAGTTTTTGTGAGGAACAAACTAGTCAATATGAGGCACCAGCACATAATGAGTGCTCAATAAGTATTAGCTATTGTTATTCTTATCATTCACTCATTTATTCATCCATTGACTAAACATGTCAAAACAGCATTGAGAAACTGAAAATGCCACATATTGTGTTTGATACTAACGCTACAAATGTGAATGACATAGATCATATTCTAAAGATAAGATCACACTGTAAAGAGAAAGCCAGACAAATATGGTGATCAGGAGAGGTACAAAGAGAGACCAGAAAGAAAACTAAACTTTGATTATCATTTCATGTGGAGCAAATGACACATTCGAGGGCCCAGAAGTACTTAATATTTCAGGAAATCACCTGGTCTGAGTGTGTGTACTGAAAGGGTATGCAAGTGCTAGATTTTGAAGGGCCTTTTAAATCACGTGATAGAGTTTGAACTTTATCTCTGCAGTGATGGACAATAATTAAGCGTGTAAAACAATGTCGAGTTATGATCCAACTCATGTTCATGAGAGATTATTTTGTCAGCAATGTGGAGAATGGATGGGAAGAGGAAAGACAAAATAACCAGTAGAAGAAACAGTTGCCAGACTTTACAGTACCTAAGAATTATCTGGGGAGCTTGTGTAATAGTATAAATTGTCAAGCCCTATTCTCAAAGATTTCTAATTAGCAGGGCTAGTGTAAGACCCCGAATCAGAATTTTCAAGGAATTTTGCTGCTAATGGTTGCTGATGGTTGTCATGCACTGAAATAGAAGGCCATTGTAATTGTCCAGATAAAAGATATTTAAACTGTTGTATAGCAGAAGTGGTAGGGATGGAGATCAGAAATAATTATGTCTATATCTGTGTCTATCCATTTATCTATCTATGTGCATGTGTGTTATGGACTCCAGATTTGTGTCCCTGCAAGATTCATATGTTGAAATCCTAACCCCCAGTGGGATGGTATTAGGACGTGAGGCCTCTGGGAGGTAATTAGAGTATGAGGACAGAGACCCTATAATGGGATTAATGTCCTTATTAAAACAAGAAGAAAGTCAGCTAGGATACAAAGAGAAGAGGCTATCTGCAAACCAGCCCTTACCAGAACCCAACCATGCTGGTACCTTGATCTTGAACTACCCAGCCTCCAGAACTATGAGACATGAATGTTGTTTAAGCCACCCAGTCTATGGTATTCTGTTACAGCAGTCCAAACTAGTATACACACACACACACACACCAAAATTTTTAGTACAAACTTATGGTTTAATAAATTCTATAAATTTACAAACAACATATCTTGCTAGTATAATTATTTACATTTCTTCTACACTTTGGGGAAATTTTAATACATCCTTAAATTCAAGTTTTATTTCAGTCTTAAAACAAAAAATGCTGACAGCACAGTTTAGCTGCCAGGAAGATTGTTGGAGGAGAAGATTAAAATCAAATACAAAGAGGGAACTAATGTTAATATCACCAAAACCAAAGGGAATATAAAACAAGATAAGATTTGCAGAAGATGAGTTATCTTCCCGTTGTAGTGAGTTTAAAGTTTTTCTGAGCCATATGGGAAGCCTTTATTAGCATTAGGGATCTAGATCTAGAACTCAGAAAATAGATTCAGAATGGGGATAAAATTCAGGAACCATCAGCATATTCGTAGTGCCAGCTGAAGCCAGAAGAGTGGACAACACTACCCAGGGAAATTGATAGAGTGAGAAGAGAAGACGACTCAGGAAAGAATTTTGTGAAAGCATCAGAGGCAGAAAGAGGAAAATAATTTATAAAGAGGCTAAGTAAAGCCATATTAAGGCATAAAAAAACATAAATAGAAGAAGTGTTATTGTGTAAACCATGAGAACAATGGAATTTGAAGAGATAAAATGATGGTGGACGGTGTCAGATGCCTCAGGGAGGTCTGTAAATAAAAGAGAGTTCAGAAAATGCAAACCAAAGATGCTCCAGGGATATGAAGAAGCTCCAGTGGCTGCATCTGAGTTTCACTGAGAGCAGTTTCATTGCAGTGCTGAGAGCAACAGCCAGGTTCTCATAGTACGTGAGCAAAGGAATGTAAGCAAGGGAAGGCAGCATAGATGAACAAACAATTGTTTCGAATTGCTGCAGAACAGAGGGAGGAAATGGGGTGAAACTTCAGGAGGGATGTGGCATGTTTTCTAAGATAGGAGATACCCGAACCTATTCTGTAAGTAGAGAAGGGTCTGGTCGGGAAGAAGAGAGAAAGGGGACAATTATAAAGATAGCATTAGGTAAAACCTAGGGAAGGGACAGGACCTCTTGTATTATGAAACTGCATGAAGAAAGAAAGCAGGTATATGAGCACAGATTTATTTGGAGATTAGGGTTCTGTGAAGTAGAGTGAGTTGATGCCTGACATTCTCCAATCTTTCTTTGCAGTAAAATGAACAGAGTTGTCTGCTGAGGGTAAAAGGATTAAAGCCTTTAAAGACACTAAGTGTTGATAATATTACAGTGCATTGCTCTTACTCCACTGTATTTAACTGTCCGGGGGCGGGGCGTGAAGAAAACCTGATTTATCTTAAAATAATACAAACCTTATAATCTGTGATGAGATTAAAGCAGACCTTTCTGCAGATATTCTGATTGTTTCTCTTCTTTATTGATGCTGCTGCTATGCTAAGCATGTGCTTAGCTTGCCTTTGAGTCATTCAGCAATAAAAAGTTTGAGAAAAGCCACTAAGATCTGGAACAGCTGCATTTAGGAATGGAAGAGCAGAGGGAAGAACATGCAAAGTTCGTGCAGAAGGCTTTGATAAAGTTTGCAACTGAAACATTTTTGCGATTCCAATCCTCACGGCTCTGTGACTGGCCTCCAATTGCTGTTGGCCGCCCTTACATGTACATAGCCACAGGAAAGGCTGCAGAGCCATTGGCTCAGGCCTCACTTCATGGGATCATCTTCTTCTGGTACAGTTTGAGTTTGTGCAAGTCACCAAGGCCTTAGCTAGACACTCAGAAAGGATGAAACTGTGCTCGTGCTAATGGATTTAACTAAGTTTTGGTGCTGCTTCTGAGCCCTGTTTCAAAGATTTTACATGTATTAACTAATTCAGTATTCCTCACAACCCTATGAGACAGGCACTAATATTAGCTTAGTAAGTAATTTGCCCATGGCTAAGGCTATTAAATGGCAGGGCTAGGATTTCAACCCAGCCATTGTCCCTTTCCTTGTTACAGTGAGAAATAATTAGGAAAATATGAACTAGTGTTTGACAGTTAAAACCCATTTCAGTAAAGAAACGAATGTGGGAGAAAGGGTGAGGTGGGGAGAAGGGGACGTTATATGGTAGCAAGAATCTCAGCTTTGACATTGTTCTTAAAACAAAGAAAACAAGTCATCTTAGTTCACAGGCAGAGATAAGTTTTCAAGGTCCAGTCATGTTAATTTCTCCTTGTAAAAAAAAAAAATCAATAAAACTATTAAATGAGTGTTTAATAAGTTTGAATTAATGTGCTGCGACCACTTCCTGGTGTTCAATGGCCCTGAGAGTTTGGGTGACTGACTGGGGAACAGTGACTCCATGTTAGGGTTAGGTACATGCTTCATGCATGGGAGAAAGTTCAACTGTCCCTAAAAGCAGTCCCGTAAGTGTACCCTGCAGAAAGTTTCATCAGTTTGACCACTCAGGTATCCATTATTCTTTTGCTTATGTTTAGCAAGTTAGAAAGAAGAAAGAAAGCAAACTTGGAGAAAAATTAAAAAGTAAATTGAAACTTACATAGATTTCTTATAGAAAAAGAACAAAAGCATCAGAAGAGCAACAGTGGGAATGGTTCTCCTGTCTCTCATTTGCCTCCCCAGCCTCCCCAGCAATGCATAGGTCCATTTTGACTATACCAGATATTCTGATTGAGCACTGTGCCCTTTCTTTCCACTTACCCTGTAGAATACTTTCTTTTTTTTTGCTTTTTTTGTTTTTGAGATGGAGTCTCACTCTGTCGCCCAGGCTGGAGTGCAGTAGCATGATCTCGGCTCACTGCAAGCTCTGCCTCCTGGGTTCAAGAGATTCTCCTGCCTCAGCCTCCTGAGTACCTGGCATTTCAGGTGCGTGCCACCACGCCCGGACAATTATTTTTGTATGAATTTTACTACAGATGGGGTTTCACCATGTTGGCCAGGCTAGTGTTGAACTCCTGGCCTCAATTGATCCATCTGCCTCAGCTTCCCAAAATGCTAGGATTACAGGCATGAGCCACTGTGCCTGGCCCTGTAGGATACTCTTTTAACAGCGAAACTTTCCATTGTTTTCTTTTTGTGTAGATTCTCCTTCTCCTCTTTCTCATTTGGTGAACCTTTACACTGGAAATCATTTTAGTTCCAAATTAAAATCCTACCTCTTCATGAAGATTTGCTGATTATCTTCAATTGTAAGAGATTTTCTACTCTTCTGAACCCCACTTTTCATTTATACCAATTGTGCAGCATTTAACAAAGTCTGCTTTTTATGTTTATTTGCATCGGTTGCACAACTAGCTTTGAAGTAGAGAGTGGTGGTATTTATGGTCTTTGCATGCCTGGCCTGTTGGGACTGTCAGTGTTAGCATCCTGTCCCTTCCCACTCCTCCCCACCAGTTACTCACCAGCAACTTCACAGGGGAATGAGTACATGGCTCAGCTCATTGTCATCTTCACTGGGATCAATTTATTACCTTTGCAAGGAAGAGGCTGTCTTTCTGTTGAACTTGCTGACCTGAAAATATGTGAGCATGGAGCTACTGGCAGCCATTTCTCAGCCTTTGCATAAAGCTTATCTGAGAAAGGTGCCAATCAAAGAGAAACAGAGTCAAGAGAAAAGGGAGACTGAGCCCTGAACTCTAGGAGTAAGGTTTGCCTGGAGTGAGTGTCCTTGTACAATGCTTCCCATTTACCTTAGTCATAGTTTTCTACTTTTTTGCTAACAATCATTTGTGTTATGTTTTCAGTTTTATCAAGAGTCATAAATAATAAACTGACAAATTTGTAAGTCATTTAATATCAAGATTCAGATGTGATTTATCTCTTTTCATCTTTGATATAGACAACTGGAAAAGTGAATGAATTAATGAAGGAGTGGTGCTTCAGAAAACTGTCTTTAATTCTCCCAATTGCATGCCCTGGAAAAATCCAAGATCTCGCTTTCTACTCCGCCAATTGAGCTTCTATTTGTGATTCCTCAGCTTAGTATTTATTTACCTAGGAATCTAGACTGTTTGTTGGACGCTCTCCCTTCTGACATGTTTTCCAGAGTGATACTTTATCTATTGAATATAAAAGAACAAGCAATTCAACTGCTCTGTTCAAGCACCAGGTGTAGAAAGGAAAATGCTGGATTTTAAACAGGTCGATAGATTTTAAGTCAGAGGGGCTCCAATACATTTTGTACACACTGCATAAGCATTTCACGGACTCACATGTATTATACTTCTATCATTTAATTTTTCCTGGTTTCTTTGATTAAATCTTTATAGCATTTTTCTACTTTTTAATTCTTTATTATAGCTTTATGAGATGTATTTCACATGTCATAAAATTCACCCATTTAAAGTACATAGTTCAGCAGGTTTTAGTATATTCAGTGTTATGCAACCATCACCACTATCTACTTTCTGGACATCTCATGATTCCCAAAAGAAACTCCGTACATATTAGCATTCATTTCCTGTTCCTGAACAATCCCACTCCTGGCAACTACTGATCTGTTTTCTGTCTGTATGGATTTGCCTGTGGTAGATACTGCACAGACAGAATCTTATCAGTCTTTTGTGTCTGACTTCTTTCACTTATCACAATGTGTCAAGGTTCATCCATGTTGTAGCATGTATCAATACTTCATTATTTTTTATTGGCTAATATTTCATTGTATATATATACTACTTGTTGTTTATACATTTATCGGTTGATGGGCATTTATATTGTTTTCACATTTTGCTATTATGAATAATGTCTCTACAAGCACTCATGTACAAGTCTTTGCAATAAGCATTTCATTTCCTTTGGGTGTACACCAAGGAATGGAATTACTGGGTACTATGGTAATCGTATTCTTCACTTTTTGAGCAAGTGCCAACTGTTTTCCAAAAGTGCTGCACCTTTTTACTTACACTAGCAATGTATGAGGGTTTCCATTGTTTCTGCATCGTCACCAACAATTGCTAATGTCTTTATTACTGTAATCATTCTGGTGGATATGAAGTAGTATCTCATTTTGCCTCTTATTTACATTTATTTAATGACTAATAGTGCTCAGCATATTTTAATTTGTTTATTCGCTGTTTTTTTTGTTTGTTTTGTTTTTTAAGACAGAGTTTCGCTCATGCTGCCCAGGCTGGAGTGCAATGGCGTGATCTTGCCTCACTGCAACCTCAGCCTCCCAGGTGGAGGTTGAAGTAATTCTCCTGAGAAGCAGGAGAAGCTTTCCATTGCAGGATGGAATGGAATTCCATCTCCTGCCTCAGTCTCCCGAGTAGCTGGGATTACAGGCATGCACCACCATGCCCAGCTAATTTTGTATTTTTAGTAGAGATGGGGTTTCTCCGTGTTAGTCTGGCTGGTCTCGAACTCCCAACCTAGGGTGATCCGCTGCCTCGGCTGTTTTTATATTATCTTTGGAGAAATACCCATTCAAATCTCTCACCGATTTATTCCTTGGGCTATTTGATCTTTTTATTGTTGAGTTCAAAGAAATCTTTCTATATCCTGAATACAGGTCCCTTGGCAGATATAACATATTCAAATTTCAAATATTTTCTCCCTTTCTGTGGCTTGTCTTTTCACTTTCTTAATGATGTCCTTTGATACACAAGTTTTTATTTTAATGAATTCCAGTTCATGTATTTTTTATTTTGTCTTTTATGCTTTAATTGTCATTTCTAAGAAACCACAGAGTAACCCAAGGTGGTGAAGATTTCAGGAATTTCTTAATTGTAGTAAATGGTCTGTGGAGGTGGTTGCTCACAGATGTCTGAGGCATCTTTCCAGGGGGATCTGGCTGAGGCATGATTTTGGTAACAGCTATTCATTTGGAGGAGGGTGTTGCAAAGATCTCATGCACAGGAAGCTTGGGGGTCTCTTGAGATTTTAACAATTTTTCTTTACACAACTCTTGAAGAAATTGCACACATCACAGGCTGTGACACTCAGAGCATTCTCTCAATCACCTACACCTTCCTTCAATAACACACATACCTTCTCCCCAAGGTATAACCCCTGGGTCTGGGGCAGTTGTGGCATAGAGATGTACTTGTCTTGCTGGTGCCCAAGACCATGATTCTGTCTTTAAGTTCCCCCAATAAATCACACTTTACTGACAAACTGGATGTCTGCCTCCATTTTTTGGTTTCTTGATTCCTTCAGCATTTGGGGGGTAGCTTTGCATATATAGCCTTTCCATGGGATAAATCCCACATTGAAAGTGGCATATTAAAGTCTCCAAATAATAAACCTGTGATTTTTTTGTCTTCGATTCTGTCAGGTTTTTCAATATGTATTTTGGTGCACTGCTGTTAGGTGAATAATTTTTATAATCATATCTTCCTGATGAATTTATGGTATTATATAAAATATCCTTCCTTATATCTATTAATGACTTTTCTTGTAAAGTCTATTTTGTCTGGTATCAGTATTATTACTCCAGCTCTCTTTTGGTTACTGTTTGCTTGATGCATCTTTTTCCATTTTTGTACTTTTAATCAGTTTCTGTTTTTGAATTGAAAGTATATCACTTTTAGACAACATAGAGCTGGAACATTTTTAAAAAATCCATTCTTGCAATCTCCGCCTATTGATTGGAGTGTTTAGTCAATTTACATTTAATGTGATTACTGATAATGGAGGATTTACACCTGCTATTTTTCTATTAATATTTGTTTTCTATTGGACTATATTTCTTCTTATTCCTGTATTCCTCAAAATCTATCTTTCAAAAATATTAAATGGATACACTCCAGTTTATTTTTCATTTCCTTTTTCTTTTAGTCCATATTTTTAGTAACTTTCTTAGTGATTGTTCTAGAGGTTTCAGTTAACATCTTAATTAAATCTAGTTGAGAATATTACTAACTTAATTTTACAGTGTATAAAAATTGTTTTGCTCTAATATAACTTCATTCTTTTGTCCTTGTTTTGTATTATTATTATACAAACTGTATCTTTATACATTACAAGATTATCAATACAAATATATAATCTTCCTTTATGTCGTTGTCTTTTAAAATAGGAAAAGAGTGACAAACAAAAAATACATTTTTATTGTCTTTCATAGTACCTATATGGTTAACTTGACTGGTGCTCTCCCATCATCATGTGAATTTGAGTTACCATCTAGTGTTCTTTTATTTCATTCTGAAAGTCTCCTTTAACTATTTTTCAGAGCAGGTCTGCTAGCTGTGAATTCTGTTTTTGATAATTTAGAAATGTCCTTTCACTTTTGAAGCAGAGTTTAAGTGTATATAGAATGCTGAGCTGACAGTCTCTTTTTTAACACTTTGAAACTTTGACAACGTCATTACAGTTGTCAAAGCCGGCTTACATGCTTTCATGTATGCTTTCTAAGAGTAAGCCCTTGATGATTATAAACTCATGGTCAATGATTGGCCAGAAGATTTCTTTAAATGAGTTTCCTATATGTCTCCCCACCTTTTATTTTTTGGCATCAGTTTACAAGATAACCTTAGCTTTTACTTCCTGTTTGATCATGGCCTTAAGGCCAAGAAGAGATGAGTGACTATTGACTTTTCCTTCCTCAGGTGTTTGCTATGTATGCATACATGCTTACATGTCAAGCTGGCTTACATGCTTTCTGATGACAATTCAGCTGTTAATTTTATTAAGGTTCTCTTTTATGTAGTAAGGTTTTCTCCTACTGCTGTTTTTAAGATTTTTCTCTTTGTCTTTGTGTCATTTTGAATATGATACGTCGTAGGCATTGATCTCTTTGAATTTATTCTATTTGGAGTTCATTAAACTTTTTGAATGTGTAGATTCATATTTTTCATTAAATTTGGGAAGGTTTTAACCATTTTCTCAATTTTTTAAATCCTTTTTTTGTTTTTCTTCTATTTCTGGAAATTCCATTATATATAGTTTGGTACACTTAATGGTGTTTTTCAGTTCCCTGAGGTTTGTTTATTTTTCTTTCTTTTGTTTTTGTTCATGTTCATAAGATTGAGTCATCTCTATTGACATATCTTCATATTTGATGATTTTTTCTTCTTCCAGCTGTAATCTGTTGTTGAACCTTTCTATTAAAATTTTTACTTCAGTTGTACTTTGTAACTTTATAATTTCTTTTTGGTTCTTTTCAGACAATTTTTTTCTTTATTAATATTTTCTCTTTAATGAGACATAATTGTCACTCTTTCCTTGAATTCTTTAGGCGTGGTTTCCTTTAGTGTATATATATATAGATAATTGATTTAATGTTTTTGTATACTATGTTCATACTTAAAGTTTCCTTATGAAATGTGTTTGCTGCTTTTTCTTGTGTATGTGGCATACTTTACTGTTTGTTGCATGCTTATATATTTCTTTGAGTACTGGTCATTAATATATTGTGACAATATTTCTGTGTCACAAAGATGTATTGTATTCCTGTATTTATGTTGCCATTTTAGGTTTTCTTTTTGCTGCTTATTTGCTTGCGACTTTCAGGGAGTCATTCTGTGCATTCTATCTGCCCTGCTGTGTGTGTCTACTTAGTTCTCTACTAGCTTCTTAATAAATGTTTTTGTCTTTATTTCTAAGCTTGGCTTTCTAAGAGTAAGCCCTTGATGATTATAACCTCGTGGTCAATGACTGGCCAGAAGATTTCTTTAAATGAGTTTCCTATATGTCTCCCCACCTTTTATTTTTTGGCATCAGTTTACAAGATAACCTTAGCTTTTACTTCCTGTTTGATCATGGCCTTAAGGCCAAGAAGAGATGAGTGACTATTGACTTTTCCTTCCTCAGGTGTTTGCTATGTATGCACACAGCATTGCACGTGTTCTGTCTTTTCTTTTTTTTTTTTTTTTTTTTTGAGACGGAGTCTCGCTCTGTCACTCGGGCTGGAGTGCAGTGGCCGGATCTCAGCTCACTGCAAGCTCCGCCTCCCGGGTTTACGCCATTCTCCTGCCTCAGCCTCCCGAGTAGCTGGGACTACAGGCGCACGCCACCTCGCCCGGCTATTTTTTTTTTTGTATTTTTTTAGTAGAGACGGGGTTTCACCATGTTAGCCAGGAGTTCTGTCTTTTAGATTCCTAGGAATATGTAGGAGCTTTCAAAGTTCCTCACTGTGATCCCTGTACCCCTGCTGAGCTGAGCCCTGGGTCAAATCAAATAGCCACCACATCTTGAGAATACCCACTTTCTAGGAATCTACAAATTTGTGCAAGAGTTTGACTGTACTTTAGGGATGGTGCTTTTCACAAAATTTCAGAAGTAATCAGATTTCTCTGTTATCTGCAATTTGCCTGCTTTCGGTTACAGAGCTCCTGAGCAGGGGAGGGAAAGAAGATGCAGATAGCCCCACGTTAAAATGTTACGGAGTATGCTGTCTTATTGAAATTCACTAGGTATCTTGGGTAGATGATTCTCAGTTCATTTTGCAGCTTCGGTTAATTGCCTGCATTCTGCAGTGGTTTATTTCTGGCTTTTTTTTTTTTTTGTCTGTACTGCTATAGTCTTAGAGGGAGAGTGAATTCACAGAGGCGGTCACTTGACCATTCCAGAAGTTGATTGCTGCTTTTTGTTTCTTGATTATGTATTTTTCCTTATACTGTTATCAAACTCTTCTTCTATGTATTTAGTATTTTCCAAGATAATAATCATATCATGAACTTATAATCCTTTGTATTTTCCTCTTATTATAGTGCCTATAGTAAATATTCAACAAACAATTGAAGGTTGCTATGTGATATGTTGCCAGATATCCTACGGGGAAGAAAATCATGAATGATTAAGAACTACAATTATTTCATTTAATCCCTGCCACAATTCTTTTAGGAAATTGTTATTATCTCCATTTTACAGTGGCCTAGAGAGCTACATATTTACCTTACTAAAGTTGCACAGCTAGTTAAGTGACAAAAGTTGATTTTAAATCTAGCTTCTCTGACTCCAAGGCCAATCTTAGTTATAGTTTATAAGTTAAGAGGAAGGACTTTGTTATTTTTATTTTTTTAAAATTTTGACACACCTTTGATCTTGTCAATATTCCAGGACATTACATTTTATTTGTTCTATGATTTTGGCAATAGTTTTTGGATTAAAGTATTATACATTCTTATGAGGTTTTAGGGCTGCATTTAATTGCACATTCAGTTATGAATACTAGGTTGTCTTAGCCCTTTTCTTTCCCCAATGCAATGACCTTGAAATCAGTATGACTGAGTTTATGGTTTGTAAGGCGTTCACACTGCAAGAATTGGTACTATTATTCTTCTGTACTTTCCTCGTGCTTTAACAATAAGTTCTCAAAGGAGGCTAGCTTTGAGTTGTGCACAGTCACCCACATTCTGTTTGTCTTGTTAATAGAATACATGGGGTACATGGAAATGCCCCAGGCAGGCTTACTTACATCCTGTTGCCAAGGCAACAATGCCATGATTCCCCATATTCTCTGTCTAAGATAGCAGCAGGCCAGCACACACAGAAACTCCACACGCCCACTTGTGTCTTACTATCTTGGGAAAGCATAAGAAAAACTGTGCTTGAGGTGGTCTTGGCCAGGATTCTTTATGATGAACATTTTACTCAGACAATGGGTGAACCTTTGATGCTTTTTTTCATACAAAGTTCTATCTACAAAATCTTGCCCAATAAACCACGTAGCTTCTAGAGGCCTCCTTGGAGTCCTAGAACATGTTTTGGAACTCTGATTTTGTCACTAATGCATATCCAAATATTGAACAAGATCTCAACAACTCTTTACAAGCCTCAATTTTCCCTTATGAGGGAAATGGAATAAACTTCAATTACCTCATTGAATAGTTCTAGAAATGAGAAGAGTGAATAGCCCTCACATCAGTTCATAAATGATAAAGTTATTCAGATGCTAATTTTAATTGTTTTAAACCCCATGCTTCTTTTTTGATGTCATTTTCTTATGAAGAAATTAATCAGTGGCAAGAAAAAAAAAGATGTTGAGCTGTTTAAGGTCAGGAATCATATTTATAAAGAGGGTAAAGTGGCTCCTTGACTAATGATGATTAGTGCATGTATGTGAGTTCTCTAAGCTCATAGTCACTGCCACTTAGAGACCAGGCTCAGAAGGACTCACTAGTGAATGCCATAGTAGTGAACACTGTATATTCTTGTCTTCAGGGTACCTCAGAAACAGTCCCTAATTTTCAATGAAAGTTTTGTCTCTGTAAATATAAGCATTTGTGGCAGATTTGTTTGTCATTTTTGTAATGTGACAAATGTGTGTTTAAAGTCCTATCATTTTGATGTACATTAATATTTTATTCAGTTAGATGAGGGATGAACTATATTTTATGAATAATCTTTGACAAATATGCACACACAGCTGTGTTTAGCCTCAGCACTACACATTGTAATTGAAGTAAAAAATAAAGGCTCACATGCTAGGAAGCAAAGAGTAGCTCCAGCTTACACCTTTGCACCTTCTAAACCATTTCAGCCTGTTAAAAGCAGGTTAGAAACGGCTTTAATTTGAGTCAGTATGAATCAATTACAGAAATTGACACAGTATATTGAGAAACAAGATAGTGGGTCTGAGCAATGAGATATTTTCACTTTATCCTTGGAAACTGTGCACATTATCATTCTCAACATTCTCAAGCAAGGTTCCAGTCCCTTTCTGACTTTAATTTTCCTTTAATTTACATTGGAATTTAAAAATCCAAAATGTTCACAATTGCAGAGGATATATAGAAATAGTCATATTATATATGACTCCTTTTGAATTCATCACTTGCATATAAACACGGTAAATACTTGCTTTGTCCATCTCATAAACTATGAAATGGTAGAGACCATTGTAAGTTCACTCAACTTAATGTCTAGAGCTGCATCAGGTATAGATAAACAAGCATTCGATAACTTTTTATTATGAATGACATCAGCACTACCTCTGTTTTTGAAAGAGAGCTTTTATTGCTTAGATTAAAGTAGGTGCCTTAGCCTGGGGCAGTGGCTCACACCTGTAATCCCAACACTTTGGGAGGCTGAGGCAGGCGGATCATGAGGTCGGGAGATTGAGACCATGCTGGCTAACACGGTGAAACCCCGTCTCTACTCAAAAAAAAAAAAAAAAAAAAAAGCAAAAAAATTGGCCGGGCGTGGTGGTGGGCGCCTGTAGTCCCAGCTACTCAGGAGGCTGAGGCAGGAGAATGGCGTGAACCCGGGTGGCGGAGGTTGCGGTGAGCTGAGATAGCACCACTGCACTCCAGCCTGGGTGACAAAGCAAGACTCTGTCTCAAAAAAAAAAAGTAGGTGCCTAGTAAGCGTTTGATTAATAAAAAGTTAATGCACAAATTAAAAGGCATCTGCAGAACAAAAATACTGGATCACTGCACAAACAATAGCACAGACATATCTTTATTAGGGATTTGCAGTTGCCTTTGTGTATCAGCAGCAAAAGGTCATCTTAAATCCGTAAAGAAATGAAGATTCTTATAAAGTCTGTTTTCCCAATATATGTAGATCTGAGAACTTGATCTACAGTGATTTAAATGTTAATATTGTGGTATTGCATTTAATTCAAAAATTTAATCAAAATATCAACGTATGTGTGTAAAAATATGTATATTTACTTTCAGCACCTTAATAGCAGGGAGAATATTTGGCTTCACATTTTTCACTTATATTATCCAACAAGAAACCTTATGATTTTGTATCAGGGAGCTGGCAGCTAGTCATCAATTTCAAGTAATCAAGATGCTTCAAGTAGTCTGGAACGTTTTTGCATTATTAAGTGCTTTAGCAGCACTTGGGACTTTTACTCTGCTGTCCTCAGAATGATTTAGCATTATTATTTTTGAATAGATTCCCACATGTGTTCATCTCTTTCAACTGAAAGTCACTTGATAGGGAAAAGAGCCACACAAACCACTTCCTTCTGACCCCACCAACCAGGCAGATCCAGAATCACAGTAACATCTAAAATAAGTCCACTTATGTCCATCCATAAAGAACAAATAGTTGTGGCCTAAAGGATTTTCACTGAGTAAATATTAAAACACCACATAAAATCCACTTTCCCATAACATCACATTCCCATCCCCTCTGGTTAATTAATGTCTGTTGATAGGTTGTGTTTTTATACTCGGATAGAACATATATACCGTTGAAGGTTTTTTCCATAATCCTGCCTTAGAAGTACTTGATACATGTACATCATATCTCTAGCAAGATGGACTGTACAATGATGTTCTGGTCATTATGAATTTAGCTTAGAATAAATTCTTAATTCATTTAAAGCAGGCCTTATGGGAAGGACAATTTCTTTCTTATTGTCTGAGAGTGATAATTCTGACTCTCTCAACCTGGTTAAGGTTAGTTATTTGTTGAAAGCAGCATGTTAAGGCAAGTATTAAGTGAGAATAAGGTAATTTTTAAATGAATGGAAAATAAAAGCTTATCCAAGCTGAATGAGTGTGAAATGGAGAGAACTTTACAGTCCTAAGTGAAAACAGGTTATTACACATTAGAGGACTGAAAGAGGCTTACTCTGTCGAATGTCATGGTGATATTGAAACAGAAATCAAATATTAAAAAAATACAGAAAAATAGGCTTGCTCTATTTAAGAAAACTATAAAATCATAGATCATGGTGTTTACTAGTTTAATATGACACACCTCAGAAGACATTACCCCAAATTATAGCGCATTGGCATACTGAGTAGTGTAAGCTGAAGGAAATTGAGAAAACCACAGAAGCATGAAGGTCACTCTCTGACATGCTTCCGCCCTTCTCCCCTGAAAGAGACGATAAGACTCTCATTATCATCTTTATCTCTGAAGACACAGGGATATAGACAGGAATCTTTAAATGCAAGTCTGGCTAAGTCCCCCTCCCCAAGTTTATTACCATTATTTAAAACTCTTTTCCTCCAATCATACTTCTGCATGACTGTCCATAAAAATACATAGATCTTCTCAAAAAACAGCCTGGCACGGTGGCTCACACCTGTAATCCCAGCAGTTTGGGAAGCTGAGGCAAGTGGATCAGCTGAGGTCAGGAGTTCGAGACCAGACTGACCAACATGGTGAAACCCCATCTCTACTAAAAATACAAAAATTAGCTGTGTATAGTGGTACATGCCTGTAATCCCAGCTACTCAGGAGGCTGAGACAGGAGAATCACTTGAACCTGGGTGGCGGAGGTTGTAGTGAGCTGAGATCGCGCCATTGCACTCCAGCCTTGGTGACAGACTCCATCTCAGGAAAAACAAAACAAAACAAAACAAAAAAACACTTTTGTTAAATGCATTTGTATACTTTTGTTAACGTGTCTTTTGTTACCGGAGCCTCAGCTATGAACCTTGCAATGGGCAAAGAAAAGATAATATTTTTTCTCCCCTATACTAGAATGCATGGTTTCATCAAGGCAGATACTTTTATTTGTTGGAAGCACCACTGCTCAGGCATTTCTCTAGGACTGGTGGCTCACTGTAAAGATGGAGAAAGTAAGATAGAGGAGATCAGGTCAACAAAACTGGTCTACGATGGCTATGTTGCTGATGAGGTAAATTTGTCTCCTGCATCTTATTACAATCAAAATCCTTCTGTGGGGGCCAAGGGAGAGCTTTCCCCTTGGCCCTCTGAGGGTTCACTAAAAAATCAATTGCAAAAGGCAGGTTAATAGGAGAAAAGGCACAAATATTTATTTGGCGTGTATACACAGGAGCCTTCAGAATGAAGATGGAAAGATGCCAGGGGAAAATTGTTCATTTTTATGGTTGTATTAAACAAAATATGGATAGCTGTGTAGAAATATGATTGGACAAAAAGGGTATGATCTAATGTTAATAGACTGAGTGAGGAAACCCAGCAAGTCCTCTTTCTAGATTCTCCTTGGTGTCTCTGAGCATGCGTTCCTTCCTTCTGGGTGTCAGCATGACCCTGTCTGGAATGGGGGCATTGTGACCTGCAGTCAAACGAGATAGGTCAGATGATTTCTTTATGGCCAGTTTTTACAGAGAATATTTTTAGATTTTATATCTGGCTTTTGAGAAAAGGGTTCTGGTTTTTATGACCCACTTTCAGGAAGAATGATTCTCGTTTCTATGGCTAGTCTCTGGGGAGAATGGGCCTAAGAGATAGAAGGACAGGAAAAGGTCAGAGAAGAACTTTTGCTTGTGAGACTGCTGCTGAGGCTTTCAATTTTGGGGAATTGTTTTCTGATCCCTAACACTTCACTGCATGTGATTTGTAAATATTCTTTATCAGACCAGTACATGAACCAGAGATTTCTATGTTGGAATTGAGAGGATAAGGTACATTGAAAGAAAAAAGCACAAACTTGGAGAAAGAAATCTGTTTCTAAATTTGCCCTCAGCCCTTTTCTGGAAATCACCAAAAATGAATCTCTAGATGAATGGTGTTCAATAGAATTTTTCTGACCATGAAAATGTTCTATCATATGTACTGCTCTGTAGCTACTAGCTACTTAAACTGACTGATTACTTGAAATATAACTAATGTAACTGAGAAACTGAATTTTCCATTTTAGTTATTGTTAATTAATTTGAACTTAAATAGCCACATGTGGCTGGTGGCTACTGTGTAGGACAGCACAGATCTCCATCTGTGTTACCTGAATTGGTGTGTTTATTGCTGGGGTAGAGGACAGGGGGTCATGAGAGTAGAATACTTTCTGCTAATTGGTGCCAGGGTCAAAGAGGACTGGTGCTGGGTGGCAACACAGTACATAGCTTTTTGGAATGGATATTCTTTCAAATAAGGAAGTTGTGTTTTGTTTTACAAGAAGAAAGCAAAATCAATCTTTCCCTTATCACATAGTGGCAGGTCATTATACAGAACCCAAAGGAGGCTATCACAAATCAAGGGTTCCCAGAAGAGCATTTAGTAAGAGAAAACAATGAAGGTTTGTGATGTTTCAGATGAAAAGGGAGCATTTGGCTTTCTTTGTCAAAAATAGCAGTTAGATTTGCAACCATACCTTTGACCTTCAGATCTGATAAGGAAGATAAGAGGAGTTTATTGCTAAACCTCAGATCTGTCAAGTCAGGGTCAGATGAAACATTGCATTCCTCTTTGATAAAGAAAAAAGCATTAGCAGAGAAAAGGGCCAGCTCCATTAGACCACACATGGAGATGGAGATGGGAAGAATTTCAAGCAGCCTTCTGAAGGGAAGATAGGAGACCAAGCAGGCGGAAAATGAGCAATAGTTGGTTTATGTTTGTGCAAAGGAAATAAGAAATAAAATTAAGATTTTTGTATTTTTATTTAGAACATGTCCCCGGAAAATATGGTTCCTCATCAATCACGCTGTTTGGAGTGAACAGAAGTACCCCTTCTGAAGGGAAATTTGGCAGTAATTACTCAAGAACCGTTGAAATATGTAAATTTTGACTTAGCAATTCAACTTTTAGAAGGAAATCATAAGAAATAATCTTAACTATGCAATGATACAGATAAAGTCCGTTAGCTGAGGCAGCAGTTACTGCAACATTAATTATAATGGACAAAAATAATAATTGAATGTCTATCAGTAGAAGGTTGGTTGGTTAAATTATGTTACTTCTGTACAAAGGAACATTATGCAATCAAAAAACATGTTGGGAGATGCCTATAAACATGTAACAATTTAATATTATATGCATACATGCTGTTTTTCTTCAGTATTTTAAAAGTATTCATTACATTTTCAAATTTTCTTAAATATACTTACACAATCTTTTCAAGTATATTAGTTTTATAATTAAAATATTTTTTTCAAAATGTTAATGATATTTTTGTTTTTTTACCATCTAGGTTTTTCTATTCTATGAACTCCTTGTCTTGGGCTGTCAAAAAGATCTATTTGAATCTGTAAACAGGTAGAGATTACAGTGTGCAAAAAGTAATCCTTTTTGGCACCTCTAGTAAGCTCTGCTTCTTGGAGATCTCGGAGGATTTTAAGCCATATAAGCCATCATTAAAAACCATAGTTAGTGTGTAAGCTGCTTTATCCACTTATGATTTTCTTTTGGCTCAGGAGATTTACATTCTGCCTATTCATCACATTTCCTAAGTAGAGAGCTATTTCACGGCTACCATCCTCCAATTACTCCCTGCTGATTGTTTCCTAATTCTCCTTGGAGAGATTTGAGTCTCTAACTGGATGGCTAGAGGAAATTATCCTCAGAGGTCGTGTCACTATTCTGGTCAGTGAAAATTTGCAACGGATTTTCCAGAAAGTATAAAGTCATGACAGTAGAGGCTCACTGCCTCTGTCTCTGCAATGCCATTTCTGAACACAAGGAATTTTGGCTTCTCAATTCTTTCGAACAGTACTAAAGTAACAATAAAAAGGATGAGAAAGAGAGATAACAGTACTGGAAGAAGAAAAAGAAGAAGAAGGGGAAAAGAAAAGAAAACCAATAAGAAAAAAAAAACCAACCTGTATTTCACATGTAAGGGTCACGGGAAGCACTAGAAGTCTAGAGTCATCCTTATTTGTTTTGAATGCTCACATTGAAAACCACAGCCAATTTTCCAATCTGCCACCTTCACTCTAGCTGGGTTAAAGTAGTATGCATTAGGAAGCTTTTGCAGAAATGAAATTATTTTGCCAGGAATGATCCCAGAAAGAATGTTCTCATAACAAAAGGCCATGTTAGGTCCTTCTCATTTCTTTTGGGGAAGCCAAATCTCATGAAACAACAACACATATATTCCCAGGAGTGACAGGACATGCCTTTCCTATCAGTGTCATGTTGGACAGAATGTACACAAGTCGTGGGAATATCCAGAAAGCGGAGGCTACTGCAGGAATGCTGATAGCTTAGCTAGACTTCAACTCATACCAATATTACTGTGTAATTCTCAGACCATAGATATTTTCTTATGCAGATTTTATCAGACAGACTAAAGGTATCACTTTACACCCACACTCAGGTTTTATAATACAGGCTCTCAAAGTAACTTATACCTCTGCACAGTAGCATATACCATATATATATATAATCACTTCTTCAATGTTTGTCTTTCTCTGTATCATTATAAGCCTCCTGCTTTCAGGAACTATGCATTTTTTGTTCAGTGTTGTATTCCTTGGGCCTGGTGCTGTGCCTAGGACAGAGTTGACACTCACATGAACTCTGCATATTGAATGAATGAAGGAGGAGTATTTGAGGGAACCTGAGAAAAGAAGACCTCACTAAAATGGAATAAAGAGCAGTACTGATAAAATGTTATGTCCATCACAAAGTACTACAGGTCTATTTGCTGTCGCTCTCCGTTAACCTGAGAATAATAATAGTTACCATTTATTGAGTATCTACTATATATTCCAAGGTCTTTGCATACGTTATGCCATTTAATTCTGAGAATGCTACAAGGTAGCAATTATTATTTCATTTTGTAGATTAAAAAACTGATGTGCAAAAAATTTAAGCTACTTAAGATCACAGCTGCAGAGCACCTAGGCTCTTAACAATGACTTACTCAAAAAAAGGAATGCAAGGGAGGAAGGATTTAACCAGTCATTTTAATCTAAAGATTATTTTTTTCCCCCACTGATTGTATCCCACACCTTCCCAGATAGGAAATTTAGGTGAATCATAGCTGTAGAATGCATATACCTACGTAATACTGAGCTAGCTACAGCTAACTAGGCCTCTGCAGAGATGGCCAGGCTGCTTCTAGAGTGGTACTTAGGCCTTTTGCATCATGAGAAGACAGGGTTCTCAGAAAGATGGAATAAAATTCCACTCAGGTAAGCTTCCTGGGTGTAAAACTTAGGGATGAGTTTTCTGTCTCTAAGAAACACTGCTAAGGGTTTCAGAATTTCCTGATGGGAGTGAGGAGCAGCTCCCTGGCAGCTCAGTGGTAGAAACCAAGAACCCCCCAAAATACAACAAAGATGAAGTGGCAGTAGCAAGGTATACCTGAGGCCAAGGCCACATCTGGAAGAAGTAGGAGAAACCATGGGAGAACAACTCCAATTGGGCTCATCTAAATCTCACAGAAGGAAATGCCTACACATAAAGGGCCAGGCTATGTATGATCAGCTAGATTTGTCATTTTCTAGACACTAGGGAGCTTTCTTCCAGAGGACATGGGGAAACATGAAATCCTAAGCAAGCCTCTGACTCTGAGGTCTGGTTCCTGGGCCCTGGAAACTTGTTTGGAGAATGATGACCTTGATGGGGTAGGTGGTTGTATCAGAAAGCACCCCTATTGATTGTGGCAAAATGAACTTAATTTCTCTACTTAATTTCTTCCACACTTGGCTTCAAGGCATTGAAATATGCTTATGTGGAACAATAGATCCTTGCAGGATGGGGCTCTCTGTGCCATTCACAATGGTTGAGCTTATTCTCCTACATCAGTCCCCTGCCAAGAGACAAGTAGCAGGAAAAGAACTCAATGCTTGTTAGGACTTTCTTGATAAAGAGATTAGGGACTGAGAGCTAAACTGGGTTTAGGTTGTTGTGGCCTAACATGTCCCATCCCTATCCATATGTTGAAGTCCTAACCCCCAGTCTCTCAGAATGTATTTGGAGATAGGGTCTTTAGATAAGTCATTAAGTGAGGTTCCTAGGGCTGGCTCTAGTCTAATATAACAGATGTCCTTGTAAGAAGAGGGAATTTGGATATTGACATGCACAGAGGGATGACCATATGAAGACACCAGAAGAAGACAACCATTTATAAACCAAGGAGAGAGGCCTCAAAAAAAATCAACCCCTTTGACACCTTGATCTCGGACTTCTAGCTTCCAGAACTGTGAGAAAATAAATTTCTGGTGTTTAAGTCATCTAGTCTGTGGTACATTTTTATGTCAGCCCTAGCAAATGAATGCAGTGGTCCAGGGTTCTAAAGATATTTCAAAATGGCTTAGGGTAGATGAAGCAAGGCTGAAGGGGAAGATGAAACACCTGTGGCCCCAAACTTTGCCTGTATAATTCAATCATCAGGTGTTGGTGCACTTCAAAGCAATGCACAAGCAGAATATACAACTGTTCATGAAAAACAATATTATAGAAATGATAGTCACAGTGATTTGTGGAATGTTTATTGCATGCCAGCCTCTGTTCCAAGTACTGTAGAAATGCTGTTTTATTTAATTTTCACAATGGCATTCTGAGGTAGGTAGCCTAAGTATCCCCATTTTATGTGTATGGAAACAGTCATAGATGATTAATTTAGCCACAGAGAGTAATTTGCTCAAAGACACCCGGCTAGTTGCAAGGCCTGGGCTCTGACAGGTGAATGGGCTAAATAAGACTCAAAGGCACTTAGTAATTATTCCGAGTCATGAAACGAGTAAGGAAGTAGGAGAGCTAAGACTTCCAATCAGCTGCTTTGTCTTCAGATGTTCCCTTTTGAGTTCCTCACAGGCTGCCATGAGTTAGACAAATGGCACTAACGCACTGAGTGTGTCTCCATTAGTCTTGAAAAGAAACAGTCTTTCATAAGCAAGAAAGTTAAAACAGCAGTAGTGGTCAGTTAAAGATGGCCTCCTTCAATTCTATTTTTGTTCAGAACTTTTCTTCCTCACTTCTGAAACCTCTCAGAAAAAAAATCTTCTGCTCATGCTTAGTGTTTATTTTACATGATTGATCTCACCACTGGAATTATGCTATGCTATAAGGCTGCAGTAATCCTTAACCAGTGACTCACAAACCCAGCTGGTGCTTAATTTGTATTGCAATCAGCAGTGTGGAAGCACGTTTTTCTATTTTTCAGACTGAGTAAACATACGAACCCAGGATCAATATAGATTGGAGACTCTTTGCAATTAACAAAAGATGAGTTCAATGTTATTGGGTGGGGGAAGAAGAAAAGCAAGGACCCTCATTTAAAAATTCATCCAGGTGCTCTCATGTTGAAATGTCTGAATAAATTATTACAGAATTAGAAAATTGTGTATAATTAAGGTTTTTAAATGCACCTGTGTTAAGTGTTAAAACACAAACATACAGAAAATGAAGCTTTTGATAACACATATTTGTTTTGATAAAGGATAAGACATTTGATAAAAGTTAATATATTTGCCAACACATTACAAATGAGCATGAAGATGATAGATTTTTTTGGTGTGTATCTTCATTCCTATTTGTGTGATAAACAACTGCCATGTATTCCATATTTTCTATGGATATTGTTAAGACTTGGACTGACCTCTCAATCATGTTTTACTCACTTATTCAATCTTCTGTAAACCAAAAATAAAATTCTATGCCCGCCTCAACCATCTGAATGGACTTCCTCCTCAGCCAGGGCACTCTTAAAACTTAACATGAAGGACTCGTTCAGGCAATGACGGGAGGTGGGGATCAGGTATGCCTCATTATTCCTCGCCATCATTAAGGTCAACACAGACTTTAAGCCTGATAAGATACCTTTTACAGCCTATTTTCTCTGAAGCCTACTACCTGAAGGCTTCCTCTGCAAATAAGAACTTCAGTCTCTACAATCCTTTATCTTAACCCAGGCATTCCTTTCTATTAATTCCAGGTCTTTGGATAAACTCAACCAATTGTCAACTAGAAAAATTGTAAATCTGTCTATAAGCTGGAAGCCCCCACTTCAAGTTGTCTCACCTTTCTGGACCAAACCAACTTATTTCTTAAATGTATTTAATTCAAGTTTTATATCTCTCTAAAATGCATAAAACCAAGCTGCACCCCAACCTCCTTGGGCACATGTTTTCAGGACCTTCTGAGGGCTGTGTCATGGGTCATGGTTACTCATTTTTGGCTCAAAATAAATCTCTTCCAGTATTTTACAGAGTTTGACCCTTTTCATCAACACTTCTATTCACCCATTCAAAAATATTTATTTCTGGCCTACTTATGCTCAAAACTAGAGATAAGGAGATAAGGCAGTCAGTATAACAAAATATGGTCCTGTTTGTTGAAGATCTTAGAGTCTGGAGAGGCAGTGAGTCACCAAACAATCATGTGAATGCAATGTTGATAAATGCTATGAAGGAGGCATAAATGGTGTTCCAGCTACAAAAACAGCTGGCTCTAACTAACTCCCAAGCTAGAATTATTTCTCTGATGTATTTGCAGAGGTGATATGAAATGCTGTTAACTATGGGTGAAAGTTAAAGAATAGTCAATGCACTGTTCTAGAAATATTTTTCTTTTGCCACATTTAGTTTTGGGTTAATTGTTTTGTAGAACTTATTTTGTGGCTGCCTGAAAATATGAAGTCTTCTAGCTCAGTGGTCTTACACACTGCTCATTCACAATGATTCATACTATCATCAAGTGGTTAATGTGAATTAAATCAACTAAAGGACGAATTTAAAAGTTTCTTCTGCTTTTTTTTTTTTCCCCCTGGGAACCCAGTGCCATCCTAGGGATTTGTCAGAACACTGTCAGCAAAAGAAGAATCAGGAAAAGAATGGAAAGTCCAGCTGCTCCCAGCCCTTTCCAGCCTCCATTCATTATGCTTAAGTCTGTTCCTATGTAGTGGTCTGTTTTATTGGGGCTGCATAGTGTTTGGCCCCTTACTGGAGTGGGAGTTTCAGAAGAGTGAGTTCCTGGAGAACTGAGAATTAAGTTAGCCTCTTTACCAACTAAATGGATATTTTTTCATTGGAAAAGAGTTCTTTTCTACACAACTTATATCTAGAAAGTCAGTCAGTAAATATATGAGGTTCAAGATAGGTCTGAAGGAAGTATGAATGGGAGGGAGAAAGGAAGGCAGGCAGAGAAGTAAAGATTTTGAAAATCAATAAAAACTGTTACGAGCAAAAGCATTTCTTTTTGACTAGCTAACTTTGTTCTGTCAAACTAAGTTCTAGCCAGATAATCATAGCTACTACATAATAATGGAAATGTTTTTATTGTGCTGTGACATGCCTGAAATAAATTTCATTAGAACCGGTTATTGATATGAGACTTAAGTAGCAGAGGAAGCTTAAGCTGTAATCAGCCAATGTTTTAGTATTTTTCTCAGTATTTTAGAGCATTAGTATTCTTTATCAATATAAATATTTAAAACTTATGAATTGAAAAAATAAGCAAAGAGAAATGGAAGTTAAAGATATTTCCATTTGATAGCCTGTAATGTTAAGAAGAACTAAGTATAGAAGATAAGACTTCTAGAGTTTCCTAAATCTCTAAATGTTTCACACTGAATTTTATCTTAATAGTTACTACATGCCCTATAAGAGAAACTGGTAAATGATTCACACTGAGGGGGAAAAAATCAGGAAGTATTCAGACTTTAGTTTCTGGCAGACTAGAAAAGATACATTTTCACATTGCTTTAATCTCTAATCAACATTAAATTAGAAAATGAAACAAATGTTCTGAAACAAAGAAAAATCAATGAAAAGATACAAAGATCATAAATATGTGGAATGCAATCAAAACTGTACCTAATTGTTATGCTGAAAAAATTAGCTACATGTGGACTGAATAAAATAAAGTATATGAAATTGCAGACATTTGTAGTTTGTTCAAAATGCAGCATTGTTCAAAATGCCAAGTGTTAGAAATGACTGTTGTAGTCACTGTTTTGATCTAAAAGAAGGCAATTGAACAAAAGTGGTGAAGTTTAAGAATAGGAAATTTTGGGGACCTATAAATTTATAATAAAATTAATAAAAGAAATAGAATACATCCTGGACTTAAAAATAGAAGAATCTAAATACTAGCTAGTGTTTTCATCTGAGTTCACTTTCAACAAACATGAAAAATGGGGATAATTCTTTTTTTTCAATCCCCTATTGTACCAAGGACAGGCAAACCAATATATCAAAAGCTCTTTGTGGTCCTCAGGGGAAAGGCAAAGAAAATTCATTGATGACTTCAAGCTCTAAGCTCGTGGTAAGTAGAAACACTCACATTCTGTTTGGTTAACACTTAACTGAGATACCTGGCAAAGTGTCCTCTTAGGATACCATTCAGGATTGAGCAACTTGTAGACAATAGGATAAGCAAAGTGGAAGTTTCTTTCATGTATCTATGAATCTCTTAGTAAGGCTCATGCAAAGCTTGGAAATTTTCTCCAAGTTATGTAGCTACATGGAACAGCTTGGTGCAGAAGGTTATCTTTGTAGCCACCTCCTATCATCTCCTCTTATCATCTGGCAGCCATTTTGCCAGGCAGAAATGTAACCCCACATAGTCCTTCCTTAACTGTCTCTTAAAAGCTTGGAATCTTCTTAAACTTGACATGCAGGCCTGAAGGTAGCTTAGCAAACCAAGTCATCTCTTAGGTATAACTTTCTCCACAACCAAGGAATCTCTGTTGTCACTTAACACATGGAGGAATAAAGATAGATGTTTTCCTATCCTCATTGTTGGAGATAATTGAGAGAATATAAGCAGTGAAGAAGCAAATCAAATTATGAATGCCAAGGGCCATTGCCTCACATCTTTAGTTACATTGGTGCAACATGTTCTGAAAGGAATTGGTTGCTATGAATCAAGGATCAAAAAATGTTTAAATCCATTGATTTAGTCATCTCATTCTAAGGAAATACAGTAATTCAAAAGAAGCTAAATTATATGCAAAAAGGTATCAAATACATGTTTGGTAAAAGTTTTGTCTTAACAATAAACCAACTGGAAATAAATTAGATGTCCAGAAACAGTGGTACACTTAAGGCAGTCAGCTAGAAGAAATACTAAGTAGTCACTTAAATGTATCATTGTAAACGTGTGGCTACATAAGTGCTTATAATATTTAGTAGAAAAAAATCTAAAAAGTTACATGCGTAGGATAATTGCAAATATATGTGAATATATATGCAGAATAAAAATAGAAGGGAAACACACAAACAAAAGTTAGTAAATGTTGACTTAGTGCCAGACTCTGTTCTAAAAATTGAAAGAAAGCAGTGAAAAAAGACAGGACACTGTTCCCTCAACATTTACATTTAGTGAGAGGAAATAACAAGCAGTAAAAATATATAAACAAGAATATGTCAGATAGTGACAAGTGCTATAAAGGAAATGATTTTGATAGAGCATGTAGGGAGGGGGTTATTTTGGAGTGCAGAGTTGAGGAAGACCTCTGAGTGGATGGACTGTCATCAGGGGTCCAGAAGCTCTGACTGTGAGCTACTTTAGGCACTTATTGTGACCTCAGCCCTCTTCACATCCTTCCCAGCTGCCAAATGGAAGTCATCATCTTATCTATGTCCTGGAGGAGGTTCCTGAGAATGGAGTCATTCTCGTGTACAGGGGCAAAGGTTTTCTTCTGCAAGAACAGAGTGACCAGAACTTCAACTTGTTTGTTGCAAATCCTACGTCCTATGTGGCATTCCTCAGGGGCATTTATTATCTTAAGGGTAGCAGTATTTGTAGGTCCATCCAATGGAAGCTGCTGACCTGAGTATGATTTCTTGCATCTTCAGTTTATACAGTCTCCAGTTCAAATCAGAACCAAATGCTAACCCCATGTGGTGACCACAACCTCATATTGCATTTAGAATCAGTTCTTTTTCCTTCCACCCGCCTAGTGTTCTATATGAATGCATCTTTCTCTGACTTGTTTCCTCTAGTGCGGAGCTGGAGGAATTCAATCCTGGTGAATCCTTCATGGAGGACTCAGATGCTGCAATTAGCTGCCAGCTCCCCTTACTTGCAAACTGTGCACAGTGTCTGGGACAGAAAGAGGAAATATGATGCAGTTTGCTCTGCTAGCATCTCCAGTAGGAAAAGTACAAATAAAGGCATTTTTATTTATATTTATTTATTTATTTATTTTGAGACAGAGTCTCGCTCTGTCACCCAGACTGGAGTGCAGTGGTACAATCTCGGTTCATTGCAAACTCTGCCTCACGGGTTCAAGCAATTCTCTGCCACAGTCTCCCCAGTAGCTGGGATTACAAGCACCCACCACCACACCCGCCTAATTTTTGTACTTTTAGTAGAGACAGGGTTTCACCATCTTGGCCAGGCTGGTCTTGAACTCCTGACCTCATGATCCACCCACCTTGGCCTCCCAAAGTGCTGGGATTACAGGCATGAGCATTTTTCTTACTAAAATTGGTTAAGCCTGGATTCTTCCCTCCTTTCCTCCTCATAAATAGCATACTTAATGGCCAAGTGGCCATAAAGTCATTCTAACTGCTAAAGTTCAGCAGTGAGATGGCCTTGAATAGGGTTCCTATCCCCAATTTGTGTATGACAGCAGTCCAGGGACCTTAACTCTTTTCAAAGTCACAAGTATTTATTTTTGTTTTTATTACTGAAATGAGGCCTAAAGTTCTGCAAAGAGAGACCTGATGAAATGGTGGCTTTATACCCACCACTAGACTGGGAGTTTGCACAGGACTGTGAGGGGAGTGAGTAGTAAATTGCTGGTATTGATGAACATAGGATTGATTCCTCATTTACCTTGAGGCTCATATTACATTTAAGATCTTCTAGATTGTGTTGAAGAAGAGGCACAATACTCCTGGCAAACCTGATGTATTAAAATAAAGCTGTCCCCTACAACCTCTCAGTCACACATGGTATTACTGTAGCCAAACCAGTGTATGTCTCAACCATGGAGATAGACTACTCTTAACTTGCACAGCATCTTGAGGGAGCAGGCAATATGTGGATAAGAATAAGGGTACAGAAGGACCAATGGGAATGTTTTCATCCTGGTAGTCGGAGCGTCTGGAGGAGGCAGATGGACCTCACCAGGGAAGTTTCATTGGGTCGGTTTTGTGCAGAAATTTCCTATAGCTAAATTACCAACCCTCCAGCTCCTCTCCCTAGTATATAATGCCTGAATAGAATGATAATCAACTGCATTGCATCAAAAGCCCTAAAATGAGTCATGCTCCTCCCACCCAATGCCATTTCTCACCCTCTAATCCTACCCAATCTTTAACAAAACTGTCGTAATTCTAATGACAATGTCTATTTTGTTGTAGTTTCTTATAGCTGTTAAACTAGTTGTGCTATAATAAATAAATGAATTAATGAATAAACCAACAAACAAAGGCCTGAATAAGAGAAATGACAAGGACTATTTTAGGGTGAGATTTTAGGTAATTTGCTCTCCCACCAATTCAAATTATCTAAAATGCTGTATTTAAAAAGAATCATTACACACAACTATCTTTAAGAATATTAAGGTAAGAAATTTCTTATACTTCATGTGTGCACAGCATCTGGTTCTTAGAGCAGATTTGAGATTGGACCTGCTTGAGATTATCCACTATGAGTAATTTTATTTACTTCCTTGTTTCCTCCCCACCCTTTCCTCTGCCCTCATCTCTGTCTGTTTCAGAGACAATGCTTGCTTCACACCTGCTTGGTATTCTGGCTCTGTCTTGTCTTATCAAAATGCTAAGGCTGTGCTCACTGCAGCCTCAGGTCATGACTTTTAAATAACAATAGGAAATTGCTATGAGGATATGTGTAACGTTGCATTGTCTAAATTTTTTCTCCACAAAAGATACATTTTTGGCATCTATAGATATTTCTTAGTGTTATTTCATTGTAAATATAATGCATTGTATAAATCCATGAGTCATTTCCAATCACTTAACAGATTGTACTCAAAAGACTGTTTGGCAAGACCCCAACGTAATGCATAGCTAGTCATCTGCTCCACCATCTGTCACAAATGTGTTGTTTGGATACCCTTAAAGCTTTGATCTAGATCAATTCATTGTGATTGACAGGAATCCATCTTAGAACCTTAAAATATAGTCTTCCTGATTTTTTTTACAGCTTTTTTTACAACAACAAAATTCAGACGCATAAATACACTGTGTTTTCTATGCTCAAAACATCGAGTTGGGGAGATATCAGTTTGTGGATTAAGGTCTGATTTTCTTCAATTATATAAACATTAACTGAACATTAGGTCACTGAGGTTGTTCAATTTGTATGTAACTATCTCAGTCAGATTAATACCAAAATTTCAACTCCTCCAAAGAGTCTCCCATGTTTGTATCTGCTTCTAATCATTTGTGGCTCTATGTCAACAGGACACTTTTATACTCAATATGTATGATATTTACCAAGTGTCCCTTAATGGGAAGATTTTGGGGGCATTCTGAGGTGGTCATTGCTATAGCTTCTCTTTCTGTCAAAGGTGCAACTTTTATAGGAGCTGGGCTCCAAAGATGACTTCCAACAATTTCTTTCTGTATATATATTCATGCTCATGCTCAAATCAAGAAGTAAAACTTATTTTTCTTCTTTCTAAATCTAGATGAGCCAAGAGAAAGCAGTGAAAGTGGCATACTGGGACTTCTAAACTGAGATATTAGAGAGTTAGCAACTTCCTTTTGGAATGTTTTTATAAAAATGGCCCCTCATAGAACTTAATAACTATTCTATGAAAAACTTAACCCACATGGAAAGGCCATGTCACTTCAGCTGACAGCCTCAGCTGGACTCCCAGCTGAGAGCCAGTATCTACTGCCATCCATGTTAGTAAGCCCACTTGGACATTCCAACTTAATTAGCCCCTAGATGGCTAAAGCTCTTTGATGAAATTGTGTGGAGCAGAAGAACCATCCAGCTGAACCCAGTCAACCCAGAGAATCATGAAAGATAATAAAATGGCTGTTCCTTTACACTACTAAGTTGGATGCTGCATAGCATTAGATAAATAAAAGCCTTGTAAGGTCTCTATGCCTGTCAGGAGCCAGGGTCTTCAGTGGACAGGTGTCTTCTGTGGGGAAAAAATGTTACCAGCCCTGAGAATAAAATTTAGAAAGGGATCTCCTGATGGACCTATAGTCAGGGTTTCCCAGAAAACCACAACTCTATTGAAGTTCCTCACTCTGGGACAGAGAAAAACAGATGAAAAGCCTATGAGTAGATGTATTCTTGCTTTCACCAATCTCATTCCTACACCTGTTGGCACATTATTTCTACAGGTGTTTTGACTTCCATGCATTTTCTTTCATATTGCATTATAAGCTATTTGTGGTAAAGGGGGAAAAAGTACAAGTTTCTTCTCAGGAGTATAGCCTTGGCATGATACTTGGATCTACTGTAGTCTGTTTCTCTTTCAGTTAGATGAGTTTAATAATATCCACTTTGCAAGATTACTATTAGGATCAAGTGAATAAACTTAATTGTTTTCTCCTTTACAATACCTTAAATGCACTTCTAATTTTTTTTTGATACGCAGAGTTTTGCTATATTTCTCTTTTTTCCTTCTTGTTTGCCTTGTCTTGTATATTACAGAGACTTGACATGTTTTAACTGATGAACACATTGATTTAGGTTTGGAAACAATGTGATATTTATCTCATTTTTTTTCCTGAAGGATTTTCTGGCAGTATATAAATGAATACTTTGCCTCATATGATAAATTATACAACCACAACAGAGTGAACAGTCCCAAGGCACATAGTTTCCCAAAGTGAATATGATTAAACTCAGTAGGAGGGTGACAGATCACTGGCTCTGCTGAACGTTTGGATATGCAACTATTAGAATGACCTTCCTGGCCAAGTAAAGCTGAAGAGTTTTACAGATGGTTCTAGTAGATAAGCAATGAAATGAATCAGAAGTCTTTTCAGGATGCAGAAGTTCAAAATGGTGCCATTTTATAATCAAATACAACACTGAAATTGGAGTTTCTTGTTTCCTATTTTCTCATCGTTTAGAAATAAAATCCAGTTGAGCAAATAATTCAGATAATATTGTCTTGCCATGCACATGAGCATGACACCTTTAAAAATGAACTTTGAGATTGGTATGCTTCTTTGGGCTTGGCTTGAGATGCAGGAAATCTGAGCTCTTTTTATCCAGACTTACCTATGAGGATATTGTATTTGTGATCTCGGTTTATTTAACACTCTGTGTCCCAGGACACTGACACTTCTGTAAAAAAAGAAAAGAAAAAAAGAACTGTCTCCTGGGGTCTCCTGACTTGCATATCCTTTAAGATAAGAGAGTAAATGGTCTTAAATAGTTTTACTGCTCTTTAAGGAATGAGCCTAATATACGAAAATTTAAAGAGATACATCAAGAAGTTGTTGTTTTTTTTGTGTGTATGAATGTCTGTATTTAATTTAATTTTTAACAGCTTTTCCAAGGTGTAATTGTTATACAAAAAAACTGCACTTATTTAATGTACATGATTTGATGGGTTTCAACATATGTATGTATCTGTGAAACCATCACCATAATCAAAATAATAAACATTATCACTTCCAAAAGTTTCCTTCTTTTTCACCTTCTTTTTTTCTGGTAAGAACCCTTAGCTTGAGATCTGTCCTCATAACAAACTTTTTTTTTTTTTTCTGAGACAGAGTCTCACTCTGTCACCCAGGCTGGAGTACAGTGGTGTGATCTTGGCTCACTGCAACCTCTGCCTCCCAGGTTCAAGCGGTTCTCATGCCTCAGTTTCTGGAGTAGCTGGGATTACAGGCGCACACCACCACGTCCGGCTAATTTTTGTATTTTAGTAGAGACAGGGTTTCACCATCTTGGCCAGGCTGGTTTTGAACTCCAGACCTCAGGTGACCTTGGCCTCTTCGTAACAAACTTTTGAGTGAACATTCTAGTATTAGTTATAGGCACTATGTTGGATAGTATATCTCTAGAAATTATTCATCTTGCATAACAGAAAATTTATGTTTGTTGAATAACATCTCTCCACTTCCCCTCCTCCTAGTCCCTGGTAGCAATCATTCTACCTTCCGCTTCTGAGTTTGACTATTTTAGACACCTCATATAAGGGAGACTATGCAAGATTTGTCCTTCTGTCCTTATCTCACTTATTTGTCTTTATTTCACTTGCCACATTGTCCGCAAGTTTCATCCATGTTGTCACATATGGCAGGATTTTCTTCTTTTTTAAAGAATAAATGTTTGTATACACCACATTTTCTTTGTCTATTCATCCACCTATGAGCATTTAAGTTGTTTCCATATCATTAATATTGAGAATAATGCTACAATAAACATATGAGTGAACATATCTCTTTGAGACCCTATTTCAATTTAATTAAGTATATACCCAGAAACAAGATTACTGAATATATAGTTTATTTTTTAAATTTTTAGATGAATCTTCATACTGTTTTGCATAGTGGCCACACCATTGTACATTCGCACCAAAAGTGTACAAGGCTTTAACTTTCTGTACATTCTCATCAACACTTGTTATCTTTTGTATTTTGGATAATAGCCATCCTAACAGGTGTGAAGTGATATCTTGTTTTGGTTTCAATTTGCATTTTCCTGATGATTAGTAATGTTGAGCACTTTTTCATATACCTGTAGACCATTTATATATCCTCTTTGAAAAAATATCTACTCGGCCGGGCGCAGTGGGTCACGCCTGTAATTCCAGCACTTTGAGAGGCCGAGGCTGGAGGATCACGAGGTCAGGAGATCGAGACTATCCTGGCTAACTTGGTGAAACTCCATCTCTACTAAAAATACAAAAAAAATAGCTGGGCGTGGTGGCGGGCGCCTGTAGTCCCAGCTACTCGGGAGGCTGAGGCAGGAGAATGGCGTGAACCTGGGAGGTGGCGCTTGCAGTGAGCAGAGATCGCGCCACTGTACTCCAGCCTGGGCAACAGAGCAAGACTCCATCTAAAAAAAAAAAAAGAAAAAAAGGAAAAAATATCTACTCAAGTCCTCTATTATTTGCTTTGTTATGGAGTTATATGCATTCCTTATATATTTTTGATATTAACTCCTTATCAGATACATGGCTTACAAATATTTTCTCCTATTTCATAAGGTGCCTTTTTATTCTGTTGATTATTTCCTTTCTTTGCTGTGCAGAAGTTTTTAGTTTGCTGTAATCCCACTTGTCTAATTTTTCTTTTGTTATCTGTGCTTTTGGTGTCATATCAAAATCATTGACAAGACCACTGTTATAAAGAGTTTTCCCTATGTTTTATTCTATGAGCTTTAGAGTTTCCAGTCATGTGTAAGTCTTTATTTTGAGTTGATTTGGAGGTATGGTGTAAGAAAGGGTTCAGTTTTATTTCATGTTTTGTATGTGAATATCCAGTTTTCCCAATACCATTTATTGAAGAGATTGTTCATTCCCTATTGTGTATGCTAAGCATCCTCTTCAAAGACAAGTTGAGCAAATATGCATGTGCCTATTTCTGGGCTCTCTATTCTGCTCTATAGGTCTCTATGTGTATATGCCAATATGATATCATTTTATTTACTGTAGCTGTATTATATTTTGAAATGAAGAAGTGTGATGCTTCCAGCCTTCTTTGTCCAGAAAAAATTTTCAGGCATGCTTGCATATTCTATAGCTCATCTGTGTACGTACCTGTAAATTGCTATATTGCTATATATAATTGTATAGTTATATGTAAGAGTGGATGAGTACTGAGTACCTTCCAAAGGAAGAAAATCTAGAGACACATGAGCAAATAAAATAGGAAGTAAGTCACATGCAGTAATCACTGGAGTCACTATTCCTATCCAAAGCTTCAGAAATAAGTTGTTTCTAGGTTGGAAAGTCAAAGTCTTTTGCAGTCTCGTAGGAATTTTAGGATTGTTTTTCTATTTCAGTGAAGAATGTCCTTGGTATTTTGATCAAGATTTCATTGAATCTGTACATTGCTTGGGTAGTGTGGTCATTGTAACAGTATTATGTCTTCCAATCCATGAATATGGGGTGTTTTTTCATTTAATTTGTGCCTTTTAAACATTTATTTCATCAATGTTTTATAGTTTTCAGTCTACAAATATTTTACCTGCCTGGTTAAGTTTATTTCTAAGTATTTTATTCTTCATGATACTACTGTAAATGAGATGGTATTCTTAATTTCCTTTTAAAAGAGTTCATTGTTAGTGTATAAAAATGCAACCAATTTTTGTACAGAGATTTTGAATCCTACAACTTTCTGATTTCATTTATTAATTTTAGCCATTTTGTGGTGTTGTTTTTAGGGCTTTCTGTTCATAAAATCATCATCTGCAAACAGAAATAATCTTACTTCTTCATTTCTAATTTGGATGCCTTTCATTTATTTCTCATACCTAATTGTTCTGGTTAGTGCTTCCAGTACTATGTTGAATAAAAGTGGTGAATGGGCATCCTTGTCTTGTTCCTCATCTTAGCAGGAAAGCTTTCAGTTTTTTACTTTTGAATATGAGGGCAGCTGTGGACTTGCCATATATAACCATTATAGTAAGGTGAATTCTTTCTATACCTAGTTTGTTGACAGTTTTTATCATGAAAGTGTGTTGAGTTCTATCAAGGTTTTTTCTGCATCTTTTGAGATGATCATGAGATTTTTACTCTTCATTCTGTTAATGTGACGTTATCACATTAATTGATTTGCATATGTTAAACTATCATCCCAGGGATATAGTCCACTTGATTATAGTGTTGATGACATTATTTGAGTTGTCTTAACGTAGAAGAATTATTTGCTTTTTCTTTACCTCCAGATGGAGGTAAATAAAGGTAAGGCAAGGTTCCTTAAGGTTTTTGAAACTGAATTTGATTTATAAATCATACAGGCTCCCAAATTTTTCAGGCATGCTTGCATATTCTATAGCTCATCTGTACGTACCTGTAAATTGCTATATTGCTATATATAATTGTATAGTTATATGTAAGAGTGGATGAGTACCGAGTACCTTCCAAAGGAAGAAAATCTAGAGACACATGAGCAAATAAAATAGGAAGTAAGTCACATGCAGTAATCACTGGAGTCACTATTCCTATCCAAAGCTTCAGAAATAAGTTGTTTCTAGGTTGGAAGGGCTAAAAGACTTTCTCTCTTGCTCTTCTCAGGTATTTGAAGCAACACTGAAATATGCAAAGAACAGCCAAAATGTTCTTTTCTGTCTGGACTCTTCAGTTGCTATTTTGCCTACCTGGAATTTTTTCCCTCTCATCTTTCTCACCTAGGTTTCTTTTCATCTGTCAGGTTGTGGTCCAAATATTACCCCTTCAGAGAGGCCTTCAATCATCACTTTATCTGAGGAACATCTTCATTGTATTCTGTAGCACACTCTCTTTATTTACCTTGTAATAGCTGTTGCCATCTTCAATTATTTATTTTCTTATCTATTGTCTATTTCTCCCACTACCATATGACATCCTCAAAGCTAGGAATTATTCATTTAATCTATTTACATCCCCAGATTAAATAAAAGAATATTTACTTAAATATTTGTCAGATAAATGAATGAGTGAGACTTAGGGAAACTTACAAAGTGATATATTAAACTGCATTTTCTACAAAATTGGGTGGGAGTAAAGGTAGCTTCTAGAGAGTATTTAAGGGAGTAAGATTCATTGCTAAGTTTTCTGCATTTGCCTTGCTTTGTAGATGTTCTTTGGCTAGCTTTATTAGTATTCCACAGCACCTCCTGTTGCCACCTTGAACATGTCTTGACTGTCTTGCTCTGCTCTGATTAGAGATGTGTTGTCTGGGCACTCATTTCAGTATCAGTTAAGTCAGACATAATTGAGAAGGGAAATGAGCTGCTATGCATGCAGATGCATGTTTCCCCAAAACAAACAAACAAAGCTAGTGAGCAAGAAAAAATCAGTGAATTGTAGCAAGAAAAAAATAAAAAAAGATTTGGTCTTCAAAACAAAAGATCTGAGGCTCAAGTCTTTCTCCACAACTCAAATTCCCTTGATTAAGTCACGAGGACTTTTTGAAACTCAATTTCGTTAACTATTAGGTGGGTATAATAGGAACTGCCCTATGCTCTTAGAGTTTCTGGGGGAAATGCATGGCATGGAAAACACTTGGAAAACACTAAAGCTCCCTCTCTACAAAAGGAATTGTTTTCAGAGTATAATTTAAATATTAAGCTCTATAATATGTAAACAAAATCCTGTGAAGTAAGGATGTAACATCCAACATGAATCCCACAATGTCACACAGTCCTGGCCACTAAGAAAGTCAATATTATATGTTTATTCAACAAACATGTACTAAGTACTTCTATGTTCCAGGCTCTAGAATTGACACTGTAAGAATAAGATAGACATAGTATCTGTCTCACATAGCTTACAATCCAGTGGTGAGAATGAGCTAAGACTTATAATAGCATGTAGTAAGTGCAATTACAGAGTTAGCGTAGTAAGTCCAATGTCAGAATTAGTGCTAGCAGAAATATCAGGACTCCAGGAGGGCACAAAAATATTTCTCTGAAGGAGATTATATATATATATATTTTTTTTTACATATAATATATAAAATATAAAATGTTTATTTGTGTATACATTATATATAATATATATATAAAAATAGAAAATCTCTTTCAGAGAAATATTTTCATGCCCTTCCTGGAGTCCTGATGTTTCTGCTAGTACTAATTCTGACATTGGACTTACTACGCTCACTCTGAAATTGCACTTACTACATGCTCTACATGTACATAATGCACTTACTACAAAATCTAAATATATATATTTTATATATTATATATTTTATTTATATATTATATATTTAAATATATATTATATGTATTTAAATTATATATATATAATCTAAAATCTGAAATATAAATAAGAATAATGAGGTTAAAGAGTAGGAGAATGCTCCAAAAAATGATAGCATTTTTGAAGTCCAGGAGTAAATAAAAGAACATAGAGGTTTTGAGGAAAATATAAGATGTCATGATGGTTGAAGCTCAGTATGTGAGGTTGGGGATTGATAAGAGGTAAGGTTGAGAAGCTCTTCTGGAGCCATGAACTGAAGGACTTTAAACTTCATTGTAAAATCAGTGCAGGGATCTTGAAGTATTTCAAAGCACAGTGGTGAAATAAGATTTTGTTTTAGAAGGGTTACTCTGACTACAATATAGAAAATAATTAGGCAAGTGTGGAAATAGGCAAATGAGTTAGGAGGTTGATTAAGTATCCTAGGTAAGGCATAGGAATAGTGATGGCAACGGGGATGGAGAGAGATTTAGATGCTTGGTTTACTGAGAGGAACGAGTCAGATTCTCTAAATACTGATACCCCCTATGTCTTCAGACTTCAAACCATTTCACAGTCTCAGCTGGGAAGTAGAAGAAAGCTTCATAGTGGTTTGACTTCATTTATTTATTTATTTTTAAATTTCTGGATCTATCTTTAAATATCCCAATGAGCTTGGGAAGGAAAAACTCAGTGCATAAGAAATTTTGTGCTGTAGCTTCTTTAGAGAAGTTCATGAAGAAAAACTACATCTTTAAACATTAGGAATAAAACGTGTAGATTTCTATTTATCCATAAGTTTTCAGGTTATTTGCTTATTTAACCAAATATTCAGCAACAGAGAAATTATCATTATTGCTCAAACGATTACAATACTGTGTTAATATGCTTTGTACTGTTCTAACAGAGTACCTGAGACAGGGAGGTCATTTTGTGCTGCCATAACAGAATACTGAAACTTTATAAAAAGCAAATGTATTTCTCACAGAGCTGGAGACAGAAAAGTCCAAGATCAAGGTCCAGCTTCCGATGTTAAATGAGGGCCTTCGTACTGTGTCATCTCAGCAGAATACAGAAGGGCCAAAAGGGACAAACTCTGTGTCCTCATTTGGCAGATAAGCTGCAAAGAGAGAACCCACTCCCACGGCCCTTTTCATAGTGGCTTTAATCCATTCAGGAAGGTGAAGCCCTCATGACCTATCCACCTTCTATGAGGCCCCACCTCCTAACACTGTTGCAATGGGGATTGTTTCCATTGCATGAATTTGGATCATAGCCAACACAACAATACATTTAATGCTAAATACTTGACATTATTTACTATTTGTATTGACATTCTTTAGAGACTTACAGAGGCAGAAGTCATTATTATAAGCCCTACCTTTTACTTAGGATTGTGGATGTCAAAGGATTGAGAGGTTGGAATAAGAGATCTTTGTTGATACTAGCATTACTCTGCAAGAGGCTTATTTGAATAAATCCTTGCTACCGCTCATCTGTTTTCATAAAAAAATCATGTGTAGAATATATAAACTGTAAAAAAAATCTGTTTTTTTTTTTAACTTTCTGATTGCTTAAGTTCCAGGTAAGTATTTGAAAAAATCCTACAGATAAAAAAATTATACTAAGGATTTAGATTGTTAGAGTAGAAAAACAGTAGAATAATAACAATATTTGCATTGATTGAGGAGTTACTACTTGTCAGACACTGACCAGTAACAGAAAGAGTGGGGATTTGGATCCAGGTCTACCTTTAAAGTGCATGATAGGCAGTTTTGTCAAGGTTTCAAACTGGCATCCTGTAATCTACACTAAGGCCTAAGCTTACATTTTGCTGGCCTAAAGTGGGCCCACATAATGTTTTAATTTTATTTTTCAATTAATTGCCAACATTTTAAAACTGAGGTACTTCAACCATATTCTTTAATTTCTAGTTTCTTTTTTAAAATTGTGAAATATGACTTTATTTTCTTGCCCCCCCAAAAAATCAAAGTTCTGCTTCAGTATAGTGTTTGTATAGCGTAGTGTAGCATAGCGTAGTATGGCACAGCACAATATAGTCTAGGAAAGCTTATACCTTGTACTCTGAAGTTTACCCTAATTCTCTCTGTTGCATTTCTATCACTGAAACCATGTTTAAGTTGCCACTGATGATGAATATTTGTCCTATAATTTTAAGATATAGTTAAAAAGAGTGTTGATTATTTATGATGTATTCATGTTTCTCTAATGTTAAAAACTGAATGAGAGGGTTGCATGTTTAAAGAAAAATGGGAGAAAATATACGTCTTTGGGGCTTTGAAAAACTATGTCTATTTACATGAAGTTCCTGGCCCACTGAGTTTTTGATGGCTGTTTAGCCTTCTTACTTGTTTACTATAACTTTAGAATGGAGGCTCAGGCACAGAATGGAGGCTTGAGTATTTTTTAAAGCTCCCAGTAAACTTAAAGAGCAGCTGGGTTGAGAATCACTGGGTTAACCACACAGCTGGTTAGTGCCAGAGCCAGGTCCCTTGCCCTAAGTGTGCCCTAAGTGTGGGTGACTCGCACGAAAGCAGAGAAGCAGCTGCTGTAAACCCACCCCCACCCTGTAGCAGGACAAAGCCGCATTTAAGTAGAAAGAAAGACCTTTTGTGTTTTCCTTTTATGTTACATTTTCCAAGCTTTGCTTGTTACTGTTTACTCTTGGAAAATATTTTTTTAAATCTTTACAATTTAACACAGTCACTTGCCTGTTTATAACAAGCCTGCAGTTGGGAAGAGCTGTATCTAATTTTGGTGAATCATCATCCCCTTCCAGCAGGAAAGGCGTAATTTATATAATGGGAAGTGGTGGAAAGGTGAGCTATTTCATAGTCAACTAGAGGTTCAGGAAGTTACTGGGACATAGTTTTTTTACCTGAAAATCAAATGAAAGTGTGCTAGAATAAATCTCCCAGAGCCCTGACTCTTGACAGCCAGGGGAAGCGAGGGTAGAGTGAGAATATGTAAAAATTGAAATGGCGCAGAGAGTCCAGTTTTCCTATAGGCAGCAAGTGCACAGAGCATAACAGAGCCTTATGCTTCCCTGAAGAATTTCACATATCAGTTTGAGGGATGAACTGACAGCAATGGGAATTAAGTGAGGAGTCTTAGGAGTGGCTCAGCTCGACTGACTTCTGATCCAGTGTGTCTCTGTAAAACTCATACCTTTGTTGTCATTGGGCACACGGTGAAGAACTGAGAATTTGTAGTCCAAAAATAAATAAGGAGGTATATCCATTTAATACCTGTTTAAATATTTAAAATCCTGGGGATAAAGCCTTGAACTTGGTATCTAAGTATCCATTTAGTTATGAGCAAATTTTCAATCAGATCGAAGTCTTCAATGCTTCTCAATATTGATGGATCATTCACTTTGCAGAAAACCCAGAACTAGGCACTCTGGCTTAAGTAGTAATCTAGTTAACTAGTCAACTAGTAAACACTGGTGTTGATTTCAGAAGATCCTTGAAATCTCCAAACAGGTTTCATTTTAGCGATGGGTCTTAGCTGGGTGGAGGCAGTCGAATTTGTGAACCCACTTGGTAAAAGCACTTTAAAATGTCAGTGAGCTTATAATATTAAATCCGTGTTGTAAGCCATACCTCACAGCTCCTGAACTTTATGTGTTTGGGTGCAGGGAGATAGGATTTAGCAAGTGGAATGACGTGTCTGGGTTTTGACGAGCTGTTCTATGGGATTCTACTTTATTTATGTTTAATTTCTGAATCTAATGGACCCATATGTAAGTAGTGATTTCTCTAGGTGTTCTTCTCTACATTCGCACAATTGCCAATTGTGCAATGATTAATATATCAACCTTAGAATCAGTTAGGTTTGAATCTCAATTTCTCCTCAAATATATACAAGCTATATGACCTCAGAAAGCTTGTCTATTTTTTCTAAATTTCAGTTTCTTTGTATGTAAAAATGAAATAATAATAGTCCCCACTCTATAAAACCATTGTGAAAATTAAATAAGATAACGTATGTTCAAAACAAACAGACAAAGTGTCTGGATCCCAATCAATGTTTAATGTAAGATATCATCATCATCACCATCACCATCCTCCTTAACCTCATCATGACCATTAGATCTTTAGCTACCAAGCACTGCTTACGTTTAAAAGTGTCATCCCCTGCAAAGCTTCTCCTTTTTGAAATCTCCCATCTTGCAGTTAGAATTTGTGTCTTTCTCCTCAACTTTCCTTAACACTTTGTTTAAGCCCTTATTACTCTAAAACTAAATTATAGCCTGGCTTATATCAGAGAATTTATTTCCCTAATATGCAGTGAATTCCTTAGGAAGAGTTTACATCTCTTATTTATTTTTATTTCCCTAAGATACATTAAAATGGCTAATATGCAGAACATGTTTGTTGTTGTATTAAATGTTTCTAGGTAACTAGTTACTGTTTCTAAATTGGTCTTGTCTTCCTGCTGCTTAGTGCTAATCCATTAAAGATATTCATAATTTCATGATAGTACAAAAGAAAGAAAATAAGGGAAAAAATAGAAGGCAATGACTAAAATATTTATGAATTTTAATAGTATTTTTTCTAGCTGTAAAAAAAATTGGTAAGTACCAGAAAGTGTAAAGAAATATGAATAAATTTACCTATGACTCCTCTACTACAAAGCAATTTCAACATATGCATTTTGACATACATATTTTTCAGTGATATATATATGTATATATATATATATACACTTTTTTCTTTTTTTTTTTTTGAGATGGAGTCTCGCTCTGTCACTAGGCTGGAGTGCAGTGGTACAATCTCAGCATGCTGCAACTTCCGCCTCCCAGGTTCAAGAGATTCTCCTGCCTCAGCCTCCCAAATAGCTGGGATTACGAGTGAGCGCCACCATGCCCAGCTAATTTTTGTATTTTTTGTAGAGATGGCATTTCACCATGATGGCCAGGATGGTCTCGATCTCCTGACCTCATGATCCCCCTGCCTTAGCCTCCCAAAGTGCTGGGATTGCAGGCATAAGCCACTGTGCCCAGCCTAATATAGTTTTAATAGAAGTTGATCACACTGTATGTATGCCCAAACATATAAAAATATTTTGTATGCTTTTCATTTTACTCTTATTTAATTATTCATCTTTTCCAATGAAATTAAAAATCTCTTCATGAAAACTTCTTCATAAACTTTTTAAAAATGGTACGTATTATTTGATCTCATAGCTGGTTCATAATTTACTCAGTGATTAACACTAAATAATTTGAAGAATCATTCCAGTTTTCATTATTATAATTAATGCTGAAACAGATATTTTGCACATAAATATGTGTTCACATTTCAGATTATTTCTTTGGGACAAATTTCTATAGGTGGAATTATTAAGTCAAAGAGTATGATTCACAAGTGCTCACAGAGTTCTAGACTATGTTTTAATATAAACCTAAAAGTGAACTTCCCAATAGAAAAATAAAGTCAAGGAATAAAAATTAAGCAATTCCCCAATAAACATATAAGAAAATGCAATCTTGTCATTATCAAAAGAAAATCATTATTAAAGTTATGACTTGTTACACACACACTGTGTCATTGAAATAATAAGATACTATTTATACACAAAAATATTTTTAAAAATTGTATGACATGGTCTTGAGAAGGAAATGAGTACATAGTATTTGTGAAAGTATAAATTGCTGCCAAGTTGTGCATTTTAACAGTGCTTAACAAGGCATTAGAAGAGTGCAAATGTTTTGACCCAGGAATTTATGAAAATAAATATAATATATTTCTTTAAAGATTTTGTATTACATATTTTTTGTAACCTTTAAACATTTTTAGCAATGTAAATATCTGTTTGAAACATCATTCATAATAGTATCAGTATTTTATTGTGTGGATATATTACAGTATTTTTTTAAAAACAAGCACTATTTGTCAATCACTTAGGTTATCTCTGATTTTCCTTTCTTAAAAAAATTGCTGTGCCAAATATCCTTCTTGCTAAATCTTTGAGCACCTGTCTCTTTTTAATGACTAACATACATTTTTAGAAGCTAAATATTTGGTACCAAGTTTTTAACTGTGGTTGCTTTGGAAACTTGATGCAGTAAATATGTTTTACTTTTCTCTCTTTCCTTCTTCTGCCTATATCCATTTGTTAGTTTTTCTGCAAAAAGTATATACAATATTTATTTTTAAAAAAGATGGTGAATTGTATGCATACATTATTTATTATTTTCTTCCAAGTCCAACAAAATATTAAATATAATGTTTTAAAATCTAAACCTGCCAAAAAGCTATAAAATAACTGACACATCAGTATTTTAATTTTTTTAAGATTAAGAAGTTTATTAGTAAATTAAAAAGTATTAACTTGAAAACCAATAAACAACTGACACGTGGTGAATGATTTAACATCTCAAAGAAACTAATGCTTTTTTTTCCTTTTTGTGAGAAGGAGTCTTGCTCTGTTACCCAGGGTGAAGTGCAGTGGAGTAATCTCTGTTCACTGCAATCTCCACTTCCCACATTCAAGCAATTCTCCTGCCTCAGCCTCCCAAGTAGCTGGGACTACAGACGTGCATCACCATACCCAGATAGTTTTTGTATTTTTAGTAGAAATGGTGGTTTCACAATGTTGGCCAGGCTGGTCTTAGACTCCTGACTTCAAATAATCCCTCAGTCTCCGCCTCCCAAAATGCTGGGATTGCAGGGGTGAGCCACCTCGCCTGGCCTCAAAGAAACTAATTCTTAAGCTAGGATTGGAAGTAGCTCAAAAGCAGCCAAATTTGTATGAATAAAAAAGTCAGGGGAAAATAAAAAAGAAATGGCAGCACAAGGTAATTATGCAAGTAGGAATAAAAATGAGATAAAAATAGAGAGATTGGTTGGCAGTAGTGAGACATAGATTCCCTACCCAACCTCATGCAGTCAGATTATTCATCTGTCCCAAATGTAAGCAGGTAACTGAAGGTTTATTACCTAGAAGATAACTGAAAGTTTATTATCTGGAGAGATAAAAGTGACAGTTTCTGGACTGGGAGTCTTAAGTATAATTAAAAATAGGAGTTCCTACTGAAAACAGGAATACTAAGTGGAATTCCATATACTAAATGATAACGACCCCCAACATCTGTCCTCACTCAAATACCGGAATTCTAACAGCTAGGTCAAAAACTACATACAGGTGATTGCCAGACTTTTATTTGAAGAATTGCTTAAGGCCAAAAGAGAAGAATTACAGACATAAACAACTGGAGAACTGGTGGTGGGTGCGGAGATGAGGGGAATCAATAAACTATTTCACATCAATTCTTTACCATGAAATCAACTAGTGACAATATTTGCACATTGCTCTCTCTCTCTCTTATACACACATCTCTTTGCCCCAAAGTGCCTAATTTTAATATGAATATATAGCAGCACATCATCAGGCATTTGAGCAAGTAATTCAACATGAAATAGACAACAAAAATATTTTTAAGAAAAGAATAGGAAATTTAAGGAAATAGTAACAATTCAAGAGCACTTTTTAAAATGTATAATTTTCCCACAGGAACAAGAAAATATATTGCATCTATAAAATAAGAAAGACTATTAATAGAAAGGAATATCCTCAAAAAATTTTTGAAATTAAAAGTCTTAAAACCCAGTAGAAGGGTAAAAATTTATGTTTAAGGAAATAGCCTACAGTGAATCAAAAAGACAAAAAGATGAAAATAGGGGAAAATATATGAATAATTAGAGAACTGATTTAGAGAATCCACCCTGATCTTCAAATAATAGGTGTTCGAGGGAACAAACTAAATGATTATCAAAGAAACAATTCAAGAAAAACTTCAGTAGCCTAAAGATGTTAACTTTTAAGATTGAAAGGATCAATCAAGCACATAAGAAGCAGATAAAAATTACTCACAAAACACTGGTAAATTTTAGGAAAGCAAGGAAAAGGAGAAGATACTAGTTCTCAGAAAGTGTGAGGACATAGTTAACAAGTACTGTTTGTCAAGCTTGGGAAATATCAATGAACAAAAGATTTGTTGAGTCTTTCAATTCATAAACATGATATATCTTTTCACTTATTTAGATATCTTTGGATTATTTTTATCAGTACATTGTGGACTTCAGCATATATATCTTGTTCATGTTTTGTAAAATTTAAGCCTAGAATATTATGTTTTGAGCAATGTAAATGATGTACTTTTAATTTGTCAGATAAAAGAACATGTCACATGTTCTTTACAAGTGCATATGAATACAATTGATTTTTGTGTGTCTAAAAAATGTATCTTTATTGAATTAACCTCACAGTTCTATAGGTGTTTTTCTTGAGATTTTCTATGTAGATCACCATATCACCTATGCATAGATATAGTTTTATTTTTTTCCAGTCTGCATGCTTTTTCTATTTCTGCATCATGGTGATAACTAGAACCTCCAGTACTAAGGTAAAAGTAATAATAGAGTGGACACCCTTTCCCCTATCCCCATAAGATCATCTGTGAGTTTCCACATGCTGTTCTGTCCATCCAAGTGGGAGCTGCATGTTAGTCCTGTCTCCTATCCACCATTGTCCACAATCTTCCAGTTAACCTTTTTTGGTTAAAAATGTTGTTGCATTCTATATACTTGATTCTTTTCTGTCTAGTTATTATATAAATTGTTGAGTTGAGGTGCGTCACTTAAAATTGTGGATTTGTCTATTTTCTTATTCGATTCTATCAGGTTTTGCTTCACTTATTTTGCAGCTCTATTGTTAGGGACATACACATTTTGTATTATTTTGTCTTCTTGATGGTGCCTTGGTGGTGTCTCATTATTAATGATTAATTATTTTCATCATTAGTAATGTCCCTCTGTCTCTTTTGATTTTCTTTCTCTAAAGTTTACTTTATCTGGAATTAATATAGCTGCTCTTGCTTTTCTTTGATTAGAGTTTGCATAATGTATTTTTTTAACATTTTATATTCAAGTTGCCTATATTATTTTATTGAAGTGAGTTTTAGTACACCACATATTGTTAAGGAATATTTTTAAATGAACTCTGCCAAACTTTGTCTTTAGATTGATGTATTTAGACCATTTACATTTAATGTAATTATCTTAGTTTGGGCTGTTATGATAGAGTACAATGGACTAGGTGGTCTAAAGAACATTTATTTCTCATGACTCTGAAGGCTGGAAATTCCAAGGTCAAGGTGCCAACAGATTTAGTATCTGGTAAGAATTCACTTCTTGGTTCGTAGACAGCCTTCTTCTCACTGTGTCTTCACATGGTAGAAAGAGCAAAGGAGCTCTCCAGAGTCTTGTATAACCTCACTCAGGAGAGCTCTACCCTTATGAGCTAATCATGTACCAAAGACCCCACCTCCTAATACTATCACATTGGGGATCAGGTTTCCCACATACACACTTTGAGAGGACATAAACACTTAATCTGTAGCAGTAATTATTCAGTTTCAGTCTTCTATTTTGGTTTTAGTTCTGTGTTTTTTATTTCTCTGTTTTATTTTTCTAGCCTTTTTTAATGGGTTACTTGAAAATCTTTTAGATTTCTACTTTATCTGTAGGGTTTTTGAGTGTATCTCTTTGTATAGCTTTTTTTAGTGGTAACTCTAGTTAGTTTATAATTTATGGCAGTCCTCTGATGTCATAGTGGGCTTCCACTGAGCCCTCCACTGAGGTTTTACCAGTTAAAGAAGGTCTTACCTCCCTAAGTTCCTTTACTTTCCACCATTTATGATATAAATTTCCTGATTATGGTTTTTACATATATTTAAACTGCATCATATAATGTCATAACTTTGCTTTAATCATCAACCATAAGTTGAAAACATAAAAGAAGAAAATGCATTATATTTATTCATATTTTACTTTCTGTTGCATTTTCTACCTTCCTCATACATAGGAAACTTTCTCTGTGGAAACTTTGTATGTAGAAATCTTCCTTTAGCCATTTTTTTTAGTGTAGGTCTACTGGTGATAAAATTTCTTTTCTTTTAATCATTATTTGAGAATCTTGATTTATCTTCTACTTTCAAAGGACATTTTCACTATATGTAGAATTCTAGTTTTACAGTTCTTTTGGCACTTGAAAAATGTGCCAGTTTCTTCTGGCCTCCTCCCATGGTTTCTCATGAGGGATTTAGTGATTTAGATTCCCCCTACTCCTATGGGTAAGCAGTTGTTGCTCTTTTACTGCTTTCGATGATTTTGTTTGGTTGTTTCTTTTTTAGTTTCCAGAGGTTTTACTATGATTTGTCTTGCTATGAATTTCTTTGCGTTTATCCTATTTGGGGTTCACTCAGCTTCTTTTATCTATAAGTTATGTGTCTTGCCAAATTTACAGTGTTTTCAGCCATTATTTACTAAGTAATTTTTCCGCTTTGACCTTATCTTCCTCTCCTTCTGAGGTTCCGATGGCACTAATATTTTAGTTTTTTAAAAAAGAAATAGTTTTTCAGGTTTCTGAGGCTCTGCTTATTTATTTACGTTTTTTTCTCTCTACTATTCAAATTGGATAATTTCTTTTGATCTATCTTTCAGTTCATTTACTGATTGTTTCCTCACCCCTTTCCATTTTGTGGTTGTTTTTGTTGTTACTGTTGTTCCCAAGCCTTCCACTGAGGTTTTTAAAATTTTTTCAGTTATTGGCCGGGCACTGTGGCTCAAGCCTGTAATCCAGCACTTTGGGAGGCCGAGACAGGAGGATCACAAGGTCAGGAGATCGAGACCATCCTGGCTAACACGGTGAAACCCCGTCTCTACTAAAAAAATACAAAAAAACTAGCTGGGTAAGGTGGCGGGCGCTTGTAGTCCCAGCTACTCTGGAGGCTGAGCCAGGAGAATGGCGAAAACCCGGGAGGCGGAGCTTGCAGTGAGCTGAGATCTGGCCACTGCACTCCAGCCTGGGCGACAGAGCGAGACTCCGTCTCAGAAAAAAAAAAAAAAATTCAGTTATTACATTTTTTTTTTCCAGCTAAAAAGCTTCAATTGAGTTTTGTCATTTGGATTTTTCATTTGTTTCAAATATGTTCATAATTACTTATTGAAATGTTTTTATGATGATTCATTTAAAATCTTTCTCAGATAATTCTAACATTTCTGTCATCTTGATGGTGGAGTTTATGAATTTCCTTTTTATATTTAGTTTGAGCTCCTCTTGGTTCTTGGAGTGATCAGTAATTTTTGATTGACACCTTGACATTTTGGTTATTATGTTACAAGACTGGATCTTATTTAAACCTCCATTTTACATGATTTCTTCTGACACCACTCTATTTGGGGAAGGCACAGCCTCATTACTACCAGTTAGGGGTAGGTGTCCAGGTTCTCTACTGGGCTGCCCCCTGACATTACAGGTAAGTGGGTGACTCATTAATGCTGGGTGGTTATGAGAGTTCTGACTCTTCATACGGTCTTCTATGGTATCATCCAAGAGAAGCAGCGGGTCATCCTTTTTCTGTCTGGCAGGAAATGAAAGTCCAAGTTCCTTACACTGGTCTCCACTGGCATGGCTAAGAGAAGGGAAATTTGTTAGCTTGCAGCAGAGATGAAAGGCCTGGCTCCCTATTTAGTCTTTTCTGATGCTACTCTGCCAGTGAAGTTAGAATGCTTCTTTTTTTTTTTTTTTTTTTTTTTTTGTTGAGACGGAGTCTCACTCTGTCACCCAGGCTGGAGTGCAGTGGCCGAATCTCAGCTCACTGCAAGCTCCACCTCCCGGGTTTACGCCATTCTCCTGCCTCAGCCTCCCAAGTAGCTGGGACTACAGGCGCCCACCACCTCGCCCGGCTAGTTTTTTGTATTTTTTAGTAGAGACGGGGTTTCACCGTGTTAGCCAGGATGATCTCGATCTCCTGACCTTGTGATCCGCCCGTCTCGGCCTCCCAAAGTGCTGGGATTACAGGCTTGAGCCACCGCGCCCGGCCAGAATGCTTCTTTATAGTCTAGTGAGAATGAAAGTCTAGTCTCGGCCTTTGTTAAAAATGGCTGGGAGTGGGGCCACAATTTTTTTGGTTCTCTTCCTTGTGCTGTTTGACTGGACTACAGCAGTTATCCAAATGGGCTAGGATGCCCCTTTCTTGGTTCTTTTGCCAGAGAAAGCAGGCCTTATTTGGGTTTATTTATTTATTTGTCTATGCCCATTAGAATTTCTGGGTTGCTGGCTTTTTTCTTTTCGTTTTTCTTTTTTCTTTTTTTTTTGAGACGGAGTCTCGCTCTGTCGCCCAGGCTGGAGTGCAGTGGCTGCTGCCTTTTTAAACTCCAAGTCTTAGATACGTGAAGCATGGAGAATATTCAAGGAGGTCATCATCATGTTGTTCCTTGTTCCCAATTTCCTAGCTTATCTGCCTTCTTCTTGCCACTTTTCAGAGTTTTTCTATATTTAGTTTATGTATAATGGCCAGGATTTTTATTTGTGCTTGGTGAAAGGAATAGAAAAAGTACTTCTATTTACCTTCCTGATTGTGGAAATCTAAACCTAAGTATTTTCATATTGCAAGATCTGTGCTATGATTGGAATGTTTGTCCCCTGCAAAACTCAGGTCACAATTTAATTGCTATTGTATTGGTAATAAGAGATGGGACCTGGAAGAGGTGGTTGGGCCATGAGGACTTCACCGTCATGGGTGGGATTGGTGCTATTATAAAAGTGTGAGGTTGTCCCTCTCTTGTTCTTTTCTGCCCTTCTACCTTCTACCATAAGATGGCACAGCAATAAACCCCTCACAAAATGCCAGCCTTTCAGTCTTGAACTTCACAGCCCCCAGAACCATGAGAAAATAAATTTCTGTATACTATAAATTACCCTGCCTTGAGTACTTTTTTTTCTTGCAGCACAAAGTGGACTCAGGAAATCTGTATGTTAACAACTCTAAAACATGGATGAAAGAAGTTTAAGAATACCTAAGTAAATAGAGACATATACTGTATTCATAGATTGGAAGATTCAGTATTGTTAAGATATCAGTTCTCCCCAAACTGACTTATAAATTTAATGGAATCCCAGTCAAAATCTCAGCAGCATTTTTAAATAGAAATCAATAGGTGGATTTAAAACTCATATAAAAAAACCAAAGAATTTATAATAGATAAATAACTTTTTACAAATAACAAAATTGAACAACTTACACTATTGTATTCAAGTCTTAAGATAACACTACAGTAATCAAGATAGTATTGGCAAAAGAATAGACATGTAGATGAAGGGAAAATAATAAAAACTCCAGAAATGGATCCACACATTCATCGCCAATTGGGTTTTATAAAAGCACAAAATGTGAATCAATGGAGAAGGAATAATCTTTTTATCAACTGGTGCTGGAACAATAAGACATACATATAAAACAATTGACCTCAATTCTTACCTTTACTATACACAAGAATTAGTTCAGAATAGATAATATAACTAACTGCAAACCCTAAGAATATAAAACTTATTAACAAAGACATAGGGAAAATATTCATCACTATGGATTAAGCGAAGATGTCTTGAGTAAAGCACAAAATGCACACCCCATAAAAACTGATAACATTTGGACTTTTTCAAAATTAAAACTTTTGCTTGATGCATAATCAGGATAATAAAAAGACAAGTAACAGACTAAAAAGTATTTGCAAAACACATATTTGGGTAAAGGTCTTGTATCTAGAATATGTAAAGAACTCTTAAAGCTTAATACTTAGAAATCAAATAAGCTCCCCCAAAACAGGCAAAAGATTTGAACAAACACTTCACCAAAGAAGGCATAGGATGACAAATAGGCACATGGAAAGCAACTCAGTCTCATTAGACATCAAGGAAATGCAAATTAAAATCATAGTGAAATACCACTTAGAACTTAGATAACCTTAAATGGTTTCAAAAAAAAAAAGAAAAAAACTCATGAGAATATGGAGCAATTTGAACTGTATGTATTATGTTGGAAATGCTAAGTGGTACAGCAACTTCAGAAATCAGTGAAGTTAAATAATACCATACGATCCAGTAAAATCACTCCTGGATATTTATTCAACTAAAATGAGAACAAATGTTCATACAAAGACTTGTACGTAAATGTTCATAACAGCTTTATTCATTATTACCAAAAACTAAAACAGTCGAAATGTTTATCAACCAGTGAATAGAGGAGGAAACTGTGGGACACTCACTAGAGGAGGAAACTGTGGGACACTCACAAATGGAATTCTACTCAGCAATCAAAGGAATCAATTACTGTTACATGTAACAATGTGGATAAATCTCAAAAGCTTTATGCCAAGTCAAACTAATCAAACTGCAATGATTATATACTCTATTAATCCATTTTCATGACATTTTGGAATAGATGTATATACAGAAAGAAAAAGTCTGATAGGTGGTTTACAGAGGCTTATGTAGGTGCACAAGGGAATTATTAGTTAATGGAAATGTTTGGTATCTTGATTATTATTATTATCTTACCCTAATGTGCTTCTTGATTATTGTGGTGAGTTTTATGCAACTTTATGTGATTGTCATAACTTACATATTTATACACTTTCAAAGTGAATATTAAACCTCAATTTAAAATATTCTAATAGTCACCTGGATCTCAGTATTATTGGAAAAGTGAATTTTACTGAATCAAAGTAATGTTAATGAGCATAGAGTTTAAATCACGGTATTTGTAACCCTTAGTGTTCAGTACCTCATAAGTCACTTAATAACTGTTGAATGAAGTTGTTGAATGGGGTATCAATCTTTCAGTCTTGTAGTTGCAGCATCTTATAAGCAAAATAATTATGGTTTAAGATACAGATAACTATTGGGAAAATAATCCACATAGTATGAATCATTTTCAAAGTCAAAACACTCTAGGAGAGAAGTATCACTATAAATTATAAAGTTCTACTTCTTGTTCACGTTTGTATCAATGCGGCATTTGTATTGATTGATTCTTTTTTTTTTGAAATTTACATGTCATAAATAATTCATGAATGCAGAAGTAAATTTATCAGCCATTTAATAAACAGTATAACAAACTATCAAGAGATATCTTTTAAGTACCTGGAATATTTTTAGCTCCACTGTGGCTTTCATGAGTGGAGCTATTTTTCATCTCTGGGCTTTATTTTATTTTGTCATAGTACCGAAGTGTGAAAGTATTAACATTGATAGAGTAGAACATTGTATTAGGGTCCCTTAGCTCAAAGAGACTTGAATACATTTCAGTGAGGCAAGTGTCCATTTGTTATCCTTGTCAGTGAAGTCGTATATATGAATGTGAAACTGACAGTGTTAGCTGTTGATAAGTTATTCACTAGTAATTCAACAAATATTTACTGAGCTTCTTCTCTGTAAATTCTGCAACATGGGCCTCTGAAGACTTCACCCTAGGCATACGTGTCTGCTCAAGCTGTTTGCTGCAGTTGCACACTGCCATATGTGGCTCTCTGGGTGACTTAACTGCTGCTGCTTATGCAAATTATGTTTTATTTTATGCCTGAAAGAACACAAAGGAGAAAAATGTCAAATTCGTCTCCACCAACATAAAAACATTTAATGTGTGTCCAGGAACTCCTGGAAGTTACTAAGGGGACATACAATGTGATAGAAGATAATGGGCTTTGGGATAAAATCAACTGGAATCTAAATTCCAAGCTATGTGCCTATACTTTGCTCCTCTACTTCTTCTCTACTTCCCAGTTTCCTCATTGAAAGACGGAAACAGAGGAAGAGAGAGAGAGAGAAGGTGGGGGAGAGAGAGAAGGTGGGGGAGAGGGAGAGAGGGAGAGGGAGGGAGGGAGAGAGAGAGAGAGAGAAAGAATGATTATATCTTCCACATGGTTTTGTAAGTGTTAAATATGTGATATTTTCAAAATGTGTGTGAAAGTATAGAGCATGAGCAATAAATTATAGTTCTGTTTCCCTAGGTATAAACTATGAGTTAAATAGAGATAGTTTCTATCTTTGTGGGTCTTATAATTTGGAACCTGGATTAATAACATGAATATACCTTGAGGAACATTGGTAGACCACAGGAACTGTCTATAAATTGCCTTCTCAGAGATATATTCCCCATCTCTCTAGAATAATCCCCTTGTTCATGTAGTTATTTCTGAACCTGATAAATTCTAGTAGGACCTCAGCCAACTGCCTGGATTCTATTGACTCAGAGGAGGCCCTGACCCAAGGTCTTTTGAACTGGAACAGTCAGTGGTAGAAGTTGTATGATGTGAAATCTGGAAGCTCTTTTGACTATTTCATCCTCCCAAAATTCCATGAGCTAATCTGGTAGGATTTCTGCCACTTTTGACCACAGTTAAAACTTCCCTAATTTATAGATAGGAATTATTTAACATAGATGTGACATTTTCAAAGCTTGACCTTTGGAATAATGGAGTAGAGATTGGCTTGGAGTGAAGAAGCTGGCCTAGGGAGTGTATGTGGATTTCCTATGTCACAAAGCAAGTTCTTTTAAGAACTTTATGACTAGTTTTACACCTTGAGATGTTTATTGTACAATACTGCAGTCCATCATGTGATGGCGTACCCAAAATATCTAGAACAGGGTATATTATGGCTGAAATAAATTAGGAAAAATAATAGAAAGCTTTCCCTCCAGCTGACTTGGATGCCATAGATTTGCTTCCTCAAGGTTATATTGTGAGAAACACTGGCCTATAGAGGAGCATGAGAAATCATGTATCTCTTATGCCAAGGTTTTCTATAACTGATTCCCGTTTAATCACTGTGTGACTTTTTTCTTATAGTTTAAGATGTTGAAAAATATTAAAGATATAGAATTAACAGGATTTAATGATTGATTAGATAGATGGAAAGGATGTGGATAAAAGAAGAGAAGAAATGATATGCATATTTCTTGCTTGGATTGAAACATCAAAATATTCTGAGATAAAGTACACAGATGGGGCAGGTTTTGGCTTGAACAGTATCCCTCCAGTCATAACTATGTTCTTTTTGTGAACACTACTCACTTTCCCATCCTTGGAAGGTAATGCTTGTAGTATGTTACTCTGCTTCTCTGGGTCATAGTTTATTTGAACAAGAATGAACACTTGACTCAGACAGAGTTCAAACTATTATTTTTATATGATATTTGGACCTCGACTTAAACTGCACTTGCTGCTGAAACTAAGAATATATAAATTCAAAGGCAGAAAGCACCCTCATCTGTAATATACGGGAGAAACCAAGGAAGCTGGTCTTTAGAGTGAGAAGAGGAAGATACGCATAGTGAAGCAGAGAAGACAGAGAGAGAGAAAGAGAAAACATCCAGTTGTCTTGGTTTCTGCCAGCTTTTCTGTTCCTGGCTTTGACCATTGGTTTGTCTGGCAGTTCTCATTATAGTCTCTGTAAAATATATACTATATTCTTGAGAGGTAAAGGTTAACTTGTCCAAGACTGATTTCTTGCAAGTTGGACACAGAAAAATGTTGGCCTCCTGCAAACCTCCATGGAAACCCTTTATGACCTAGGACTTGAAGCAAATTAACCTTAGCCAAGAGCAAGGCTTGGACACAGCCCTGGTCACACCAGGAGTGGGCTTCCCAATTAATCACCAACACTATTGTATAAAACCTTGCTGCTGGGATACTGGCACAGTGGCTCACGCCTATAATCCCAGCGCTTTGGGAGGCCAAGGTGGGCAGATCATATGAGGTCAGGCATTCGAGACTAACCTGGCCAAGATGGTGAAATCCTGTCCCTACTAAAGATACAAAAATTAGCCAGGCATGATAGTGGGTGCTTGTAATCCCAGCTCCCCGGGAGGCTGAGGCAGGAGAATTGCTTCAACCCACAAGATGGAGGTTGCAGTAAGCTGAGATTGTGCCACTGCATTCCAGCCTGGGTGACAGAGCAAAACTATCTCAAAAAAAAAAAAAAAAACAGAAAACAAAACTTGTTGCTAGATTGCCGTATTATATGACCACACCAAAAAGTTGGACCCATCTAGTCTGGGATCACACTAGAAGACAGGCTGGTTCGCACCCCAACATGAATACTGAGTTGGCAGGAAGATAACACAACCCAAGGACTAAAGGCCTTTCTCTCTAGTCTGTCACTTGTATTTGTTTTCTATGTCTGTACTGACCTAGAATGCTCTGGCAACAGGGAACTGGCTCAGCAGCCATTGCTTCTTCGTCCAAGAGCTTTACCCTGCTGAATACTGCCTCATCAAACCTGTTGTGTTCTTGTCCATTAATTTGTCATCTTTTTTTTGTTTATTTTTTGAGATAGGGTCTTGCTCTGTTACCCAGGCTGGAGTGGTCCAATCATAACTCACTGCAACCTTGACGTCCTGGATCAAGGGATTCTCCTGTCTCAGCTTCCCGTGTAGTTGGGAACACAGGTGTGTGCCACCATGGCTGGCTTATTTTTATTTTAATTTTTGTACAGACAGAGTCTCACTTTGTTGCCCAGGCTGATCTCACACTCCTGGGCTCAAGTGATCTGCCCACCTTGGCCTCCCAAATTGCTGGAATTAGAGGTAGGAGCCTCCATGCCTGGCCTGTTGTTGTTTTCATGATATTTCTTATATCTTCCTCTTTTTGCTTAACATACTTTATGATTTCTGTTATTATCTGACAAAAGATTAAAGAGAGCAGGGCATAAATATAAATGTCTACTCTAATATTCCACATTTAGTAAAGGTCACTCCTATCGATAGCTATGAGTAACTCAAGACAAGAAAATTTTTAACTCTTGATAGTTATGAAAGCATATAGAATAGATGTCCTTACGTGCTTCTTTTTTTTTTTTCTTTTGAGACAGCGTCTTGCTGGAGTGTAGTGATGTGATCGCGGGTCACTGCAACCTCCGTCTCCCAGGTTTAAGCAATTCTCCTGCCTCAGCCTCCCGAGTAGCTGGGAGTACAAGCACATGCCACCATGCCCAGCTAATTTTTGTATTTTTAGTAGAGACGGGTTTCACCATGTTGGCCAGGCTGGTCTTGAACTCTTGACCTCATGATCTGCCTGCCTCAGCCTCCCAAAGTGCTGGGATTATAGGCGTGAGCCACCGCACCTGCCCTATGTGCTTCTTTACAGTGTTTTCTTGCATTGTTCCTTAACTGATAACATGAAACCATGAATCGAGGAGGTACAAAGTTATTTGCATGGATTGGCACTTCCACCAACATCACAGAAATGATCAGGATTTAGAGCTCTTTTTCTAGTATTAAGACGTCTAGTTCACTTCATGTTGAGCTTTGATCCTGGGGCTCCTCAGTGTCCCCTAATTCTATGAAATACTACCACACTGACTATGAAACCTTAACGTGGTTACATCCCAATATGTAAGCAGGGCATCCTTCATGCATTTGCTCCATCTCTTGTGAAGTCCCTCAAGGGTATACTTTATCCAAGTGAATATTTTATCTTTTAGGGCTACCTCTACCTGTTGACATTAGGATAATTTCTTTATGATCAATAGTACTTGTCGTCTTAGTTTGTTCCTTCTGCTGCATAAAATGCCTTAGACTGAATAATCTGTAAACAACAGAAATTTATTTCTCACAGTTCTAGAGGCTTGGAATCCAAGATCAAAGCACCAACAGCCTCAGTTTCGGGTGAGAACCTGTTGCTCACAGATGGCAACTTCTCTGCAGGGTGTAAGGGACCTCACTCAACTCAAGCCTCTTTTTTTTTTTTTTGAGATGGAGTCTTGCTCTGTCCCCTAGACTGGAGCACAGTGGCGCGATCTCGGCTCACTGCAAACTCCGCCTTTTGGGTTCAGGCCATTCTCCTGCCTCAGCCTCCTGAGTAGCTGGGACTACAGGCGCCTGCCACTACGCCTGGCTAATTTTTGTATGTTTAGTAGAGACAGGTTTCACTGTGTTAGCCAGGATGGTCTCGATCTCTTGACCTCGTGATCCACCCGCCTCGGCTTCCCAAAGTGCTGGGATTACAGGCATGGCACCCGGCCTCAAGCCTCTTAGAAAGGCACTAATCCCATTTGTGAGGGTGGAGCCCTCATGACTTAATCACTCACCGAAGGTCCTTCTCAATACTATCACATATTAAGTTTCAACATATAAATATTGGGAGGACACCAGCATTTAGATAATAGCACTGCTTTTATTACTTTCATGGTAGATATTTTGGATAATTCATCCACATGTCAATTTTGGTTCTATAACCTAAGTGGCTGGACTGGTACCGGTTCAACACTCATCAGAGACTGGTAGAATTTCCAAGGTGCTGGCCTGTGGGCAGAGGCTAAGGATTCCAAATGATGGACTCTCCAATTTTAAACAAATATCACTGCTTTCTTATTTAAAAATGCTTTATGTTAAAAGTAAAAATTATAAGATAAAGTAGAAATTTTTAAATACTTTAAATCTAACTAAAGGACATGGATTGGTAGAATTTTAAGGAAAAAAATGTATGTCCTTGCAGTCTCTTACTAATTGCTTCTAGAAATCTACTTTTCCTTTGAATTCATTTTCTTTCTTGCTGTTCATTCTAGAGTTCTTAGCTGATAGTCTACAGGAAGTAAATGCTTTTAGTCTCTCTTGTTTGCTCTAAAAAGTCTTTGTTTTCCCTTCAACCCACTTATCAATAATAATTTAACCTGGTATAGAACAATAATTGTTTCACCATTTTGATGATAATACTGTATGATTTTCTGTCATTTTCTGTTTTGCATGAGAAATATACCATCCATCTGTTGGTGTTTCCTTTGGCTTTTTATTGTGACAGGTTTTTTTTTTTTTTTTTAAGTGTTCTTTGGGGTTGGGTCTGTTTGTTTGTTGTTTAACTAAGGGAATCATTAGACATGGTTTGAGGGTTTTTTCTCTTTTTTTTGGGGGGGGGGGCTTTGTTTTGTTTAAATACCTTGACATCTACTTCCGAGGATTCAATCTTTCATTAAATTAAAAAAAAAAGTACATGGTTAATCATTTGAATATTACCATTTCTTCTAAAAATTACTCCATGTAACTTGGAGGTTTTTGACTCTATTCTTCATGTCTCATAACTACTTTTTCATATTTCCAATAAATTAAAAAAATTGCTGTGCTGCTTTCTGGGTGATATACTCAGATCTGTTTTCTTTTTTTAAAATTGTATTTTTTAGTATATATATTTATGAGTAACAACAAGTTATTTTGATATATATGGTTAAATGATTACTGTAGTCAAGCAAATTAACTTGCATGTCACCTTCCATCATTACTTCTTTTTTGTGTGTGTGTGATAAGAGCATCTAAAATTTACTGTCTTACCAAATTTCAGTAAATAATACAATATTATTAATTATCATTCTTATGCTGTACATTAGATCTCTAGACTTATTTATCCTGCATAAGTCTGTACCTTTGACTTACTCGTTCCCATTTCCTGCCCCTCCCTGCTGCTGGTAACCACTGGTCTATTCTGTTTCTATGCATTCAGACTTTTTAAGGATTCTGCCTACAAGGGAGATCACACAGTATTTTTTGTCTATGTCTGGCTTATTTCACTTTGTATGATATCTTCCAGGTTTATCCATGTTGTTGTAAATGGAATTGTTTTCTTCTATATATGGCTAAATAATATTCTATTGTGTGAGATATATAAATACATGTGTATATCTCTCATAATTTTTTATTCATTTATCTGTCTATGAACACCTAAGATTGTTTCTATATTTTATTATTTACTGTTGTTGTTTTTGAGACAGGGTCTCACTGTCTCCCAGGTTGGCATGCGGTGGCACAATCATGGCTCACTGTGGCCTTGAACTCCTGGGCTCAAGGAATCCTCCCATCTCAGCCTCCAAAGGAGCTGGTACTACAGGAGTGTGCCACCACGTTTGGTTAATTTTTTATTTTTTGTAGAGACAAGGTCTTGTTTCCATATCTTATCTATTATGAACAATGCTCCAATGAATATGGGAGTGCAGATATCTCTAGGAGGTAATGCTTTCATTTCCCAAAAGTATATACACAGCAGAGGGATTGTTGAGTCATATAGTAGTTTTATCTTTAATTTTTTGAGCAATATCTATACTGTTTTCTACAATAGCCATACCAATTTACACTTCCACCAACAGTGTACAGGCATTCTCTTTTCTCCATATCTTTGCCAACACTTGTTATCACAACTTTTTGATAGTAGCTATCCTAACAGGTATAAAATGATAATTCATTGTGGTTTTGATTGGCATTTTTCTGATGATTAGTGATGCTGAGAATCTTTTCATATTCCTGTTCACCATTTGTATGTATTCTTTGGAAATGTATTCATTCAGGTCCCTTGTCCACTTTTTAATTGGATTATTTGATTCTTTTACTATTGAGTTATATGAGTTTTTTATATATTTTGAATATTAATCAGATACATAGTTTGAAAATATTTTCCTTTATCAGATACATAGTTTGAAAATATTTTCTCTTAATCAGTAGTCTGCCTTTTCATTTTTTCAATTGTTTCCGTGGCTGTGCAGAAACTTGTTAGTATGATGTAGTCTCACTTGTCTATTTTTGTTATTGTTGCCTGTGTTTTTGGTGTCATATCCAAAAAAATCATTGCCCAAACCAGTATCAAGTAGCTTTTTTCTTATGTTTTCTTCTAGAAGTTTTTGGTTTCAGTTCTTAATTTTAGGTATTTGAACCATTTTGAGTTTTTTATGAATAGAGGAAGATAAGTGTCCATTCTCATTTGTGTGTGTGTGTGTGTGTGTGTGTTTCTGTCTGTCCGTGTGGATATCCAGTTTTCCCAGTACCATTTATGAAACAGATTACCTTTTCCCCATTGTGTATTCTTGGTGTCCTTATTGAAAATTGGTTGGCTGAGATGTGTAGTGTTTTGTTCCGTTAAATTATGTGTTTTTGTGCCAATACTATACTCTGTTGATTAGTATGGCTTTGTAATATAATTTGAAATCAGGAAATGTGATGTCTCCACTTTGTTTTTCTTAAGACTGTTTTGGCTATTTAGAGTCTTTTGTGGTTTCACATAAATTTTAGAATTTTTTTTCTATTTCTGTGAGAAATGCCATTGAAATTTTCATAGGGGTTGTGTGTTATTTTGGATAATATGGACATTTAACAGTATTCTTATAAATCATTATGTTTTTCCTCATATCTATTTTTCAATTCAGTAATTCCCACCTGAGGTGTATCAACACTACTGCTTACTAAATCAGAGTATTATTTTTTAAGTTTCAATCATTATATTGGCATTTCTCGGTTTTCATTTCACTGTACTTTGAATCTGCCATTTTTGCCTCATTAATTCTATTCTTTTATATTTCTGAACATTTTGAAATTGTTATCTCAAAATCTCTTTCCAACTGCTCTGTTATCTCTGGTTCCTTGGGCTTGACTCTTACTTACAACAGCTATCTCACGGCAATAGATTCACTGTGATCTTTGTAATTTTGTCTCTGGGCTCATCTTCATTGAAAATTATCTTCTTCAGGCACTTTTTGTGAGCCATGATAATGGAGATATCCCTGTGAGATAGTTTCATGTGAGATTGCTAATATTCTTTGAGATTCATTATTTCTATATCATTTTTATATTAATTTATTTGCTTTAGGTTTCAGCATCTCTCACATTTTAACCCAGACTTATGGCTCAAAATTTCATTCTGAGTAAACTACCATTTCTATTACTACCAGAGCCCTGGCCATGCAGCTTGCTTTGTGCTACGTCCTTGGACTAGAGAGCTGCAGATTCCAAGCCCCTATTCATGGATGAGACAAATATTCCTAGGCTCCTATCTTGATATTTCTAGATAACCTTCTGAACATAAAACGTGTAGCCTGATGCTTATCTATTCAATCTGATCATTAGAACAGCTAACTCAAAGTCTATATATTGGATTTGCCTAGACCTTAGGCCTTAGAATTTAACTCCTCCCTCTTATGAGTTACCTCTTAAATTCTGACACTAAGTTTTCATCTCGATTGTGTATTTTATAAAACAAAGTTTACTTTATCTACTATTTGGTAGGCATGAGGAGAAAGAGGAGATTTTCCTTTTCAACTCAGGCCATAGCAATGAAAGTCTCTGTGATAACCTCTGTCAATTTCCCACTGACATCTCTCATTCCTTACATAAAATTACCTACATTTGTACTCAACTGTTTATTGAATAAAGCCACCATTGCCTGGTGTTACTTAGTCAATGAAAGCTGAAAAAACTGAGAGGAGTATATTCATGACATACTTGATATTTTTTGGTAAGGCAATTTGTTTAGATAGGAGGACATAACTTTGATTATGGCCAGATATATAAGATGGTCAGCTGGCTGCTGGCAATACATTGATTTCCCAATAGTCAATTGATCGATTAACATTTGCAGCTACATTCACAGAAGTTAATATTTTTCATTAATTGTTAAGATAGTTTAATGCAACTGAAATTTTGGTGGTGTCATTTTTCACCTCATGTTTTATTTTAATAGAAGGTAAAGCACCATTTGGATGGGTTCTAGATAAATCACAAGTGACATAAAATGGACATAATCTATGAATAATAGGTTAAAAATAATGTTGATCATTATCATTAAGGTAAGGCTACTTCTAATTATTTTCTATATGTTTTTAAATGATTTTTAACAAGTTCAGCATTTATTGATCCATTTTATGGAAACAATTTTTGTGGAAAAGCAAAATAGTTGCCATTACATATTTCATAGACCTTGTAAACAATAAATATCTGCACTCACAATGTTTTTCTGATAAGGTGCCAAAGTACTTCACGATCAAATATACCACTATTAACCTTGTTTTGCATGGGGAAGTTAAACTTTAGAAGACTAAATGTAATATTCAAGTGTACATAGCAGATCAGTACCCAAGAGAGAAAATGAGCCCTTCTTGGGCTTCATCCTGTGCTCTGGCCTGAACACAGCATATTATCAGCATAAATCTATTCAGAACATCCAGGGCATTCATTAACTAGGTCATGTGGATGTGCCTGGAATGTACAGTGATGTTACTGAGCACTGCGGAATCACAAACAGCAACACTGAGTTAAATAGACCATGAAATTTCAAATCTCCGAACTGATAAATACATGTGGCAAAGGGAAAAGGAGATAAAGTTGAGACGGGCATCTCCTCATTCTGCTAAATTTCAAACTTTATAAAACCTTTATTTGATTATTTATAATCTCTGCTTAATCATAATGAAGGAAGCAAACATATTGAAATCATCACATAGAGGTATTGACAAGCAGATATTTTTACTATGTTCAAACAATGAAGGAAAGGTTTTGATAAAGTGATGCCTTGGTTTGCAAATAGGCATGGCCATCCTGATCCCCAATTGTTATCAACTGTTCTTTAGGTAAGCTACCAGTCAATCGAAGAGAATAAAGTTGGTATTTGAAAGCTCATTTTAATTTTTTGCCGTGCTTCTAACCAGCTTTACATGCTTTGAGCAAGCCGTTGGACTAGCAATATTATACATCTTCATTTGGTCAGATGTATTCTTCTGTAAAAAGAAATGCCAAATATTAATTTAAGATTTTAACACATTTGTATATATATTGTACTTTAATAAAAACCTTGGTTTATTTTTAAGTGACAGTACTTTCTTTTGTGAAATTTATATAGTATGATTCAATTTTATTAAAAAAATAAAAAAGGTATATTCACATCTATGATACATTATTGTGCATGAAGGGAGTAAGCTGTAGTAGAATAGATACCAACCTGAGGATTTATGACTTCTTTGGAGGAGTGGGATGAAGAAAATAATTGAGACATTTAAAGAAAATGATCTTTGAGTAATGTATGTGTATACACACACGCAGATGTATTAACACAGATGTATAATTGCACACATATATGTACATACAAAATGTATGTATATATTTAAACAATGTATATACACTGCTTTTATTAATCGTAACACATATACCTGCAACCTGATTCTAGAGTAGAGGTATGTGTTTGAAATATTTTCATGTTAACACATAGAGATTTACCTCCTTTTTGGAATCTGGTACTTAGTTCCCATGTTATTAATTTTCTTAAAGACACATGTAAATAGCAGATCTGAAATACAAAACTAAACAGTCTGGATTCAGCATTCCTGTTGTTCACACTGTAGTGAAGCTTTCCAGTTGCTGGTTTCTTGGTTGTTGTTCTTTATTTTGATTTTCTTCATGCACTTTGCGCGACAGGAGTTTTTTTTTTTTGGACTTTTCTTTTCCTCATCATACCTTTTCTTTGCATTTTGTCTTTAAAATTTTTATTTATTCCATGTACCGCAGAACTTAAAGTATAAAAAAAAATTATTCATACATAATAGAGGTACATATTTTTAAGGTACACGTGACAATTCAATAATTCATATAGTTTGTGAAATCAAATAAATGTAATTGGGATATCTATTAGCTTAAATATTTGTCTTTGCTTTATCCTGTATATATTCAAATTATTCTCTTCTAGCTATTTAAAAATATACAATAGATTATTGTAAACTATCATCACTTTACTTAACTATCAAATAAGAGGTCTTATTTCTTCTATAATATCAAATTGTGTATTTGTACCTATTAATCAACCTTTCTTCATCCCCCTCTATTTCTTCTTTTTCTTATATTTTTCTCTTCTCTTTTCTTTTTTCGTCCTTTGTTTCTCTTAACTTCTTTTCATATCTGTTATTTTGATGTTTTGCCTTCACCAAGATACTGTTCATAGTTGAAAATCAGATATTACATTGGTATTTGGGGGTATTCTTCTTTTCCAGCATCACAAAACCATGTTCTTGCTCAGCAGTAGCCTGATGCAAGTCCTGGCTGACCAGCTATCTCTGCTCCCTTCTAGTAACTCAGACAGAAGTTTGACGGAGGTCACAGGCCCAGTAAAAATTTTTAGCCTCCAAACTAGGGCAGAATCATGTCCGTGTGAGCCTGGCTTTATTTATGAGCTATTTGTAGGGTTCTTTGGGTCCTAGTTCTCTGCCTCTGCAGGAGTTGAATTGTTGACCACGTCTGCTTTGCCTCTGGTTGAGAAGTTGTGCTGCATATCTTCAATTTCAGCACCTTTTACCACTCTCTCCTTTCCAAAGCAGTTATTATCATATTTATTTTGGCAGATGTAGACCAGTAATGGTCTCAAAATGAGTAGGCAACTTTATTGAGGGCACCTTGTTAGTAACAGTCAGATCCAGGTATTTAATCCTTAGCAGAACAACTTGAGTCTGTGTCAGTCTACTCTATTACACATTCTTCCTTGACACAGAACTAAAGTGTGGATCCTGTGGGCCAGGTCTCTGGAATGCCACAAGTTAATCCATTCTTCAAATTCAAACGCATCTTATATAGTATCTGTGGAAAGATTCCTTACTTCATTGCTTTTCTTTGCTTCACTGCTCACAGGGAAGGCACTGGCAGCTGTTTCTAAGGAGAAAGATGGTAAGATGATGAGATTGAAAATCAGGGTGAAAAACTGAGTAGTGTCATATGCACATAGATTTAGCAAAGGCAATGTGAATTTATTAAGCTCTTGCCTCTAGGACAGGTTAGAAAAGATTGATTACATTAGTGGGATAATCTTAGCAGCAGTATGTGAAAAGACTACCCAGCTCAGCTAGTCTTCACAGCAGCCCAGAAGGGACATGTCAGAAAGGGAAATAACTCTATGGAGTACCTGTGTGACCAGGCATCTTCAAGAAATTTTGCAATTATTAATTTACTTAATTTTCTAAAGAACATTAGGAGTTGGGTATTTTAGTGCTGAATTGCTATCATTGAAAAAAAAAAATGAGTCTCAGAGAGATTAAGTAATTTTCTCACTGTCACACAGCATAGTAATAGAAAGCCCAGGTTTCCCTGATAACATACTAGGACTTTCTCTTTTTTACTATCTAAATTCCCTTTATCTACCTTCTTACCAGTCAGCTGATAAAAGACCTCTACTTTATGAGCAATTAGCTTAGTTTAACAAATGCTTTCCGGAGCTTGCAGTGAGCTGAGATCCGGCCACTGCACTCCAGCCTGGGCGACAGAGCAAGACTCCGTCTCAAAAACAAACAAACAAACAAACAAACAAAAAACAAATGCTTTCCTTATCTTAAAAAGGAGCTACATTCTCTATTAATATTGGTCTTAGTTGCTGAACTAGGTGCAAATAGAGGTTTCAGTGTAAAGAAACCTTTCTCATGTTGACCTTCTGCAGCAACAGGTCCTGCAACTACCACCATAAAGATGGAACATGACCTAGGTTGGGCAAATTATAGTTCTTATCACCTGGACACAGTGATTGATTAAAGAGCTGGGTAGATCCATCACCCACATGGGGCCAATTTGAGCTCTTCCTTAGATATGACAGGATATATGATGTGATATGATATTACATGATATGATATGATAGAGAGAAAACCTATGTCTCCTGGAATCAGAGCAACTTAAGGTCATCCTATCAGGTCATGGACAAAATTCACGTGGACTTGAAGAGAACAAAGCCAGTAAACTGAGAGAGGCATAAGTGGATGATAGACAGTTTTCTAGTCCCTACGTCCAAGCATCGGTAAGAATAAACCTCCTCCTGCCTGTCCATGATTGGGTTATGCAAGACATTGAAGTTTGCTAATGCAATTTTGAGTTGAATTTACATTATCTGCAACCAAAAACAACTTTGACTGAGACAGCTTATTTCAGAAAAGAACAACAAATTACAAATGAGACATCATGGTTCTTTTGCCCATAGAATATTTTGTTTTTGTTCCTCTCCTCTGCCTCCCACTAAAAGAATAGCAGTGATAGAAGACATTTAATAACGATGTCCCATGGCATCTGTAAATGGCATACCTTCTACAAATTACATCAGAAAGTGCAAACTCAAGTTATACAAATAAGAAAATGCTGTGGAATTTGTGTATGCTTTCTTTATGACATAACTAAGGACTTGGCAGGAGTGAGAAAGAATAGATTTTCCCAGAGTTGTTCAGTGTCCTCTCCAATATTTCTGATTCAGGGAGTCAGCATAGTGGGCAAGAGAATCTTCGCTAACCATTAAACAACCCCACGCGTTAAGCTACCAGGGTCTGATAGTTGTTTTTTTCTGTTTCACTTTTAAAAATAAATGCCTTTGGTTTCCCTTGAAAGGAACCATGGGGGACAGTACTGAGGGTGGTACAATTCTGTCCCCTGCTGCCTCAGCAAACACTGAGTGCCTGTGGAAGGAAGTTGTCAGTGGTGACTCTGAAGATGGGACATTATCATGGATGCCAACCAAGGACTACTTTAACGTGGGCAGAGGGAGAAATTCAGAAATAAGAAGTTTCAGCAATTCCAGCAGTGACCTATGTCAATCAGGGGGCCTCATCTCTCAAATGGAAGTGGCTCTTTCCTTTATGAAACTCTCTTCTTCTTTGACATATGCCTGCTTCCCATCTCATTCCTTTAAAGCCTTTCTCTGATATTAACAGATTTATTATTTTGTTACTCATTCAATTCTGAAATAATGCAAACATTTATTCTCAACTTCCAGTGGAGAAGTGAATAGCCAGTGAATAGTGGAGTCTTCCCTGGCTTGGCCCTCAAGGATGTTCACTCTTCAGTTCACTGTTTGCTGGACTTTACCCCCATAACACTATTAGAAGACTTCTACCATAGGGACCAAAGAAGAGTTAATTATCTAATACAATCAACATTGCTTTTTATATTTGATTTGAAATCTTAGAGAAGATTCTCTCCTAGGAAATCTCCTTTGAAATCGGTAACTCTCCCATGGTGTTCTATTTCTGTGGTCAATCCTCAGATTAACTTACTAGACTCTTTGTTGTCTTCTAAACATCAGGGTTTCCCTAACATCATTTTAGGACATTCTTTTCACTCTATGATCTCCCTGTGCTCTCCTATTTTTATGACTCCAAAGCTCTCATATGAACTCCAGGTCCTTATGTCCAAGTGCCTACTGAATATTTTTAATTTAAAATTTTCTAGCAGGATATCAAGCCCAGTTTGTTCAAAAACTCAAACTCATCATTTCTTGAACTACCTTGAAATTCTTTCTTGTCCAATATTTTCTATTTAAATGAATTATAATACAAAGTAATCCAAGATCTTTCATTTTCTATCATCTCAAACCTATTAAGGCCTTTCACTGTTACTTTTAAGTAATCCTAGAATTGGTCCTCTCTTTTAAACTCCTGCTGCTGTCTTAGATCACATCTTCAACATTTCTATTCTCAATTACTTTCATGACTTAACTGATTTCCAACCTTTAGTTTATCTTCTATACTGCTTCTAGTGTGAGTTTTCAAAAATAGAAATCTAATCAGGTTCCTCTTCTTCTGGAACATTTTTAATGGTTCTCACCATCTTTAGTATAAAATTCAGACCTGTAGTATAGTGTTCAAAGCTCCTCATTTGTTGGTCCCTGCCAGTCTCTCCAGTCTCATCTCTGACTTCTCTCACTACACTTTACATTCTGACAATTGAAGTCCCCCGACCACTTTAGGACTCTGTCCCATGGAGAAGGAACAGAGCACAGACTTTTGTTTCTCACTAGACAGTTTTATTTTCAGGTGAAGAACTTGTTCTATTTTTTGTGAGTGTTTTTCTGTATTCCAGAATAACTTCCAAAATGTAATGTGTTGATTCTCAGAAATTCTCTGTAAATATCCAAATAGCTCTGGAAAGATAGTATTATAAATCAATAAATGCTATTCTAATTCTGTTGGAATATGTTAATAGGAAGGTTATATATATACACATATATATACACATATATATAAAATAGCATTTTGAATACTTCAGTTGTATAAATTTGTAAAATTCATTCTTTGTGGTCAGCATCATCACCAATAAACAAAAAAGGAGGTGAAATGAAATAATTGGAGTAATAGGCCATGGCAATGGACAAGTCTTAGTTAAATGTGCTTTGGAGGAACTTCCTGAAATGGGGAGGAGGATCATCTGAAAATGAGATAGAGATCCACGTCTAATTTGTAATTTTGAACCTAATAGTTTATTATTTATATTTGAGAGTATCCTAAATCTGCTATTAACAGCCAAAAATGAATACAAGAAAGTACAATCATTATTTCAAAGAAGCAAGTTATAGTTGATAAAGATTAAAATGTTAAAAATTGTTTGAATTTTAGGCAACTGAGAATAACAGAACAACTTATTAATAACAATAATAAAGTTAAAAATTATAGAGTATTTGCTATAACCTAAGTATATTCATTTAAACTTCACAACTTTCATAGATTAGGAAGCAGACCTTCAGATAAGTAAAATTGTATTAGAAAGGTCCTCGTAATTCACAGTGCCAAATCTAGATTTTCCCTACTTCCCCAAACGCCACTTATAAGATAATTTGGTTATTATTCATCCCCTGATGAATGCAGGAAAACCTCTGTGGGTAAGTAGAGATAAATGTGAGAAGCAGAAGCAAAGAAAAGAGCTAGCAGTAGTGAATGTTGAACTTTATGTGCTAAATAGGTGTGTGTCCATTTCTGATACAGCCACTCTGAGACAAGGGCTATATCATCCATGAATTGGATCTTCTGTCCATTGCTGTATTTTTACTTCTCTAGTTTTTAAGAAATTTAGGCTGTGGTTCACATTGTGTATTCGAAAGATAGAACACCTTGCTAACTAGACAAACAAAAGCTTTGTTCTAAAAATATACTTTCCTCATAGCAGAAGTAACCTGCAGAGAAGCAGGATGCCTGAAGAGAGATGGATCTCTGCTTACTGTGTCTTTAGAACAGAAATAGTGGTTTTCAACTTCACAACTCTGAATTGAGCCCTCCTTTCACATCTTCCCTATACCAGTGCAGAATTGATCTGAATAATTCTCTTTTTATCTTTGACATTTTTTGTGTGGCTTGAAAAAATAAATTTGCAATAGAGGTGAAATGGAAAAATTATCCTCCACTTCCTACTCCAAACCGAGGATAAACAATTATTCTTGGAAATTCCACCACAGAATTGAATTCATTGTACTGTGTGATTTGCACCTTTTAAGCTTTTAAATGATGTGGCATTTTTATTTAGCAGCAATCCAAAAGGGACCACGAAATAAATGAGCTCCCTGGTTTTGCAGCATTTTATAATTCCAATATGAAAGTTTTAGCATTATTACTAACTGAAGAATCAGAAAGAAAATTCACAGGATGTCACCTCTGGGTTTTCAAGTATTTTTAATCCATGCAACTCTTTCTTCCAAACTTTTTCTTCAGCTTCTCATGAGAAAGTTAGCATATAAAGTTCTTAAAAGCTGTGCTCCCCTTACTGAAATGGAGATGAGAACCATGGTGGGAGAATGCATCTTTCCCCCTCTAGAGTGTTTTGCACTTGTAGTGGTCTCTGGAGGAACTCAGCAGAACTCCCAAGTGTCAAGGAGCACATATTACAAAACAATGGACCTCAGAAATTAAGATAGAAGAAAACTACAGATCATTCTACGTACTTTGTTCCCAGACTTATAATATTCCCAAAAGCTTTTCTAATATATGGTCAAGTGGCTGTCTGCTGGAATATTTTCAGAGCTATAATGTTTATACCTAACCTCTTATATTTATGTCCAAATCTACTAGTAGATTTTGGCTTATTCTGAGCAGTAGCTGCTAGATCTATCTTATGGTACACACTAAATCTATTCCTTCTTCCATAGTTCTTCTTGACATTATGCTACTTGAAAAGTCATCCCTTATCAAAATCAAATTTCATTAATTATTTTAGTCATATTACATCCAATATTTAATTGTGTAAACCCCTCTTCATTCTAGGTATTCTTCCCCAGAATTGCTTCTGTTATAAATGCTCTTTTTGAATAGACTTCCTAGAGTAGAAGAGAAAGCTCCAGATATGATCTGATGGGGGTAAAATATACTTGGATATTACTTTCTTTAATATGGATACTATATCTCTATAGATGACATGCAAGGTTGGATTATTTCTTTAAAAATATGATTTAGGGACAAGAAATAACAGAGGAATTGTTAAAGATCACAGTTCAAATTAAAATCCCCAGTCCATGGTTGCTTATTAAAATACTTTTAAGCCTTAATTTTTATTATAATTTTCTTTTACTCACTATGGTTCATTTTGGTTTTTTAATACTGATTCTGCTATTAGTTTGCCACCTACACCAGTGATAATATGCCTTCTGTGTCACTGTGTAGCTTATTTAATTAAAATAATGAAGACTTCTGCTTCTCAACTCATAATAAAAAGGAAACAGATTTAACTCCCACCATAAAACTACTAAAAAAAAAAAAACTGGCCAAAATGTATGAAACAATGGCACTCAAGACACTGGGCATAAGGCAGCACAGCATAATGAACCCTGAGGGAAGAAAACAGAAGAGCTGACTCCTATAATTACTTCCTGGTGAAAGTTTCCAGGTCATACAACAGAGAGGGGTGCAGGGACAAAGTTTCCATGGTTTAAGGATCTGTGTGCCTAGAAAAGTCCAAGCAGCTAGAATTCATAGGGCAAAGTGCCAAAAAGGAGAGAGCTGCAGAAAAAGAGAATTATGAACGTTTTCAGAGAGTCCCACTTGATTATTCAGTTGAATAATGTTCAGTGCCTACATGAGAAAATCACTCAAGGTAGAAAAGAAACCACTTGAAGAGGATCACAAGGAATGGTACTCAGTGCTCACACAGGGCCAGGAATATGCATATTCTGAAAGGCCAGAGTAGAATACCTCAAAATTCATAGTGTATTAGTTAAAAGTCAAGGAAGGATTTTTCCTTAGTATTTATGAGAAATTAGCCCTTGAGTAAGCACAGGTCTTATCCTATCTAACAAAAGTCAATAGCAAGACCTAAGAGGATCAAATGGTTTCCAACTAATTTACAATGTCCCAGGTAAAATCTCAAGAATATTTATAGAAATACAAATATATCTAGCAACCAATAAGACCAAATTCACCAAGCCTGGCATCCAATCAAAAAGTACAAAAAGCAAAAAGCAGGAAAATGCAATCTAAATGAGAAAAATCAATCAATTGAAATTGACCCAGAAGTGACTAATTTTTTTTTTTTTTGAGACAGAGTCTACCTCTGTCACCAGGCTGGAGTTCAGTGGTGGGATCTCAGCTCACTGCAACCTCCACCTCCCAGGTTCAAGTGATTCTCCTGCCTCAACCTCCCAAGCAGCTGGGACTACAGGCACGTACCACTATACCCAACTAATTTTTGTATTTTTAATAGAGATGGGGTTTTACCTTGTTGGTCAGGATGGTCTTAATCTCCTGACCTTGTGATCTGCGCACCTCAGCCTCCAAAAGTGCTGGGATTACAGGTGTGAGCCACCTTGCCCGGCTTAAAAATTTTTATGACTGTATTCCATGTGTTCCAGAAGCCAGATGAATGATTGAACTTTAAGTAAAGGCATGGAAGATATAAACATGATCCAACTCAACTATCTAGAAACGGTAATTTAAATGTCTAAGATGAAAGAACATTTCATAGTATTAGCATGAGCTTAGACATTACAAGAGACTACTTAACAATAATAAATAGTAAAACTGAAACACAAAGAGATAAAAGATTTAAGGAAGAAGGGTCAGAATATTGATTTGAAAAAACTAATGCCTGACAGCACACTACTTGGCTTCAAAATATACAACAAAGCTATAGTTATCAAAACAGAATGTTTATGGTATATGAACAGACACATAGAACAATGGAACAGAATACAGCACCCCTCAAAAAAATTCAACATATTTACATCATTTGACAAAATTGCAATTAACACACAATGGGGGAAAGGAGAGTCTCTTCAATAAATGGTGTTGGGAAAGCTAGATATCCACATGCAGAAGAATAAAATGCTACCCTTATCTTATATATAAATCAACTCAAAATAAAGTCTTAAACACTGGACCTGAAACTAGAAAACTACTAGAAGAAAACATAGGAGGAATGTTCCATCAAATTGGTCTATGTGATGGCTTTTTGAATATCACCCCAAAAGCAAAGGCAACAAAAGTAAGAATAAACAAATGGGATTACATCAAACTAAAAAGCTTCCTCACAGCCAAGGAAATAGTCAGCAGAAAAAAGAGACAATCTACAGAAAGGGAGATAATATTTTCAAACTGTACATATGATAAGGGGTTAGTATCAAAAAAAAAAAAGAAACTCAACCCAATAGCAAGAAAACAAATAACCCAATTCAAAAAATGGGCAAAGGACCCAAATAGGCATTTCTCAATAAGGCATACAAATAACCAACTGGTATAAGAAAAGATGCTTGACATCATCAGTCATCAGGGGTATGGAAATTAAAACCAAAATGAGCTATCATCTGACACCTGTTATTAACAGAATTGTTATTATCAAACAGACGAAAAATAAAGAATGTGGAGAAAAGGGAATCCTTGTACACTGTTGGTGGGAATGTAAATTAGTACAGGCACTATGAAAAACATTATGAAGATTCTTTAAAGATTCAAAATTAGAATTCCCACGTGGTTCCACAATCCCACTGCTATGTATATATTCAAAGGAAATAAAATCATTATCCTGAGAGGAGATACCTGCACTTTCATGTTCATTGGTGCATTATTCACAATAGCCAATGGATGGAATCAACCTAAGTGTCTATCAACAGATGAATGGATAAAGAAAATGTGATATATATGTACAATGGAATACTATTCAGCCTTTAAATAGGAGACCTTGTCATTTGCTACACCATAGATAAACCTGGAGAATATTGTTAAGTGAGATAAGTCAGACAAAGAAAGATATCTACCATATGATCCCATTTATTTGTAGAATCTTAAAAAGTTGAACTCATATAAGTAGAGTACAATGTTAGTTACTAGGAACCGGAAGGAAGTTGTGGATGGGGAGATTTTGATCAAACAATACACAATTTCAGTTAGATAGGAGGAATAATTTCAAGATATTTATTGTACAACATGGTGACTACAGAAATATAAATAGATCTGAAAAATTAACAAATATTTAGAAAGTAAATACCACACTTGGAAATAACACTGTCAAATAGCAATCAAAGGGAAAATTTTAAAGTATTTTGAACTGAATGAAAATAAAACTATAACATATCAATATTTGTGAAATCTTGCTAAAGCAGAAGTCAAAAGGAAATGTATAATTAAATGCCTATAATATTTTAGAAAAAAATGGTGTTAATAATCTCAGATTCTGACCAAAGAAGCTGAAAAAAGAAGTGTAGAGAAAACTGAAGAAATGAACAATAAAGATCAGAGTAGAAATCAATTAAATAGAAAATTAAAACAATAAAGAAAATTAATAAAACTAAACTAGTATTTGAAACAATTATTAAAGGTCTAACCTCCCTGATCAGGAAAAAAAGAAAACCATGTAAAATTTCACTATAATGAAAGATAGTCCATTATTACATATTCTACAGATTTAAAAAAAATTAATTAGAACATGTTATTAACTTTTGTCAATAAATTTAAAAATTTGGAAGAAATAGGTACATTCCTTGAAAGACACAAACTATCAAAGTTCGATCTAGCAGAATTAAACTGAACAGCCCTGCCTCTGTTAATAAAATTGCATTTATAATTAAATACATTCCCACAAAGAAAATCTCAGGCCTGGATGATTTCACGAGTAAATTCTACCAAAATATTTTTTCTAATTTTTCACTTTTATTTTTATTGTATTATTACAATATGATAATTTTATTCTTGGTGTTAACATGATTCAAGTTGGACTTCAATGTTCAATGATTATTTATTTAATATATTTGTATTTATTGAGCACTTAGCAAGTGACAAGTGCTGTCCTAGATAGGGAAGACACAGTAGTAACAAAACAGACATTGTTCAACCACCGTAGAGTTTACAATCTGGCAGGAAATATGAAAAGACTACAGGGTGGTACAGGTTGTTGACTGAGGAGGGTAAATACAGAGAAGATCAGGAAAGATTTCTCTCAGAAACTCTTTCTTTAAACTAACACCTGAATATGAATAAATTTTATTAGCAAAGGTGGGAGAAGATCAAGTTACAAGGGAAGCATAGGAATGAGTGAAGCACATTTGAGGAACTGTAATAATTAAGACATGGCTTGAATGGAAATGGAGAGTCTATCAAATATTTAAGTAAGAAATAATAACAATTCTATACAATTTCCCAAAATTGCAGAGGTGTAAATTTTCCCCAGTTAATTAAATGGGGCAAGCATTATTGTGATTAAAAAATCAGACAAAAACGTTAAAAGAAAAAGATATGTAAGCCTATATTCATCATGAATATACATATAAAATTTTTAGTGCAACTTTAGCCCCATCAAATCTGAAAGCATAAAAAGAATAATATATCATAACCAAGTGTGATTTGTCCTCAAAGTTCAAGGTTGGTTTAATATTAATAAAAATATTCAAAATGCATTTAATTCATTGTATTAACAGACTAAAAAATAAAAAGACAAAAGAAAAATCTATGGCCAATATAATAGATTCAAATAAAGCATTTGACGATTTTTGATATTTACCATTTATGATAAAATATTTCAAAATCTTTCAAAAAACTTGAGAATGTTTGTGACAAACCTAAGCTAAAATTGTATTTAATGATGTAAGACTACATGCTTTCCCTGTATAATCACGAATGATGCCCATTTTACTAATTCTATTCAGTGTTGTACTGGAAGTTCTAACCAGTGCAGTAAGATAAGAAGAAAATAATAAAAATGTATCCAGATTGAAAAGGATGATATAAAATTATTTTTATTTATAGATGAGTTGATTGTCTACATAGAAAACCCCATGGAATCTACAGAAAGAGCTATTGTAACTAACTAGTGAGGTTAGCAACACTGCAAGATACAAAGTCAGTACACACAAACCAGTTGTATACCTAATAATAGCAACTTTAAAAATCTTATTTACAATAATATTAAAATATAAAATTTTTACACCTATAGCTGAGAAAAGACTTGCAAGACCTAAAAACAGGTTAAACATTCCTTATTCAAGAATCTGAAATCCAAAATGTTCCAAAATCTGAAACTTTTGACACATAGAAGTGGAAAATTCCATACCTAATGCTTGCTGATGATTCACTGTATACAAACTTTGTTTCATACACACAAAATTATTTTACCTTTGGGCTACATATATGCAGAGTATCTAAAACATGCATATATTAATATATTTTATGTTTATACTTATGTCTCATTCTCAAGATTTCTAATTATGTAAATGCAAATATTCCAAAATAAAAAAAAGAACTCAAAACACTTCTGCCTCCAAGCACTTCGGATAAGGGATACTCAACCTGTACTGAATAGATATTGTGTTTATGAATTGGAAAATTTAATATTATTGACATTTCCATTCTATCAAATTGATTTATAGAAACAATGCAATTTTAAGTAAAATTTCAGCAGAATTTTAATAGAAATTAAAAAGTTGATTCATATGGAAATATGAAACAACTTTGGAAAAGAACAAAATTGGAAGACTCACACTCCTAGTTTCTAGACTTCTTATAAAGCTACTATAATCAAGACAATATGGTGTTGGCATCAAAATAGACAACAGATCTATGAAAAAGAATAGAGACCAGAAATAGGTTAACACATATGTTACGGACAGAATATTCCCCCCCACCCCACCGACCCATATGTTTAAGCCCTAACCTCCAGTGTGGCTATATGAAAAGATATTCTATAAAGAGATAATTAAGGTTAAATTATTCATAAGCCTTTGTCATATAGGATTAATATCCTTGTAAGAGACACCAGAAAATGTGTTCTCTCGCTCTTCATGGCAAGAATCTATAAAAGACCATGGGAGGATATAGCAAGAAGGTGGCCATCTGCAAGTCTGGAAGAGAGCCCTCACTAAAAACCAAACCAACTGGAACCTTGATCATGGACTTCTAGCCTCCAGAATTATGAGAAATAAATGTTGTTTAAGCAACCAAGTCTAAGGTATTTTGTATTGCAGCACTTGCTGACTAAAACAACTATGTTGTTAGTCAATTAGTCAATTACCTTTTGACTAAGATGTAAAGGAAATTTTGTGAAGAAAGGGTAATCTAATTAACAAATGGTGCAGAAGCAATCACATGTCCATATGCAAAAAACAAAAACAAAAAACAAAAAACCTCAATATATGCCTAACCCTATACCCAAAAATTACCTCAAAATGGATTATAGGCCTCAATGTGAAATCTAAAGCTTCTAGAAACTTCTAAAATAAAACATGAGAGAAAATATTTGTTACCCTGGATTGGGGAAATATTGTGTAAATACAACATAAGTGTATAATCCATAAATTTAAAAATTGATAAATTGAACTTTAACAAAAGCTTCTTTTCTTCGAAAGGACATTGTCAAGAGAATGAAAATACAAGCCTTAGACTGAGAAAAAATATTTGCAAATTATATATCTGATAAAGGACTTGTAGCCAGAATATATACAGAATCCTCAAATTTCAGTAAGAAAAAAGTTAATACACAATGGGAAAAACACATGGATAGACAGAAGATGTATAGGTGGCACATGAACAAATGAAAAGATGATCACTCAACATCTTTAGTCATTAGAAAATACAGTTTTTACTTGTAAAAACAAGTAAACAATGATATACCACTATATACTTACTAGAATGGCTAAAATTATTATTATTATTATTTTATTTATTATTTTGAGATGGAGTGTCTCTCTGTCACCCAGGCTGGAGTGCAGTGGTGCAATCTCAGCTCACTGCAAGCTCTGCCTCCCAGGTTCATATCACTCTCCTGCCTCAGCCTCCGGAGTAGCTGGGACTACAGGCACCCGCCACCACACCCGGCTAATTTTTTGTATTTTTAGTTGAGATGGGGTTTCACCGTGCTCGCCAGGATGGTCTGGATCTCCTGACCTCGTGATCCGCCTGCCTCGGCCTCCCAAAGTGCTGGGATTACAGGCATGAGCCACCGTGCCCGGCCTAGAATGGCTAAAATTATTAATAATAATCAGCAATACCAAGTGCTGGTGGGAAAATAAAATGGATACCACAACTTTGGAAAACTGTTCAGCAGTTTCTTAAAAATGTTAAACATGCAACTACTCTATGACCCAGTCATTCTACTCCTAGGTATTTACTCAAGAGAAATGAAAGCATGTAAGTCTGTACAAAGACATGTATTTACTATAAATTTTTATAGTAACTTTATTTGGATAGCCCCAAACCAATGACAATCCAAATATTCATCAACAGATGAACAAATTTAAAAACTGCACTGTACTTATACAATGGAATTCTACTCAGCAATAAAAAATGAATAAACTGCTAGCACAAAACTATAGGTATGACTCTCAAGATAGTTATACTGAGTGACAAATGCCAGACAAAAAAATTGAACATACTGTGTGATCCCATATACAATAAACAAATATAAACATATACTACAATAAATATATAACATAAAATTCTATATACATGGAATATATAATTACATAAAATGTAAATTAATCTCTACTATTAGAAAGTATATTCATGTTGCCTAGTAATACGAGACTTGGATAGAGTGGGAAGGATTGTAAAGTAGTGTTAGGAAACTTTTAGGGATAATGGATACGTCTATTATCATGATTGTGATGATGGTTTCATGGGGTCTTGTATTCGTCAAAACTGCCAAATTGTATACTTAGATATTTTCAGTTTGTTGTATTTAGGTTATAATGCAATAAAGCTATGTCTAAAAACCATAATGATAATAGGTTGTTATTTCATACCACTAGGAACATCTCTTTAGTGGTGAGTAAGTGAACACTTTTCCTTAATACATTCCCTAAATAATATTATGTTGCCTCTGAGTTCCTATTACTACAACAATGCTGTGCACCTATGTGAGAATTTCTGTGACATGTATTTCCAGACGGTCGAGCATTGGTCAAAGTTGTTTCTCAGTACACAAACAAGAAAAGAGATTAGGATGATTCAAGTTTTATTTACAAAGACACTGATTGCTGGGGTATGGTTGGGATGTAAAGAAACCAGAAGAGTTGTCCAAGATCCCTGGGAAAAATAAACAGCAAGAAAACTGTTACACCCCTCAACCCAAGAAAAAGGTTTTTAGGACATTTAGGGAGAGTGTAACATTCAGACTTCTCTTGGGAGATGTGACGTTTGGTGGCTATGATACATCTGATACATCACCACCGTGTGACCATCCTGCAGGGTGGGAAACGAAATATTTGATTTTTCTTCTTTCTCCAGTCTCCTGCCTGGACTCTCAATGGCTCAGCCCAGCTGGAAACCAGAATGCATAAGAACTCTGTTGATATAATTCATAAAGGTCAAGCTCCCAGGGAGCAGAGGGTAAGTTGAAGAAACGTGAGGCTCACAGTGAATCTAGAGGGGCATGTGGAGGACATGTGGCATAGGGTGAAAGTAATATTTCTAGAATGCTTGTAGAAATTGGTTCTCCTAACAATGGTACGTGAGAGTTTCCCTTCCTCTTTATCTTCTTGAGAAACTTGATGGAACATGTTGCTCAATTTTAGTTATTCTTTTTCTTGATAAGCTCTCAGTTTACCACAAGAACAGTTGGAAGAAATAAAAAAAAAAAAAGGTTAGTTTGAATGAATTACATTTAGTGAATTCATCCTGGATCCTATTACCTTGGGTCACTACTTTTAGAGCTGATTAGACAAGGATCAATATCAAATTCACTAATAAAAAAATTTGACCCATCTCTACTCCTGGAGTTCTATGTCATTTTTTGTGATATTTCAAAGATTATTAAAATGGTTATATAATCACAGCTGCAGATGTTTTCAGTGCTCTGGCAAAGGGTGACAGGAAGAAATGAGGAGAATCTAAGGGTCAAGATTAGCAAGTTTCTTCATCATACATGGCACTGGTTTCCTAATTTGTAGGGTTTGGGACTGGATAATCTCTAGATTCCTTTCTAAATTTCGATCCTATATTTTGGTTAAAAAGAATGCTCATCTATTCTGGTGATAACAATGATTTCAGATGCCACTATTTGCACGTTGAAAGCCCTTGAACACAAAAAGGTCATGTGGGTACACTGGGTGAAATCAGCCACAGGGATGTGCTTCTTATGACTAGTCACTTTTGCTGGACTCCCTTTGTTGACCCAGTGATTACCCATCAACTATCAGCTTGCTGACATTTTCAGTCTGTTTACTGAAACTGAGAATTGATCTTAATTCTCAGTCTTGAGATTGAGCTACCCATCTCTCTCTTATTTGTTAAATCTCCCTTGTCTGATAATAGCTTTGGTACAATAAACATTTTATTCCATTTATGTTGCTAGCATCAGTGTAAAAGTAATTCTTTTCAGTACATCCTCATGCATGTCCATTAACTCAGATAGTATTTATTTGTGTGCAAAGCACATGTTCAAATGCAAATGTATAAGCACATCTGTTATAACTGTCCCCTTTTTGATTGCCCTGTGCATAAAATCCAGCCTCCTCTATCCCTTATCACAAGCTCCTTATGGTCAGAGAAATCTGGAAATCCAGTTGTTCTTAATAGACTACCTTGAATACAATGTTCACTCAAAGAGCATTTGCTGTTCCTCAGTTGATAATGAAACAGGGAAATAGAGGCTAGGCTCAATCCACCCCTTAACCACTGCTTTGAATTTGCCAACACATGCAGCCCCTGCAAGAGCAGTTAGTAAGTGATGGGATTGAATTAGGTATCCTTCCTTGATGGAAATTTTAATGAGGTGGGTAATGAACCAAAGGTAGAAAGAATCAGGCAAAAGAAGAAACTAGAGCTGCATGAATAGTTTGGAAAATATATAACCCACCAGAATGATAATGCCTGGACTAAATCAATGAGCTCTTAGGATATTTCTAAGCAATGAATATTTTTAATGGAGTTCTGGTTGGTCTTTTCAAAAGAATAAACCAAGAGAAAAAGGCAAGGAGTTTAGAAAAGTCTTTATTTAGTTTTTCTTCCCTCTCAATAACTATTTTTTCTTGAATATTTGAATGTGATATTTTCTAAATGTTAGAACTTCAGAGCCTACTAGAGAAAGCTGGAACTAAACATTTTCAAGAGTATCCTTTTTCCTACATTTTAGTCCACCTGCCATTCATCTTGACTGTTAACACAAATAGCAACTGTGTCAAATTGGCGAATATACCCCCGAGGTTGTGTAGCAATAATTAAATTGTGAGGGTGACTAAAAGAAGGAAGAAATACAGGGTCAGCCTATTTCTGGGATTTTTTTTTTTTTTCTACCAGCAGCCTTTATTTGCCTGCTGCTCTTTTCAAACTGTTATTTTATGTATTTCAGCTGGAAGATTCCAATAATTTTTTTTCTAGGAATCATGAAAATTGTATAGCATTTGTAAGCATTTCTAAAGGCATTTGAAATTAAACAGTCGATCTTGGAGACTAAGGAGAAAATTCAAATGTAATTTCAACTTAATTTAGCATTTAGGCAATGTGGTATGATAGATCACGGGCTTTTCACTGGCTTTGATTTAAACCTACTTCTGCTACTTATACATTATTCAACCTCGAGCAAGTAACTAACAACCCTCTAAGACTCAGTGTACTCATCTGTAAATAGTGTTTAATTTCTCTTAGTTTTAATATATATTTGAAAGATTAATTTCAAAGATAAAAATTTTCTAACAAACCTGGTATATCTTTTTGAAAACCCATAAATTAGGGAGTAGAAACAGTAGAAATAAAAAGGATTCAGAAAGGATATTTTAATGCCTAATTAGAGAGACAATATGGGTACTTCTTTTCTAATTAAAATAATTATAATTTTAAAAACACCTCACAGAAGGTAGATAAAACAGTAACGGAAGATATCAGTCAGCTACATATTCACTAGAGATACTCAGTCCAAAGTAGTTTCTATTATTTTTTGCCTTGCTTCATTGACAAGTTTTGCTTTCTGAAGTTTGTGAGAGAAATACAGAAACATGCTTTTCTGGTTTCCTTTCTGCTAAACAAGAAAGAACTGGTTAGAAAAGTGGAAATGAGGGTAATATTTAGGGGAAAGTATAGTCCTTAATAGCTAAGAAAATGAAAACTAGCTCAGATGTTTATTGTAAATGCTTATTGTAAGATAAGTTTTTCAGGAGAAATTTTTAAATGCAGATACCCTAATCCCACTGCCAGAGAATCAATGGGGACGGATACTCCAATAGTCTGAATGAAAGGTTTCCCAGGTCAATCTTGTGTTAGCTAGAATTTGGAACAGAATTTGGAACAGATGTCCTAGAAAACAGAGTAACAAGTATCATAAGGTTCATAGAAAACCACAAACCTATTAGGGGAAGATAGATCTAGAGAAATTGGAGATTCTCAAATTGGATTCTGATGAGGAAGAAAAGTGGGAGATCTATGAGGAAACATCTGAGGTACTCACGGTTTGTAAAGACTTGTAGATAAGGTGGAAGGACATAAATGTTAACCAAGGACATAGTGACACAATTTTGAGGATGTCAAAAGTCTACATGAACCAAAAGTCCAGTGCTTGGGACAAATAGAGTAATGTTAAAGATTACAGTGACTAAAGAGCATCCTCAGCTCCTTTTTTTTCACCCTTTCTGTTTCCTGTAACTGACAATGATCTTTTTAATTAGGATAAAGCAGGTTGTTAGTTAAATATTGCTGCGTAACAAACAACCTCAAAATCTCAGTGGCATACAGCAATAGGCACATATTTCTCTCTTATATGTTGGCAGTGGATCCTCCTCCTGGGACCAGCAACCAAGCCAGAACATGTTCTCAGGAGAATGGCAGATGCATAGGAAAGAATGCCTAGTCGTATAAACCAATGCCAATGCTCTGTTTGTACCATTTCTGCTTATGTTATGCCCAGATCGTTTATTCCCCGAAGAAGACCACCAGAGTCCAGAGTCAAAGCCAAGCGGCAAGGATCTTTACTGCAAGTTCGAACTTGGTCCCTCTGCTCCACAGCATACAAGAGGGCCCCGAATGATGCATGCACTCGCTTTTTATAGCCCGATGTAAACAGGATATGTAAGGTTACAGAGAAACAAGGGAATTCTTTGGGTTACAGCATTACAATTGGTTAACATTTTAAGTTATACATTTAGCAGTTTTTTTATTGGTTCCCACGCTTTCAGTAAAACCACTCCACAAACGGTTGTGACCTTATCGGGGACTCTCCAGGTGGTGTTTTTCTAAAGTTGAGACAAATGGAGGACTGTTTGCACTGGGCCCAGGAAGTTGAGACAAATGGAGGAATGTTTGTACTGGGCCCAGGACTGAGATATATGGAGGAATGTGTTTGTACTGGGCCCAGGACTGAGATATATGTTTGATCTCTTACACTTACATTCCATTGGCCAAAACAGCCACATGGCTGAGCCCAAAATCAAAAGACCCTTTTTAGGGGAGCAACATTTTTGTCATTGCAAAGTTGAAGGACAAAAAGAATAGATATAAGGAAGAGCAAATAATTAGGGCCAATAATTTAATCTACCACAAACATTGATGAAATAATAATATAATACCTATTTTTATTTTATTATATCATAAAATTGAGTACCAAAATATTAAACAATTTATTTTCTAGCTGAGGTAGCTGATCAAAAATATGAAAACTGTGTTGTCGTCTCTCCAATGGAAATATACTGCCTCAAAATATCTGAGGCATAATTACATTGCTAAATAAATATATTCAAAATTTTTAAATCCTTCAAAATGTATTCATTTATTTATTCAATATTTACTGAGATTCTGCTATGTACAGGTACAGGGTTCAGTCTAAGGATTTACTAGCAAAAAATCTGGTTCTTGGTTTTATAAAGCATATAGACTAGTAGCATTGACTTAAAATGGAAAGTTACATAAAATTTTCCAAATAGCTTGTTAATTTTGTAAAAAAAAAAAAAAAAAACACTTAAAAAAGGTCTAATACAGACACAGTAAATGGATACTTAAGAGGGTGAAGTTTTCTGAGTCAGTAGTAATGAGGGGTTGTATGGCATAATTCAGGGAGAACATTGGATTAAAATCAGAGCATGTGCATTCTAAGGTCTAAATCTGCCTCTTAATAGCTATGCTGACATTAAGAAAGTGATTTACCTCCTCTCAGCTTCTCATTTCGCATTAGTAAAATTGGGATAATAATATCACTTCTTTCTACCTCCGGTAAATGTTACATATCAAACCCGTGAAAAATATAAAATGCTTTAAAATTGAAGCACTATTAAAACATTATTAAACAAGTATCAGAAAACAGATCAAATAATATTCAAACTTGCTGACACAAATCTAATCTGGCACTCTGCAACTTTATGTTACTTCTCAAAGCCGCAGAGAAAAAAGTTAAAAGAACTATTTTAAAGGACCTTCTAAATGCTATGACTCTACTTCTGTAGACAACTACCAAAAAAATAAAATAAAATAAAAAAGATTTTCTCTGGACCGCTAGAGCTTGAATTTGTTGCCATATTGCAAAAGGCTGAATGAATATCAAACACCGACATTTGTTCGTCTTTCAGCATATGGAGAAAAACAGCTGACTTCACTGCTATTTTTGATCATCTGTTACTCTGGTGAAACTAGATAGTCTTCCTTCCTCTGAAGCTGACTGGAGTTACTTAGAAAGGGATCCATTATTACTTGTATTTGAGTTTTAATTAGGAATTAGCATTTCTTTCAGGGGCAAAAGCTCACCTTCTTAGAATCCTGTGTTCTGCAGTCAAAGAGCTTCTCTAAGATCATTCTGCAGTGAAACAAAGATGCCCAGTCTTGTTTTATTTCTGATACTATCTAGACAACTTCAATATCTATAAGAATGATTTTGTTATTACAGTCTCTTAGTTTTAGCCTCTTTTTTTTTTTTTTTTTTTCGCTTTTCTGGTCCTCAGTAACCTCCACATCCATCAGACACCCTCCCTGGATTATATTATTGATACTGTCATCCTTAAATAATATACCACCTCTAAAATATTAACTTCTCTGAATACTACCACCATCTCCCATCCTTCTAGCTTACCTAGTGTGGCTATTCCATTCTAGCAATTATTCAACCTCTGCAGAGTTTTTTCTTTTCTGTATTTGTTTTTAATAAACTATTTAATTTTAGAACAGTTTAGATTTAAAGAAATATCAGAAGAGAGTATGGAGAGTTCTCAGATGTCCCACGTTTAGTTTCTCCTATTATTAACTGACTTCTTATGTTAGTTCAGGTACTTTGTCACAATTAGTGAACAATATTGATACCTTATTTTTAAGTGAAGTCTCTATTCCATTTTCTTTAGTTTTTACCTAGTACTCTTTTTTTGTTGTTGTTTCAAGATGCCTTACAGACTCCTTTCCTTGATGACATTTACCCATCATGTTTCCTCAGATTTTTCTTGTCTGTGACAGTTTCTCAGACTTGCCTTGACAGTTTAAAAAAAAAAAATACTGGTCTTGTGTTTTGTAGAATGAGGATTTGTCTGTTGTTTTTCTCATGATTTGACTGACGTTGTGGGTTTCCGGGAGGAAGACCACAGAGATGTACTGCCATTCTTATCATATCATATCAAGATTATGTAACTATCGGCATGACTTACCATTGTTGATGTTAATCTCGATCACCTGGCTGGAGTAATGCTTGTTAGTTTTCTTCACTGTAAAGTTACTTTGTCCCCCTTTTCCATACTGCATTATCTGGAAGTCAGTTACTATGCACAGCCCACACATGAGAGGTAAAGAGTTATAATCTACCTCCGTAAGAGGTGGAGTATCTACATAAATTATTTGGAATTCTGTATCACAGATTTATCTCTTCTCCCCATTTATTTATTCAGTCATTTGTTTACATCACTATGGACCTATGGACATTTGTTTTATACTTGAGGTTATAATTGAAAGCTACCATATTTATTTTGTTGCTCAAATTGTTCCAACCTTGGCCATTGTAAGCTCTTTCAGTTGGCTTTCATGTCCCTTTGACATACTTCCCATCTTTGTAGTTATTTTATTTTCTAGCACTTTCCTACTTTCTAGCAATACAAGATGCTCCAAGCTTCAGTTACATATTTCTTACCGCAGTCCTAGAATTGAACATTTCTGCAAGGAGCCCTGGTTTCTATTATTGGAGAATAATGTTAGAAACGAAGATTAGGGCACTATCCTAGAGACTTTGATTCATTAATCTACCACTTTCTCACATGAATGAGCTTCTACTTTTTCCTCCTGTATTCTCATTTCCACTCTTCAACTGATCACCTAATAACTCTTTTCTTCTCAAGGTTGATCATCCTGATCAATTCCTATTACTTTTACTTGAGGATCTTGCCTCATATTTCATACTTTATTGAATAAATAGATGTAAAAGAAATCTTTCATATTTTTATCACCAAAACTACCAATCGATCCATTTTTATCTAAATTATGCCTCCCCATTCAACACTGAGGTTGATATGTCTACATCTAAAGACTGAGAGAATGAGGGAAAGGTGAATTTCTTGTTACTACATGTACAGAATTTCACATAATCTCCTTGCTTCCAATATCACACTCATTCTTCTCCACAGCTATTTCTGTGTGTCTGGTTTCCCTGAGTCAATTGCTCCTGAGGTTCAACTTCTTTAGGGAGTGAATGTCCATCTTCTGCCTGGGCAGAGGCAAAGCATCACCGGTAAGAGGAGAGGACATGGAGTTCCTACTATTTCAGCCCACTTTAAATGCTAATCTTGAGAGACACATAGAACCATTGTTCCTTGCACCTTTCCAGGTTCTTTGTTTGAAATCCCTTTGTTCGGCCTCCATTCTCTCACTTTGTTCTATTTCCCCTACCTCAGGCTTCGCCCCATCCCCAATCACTTAGGTTTTTCTTTCTTTGCTAAAGTCAGTTACCATTCATACATTCCTAAATATGCTTTCCATAATCCAAAAGCTTTTACCTGCTGTTTTCTCCTCTCATCGTCTGTAGGATTTCTAATTTTCATATTCATTTACTCCTATTTCAGTGAGACTTTGGGAAAGAGGTTAAATAAATAAAGATGCTCAATCTGACAAGCTTTATCAAAGTCTCAATGAGATTTAGAAAAATCCTGCCTTCTTACATCAACCCTGTTTAAAAATCACCTATTGCTTCCCCAGCTTCCAGGTTCCATTATCATGGTTAGATCTGAATGACCAGAATCCAGTGTGAAAAACCTTTTGTCCTTAGGCCAAAGAGACTTTGTTTTGGTTCCTAATTGTTGCATCTATGGTCATATAATATCAAATTTAGGAGTTTAGTCTCTGAATAAATTGCTGGAGTAGCTTGCTTTATTTCTTACTATCACTGACTTAACTTTTTTTTTGTCTTTAAATGTATATTTAATAATATTGTCTTATAATTTTGTTCTCTCTAATAAATGAAATAATTTATGTGAAATACACTAACTCATTTAAAATTCAGAACAAACCTATGAGTTCCATATTATTTTCTTTGTATCACAAATGAAAAAAGCCTAAGCTTGAGTGGTTTAAGCAGTTAAGTGTTTGAAACACATTAATTTTAGAAAAAGAAATGCCCCAGAGGGCATTATTTGTGCAAAATGATGTTAGGTAACTCTCTTTCTCTCTGTTTTCTCTCTCTCTCTTTCTTACTGTAGGCATACTGAATTACTTGCCTTTCCCAGGTCATAGCAAAAACGGCATGTCTGTGCTTTGGTGAATGCCATTTTTCTCTCCCTGTATTGGCCATTTGCTCTCCATGCTGTGTCTGATGAAGACTGAGCTCTAAAATCTCTGCCTCACAAATGAGTTTCTTGGAGACAGAGACAAGGTCTATGTATAGGTCCTGGTATAGTGTCTGACACATTCTAGGCATCTATTAATTACATAATTAATAACAGCAGTAATAATAGTAATAATAATAACTTTAGGTTGGTGCAAAAGTAATTGTGGTGTTCACCATTATTTTCAATGGCAAAACTGCAATTACTTTTGCATCAACCTATAATGGCATCATTTACCTATCAATTTATTCATCTTAGCCACATTATGTAAAAGATACTAACATAAATTTTTATGATAGATGGCCAGGTAGAGAGATATATAGATGATGGATTCTATCCAATATTCATTAAAATGTGTAAGGAAGGTATATTCTTTTCTGTGGCTGTTGCAATGAATTACCTCCTGTGGCTTAAAACAACGAAACTTTATTGCATTGGTTCTATAGGCCAAAAACTTAATATCAACATGTTGGCACTGCGCCATAGGCTCTAGGAGAGATTCCTTTCCTGCTTTTCGCTTCATCATTCCTTGGCTTGTGGATGCATAATTTCAGTCTCTGTCTCCATTTTCACATGACCTTCTCCTCTGTGCATGTTTTTCTCTTCCTCTGTCTTACAAGGACACATGTGATCAATTCCCTTATCTCTAAATCCTTACCTTAATTATATATGCAAAGACTCTTTTTCCAAATACTATTCACAGTTCTAAGGATTAGAACTAGATATGTTTCAGTGGTCATTATTCAACCTTTTACAGTAGGTGTTCAAGTCATGGTGTTTGCTTGCAAGCAAGAGCGAACAACAGAAATTGACCTACGTTGTCTTAGAAGAGCAGAAATTTATTGTAGTATGCTACTGAAGGCTCACAATTGACTGGTTATCTGAAGGTCAGTTTTGGAAAATTGTAAAGAACAAGGAGGTGGGTGTCCAGAGTCCAAGTGATAGCAACAGGAAGCAGCCAAATGGCTAGGCAGATAGGGGTGGGTCCCAGGTGAAACCCCACCTCCAAGCCAAAAACAGCCTGAAGGCTGAAAGACTGGACTGCTGGTCCCGGATGAAACCTGCAACCCAGAGTAAGGACTTCTGTCTCTGTTTGCCCACCCTTCCCCAGTTGATTCTTTCTGAATAATGCTTTTTAACCAATCGAAAGTTGCCTTTTCCAATACTATCTATGGCCTGCCCTTCGGCTATTCTGAGCCCATAAAAAGCCCTGGACCCAGCTACAGGCGGAGGAGAGAACCACTAGACTACAGGGCTGGGGAACCACCCCTCATCCCCTCTCTGCTGACAGCTGTTCCTTTGCTCAATAAAATTCTTCTCTGCACTCCTCACACTTCAATGTCCAGTGTATCCTCATTTTTATTGGGTGTGGTATAAGAGCTTGGGAACTGATGAACCAGGGTACAAACTATAATACAGGCAAACTGTGGCATACCAGCGTCCTCAAGGTCAGGGAGAATAAGTCTCTACCACAAATAAGTATTTCAAACAAGAGGTTTGGGGTTAGATATCAGACACTAAAAATACAAATGTTAAAAATTGTCCCCTATGAAGAGTAACTATATTCTTCAATTTAAAAAAAAAAAGAAAAACCTAATACTCAATTCAGCAAGTATAGGAAATAGGATAAAAATCTCAGGGCTGCGTAACTCCATAGATTACATTCTTTTCACTCAATGATGCTTCCTTCTGAAATATCAAAATTAACTTATAGAAAAATTTTAGAATAATGATCAATTATATGTATCTTCCCTAAATTGCAGAATAAATAAATGTCAAAAACTCAAGTACCTAGTTTGAATGAGAATCATGCCTTCACTTCATAAAGTGCAAAAACATTCAAACTTCATTCTTTAAATAAATATTAAACAGTGCCCTTTAAAATCACATTGTAAAAAGTCTATTTTTTCAATAATGCTGTCATTACTCAAATCAATTTTAGAACTCTTTCCTATTTTAAAAATTACCACCAGAGTTCCCATATTGCAACTTTATGCCTTGAAGACCAAGCAAGCATGTTTAACTTATATTATTGTGCCTATTGAAATTTTTCCTTTAAATATCATTCTGGAAAAAATAATTATTTCAAAAACTGATTTTTGACATAAACTTTAATCTGCAGGCAATTGGTCAGAAAAATGCAGGTTGCTACAGAAACCTTAAATGCAGATTTCATGTCCTGCAAAAAGTTAAGAGAAGAGGGAGAAATCAACTTATGATGATATGCATGACTTGTCAGCTTTATAAGAAAACAAAAATCTTTATTTTATAATTAAAGACACTAAGAAAGTTTATATGCATGTCTCTAAATCTTAGAACTGGTAAGCATTTTTAATTTTGGGCTAACACAAATTTTAAACTTAAAAAAAGACAAGAGAATGTGGAGTTACATCTCAGTTCTCTTTGAAAAAAAAAGATAAATTGTAAAGTACAGTGAGGGAAAAGAATAATGGAGTTTCTTTTTTGTTTGTTTGTTTATTTGTTTCTCTCACTTAGTATAGAGTTGAAAGACACTACTGGAAACAGTGGTGGGAAAGAAGGATATAGACTTCAGTAGCAAGTAACACCTTCATTGTCATCCAAGGAAAAGAAAAACAAGGATTGTGATTTAAAACAAGTAATGAGTGAAATAACCATTAAATTGCATAGAGTCATTTGTTCTGTAAGAAAATGCTCCTTAATAATTCTAAATTTAATTGTTTTTATGAAGATTTCTCTTTTTGTTTTTAAAATAGTATATGAAAGGGAAAATGGTTCTCTCTCTCTCTTCCCCTCTCTCTCATTCTCATTAAGTGACTCTAATTTTTCAGACAAAATCAGGATATATGACCTCAGATTTGTTGGGATATAGTTATAAATATTGAAATCAGGAGTAGTTGAGGAAATATGAAAAGTTTACTTAATGGCTTCCTACAAAATAACTTGATATTTGCTGATTCCTCTGCCTAAAGGCCCTTTGAATCTGGTACTTCTACTTATTTTTTACACCCAGTTCTATAAGGCCTTTTTCAGCATTCCTAGTAACACTGACGTTATCTGAACCATGTTATAATTATTTACAAACCTCTATCACACATGTCCATGAGTACCTCAAGGATATGACTCACATATTATGAAGTTTTCCATTCTAAATGCCAAGTACAGCACCTGATGAAACTTACTAAGTTATCATTAAATATTTTTAGAGTAGATACATGGTATATCAGAATGAATAGATGAGAGAATTAATTGAATGAACAAAATACTATCTGACTTGGGAGAGGTAACTGTTTAAAATGTACCAATTCACAAAGTCAATCACACATTTTCTTTATTAACGCTAGCTTTTATTTATTGCCTGTATCACTTGTATTGGTTATTTTGTTCATGTTCCTAGGAAAATGGTAAGAGGAAGAGCAAAGAATTAATATAAAACAACTTGAAACTTAAGACTGATAAAAGAGACTAGCCCTGTAATAATCTCGGTCATATTCAAATCCTCCCCAAGCCAGTTCCTAGAGCCACTTAAATACCCCTTAGATTAAGAGGGATTTTGCCTCTGAGCCGGGGAGTCCAGGGCTCAGAGTCTGGTACTCAAATGGCAAATATGAGAGCATATTTGAACTCTTAACAAGTTGAAGCCATTCCTTGTTACTTAGCAGATTTTTCCCATATGACAAAGCATTCACATCTGCAAAGCTGTGGAGCATTGCAACTGAAAATTTACTGGAGAAGCAACAATTTTCTTGTTTTTCTAAATGTTAAAAAATAATTATTTCTGAAGTTGCTTTTTTTGTTTTGGTATATAGATGAAAGGTTTCTATGTTGCCCAGGCTGGCCTCGAACGCCTAGCCTCGCCTCCTCATGCGCCACAGCAACAGGCCTGAGCCACTGCGGCTCCTGAAGTTTTTCATCTGAGATTTCATAAAAGTGTAGTGGGTGAAATTCCTGTCTCAGTAGTGTTTTTGATGAGAAAGAAAGGCAGTTGTTTATATTTCTAAGAAGACTGAGACATCTGACTTCTTCTATGTGAACTGGTAGCTTCTTTGTGAATATTTATAGGAATGATAAAATCACAAAGAAGGTTAATTAATATACAAATTTTCTCATTTGATTAAAGGAAAACTGTAAATCCCTCTACTAGATTTTTCAGCCAGGGGATTATCAAAGCCATACATTTAGGCAAAAATGATTATTAAGTCAGTTAATAGGAAGTCAAAACATTGGTGCATGCTATTTATATCCATTTGAATTAAGCAGATATTTTCTAATTTTACCATGTGGAGGAGCTGATAATAATACACTATATTCACCTACAATTACTGATAGAAGTCTGGTTTTCCTTCTAAACTATAAACTTACTGAATACACAGATCAGATCTATACTGCTTTTTACCTCTGTTGCTGCTTTCTCGCTGTATACACAGTCACTGCCAGGTGCTGATGTAACTAAAGGGTCGGGTTTTTCTTTTTCCTTACAGGCTATTTCCTGCTAATATTTTGGGGGAAAGAGGGGAGAGGTTTGCTGAAACTCTCTTCTGAGTTATGCACTTCTGGGAACTGCTTGATTTCAGGTCTGCGAGAAGATATAGAAGATAGATCTGCAACGTCGTGTGCCACGAAATAAGAAAACTGTGAAAGGAAAATAAGGCATTGTCAAAATGACACATGAGCCAGCTTGAGTGGACTTTCACTATCCAAAGGTGAGACAATTAAAGAATCAATAATAACTCTGATTAAAACACATTTAAGATATTAAAAGCCATGCATTCTTAATATTTTAAAGAGAGAGGAACAATCAAAACTCTTGAGATATTTGATAACGTTAGAGCTTGTCTGGGCACCAAGTCAATATTCTGAAAATTATCACTGAAGGGAAAGAATTAGGCATTTACCTTGCCATTCTGAAGCAAATTGTATTTCAGGGTGTCCCAAAAGTCCTGTAGGTATGGAAAAGATTACTGTATAGAAATAGTTCAGTTAATAAATGTAGAATTATGATAGAATTAGAAAAACACTTTGCAATCTCTAATGAAATAACTGACTAAGGTAATCACCATCAATATCGAGGTTGATGGGTAATTTATTGTCTAAACAGAGATACTTTGTAAGAAAAACAGGATGCACTATTGATAATTATGCCAGGAAACAGGCATAAACTGGTGCGATTCCAGGCAAACATATGTCAGGTCAGCCTGTACTGGGGAACCTGACAATAAAGAGAACAGGCTGTTACTGGCTGAACTCACTGATTAATTTTAGCAGAATAAAGATAACACAATAAAACTTTATATGTCTCCTGATGTGAGGTAATATGAAGAATTCAGCATTGTCTATAATGTATTGTATACATATATAATATCTCAAATATGTGGATATAAAAATGTGTATACATGTATAATATTCAAGACTTTAAATCTTATCCCCAGTATACAGAAAATACAGGGGATAGAGGAACAAGTCAAATGATACCATAGGGAAGTACTTTTGCTAATTACTACTTATATGATTAATACATGCTTACATTGAACGATATTCTACAGGATCACAGATTTAGGCATGTTTTCTGTAACCTGGAGACCTTTTCTTGGTGGATTCAGAAGAATATTGAAAGTGGTGGAGTTAGATGATGTGTCACTTTCTTTCATGGTAGTGGCTTTTGAATTAACACTAATGTTTAAGACCTAGTATCACAAAGAAAGCTTGTAATTATGTTATAGAGATAAAGCCAACCTTACCGTATGAAGTCAAATAATTATTCAACAGATAATCTACTTTTAAAACCAACAAACAATGCTTCATGAATGAATGCAATTTTCAAGACAGAGGTAGGAACAGTAAGTTCTGTAAGGATTAGAAGTAAATAAATGCCATTTAATCCTAGTGGACTAGGAAAGCATTACAGAAGAGATAAGTGTTGAGCTTGGCTTTTTTAAAAATGTAGAATTTATATAGAGAGAAAGAAGAGAGAATTCCAGATGGTCAGAAGAATATGTGCAAAAGCATTTAACAGCCAATGATATTTGACAGTTTACAAACAAGCTCTACTGGAGTAGAGTTAATGGGAAATAAGACTGGAAAGATAGATTGCTAATGCCTTCCTAGGTCCTTTGCATAGTTCCCCCAAGCATTCAGGCCTTGTCCATCATGGAGGCATTCAGGCCTTGTCCATCATGGAGGCATATTAAACCACATAGCTCAGTAGCTCACTAGAGAAATAATGAGTCAACCCTGTTACTGCACATTATATAACTTTGTGCTTATGGTTTTCTTGTTCTCCCCTACTTTAAGCCAGTCCTTTAGCTAGTTCTTGCCTGAGTGCTTACCTCTTGGTGTTTCAGAAACAGACAAATCTTTCATGAGATCCCAAACAAGCCCATTCCTAATATGTCTAAGATGTAAAATAATAAAGATTACAGCTTTGAATACACTTATTTTATTTATGCAAACCCAGACTTCAGACTTTTAATTTTAATGGTGCTTTCCTATTCTAAAACAAAGATATTGATTTTTACTATTAACTGTTCTTTTTAAAGTCCATTTCTAATAGTCCTCATTTTTTTTTGTTTTTTTTACTGTCTAGTGAAAGCAAGTTTTCTTGTTTGTTTTGTTTAATTGATTCAGCAGCTTACTTCATTGACCATTTTTTTATGAGACAGGCTGATTTCAGAATATGTGCTCTGATTGTTTTTGCTAATTGCTCTTAACAATCTACTGCCAGGCAAAACTAGCATGTTAACTTTTTCATTAAATGCACTGCTAACTCCAAATAATCAAAGCAATATTCATCATCCTTGGCCACTGTGCTGCCAACCTTCCCCACCACATACATGTGAGCAAATGAACACGGGTTACATTAAAAGCTAATAGAGTCTTTGGTTGCTTAACGTTAGTGGCTCATTTGTTTGCAGGGAACAAATATCTTCTAACACTAGGTCCATGAAAGTTTATTCTACAAATACCAATGATTTGTAAACTAAGCATTAACAGGGACTGAGGCAGTCCCAGGGACTGGATGCTCAGTGTCTCTCTGTTACCCTATTTTAGCATCTCTACTTTTCTCTGTGAATCTGCTCTAGGCCTTTCTATATCAATAAGAGTTTTTCACTTTCCAAAATTCTGATCCTTCAAAATTTTGACTTTGCATTACGATGGCCATTCCAGTCTGGATTCTTTCTCAGGGGATGCCTCCGTGCAAATGTTGCCTTCTCTTTCAAATAAATAGTCCTAATCTAAGAATCCCCAAAGAAGAAACTGATTGCCTCATTATATCTTACCACACCAGTCTATGGATTTTAAATGTGAGATTATACAGTAATTTGTTGACTTGCCAGTTGACTGTACTTGGGTCAATTGTACAACCTTCTTCTGATAGTCTATGATTAAAGAACCAGGAGATTTTGCTACAAAATATGGTCACTGTTCACTTATCAGTGCCATGGGCAGAGATATTTGTTTTTGAAGGGAAAGTAGACAGTGAAATCCCCAAAACATTTCAAGTATTAATGTGCCACAATCCCTGAGAAGTAGACCCATGAAAAGAGTGAAAGTCTAAGGATCCCTTAAAGGAATTTCCTCCTGAGGAACTCCTCTCTGACATTCCCATCAAGTGGTCATCTTGTTTTAACTTGGATGCTTTCAAAGATTGAAAAGTTGTTTCAAGGGACTACTAGCCTGCTGAAAAGCACTAGCCCTGAAGGGAATATCATCTTTAATTGTGTTCAGTGTTTATTTGTTTCTTTTAATATGCTTATTGGCCACATAAATGTCTTCTTCTTGGAAATCTCTGTTATTTCCTTTGCCCACTTTTAGTTTGTTTTACATCACTGATCATTAGAGAAATGCAAATCAAAACCACAATGAGATACCATCTCATGCCAGTCAGGATGGCGATTATCAAAAAGTCAACAAACAATAGTTGCTGGTGAGGCTGCGGAGAAATAGGAACACTTTTACACTGTTGGTGGGAGTGTAAATTCGTTTAACGGTTGTAGAAGACAGTGTGGTGATTCCTCAAGAATCTGGAACCAGAAATACCATTTGACCCAGCAATCCTATTACTGGGTATATACCCAAAGGAATATAAATCAGTCTGCCATAAAGACACTTGTCCATGTATGTTTATTGCAACACTATTTACAATAACAAAGACATGCATCCAACATAAATGCCCATCAAGGATAGACCAGATAATGAAAATGTGGCACATATACACCATGGAATGCTATGCAGCCATATAAAGGAATGAGATATGTCCTTTATAGGGACATGGATGAAGCTGGAAGTTATCATCCTCAGCAAACTAACACAGGAACAGAAAGCCAAACTGCATGTTCTCACTCATAAGTGGAAGTTGAACAATGAGAACACATGGACAGAGGGAGGCAAACAACACACACTGAGGTCAGTCCAGGGGTTGGGAGCAAGGGTTGGGAGAGCATTAGGACAAATATCTAATGCATCCGGGGCTAAAAACCTAGATGACAGGTTGATAGGTGCAGCAAACCACCATGGCACATGTATGTAACAAACCTATACGTTCTGCACTTGTATAAATATGTATATACTTATAAATAAATAAAATTATAAATAAAAAATTTATAAATATGTTTATGTTGTATTGTGAGGGAGAATAGTTTATGAGTGTTCTCAATTGCCTGGGCATTCATTAAGATATAAATAACAGAAACAGATTTTGAGAGCTAAAACACAACGTGAATGTTAATTAATGGAGTATGTCTATCTCAAGAAATTCAGAGCACAGTCAAGCAACAAAGACTTGGGAACAACAAAAATCAGAACTTCTCTGGGAATATAATGAGTGTTACTTTTTAAAACTTTCCTCTAAATACTGCAAGTAATGTGACTCAGTTACAAATAACTTCTGCCCCTGTGTTTCTGAATTTAAAATTATGGATTCCTAAGACAAAATAATTGACATATATATATGTGTGTGTGTGTATACACTTTCCATATATATATACACTTTCCATATATATACACTTTCCATATATATATATATATATATGTCAGCTGTTCACCTTTCAATAGTCTGCTACAGGATCAATTAGCAGAAACATGGCTTCTGGAGTTTCTCCTGGCAGATGCATGGGCAATTTTGAGAGAAATAAACACCAAAGCCAGAAATTAAAGTCCAAACCCTTTCACAGAGTACTCAAATGTGTCCATGTTCTTGTCTCACTCAACCTCTATTTCCAGCCTCATGTTTTACTACTTACTTTCCCTCTCCAGATCTTTTTTAGACCACACTGTATTACTGGACAGTGACTGATTATACCATTTACCATCAAACTTTTTGTCCCTGCTCATACTGTTCCTTCTGCATGGCAAACGTATCTAGAACTGTCCCAACAGCACCCCATTTTAAAATTTTAATTTCTATCAATTAGTTTAAAGGCATAATCTTCCCAGAGACAACTACTTGCAATTATTTGGCTGCTCGTTTTGATATTTACATCCATATTGCTAAATAAAATATTTATGCTGCATTTTACTTTTTTTTTTTTCCAGTTCCACATCTAACTGTTGAACTCCCGCTATGGCAGCTTCCTCCAACGACACAGGCGCTCCTCCCTTCTCCAAAACTTGTATGTTTCTAAGTTTTAGCTTGAGAACCACTCACTATGTGCACCATTATATCCATGTAAATATCATTCACAGGCAAACCAGATAATACACGCTTACTTTTTGTATAATCTTTCTTTTTTCTTGGAGTTTAATCATTGCTTCATTTTTGGTTGCTTTATTTTCTAATTACTTGGCACTAGCATATCCACAAATTCTCTATCATGGCTATAAATCATCCTGATATGTTTAAACATGCTGACTAATCTAACCATTTCATCTTTTTTTTTTTTTTCTTTGAAACAGCCCTTTTGGAGCCTTTCTTTCTCCTAGTAAAATATGGATTGGCTGTTTCCTAGAACTGTGGAAACCTAATGAACTTTGGATATCTATTTACAGTCTTCTTGGGGATTCCCTCTCCCTCTTTTCTTGTATTCTAATATTTTCCTCGCTTGGTTCACTCCAGGTGCTACGTGAAAAAGCATGGGTGGTGAAATCTGGAGAAATTTTATGACTGAAATGTATTTATTCTATCCTCCCTCTTGATTTTTTGGGCTACATGTACAATCTTATGTTGAAAATATTTTTTCCTCAGAAGTGTGAAAGCATTGCTCCTTATTCATTTAGCTTCCATCTTTACCATTATAAATTTGATGCTGTGCAAATTCTAGGCACTTTGCATGTATATTCTGTCTCTCTCCCCAACTCACTTTCTCCATCTCTTTCCTTCTCTCTCTTATTCTCTCCCTCTTTCTCATCCTCTCTCATCTTTATTTCTGTCTGTTTCAGATTTTAGAATCTTCTCTTTGTCTACAGTGTTCTCAGATTTCTTGATGATGTATGTTGCTGTTTGTGCGTTTTCTCATTCCTTTTGCTAGACACTTGATGAGCACTTTCAACTTGGAAACTTTTTCCCTTCAGTTCTAGCAATTTCTTTTTATTTATTATTTGGTAATTCACTCCCTTTAGATATCTCTGTTGTGTCTGTTTTCAACTCCTACTTTCAGTTTTAGAATCCGTGGGATTCATCTTATGTTTTTTATGTGTTTATTTTTCTCTTCTTTTTCCTATCTTGTTGTCTTTTTCTTGTCGTTTTACTTTCTTGAGAATTTGTTCATGAAACTCCCTCAAAGGAAAAGGTTTGTGATGAATATGTGTGAATGTCTGTGTGTTAGTCTGGATTCATAATGCATAAATTATTAATATTTTGCAGAGTGCCTTTATTCTCTAAATAAAGCTTTGTTAATTGGTGATTCTTTATACTGTATTTCTCAGAGCAGCCAAATACTTAAGGATTTTATGTTACAATCAAAACCAAGATACAAATGTCCTAAAAGAATGCTAAAGCTGTCAAAGTTTCTGTTTGTATTGCATATTAACATCATTTGGCTACTGTGTATTTAATTTAGAAAAATTAAAATGGTCCTTTGCATCATTTTCTTTATAAACCCATTCTATGGAGACCCACCTTGTTATACAAATAAGGAGGTAAAACTAGTTTTTGATGTGCTTTTCTTTTAAATGCTCTCTCTAACTCTGACCACCCAGGCTATCATACAGCACAATTATGCTTGCTACTCCTCCCCACATAAAGACCCTCCTCTCTACAAGTAATTGAAGTTTGATGATTATCACCATCAGGTAATATGTCTGTAGTCTTCCAGAAGCCTTCTTTTCCAATGCCTTAATCCAAAGGATGGTGATTAAATGGCACTAGCAGTCATCTACCCCTCTAAGGGTAGACTGAATGAAGAAAACATTTACAGCCTCCCAGATCACATCCTATAGGTAGGGCTGCCTCACTCATATACTGTATGGAAAGCTGGAATACAGAAAAAAAAATGAATGAATTTACCTTCTCCCAAAGCCTGCCTCTTCAAGAATATTCCGTTTTAGTAAATGGCATGGTCTAAAATAATTCCTGACTCTTCCTTCTCACTCATTCTGTTGGTCATTGAGTCCTTTAATTACACCTTAAATATCTCTGGAAATCCTGATATCTTCTCATGTTCATTGCCATTCCTAAATTCATATCCTAATAATTCCTTTCCAGATTACTGCAGTAACTTCATCATTGTTTCTCTATCTCCAGACTTGTCCCCATTTGATTCATTCTGTATTCTACAATCAATGTTTTTGCTACAAAATACACAACTGACATCTTCAGCTTAAATTCTTTTTAGAGGCTGCTAGGACTTTGAGGCAAACTCAAACTCTAAACCACGCCATTGAGGCTGTGACATAAGCTGGCCTCCTGGGGCCTTTCTCACTACTGCTCATGCTAATTTATGTTCCAGCCAGGACTGATCACATAATTTGTGGGGCCTAGTGCAAAATGAAAATACAGACACCTCGTTCAAATATTACTAAGAATTTTAAGAAGATGACAAGAGAGCATTTAACTAAGTGTGGGGTTCTTCTAAGCACAGGACTTAGGTGACTGCACAGGTTGTATGACCATGAAGCAGGTCATGACCTGCACGACCAATATGCCATCCTATTTGATTTCATTTCATTTTTTTTAGCTTCTTTTGCTCAAACTGTTTCCTCTGCCTGCTGCCCTTTTCCATCATTACCAGGCTAAATCCTATTACTCCTTACGAACTCAGTTCAGATATCTTAAACTCTCAAAATACTTTTCCTGATCTCTCCCCTCCTCTTACTTCCTGCTCTGATTAAATATCCCTCTTCTATGTTCCCAAGATACCCTATATGTACCTTTGTGGTAGAGTCTATCATTAAATTGTTAATATCTTTCTCTTTCAGTCTGTGCACTCTGACTTTCCCCTTGACATCCCAGAGTCTAGAACAGTTCTTGGCACACAGTATGTGCATAAAAGTTTGTTTAATATAAAATTAGAAATAAATATAATTTGGAATTAATGCTCAGAATTTGAATTCAGTGTTTCCTTTCATAACAGCACATATAATTATTCTTTTTGCACACACTTAGGAGTGCATATTTTGCTGGCATATATCCGGTAAAGTGTTAAAACACAGACTTCACTATATGTCATGAAGATTAGAAGGAATCATTTGACCTTTAAAATTGATATGAGTCTATACTATAGCTATTAAATACACAATTTTAATTCAGCCCTTTGGTGCATATATTAGCCTGGTGAATAATTACTCTTTCAGAAGCTTTGCATATTTTAAAAATACTCTAGAAATTTTTAAAAAGAATATGTTTCTTAGTTTCTTACTAATGTTCCGAGTGACATTTAATGTCTAAAATTTGTCTAAGAGCCAGAGAAATTGATCTATCAATATTTACCCTTTCCTAGAAGGCTTTAGCTGTGTTTTGCTCTTACTGAAAATGTTATATTTGTAGTAGACTTTAACAACAAAATACGATCTCCTGTGGAGTCATTTGGACAAACATAAAACCCCCTTTAAGGCAATTAGGTAAACTGTGCAACAATTTTATTCCTGTTTTAAAGAAGTGAAACTCTAACTGCCTAATATGGTGGATACCCCAAATTTACTCATTCATAGTATTTTTTAAGAATAACCTAATAAAAAATAAAGCCATCTCATTTAATTATTTCAATAAAAAGAATAACCTAATGATCCAATTAATTACTCAAAGTATTCAAAGCTAAAGTCTTTTCACCAATGTATTTTTAGATATTTGAAAATATATTGTACTTAAAATGGTCACTTAAACTCATATCAAAATTATGTCCCTGTTATTAAAAACCTCATTATCATAACTATTAAAAATTATATAATGTTTTTATATGAAGATGGCATTACTAACTTATGATTTCCCTTTTCATGTAAATTTTCTGTTGTTGCTAAGTTTTTCTGAAATGAATAGCATTATAATAAGTATATATTAAGTACATATAATTGGGTCAAATTGCATTATCAAATTGCTTTCTACAAACATTGTACCAAACTCCATTTTAAATATCTGTGCATTGACCATTTCTAACATGTATTTTCTTTTTCCTTCAATATTTTACAAAATTTTTACTAATTCAATGAAAACATTGTTTAAACATGTATTTGATTATTCATGAGATTTGAGATTTAAAAAAAAAATTTTATTATTCATTTACATTTGTTTGAATAGAAAAAGAAGTAGTAGAACTTTACATTAGTATCACTGTATTAATTATTTTCCTGAGCCATTTTCCCACTTGCTTTGATTAATGGAATTCTAAATAGTTCTTGCCTTATAGTACATTACAGATTCCTCTTTTTCTTTCTTCCTCCTTTCTCTGTCTCTTATATTTTCAGGCTTTCTTCTGTTCTGCCTATACAACTCTCCCCATTTGATTTCATCTGCTCTAAGTGCTAAAGAAGCCATTTATGTTTTTATCTTCAACTGATGTATCTTTTTCCTTTCTGTTGAACTTTAAACACAGATTGCCAACTGTTTACTGAATGCCTCCAGTTGCCTCTCTGATAGCTACTACAACATTAACAAATCGAACTTGAGCAGTCCCAAGCTTGCCCCTTTCTGATGTTTCAGTCATTGGATAATCATATAACCATCATCCAATAACACAAAGGCATATACTATCAGCCTTTAAACCATCAACTATCAGATTTCATCAATTATAATTTTGAAATATTTCTCAAATTATGTTCAAACCCACTGATATCATCCTTGTCTGAAATACGTTGTTTGGACTATTTAAATAATCTCTTAGCTGCAACCCTCCATTTCCAATCAATTTGCACATAACAGTGAGAACTGTATTCTCAAATGCATATTCTATCATGGCACTCTCATTCTTAAGACCTTTAAGACTTCAGCTTCCAGCCAATATGGAGTAACCAAGACTAGATTTGTCTCCCACTTAAAACAACTAAGCATGTTGACAAAAATATACGAAATAATGGCTTTCTTGAGATAGATATCAAGCAATGAGAGGCAGTGACACCTGAGAGACAGGAAATACATTACCCAGTCACAGCCTGGAGAATTTCTAGGCATACAGTAAGATATAGGAGAGAAGATAGCTGCACAGAAAGAGAATTGCTAAAATCTGCCAAAAATCCTTTTCAAGAATTCAGGAAAGAACTGATCAGCACATGTATGTGAGGAAACTACACAAAGCTGAAGGAAGAATCACCTGAAGAAATTAAGATTAGAGAAGACAGCAGTGGGAATTTTTTTTTTTTTTTTTTTGAGATGGAGTCTTGCTCTGTCGCCCAGGCTGGAGTGCAGTGGCTGGATCTCAGCTCACTGCAAGCGCCGCCTCCCAGGTTTACACCATTCTCCTGCCTCAGCCTCCGGAGTAGCTGGGACTACAGGCGCCCGCCACCTCGTCCGGCTAGTTTTTTGTATTTTTAGTAGAGACGGGGTTTCACCATGTTAGCCAGGATGGTCTCGATCTCCTGACCTCGTGATCCGCCCGTCTAGGCCTCCCAAAGTGCTGGGATTACAGGCTTGAGCCACCACGCCCAGCCAGCAGTGGGAATATTTTATTTTGTCCTTGGCAGAGTGGAAAATCTTCTATTCTGGAAGTTTTACATAAGGCATTACATAGAACACTCAGAGGACTGACTTAGTGACGAATAACTAGGACTAGACTAAAGATTACTCTGACTACACTTAACCAATCTTAAAGCAAGACATGAAATATTTCTCAAAAATTAAGGTATAAAAAATCATTTTTTGACGGGGCACGGTGGCTCATGCCTATAATCCTAGCACTTTGGGAGGCCGAGGTGGGTGGATCACCTGAGGTAAGGGGTTTGTGACCAGCCTGGCCAACATGCTGAAACTCTGTCTCTACTACAAATACAAAAGTTAGCCAGGCATGGTGACTCATGTCTGTAATCCCAGCTACTTAGGAAGCTGAGGGAGGAGAATCGCTTGAATCCAGGAGGCTTGAAGCCAGGAGGCGGAGGTTGCAGTGAGCCGAGATGGCGCCACTGTACGCTAGCCTGGGCAACAGACCGAGACTCTGTCTCTAAAAGAAAAGAAAAAAAAAAAAGTCATTTTTTTAAGACACAGAGAAGCTGAAAGAATTTATCACCAGCAGAGTACCCTATAAAAAATATTAAAGGAAGTTCCGATGGAAGGAAAATGCTACCAGATGGAACTACACATAAGAACGAAAAGCATTAATATGGTAACTACCTGGGTAAATACATAAAATTTCTCTTACTATTATTGAACTTACATTAAACAATCATTAATTTTTTAAACAAAATAATTGCAATATAAGGTTGGGTTAATAACTACGTGGAAGAAAAATGATGAAAATCTTGGCATAGAACCAAGAAGGGATAAGTGAAATTATACCAATATAAGGATTTTAGACTATATGTGAAATGATATAGTATCACTTAAAGATAGACCATACTAAGTTGAAGCTTTTTAATATAAACTTGAATGTGGCCACTGATATAACAAGGCAGAGTCATAGCTAATAAGCGAGAAAAAAAGGACATGAAATGAAATAGTAAATAATCCAAAAAAAGGAAATGAAAAGAGGAAAAAAATAGTTAAAAGAAGAGATAGAACAAATAGAAAATGAAAAGCAAGATGATAGATTTGACCTTAATCATATTAAAAGTCAAATAATTATAAATGTTCAAAATACACCAATTAAAAGGCAAAGATTTGTCAAGTTGGATTTGTAAAAAGCAAGGCCCAGCTGAGTATGGTGGCTCACACCTGTAATCCCAGCACTCTGGGAGGCCAAAGTGGGTGAATGGCTTGAGTCCAGTAGCTCAAGACCAGCCTGGGCAACATAGCAAGATTATGTCTCTACAAAAAAAAAAAAAAAGCAATTAGCTGGACATGGTGGCATGTACCTGTAGTGCAGCTTCTTGGGAGGCTGAAGTGGGAGAATCACTTCAGTCCCAGAGGTCAAAGCTGCAGTGAGCTGAGATCGTGTCACTGTACTCCAGCCTGGGAGACAGACTCTGTCTCAAAAATTTAAAAAATGAAAAAGCAAGGCCCAATAAAATGCTATCTGCAAGAAAGGCACTTTAAATATAAAGATATAAATAGGATAAAAGTAAAATAATGAAAAAAGATACAACATGGTAAAAAAAACTAATCAAAATAAAGCTGGAGTGATGATGTTAACAACAAAGTAGATTTCAGAGCAAAGACTATTACTAAAGTTAAAGTTCATTTCATAATGATAAAGAGTCAACTGCTCACGAGGACAAAAAATTAGATAATTTCACAATTTCCATTGGAGATTTCAAAACCATTCTCTCACTAATTGATATAACAAAAATCAGAAAATCCATAGAAATATAGAAGACTTTAACAACAATCTGAGACAATTGGGCATAATTGATATTCATAAAATAAAAACGTGAGGAGACTCATTATTTTTATGTACACATGCAATATTTACTGAGATAGACCTTAAGTGGGGTCGTAAAGCAAGTATCAATAAATGTAAAAGAATTTAAGCCATAACAAATATGTTCTCTGACCAAAAAGAAGGATAAGAAATCAATAATGGAAAGATATCTGAAAAATACCCCAAATATTTGGAAACTCCAAAGAAAAAAATTGAAGGGAAAAACAGAAAATATTTTGAGCATAATAAAATGAAATAAATATCGAAATTTACTGGATGCAGCTAAAGCAGTAATTTTATGGCACAAAATGTCTATAATAGAAAAGGAGAATCTCAAATCAATAACTTCAATTTCACCTTAAATAACTAGAAAATGTAGAGCAGATGAAGCCCAAAGTAAGAAGAAAAGTCAGAGTGTAATTCAGTGAAATAGAAAACAGAAACAGTAGAGAAAATCAATACAATCAAAAGCTAGTTCTTTAAAAAGATTATGAAGTTAGTAAAACTCATCCATACTGGTTAGACCAAATAAAGACAGATTGCATATATCACCAGTATCATGAAGAAGACATGTATCCACTATAGGTGCAGATATTGAAGGGATAATAATAAGGAATACCATGACAAATCTTAGACCAAAAAGTAGACAACTTAAATGAAATATACACATTTCTTGAAGGACACAAGCTAGCAAATATAACTCAAGAAGAAACAGATAACCTAAATCATCCTATATAAAAGAAATGTACGACAGTTAAAACATATGCACATGTACAGCTCAGATAGTTTCACTGGTGAAATCTAAAAACTTTTTAAAAGAAGTAAAGGCCGGGCGCGGTGGCTCAAGCCTGTAATCCCAGCACTTTGGGAGGCCGAGACGGGCGGATCACGAGGTCAGGAGATCGAGACCATCCTGGCTAACATGGTGAAACCCCGTCTCTACTAAACAAATACAAAAAACTAGCCGGGCGAGGTGGCGGGCGCCTGTAGTCCCAGCTACTTGGGAGGCTGAGGCAGGAGAATGGCGTGAACCCGGGAGGCAGAGCTTGCAGTGAGCTGAGATCCGGCCACTGCACTCCAGCCTGGGCGACAGAGCGAAACTCCGTCTCAAAAAAAAAAAAAAAAAAAAAAAAAGAAGTAAAAAAAGTCTGTATAATATTTTCCATAAAATTGAAGAGTAGGGAATACTTTCAAATCAGTCTATCAGTTGAACATATGATTTCAAAACAAGACTAATACATTACAAGAAAAGAAAACTATAGGCCAACATCACTTGTAAATGTAGATTCAAAATCTCCAAACTAAGTTTTAGCAAATCTAATTCATATATATATATATATCTCCAGATGGATTGATCCTATGAATATAATGTTGATCTCTTTATGAGAACAGACACTTCATCAAAGAAGATATATGGATGACACACACGAAAACATTTAACATCATTAATCATTAAGAAAATTCCAGTGATATCACGGAAAATTCCAATGACATCACAACATGTTTATTAGAAAGGCTAAAAGATAACTAGCTCTACCAAGTGTTGACAAGAATATGGAGGAACTGGAATTCTCATACACTAATGGTGGAAATATATTGTTTTAGTCCAATAGAGTTTGGATGTTTTTTTCCCCTCCAAATCTCATGTTGAAATGTGATCTCCAATACTGGAGGTGGCCCTAGAGGAAGGTGTTTGGATTATGGGAGTGAATCCTTCATGAATGGCTTAGTGCCATCCTTTTAGTGATAAATGAGTTCTTGCTCATTAATTCTGTTAGTTCTTGCTCTATTATTCCACACTAATGCTCTATTAGTTCCCAAAAGAGCTGGTTGTTTAAAAGGCTTCTGGCACATCCTCCTTTCTCTCTTGCTCCATCTCTCACCATGTGACAGGCCTGCTTCTCTTCACTTTTTGCCATAAGTAGAGTGTCTTGGGCCTCATCAGAAGCCATGCAGATACTGGTGCCATGCTAGTACAGCCTGCAGAACTGTGAGCCAAATAAATCTCTTCTCTCTATAAATTACCCAGCCGCAGGTATTCCTTTACAGCAATGCAAGTGGAATAAAACATAGTCAAAGGTACTTATCTAAGAGAAAAGCATGTGTTCATACAGATATTTTAAACATGAATGTTCACTGAAGCTTTATTTATAACAGCCCAAAACTGGAAACAAATCAAATGTCTATCAAGAAGTCAATAGTTAAAGAAAGTACTATGTCTTCATGAAATGAAATACATGTTGAGCATCCCAAATTCAAAATTCCAAAATCTAAAATGTTCCAAAATTCAAAACTTCTTGAGTACTGATATGATGCTCTAAAACATGTTCATTGTAGCATTTGGATTTTGGGATTAGAGATGCTCAACTAGTAAATAGAATGCCAATATTTCAAAATCTGAAAAAAAATCAAAAATCTAAAATTCTTGTGATTCCAAGCATTTTGAATAAAGCATACCCAACCTTACTATTTAGCCATAAAAGGGAATAAGCAACTAATATATACAGCAACATGGGTGAATTGAAAATGATTATGCTGAATAAAAGAAGCCAGACAAACAAGGACATTTTAAAATTTCATTTATATAAAATGTTAAAAAGTGCACACTAATCTATCATGACAAAGATGTTCAGTGATTGTTTTAGTATGGGAAGGAATATGATAGCACAGAAGGGAAGAATGACAAGGGGATATGAGAAAAAATTGGGGGTTGATTAATATGTTCACCATATTCATTATGGTGATAGTTTTTCTGTTTTTATGGGAATAGTTTTATAGGTGTATACATCTGTCAAAACGCCAAATTGTGTAAACTTTATATATGTGCAATTTATTATACGTAAACTATACCTGTATAAGAAAAAATAAAACTATAAACGCTTTAAGCATAAAGATTAGTCTTTTAGCCTGTGCACAGGCTGACTTTATCCAAACCTGGTTAAATCCTACTCTACCAGCATGTTTTAGCTTAAATATCACCTTCTGAAGAAGGCCTCCCTGAACTGCAAGGAGTCAAAATTCCCCTGCTACGTGCTCCCATGTTGTCTCATATTTTTTCTTTTGTACATCCAGATATCCAGATGCAAAATTTGCTTTTCAGACTGGCTTGTAACTTGTCTGAGATCAGAAACTGTCATTCTCTTATTTATGCCTATGATCTGAGAGCCTTATTCAGTGTCTGGTTCATAGTGAGCCTTCAAAAAGTAAGATTGGATTATATTGTAATTGAATTGAGGAGAAAGAAAGAAAGCACTTTTAATAGGGCAAAATTTCCCACTACCCACAAAATGATAACAGGTAGAAGCCCTCTTCTTTGCCTACCCTCGGATTTAAACCTACCCTTTTTTAGCCAAAACCAAAATTGTACATTCTCTTTCCCTTCTTCTGGGGAATTTAAACTGCCTGTTAAGAAGGCGAGAAACACTTTCAAGTGGTCTTCTCAGCTTAGCTAGAATAACGAAAGACAGAAAAGCAAGTTAAGAAAGTGAATGTGAACTTGTTCTTTTCATATTGTTATCTCCAGACTGTGGACACCCTGAGCTGGCTTTATTTACCATCTGAAAGATGAAATAAACTCAGTAAGCTTTTAGTGAAGAAAGAACTATGACCCCACAGCAATGGGAAAATATATTTTAGCTCATTCAGAATCTTCTCTTGATAGAAAGAATAGAGGGCCTCAGAGAAAAAGGGTCGTCTTTTCCCAAAGAAACATTCACACATAAAAATGCATACAATGTGACCTGCCCTAGGTTCTTGTATGCCATTGAACAGGATGGTGTTAAGCAAAATGCATGATCAGGAACAACTACATTGCATACTTATTCATGACATGTGCTCCATGTTTTTGTACAAGTGATATATTTTTATCTGCACACACAAAATCATGTATATTCAGCATCTGACATGTTCCCATCATTGTGCTATGAACTTTAGCTATCGCAGTGGTTTTCAACTGGGAGCAATTTTGCCTTCTGAGGGGTGATTTCGCAATGCCTGGACACAGTGCTAGTTGTCTCAATTTGGAGGTAAGGGGTGCTCCTAGCATCTAGTTTGTAGAGGTCAAGGATACAACTAAATACCCTACAGTGCATAAGACAGCCCCACACAGCAAATAATCATTCAGCTAAAAATATCGATAGTGTCAAGGCTGGGAAACCTTGGGCTAGAAAAATAAAGTAGGTTGTCATGGCCCCTGCCTCAGATAGTTTCTTTCCTCAGTGAATTTGTGGTTAAAGTAACCCTTAAGAAAAATAGTTACAAAGGCAGCAATGTGACTATAAGCACGCTTGTGTCCAATTCATATTTCCCTTTAAATGTACAGCATAGTTTTTAGTCCATTGTAGGTGAATAATGAACATGAGTTGAGTAAGCAAGTCTTATTTTCCTCTCTATAATTTTATTTAGGTATGGATGTACGAATGTGTGTGTATTTGCATGAGAAGATATATAGTGTGCTGTTGGGATTTCATGTTAATTTCTTTTAATAGCTTTGTTGAGATGCAATTGGCATACAGTATACTATACACATTTCAAGTATGTAATCTGCTAAATTTTGAGATGTATATACACCCATGAAGGCCTCATCAAAATAAAAATAATGAACATATCCCTCACTACCAAAAAGTTTCTCATGATATTTTGTAATCCCTCCCATCTGCCACAATCTGTTATTTGATTAGCAGCTAACCACTGATCTGCTTGTTGTCACTATAAATTAGTTTGCACTTTCTTGAATTTTATATAATGGAATAAGAAAGTATGTATTCTGTCTTTCCTATCTACTTTCATGTGGCAAAATTATTTTGGAAAACAATATTGTTGTTTTGTGTATCAATAGTTCATTCCTTGTTATTGCTAAGTAATATTTCATTTTATTCCACAATTTCTTTATCCATTCACCTCATGATGGACATTTGGGTTATTCCAGTTTGGGGCTCTTTTTAAAAAGTTGTTATGAACATTCATGTCCTTTTGTTTGAGCACATGAGCTTTCATTTCTTTTGGATAAATACCTAAGACTGGTATGGCTATATCATATGATAGTGATGGCAGCAACAGGCCATCCGGAGTGGCTGCTGTCATAAGCTGACTGCAGCAAGAAGGCTGCAGCAGGGACGCATGGGCAGTGGTGGCAGCAGCTGCAGGTGCAGCAATGGTGGCAGTGGGTTCCCTGTGCCCCATCTGAAGCAGTGAATGCACTTTCCCTATGCACACGTGTCTGGACAGACTTGCCCCCAGGCCTGGAGCTTCCATGGCTTTGGACTCTGGCCCCCCCCCATCGCTCCCCTCCTCCACGGCTTGTGCAGGGAGGATGGGGAGGAGGTGAAGCTGGGCCCAGCACGGTGCAGCACTTCACAGAGCCAGAGGGAGCCAGGGGCAGGGCAGCAGCACAGTCAGAAACAGAGGGACAGGCAGAGAGGGTGCTCAGTGAGGACCTGGAGCCTCTGCCCCAGGCTGTGAGGAGGCCCAGCAGGAGCTGCCTGCATGCTCCACGGAGGGGGTGGGAGCGCCGTCCTCCCAGGTGCAGGAACCCTGAGTCTCTGCACTCTCGGGGCCAGGAAGACCCTCCTGCCCCTGCCGGCTAAGGGGTGTCTGTTTCTGCTTCCTGGACTCTCTGAACTCCCTGCATCACTCCGATCTTGAAGTGGGGTTGAGGCCAAGCCTGGTTACTGTCACAGTCCAGAAGGGTGTGTGCACACTTGAGGCAGCACTGGCATGCCAACCTCCTGCTGCCTCGGACCCCTCTGGACTCTGGGCACTAGTGAGCAGGAAGGAAGCCCAGGGGGTCTGAGAGCGACTCAGTGCTGGCCTACAGGTGCCCCTTGGCACAAGCAGCATGAGTGCCATAGATGGAGGCAGGAGACAGACAGGCTCCTGGGCAGAAGGGAACAGGTCCTGGGTGAGGCTCCACCTTCAGGTCAGGGAGGGCCTGAAGACTGGGGGCCAGGCTGCCAGTCCGGCAGACTGAAGAGGGAACTTGTGGTGCCTTTTCTAGGCCCGCCCATGGACCAATCAGCCTGCACTTCCTCTTCTCTGAGACCCATAAAAACCCAGGGCTCAGCCAAAGCTGGACAGATGATGGGACACCCAGCTGCAGAGAGGAGCTACTCTCTCTGCTGAGAACTGAACACTCCTCAGGATGACCACCTGTGGAGAGGAGCTAAACACTTGTAGGGATGATCTGCCTGCAAAGAGGGGCTACCCTTTCTGCTTGGAGCCAAACACTCCACGGGACACCCTGGCTGTGGAAAGGGAGCTGCTTCCTGCAGGTCTCCTTTGAGCTGTTCTATCACTCAGTAAAGCTCCTCTTCCTCTTGCTCATTTTTCAATTGTCTGCATACCTCATCTTCCTGGTCCCAGGACAAGAACTCAGACCCGTTGAATGGCAAGGCTAAAAGAGCTATAAAAAACAGGGTGTGAAACATGCCCATTGTTCACCACTTTTCAGGAAAAGAGAAGGAGAGAGGAGCTGTGGCCCTGTGGGGAGCCCTGACCTGGGAGCTCCCTGAGCCTGGGCTGTAACTCCCTCTTTGGGGCCCTGAAGTTCCCGGCATCTCCAAGCTTCTGGATGCCAGTGCATTCTCCAAGCTTTGGGGTGCCACTGCATTCTCCAAACTTTGGGGTGCCACTGCATTCTCCAAGCTTTGGGGTGCCACTGCATTCTCCAAACTTTGGGGTGCCACTGCATTCTCCAAGCTTTGGGGTGCCACTGCATTCTCCAACTTTGGGGTGCCACTGCATTCTCCAAGCTTTGGGGTGCCACTGCATTCTCCAGACTTTGGGGTGCCACTGCATTCTCCAAGCTTTGGGGTGCTACTGCATTCTCCAAACTTTGGGGTGCCACTGCATTCCCAGTGCTAGCCGTGGAAGCTGCTTGCTGTGACCTGGTCCTGCCACAGCCTCACAGATAGCCAGTGTCTGGGCTGGCACCTAGAGCTGCCCACCCTTCTGCAGCAGCCAGCGTGTCTGACTGTGCGCAGTGGCCAGACCCCACACTCACTCACACACCCCTTGCCACTCCACGCCTGACTTGCCCTTGGCAGGCATAGGATCCAGGCTCTGGACAGGCATGAAATCCAGGCTGGTAGCATGAGTCAAGTGCACCCCATCAGGCCAAGTGGGCAAAATGAGCCCAGTGGGCCTGAGCAAAATTTGGGCAAAGGTGCCACCAGCCACAGGATTCCAGCCTGAAAAGCAATACCCCAAGGATCCCATAACAATAGGTGTGTGTTTAATATTTTAAGAACCTTTCAATTGTTTTCAAAAATGTTTGTACTATTTTACATTCACATCAGTGGTATAAAGAGCCCAAGCTCCTACACATCCTCACCAACTTTTGTAATGGTTACTTTTTAATTTCAGTCGTTCTAATAGGCATGTAATAGTATCTCATTATGGCTTTAATTTGCATTTCCTTAGTAACTAGTGATGTGGAGCATCTTTCCATGTGTCCATTTGCTATCCATATAACATATTTGGTGAAATATCTGTTCAAATATTTTGTCTATTTTTATTGAGTTATTTGTGTATCCAGTTTTGAAAGTTCTTTCGTCTCAGTGATACAAGTTCTTTATCAGGTGTATGATTTTCAAATATTTTCATTATTTCTGTCTCTTATATTTTCGTCTTCTTAACAGTATCCTTTGAAAAACAGAAGTTTTAAATTTTTACTAAATTTTACTTTTTTTTTTCTTTTATGGATAATTTTGGTGTTATTGAAAATATGAAATCTTTGCCTAAGGCCACAAAGATTTTCTCCCATAGTGGCTTCTAGACATTTTTAATTTGTGGCTTTATATTTAGGACCATAGTCCATTTTGAAGTAGTTATTATACATTTTGGAAGGGATGGATCAGAGATCTTTTTTATATGAATATACATTTAATTACCTTGCAACTACATTAAAAAATCAATTGATCATTTATATGAAGTTCTATTTTTAGGCTGTTTATTCTGTTCCATTTATTTATTTGTCTGTCTTGGTGCCAAAACCTTACTTTGCTGATCACTGCAGCTTTATAATAAATCTTAGGCTGAGATACTGCAACTTCTTCAACTTGGTTTTTTTTCAAACTTGTTTTGGTTATTCTAGATCCTTTGTATTCACATTCCATATTTTAAGTTCTATGAATTTCAGAATCAGGTTGAAAAGTAGTTCTCCTTCAATTTATTGGAAGAGTTTTTGTTGTTGTTTTGTTTTGTTTGTGTTTTCGTTTTTGTTTTTGAGACAGAGTCTCACTCTGTCACCCAGGCTGGAGTGCAGTAACTCGATCTCAGCTCACTGCAACCTCCACCTCCCAGGTTCAAGCAATTCTCCTGCCTCAGCCTCCCAAGTAATTGGGACTACAGGTGCACGCCTCCATGCCCGGCTAATTTTTTGTATTTTAGTAGAGACGGGGTTTCACCGTGTTGCCCAGGCCGCTCTCGAACTCCTGGGTTCAGGCAATCCTCCTGCCCCGGCCTCCAGAGTTCTAGGATTAGAGACGTGAGCCACTGCGCCCGGCCTGAAAAGTTTTTATAGCACTGGCGTTATTTCTTGCTGCGACAGCAAGGCTTTATTGTCCATTGTCACAGGGCAGCACCTAGTTCAGTGTGAAGTCCCCTGGTCACTGTGCTCTCCCTCCCCAAAGTGCATAGAGTCTCTATATCCGACCCCCTTGTCTGCTGCGGGGAATGCGGGAGGGGCGGCACCACGATTCGAGACTGTCTCTACTGCTCTCCTCAAAGCCTCCCTCAGCAATGTAAAGTTAAAACCAGGTACTGTGATTGCTCACCTGATTTTTGGTTCTTGTAGTGGTCTTTTCTCTGTGCAGATAGTCGTTAAAATTTGGTGTTCCAGCAAAGGTGGGGGAGGGACACACAGTGTAAGCTTCCATTCCACCATCTTGCCCCCAGAAGAAATTTTTATTTAGTAGAAAATTCTAAGTTGACATTTAAAAATTTTCTTTATCCCAAAAATGTGTATTACTGCTTTCTAGCTTGCACTGTTTCTAATAAGAAATCTGCTGTCACTCCTTTTTTCCTCTATTTGTAGCAGGTCCTGTTTTCTCTGGGGTCTTTTAAAATTCCTTATCACTGGTTTTAAGCAATTTTATAATGATGTGACTTGATGTAGTTTTGTTTCTTAAGTTTGAGGTTTGTTGTGCTTCATGGATCTGTGGGTTTAAAGTTGTATGCAAATGTGAAAATTTGCTTTATTTAAATACTTCAAATAACTTTATGTTTCCTCTCGCTCCCTTTGATAAATGTAACTACATATATATTGGGCTGCTTTAAGTTGTCCCATAACTCGCTAATTCCCTTTTCATTTTTCTTCAGTCATTTTTTTCTTTGTGTTTTTCTGGGGATATTTTCTATTGCTATGCCATTACATCCTCTAATTGTTCCTTCCACAATGTCCAATCTAACATTAATTTCATTCAATGTATTTTTCATCTTAGATATAACAGTTTTTCTCTCTAGAAGTTTGATTTACATCTTTTAAAAATATATTTTCTACGTCTGGTAAACATGCTCCATCTTTCCTCTCACTTCTTGAACACATGAAATGTTTAATCGTCCTTTTCAATTAATTCATTCAGGCAATTTTTTTTTTCCCTGGCCTTGAATAGTTTCCTCACAGGGTTGTACTTTTAAGTTCTCAGCTGAATACATTAGGAGGACCTTGTGCCTGTCTCTTTTTGCAAACTTCTCATCTCTAGCCCTCTGTTCTGTGAGTTAGTTGCTTTGCCTTATTCAAACTCCTAGCTCTGTCTCCTCAGTTGTGGTAGTCTGCCTTAATTCACCCTCCCTACAGTCAGGCCTTACAACTATTTTGATCTGGGTAAATTATAGGATTCATCACATGTGTTTTGCCTCTCTCTTGGAAGACTATCTCTTGTTGCCTGATGTCCAAAGTCTTGAAAGCCATTGTTTGTTCAGTTCATTTAGTTATTTCATCTGGGAGTGTGAGGCCAGTCTGGGTCCTCCATCTTGGCCAGAAGCAAATCAATCATTTTGGAATTTGATATTTTTATTTCCTTAGATTCAGTTTATTTTAAGGCAGCTAATGAATAGACCAGTTTTCTCCTCTGCCATCTGCCTTAAGTAATAGTATTTTAGAGAGGAATGCTTGCCTTCCCAAAGATATGGTCCCCATTTATTATATATTAAAGGTGGAGAAGAACGTGAATGTTACTTAGTTACATTTTAAATTCAATGTAATTCAAAAAGACTGAATCTGTGTTTTAAATTATATAATTTCAGTAACTAAAAGGAGAGAAAAAAAAAGACTGATTGGAAATGTTCCCTTATAGAAGGTACTTCCAAATTCATATGGAAAATACAAAATCACATATAAAGGCCCATAAATAAGACAGGATACATCATTATAAAATTATAAAGGTTGTACTAAAGAGTTTCTTAAGAAGGACAGATATCTTCTTGGAGGAAAAATTAAGAAAACCATTTCAAAAGCATCCACAAATTTCTGTCACCACATCTATTAACCTGCCTATTTCTATATCCAGATATTCTGGCTTCTTTTGTATTACTGTTAATCATCTTTCAGTGACCTAAAAAAACCCCCAAACTTCCCTATTTGCATTCTCCTTCTTTCTATTCATCAACATTGACCCAGACAGTCTCCTTTTAATCTCCTGCATCAAGATTTTTATTTTCTTTGTTTTATTCTTCCTGTATCTTTTTCATCAGCTTACAGGCTTGCTTTTATTACCCCCATCTTAACAAAAAAGAAAATCTCTTGACAGTAACTTTTATTTATGTACCAGTGCATGTCTCACCTTCCTCATGAGGTCAAACTCATTACTTTCCCCAATGTCTCTCCAAGATCCTCTCTGGAGTTTTACTCTAATCTGGCTCTCAACCTCTATAGCTTTACCCAAACTGATATTATCAAAATTACAAACATCTCTGTTTTGCTAAATCTAGGTTTTTAATCCTCATCTTTCATGAACTAACAACAGTATTTCACACACTTGATCACTGATTTCTTCAAGAAAAACAAAAGCAAACAAAAACATCTTTTTCTCAAGAGATTACCCCACAGGCTGTTTCTTATCATTTTGGTTATTTTTTTTTTTTTTTTTTTTTGTCTTCATTACCAGTTTTTCCATACCTTTGAAGCTTTTAATGTTAGAAGACTTGGTCGTTGGATCATTATTCTTCTCTTGCTATACTCTTTTTCTCAATTATCTCATTCTTTATCATAATAATATAATAGTTCGCTGCTAATGTTTCTTTTAAGTGCAGCACATTCACTTGACTTCTTGTGCTCTCTCTTCTATAGCACCCATAGTATATTTTATAATATAAATCATGAGGAGACATATAAAAATAATAGGACATTAAAGTTTAGCCTCTCTTTATATTTGTTACATGGAATTATATATATAAATTTCATCTATTTGTGTACATAAAAAGAGCCTGTGTCTGAAATGGTAATTCTTCCAGTTAGATGGTCAGTCCTGGCTTTCAGCTGTTTTCTATTTGTTTTTAAGTAATGAAGACAACAATTTGAATCAGTGCAAACTGCTTCCAGGCCCTACTGCTTCTATAACTTTTCAAGAGCTACAGCTTATTTTATTTGTGTGAGGCCCAGATACAGCATATTGCTTGCCTTCTTTTCCTGTTTCTTTCTGTTTCTATTTTGCTTTATTTAAAATGTTAGCTTAAAATACATCTTTATTATTAACATACATTTCCAAATTTCTCTCTTCCTACATGATTTCTTCCTGCATTTAACTTTGCTATACTGTTAGGAAGGTGACAGCATAAATCACTTATGAAATAAGACTTCCATGATGATGACATCCACAATGGTATTTTTAAGTAGAATTTGTAAGTCTGATGACAAATTTAAAACCTTGGCATCATAAGTGGGTTCTTTTTCCTTGGTTTTGCCAGCAGTAACAGCTTAACTTTTCAGATCACATTCTATTACCAATAAAAATATTAACCCAAACTAAACCGAAGAAAAGTGTATCGTAATGAGCCAGTATTCACTTAGCATTCTAGAAGACAGAAATAAATAATAAACTAGTCAAATAAATACATTTATAGAATGCTGCATTGTAATGTGTGATAAGGAAAAATTAAAGCAAAGGAAACAAGGGTTATTTTGAGGAGGGAGGCAGTTTGAGTTAGTAAAGTCAAGGATGGCCTTAGGTGATGTAAATAGCCTAGAGAAGGCAAGGGAGAAAGCCATGTAGTGACCTGTGGAAGCAATGAACACTCAGAAGGAATAGTAAGTCTGAAGGTGCTTAATTGGCATATTTAGAGGACAGCAGGGTACTTACTTGGTTGGAGATGAGTAACTTAGAGCAGGGGTTCCCAACCCCCAGGTGTCAGAGCAGTACCAGTCTATGACCTGTTAGGAACAGGGCCACACAGCAGGAGGTGAGTGGCAGGCCAGCAAGAATTACCCCCTGAGCTCAGCCTCCTATCAGATCAGCTGCAGCATTAGATTCTTTTAGGAGCACAAACCCTATAGTGAACTGTGCATATGAGGGATCTAGGTTGTGTGCTCCTTATGAGAATCTAATGGTAAATGTAATGTACTTGAATCATCCTGAAACGATCCCCACCCCAACCCTCTATCCATGGAAAAATTGTCTTCCACGAAACCTTTCATCCTCGGTGCCAAAAAGTCTGGGGACTGCTGAATTAGCGAATAGTAGGAGATGAGAGCATAGAAGGCAATGGGTTGAGGAAGAAGTAGATTGTGTAAGCCTTTCAGTCCTTACTAAGAATTTAGGCTTTTTCTAACAGTCAGTTTGAAATCTGTTGGGAGGGTTGGAGCAGAGGAGACGTGTAATCTGCTTTAGGTTTGAACAAGATCTTTGGATGTTATATTGAGAAGAGCCTATGGGTGGCAGATGATAAGACAAAGGAGACCAGTCACGATGCTATTGCAATATTGCAGTGAGATATCGTGATGGTTTGAACAAAAAGTTAGTGGTGATGTTGGTGAGGAATGATTCTGGATATGCTGATACGTTTGTTATGACGCATTAGAGAAAGGGAGGATCAAGGATGACTCTTGAATGACTAGAAGAATGGGGTTGTCATTTGCTGAGATAGAAAAAGAAATCAATTTTTGGTCATGCAAACTTGATCTTGGGTAGACCGATGGTTACATGAGTCTGCAGTTAATGTGAGCAATGTAAACTTGAGAATAACCATTGTATAGTTTGCATCTAGAGCCATGATTCTGGATTAGGTCTCCAAGAAAATGGGCATGAATTGGAAAGAAAAGAGGTCTAAGCACTAAGCCCTGGCATATTCTTATGATAACAAGATGTTGAAATAGAAGGAACCAATTAAAGAGACTAAAAAAGAAAAGCTGGAGGATAGAAGAAAAACCAGCAGTGTGTTTCAGAAAGAGGGAGTGGATAATAACCAACTGTCTCAAACACTACATCAAGATCAAGTCCAAAGAATATTTACAAGAGAATTTACTCTTGCATTTGGCACTATAGAATTCATCAGCGACCTTGATGAGAAAAGTTTTACGACATTTTATAAGAGATTAGAATGGATTTAGAATAGAATAAGAGTAGGAAAGTTGGGGAAAGAATAGACAACTTTTTCAAGAGATTTTTCTGTAGAGAGATGGGAAGAAATGGATCAGTAGATGAAAGAAGTGATGGCAAAAGAGGATTTTCTTTTTTAAAAAAGGTAAAAGTAATAGTTTGTTTCTTGACTTACAAGAAAGATCCAGTAGTGATGGACAAAAATAATGCTGTACTAACAAAAGAGTATTCGCTAGGACAGTGTCTTTGACTAGAAGAAAGAAGAGTGATTTTGTGCTGAAGTGTAGGGTTATAGGATCACCAATGTTATATCCATAGAAAGAGAAGGAGCGCCAGATTCTTGGGCAACAATATAGGCAGGGGTAAAAATGTGGTGGAAATGTCTGGAAGTTCTCTCTTGACTATTTTTACTGTTTCTGTAGTAAAATTGGAGGGAAGGTCATCAGCTGAGCATGGCAATTGGGAAAAATGTTGGCATTTGAGAGAAAAGAGTATTAAATAGCTATCTAAGACAGAGGGAGAACAAATGAACTTGAAAAATGTAGTGGAAATTTATCCAATAGGTTGTTATTTGGATTCGACTTTTGGCTTAGAAAAGTGAATGCACCAAAATGAGAAAGGGGCAAGGAAGTGGAGAATGTAAAGAAGGTGTGATTATAATGACTGGCCATGATATCAGATCAAAGTCTGGAGGGAAAAGAAGAATTGAGGGGGTAAGGGACAGTGAAATATTGATAAGACAAATTGATTTTTTGTTAACCAATTGTTTGAATAATTGTTGGAATTAGAGAGCTAGAGGAAATGAGCCAGACAGGAAGTGGAGTTAAAAAATATGGTGCTTGAAATTCAGCCAACAGAGAGGTTTTAATTATTGTTAGTTATATAGTAATAGGATGTGCCCATGGGTGGGAGTGGCTGAATTGGGGTGAAGGAAAATGTTATTGGAAGAAAAGTGGTCAAGAAGCTGCAATTATAATAATATGAATGGTGAATAGATATCAGTAGGAATTCTATAAATTGCCTCTTCTCTTCCACAGTGCTTTAAATGTATGTGTCCCCACAAAATTCATATGCTGGAACTTAAGGGTCAATGCAATCGTATTAAGAGGTAAGGCCTTTAGGGGGTGATTAAGTCATGAGAGTAGGACCCTCGTAAATGGGATTAGTGCCTGATATCATTTGGATGTGTGTCTCCTCCAAATCTCATACTGAAATGTAATCCCCAGTGTTGGAGGTGGGGCCTGGTGAGAGGTGATTGGATGGATCATGGGGCAGATTCCTCATGAATGGCTTAGTACCATTCCCTTAGTGATGAGTGAGTTCATGCAAGATCTAGTTATTTAAAAGTGTGTGTTACCTCCCCACTCTCTCTCTTTCTCCCATTCTCACCATGTGATGTGCCTACTCCCATAATGCCTTCTGCCACGATTGTAAGCTACCTGAGGCCCTCACCGGAAACAGAGCTGATGTTGGTGCCATGCTTGTATAGTCTGCAGAACCTTGGGCCAATGACACTTTTCTTTATAAATTACCTAGCCTCAGGTATGTCTTTATAGCAACACAAGAATGGCCTAACAGAAGCCCTTATAAAACGGTATGAGGAAAGTAACTCGCCCATTTCCCCTCCCATCCTTCTCCCATATGAAGATATAGCATTTGTCTCATTTTCCCTTTTTATCCCTTTTGCTTTTACATCTCTTCTGCCATGTGAGGACTCAGCAAGAAGCCACACCTGGCACCAAACATTGGTGCCTTGATCTTGGACTTCCCAGCCTCCAAAGCTGTGAGAAATAAATTTCTGTTGTTTATAAAGTACTCTTTAATTCCTATTCATATGTCACCACATGAAGCCCAGGCTTCTCCAGTCATCCCTACTCCTTCAGACTGTAATTTCTATATAGGTCTGTACATTTATTTTTCTGACACCGTCTTCCACGTTTACCCATCTTCTGAATCTTTACTGTACTCCCTCTGTAACTGAAAGTTGTCTCTCCTCTGAGGATTATTCCCACATTGGCTTTCTCTCCCATACCTCTCTTACCTTTAAACCCGGAGGTGAAGATTCCTCATTGCCTCATCCGCATCATTTTCCTGCATTTTCTTACATCATACCAGCTTTGACTCTCGTGTCATTAAACAATACCATTGACACACCTTCCTTGTTTTAGCAATCTTCTGCCCCTACATAAATCTCTCTTATTCCTTGAAGATTGTGGCTACATGCCCCCTTCCAATCACATTGTCAAACTTCTTTCCTGTCAAAATTCCTGATAACTTATATATCCTTCAGTAATATGGCCAGTGTTATATTAGATTGTCATTGGTTTGAGGTGATAGAGGTGCTCTATACCTAGAAAGTCATCAAAGAGACTAGATACCATCTTAAGACATATTTTACACACAAAAAATATGAGTTAGTAGACTGAGAAAAAGAAAGATCAAGAGTTTCAAAAATAATGTCTATTAAAGATATATGGCAATCGTTCTCAACTAGGGCCAATTTTGCCCCCAGGAGACATTTGGCAATGTCTGGAGACATTTTTAGTTCTTGCAACTGGGAGTGGGGGTGGGATGTGCTACTGGCACTTAGCACGGAGAGGCCAAAGATGCTGCTAAACATCTTGCAACTCACAGCACAGGCCCCTGCAACAAAGAATTATCCAGCCCTTAAGGTCTATAGTGCTGGTTGAGATACCCTGGTGTATGGTAATAATTGCTCTTCATTTTAGGATTTTCAATCAGGAAAATGCACTGATTTATTTCTGTTAAGCACACTAGCAGCTTTTATATAGAATAAGAATACAGTAAAAACTTAAAAAAAAAACACTAAAACCTATGGAGGAGAGGATTACAGGATTTTTGAAATACAAAAAAGATGAAGTTCACACTTTTAGAGCCTTCATGTTTTTAAAAATTTCCATCCCCATGAGTACAGAAAGTCTAGGTGTTTTATCTTATGTTGAAATGTGGCGTGGTTCATGATTTCAAGTTACCATTTTTTATTCACAGCCTGAGAAGCTTTCCTCTTAGACTCTTTACTCCTGGGCTTACATTTGGAAGATGCATATTTTCAAACAAATGTGATGTCATTGGTAGAAACAAGAATCTAGCCTGGTCTTTCGAGGTGCTTTATTTAAAAGTGGATAGAGGGGGTTTGTTAGGCTCATTTATGTCCAATGGCATTAATCTGCAGAGTGACTGGCTTGAGTCCACTGCCTCTCATTTATTTATATATGCATTTATTTTAAAAGTATCAAATTCTTACTATATGCTAAACAATGTGTTAGCAATGGGGATACTCAGATAAACAGAAAAAGTCCTTGGATTCAAATTTCTTTCCATTTGGTCAAGGAGAAAACCACAGAAATTAGAATAATAATTTAGTAAATTGTTACTTAATGAATTAATTTAATAAATTAAGATAATAAATAATAAAAAGTAGGTAATAACACACAGAAAGGAGTGACTCACAATTCTATGTAGTATTGGAAAGTAATTTCAGAAGTGTTACAAGATAAAATGATACTTAAGTTGAAATTTATGGGTAAAAAGACAGAGAAATTTAACATTTGGGGTAGCCTACCATGTATCAGCCCTCTACAAAGGACTTTATGATCTTTTGTCTTTTAATCTTCACAATAACCTTGTATGATACAGTTATTATCCACTTTTTACATTTGAGAAAACAGAAGCTTGAATAAGTCAGTCAAGGTTACTGTGGAAAGAAGTGGTAGAAATGAGATCTGGGTCTATCTCTAACTCCCATAGATATATGTATGTTCTTTTCAATAAACCAAAAGGAGGAGACAGGTTTACATACTGAGGATGCAATGTACTCGCATTTACCAAGTATACCAGAGTTTTATTTCTCATTTAACGCACCTCACCTATAACTCCCAGAATATCTGATTCCCTCCCTATTGCCATAGCTGTCCTGACCCGCAGTGAACCTATCAATAAGTAGGGCTGAGTCAGTGAGATCATTTTTCAAGAATACGAACAAAAACACTGTACTCAAAAAGATGGTATACCTATGGTGATGGCTTGCTGCCCTGCTAAGTCTCTCCATGCTGGGGCTGAAGTAGACTAGAAAGAAGAAAAATGAGTCAATGTTGTATATAGGCAACATGCTGTAGGATCAGAAACCATAAGTAAGCAGAGAAAGCTGTCAGGGGAAGAAGAGACGGAAGCAGAAAGAAATTTCTGGAAAATAAAAGCCACTGAGTCAGCAGCAGGTATAGCTCTTGAAGGAAGCTGTTTCCTATTAGGCCTAGCTATACGTGCATCTTACAATATTACCCCTCTCCCCACCACCACCATGCTTACACCCTTTAACTGGAGCTTGAAGTTGGTTAGATCACTTTTAATGAAAAGAAAAAATTTGAACTGGAATAATACTAGTAAAAATATAGAGCTATGAGACAATAAGGAAGAAGTACTTTAGAATCACTGGAGCACAGTGGGCACCCGGTGTACACTAAGGAACTGGAAGAGGAAGGAGGAAGGAGGGCAGACTGAGAATGTGAAGTGCCTTTTCTGTTGGGCCAAGGATTTGGATCTTATTCTAAAAGATTTGGGGAGTCTTTAAATGCTTAAAGCAGCTCTTGAAACTAGACTGGTTTATGTATATCTGTATCAACAGCACCTGGCCGAGAGAGTTATACAAAGTTTATGTTTGATAAATATGTGTTATATCTATGAAAAAAAAATAAGTGAAGAAAATAAAAATAACTGTTGAGTTCAGTTTTACATCACAATTGTAGTAATTAAAACCATAACTGATAAGAAAGCCAGTTATAAGGAGCTTCGAGGATCAGGTGAGTATTACAGGACACCTGCCAGTAAGCCAACAACAGAATGTGGAAGCGGCCACTCCAGTCATGACATGGAACCATGAGGTGGGCTGCAGGAAGTGATGAGTAGTGTGATATAACTTTAAAGAGCAAGAAGGTGTTGACAGAGGGTGAGGTAGAAGAGATCAGCATGGATATCTTTAAGAAAGACCTAGTATGATCTGCTAACAATCTTAACATTAATGTTCTATAGTTTATAAGCAACTATTAATGGATTTTCCATAGAGAAATTAATTTGTTCACTCCCTACAACATACAGTTATTGAAAAACAATTACATTCCAAATATTATCCTTCATGCGATGAATACCTTGGTGAACAAGATGGTAAAGAAAATGTATTTGTGGCCGGGCGCGGTGGCTCAAGCCTGTAATCCCAGCACTTTGGGAGGCCGAGACGGGCGGATCACGAGGTCAGGAGATCGAGACCATCCTGGCTAACACGGTGAAACCCCGTCTCTATTAAAAATACAAAAAACTAGCCGGGCGAGGTGGCGGGCGCCTGTAGTCCCAGCTACTCCGGAGGCTGAGGCAGGAGAATGGCGTAAAACCCGGGAGGCGGAGCTTGCAGTGAGCTGAGATCCGGCCACTGCACTCCAGCCCGGGCGAAAGAGCAAGACTCCGTCTCAAAAAAAAAAAAAAAAAAAAAGAAAATGTATTTGTGGAATTTACATTATATTGGGAGCAGACTCATGAGAAAATACATTTTCTTATTTATTATGCTTAAATAAACATAATAAACATTTAAGCATACTAAACAAGAAAATGTATTCAACTTGTTATGGAAAAGAAATTAAGCTTGATTATGTGCTAAAAGCTTAACAGAGTGGTTGGTGTAGACATCACTGAGAAGATGATGTTTGAGCAGAGATTTGAAGGAGATGAAGAAGTGAACCTGGCAAATACCTAGTGGAAGAACACTCCAGAAGTGATTTTTCTCCAGTCACCACAAATGGCCTAAGACAAGAGAATGTCTAGCAAGCCAGGGAAATCCAGGGGAGCTTTAAGGACAGAGTAGAAGGGGTGAAATAAGAGAAGGAGGTAAGGTCAGAGAAGGAATGTGAGGCAGGATCCTGTAAGACTTTATGGCCAGACATATATTTTAAGGTGACTATTCTGTCAGCTATGCAGAAGATATATTTTAGAGGATTAAATTACTTGGGATAATTTTGGTTCTAAGCAATAGAAATTGCAACAAAAATTAGGTCATATTACAGGATATGAAAATTAAAAGCTTATGACAGATTAGACACCTAAGAAGAAATATAAAGGTGTACCAGTAGACTATCCAGAATAAAGCACTGAAAATGAACGTGTGAAAATGTTAACAGAGCAGCATTGACCTATGCGACCTAACATTTGTTTAATTTGAGTCCAGGAAAAATGGCAAAACAGAGAAAAAGATACAGTAATGGGCAAAGTTTTTTTCTAAATTCAATTAAAACTATAAATCCAAGACTCAAGGATTTTAGTATACTCCTAGCATTGTAGAGAAAACCACACCACACTGGTTAACCACATTGCAATAAAATTGCTGAAAACCAGTGATAAAGAGAAAAGCATAAAAGAAGCAAAAGAAAAAAAGACACATTGCATACAATGGAACAAAGTTAAGAATTACTATAGACTTAAAAATAAATAAAAAATAGACCTCATTACAACTCAATACATTAGATAATATATACATTTTACAAATAAGAAAAATGATGTTTGAGCCACATAGTAAAATACTGTTGATCTGAACAGTATTATTCAACAATTCTATGTAACATTACAGATTGTAATAGGAAGCACTCTATCACCCTAACTCCAAAGTTCACAACTACCATAATTTGATGAAGGTAAAAAAAATTTACTACAGACTTGATGTCAGAACCCTTGCATAGCTTGCTTGATGGAAAATGATGGAGAGATATCTTTAAACTATCAAAAGAGAAAAATAAAGTCAACCTAGAATTCTCTATTATGCAGAAGTACCTTTTACAGCTGACTATGAGATAAAGACTTTTTTAAATAAATAAGAGCTGAGAGAATTTATCTCTCCTAGACTGGAACTACAAGGAACAATAAAAGAAGTTATTTGGCATAAGGAAAATTATACCAGATAGAAATTTGATCTACACAAAGAAATAAAGATTGCCAGATGTGCTATATATGTTGGTGTATTAGTCTCTTCTTGTGCTGTTAATAAAGATATACCTGAGACTGGGTAATTTATAAAGCAAAGGGGTTTAATGGAATCACAACTTCACATGGCTTGCGAGGCCTCACAATCATGGCAGAAGTCAAAGGAGAAGCAAAGGCGTGTCTTACATGGTGGCAGGCAAAAGGACATGTGCAGGGGAACTCCCCTTTATAAAACCATCGGATCTCGTGAGACTTATTCACTACCACCCAGCACAGGAAAAACCTACCCCCATGATTCAATTATATCCCACTGGTTCTGCCCACAACACTTGGGGATTATTACAATTCACAGTGAGATTTGGTTGGGGACACAGAGCCAAACCATATCAATGGGTAAAGAGAAAACACATTTCCCCCCCAAAATATCAATTATTTGTTTATCTAACATTACTTCCACAGCTAACACTCTGCTAGCCCTCTGCACCAAACCATCATCATCTCTCAATTTTTTATCTAGATTTCTGCACGAGCCTTCTAACTGTTCTCCCTGCCCTGACTCCAAGACAGTCTATTCTCAACACAGTAGCCAGGCTTTTAAAATATATCTTGCAGATTATCTCACCCCTTTGCTCAGATTCCTCCAATGGCTACTCAGCTTGTTTTTAGTAAAATACGTAGTCTTCACAATACCTGTAAGACCTTATAACACTGACTTTGTCATTATTCCCCTCCTTATCTCTAAGATCTTGTGTTGGAGTACCAGCCCATTCATTGATTTATCCAGCAATGCTGGTCTCCTTGCCTAGTCCTTGACACCAGGCATTGTTCTACCTCAGGGTCTTTATCCTTATTCTTCTCTCTACCAAAACACTGTCCTCCAGAATATCCACATAGCCACTCCCTCATCTCCCTTGTTTTTTGTACAGTGGCACCTCAGGAAAGCCTTCTCTATCCATGTTTTAAAATCACACATCCCCAACCCCAAGATTTCCTCTCCTTCTTCCATGCTACATTTTTTATACAGCATTTATTATCATCTGCCATACTCTATATTTTCTTATTCTGTGTACTGTCTATATCTTTTACTGAAATGAAAGCTTTATAATGATTCAGATGTATTCACGACGAATTTTTTTTTTTTTTTACTTCTCTCAGGACAGTTGATCCCCCCTCAGCTTCCCATTCAGACTACAGTGCATGAGAATTCCAGTTGATTATATTCTTGCTAATACTAGATATTGTCAGCCTTTTTCTGTATGGCTATTTTGGTAGTCAGGGAGGATTAACTCCCCGAAAGATGGAAGGTGTTGTTTCTGGGAAAGGAATATATGCTCTGGAACAAAAAGCACCAAATACTACATATGATTTCAGGAGAAATACCACTGTTCACAGAACTTACAAAAGTAAAACTACAAAATGAGCTCAATTCCATTCCAAACATCTATAGGTTAAGCATTCAGCTGAAGGACGAATAGATAAAAAGGTAGAATATTTCAGTGAATTTATTACATATGCTGAATTATTTCTCTTGTTCTTCAGTAAGCACTGACAGCAGATCCTTGTCAGGAATATGGTTGTTGATTTTATGCTTTTGACAAGGCTGACAGATTTTAGAGTCCAATTATTTAAATTGTTGTTGAATTCACTAGAGCAAATTTTAACTAGCAACCTGTGTGGAGAACTCTTTATGTATCTTTTTAATGTTATTCAAGTGAAATTTAAATACAGAAAGTGACACATATCATAAAGTTCAATGAATATTCATAAATTGAATACACCAATGTAAACCTTACCCAGATCCAAAAGTAAAACATTGCAAACATTTAAGTCTCCTTTATGTTCTCTTCTACTCACTATCCATCCTTGCTGATAACCACTATTCAGACTTCCTCCTGATTAGTTTTGCCTATTTTTCTATTTTCTGTAAAGTCAATCAAACTATGTTTTACTATTGGTGTCAGGTTTCTTTTGCTCAACCATTGTATTTGTGACATGCATTCGTGCTGTTGATTGTAGTTGTAGACTGCTTATTCTCATTGCTTTGTAGTATTCAACAGTTCCTTTCTGTATTCTGCTATTAGAGAGCATTTGAGTATTTACAGTTTTGGGCAGTTTTACTGCTACTAACATTCTAGTGCGTGTTTTTTGGTGAACATATACATATACAATTCTTTAAAATATATATCAAAGAATAGAATTGCTAGCATATAGATCCACCTGTACTTAACTTTGGAAGATACTGTCAATGTTCCAATTTTATTTCTTATTACAAATAGTCCATTTGATTAGACAAAGTGTTTTACTATATGGTTATTGCAAGGATGTAAGTAAGCTGCTGATATACACAAATTTATCTTTAAACCATACACGAGAAGAAATTCTCTTATTAGTTTCTTTTCCCTTGGGGAATTCTGTACTGTCTGTTGTCCAATATTTGTTTCATATGTTATTTCCAGTTTTCTAGCTATTTATAGTAGAGGAGCAAAACCAGGCAATCTGTTAAAGCTAGAAACAAGTCCTTTTCTTTATTTTGTCTTTATTTTCTCTCAACATGTTTTAAAGCTTTCTATGTAGAGTTATTGTATGGCATGTGCATTTATTCCTAGATATTTTATGGTTTTAATGTTATTGTAAATTGCATCTTTTAAAATATTTTATTTTATATTTTTCTGCTATATATAAATACGATTGATTTTAAAATATTAACCTGATCTCCAGCAACCTTGTTGATTTGGTTATTAATTTTAATGATATATCTAGAGATTATTTTTTATTGTCTCAGTATGTAGTCATGTTGTGTTCAAATAATGACATTTTTATTTCTTCATTTCTAATCCTTTGTTTCTTATTTCATTTCTTGCACTATTACGGTGACTGAAATATCCAGTATAATGTCATATAGGATTGGCATTGAATAGTGAGAGTTCTTGTCACATTCCTAGTCTCAGGGGAAAGCATTGGATATTTCATTGTTAAAATGTCTTCACTAAGTTTTTAAATGTGTAGACATTATTTAGAAAATTAAGGAAGTTCCCTTGTATTCATACAAGCCTTTTCTGCAAGGAGAGGGCCCAGGTATGAAGTGTTTCTACCACTTATCTAATTGGTATGCTACAACTCATGTAACCTAGAGGTTGTTTTATTCCCCCTATCTTTCTTACAATTCACTGTCTGCAAGTTTCTGGGAGATAACTGGGAAACTCTTTCAACACTCTCCATCCTACTATTGCTTCCAGCAATCACCGTAATTATATCTCCAACTAAGATGATTAGTAAATAAATACAAATTCTTTTTTCATGATTTTTGTTGATGCTATTTAAATTCTAAGAAGCTTTATTAATTTGGTCTGCTTATAATAATTTCTTTCTTTCTCCTCCAACCAAAATTGTTTAGTGCTCTGCTCTCAAAAGCTTCCTTGTTAGTCAATGGATTGCATGCAGTAAGACAGACTAATATTTTGAAGGAAAAAAACAAACTACCTTAGTGAAACCACTGAGACTAGAGGGTGGTAGCAATTATATCTGAACAAAGAAAGGACGCTGAAATGTTTAATAAATATTTATTTACATTCATAACTGAATGTATTAGTTTGACATGGATGTATTGATCTATCCATGCATCTGTTATTGTTGTTGTTGTTGTTTTTTCTTGAGAAGTGATTAAAATAAAACAGAGATATACTTATTTGCTTAAATGTTCTGCCTTCAGACATTGCTATATATGCACAAAACCTCCCAAGTAGTCTTACATGTAAATTTTAAGTAGCAATTCTCTCAGCAGTCATGCTGAGACATGCAATCATATCCCAGCACTTCAAACCAATAAGATGACATATATTTAATTTAGACCTTTGCTTGCAAAGTCTAGTTCATGGAATCTGTAGCTGTATCACTCAGGATCTTGTTAGAAATTTAGAATCTTGGGCTCTACCCTAGGACCCCTGAATCAGAATTTGCACTTTAACAAGAACCCCACATGATGCAAATAAATGCACATACAATTTGAGAAGCTCTGGTCTAGTCCAGGATGTACATCTCAATCACCTTTTAAAAACGCAATTGCCAAGCTTCTGGGCCAGACTTATGGAATGCAAATCTCTGAAGGTGAGCCCACGACTTGGTAAAGATTTTTACAGGTGATGTTCATAAAAAGCCAGGACTGGAGATCTAAGGGAATTCTTTAATGCTGTAACAGAGTGACTTCCTTTGAACCGAATATGCTTAAACCACTTGTCTGCACTTTAGAAGAGCAGATTTTGACAAAATAAAGAGGATAAATTCTGTGTTCTCAGAGGCAAAAATTAAAAAATGGAAAATATCTCAGTATACTGAAAGGTTCTCTAAAGTCCATATTTGTATAAACAGTTGCATGTTAATAACCTTTTTGGAAAGGAGAGCTGCTGAGTAGTAAGGGGTCCAAAGTGCTCAGATTTTAATATACCATATATAGAAGATGGGTTAGAGCTGGCTAAGAAAATGTACAACAAAGTGTCATAAGTATATTATTATATTGTAATAATATGAAAACTAAAGCTAAATATGAAATAATTTCCATTTATAAAATAAAATCCACTTATTTATTTGTCATTTCTTTTTATGTATTTATTCTGATAAATATTTTATTTTATTGAATGCATCCTAAGTGTGTACCTCTGTGGCAGACACTGACATAAGCTGAGCTATAAAAAGTATAACAATGATGTACAAAGACATGCTTTTTAAATTAATTTTTAAAAAATTTTGAGTGCATAGTGGATTTATATATTTGTGGAGTACATGAGATACTCTGATACAAGCAATAAGTAATAATCACATCATGGAAAATGGGGATCTGTCCCCTCAAGTATTGGTCCTTTGTGTTACACACAATCTAATTATACTCTTTTAGTTATTTTCAAATGTACAATTAAATTATTATTGGCTATAGTCACACTGTTGTGCTATCAAATACTGTCTTATTTATTCTCTCTAAGTATACATATATTTGTACCCATTAATCATCCCCCTCTTTCCCCTTATAGCCTCACTACCCTTTCTAGCCTCTGGCAACCAACCTTCCATTCTCTATCTCCCTGAGTTCAATTGTTTTGAATTTTAGATCCCACAAAAAAGTGTTAACATGTGATATTTATCTTTCTGTGCCTGACTTATTTCACTTAACACAATGAACTACATACAGTTCCATCCACTTTATTGCAAATGAAAGTATCACATTTTTTTGTGTCTGCAAAGTCCTCCACTGTGCATATGTACCACATTATCTATATCCATCTGTCTGTTGACGAACACTTAGGTTGCTGCAAAATCTTAGCTATTGTAAACACTGGTGCACCAAACATAAGAATTCAGGTATCTCTTCCATATATTGATTACGTTTCTTTTGGTAGGTACCAGCAGTGTGATCACTGGATCACGGTAGTTCTATTTTTAATTTTTAAGGAACCCCCAAACTGTTCTCCATAGTGATTGTGATAACGACAGGAGACAGAAAAATTCCTAAGCAGACAGGGATGGATCTCCAGTGAAACCCAACCTTCAATCCAAGGACAGTTTAAAACCTGAAAACCAAGATGCCAGTTGGAAATAGAGTCCATGACCAGAGGGAGAACTTCCATCCCCATCTAACCCACTCTCTCTCGATTGGGTCCTTCTGAGTTATGGCTTTTACCCAATCAAATGGTGCTTTTTCCAAGACCACCCATGGACCAATCAGCATGCACTCCCCCATTCTGTTTTTTTGTTTGTTTGTTTTTGAGACTGAGTTTCACTCTTGTTGCCCAGGCTGGAGTGCAATGGCACAATCTCAGCTCAATGCAACCTTTGCCTCCTGGATTCAAGTTATTCTCCTGCCTCGCCTCCAGAGTAGCTGGGATTACAGGCGCCCACCACACCCGGCTAATTTTTTGCATTTTTAGTAGAGATGGGATTTCACCACGTTGGCCAGGCTGGTCTTGAACTCCTGACCTCAGGTGACCCACCCACCTCGGCCACCCAAAGTGTTGGGATTACAGGCGTGAGCCACTACACCCGGCCTGCACTCCCCTACTCTAAACCCATAAAAATCCTGGGCTAAGTTTCAGATGGCAACCCACTTTGAGGTTATCTCTCGACGCTGAGAGCTTTCTTTATGTTGCTCAATACAATTCTCTGCCTTACTCAGTCTCCCATGTCCACATACCTTATTCCTCTTGGTCACAGGAAAAGAACCCAGAACTCACAGAACTGTGACAGTAAAAGAACTGTAGTGCTCCTGCTCACTGAGCTGCTGGCAGCAGGAGTGAAAGAGCTGTGACACTCCCTCCTGCTGGCTGAACAATGAAAGAGAAGAAGCCTCATGGTTGTACTCATTTACATTTTCAGCAACAGTGTACTAGAGTTCTCTTTTCTCCACACCCTTGCCAGCATTTGTTGTTGCTTCAATTTTTGGATAAAAGCCGTGTTTAAGTGGGGTGAGATGACATTTCATTGTAGTTTTGATTTGCATTTCTTTAGTGATCAGTGATGTTGAGCACCTTTTCATATGCCTGTTTGCCATTTGTATGTCTTCTTTTTGAGAAATGTCTGTTCAAATCTGTTCAAAGGCCATTTTTAAAATCAGATTATTAGATTTTTTCCTATAGAATTGTTTGAGCTCTTTATATATTCAGGTTATTAATCCCTTGTCAGATGGGTTATTTGCAAATATTTTCTCCCATTTAATGGGACTTCATCTCACTGTGTTGATTGTTTCCTGTGATGTGCAGAAGCTTTTTAACTTGATGTGATTCCATTTGCTCATTTTTGCTTTGGTTGCCTGTACTTATGGGATATTATTCAAGAAATTTTTGCCCAGGTCAGTGTCCTGGAGAGCTTCCCCAGTGTTATCTTGTAATAGTTTCACAGTCCATGGTCTTAGATTTAAGTCTTTAATCTGTTTTGATTTTTGTATATGATGAGAGTTAAGGGTAAAGTTCTATTCTTCTTCTTCATACAGATATACAGTTTTTGCAGCACCATCTACTGAAGAGACTGCTCTTTCTCCAATATATGTTCTTGGCACCTTTGTCAGAAATGAGTTCACTGTAAGTGTATAAATTTGCTTCTGGGTTATCTGTTCTCTTCAGTTGGTCTATGTGTCTGTTTTTCTGCTAGTACCATACTGTTTTGGTTGTTATAGCTCTGTAGTGTAATTAGAAGTCAGGTAGTGTGATTCTTCCAGTTCTTCTTGCTCAGGATAGCTTTGGCTATTCTGCGTCTTTTTGCACATAAATTCTTAGAGCTACATTCAGATCAATGTGATGAGACAGGGCCATTGCTTGAGTAAAGCTATAATTTTAGAAAGAAAAACATTACGGAGAAATAAAGTAGTCCTTACTTTAGTTCTCTCTTATCTGCCATTAAGAATAATACACACTGCTGGGCATGGTGGCTCATGCCTGTAATCCTAGCACGTTGGGAGGCCAAGGCAGGTGGCTCACAAGGTCAGGAGATCGAGACCATCCTGGCTAACACGGTGAAACCCCGTCTCCACTAAAAATATGAAAAATTAGTCGGCCTGGTGGCGGGCACCTGTAGTCCCAGCTACTCGGGAGGCTGAGGCAGGAGAATGGCATGAATCTGGGAGGCAGAGTTTGCAGTGAGCGGAGATCATGCCACTGCACTCCAGCCAGGGCGACAGAGTGAGACTCCATCTCAAAAAAATAAAAAAAAAAAAAATAATAATAATAATACACGCTAACAGAAAGGGTACATGAAACATTTTATACAATGAATTAAAACCCAAAAAGGAAATACATTGTTAACAGAACACATAGTTGTTGTTAATTAAGTCATGCCTGCAAAATTACCTGGCAGTGAATGGAAAAAACTTGCAGGTATGTTCCTAGAAATATTACAAACATGGAGAACGTTACCTTCACTTGAAAAGTAGCGCTTGCCTTATGGTTTTATCTACCAGTGCTTTGCCTTTTTCACTGTATCATGGAATATTCCCTCAATATTGTTTAACTAAATTTTCTTGACAAACTCTTTTGTTACAAACAGCACAAAATGTCTTCTAACCTAGTTGCATTGAAAACATTATTAGTTTTAAATTAAAATATATCACTTATGAGTTCTTACATATATTATTAATTATGGGTTCTATTCAGTGGTTGCCAGTTTCTACATGCTCAGGAGCACCAGTTTTGTGTAGCTCTTCCCAACTCTGGGTTCAACAATCCATCCCATTGGTTAAAATTGGTCATAATGGGAGCATGAAAAATTAGTAAATGCTACAATTCAGTCTCTTTTTTTTGAGAGACAGTATATTAACATATCACTGGACATTCCTGATGAATGTATTGGTGAAGATCTATAAAAAATACACTGCAGGAAAAATATAAATTCAAGTAAACTTAAAAATTGTTTAATTGTTATAGTCTTTTTCATTACCAGCTTTTTTTTTTTCTTCAGTTGTTATCATTCTAAAAAAGGTCTTTATAGTTTTCCTGGATATAATACTGCAATAGCCCCCTTAGTTCTTCTAACTCCATGAACTGTCTATTTCTGAACACTATCTAAATCGACTCATACACTATATATTATTTTATGTGTCATCTTTTGTTAAATGTGAAATTTATTTATATTGTTGCATGAAACTGAAATTTATTCATTTTCATTGCTAGATAATATACTCCATAATATGCTATAATTTATTTTTAATTTACTATTTATAGACATATTAATTGTGTCCTGTTTGAGGATATTATAGTGGACATTTATATGCATTTCTATTCAAGATTCCTAGGACTGAAATATCTGGGTCAAAGAATATGTGTGTGTTCAATTTCATCAGATACTACTGAAGAGTTTTCCAAAGTGGCTGTAAAAATTTATATTCCCATCAGTAATGTATGAGATTTGAGATACTCCACATTTTCATAAACACTTGACATTGCTAGTCTTTTCAATTGTAGTCATTTCGAAGTATGTATACTGAATTCTCATTAGGTGTTAATTTATTTTCCTCCAATGAGTAAGGAGGGTAAGTACTTTTTCAATACTTATTGGCTCTTAGGATGTGCTTCTTTTTTGGAATTCCTCTTCAAGTTTTTGTTTTGTTTTGCCAAGATTTCGCTATTTTTTTCTATTGATTTCTAGAAATTCTTTATATATTTTGAAAATGAGCCTTCAGTTGGATGGAAGTATGAAAGCATGTTCCAATTTGTGGATTTGTCTTTTCACTCTTTTAATGGAATATTTTTATTAACAATTATTTCAGTTTATCACAGTTAAATCAATGCTTTTGTATTATGAAATCTTTACCTAAACCAAGTTCATAAAAATTATATTTTATGTTATCTTCTAATAGCGTCTGGAAACTTTTTTATCTTTTATGTTTGGATCTAATTTCATCTGGAATTTATGTTTAAGTATGAACTAGGAGACAGGTCAGTTCATCATCTGCCACACGTGCGCACACGCACACGCACACATACACACACACACACACACAGATAACTAGGTGAAGTTATATACTTTTTTATACTTCAAAAGTCTGTATATGTATGGACCTGTTTCTAGTATATCTATTCTAAATCGTTGGTCTATTTGTGTGTCCTAACGCTAATATCATGTGACTTAATTAATGTAGTTTATAGTAAGTCTTGATTGATTACATACTGTGTCTTCTCTATGTGCTCATTTTTAACATCGTCTTACTTATTGCTGGATGCTTAGTTTACATGTATATATTAGAAATAGCTTGCCAATTTACACACATACACCTGAGATTTTGAAAAGGATTATATCGAATCTATTATATTGACCCTTCTCATCAATGAATACTGTATAATCTCAATTTATTTAGGTCTTCTATAAATCTCTTAAAAATGTTTTAGAGTTTTAATATATCCTTAGATTTGGCTTGGTCATGTTTTGTTTAAGATTGTTAAAGCTGTTTGCATGGGAAATACTACCTGTAATTGTCCTTTTGTAATGTATTTGCTGGGTTTTGATATCAAGATTACACAGATCTCGCAAAACATCGTGGTAAGTATTCCATTCCAATTTTTTCTCTAGAAAAATTTTTGTAAGATTAATGTCATGTCTTTAGCTGTTAGAAATCACCAAACTTCTAGTAGAAAACATGAGCATGGAGTTTCTTTTGGGGGAAGGTTTTGAATAATGTATACAATTTCTTTCATAGATATAACTAATCTGAATTTCTTTTGTCTGTTGGGGAGGTAAGTTTGATGAGTTATATTTTTTATAGGATTTTTCTCCATGCCAACCAAATGTATAGCCATAAAGTTTTCACCTTTTCCTTGTAGTATTGTTTTCAACTTCTATATTTCTTTTCTTTAGTATTTTCTTTCTCTTATTTTCTTTGGTTTAAAATTCTGTTCTTTGTCAAACCCCTTGATTCAGATGCTTAGATTATTGATTGTCATTTATTATATATAAACCTAAGTGTATAATTTTCTCTTTAGGCATGTATTTAGCTATATTTCATAAATTTTCACATGTAGTATTTTCATTATTATTCAGTTCAAACTATTTTCTACTTTTCATTATGATTTCTTCATTGACTCATGGGTTATTTAAAAGTGCATTTTAAAATTTCCAAATATAAGAGAATTTTTCAGTTATCTTTTTTATTATTTCTAACATTATTCCTGTGGTCAGGAAACATATTTAGTGTGATTTGAGCCCTTCTAAATCTGCTGAGACTTTTCTTATTGCCTAAAATATTTTTAATTTCAGTAAATATTTTACATGCATTTAATGAGTGTTCTAGAGCTCTGTATGTAGTTTCAGTATTGTATGCAGTCAATTAGGTCAAGTTTGTTAAATATTGTATTTAAGCATTCTATAGTTTTTGTGATAATTTTGATCTTGTTCTTGGTGTTACTGAGAGAAATGTGCTAAAGTTTTCCACTATAAATGTGGAGTTGTACATTTCTTATTGTATCAATAATTTATTTTATCATAAACCTCCTTGACAAAAAAATGGTACCTGAAGAAATAGGTGTAAAAATCAATAGCTTATAATGTAGATCTTTTACTTGCAATCTTATATCCATAAAATATAATGTTCTACTTATACCTTTATTGATGCAATATGATGGACAGAAATGATCAGGTTCCTGCTCCTACTCACTGGAGCCTCACCATTGCACTTAATAGAAACTAATCCAGAGATTTGCAAGCTCAAGACCCTGGATTCAGGGCCACTGTTGGAGGCTAGCATTGATGAATAGCAGATAAGAGCTCAGATTTTGTTATTCACTCCATGCATCAAATAGTCATGGTACCACCATTGACCCACTGGTCAAATCAAGGGGTTTGACAAAGAACAGAATCTTAAACCAAAGAAAATAAGAGAAAGAAAATACTAAAGAAAAGAAATATAGAAGTTGAAAACAGTACTACAAGGAAAAGGTGAAAACTTTATGGCTATAACTGCAGGTAAAGTATCCAAGTGAAAATAAACTTAATTCGGCTACTGCTACAACACTGAAAATATAAATTGAGAAAAAATATTTATGGTTCCTAAGCGTGAGGAAAACCTTGAGTATCAGATTGAATCAACTGATTTCCTCAAAGACAGGGCCTATGCCTTATGGATCATTTTAGCTTTGGCACTAGTTTTTCATTTGGTTTTGATAACAGTTGATAAATGTCTGTTGAAGAAAACTCTTGGTCCTGCTTGAACAGAGAGAGAAGAACAAAAAGTCATGTTTCAGTGAGACTAGAAATCTGTGACAGCACAGATAGGTCTCCAAGGCTTCAGCAGTATCAAATATAATCACATTTTCCCTAGCAGAATACACAACCACAAGATAGAATAGGCTATTTACAGCAGGATCACCTCTCCTATGACTATTATCTTCCTATGTCATAGATCATTGGAGGAAAAGCCCTAGAAACTGGATCACCTTGCCTAAGATAAATCTAAGTTTCTTAATGATTCTTTTTTTCTTTCTCCTCCTCTTCTCATGGTGTCCAAACCTAAAATGGCTTCCCTGCTGATTATCCTCCGAAGGCAGCATCCATTCTCTAGAATCATTAACTAAGTTCCAACGGAACAAGGATATATTTAATTTGGAGCCCCACAGATTAGTCTTCATTGCAGTATATTTGCAGAGATAATTATTTTAAGAGTAATATGCCTTTTAACACTGGTTATGTCTTCAGTTCTTAAGAACGAAATTCAGTTTGAACATAAATGAGTTCAGGAATCAAGTCTTAGTGCCCTCATATACTGGGCTAGTTACATGAAACTTGTAAGGCAGGAACTTCCATTAGCTATTAAATATTTGGGGTCTTTCTGACACAATGCAGTATCCCAAGTACACATAAGAGAATTTTGTTGTAGGTTTGTCGAGGCCCAAAGGGTAAAGATCTGTAATGGACACCAGTATACCAACATCTGTAAGTTTAGCTATGACCTCTCAGCAGAAATGATGGGTTGGACATGTTAGCCTTGGCAGGACAAATGAGTAAAGCCAGTTAGGGTGCCAAATCATATTCATAGACCAAGATAGATGGTATTCATCCTGCCCTTCCAAGAGGCTTCCTACAATTCTTGGTGTTTGTTTGTTTTTGAGGCAGGGTCTCTCTCTGTTGCCCAGGCTGGCATGCAGTGACACAATCTCGGCTCACTGCAGCCTCTGCTTCCTGAGTTCAAGCTATTCTCCTGCCTCAGCCTCCTGAGTAGCTGGGAATACAGGTGCACGTGACCGCACCCAGCTAATTTCCATATTTTTAGTAGAGATGAAGTTTCACCACATTGGCCAGGCTGGTCTCTAACTCCTGGCCTCAAGTGATCCACCCACCTTGGCCTCCCAAAGTGCCGGGATTACAGGCATGAGCCACTGCACCTAGCCACTTCTATTTTTAAATCATTAGTGGAAATAATTCAAAGAACAGGAATTGCCATAACCTTTCTTGAAGAGTTACCTCTTTCAGAAACACCAACCACTTCCTTTGATGTATAATTGTCTCATCTGTGTTTGGCCGCTGGCTGCAGCAAAATCTATAAGATCTTCTTATAAAGGAGTTGCATTCCACCCAATAGATGGTCTTGAATCTGAACACTGTATGTTCACAGCTTTCAACAAACCTCTAATTGGAAATACCGCCAATCAACAGGCGAGATCTGGCTTACCTGATTAGCGTAACAAGTTACACTCAAAAATCTTGCTAAGTTGAAAGTAACTGGTTACAATATTAATATTCAGGTCCTCTTGCCTCTCTGCTGTGAGTCAAATTCAGTACAAAGCCAGTGGATCCCTGGAACTCCACTGATTCCCAAGATTCTCCAGCGCGAATCAGCTTCCTTGCCATCTTTCACCTACATCTGTTGCATTAACAAGTCCTGTCAAATGTACTTTCCATGTACATCTTGAAGACATCCACTTCTCCATCTTCACTCTGTCTGTCCTAACTACCATCTTTTCTACTCTGGTCTACTTTAATGTCTCCTAACTGACTACTCAGTGTTTACTCCTACCTCCCCGAAGTCATCTCTATACGGTTGCAAGAATAATCTCTTAATACAAAAATGTGATATTACTGTCGAACCTAAAATCTGTGGTGGCAAATGCCTGTAATCCCAGCACTTTGGGAGGCCAAGACAGGCGGACCACTTGAGGTCAGAAGTTCGAGACCAGCCTTGCCAATGTGGTGCAACTCTGTCTTTACTAAAAATGTAAAAATTAGCCAGGCATAATGCCAGGCACCTGTAATCCCAGCTTCTCGGGAGGCTGAGGCAGGAGAATAACTTGAACCCATGAGGCGGAGATTGCATTGAGCTGAGATCTGGCCACTGCACTCCAGCCTGGGTGATAGAGCGAGACTCCGTCTCAAAAAAAGAAATTGAAATTAATAGATAAATAAATAAATCCATTAATGACTTCTTTCGTTTAACTCCAATCTCATTATTATGGTCTACCTATTTTCCTATTTTGAAGTTAATTTCACGAGGGCAGAGACTGTAACTTTCTTGTATCCCAATGAATTCTAAAACCTAGAATTAAATAATGGGCCAACCATACTGCAAGCCAGCTTTCTGTCACAGCAGACTCACCACAGGGTCAGTGGACTAGATTCAGAGCCCAATTCAGGGAATTCCTTTCCAGATAATACCCTGAAGACTGGGTCCTGGAAGTCTTTGAGAAATCTGATGGTATTGTCCCTGCCCCACTTTTGCAGCACAAGAGGCAATGGGAGTATTACTGAATGCAGTGTCCATAGGGAGTTCCAGGCCAGAGCTAGGAACACAAACTGAAAATGAGTTAGCCAACCAAGCAGGAATAGAGAAAGAATAGAAAGATAAGGAGGCAATTAAAATAAAGAATTAAAGGAAGCTGGGGAAAGATCTTTAGAATCAGATGCTAAAGAACTGGGACTTTAAAAATTTCTGATCCTAAGAGTAGATAGAGTGATAAACTTTAATATACTCATAACTTGACCCTTCTGGAAGTGAGTAGTGTCAGAAGCAGAGGGTCCACATATCTCAAACCCTCACCACCATGTTAAATGCACATAATTCACTTCAAAATGTATTTGTTCACTCACTCACTTATTCATCCATTCATTTATAACATTTTTTGAGAAATTTGTGAATATTTGGAAACATTAAAATACACTAAAATGCAATTTACTTCAAAGCGTCTGGCTGTTCATCTGTAACGAGACAGATTGACTTTCTCACCTCTCATACTCTTCCTTCTTTTGCTCATCATTCAAGATTCAGTCCAAGTCCTTCTTCATCTAGAGTTTTCCAAGTTCCCTGCTGGTTTTCCCTTCATCTGAGCTCCTTTAGCATATACGATTGCCTCACATCTTTTAAACCATGAAGAGTGGCTATCTGTATTATTTCTAGAATGAATAAACCTTAAAGACTGGCACATTTTATTATGTCTGGTGTGTTTCTCAAATTGAACTTAGCTCAGATATGGGTACTTAGTGTGTGATAAATGCTTGGTACATATTTCAAACATATTGGCTGGTTAGTGGGGTCATTGTTCACGGATGAAAACTCTAGTTGAGTTATTCCTCTTATTCTCTAGTTAATGTGTATATAGGAAGAGATCTTTCTCAGCCGTTATAGATTTTTATTGCATCTGTCTGCCAGCCAGAACCCATTCTTGTGCTCTCCCAACTGGGTCCTATAATATCCCTTTGGCACACTAATCCATGCTAGTGGATTTCTGTTTATACCATTTGGGTTATTGGTTGCCTTGTATCTTTTAATGCAACAAATATAGGAATTCTGAAACTTTAAAAGTAAATATGTCTTAAATATATATACACAAACAATATTCATTTAAAGAATACTAATACAATAGCATTTTCAAGATTATTATATTTTTTTATTTTTTTAAATACATGGAAATTATAAATGTTTGACAGAGAAAAGAAAATCCTTATAATCCCAACTTCACAATAAACTTTGCATTTTGTAAATGTGTTGGCATTTTTGTACATTTCTGTCCAAATGCACACAATCTGGACAATTCACTTTGGAACCTCCATTTTTCTTCTGTGTCATATAGAAATCAGTTATCATATGCTTATCAGTTACTTCATATTCTTTATGTTATCCTCTTTGTTTTGAACCTGTCAACTTCCCCTGAGAAGATTAAATGAAATAAAAAGAAGGTATGGTGTATTAAATATTGTATTAGAAATATTAATTTTTCTGTATTGTATATCCTTGAAAGAAGTATTTTTTAATATTTCTTTGGTATTTTGTACATTATTTGTGTAATTTAACTATTACTAATATTGTAGCCATCAATTCATGGATGGAGGCGGCAATGTAAACTGGTTTCTTTTACTTCGACTTGTGTAACTTGTCTCCCGCCCCTAGATGTCTGTTGTCAGGTCACACATACACAAACACCTGCAGGATGTGGCTCTGTGGGGGGTGGTCAGAAAAGGCATATCAATCTCAGGATGTGAAAGGGTGGGCGGAGAGACAAGGCAGGATGAAAGGAATTCTCAAGTGGAGTCTTCTTCAGGTTCAGGTGCTTTTACGGCTTTACTCTTGCTCTTTGTGCAGAGTTGGAAATGTGATATTTTAAAGTTAGTTTTTATAGAAACAAATGTCAAGAGAGGTGAGTCATTTGATATCTCTAAAAATAAACTCAGGTTGTCAAAGAAATCAAAACTTTGCCTTCAAGCTTAGCCAGCAAGAGAACAAGAGTCTTCCCACCCCATAGGCTGTGCAGCTGCTCAAAGTAATGCCAGATATTGAGGGCAGTATGGGGTTGGAATGAATGAAACTGTGAAGCAAAAAGAACTTTGGATTTTGGCTATATTCCACTCAAAAACGTCCTGTAGGAAAGAAGGAGAAAAATTATTTCACTATTTCAACTGAGGCCCAAGATAGGAATTCTAAGGGAATACTATCTGTAGTGGCCGAGGGAAAGCTTCTCTTCCACTCTGAAGGTTCATGGAAAGTGAACTGACAACAGACAGGTTAATAGGAGAAAAAAGGAATACCAAATTTAAGGTACATAGCATGGAGGGAATTTCAGTAGAATGGTTACCCAATAACTCAATGAGTTCCAGATGTTTATATACTCTTTTTCGTAGAGGAGTAGGGGATGGGGATGTAGGAATTTAATGAGCCCAAAGAATAATGGCCTGGGACAAAGTTCTTCTGTGCTCTGGGGGAGGTGAAAGAAAGGTGGGGGTGGCGGGCGGGCAGTGCATAACTTTACTGTGAATAAAAATTATCTTAAAAAATATCTCATTATGCAGCTAAATCCTCCCTGGTAATCTTGCAGAGATTAGAATAGTGTCTGAGAAGAATCTCTCAGAAGAATAGATAAAAAGCCTGTCTGGGCAAGGTAACAACTCCTCTCTTCAGATGACTCACCTCTCTTGACAACTGGAGAACAGAAGTTCTCCAGGTTCTCCAGTGTTTAATCTTTCCTGGTTATTAAATGAGATCTTAGGGAGGGGGTCTTAAGCCAATTGCATTTCTTTTGGAAAGGAACTTTCTTAGATAAAGAAATTCTAAGGAGATTTCCTCCCAGTGCTTCCAGAAAGAGGATCAGAGAGCCAGGGAGGCAGGGAAAGGCTGGAGAGAGAGCTTGAGGCAGCTTCTTCGGTTCAGCATGTCAAAGCGTTATATTTGGGGCTGTCGTTTTCTGAGTCCCAACATTTCCATTGTGCAGATTTTAAATGCAGCTTTGTCAGCAGCCTAGACAGTTAACATGTGATCATGAGCATCAATAGTGATCTGAGTTCTGAGGGAGAAAAAGTGCCAAAGCCCTCAGTAGGATATTTAGGATCTCAAGCTATGCTCAATATGTGCCCTCATGTAGACATAACATGAAGATTAAAAGGAACTAATAATTGAATTCTAACTTTAGAGATAGTAAAACCATCTGATATAGTGTGGCTGTACCCCCACCCAAATCTCATCTTGAATTGTAGCTCCCATAATGCCCATGTGTTGTGGGAGGAACCCAGTGGAAGATAATCGAATCATGGGGAAGTTTCCTCCATACTGTTCTCCTGTTAGTGACTAAGTCTTAGGAGATCTGATGAGTTTTACGGGTAAACCCCTTTTGCTTGGCTCTCATTTCTCTCTTTGCTGGCCGCCATGTAATATATGCTTTTCGCCTTCTGCCATGATTGTGAAGCCTCCCCAGCCATGTGGAACTGTGAGTCAATTAAACCTCTTTCCTTTATAAATGACCCAGTTGCGGGTATATCTTTATTAGCAGCATGAGAACAGACTAATACACCATCCTATGTTGGTTTTCCTCTCACTTTCCTCCTCCTTAGCCCTCTCTCACATTTCAACAGTCACCCTAATGGCCAGTACCCTTTGGCTGCCCTGCCTTGCCCTGCCCACTCAGTGACTGCATACTTCCTCCTGCCTGCCTGAGAATCCCAAGTGGTCACATTTTGGTTTTGCTTTTTGTTTTAACTGAGCACCTCCCTACCCTGTACTCGAGACTGATGATACAATGGTGAATGAGACAAAGTCCCTGCCATTACAAAACTTACAATGAAAAATGACCATCTCTCTCTCTCTCTCTCTATATATGTATATGTATATAAAATATATACTGTATTATTTCATGTATTATTTCTACTATATTATTTTTATATATTATAGATTTTATATGTAGTATATAGAATTTCATATATTATGAAGAAAAAGTAAGATATGAAATTCTAACATATATGTAATATAGTAGAATTCTACTATATATAGAATCCTACTATATATAGTAGAATTTCATATATGATGAAGAAAATGCAGGGTGGAAGAAAGAGTGTGTAAGGGTACAGAGGTCTTAGAGATATTCTTCCTTCCATTTATAAATGTCATACTTGCATGTGGTGTATATTCAGAAGTACAAAGAGGTATACAGTTTAAAAGAAGCCTGTGTGTGCAACCCTGGCATTCCAGCCACACAGTACATCCCTGGGAGGCAACCACCGTTAGTGATTTTTCAGATATCCTTCCAAAGATATTCTATGCATATTCAAGCATAAATTAACTTATATGCTCATGCATATAAAACATTTTATTATGAAAACTTTCAAATATGTAGTAATGTTGAATGGATTTTACAGTAAACGCCCATACACTCACCACTTCGATTCTACCACTAACATTTAGTAGTACTTGTTTTAGCATTTATCTATTTATCCACCTGTCTTGGACCATTTTATGTTTCTATAACAGAATACTTGAGACTGGGTAATTTATAAAGGGAAGAGGTTTATTTGGCTCTGGTTCTGCAGGTTGGAAAGTTTGGAGGCATGGCACTAGCTTCTGGAGAGGGCTTCCATGGTGCATGATAACATGGCAGAGAAGTTCAAAAGCAAAGTGACACATGTGAAGAGAGAAAATCCCAGGGGTGTCTTGACTTTTTAACAACCAGCTCTCCTGGGAAACATTCCCTCAAGAACTAATCCAGTCTCATGAGAGTGAGAACTCACTACCAAGCCATTCATGAGGGATCTGCCCCATGACCCAGACACCTCCCACTAGATGCCACCTTCTAATATGACCACATTGGGGATCACATTTCAACATGAGTTTTGGTGTGGACAAACTATATCCAAACCATAGCACTATTTCTTTAATCATCTCTCTTTTTTAATGCATTTCAAAGGAAACTGCAGACATTACTATACAGCCGTCTAAACACTTCAGTATGTATACTATTAATTAGAGCTCAGTATTTGTTTACATTCTCTTTTGATACAAACTTGAAATACAAAAGTTTTAAATGTCTTTCAATGCATGACCATGTTGTGGCTCTACATTTGTTTACATTTTTTAAAAATTTCTCTCGAAAATGTTTTGCAACTTTTCATGCATTTTGTTAAATTTACTTGTGTATTTTATGTTTTCTGATGCTACTTATACAGCATTATACTTAATGGTGTAAGACTGAAAACGTTTCCACTAAGATTAAGAATAAGATACAGATGCCTGCTTTTGTTTTGCCACCTTTATGTAACCTAATATTGAAAGTTCTAACCCTAGCAATTGGGCAAGAAAAATAAACAAAAGTCACCCAAATTGGAAAGAAAGAAGGAAAGTTATCTACATTTACAGAGAACAAAATCCTATATGTAGTCAACCTTAAATATTTGACATAGATACAAAAACAGTTAGCAAAACGGTTAGAAATAATATATGAATTTAGGAAAGTTGCAGGATACAAACTCAACACTCAAAAATTAGTTTTATTTCTATACACTGACAATGAATGATCCAGAAAGGAAATTAAGAAAACAATTACATTTACACTAGCATCAAAAAGAATAAAATAAGAATAAACTTAACTAAGGGGGCACCAGGGTTATACTCTGAAAACTGCAAAATACTGCTAAAAGAAATTAAAGACATAAATAAGTGGAAAGGTATCTCATGTTCATATATTGGAAGACTTAACATTGTTAAGCTGTCAGTGCTGCCCAAGGAGATCTACAAATTCAAAGTAATCCCTATCAAAATTCCAATAATGTTTTTGGCATAAGTAGAAAAAGTTATCCTAAAAGTCATATGTGATCTCAAGGGATCCCAAATAGCTAAAACAATATTGAGAAAGAACAAAGTCGGAGGGCTCACACTTTCTGATATCAGTATCTATTATGCGGGCACCAAGGCCCTTGTCCCACTAAAGGTTCACTAAAAATCGCTGACTTGAAGCAGATTGATTAGTAGGAGAAAAGGCATACAGATTTATTTAATCTGTATACACAGGAGTCTTCAGAATTAAGACATAAAGATACAGGGAAAATTGTCCATTTTTATGCTTACATTCAACAAAGTATGGACAGTCATGTAGAACTATGACTGGGCAAAAAGTCTATGATCTAATGTTAATAGACTGAGTGGGGAAATCCAGCAAAGCCTGTCCATCTAGATTATTTTGGCCTCTGTGAGCATGCATGTCTTCCTTCTGGGTGTGGGGACAGCGTCCTCTTTGGAATGGGGGTCTTAAGACCTACATTCAAACAAGGCATGTCAAATAATTTCTTTATAGCCAATTTTTACATAGACTATTTTTAGGTTTTATGGCTGCCTTTCAGGAAAAGGGGTTCTGGTTTCTACAACCCAGCTTGAAAAAGAGGGATTCTAGTTTCTATGGCCAGCCTTGGGGGAGGATGGGACTGAGAGACAGGAGGGTAGGGGTAGGTCAAATAAAATCTTTTGTTTCTGAGGCTGCCACTGAGGCCTTCATTTTGGTGTATTGTTTTCTGAATTCCAACAACGACAAAGCTACAGTAATTAAAGTAGTGATACTGGCATAAGTATTGACATATAAGCCAATGGAATAGAATAGGAAGTCCAAAAATAAATCCTTGCACATAGAATCAAATAGTTTTCAATGACAATGCCAAGATCATTTAATGGGGGTAAAGCAGTCTTTTCAAAAAGTGGTTCTGGGAAAACTGGGTATTGAAAACTGAAGGGGTGGCCTGCCCCTCCACACCTGTGGGTGTTTCTCGTTAGGTGGAATGAGAGACTTGAGAAGAGAAATAAGACACAGAGACAAAGTATAGAGAAAGAAAAGCGGGACCCAGGGGACCGGCGCTCAGCTTACAGAGGACCCACGCCGGCCCTGGTCTCTGAGTTCCCTTAGTATTTATTGATAATTATCTTTACCATCTTAAAGAAAAGGGAGTAAATCAGCACTAAGACATATAGATAAGGATCTTTGTGACCTGAATAAGTTCAAGGAAAATGCTGTGCCTTGAGATGCATATACAAACATCTCCATAAACCTTTTAGCAGTAATGCTCCAGCAAGTCCCACCTTATTCCTAAAGGCGGTTTTCTCTTTGCTCAGTAAACAAGGCACACAATGGGTTTTACACAGAGATGTTCCATTGCCCAGGGACGGGCAGGAGACAAATGTTTTTCTCTTACTTGAGATTTAAGAGAATGGTGATGACCTTTAACCACAAGCAGCCTTTAGGCACTTGTTTAACAAAGCACATCCTGCACAGCCCAATCAATATCCATTAAACCTTAAATCACCACAGCACATGTCTCTTGCAAGGACAAGGTTGGGGGTAGGGTCACAGATGAACAGCATCTCAAATACAGAACCAAATGGAGTCTCTTAAATCTACTTCTTTCTATATAGACACAGTAACAGGCTGACCTCTCTTTTCCCCACAAAAACCGTGTGAAAGAATGAATTTGGACCCTTGTCTTTCACGATACAAAAAAGTTAACTCAAAAATGTAATACCTAAATGTAAGAGCTAAAACTGCTAAACTCTTAGATGAAAACCTAGGAGAAAGGCTTTGTGACATTAGATGTGGCAATAATTTGGTGAATATAACACTAAAAGTATAGGCAACAACAACAACAAGAAACGAATACATAGGACTACATGAAAATTTATAACTTCTGTGCATCAAGTGACAAGACCAACAGAGTGAAAAGGCAACCTTGGAATGGGAGAAAATATTTGCAAATTACATATTTGACAAATAATTAATATGTAGAATATATTTTCTAAAAGTCTTACAATTCAGCAACAAAAACAACTCAATTTTTTAAATGGGTAAACAATTTCAGTAGATATTTCTTCAAAAGAGATATACAAATGGCCAATAAATACATAAAAAGATATCCAGTATTGCTAGTCATTAGAAAAATGCAAATAAAAACCACTACACACCCATTAGAATAGCTATTATCAAAAACAAGCCAACCAACAAACTTAAAACCAGAAAATAGCATGTGTTAATAAGGATGTAGAGAAATTGGGGTTCAGAGAACCTCCACTCCTCAGCATGAACAGTACAGCGTAGGTTGAACACTAGAAGTAAAGTACAGAAATAATTTGACTGATTGGTTACAGCTAGCTGTTTGCTTCATTTGGACATGTTTCTGAACAGTTGGCTGCCTGTAACTAGCTGAAACTATTTGTGATTGTCTAAGACTCTGCTATCCATTACAAAAAATAAACTCTGAAGTTAAGTTTCAGTTTGTTCATGTACTGAGTTAGGTTGTAGTTCATGACCTCCTGCTTACTTAGTTTAATGTGGTTGAGAATCTCAGGCTCTGTCTTGTAGATAGGTGCTGATTAATTCAGGGACTGTAAAATAAGCATTTTAAAAATGATTGAATGTATTTCTCTGCATTGCTGTGAGGTAGCATAGAACACATGGAAGGTTGTTGGGACAAACATACTGAAAATAGAACTCTGTATCTTTAGCTTCAGACATTACACGGATCACAGAGTGGTCAGAAATAGGATACGCTATTTTGAATTTAAGAGATACCTTAAGTAACAGGTAAAAACAATTTTTTGACTTTTCTGAAAATCAGCCTGGTTGTTTTTCTTTTAATTCATTCTTTAAATAATTACTCAGAAATAAGACTTAAATGGTGAAAATGGATACTCGTGTATCTTTCTGAAATATATTTAATTTACACTTTTTTCTACTAAGATGTCCAAAGTACTTTATAACATTATCAAAATGTTTCATCAAATGCCATTTTGGAGAGAATAGGACATCTTTCAGTGGGAAATAGATGACTGAGAAGTAAAATAATGTCTACCGGATTACAAAACAAATTAGAAGTGGAGACCTTAAAGGAAAAAAGAAATGTTATCACATTCTCAAATGGAACATGCTTTATGCCATTTAAGTAGTGCTGAATAGCTCTTTTTGCTGCAAATCATTCTTTCTTCCAGTTTTTTATTCTACCTGAAATTCTGCCAATTAGAGATTCATTTTCAATAACAATTCAGTATGAAATAGGAATTAACTCTGGGACTCAGGCTGTACATCGTTCACATATTTGTATGATTTAGTTGAATCGTATTTCTCTCTCTTTTGCTTTAACTAAGTGAGCTAAACTGTATTGAAGAAAGTGATAGAGGGTGATGAAAGGGGAGTAGAGAGGAGAGAGATAATTGGAAAAGACTAGGATATTTATAATGATATTATCGGGCTTCCCTACTCTAAGGCAGTGGTATGCGTCCTGGTTGCATATTAAAACTGCCTAGGGAACTATTTTAAAAGGAAACAAAACAAACTCAAACAAGCAAGCAAAGATCAATGCCTGAGCTCCTCATCCCCTAAGGACAATTATATCTGAATCTTTGTCAGGGGCAGGGTATTTAATTTTTTCTTTTGAAGGCTCACAAGGTGATTTTAATTGAACAACTGAGACTGAGAACTACTCTCTCAATCCTGATGCGCCAGTCATACCTCATACCAATTAAAGTAGAGTATCTGGAATGAGAGAGCTAGGCATTGGTATTTTTTTAAAAGATCCCCAGATAATTCTAATGTGCAGGAATGTTTAGGAACCACTGCTCTTGAACTTACATCAGGATAATCTAGAAGACTTATTTAAACACAGATTGCTAGGCTCCACCCCCAGAGTTTCTGATTCTGCTGGCAGGGTAATTTGCATTTCTAACAAGTTCCCAGGTGAAGCTGATAATACAAGTGTGGGAACCATTCCATAGGATCACTTTGCTAAACTCCTTAGCCTTAGGTGCTAAAATTAAAGTTATGCATATCCTACCTAGCAGTTTATGTGCTCACTAAATTTGTTACAGAATTCATGTTTTAATGCAACAGGAGACATGGATAAGAATGTTTCTTAGCAGTATTATTTTCAATGACTCCAACCAGGAAACAATCCAAGTATCTACCAGCAAAAGAATAAAAACAATTTGTTCAGACAATAAAATGACATATAGCAATAACAATGAATAAATATATCTATACACAGTATGGATGATTCTACATTTTATTTTATTTTATGTATTTATTTTTGAGAAAGAGCCTGACTCTATTGCCCAGTCTGGAGTGCAGTGGCACCATCTCGGCTCACTGCAACCTCTGCCTCCCAAGTTCAAGCAATTCTCCTGTCTCAGCCTCCTGATTAGCTGGGATTATAGGCATGCACCACCACATCCAGCTAATTGTTTTGTATTTTTAGTGCAAATAGGCTTTCACCATGTTGGTCAGGCTGGTGTTGAATGCCTGACCTCATGGGATCCACTGCCTTGGCCTCCCAAAGTGCTGGGATTACAGGCATGAGCCACCACACCCAGCCTACACAGTATGGATGATTATTTAAAACATAATATGAAACAGAAAAAGCCAGACACATACACAAAATACAATATGATTTCACTTATATACATTTTAAGTAAAATGAGCAAGACTAAACTATATTGGTTAGGAATTCATACTTCAGGGTAAATCTAGTTTAAAAATTAAGTAATTTCCCTTAATATGAGTAGTGGTTTCCTTTCAGGGGTGAGAAAATATTGCTATTGGGAAATGCCTCATAGGGTCTTTGAGGTAATAAGAGTATTCCATGTCTTTACCCACGAGGTTGTTATATAGATGTTTTCTTTACAATAATTGAAATAGACTTGTTTTACATATGTTTCTATATGTCTATAATATTTCACCATAAAATAACCAAACATAAAACAATAAAATTAGGAAGGCCAAGTAACTAGATTACAAAGAATCAAACACTAACTTCAAAGCTGACATCGGATGAATCTCAAGTGGTCTATATTAAGGGAAATGTTATGTTTGAAGTTGGTTCTATGAAGTAAATGGGGAACATTTTAATTATTTTGTTTGGAAAACTAGAGGAAAACCATTTTCAATTATTTTGATCTTTTGTGAGAAAATGGTGATAAGTGGGGCCTTGTTTGTAAGGTGTACTGGTTTGTACATATTGTTCCAGTATAATTATTAATAGTGTCCTCTCATTGTCAGAGGTTCTCATTTAGACAATAAGTTATAAGTTTTATTGGAAAGAAATATTTTTTTCCAATGATGAATTTTAGTCTGTACAATAATTTCCAACTGAGTGAATGCAGAATGGCTTCTTCATATGTTTATGGTTTTGAAAAAATATGCATTTCCAAAGCCATAGCATTTCATTTGTATCACAAACTTTTTTTTCCTATCTCTTGATCTAAAAGATTTTGCCTAATGTAATGGTTCTGCTGAAATTAATCACTTTGTATGCTTATACTCACCCTGTCAAAAAAGAAGCTGATTTCTTAAGAACAATGAACAAAGGACATAAATTTATGCCCAGACCCCAAAATAATAATTAATAGTCTACAGCCAATGCCCCCTGCTTTTAAATCTAAATGTTATTTGCAGAAGTAATTCTCATCATCAGTGAAAATTGAAATCATGCAAGAGAACTGCAAGGAGACTAGAAAGGGGTTGAGAAGCGAGATGAGATGTCAACGCACAAAAAGAAATAAAAATCAGTGCTAAGTTTCTTCTAACTTAAACTTTCTAAGTAAAATCTCCAAGTACAACATTGGGAACATCAAAGTGTTCCCACATAGTCACATCCCCCTCTTTTCCAACCCACTCTTGAAAAGGAAAAAGCTAAAGCCTTCAGATCAGATTGAAATAACTCAGCAAAATTTATTAATACTCACCTAATTCTTAGGCCCTCAGGATAAACTCCTGTTGACGTCAGCAGGAGCTTTCTCTTGCAGACAGTTGTGAATTCATCCCAATAGGTTTCATCTGGGTTATTTAGAGCTCTGCAATTTTAGGATAGAGCTTCAAAGACCTGACCTACCACTGCTGAGAAATTGGCATTGAGAACTTGAACCCTCAGATGCAATGACTCCCTCCTGGTGGTGAAAGATACTGCTTGAATTTTGTATCTGTAATGGGAAAATAGTACAAAAGTTCACTTGACTCTAGAGGCTGCTCATTTGTGGCCATTGTCCAGTTAAGATTGTGAGCACCGACCAATAGAAATGATGTTTCTGATTAAAGAGCCAAGAGTCCATTTATGCACATACAAGCTGTGTTTGCATGTACAGACTGATTTGAGGAGGGAGAGTAAGTTAACTTCAGACAGATCTTTTTTTTTTTTTTTTTTTTTTTTTTTCAGACAGGGTCTCACTCTGACTCCCAGGCTGGAGTGCAGTGGTGCAATCTCGGCTCACTGCAGCCTTCGCCTCCTCAGCCTCCCGAGTAGCTGGGATTATAGGCATGTGCCATCATGCCCAGCTAATTTTGTATTTTTAGTAGAGACAGGGTTGCACCATGTTGGCCAGGATGGTCTTGAACTCCTGACCTCAGATGATCCACCTGCCTCGGCCTCCCAAAGTGCTGGGATTACAGGTGTGAGCCAGTGCGCTTGGCCTAGACAGACCTTTTTGTAAAATAATATATCAGCCCAGGATCAAGTGGCAAGGAAGAAAAGCCTGTTTAAGCTAGCTTGAGTTAAGGGGAATTTATTTTAGGCTAAAGCAGCCTCACCAGCATTTAAGGATGAGAAATGAAATAAAGCCAAGCCACATGGGGACAGACACTAGGACAGAAAAATCAGTTATAAGTTTATTCTTTCTGTGCTTCTAAAGCGTGAGGTATCCTCCTCACCTTGCCTCCTTTCTTCTCTTGTTTGGCTTCACGTGGTTCCACATTCCTCTACTTGCCGTGATATTTTCCTTTTCAATTCAATCATCCACTATCGTCTAACACATGGTCCCTGTGCCTTCAAGGGCAACTTCTTCAAGAGAAAGAATTGAACTAGTTCAACCCAGTCTATGCACTGTTGCTTCTTATGTTGGCATTCAGCGTAAGCTGACTCAGCTAGTGGTGAGGAGTTGCTTCCTACAGAGGGGCTGTGAGTGGGGTCCATTCTCAGAAAGGCAGAATAGACTGGGTGGGTTCTCCCAAAATGTGTACTATAATACATTAATACACATTATTTAAACGTACTATACCCTGGATGGAACCGTGTCTACATGCCCAAAGTGCTGGCCCTTCTTTCCTTGTCTTCCAGGTCAATATGAAATTGAAGAAAGTGATAACCCACAAATGACAATTGTTATTTCAAATGACAATGTGAAAGATTCAGTTACAGTCTTCAGTGTCCTGCAATGGAAATATATTCACACACACACACACACCCGCACGCACACACACATAGAAATGATGTTTTCAAAGTCCAAGACTTTCTTTCCTCAAAAGGCCTCTTGCCATTCCCTTAATGAAGACTCATGCATTTCTAACACGTTTCTGTTTAATGTTCACCCTCTACATCTAAAGTGAAGAGTTGTTTTTAATATTACTTTAATAATAAAAATATAGTTTAATTTTCCTAGCAAATGCCAAGATTTTCAAAAGATGATACACTTAGGTACTGCTGAGCCTCTCAGAATAAATTTTAAGAACCAATGGAGTAAAATCTTAATCAAGCTTTTGTTGTCTTAATTTTCTATTGTTTTGGTCTCATCTTTTAGCTAATTTGTTCCCCCAAGTTAGACTATCTGATGTATTTTCTCTTAAAAGGAAAACAAGTATAAGTTATTTGTTTCAATCCTTTCAAAGTGAGTTTTTGCAAAACTTACATATTGCAATCTACTATTCCTGCAAGAAGATTGCAAAGGGCATATCTAACCCATTTCCAGCAATAATAAACTACTTTTTATGTGACATATTTTTTGGTGATAATATGCAGAATGTGAAAGCTTGGGGTGCTTTTATCAATATCTTAATGTACACAACTCCCTTTTAAGTTTTTTTGATTTTTCAAGTTTTAATTTTCATCATTTAGGGGTGGTAATGAAACTTAATATAGATATTTATTTATTTACTTTTAATTAACTTGACTTATACCTCAAAACTTATGATCTGGGATGAGGGAGGAAGGTGGCAAGATCTTTCAGTTATTAATCTCTAGCCAGGAGATGTTACCTGTGGCCAGGCTCTGCTAACTGAGCTCTGGCCATGAACGTAGGTTGCCCTTCTATTAGTAACTGTGCCCACTGTTTCTCCTAGCTAAGTCATAGTATACCTGTGCTATGGTTTGAACGTCCCCACTAAAACTCATATTGAAATGTAGTTTCAATTTTAACTGTATTAAGAGATGGAACCTTTAAGAAGTGATTAGGCTATGAGGGGGTCTGTCTTCATGAAAAGATTCATACTATTATCGCAGGAGTAGGTTAGTTATGGCAGCAGTGGGTTCCTGATGAAAGGAGTGAGTTCAGCCTGATTTTTTCTCTCACATGCATGTGTGTGCTTTCTCACTGTGTGATGACTTCTGCTGTGTTTTGACACAGACGGCATCACACACACACTGAGAAAGCACCAGGAGCAGCCCCTTGATCTTGGACTTCCCAGCCTCCATAACTGTAAGCCAAATAAACTTCTGTTGTTTGTAAGTTACTGTCCGTGGTATTCTGTTATAGCAGTAGGAAGTGGACTAAGACAACCAGTCACTTGATGGATATCTCTGAGAGATAACACTGGCAGAGATGCCAAGTGGTAAAGGTGGTTACCTTTTGGAGTAGGAAGCAGGCTGATTACTGTGGCTTTATTCACTATTTTATTGATTCAACCATTCAACCGATTAAGCAAGTATTTTTTTAGCAAGTGTTTATTGAACTGCTACTATATCCCAAGTACTCTGATAGGACGTGGAATAAATAAGTAAACAAAGGAGATATGATCCCTGCATAAGCTCAGTGGGGAATACAGTCACATAGATAATTTTTCTGTGAAGGGTTACAAGGAGCTGTGAGAGAGTATAGGGAGATGGAATAATTGAGATTGTGGATCAAAGAATGCCTTTGTATGTAGAAACAGCATTTAGGCAAAGAAATGAATGTTACATAGGAGGTAATCAGGTAGTAAGGTTATGAGACAGGGAGGAAAATTTTGTATTTGAGGAACAGAAAGTCAAAGCACCTAGCCCATAGAAAATACTAGCTAAAATGGCTCAAAATAAGACCGGGGCTGTGGACACAGGTCAAAATATCCTGGGCTCATAATCAATATTAGCCTTTGGGGCTTGATCCTAAGTACAATGGAAAACCATCCATGTGTTCAGAGCCATGGGTGAAATTATCTCATTAATTTAAAAAATAATGTTGAAATGGAATGGAAAGGATGAGAGATCAAAAGTAAACAGACATTCAGTAAAGTGACTTTAAATTAGAGTGGAGGCAGTGGAAATAAGCAAAGTGGGTTGATTCAAGATATCTTGAGAAGAAATATCCAATCTAACAGCAAGTTCATTTATGGGCATTCAGGTAATAAGAGTGAGCCCCATGATTTGGAATTAAGCAGTTGAGTCCCCTTTGCTAAGATGGGGAAGACTGAAGAAAAAGGGTGCCGTGAACTGGATTTTGTCCTCCTTTCCAAAATATTATATGTTGAAACCTGAACATCCAGTATGACTGTATTTGGAGAAAGGCCTGCCAAGGTGTGATACAAGTTAAATGAAGTCACAAGAGTGGGGGCCTAATCCCATAGGACCAGTGCCCTTACAAGAAGACTTGAGAGATCAATCTCTTTCTCTTCCATGTGAGGACACAGCAAGAAGGTAACTGATTGCCTGCAAGCCAGAAAAAGAACCCTCATTGAATCCAAATTAGCTGGACCTTGGTCTTGGACTTCAGGCCTCTCAAAACTGTGAGAAATAAATTTCTGTGGTTGAAGTCACTCAGCCTGTAGTATTTTGTTATTGTAGCCCTAGCTGATTAAGACAGAGGGGCTTTGGAGGATGTTTAGAGTTTGAAACGTATGTGGACTAATTGACATAATGGGTCTGGAACTCCGAGTGCAGTCAAGGTGGCAAATCAAAATCTAGAATTTATTAGCATTTAAAAGACATTTGAAGTTACAAGTGAATGAGATTATCTAAAGCAAATGTGTAGATAAAGAGCAAGAACCAAATCCTGAGGACTCCTTCCATATAGAATTTGCTACTAGAAAAGTAGCCAGACAAATAATTGAGAAGGTGAGAGATTTATTTTCGGGAGTTTGTGGTGTTCGGGAAGTCAAGACAAGAAAGCGGAAGACCACGAGTCAAATATGCTGAATATTACTGAAAAGATAAATAAGAGGAAGATAAACAAGCTTCCAGTAGATTTGGCAATATGAGAGTGGTGAACTATGGGAAAACAGTGTTTGTGTAGTGGTAAAGTAGAACCATATTTGAGTGGGTCAAAGACTAAATCAAAGGTAAAGAAGGGGAGGCATATTTTAGAGACGTGTGTGCGCATTTGTGATATTTGACGGTTGCAGGAAGCAAAGTAATAGGAAGGTAATTGAATCTAATAGGTGCTAATGACTCCCCTGGTTCTGGCCTAGGATGAGTCACAGTTGCTCCTTAGGCAATGAACATGCCTCTGTACCTAGTAGTCTATAAATGGTACAACAAGTTTCTCACTACCACCTTTTACAGAAAAATTACTTCTGAAATACTCATTTTAGGGTTAGGTTTTCAAAAAAGCACTTCGTAGCTGTGGCCAGGGTTGTCTACATTTTCATTTCTTTGAAAATGGAATCCTTTGATAGATGACAGTCTTTCCAGGAATTTACCAGTGGCCCCGAATCCCACCTACTTTATTTGGGTTTGTTACTTACTTTCAGACTCTCAGAACAGCCCACCTGCCTCTCTACCTCTCTGTCTCTTACAGCTTGCAGAATTTCTGTGGATTTTATAATCACCTTCAGGGACTTGTTTTCTGCATACTCTAAACCTCTATGATGACAACTTGACTTCCTAAATTATGTCTCATTAGTTGGCATTTGCCCTCTTTTGGCCACCTGGCATCGATGCCATTTATAGGCTATATGTATAGTGGTTAAGAGCTCAACCCCTGTGGAATAAGAGATGTGGAGGTGAAGACCATTCATACTACCTAACAGCTATGAGTCCTTGGTCATATTTAGTTCTCTAAGCCCAGGATCCTTTTCCTGGAAGAAGGAGATAATATCCCTACTTTTTGGGTTGCTGAAAAGACAAAATGAAATATTGTCCATGAATATTTTAAGCCTATTGAAGTCTAATTAATAAAAATGATTTTTAAAACTGTTTTCCTTACTTCTTCATTTTAGAAATTAATAACTTTAAGCAGTCTATAACACTAAACAACAGTCTGCCCTTTGATTGTTCTGTGGCTTAACTCTTTTTGTCTGTTTGTTCGTCTGTTTTTGCAAATAGGAGAAAAGAAGCTTTACACATAGCTCATTGGTCATTTAGTTAGTTAATCCATGTGGCATTTCTGTACTGAAGAAAAATCACATTCCCTGAAATACAGTACAGGGAAGAGCACTGATGAAAGAATAAGTGCTATGATCAAGTCCTCCCAGAAACTCAGAAATAAGTGCCACATTGTATCTTTGCCTCCTTCCCACTACTTCCAGACTCACTACCTCACTCTAGTACTAAGTCAGTACGAGGAGAGCTCTGTCCAATAGCAACATAATGCAAGCCACATCTATGATTTTAAATTATCTAGTAGTCACATTTTTAAATAAATCATTTTATATTCCCTTTATTCACTATATTGTTTTATTTTTATCAGCTTTATTGAGACAATTGTCATATAATTTATTTAAAGTGTACAATTTAATGGTTTCTGTATGTTTGCAGAGTTGTACAACTATCACTACAGTCAATTTTAGAACATTTTTATTATTCCAAAAAGGAACTCTTTGCCATTTAGCAGTCATTCCCCACTTACCTCCCAACGTCTTGCCCAGCCCTAGGCAATCACGAATCTATTTTCTGTCTCTACAGATTTGCCTATTCTCCTATTTTGAGCATTCTCTTTTGTAGTTCCCAGGTAGTCAATGGCAGCATGTAGCCTTTTGAATATAGCTACTTTAACTAGCACAATGCATTGGTGATTTATGAGTGTAGTGGTGAGTAACAGTAGTGCTCCTTTATTAAGAAGTATTCCACTGTATAGATACATTACAGTTACATAATCATCTGTTGATGGATATTTGGTTATTTTCAGTTCAGATGGTCATGAATAAAGTTGCTATAGACGTTCTTGTACAAGTTTTAATGTAAACACAACTTGTAATTCTTGTTAGGTAAATACCTAGAGTAAGTATTTACCTAACTTGGTGGCTCATAAGGAAATTATTGTATTTAACTTCATGAGGAATTGTCAAACTGTTTTCCAAAATGGCTCTACCATGTTAAAGTTGCACCCGTAGGGTACAAAAGTTCCAGTTGCTTCTCATTATTGCCAGCAGTTGGTATGGTCAGTTTTCATTTGTTTGCCATTTTAATAGGTATGTAGGGATATAGCCACATTTTTAAATGTTAAAAAAAGATGAAATTATTTTTTATATTTTATTTAACCCAGTGTTTCCAAAATAGTATCATTCCCACGTGTACTCTTGAGATAGCACATGATCAAAGCAAATGGATAGTTTCATATGGTATATATGGTACTTAGTGTGATAGTACTGAACTAAACTTAGGACGGTCATGTCTATACTGAATCGAGACCTGGTATCTAGTTGAATTTTTCTCTTTTCATTGAGTTTTATCAGTGTCGAGGACACTCTATTTTGAGTAGCTGCTTTCAGCCCATAGGATCAGTTTATAGTCCAGATAAAGAAAGACACTGAATAATAGCAGGGGTCTGCCTAGCAGGTGTCTAAGTTCTATCACTGAGAGCAGAAATCATATTTCTGCCTTACAGTCAGTCTCAGATTCAGTGGTGAAAGTAGAGGAAAACCTCAAGGCAGTTCATATAAAGCAAAGGTTAAGAAGAACACAGTGAGGAGAGAAGACCTAGGGGTCAGTCCAGTGTTCAGGCCAAAAAAGGAAGGACTGAGAGAGACATTTGGAGTGAGGGAAAGGGGGAAGCATTGCTCAAGTTTAGAAAGCAAATATGCCATCAGAGAGAGAGAGAGCAAGCCAGCCCCCTCAGAAGACCAGGAGACAGTCTCAGCAGATGAGTCATCCAAGCCAGAAGCAAAGTTTGAACAGAGATGTTAGTGATCAGGGGCTGGAAGAATCTGAAAAGAAGCCAGACTTCTTATCCTATTCTTGGTTCCATTCCTAGGACTCACAAAGACCCACTTGTACATGTTGTTACACCAAAGATCTCTTCTTGAGAGGGCCTTGACAAAGACACTGAAAAACCACACCAGTTCTCAAGACCAAAGGGTATAGGAGTAAAAATTAGTTGGAAGTTCATCTGAAATAAAGGGAGATAGTAGGCCATGCATAGACAACAGCATTAAAATGTGTACTACAAAAGCCATTTTTATAGATTTCAATGATAGACCTACTACCAGAAAGGCAGCTGAGCAGGGCTACCATAATGCTTCTGCTGCAGTTCAAGTTATGACTCGTCCAACTGGATCATAAGAGAGCAAAGCCTGTTGGAGAGAGAGGATGCTTAGGGTAACCATATAATTTATTGAGACTGCAAGGAGTTGCTAACAATGGGACACCAGATAATAGACATAATTTGTAATGGTCCTGGGCAAATTAGAGCAAACAGTTACCCTAGGATGTTTTATCACTGTGATGGACTGAATTCATCCCCCGAAAACTCATGTATTGAAGCCCTACCACTCAGTGTGAATATATTTGGGGACAGAGCTTTTTAAAAATGGTAATTAAGATTAAACGAGTTCATAAAGGTAGAAATTCTTAAGGGTGGGATTGTAATCCAATAGAACTGGTGTCCTTATAAGGAAAGGAAGAGAGACCAGAGATCTTCCTCTCCATATGTGACAAAGAACAGGCTTTGTGGTGACACAGTGAAAAGGCAGCTGTCCACAAGTTGGGAAGAGAGGCTTCACCAGAAACCAACTCTGACAGCACCTTGATCTTTAACTTTCAGCTTCCAGAAATGTGAGAAAATACATTGTTGTTTAGAGCTCCCATTCTGTACATTCTGTTATGGCAGACCAAGACTAAGCTGACTAAGACAATCACAAAATCAAAATCTTCATTTCTTTGACTAGAGCTACAAACTAAGTAGAACAAATGTGAATCAGGCTAATTTTGCTGACTGCTGCCTTACATGTCCTAATTTCAGAGGAATACCACTGAAGTGGCTCTAGAATTGGAATGAAAACATCTTGAAGATCTGTTTCTAAATAAGGCATTCTGTTTGTGTTTAGGTGGGGCTTCTCTTAAAAATAAAAATCCAAGCAATATCAAACATTCTGAGCATAGAGTTATGGCTATTCAGTCCAAAGCTATGCACAGAAAGAGTCAGGATTTGAAAGGCAACACAGAGGGAGAACGGTGGTAAACTGCTTTGACTTCGTTCAAATCAAAGCCCACCTCTTTTGAAAGTGGAAAGGCCGTGTATTTCTGTTTCGATAACAACATTTATTCCTCTAGCATTTGTTATGTATGTCCTCTGTGCCAAACATCATACTAGGTAGAAGGGATGTAGAATGAGAAAGATATATCCTCTCTGTTTAAATCCATTCAGGTACACTCATATGATAGAATATCATAATGTTATTTAAAACAATTTATTGACATGGTAAAATGTTTATGATGGTGTTAAATATATTAAAAAGCAAGCTTCAGACCAATGTGTATACTATTTTGAGTGTGTAAATGTTTATAAAACTCTAAATATTATAAATTTAAATGTATACATTGAAAGTTTCTGCTAGCATACACACAAGTCTGTTACTGATTATATCTGGAGTGTAATATTGGGACTGGAAGTAGGGAGGAGAGATTGACTTAATTTCACTAAATACCATTTATAAGTGGTCCCTGACAGGGTTAATTATTTCAGTCTAATTACAAAGGAGATGAGTAAAAATAAGTGAAATAAAGCATTCCAGGTGCTATAATATAAATAAACACAGAGTTAGACCAGGCTATAAAGAAGGGAGTGTTCATTTTCATATGGAATGATCAGAAATAACTTTTTAAGGGGAAGTAATTCATGAGCTAAGTTTTGAAAAGTGGATGATTACAAAGGGAGCAAGGAAGCCAAACATCTCAAGGAAGAGACAACTACAGCTATGAAACATTTTAGAATGTTTAGAATGATCTGCAAGTGGTCCTCTATACCTACTGTAGTCAGCCAAATATCTGGGGCACAATGCAGGGATTATGCCCCAATCTCATCAACTTCATCCATGGCAGAGTTGATGAGAGAGGTAATCATAAGCAAATCTAAAATGTAGTGAACATGTTGAGATGGGCAGATCACCTGAGGTCAGGAGTTTGAGACCAGCCTGGCCAACATGGTGAAACCCCATCTTTACTAAAAATACAAAAATTAGCTGGGCGTGGTGGTGCATGCCTGTAATCCCAGTCACTTGGGAGGCTGAGGCAGGAGAATCACTTGAATGTGGGAGGCGGAGGTTACAGTCAGCCAAGATCACCCCACTGTACTCTAGCCTAGGTGACAGAGTGAGACTCTGCCCAAAAAAAAAAAAGAGAGAGAGAAAAGGAAGGAAGGAGGGAAGGAAGGAAGGAAGGAAGGAAGGAAGGAAGGAAGGAAGGAAGGAAGGGAAGTTTGAATAGGAAACAGTATGAAATAGTACAGGAAAGATCAGCCATCAGAGACCTGGGAAGAGATTTAACTATTATGAGATCATGGTTACCTCTCACAGTGTTTAGTGAGTTGAAGAATGACAGACATCTTGGGCAATGTTGGTAAACGACAGTGCCACAAGGTAGTTGATCACATTGGGAGCTTAAGTCTGAGGTAGCCTGAGACACAAAATGAGATATTAAGTTGCCTTTAAGTCATATGTAGACTGGGAGTTGGTTAGTCATCATTCTCAGGCTTGGAACGGAACTTTGCATAGGAAGTTGCTGGGGAGGAGGTTGACCTTCAGCTCAAACCTCTGCAGCCCAAGTGAGTGGGCCTGTTACAGCTTCATAGCAGGCAACAAAGAAGCTTCGAGCATCTGGGGGAAAGGGCCCCGATGGCCGCAAGGCTAGAAGCAGCCAGGGTAAAAGAGCCCTTTTATAAATGTCTTTTGAATTGTCTTTTGAATAAAATAATTGTCTTTTGAGAGTTTCACAGATAATTAAAAACTTCTCCCCTGTAAGGACATTTCTAGGGATGAACATCTAAATATTTTCATGTCTGGTTCTATTCAGAGCTATTATTCCCTGTAAATGGCCCCTGGTGTGCTTATTCAAATGTCCTGTTGAATTCACTTTTGCTTTAAAGGTTAAGAACTAGGCTTTGGCATCAGGTCGATCTGGGCTCAGATCCTGGGTTTGTCACTTGGTTAGGTTATGGGATTTATCCAAGCCTTCACTGTACTACCACAAATTGAAGAGAGTATGTGAATTACCTCCTGAGTGTTATTTAGAAGTTCCGTTGAGAGATAGTATTTAAAGGCCTTAGCATAAAGTCATGCAGAAAGTAAGGACCTTAAAGGGGAAATAAAGCTAGATTTATTTTATTATTATTTTAAGAATTTATCATTTCATAATTGTATCTGACAAGTTTTGCTCTTCCATAAACTCAATGTAATTTTTTTCAGGTGCTCTAAAGATAATCCTGAATTTTAATAAATATTACTTATGGTAAGCTGTCTGAAATCCTTTTGGCTATAAATATTATTTTTTATCAAATAACAAAACACTAAATGGATATAGAAAATCTTCTATTTTCTATGACTCTATACTCAAAATATAGTGAATTTTTATATTATGCTGACATTAGATGTATTTGAAATATCACTGTGATGATTTGTCTCAATATAGTAGAAAAAGCTAGTTTCACTTTGAGGTTAGATAGGCTGGCTCTGATTCCTGAAACTGCTACTTATTAATTTTATGGCCTCATGCAAGAGACTCCGAACTAATAAGCGCTAAGTTATATTGGGCATTTAGTACACACTAGTGCATTCTTAACTTGATTCTTATAATACACACCTGAAATAAGTACTAATAATTCCATTTTATGAGCATTAAATGCAGAAGGGGATAGAAACAAACATGATTTGCCCAACATTGCCAGTAGGGAATGCATTTGAACCCAGGTCTGTGAGGATGTGAACCCAGATTTGTGAGACTATAAAACTCCTACTCTTCACTCTAAGTTATGTGCTGTGGCAACCTTTCTCTCAGTAAAATGAAACTAAGGAAACTTATTTTGAAGAGTTATTGTGAAGACTGGTGATAACCTATGTCATTTTCACGTGGTAAATATTCCATAAATGTCAGTGATTTTTAAATTCTCATTCATGTGAACCATAGTAATTTAAAATGGAAAAAAACTGATATTTTGAAACTTATATTCATAGATTTCCAAATTATCTGGCAATAAAACACATAACATGGACAGAATCAGTACTAAGAAACTGCAAGAATGTCATATGCAGTGAAGCTTCTGGTTTTCAATAGGAAAAAACTGGTAGAACCACCATTTAGGTATTTACAAATAATGGGCAGTATCTAATGTTCAGATTTCTACCAAATGGCCAATTTTACCCAATGTTTGTGGGTATGTGTGTGAAATATAGAATACTTCCCAGTTCAGTTAGAATTTTAATCAACAAAGAATTTGTGTTCTTTTAAAAATGCCTTTTTATTCAATAAAAAATCAAAGTATGTTCTCAATGTTTTGTTAAATTCAGTACTCCCTGCATGACCTGCCCTCTAACTGACCATTTTATTCTTCTTTTTGTCTTAATTTTTACCAATTCTCCTTTAGTGAACTCAAAGAGCACTTTACATGAAAGCAAAGAACATAACATTTTCAAACACATCAAACTATGCCAAATAAGATGCAATCTGTTATACATATTTCAAATGGCAAGTAACTATTAGGATTGCTGTGTTTGACTTCAGAAATTGAAAAGAAATAACTAAACTGATATATTTTATCTTACACCAAATAGTTCAAAGAACTGTGATGATAAATAAGCCATTCCCCAAACTCTAAGTCTTCAGGTTGAATCACTGTTAAATTATCCAAACTAATAGAGAGGAGCAGAGGTGTAGGGCATTGGACGAGTTCAGTCCACTTCACGGCTGCTGCTACCACTCCATCAGAGCTGGCCTCTCATGGCCAATACCTAGCCTTTCCATTGAGAATCCTGTCTCTTCAGCCCTACCTCTATTGGCCTGTTCCACCCACAGACTTTCCCATGAGACAAATAAAAAAACAAGCCTTATTTAAAGTACATCTTGCTCAAGGAGTGAAATAAGTTAAGCCTCAATTCATGTATAATTTTGGACTTAATTTACCCCCATCAATCAAAGATATGTATTCTCCTTGATGACTACTCAACATACTACTAGTAGAAAACATAATATTTACGTGAAGTTAGTAAAAGGCGAAAGATTTATGCGATCTGAAGAGAAGTCAACTTCTATTTTAAGTTATACCAAAAGGTTCTTGTACCCTCCAGAAGTACCTTCCCTTCTTTATCCTTCCTTCCTTCTCCCTTCCCCCTTTTTCTCTTTCTGAAATATGGGCATGAATCTACTTTACAAAGAATAAAAAAATCTTGAAATATTATTTTTTATTGTATAAAACCAATACACCAAATATTTGTTCATTGCTTTAAAAATGTTCTTTCTTCCTTTCCTCCCTCCTTTTTCCTTTCTTCTTTTTCCCTTTCCCCTCTTTCTTTTTCCCATTTCTTCTTTCTTACCCTTTCTGCCTGTCTTCCTGTCTGCACTTTATTATGTGTGTAGTGTGAAATGCTACATAAACATAATAAATGATAAGGCAAGATCTCATCAGGAAATTTGTAATCCTACTGGCCTATTGACCAGTGAATTTAGCTTATTCAGTAAAACCTGGTCAAGGATACCTTAAAATTGTATTTTAAAGCAATGAACAAATGCTTGGTTTATTGATTTTATCCAGTAAGTAAAATAAAGAATATTTCAAGATTATTTTTCCATTGTAAAGTAGATTCATGCCCATATTTCAGAAAGTGGCATATTCTCAAAAAGTGACAGTTTTCTTCAAATTATAGGGTTCCTGTTAAGGAAACAAGGAAACTAAACAGACAAAATGACTTGCCTCACATAGCTTTTATTAGGCAGTAAAGAGATACTTTAATCAGGGAGAAACTGTTATTTTTCTATTACTTTCATAATGGACATGCTGACATTGAAATGCTGTATTTCTCTCCACTCTAGCTATGCTTTAAGCAGTGTTGAGCTACTGCTTTTGCATCACTAGTACTGAAGGTTATGATTTCATCAGGACATCTTTTATTGCAAAGCAGTCTCAAATGAAATTCGGGGAAATGAGCTAAACCTAAGATGCTGTTGGTTTGCCAAGGCCAATCTTCTGCTCACAAAATTCAAGTGCCACTTGTCTTTGTAATTGCAAGCATAGGGATATATCTTCCCTCATTTAGAAGCACTCACATAGTACTAGATTATTATCAGGAAAGAGAGCATTTGACTCTTAAATGATCACTGATCCATATTAACTGTGCAATTTGTTATATAGTAATTTGGTGAGGGGGTCAAGTAGGAAATAGATTTTGGGTTTCTCTTTATTCAGGTTGACTGCGTAAAAGAGAGTTCAAATCTTACTGTTCCTTCTATAAAGACAAATATACTATGATTTTTTTAAAGGCATACGTCATTTGAATATAAATAAATTATTTCAGTTTTGACCATTTTTTTGGTTTGTTTTTGGTTTTTAGAAAATACTAAGCAGCTTTTAGAGACCATCATGTTATGACTGGCAAGAGGACAGGCATCAAATGGAAAAAGAAAGCAAGTATTCTCAACAAAGAAGACTGACAGTGTATTAGTCCCTTTTCACACCACTATAAAGAACTACCCAACGCTGGGTGATTTATGAAGAAAAGAAGTTTAGTTGATTCACAGCTCCATTGGCTTTGCAGGAAGCATGACTGGGAGACCTCAGGAAACTTACAATCATGGTGGAAGACAAGGCACGGGCCTTCTTCACATGGGGTTGGGAAAGAGAGAGAGAGGGTGCACCAGGGGGAAGTGCCACACACTTTTAAACAACCAGATCTCATGAGAACTCTATCAGGAGACAGCACTAGGGGGATGGTGCTAAACCAGTAGAAACCTCCCCAGTGATCTAATCACCTCCCACTAGGCCCCACTGTCAACACGTGGGGATTCCAATTAGATAGGAGATGTGGGTGGGCCAGACCATATCAGACAGTGAGGGTGGGAGACTGACTTTATATTTAATTTGAGATAAATAATCATGGGCATTGATGTAAGCCAGTGCTTTCACGATGCTAAATTATCTTCTTTACTTTTTGGTTTCTGCTTTCTCTGATGAAGCTGGAGTCGAAAATGGTTACTCTGAAAAAATAATCTAAGCCTTTCTTCAGATGAACTGTAGACAGGCCATTAGAAGTTTTCCTTGAAAAAAGATGTGAAACAAAACAAAAACAAGAAGCAATCTGCAAGAGTTTGACACAAGCCTAGCTAAGAGCATCTTCGCCTTTTTTTTTTCTTTTTAATCTCAGGGAAAAAAAACTGAGTTTTGTTTCATCAATTTAGGATTTTAGAAAAAACATCTAATTAAGATTGGATAAGAGCAGTTAATTAAACAACTTTGGACCACATCTGTATTTGTGAACAACCTTGATTATATCAGTATGCATATATAGTAAGTGGCCTCTGAACATTGTATTTCAAATATAGAAATTAATAAATCCATGTTACTTTAATTAGCAATAATTACATAATATTTAGCAACACTCATTAATACAGTTTTTAAGACTCACATAAAATGTAAGACAATATTGATTGCAAGCCCCATTATTATTTTACAAACCACTAAGACAGAAACTCTGCCAAATAAAATATGACACAAGGCATTAAAAAAAATGTTGTGTTATGTATGAATTTTTCACACAAGCCTCTTATTGCTTGGAAATTACATCCATCTATTTTAAGAATTTTGATAGTTTCTCCTGACTTTTGTTGAGTTGCTTAGCATGAGTCAAGCAATCCCTTTACACATTCCACACAAACAGAATGTAACACAGCATTATATATTCACAAGCATCTTCCTTTCTTTGATCTCATAAAGTACTCGGGTGTTTTGCAAGAAAATATGGAATTTAGGTTGTCCTTACAACAATGAATATTTGCTTCCCTCTCTTCTTTCTCTCTGTTTTTCCACATAAAGAAAAACTTTTGTTTCTACACTGAAATGCCATGTGATCTTTAATGTATTTTAAATAGCTCAACACTACTCGACAAGGGTAGTATTGACTATGATGATAAAGCCAGAAATATGAATACCTATGACCCAGCTCATTCATGTAGGAATGAAAAATATGACATGATTGTTGTCTGGTCAAAAACAACTATAAGCACCATAAATTTTAAGATGCATTCTTATTTTAGAGATTTATAAACATAACTGAAATGTGTCTTAAGATAATGAAAAGATAACTTTTATATTTATAACAGTATATATTCACATAAAGAAAAAGGCATATATTTTATAAGTATACTAATGAGTACTCTGGGAGCTGGGTGTACAAAGGAGAGAGCCACAAAAATGCAGTCTGAGCCACCAGGGGATTTTAGTGTTTGAAGACAAAGTGCCCTAAAGCACTTTTTGCAAACTCAACTCTGTAAAGATATGCCCATATAAAGGGGCAATTGTGTATAAAACAGAGTGCTGATACTTTGCTAAAAATATCAGGCTGAAAAAATATTGAGGCAGAAATCTTGAAAGAAACCGGCAGTATGGGGAAATAATAATTACTTGTTATCAATCAGTAAGGAATAAACAATAGGAACGAGTCTAGTTATCACAGTTCCTTAAGAAATATAGTCTTGAGTAGGGATCAGAAAACTTTGTGAAGGGCCAGATGATAAATAGTTTAAGCTTTGTCAGCCACACACCTTCTCTGTTAGATATTTTTCTTGTTTTTATTTTGACCACTTTTTAAAGTTGTAAAAACCATTCTTAGCTGGGGGCAGCCATATGGTTTGGCTCTGTATCCCCACCCGAACTCACCTTGAATTGTAATAAGCCCCACGTGTCATGGGAGTGACGCGGTGGGAGGTAATTGAATCATGGTGATAGGTTTTTCCTGTGCAATTCTTGTGTTCGTGAAGAAGTCTCACGAGATCTGATGGTTTTATAAAGGGCAGTTCCCCTGCACATGTTTTCTCTCTTGCCTGCTACTATGTAAGAGGAGCCTTTCACCTTCCACCATGATTGTGAGGCCTCCCCGGCCACATGGAACTGTGAGTCCATTAAACCTCTTTTTCTTTATAAATTATCCCGTCTCGGGGATGTCTTTATCAGCAGCGTGAAAGCAGACTAATACAGGCAGTAAGAGGCTGTGGGCTGGCTTTGTCTCTCGGCTTGCGGTTTACAAACCCCTGGTTTGCACTAGTGATTGTCAAATTTTGGCATGCATAAGGGCTTCCTGGAGGGCTTTCTGACACAGATTGCCATTCCCAGAGCTTCTGATTCAGAAGGTCTAGGATGGGGCCTGAAAACTTGCATTTTTAACAAGTTCCTAGTTGATACTGATGCTGTGTATGCAGGAACCACACTTGGAGAATCTCTGGTCTAGAAGTGAAAAGCAGCTTGGAGTAGAGTAGATTTGGATCCTCACCCTGTCACTAACCATCTATGAGAACTCGGGTAGCTGAACTCTACTGAATCTTGGCTTCCTCAGTGGACAGCAACGGGACCTACACAAGTTTAACCTCACGATTAAGATTCACGAGTAAGATCTGTGGAGCACGTAGCACCGTGCTCGGAACACAGTGATTGCTACATACATGTTAACTATTAATCATCCCAGGTGGAAGACCATTTTGAGGAACCCAAATTGGAATAAAGAAAAATTTTTAATTTTACCCTCCATCGATGTATTTGGGGTGAGAAAACATATCAGTGAGAAAGTTAAAAAGAAGGGAAAATGGAAGTAGCAATATAGGCATAATTGAAAAAGGTACCAGGTTATTTTACTTGGGAAAAGGCATGGCATTTTCCTGAAGATGGATTCCTGGGATAAATGGCTAGATTTGTAGCCCATGGGCATGCCTTGTGACGAGCCGTGTACCATGCTGCTCAAGAAGTGAAACAGCTGGGAGGCTCCTCTACACTAGAAGCGTGGGACTCATTTCTAGTGATGGCACATGTGATAAACATCAACAGCTGTTGATGTTTCCTTGTTTTAAAGTCTCAGCCACGCAGAGGGTACTTGAGCAATGCCTCTTGCTACCTGGTGCAGCTGTTAGATAGTTGCGAATGCACTCTCTGGATCTGTTTGGGGTTGATTCCTGCTGGATAATAATGCAACAAAACTAATTTCCCCTTGGACGTAAACAACTCAGCTATCAAAGGCACATTTGGGAGTTGGAATACTATTCACCTCTACCAAGACGCAGATAAAAGGAGCTTCCTTAACTTGGGAAGTTAAGGAAGCTGTCCTCCTCTCGAATGTGCCTGGTACGTAATATATGCTTGTCACTAACAATTGTGGAATTAACAATGCTCCTAGCCCCTAATAAATGGTGCCTATTTGCAGATCACCTTTAAAAGACTCATGGTGAAGCCAGTGATCCATTTGTCTTGCCTTAGGCTATTTCTATCACAAGAATGTCCATCTTCTAAGACAAGCTTTTCCTTATCTAATGATGGATAAGGGAGCTGAGACGTTGGTCAGATAGGCCTGGACATGCATTATGAATCTACAGAAAGAGTTTAGCAAATCATAGAACTTTTCTAAAAATCAGTTTCTTCTGCAGTCTCTAACTGGTTTCATGCTTTACTCTTGCGTTTGTAAAATCCATCATTCAGAGTAAAATTTTGAGAAGCAAATCACATCGCTGCCCACTTAAGACCCCTTCTGTGACTTCAGTAACACTAGAATTTTATACAAACATATCAAAACCCAAAGCCTCAGTATTTGAACTGTGATCTCCAGGATCACCTGGGAGCAGAATTGTAGACTCTTCTACTGACCTTCTGAGGCAGTTATTGTTTTTGAACAAGATCGTTATGTAATTCATATGTGTATTAATGTTTGAGAAACAGTGGCCTATAAGGCCCTTCTAACTTTCCCGTGAGTCTCACTTTATCTTCAGCTACTCAACCTCTCATTCATTACACTGCATGTACTCTTCTTCTGTCCGAGAATGCAAGAGGCTCAGGGCCTTTGCTCTCTGCCTAAAATGTCCAGCTCCAAGATTGGCTCCTGGCCAGTCCCTCCGTATCATTTGAGTTTGAGATTAAAATGTTACTTCCTCAAAAATCACCATCCATCCCTTTGTTTGGTTTTATTTTTGCTTTTCTATTGTATGCCTCCACCTTACCAGAATATAAGAGCTGGAAAAGGTGGGATCTGATCTGTCTTGTTTATTGCTCTGTCACTAGTACATAGAACAGTACCCGATATATAGTCAATAAATAATTTTTAATAAATCAAGAAATTATATTTACCTCTCAAGATTGTTTTGGAGATTCAGTGATAGATTATCTAAGAAACATTAGCACATCTTTGTTGATTACTCAGTGTTAGCTCCCATCCTTTCCCTTCTTCCTCCCTTCTTTGCCTGTATAGTATTGATACACAGTGATGCCTAGGTTGTGTAAGTCATCTCTATGATAATTGGAAACCCTCTATTCCACAGTCTTAAGAAAAAGTCTAGCAGTTCCATTATTCATTGACTTCTCTGAACATCAATTTCATCTGCAATCAATCCCTAACAATTTCTCCATGAGTCAGAAGCACAGTTAAGAAAAGGGATGGTCAAAGAGAGAATAGATTAGAGTACTTAGTCTGCCAGATAGAGATGGAACTGCATCCTTTACCTGCCTCAAGCTGGCCCTGGTTCTTGTAAAGATTGTTCTAACAGGAATATGCAGTGTGAGTGATAATGTAAATACAAATTTGAGTGCTGAGAGTCGTAACCTATGCAGTTCATTTAATTTTCTGAACTTTTGGTTGTGAGAATATGAAACAATTTGTGACAAATATAGGCAATTACCTATCCATGCTAAATAAATATTTAAAATACTTCACTTTTAGTACAATAGAAATAGGAAAATGCTAGAGGTTTAGAATTGAGGGAATGGGAAAAGCCAAAAGATCCATGAAACTTCTGGAGATGAGTGAAGTGGTGCACCTGTGAGAAACAGTTTGGAGGTGACTTTGTAGTAGCAAGAGCTTTGGCTTCAGAGTCAGATGGACACAGGTTGGAATTGTTTAGCAATAGTTAACTGTGAAATATTACTTAACTACTTAGTATCTCTGGCCCTTGGTATTCTAATCTGTAAAAGGTAGAAAATATAAATACTCAGCTCACAGAGCCAGAATAAATGAGATCAGTCAGCCTCTCAGTGCACATGGCAGGCAAAGTACCTGACACAGTCTCTAATCAAGACACATTTGTAATTGTTACAGTTATGGGAAGGTGGGGGGCAGATGGACCCAGCGCTGTCATGTTCGCTCTGTTTCCCCACAACAACCATAACAAATACGCGTACATGTCTTTAGTTTCTTTTGAAACTGAGTCTTGCTGTGTCACCCAGGCTGGAGTGCAGTGGCGCTATCTTGGGTCACTGCAACCTCCGCCTCCTTGGTTCCAGCGACTCTCCTGCCTCAGCCTCCTGGGTAGCTGGGATTACAGGCATGTGCCACAATGTCCACCTAACTTTTGTATAGAGACGGGGTTTCACCATGTTGGTCAGGCTGGTCTCGAACTCCTGACCTCGTGATCCGCCCGTCTTGGCCTCCCAAAGTGCTGGGATTTTCAGGCATGAGCCACCGCGCCCGGCCGTAAATGTCTTTCAGATGCCCCTATCTTTCCTTTTTATACCCTCACACATCCCTCTGTCCTTCTCTACTTCTTTCCTTCTTCTGGAAAAATTTCTCGGACTACTAGTTGCATGGGTCAGAAACAGAAATGGAAATAGTAAAAGAGGGAAGGGGCCAAGCTGACAAAAAAAAAATCATACAAGTTTCTCCTCTTGTATCAGGTTTCATTGCTGTAACCTGATACAATTGGCTTCCTCTGGAAGTGGATCTCACTTAGAACAACTACACATCTGTGAAAGCAATGAAGAAGAATGAGACAAAATGGAGAAAAATTGTATCTACATTGCAACCAGATTTCTGTGCTTGCTATATTAACTGCAAGAGTAATTCTTCTCTTATCTAGCAAACTAAAATGAGGTTAATATTCCACATGATTGTACTTGAAAAATTAAACTATAGTGTAGCAGAGATGGAATAATTTAACCAGCATCAGAAGAAGTATATAATTTATATTATGTAGGACAATGCACATTGAGATTTATTCTAATGAAATGTCTGATTTTTTTTTCTTCTTTCATCTAAGATAGTTCTAATTATGCTGGTGGCAATGTCCAAATTAATTTAACTTTTCTCCTTGAGATTTTGTAACTCTATTTTTGTTTATTAAAATGATAATGAGTAACATAATGAATATCTTCTCTTATTACCACTCCTCATGGACTTTAAATCCTATACAGTTTATTTCTCATTTAGCTGTAGAGCTAGGAGCTATATAAAATATGGCACTTATTATTCTTCCAAGCAGCTGACATAAATATTGGCAAATAATCTGTTCTATAAAGAAATAAATGTGCTGGAATTACCATTAAAAGCAATTTACTTGTAATCTAACCCCCACATTTTCTAAGCAAGTCAAGAAACATAATTGCCCAAATACACAAGTTAGTGATAGAGCCAGGAGTCTAGCTGAGCTCTAGCTCACCTGAACCTTATTCCAAGCTCTTACCATGACACCGTATTGATTCTTTTTACATACATATGTATTATAGCTTGAATGAAAAATACTGAAGACTCCAGGATTTTAAGCTTGAATTCCTGGTAGCTTGCCCCAGGCCTGGGATTGATTCTAAAACCTGCTAAAGTATAAACCAATGATAGTCACTAAATCTCTAAAGAAGAAGAAAAGTGTGCCATGAACAGCTTTATCCAACAAGCAATATTAGTTCCCTGTTGCTACTGTAACAAGTTACCACAAACGTGTGTATTAAAAAAAAATTATTTTTTGACTTTCTCATGGTTAAAAAGCCCAAAATAAGTCTCAGTGGGCTAAAATCGGCCAGATTTTGAAGGTCTATCAGAGAAACCATTCCCTTGGCTCATCTAGCTCTAGAGGCCCCCTGCATTCCTTAGCTTATGGCCTGGCGTGACTCCAGTTTCCTCTTCTGCTGTCACATTTTCTCCTCTGACTCTCATCCTCCTGCCTTCCTCTTATAAGAACCTTATGATTACATCGTGCCCATTTATATGATCCAGGATTATCTCCCCATCACAAGACCTTAAATTTAATTGCAAAAAAAAAAAAAAAACCTTCAGTAATGAAAGATAGCATATTTACAAATGCTAGGGAACATCTTTCAAGAGCCATTATGCTGCCTATCACATAAGAATACTATAAGTCTGTCAATTTTGTACCTTGACCTGAGTCACCCCCTAACAAATACGTGCTGTAATTACTGATGTAGGGAAAAATGGAAGCAGTTCACATGTGTTTCCCCACCTCCATTCATCTGTAATCTCACAATGAAAGAGCTATCTCTAAGAAATGTCACCTAAAGTTTAACCTTAAAGTTAAATCAGCAATTCCCATCTGTAAGTTTTATTTGTCTTTGTCACATTTTCTAGGGTGTTTGAGATTGCTCCTATTCTACTCTGCAAAACCTGGAAAGGATTGGGTATGACTATTCAAAAATGAAGGTCTTCTGTAGACAACTGAGGTGATAGCAAAAAAAAAAAAAAGGGAAAAATGGCTGTCAAAAGAGTTGCAGACTTTCTTAACTATGCACAGCCTGAGTGCCTGCATTACATGGTCAACACTCAGAGGTGTCAAGAAAGAACTCATGTATCCCAAAGCTCACCACACATTCTATATGCAGTATCATTAAAAAAAAATCTTTTAAGCACAAAGAGCTATTCAGGAACTCAACATGAATTTATTAAATGTTGACTTTCTCCCAGACATTGGCCTATATTCTAGGATAAAAAAGTGAATCAGGCATAGTACCTATCTTAAAAGAAGATATTGTTCAATGCAGTGGTTTTTAATGAATTAATCAGCATCACCTGAAAAGTTAAGAGAACTGCAAATTCTCGGGGCCTCATTCAAGACCTACAGAGTCAGAAACTCTGGGGATGAAGCCCAGTCATTTTTATTTCAGTAAGACCTTCAGGTGATTCAAATGCATGCTAGCTTGAGACTACTGGGCTCATAAGTGAGCTAGAAAAAGAAATATATTACACCACAATGTAATCAATGTTTTCATAATGATGTTGCATATGTGATGTGGAAACACAATAAGGCAGTTACTGGGAAAATTACACAGGGTTTACATCCAAGGTGATGTGCCACCTGGAAGGGTGAGTAGGGGGCTTTCTTAGGTTGTCCTTAGAATCTTGATATGCTTTGAAATTGTTGAAGTTCCACATGGCTGATCTACATTGTGTGTGGGTAGAGTAAGGATAGACAAACCTAGGAGTTACAAAGGAGTTAGATTTTGAAGGCTAAAATTAATGGCATGATCATATTTTCTTTTTAGTTAGAAGACTAGCACCAATATGAACATGAATCAGAGAAGATAGATATCTGGGGTAAGAATATCAGATAAGAGCCTGGAATACAATCAAAATGGCTAACGAAAAAGGCCTTAACTATGGGGGTGTCTAATAATTTTTAAAAATTTTAGGAACAAGCAGCAAAATTAAAATAATGTGAAAGTGAACACACATATAACCAAGTTTCCTAAGCTTGCTTCATCATGTCTCCATCCATTCATCTATTACTGTAGCCAGTCACCCATTAATTTTTTTCCTATCACAAAGTAAATTGAAAGCACCACTTGCCTTTTCACTGCATACATTAGCATTCATATTATTCACCAGAGCTTAATATTTGTATGCAGTTTTATCTTTTGTAGTATCATTTATGTACAATAAAATGCAAAAATCTTAAATGTACATTAGCTACGTTTTGACAAATGCCTATAACTATTTAAATTGTATGAAGATAGAAAACCTTTCCTCACTCCAGAAAATTCTCTCATTCCACTGCCCAGTCATTCCCTATATTCTACCCCAGAGACAAACACTGCCTTGATATTTTTTTGACTATTAGTTTGGGCTACTCTAGGAATTTATATAAATGATATTATTCAATACATACTCTTTGTGCAAAGTGTGTTCCACTCAGTATAATGTTTTTAAGATTCATCTGTGTTGTGCGTATCATTAGCACATTCCTTCTTATTGCACAATAATAATCCTTTATATGAGTAATTATACCACAGTTTGTTCAAACTTTGTTGTATTATTGGACACCTGAGCTGTTTCTGGTGTCTGGTTAGTACTAATTAAATTGTGAGCATTCTTATACAAATCTTTTATTTTTTAAGGGTGGACATTGTAAGAGTTAAAGAGGAAAGAAACATGAAAAGTAGCTGAACAGCCAAAGACACATTTGTTATGGAGGATAAACCTGAGAGGGACTTCAGGAGCATTCTGTCTTACAGACTAAGAGTATTTAAGTGTTCAGGGGCAAGACGGCTTATCACAGACTTGGAATGTTTCTGTGTCATGGAGAAGTTTATTGTGGGGTTGGAATGTCTCTGGTCGGCGGGGAGATTATCTCAGGGCTGGCATGTCTCTGGTTGGGGAGGGATTTATCTTAGGATTGGAATGTTTCTAGTCGGAGATGTCATTTGTGGTTTATGGTCATGCTGACATTAGCCATTAGGCTGATGCCCTTTGGGTTGGATTTAGGTGGTTTTTGATCAAGTAGAACTTTAAAATGGTGGTGCTTGTCCAAGATGGGGATGTTCCTGCTCTGTCAGGTATACATTATGTTTTATTTGAAAATATCAAGTAATGTTTCAAAGTTATTGTACTCTATTTACACTCCCACCTAACAATGTATGAGGATCCCAGTTACTCCATATCCTTATCAGCATTTGTATTTGTCTGTCTTTTAGGTTTTAGCCATTCTGAAGGGTACTGTAGAGGTATCTGTTTGTGATTGTAATTTGCATTTTCCTAATGAGAAATGAGATTGAGCATTTCTTCATATGCTTATTGATCATTTGCATATCTCTTTTTGTGAAGTTTCTTCTCAGAAGTTTGGCCCATTTTTATCAGGTTGTTTGTCTTTTACTCTTAGTTGTAAGAGTTCTTTACATATATTATACTAGACATGAGTCCTTTGACATATGTATATTTTGTGATGCTTAATAATTTGAGAGTCAGCATATTTACTAAATCTTAGTATTGGCTGCTTAAAGTTTAGTGAGGTAAAATTTGAGATTGTAGAGAGATTGAGCAGGAAAGCATTCCTGATCATTTAACACTTGCCATGTGGACAAGAAAAAAAAAAACTAAACTTTTTTTCTTGTTCTTGACCAATACAGTGTCACTGCAGATAGAATGGAAACATTTCTGAGGCAAAATACCAAGAATCTGATCACTGTACAGATGATGGAAACTACGGAAATAGAACATTTGAGTAAGATTCTACATTACTAGCTCATAAGAATAAGTGGGTTCAATTATAACAATACAAATAAAGAAGTAAATATAATGAGTTTGGTTTGAGACTTGTTATATTTGAGATCAATTCTGATAAAGATATCTGAGGAGGAGTATAGATGTCTAATGGGGAGTTGGATTTAAAGGTCTAGAATTCCTTATGAGAGAGCTATTCCCCTCCTCATTTGACAGATTAAGAAACTTGATGTTCTAGAGAGGAAGAGAAACTATCAAAATCTCAATGGCAGATCTAGGTCTAGATCCATGTTTCTTGCTCCTTTGTCTTGTATTTTCCCGACCAGGCAACCCACAGATGGCATTCCCACAGCTGAAGTCAGAATATTAGTGCAGAAACAAAACTTTATTTGGTAAACTTTTAAATCTTTTCCCCAAAGAGCAGAACACCATTGGGAAAATACTAGATGCATTCTGCAGTTTATTAGCTGGTTTAATGCCAGCTGCTGGATTTCCTCGCCTGTGGTAACTAGAGGTACAAGCTGCATGATCTGTCAAATGATGCCTGGTGTAGTTCAAAGTCCTCTGGATCTTCACCTTTTGCTATTAAAAAAATAAGATTTGACGCTCAATATGATGCAACTTTATTTACTACCTGATATCAAAACAACTTGCCAAAAAAACAGGTGTTTCCTAAAGCAGATGCAAGGGAAGACAAAAACCGCTGTTGTGATCCTATATTGAAGCATTGTTGGCTTCTCACATGGAGGCAGAAGAGACACATGAAGTGCCATTTCATCTTAGTTCAGACTTAAATGTCAGCAATTTCACATCTACTATTCTTGCAAAAGCCTTGAACTCCACCTCTTAATACCTAAAGCCAAGACCAATGACTTGTCAGTAGAATAGGCCCCATCTACCAACCCTACCAACCTCTAGATTCCAAGTATTTATAAAACCACTTTATATCTAAGAGTTCTGTTAAGAATCCTGAGACTTAAAGAGAACATTCATGAATATGACTTTATTGTAGAGAATGCTATCAATTTGAGCTAGAAGATATCTCACATTCACAAATAATAAAATAACAGATATACTGGGGAAGAGTTGATGTTATGCATGTGGCAACAAAAATTAAAATACTCTAGCTACTATTAATGTAGTATCCCACCACTCAGTATTGGAGTAGAGAATTTCTTTGCATTGAGATTCCAAATGAGAATTAAATAAGAATCCTTACTAAATACTCTGGAATCCCAGACTCTCATCTGAAATCACTCATTTTCCTGTTCAGCCTATGGCATAGCAATTTGGAACTGCTACCTTAGATGTGATTCTTCCTTATTTTTGCCTCATCTGTAACTCAAATAGAAACAAATTCTCAATGATTGTACTTTTAAAATCGTAATAATACTTTTGAGGAATTATTTTCTTTAAACACCAGTGTTCTGGATTTCTTCATTATTATCTAGGTCCAAAAATTTACGTAACAAATAGTGTAAGTGCCAACTATGGACCATGCATGGTCCTGGGTGCAGGGTATAAAGTGATAAATATGAGAAAGAAAATCCCTGGTACCATGGGGTTTACATTCTACTGGATAACAACCCATGTTTATGTAGTGCCTATTCTATGCTAGTCATGCCCCAAGTAGGTTACATATACTCTGTTAACATCATGTAATCTTTACTACACTCTAGTACTTCATTATACAGATAAGGAAACCAGAGGACAGAGAGGATAAATAACATGCCCAAGGTCAGAGAGTAAACATCAGCTGGAGCACAAACTCCTTTCTATTCTATCCATACTCATTCCCATGGGAATTTCATCTAGTCTCATGTCGTTAAACAACGTTTATGCAGCTATGACCCCCGATTGATATCTCACTTATATTTCTTCTGAATTTTAGGTGCATAGATCCCATTGCCTATCCAATTTATCCACTTAGATTTCTAACAGATTTCAGTTGAAAATGTAACTAGTTGATCTCTTGATATACCCCCCAGACCCCATGCCCTAAAATTACACCACTTGCAATAGCTTTCATCTCAGTTGGCAACAACTGCATCTTTCTAGTTGCTCAGAATCCCCTGTTTCTATGACACCTCATGTACAATCCATCTTGGCTCTACATTACAAAATTTCTGGCACTTTGCAGCAGCTCCACTGCTACCACCCTAGCATGAGCCACATCGTCTCTCCCCTGAATTCTGTGGTGGCCTCCTAACTTGTCCCTCTGCTTCTCTTCCTTCTGTATCACAGCCTGATAATCTTTCTAAATTTTTTCAAGTGCATCAACTTTGAAGTCATCTCTGATCACTCTGCTTTAGCAACGCTGGCCTTCTCGGTCTCCATTGAACAGACAGGCTCTCACCTTGGGGTCTTTGCATAGTCTCAAGCACCTACTGGGATGTTCTTTCTTCAGGCCTCCACACACTAAATCTTGCACTTTTTCCAAGCCTTCGTTCAAATGTTACATTCTCCAAGAAGTCTATCCTGTACTTGGTATTTAAAATTATAACATCCCTTTCCCTCAGTATTTCTATTCCTGCTCCAATTTTTTGACACTTATTCCTTTTGTCTGCTAAGATATTATATAATTTACTTATTTATTTAGTCTATCTTCTCCTACATGACTGTAGGCGCCAAGAGGGCAGCAATTTTTGTCTTTGTTCATTAATGTATCTTGATAACCTGTAATGTCTAATACCTAATAGCTGCTCAGTAAGTAATTCTTGTTTTAATTTAAACAGAGCCATTTATAAAAGTCAAGTGGAACAGCATTCCAAAGTTAGAAACAATTAGAGAAAAGAACTTGGGTGGCTATGAGCTTGGCAGATTCTTGAACTGAAAGAACAGTGTAACAGCAGCCCAGTAACTAAATAGGAAAGTAGTATGAAGCTGTGCTGCTGGGGCAGGAGGGGCAAAACTGTGGAGGGCTTTGTAAGCCACAGTAAGAAGTTTGGGCTTCATTTATAGTGTTGTCTGACTCACCCAGGGGTCTTAAGCAGAGTAGAGACATAATTGAGTTTATTTTTAAAAAATATATTGGCTGATGTGTGCAGGGTCAGTTGTAGGGAGGCAAAATTTAACATAAGCTGGTGGCATTTGTAAAAATTAAGACTATTTTGGAAAACTATATGGCATTATCTACTAAAGTTGAACTTAGATGTGTCATAGACTCTGCAATTCCATGCTTAGTTATAGCAAATATATGTATTAACCTGGGCACTGAAAAGACAGGCACAAGAAGGTTCATGACAGCATTGTTCGTAGCAGATGAAAATTAGAATCAGCCCAAATGACCTCAAGAGTAAAATGGATAATTAAATTGTGACACATTCATACAATGGAATATGGCATGGCAGACAAAATACTCTCAACTCCAGCTGCAGGGAACTGTGAGAATTAATCTCACGATATCTTTCAGCAAAAGAAGCTCAACACTAAAGAATACATACTTAATGACAGCTGGTCTCCAAAGATGGCCCCTCAATGAACTAGGCCTCTAGGAATTTGCATTTTTATGTAATTCCCTACAGCATTGAATTCAGCCTCAGTTGGGACTAACTTGACCCCACAGATTATGGTGGAAGTGACATGTGCCAGTTCTAAGCCTAAGCCTTAAGAAGGCTTATTAGTTGCCACTTTTGTGCATCTGGGAATTCTGACCTGCATGTAATACAAAATCAGCTATCCTGCTGAAAAGACCACTTGGAGAGGCCCGAGGAGAAGGCCACATGGAAAAGAGAGGCCCTGGGACTACTTTGTTGAGGAAATACCCAGATGTCCCATGTGACATCAGCTGCCATCTGACTGTTAGCACGTGAGAGAGCCAAGGCAAGAACCACCCAGCTAAGTCCAGCCAACTTTCAGAACCATGGGAGATCATAAATAATTGTTTTTCAAGCCGTGAAGTTTTCGGATGGTTTGTTGGAAAGCAATAAATAATCAAAACATAAATTAGAACGTATTTATTAGAGAAGAGTTCTGTTTACAATATAAACTGCTTGTAACAAAAACATAAATATGTAGCTTTGGCTTTTTAATGGGCAACATTTGGAGGCCAGAAGGTCTAAACGTTACTATTAAAAGAGGCTACAAGGACAAGGAGGCTGCAGTAATGGTGACCCTTGAAATGGAAGGACGAATAGTTTGGCAGCACTGTCATCTGTAGTAACATAGAAAATAGAAAATATGTCTAATAAATTGTGCATATTTGATTAAGGAGATTGCTAGGCATAATGTTAAAAGTGCTAATAGTTTTCCTTTAGCTGTGCTTAAATCAGATACAGATACAGAAAAAGATTAAAGTAGGAACTATTCAATTTTCAAGAAGATAAACATTTCCATGTCAAGACTTTCTGGGTCCCTGGCAAAATACACTAAAAGGAAGAAAGAACCTTAGGAGGAATATCAAACCCAGTGTTTTTCATTTAAAATGTGATCTCAGGGTAAATATCTCAAGATCCTTTTTTAAGATCTCAGAAAAAATGAAGATGGTGCCTCAAAGACTCCCTCAGCTAGATGTAGGGCTTTTAAAATCCTAAAGGTGTTGTTTCATAATATCCTGCCATAGTAGTTAGTTAATCCAACATAGAGAGAGACCTGTCTTACAGAGATACGTGGGTAAGGCTTTTGTCTCATGCTATAAATTATAACTTGAATCATAAGAAAACTCACAAAGTTTTTTTTTTTGAACTGAAAAGGAAAGAAGAGAAGCCATTTGAAATGGGGGGGGGGGGGGAAGCAAACCAAAAGGTCTTTGGGCCCCTAAATTCTGACAGAGGGAGCAAACCAAGAAAACAAACATGAATTTTTTATTAAAAAAGGAAGAATGACTCAGACGCTGGATCCAAAGTTCTGAGGGTAGAACTAAGAGGGGAAAACCGCTTCCAGGGAACAGAAATGGGCATTTATCAGGAGCTGGCAACAGGTGCCTGGTGAAAATCTCGAGTTCAGATTTGTTACGAAGGAGTGACTGCCATGTGCCTGCTGGTTTTCCATTCTCTTTTTAAATGGAAGTGTCTGTTGTGGTCCTTTCATTGCAGTCTCATCACTGTATGTTGGTGGTCGATGAAAAGTCAGGAGAGAACATCTCTTTAGTTCATATGTCTTCAGCCTGAGAGAAGTCATACTCAGAGAGCCTTATCCATACCTGGACCTAATTTAAGAGGCAAGGTCCTAAAATCCAACCCTTAGCCTGATGCTATGTCAGAATGAAATCTGAGAACAGGACATGCTGGGTGCATTTTACATGTGGGAATGACAGGACTCCTTGGGGGCCATGTGGCCAACTGGTAGCCATCCAAACATGGCTCCCCAGTGAATACTTCCTGATGTTTACGCTCTTGTACAGTAATTTTCAGGATCTCTTTCTCTGATTATCCTTTAGTTAGCATCCTGTTCTTGCTTTATGGATGCAATAATCTTCTTAATAGAGATACTAATTTGAGTTCCTCTTATATAAAGTAATGCTCCCTCTCATACCCTGAATTAGCTCTTATTCCATTTGGAATTATTTTCTTCTGTATGTGTGTGTATTTTTTTTTCACGTTGCAATGTTTCCTCAAATAGTAGCTAATGTTAGGTTGCCCAGTTATACTTAAGGATTAGATACTAAAAAAGCTGACTGAAACAATGGATGGAGCTTGTCAGTTAGCAAGGCTTCATTTTAAGATCAACATTTGTTCCTGCCACAAAGCCTTGTACTGGTTGTTCCTCCTACCTGGGAATTGCTTGAGAGGGTATTTGCATAGCCAATTTCTTGTGATCATTTTAGTATCATTTGAAATATCTCATATTCAGCAATGCCTTCTCTGACAAAAGTATTAATATTTAATGTTACCTACTAACACCTCCCCTCAACAGGTACATGCTCTCTCTATGTTAATTTTCTGAACACTGATTACTATTTTAAATGATCCTTTTGGTTGACTTGTTGGCTGTCTTTTGTACTTTCTAGAAAGTAAAACTGTCAGGGCAAGGGTCTCATAAGCTTTGTTCGCCACAGTGTCCTAACACTTAGAAGAAGGCACTGAATGGTGCATGTTCTTAATAAAAATTCACTAAATCAGTGATTGAGACCCAGGCAGCCACCTTGTTCTGGAAGTCTCGCACACGTTTCTTAACTCCCATTGTCCAGTAAACTCTCTCAGTGCTCTAATGAAACTTTAAGAAACTGACTTTGAAAAGTTACAATAAAAAACAGTTAAAGTTCACTATGAAACTATCTCCTTATAGCATTACTACTGAATCACGCAAATCCAGGCTGGGGAGACTATTTTCAGCAGCGTTTTTACAAGAAACATCATCTCATACACCAATTGTCCTTTTCCTATAGAGCAGAATGAGGCATGGAAAAAAGAACACTAGAATTAGATCAGAACACCTGGGTTTGAGTCTGGGCTCTGTCACTTATTAGTTGTATGATCTTATTCAAGTAGCTTAACATCTCTGAGCCAATATCTCTATATGTAATTTGAGGATAATACACAGTTGAGGTTCTGTATGAAAATATCCACATAGTACATGTCATGAGTAGTGATTTAGTGAATAATCCTTTTCTTCCTATGCTGTATTTTACAATTAGGAATCATTTTTCCTGTCTAAATTCCTCTGTTCTTTGTTCCTAAATCTATTTGTTCTCTATTGTGAATGTAGTAACAGAAACTAACCAACAAATATGGTGATTCTAAAGTTTTACTTTAATTCCCACATCAAGCAGGGAGTGGGAAAAGCTGCCTACTTTGTAAAGAAAATCGGAAATACAGCCATGCTCATTCTTTTACATACTATCCAGCTTACAGTTGCTACTCAACATCAGAGTTGAGTAGCTGCAATGGAGACTGGATCTGCAAAGATCAATATATTTAGTTCTTGCCCTTTAGAGACAAAATGTGTTGAGCCTTGCTTTAATCCATTGGCAAGCAAACTTTTAAGCAAATAAAATGTTTAAAACAGAATTTTTAAAAGTAATTTTTGTATTACAAAAAGTTAAGACAAAATGTGTAGAAGTCTTAGGGCATTGACATGTTTTAAAATCCCATTAAAAAACCAATTCAGAAAAAATCATAACAGTTACTGTCCTCTAAGGGATGAAGCTTTTACTTTGTAGAACAGTGGCTTCCAACTGGGGGGAATTTTGTCCACCAGTGGATATTTGGAAATGTTAGCAGACATTTCACTGTTGTCACAACTAAGGGTCAGACAGCTACTGGCACCTAACGGGTAGAGGCCATGGATTCTGCTAAATGGCCTGCAGTGCACAAAGCCCCCCACAACAATGAATTACTCAGTCTCAAATGTTAGTAGTGCTGAAGGCGAGATGGAGGGATATGGTGTAAAACAAGCTACGAACACAATTAAACAGCTCCTTTGGGATTGGTCATAGTATCTAGTGTGGCTTTCAAAACCTTTGATGTGCTGACCTGGCTCTCCAAGGAGAGTCCAAAACACTCAAGTAAGTCTGCCTTCTACTTATGGCGCTGACAAGTGTAAAAAGCATATGACTGTTTTCCACAATAATATAGATGTTTTTGTTGTCCCTACATTCCCTCTTCCTGGGGTGCAAATAGTTACACCTTCCCAGGTTCCCCTATCTCTGCCTATACCAGAGGCACTGAAACAAACCGTGTCAGGTCATTAGCCGCTAAATGCTGCCCCGTGGCTGAAAATGTCCAGATAATGTCCACATGCTTCTGCTAGCCATTGATAGCCAGCATTTCCCTAATCATCATCATTACAGGCTTATTTTAAATATAGGCTAAAATTTTTATGTCTTCTAATCAGGCAGTAGCGGTATTAAGAAATAGTGAGCACTCTGTATGAAAATTGGCTCCAGTGTCTGGCCCTCAAAATAGCATTCAGACACCTGAAAAATGCTTTTGGGAGAACAGAATAGTTATGATGAACATTTATTATATATCATTTTCTCCCCACAGGAGAATAAATTAACAAATGGACAATTTAGTGTACCCTCAATGATTTTGTCACTAAAAATGTTTTTATGCAAAGACCATGCTAACAAGGATTCTCTGAACACGTCACACGCACAGCATGTCCCAGTTCCCTTTCTTATGGGGCCTGTGGGTGCATTTGTATACGTCCACTTCAATATTGAGCTTGACTCATTTTCAGACACAACATTCTATGCTTGTGATGTAAAATAATATCTACTCTGTGCCTCTTGTCTTCTTTAGTGTCACAAGTATTAATCAAATAGAATGTTTGATAGCCAAAGTTATTTCAGTCCCCTGTGGTTGATTCTATGCTCCTCTGTGATGGTTAATACTGAGTGTCCACTTGATTGGATTGAAGGATGCAAAGTATTGATCCTGAGTGTGTCTGTGAGGGTGTTGCCAAAGGAGATTAACATTTGAGTCAGTGGTCTGGGAAAGGCAGATCCACCCTTAATCTGGGTGGGCACCATCTAATCAGCTGCCAGCATGGCCAGAATAATAAGCAGGCAGAAGAACGTGAAAAGACTAGACTGGCCTAGCCTCCCAGGCTACGTCTTTCTCCCATCTTGGATGCTTTCTGCCCTCGAACATCGGACTCCAACTTCTTCAGCATTGGGTCTCAGACTGGCTTTCTTGCTCCTCAGCTTGCAGATGGCCTGTTGTGGGACCTAGTGATCGTGTAAGTTAATACTCCTCATTAAACTTGGAGAGAGAGAGAGAGAGAGAGAGAGAGAGATATCATATGTATGAATATTATATTTATATGTTTATATACTAATATATAATAATATAATATTAATATTAATTAATTAATACTATATATTATAATGTAATATATATATATATATAATATGTATTATATTTTATATAATATATATTGTATAATACATAATATATATTGTAATAGATATAATATTATATATGATATAATATATCATGTATCATATATCATATATGATACATGATATATTATAATTATATATTATATATCTCTCTCTCTCCTATTAGTTCTGTCTCTAGAGAACCCTGACTAATACATTTCCCCATACCTCACTGCATGAACAAATAGAAAAACATGAGCAACCAAGCACTTCTGGACTGTATAATGTTCTGGAGCTAGTCTACTGTATTAGTCAAGGTTCTCCAGACTAACAGAATGAGGATATAAATAGATTAGATAGATACAGATAAAGACTTTTAAAAATTTATGAGATTTTTATATTCTCTCTCCTTTGTTTCTTTTTCTTGATCAGTTAGATAGGGCAAAATTATTGGCTAAGTTGATCAAAGAGATCTGAGAACCAAAGCCAAGATTTAATCTAAAAATTGGATCCTTAATTACAAATAACCAAGTCGTCAAATTTCTGGCTATGCCTACCTTTCATGTATAAGGATTATGCCCCAGAAGAAGAAAATACTTACAACAATAGCCAGATTTTACTAAGGAGAATTTAAAATTACAGTGGAACATTCCAAATCCACAATAGTGTACTTTTAGAAGTGCATGTAAAAAAGAGAGCTCCTGAATTAGGTTAAACCAGGGATGTATATTGATATGTGAAATCTTCTTAAAAGATTTCAATATTTTATTGCCTCTTTTAAAAACTCTTCCCAAGAGGAAATAAAAAGCTTAAGCGACTAATTAATAACAAAACTTGAATCTGCTCACCATTTGGCTAAGTTACTATTGTACAATAAAGGCCAAAGAAAAGTGGATAATGTGTTTATGAAAGGGAGGCCCTCAGATAATATAGGCTTGCTTCTTTTTTAGAGCTAGTCATGCTGAGTCCCTGCATAGGGAATGCTTTCTTTGCCTTACTAGTTAATGGAGTCTTTTCTGAACTCAATAGTGTTAGCTAACAAATAGTGGATAAATATCTGTATCCAAAATATACCTTTCTGGTATTTAGCTGACTATCTTGAAACCCTTTTTAAAATAAATGTATATCTATAAAGAAAATCTCCATTTCTAAATGTGTTTGCCTCTGCAACCTGGAGAGAGAGGAAGGACTGAGTCACTGGGAACCCTTACAATTGGTTTACATTTACAAACAAATCTTACTTTTGTTTAAGGTGCTCTTTCTGATCATCTTGTTTCAACTGGCCTTTATCTAAACCTTCCCTCCTTAGTTTGGGCAAACAATGATATAACATTTATACCTGAAATCTCCGATTTACGCTTTTGAGATAAAAAATTTCTATCTTATTTCATCTAGCAGTCAACTGCTTAGATATAAAAATTTAGGATTGCTTAGCTAACAATTGCTTAGGGCAATGAAGCAGGTAATTGGAAAATTGATAGTATGAAGGGGAAAAGGAAAAAAATCTATTTGGAAAGTGGCAAATGAAAAATCTTTATGAAAGTAATAAGATCTACTTCTGTCTGCATATCTGTGTCTTTATGTGTTATGTGTATGTGATATCTCTGTGATCTAAAATAATATTTGGTAATTAAAGCTAGCTTTAAAATTGGTGGTAAAATAGGAATGTCTTCAGAATTATTAGTATTAAATATAATCCAGATATTTTTGCCTAGGTCTACTCATCAGACAAATTTATACCATCTCTGCTAGATGTTTTAAGGTAATAACATTCCTACTTTCATACTTTTTTTGATACTTGCTTGATTTGTCATTAAGCCAAAGCTATAAGAGCTGGTTGCTGGGCTCCCCCAAAGCCTTTTACACACCTTACTGTGAGCTTATGTCTTTGGTTTGGAGCTTCTGAATTCTGAGGTCTGGACAGGTGGCCATGATGATGTTAGGAATATATGGGATTCATAGTGCTTGGACCACTGTTTGCAAAGGAAACGCAAGCCTAGTATGGCCCCATCCTTTCTGGCCTAGCTGCCTCCTGACTGTGTTGAGAGGCATCAATTCCTCTGGGCATCGCCTGCACAACTGTCTTCTGTCCTGAGCTTTACATTTGGTGTTTAAATTTAGGGCCCAGACAGGCCATGCTCTTCATAGCATTCCCTGGGTGCGTCATGGGTACTTGAGAACCAGGACAACTGGGGAAGATATAGGGAAGAGTACTTGTGTAATAGTTTCAAAACTATTTTTAGTAATTTAAAATCTTAAAATCATGTTATGTTAAATAATAGGCTACCATAAAATGTGTGAGGCATCTCTAAGTAAATTACCAAACCATTAATTATTAAATGTAAGTTTAAGTTTATATATGTCGGAATCTTATTTTTTTATGGTCTAGAAAAGCTAAATATATTTAGATCTAATAAACATTACAAACAAGAAAACGTGTTTATACAATTACAAAATCGTTTTCATCTACAAAATCTAAACATAGATATTAAATGGTTCACAATTTCTACATTTTTACTATGAATTAGGGCTAGGAACAGTTAAAAGTCACATTAATATATGTAGTTAAAACTACTAAAATAAGAAATAATTCTATATGCAAAGTGTACAAGCAAAATATGTTTTTGGTGAGGAAAGTTATAAAGGCATGAAAATGTGCATTTGCCAAGAAAAAATAATTTTGTGTACTTCAGAAATTACTTAAAAGTTATTTCAAATTGATGGAATAAAAAGAAATGTAGATAAAACTAGATTAATATATAAAATGGGGAAAATAAAAAGAACAGATAAGAATTATAAAGTGTTTATGGAAATCTCAATGTGGTCAAAAGCTAACTGACATTGGATGAATTCGTTTATAAAATTTTATTAAAATTAGCTATTACAAATTTGCTTTTCTTTTTTGAACAAGATTTTCATGTAGTATTAATTAGAAACTAGAAGATTTTTGTTCACCTTTGAGCAAACTGCAAAACAAGAATAAAAAAAAAAAAAACAGAGGAGAGACTAATTCCATCTCATGCTGTTGTTATTGGGTCTTTTAATTGTTTAGAAAACTGTCTCCACCCTGTAAAAGAGTAAAAACATTTGCTTTTAAAAAACTTTTTTAGTTATCATTTGGCTAAATAAATTATATTACTTTACACTGACCTGTGATTTGATTTGGATTAAGTATTTTTAACCTTTGATGTATTTAACAGACTTTCCAAAATCAAATTTTAAATTCTAAAATTGTTTATTGACCTCAAACTAACTTTGAGATGTTCCCAAGGGCCCTGAAGCATCCAAAAGACTGATAGCGAACAGGTTTATTTGATATGTTGTGTTACATGGGAGGCCTTGCAGTAAGAAATAACGTTTAATTTTTAAGTTATATTTCTATAAATATAACTTAATATGTGTTTCAGAATTGTATGAGGTTTCTAAAACTCTGATATGTTTTGGTATATGTTATCACACATAATTATGGCTATTATTTTAAATCATTGAAGGCCACAGAAATTACTGAATTTTCCATCAATTGTGTCTATAGTCATGAAAATTTGTCTTGTCCAGTTAATTGCTTAATTCTGATGATTTCTCTACAAGCTCTTTGCAAGCAGTTGTAATTCTAAAGTATTGTTTCTTTAAGGAGATTCATAAACAGAATGAAAATAATACTGACAAGCACTCCTGAATAAAAGTTTCTGATAACATTAGGATTATATCATTTGGCCTGGGTAAGAATTCCCAGAAATCTAATGAAGAGATTAAATGGATTATAAACCAGCTAGCCCATGCAGAACAATAAATAATACCAACAAAATACTTTGCCATATTTTCATGCTAAATCAGCCGGTATTAAAATGCTAAGATGTGCTATCTGAATGAGCTCCAAGCTCAGAGGTTCAGTTTACCTCTGGTCACACATTTAATAACCAGTGCTATGCACCTAAGCTAAAAAAAAAAACAAAATTAGTATTGAAGAGGATATAAGCTCAATGTGGACTCGTGGAGAGCCTGGATGGTCTCCTGGTTCTTCCTGAGTCCTTAAAGCTTCCATTATTAAAAGCTCTGCATTCCATGACTCATCATGGAAGAGATAAAATGATCTAAATAAAATACATATACACATGCCCATATATAGTGTGGTGACTGTTCTAACTTTCTGAAAGTTTATACCAATGTTTGTTTTGTCAAATCTTGAATCCTGGGAAAGAGAACTTCTGGTTCATTTCTGCTACCTAATGGACCTCATGAACATTAATAGAGAGATTTCATTCAACTGCCATTTTCAATGTGTGTTTTCTGGTTTTATAGAAACTCTCCCAATCAGGAAGATCAATGATATAGCAGTAGCTAAAATGTTATTAGGAACTATATTTCTTTCATGAGACATTATTTGAGAAATACGCATCGATAGATGTATTTGTTTTACTAGACATGCTGTAAAACAATTAGATAAGGCATTACAGATACAACTGCATTAGGCAAAACTAAATGAATTGAGGATTGCCTTGCTGAGAGGTATTACGGATTTGTAATAATTAGATCCACTTTCAGTGTAAAGCAGAAGTTGACCCCTTTTAAAATAGTCAGTGGAAGGCTGTTTATGTATCTTCTATGTATCTTCCACTGCTAAACTCTGCTATGTCTAAATGCTGTGAGGCTTTAATGCATTATGCCAAAGTGTATTTTCAGTAGGTAAAGGAAGCTTTTCATGATCTACTGACTAAGAGCAATAAAATCCTTCATAATCTAGAACTTAGAGATCAAATCTTCTGAAAACCAAGAGAAAAACTGCCTTTTCCACACACACTTCCACAAACCTTTGGGACTTCAAACCTTGGGTCTGTAATCTTACAACTCAGAAGGGTTTCTTCAAACTCTTGGAATATGGCACACCCGTTGGAAACCTTAAGAATCAAGAAAGCTTCTGCCCAGAAGCAGATGACATCCTAGATTTGGACAGTTTCCTCAAGATCAAAAATCAGTACTTCTCTGCCATCACAATACTTTTAGCTCTCTCAATTGTTTTCCTTGCTATGAACAATAGAACTGGAAAACGGGCCTTGTATTAACCCACTTCTATTTGTAAAGGATTTTGCAGCCAATCTTACACATGGCCAGTCTTATGCCTTGATGAATGGGAGATGAAAGTCCAATGTGGGTTAGTAATTTTAATGGTACCTTTGTTGCTTCATAGTTAGAAACAGAACATTGGTCAGCTCCTCTTAACCTACATCATAGGTTAAAGAGAACAGTGCCAGGAGGACTTCACCCTTCTGACTGGACATCAGTTTTAGGTCACTTTTTCCATGACTTGGAGTAAATGGGGCAATAATTAAAAATTTATCCCTCATAATAAGCTCTATAGCAGGATTCCGCTATGAGGTTATTGTTGCACAATAGAATTTCAAAAATTATCTTGCTAAAATTGTACTAGATTATAGAATTGCTCAAAATTACCTACCGGATGACAAAGGAAAAATTTGTACAGTTGCTGATACTTTTTGTTACACATAGATGAATACATAATGCATATAAAGACTCAATTACAGCAGGTTAATGAACACGCTGTTTGGTTAAAGCAAGTAGACTCTTCATTTGGCTCATTCTTTGATTGATCATGGGGACCCTGGCTAAGGAACACACTCCAAACTTTGGTATTATCTCCTAATAATCATAGTGGTAGTCTCCTTGGTGTGCTACATTCTTTCAAAAGTTTAAATGTTTACATGCAGCCATTAATACAATGTCAAATGGTCTGTCTTCAGCTGGAATGACAACAACTCAAAGAAATGCATAATCATAAAGACGTTATCCACAAATGATATGCTGAGACCAAAAACCCAAAATGATGGTAACTGTGAATAGCATTAAAGCCCCAAGTTTTGGTCACTCTCACCTAACTGAGAACCTCATCAAAAGGGGGTAATTGTAAAACAAAATTATGGGAGGCAGTTGTTTTGGACTGAGCTTGTACACTATGCCACAAAAGACCAAACCAGGCTGGGCGCGGTGGCTCAAGCCTGTAATCCCAGCACTTTGGGAGGCCGAGACGGGCGGATCACAAGGTCAGGGGATCGAGACCATCCTGGCTAACACGGTGAAACCCCATCTCTACTAAAAAAAAAAATACAAAAAACTAGCCGGGCGAGGTGGCGGGCGCCTGTAGTCCCAGCTACTCGGGAGGCTGAGGCAGGAGAATGGCGTAAACCCGGGAGGCGGAGCTTGCAGTGAGCTGAGATCCGGCCACTGCACTCCAGCCTGGGCGACAGAGCGAGACTCTGTCTCAAAAAAAAAAAAAAAAAAAAAAAAAAGACCAAACCAAAATAAAGTCATTCATGCTAAATGCAATATAATCAAAATAAAACTTTAAGTAAACAGATATAACCCTAAGCAGACCAGCTTTTTTTTTTTTTTTTTTTCCTGCTAGAAACAGGAGATTCCAGCAAAATAGTCTTTTCTGCTCTAACCCTTACAAAAAAGTAACCTGAAGTGGCCTTATGTTCACCCATTAGGTTTTTTTCCTATTGTTCTGTTTCCTTGTTCACAGCATGCAAAACCCATCATTTGTTATTTCCCAGATAAGTGGGAATAGATAAGTAGGAGTAAGTAGGAACAGATAAGTACCCCAGCGAGTCCATTTATGATGGTGACAGAGTGATGTCAATGCCTGAAGTTTTGGTCAATCTCTTTGGTCAAAATTGAGAGGCTGACCAAAAGGGAGGAATTATTATATTAAGTTTAGCCTAAAGTTGCTTCCTTACATATTTTATGTTTACCCTATAGGTTTTTCCATACATAGTAAACTGTAGCATAACTGAATGTGTAAACAAACTGTAACCTACTCATGTAACAAGTAGCAGAGTCTCAGCCAATCATAGGCAGCCAACTGTTCAAACCATGTTCAAATAAAGCAAATGCCCAGCAGTAACCAGTTCAGTTGTCTCTGTACCTTGCTTTCATTTTCCTTCTCTGTCCATAAATGTTATCTGACCATGTGGCAGCCGGAGTCACTCTGAACCTATCCAGGTTCTGGGGGCTGCCTGATTTGTGAATCATTTTTTGCTCAATTAACTCTGTTAAATTTAGTTCATCTGGTAAGTTTTCTTTTAACACTTAAAAATGCCAATTGAACCAAAGACTTTCTAGAAAAATGTGATTTATTAAAAATGACTCTTTTAGACCTAGAAAGTTTAACAGAGCAATTCAATATAGGAAAGAAAATGGAAAAAGGCCTACCAAACTTTTAAAAATGACATATTTCTAGTGCTACTTAAACTGTACTAAAATTGAAAAAGAAAAGAAACTAATGAAATGAATATAGTATTATTACTAAAGCTTGATAAAGATTATTTTAAAAAGTAAAACTACACACCACTTATTAATAGTTACAAAAGCATAACCACTATCCTATACAATTCAACTGCATATTCAAAAACACATTATAATCTACTGGGGTTCATTCCATGAATCCAGTTTCAATAAGCAGAAAATACAATTCATTGTATGAGTAAGTCTGAAAAGAAAAATTCCGCTTATCTCCATAGATATGTTAAAATCCTCTGGCTTTTTATTTAATGGGGAAGCATTAGAGGCATCCTAGTAAAGTGAAGAAATGACACAAGCATGATGACTTTTGCTGCTATTTAGCAAGCTCTTGGTAGCATTATAAGATGTATTTAAGTAAAAGCAATTAGATATCTAGAAACACACAATCTAACAAAACTGACTCATAAAAAAATAGTCTAAATCAAACTGTACACTAAGGAAATTGAATCAGTAATCAAAAACCTCCCAGCAAGGAAAAGTCCATAACCAGATGGCTTTACTGATGATTTCTACCAAACATCTGTAGAATTACCACTAATACTCTTTGAATTTTTCCAGAAAACTGAAGAGGAGAGAATACTTTTGACAAAGGTTATAAGCTGTCTGAAAGGCAGAAAGGCAGTCTTTTCAACTAAAGGAGTTGGCAAAACTGGATATGAACATAGTTACAGAAAACCATGGGCAAAGAACTAAAGGAAATCAGAAAAATAAACTAAATGAGGATGTCAATAAATAGATATAAATTATTTAAAAAACAAGCATAATTTCTGTGCTTAAAAGTACATTAACTAAAAGGAAAAATTTGCTACAGGAGTCAACAGTAGATTTGAACAGGCAGAAGAAAAATATAAGTGAACTTGAAATTATCCAATCTGAGAAGCAGAAAGAAAAAGAATGAGATTGCTAATTCTAACATCTATATAGGTTCCAGAGCTGCCACTAAAGATAAAATATTCCATTTTAGCCCTCTTCACCACTCAAGTGTCTGTATTCCCTTTGCAAATAATTCTAGTTCTGGATGAAGGAAGGTCATCCTTTCTGGCCAACTCCAGGGGTTTGCTATATCCTGGTTGCCTTTTTGAGTTATCAGCACTTTGGAAGTCAAGAAAGCCTAGAAAATTCTGTGCTTCAGTGATGTTTACAGGTTGTGCCTAGGACTCCTCAAAATATGTTTTTCCCTGCACGCACTGTAGTGGTGAGTGGGAGTTGAGATTTAGATTCATAGGAAGCCATTTATGTGAGTATAGAACATTCACCTTGAACTGAAAAATCTGAGATTCCTTCATCTCAAAGTGTTTTCCAAATACTTATCTCACTTTGCAAAGTGTTCCAAGTCTTCTTCCTGTGTATATACTTTTGACATTTTCAGTCTCTTCCTTTTAACCTCTCTCTGGAAGCTCTTCAGATACCTGCAGTTTATCCTGATTATAGAATATCAGGTTCTTTTCTTAAACTAACTCCTTCAGGCAAACATTGTTTTTCTAGATTTAAGAAGGAAAACTTACACTTCAGCCTTCTCAATGTTGTATATTTAGTTAAGGATAGCTAACCCTTTGCCTTTTCTTCACATACCAGTAAGCACCAACAAGTTGAGAAAATTAAAATTTCAAAACTTATGAATTCAACCAAAGCTAGTAACTTAAATTTTACTATTGTTTCTATTTGTGCTCTCATGAATACAAAGTAAAATATAGTTAATAAAAATTGAATACATCCAGCAATGGATTCATCTTAATTAACTGGAACTCTGTCAGCCTATATTTCTGTTCAAACACTATGTAGTGTTATTGGAAATTTGTTAAATAGCCTTGAAGCACTTCAAGAAGTGAAAAAAAGTAGAATCAGTAACAAACTTTTAAAAGTAAAACCTGCATTAATTTGATAAACTTTTAGGTCTGAATACATTTGAACAACTGTAAACTGGTAATTTTGTTAGTAATGTGTATAGAAATTTTCCATTAACTGAAATATTTGGTTAAATCTTGATATATCAAAATAAGAATGACAATCTAAAATATTTATCAACTTCTATGGTACAGACAACTTCACTAGAATGGGCATCAGTCATAAACAACCAGTTTGACCCATACTACTGAGTCTCTATTATAAGCCTTTTTGGAAGTTTTGACCTTAATTTTTTTTTTTTTTTTTAGCTTTAATAGTAGGCCATCTTCCTCACCACCATGCTGTTTACATTAGGCTTTAAAAATATTACTTAATGGCAATGTGCTGAAACCTGTCAATGAGAACATTTCAGATAGTTCAAGATGTTTTATATAACAGAATTTTATTTTGCTCTATATTCTCTTATACCATGCAATCAACAAAAATATGTGCAGTCTCTTAAATAACATCTAATTTGTGATCTAGCTCTGATTTCTTGAGAAATCAGGTGGCACTATGTGTCATCCCATTATTTAGCTTTATCAAGTATTAGTTTTGTCATATTTGTTTCCACTCACCCTCTTTAAATAAAGAATATATTAAACCAATACCGACAAAGTGATACCTTCTGGATACCCATGTCTGAACATATTTATCACCAGGGGTTGTCAATATTGTGAATTTATCCATCTTTATACATCCATTTTTCATTCTAGCTAATTAGAATTACATTGTATGACTATATTACATTTTTAAACTATTTTTATACATACCTCCTTCTGCACATATGCATACATTTGTCCTGCATATTAAACATAGGTTTGGAATTACTGGATTCATAATATGTGGTATCTGCAACTTCAATTTGGCCAAACCATGGGATGGGAGTTGTTTTGTTTATTTATGTTTTATTTCATTTTAAATTGACACTTAGCAATTGTATGTATTTATAAAGTGCATTGTATTAGTCTGTTCTCACACTGCTGATAAAGACATACCCAGGAGTGGGTAACTGATAAAGAAAGAGGTTTAATGGACTCACAGTTCCACGTGGCTGAGGAGGCCTTGCAAGCATAGCTGAAAGTGAAAGTCATGTCTTACTTGCTGGCAGACAAGAGAGAATGAGAACGAAGTGAACGGGGAAACCCCTTGTAAAACCATCAGACCTCGTAAGACTTATTTATTACCACAAGAACAGTATGGGTGATAATGCCCCCAGTGATTCACTTTTCTCTCACCAGGTGCCTCCTTATGAGGTGGGACACAACCTTATGGTTGTGTCCTTACCCCAATTTGACAATTCAATATAAAATTGGGGTAAGGACACAACCAAATCATATTCTCCCACTGACCCCTACCAAATCTCATGTCCTCACATTTCAAAACCAATCATGCCCAGCACTCTCCCAGAGTCTTAGTTTATTTCAGCATTAACTCAAAAGCCCACAGTCCAAAGTCTCATCTGAGACAAGGCAAGTCACTTTCACCTATGAGCCTACAAAATCAAAAGCAAGTTAGTTCCTTCCTAGATACAATGGGGGTACAGACATTGGATAAATATAGCCATTGCAAGTGGGAGAAATTGGCCAAAACAAAGGGGCTACAGGCCCCATGCAAGTATGAAATACAGCAGGGCAGTCAAATATTAAAGCTCCAAAATGATCTCCTTTGACTCCATGTCTCACGTCCAGGTCACGCTGATGTAAGAGGTGGGCTCCCATGGTCTTGGGCAGCTCTGCCATTGTGACTTTGCAGGGTGCAGTCCCCTTCCAGGCTGTTTTCACAGGCTGTCATTAAGTGTCTGTGGCTTTTCCAGGCAAACGATGCAAGCTGCAGGTGTATCTACCATTCTGGGGTTTGGAGGACAGTGGCCCTCTTCTCACAGCTCCACTAGGCAGTGCCCCAGTGGAGATTTCTCACTGGGGAAGGGAAAGCCCCACATTTCCCTTCCACACTGCCCTAGCAGAGGATCTCCACGAGGGCCCTGCCCTGCAGCAAATGTCTGCCTGGACATCCAGGCATTTCCTTACATCCTCTGAAATCTAGGCAGAGGCTCTAAAATCTCCTTCTATGCACCTGCCCGCTCAACACCACAGGTAAGCTGCCAAGGCTTGGGGCTTGCACCCTCTGAAGCCACGGTCTGAACTGTACGTTGGCCCCTTTTAGTCATGGCTAGAGCAGCTGGGATGCAGGGAACCAAGTCCTTCAGTTGCACACAGCAAAAGAGCCCTGGGCTGGGCCCACAAAACCGTTTTTTCCTTCCTGGGCCTCGGCCTGTGATGGGAGGGACTGCTGCAAAGGTCTCTGACATGCCCTGGAGACATTTCCCCCATTGTTTTCGGCTATTAACATTTGACTCTTTGTCACTTATGCAAATTTCTACAGACAGCTTGTATTTCTCCTGAGAAAATGGGTTTTTCTTTTCTATTGCAATGTCAGGCTGCAAATTTTCTGAAATTTTATTTCCCTTTTAATACTGAATAATTTTAACAGCATCCAAGTCACCTCCTGAATGCCTTGCTGCTTAGATATTTCTTTTGCCAGATTCCCTAAATCATCTCCCTCAAGTTCAAAGTTCCACAAATCTCTAGGGCAGGGTCAAAATGCTGACACCCTCTTTGCTAAAACATAGCAAGAATCATCACCTTTACTCTCGTTCCCAACAAGTTCTTCATTTCTACCTGAGAACAACTCAGCCTGGATTTTATTGTCCATATCATTGTGAGCATTTTGGTCAAAGGCATTCAACAAGTCTCTAGGAAGTTCCAAACTTTCCCACATTTTCATGTCTTTTCTGAGCCCTCTGAACTGTTCCTATCTCTGCCTGTTACCCAGTTCCAGTTGCTTTCACATTTTCAGGTATCTTTACAGCAGTGCTTCACTCTACTGGTACCATTTTACTGTATTACTCTGTTCTCATGATGCTGATAAAGACATACCTTAGACTGGGTATTTTATTAATAAAAAGGGGTTTGATGAACTCACAGTTCCATGTGGCTAGGGAGGCCTCATAATCATGGTGGAAGGCAAAAACCATGCCTTACATGGCGGCAGACGAGAGAATGAGAGCCAAGTGAAAGGGGAAATCCATTATAAAACCATCAGATCTCATAAGACTTATTCGTTTCCATGAGAGCAGTATGGAGGAAACCATCCCCATGATTCAATTATATACCACCAGGTCCTTCCCACAACACATGGGAATTATGGGAGCTACAATTCAAGATAAGATTTGGGTGAGGAAACAGCCAAATGATATCATGCAGTGTGGTGTTTTGGTACATATATATTGTGTAATGATCAAATCAGAGTATTCAGCTTATTCATCATCTCAAACTTTTTTTTTTTTTTGTGGTGAGACTATTGAAAGTCTGTCTTCTAGTTATTTTGAAATATACAATATTGTTAATTATAATCATCTTACTTTGTTTCTCAGTGGAATACCAGGACTTACTTCTCCCATCTTTAACAATAATCCCTTCCTGTAATCTTTTCCTTTATAGTTTCTCTGGGGCTTACATTAAAAATCCTGTAGAAGATTATTTTCAGCTGATAACAACTTAACATTGGTCATATACAAATATTCTAGACTTTTATCTTCCTTCCCATAATTTGTAATTTTGTTACATTAATTTGCATTTTTCTAGGGTATATTCCTTAACCACTTATTGTAGCTATAAATATCAATGTCTATTTTGATGTTTTCATAAGAGAGACTTAAAAGATTATATATGCCACTATTACAGTAATGAAGTCTTCTGAATTTTATTATGCATTTACCTCTACCAGTCAGTTTTATACTTTCATATAATTTCATGTTAGTAATTGGCATCCTTTCACTTCTAATTGAAGTATTGCCATAAACGTCTCTTTGTAAGGCTGCTGTAGTGGTGATGAATTCCCTCAGCTTTTGCTTGCTTCATTTCTGAAAGATAGCTTTGCTGGGGATATTATTCTTTGATAACAGTTGTCTCCCTTTCAGCATTTTGAATATATCATCCCATTCTCTCCTTGCCTTCAAGGTTTTGCTGAGAAATCTGCTGATAATCTAATGAGGATTAAATATGACTTGACACTTTTCTCTTCCTGCTTTTAGAATGTTTTCTTTGTCTTTGATGTTTGGAAGTTTGATTATAATGTGCCTTGAAGAGGACCTCTTTGGGCTGATTCTAATTGCAACCTCTAAACTATATGTATCTCAAAGTCCATGTCTCTCTCATGACCTGGCAAGTTTTTAGCTTTTATTTTCCTAAATAGCTTTCTGTGCCTTTCTCTGTCTCTTCTCCCTTCGTAATGCCCATAATATAAATATTTGTTTATGAGTTCATAGGTCTTGAAGGATATTTTCACACTTTTTCATATTGTTTCTTTATCTTCCCTCTGACTAGGCTATTTCAAAAGACCTGTTTTGAGTTCAGAAATGGTTTCTTCTGCTTGATCTAGTCTGTTCTCAAAGCTCTGAATTGAATTTTTTTATTTTGTTCATTGAAGGCTTTAGCTCAAAGATTTGTTGTTTTTTTTTTTTTTTTTTTTTTTTTTTTGAGACGGAGTCTTGCTCTGCCACCCAGGCTGGAGTGCAGTGGCCGGATCTCAGCTCACTGCAAGCTCCGCCTCCCGGGTTTACGCCATTCTCCTGCCTCAGCCTCCCGAGTAGCTGGGACTACAGGCGCCCACCTCGTCGCCCGGCTAGTTTTTGTAATTTTAAGTAGAGACAGGGTTTCACCGTATTAGCCAGGATGGTCTCGATCTCCTGACCTCGTGATCCGCCCGTCTTGGCCTCCCAAAGTGCTGGGATTACAGGCTTGAGCCACCGCGCCCGGCCTGTTTTTTTTTTTAATATCTATCTCTGTTAAATTTTTCATTCAGATCATGAATTGTTTTTCTGATTTCACTGAATTGTCTGTATTCTCTTTCATCTTGCTGAGTTTCCTTAAGATCATGATTTTGAACTCCTTTTCAGGCAATTTATAAATTTTCTTTGGGGTCAGTTATTAGAGAGTTGTTTTGTTTCTTTGGTGTTTTGAAGCTTCTTTGCTTTTTCATGTTTCCTTTTCCCTGCATTGACATCTGTGCATCTGGTGTAAGAGTTACCACTTCCAATTTTATAGAGCATCTTTCACTGGGAAAAATTATCATCTATAGATATGTCTTCTGATGTTGGCTTTGGTTCCAGGTGGGCACAGAAGTGTAATCTCGTGCAGTTTCTTTAGCTGTAGTCAACGTCAGTGATGCCTGCCAGTGACTCAGTGGCATAGGCTACAGAAGTTCGTGCAGCTTCTCAAGAGCAGCCTCCCCACTGGAGCCAAGGGCACCAGGTTGTTCGATGCACCAAGGGTGTACCGGGGCTGCTCCACTACTGGGTCTACCATTACCTCCCTGCTGATGATGGGAGCTCTGCGCTGTGCCATGGTCAGAGGTGCCTGGGGGCTACTCCACCACCAGTTCAGTCATAAAGTCTATGCTGGGCAAGACTGCCTATTTCTTAGAAGGCAGGGTACCTTGTAAGACTGAGTGCCAGGATTATGGCTATTCTTCTGGGCCTAGGCTTTGAGTTTTTAGCTTTTATTTTCCTAAATAGCTTTCAGGACTCTGAAAGCAACTTGAATAGGAAAGATACAGTGCCTCCTATACAGTTGATTCTCAGAAGGCAGAGCTGTAGCTGCTTGGCTAGGGAATGGTGTGTTATGTGTGAGCATTGTGTAGTGGCAGCAGAGCCTCAGGTTTGGGGAGTTGCAGTGGCTACTGGCCCCCAATACAGGACACACTCCAGCAGTGGCTTCAGTCTTGAGATAGCACCTTACAGCAGCAGCTTGGATCATATCATGAGGTAGAAGAAGCACAATGTAGACTTCAACTTTGGAGCAATGTAGTCACGTGAACTCTTGGCAGCCCCACCCCAGACTGGGCTCAGGGCCTGAGAGTACTAGATCCTTCTTAAGCAACAAAGACAGTAAATTTTGACAGTTTTAATTAGGACTTCTGGGGGCCTCCTGTTTACCTTTTCCCCACAGGAAGAGTCCCTTCTATTTTCAAACTGACCCCAACAAGGGAGATAGAGTAGCAAAAACAGAGTGTTTAGTTTCCTATTCTATGCATCCATTCTGATATGGTTTGCCTGTGTCCGCACCCAAATCTCATCTTGAGTTGTAATCCCTGTAATTCCCACATGTCATGGGAGGGACCCGGTGGATGGTAATTGATCATTGAGGGCAGTTTCCCCCATGATATTCTCATGATAGCGAATGAGTTCTTACGAGATCTGATGATTTTATAAGCCTCTGATATTTCCCCTGCTGGTATTCATTCTCTCTTCTGCCACCCTGAGAAGAGGTGCCTTCCACCGTAATTGTAAGTTTTCTGAGGCCTCCCCAGCCATTGAAACTGTGAGTCAATTAAACCTCTTTTCTTTATAAATTACCCAGTCTTGGGTATTTATTCATAGCAGCCTAAGAATGAACTAATACACATCCCATGTCTCCATGCTCTACAGGAGATCTGCCAGTCCGCTGCTGCACTCTAGCACTCTACTTCAAGTACTTTGGTTAAAATATGGTTGGTTGTTGTTTGGGTCCTTTTTCTTGTAGGGGAAAAATGAACATTAGGCACCTCTTGTTACCCATCTTGCTAATATCGCTCCTAAACCTTGATTTTGTAACTCTTTTTAATTTTTGGCAATAACTGGGTTTGAAATGGGATATCATTATTGTCTTAATTTGCATTTCCATGATTACTAGCGAGTAGCACACCCTTCACATATGTATTGGCCATTTGTGCTTCTTCTTTTATGCTACTCATTCTCATGCTTTTCCTTTGTAGTTTTTGTATCTATACATTTATCTCTTCCCAAACAATATATTTTTTGATTTATCTGCTCTTGAATATTATATAAACCATATTTATATGATTTAAAAATTTGTTTCTTTTGGTCCACATTATGTTTTAGAGACTTATTAATGTTTCAACATATTTCATCAATTTACATGCCTTTTCTTAGATCATTTTAAGAGCATACCATAACTGAACTAATCTTTCTATTGTTAATAGACGTTTGAATAGTTTTGGGGGTTTTTGCCTTAAAACAAGGATTTTGTACATATCCTTGTACCTGACTTCTGGTGCATATGAAAAATTTCTCTCACATATAAATATAGTAGTGGAATTAAGAAGCCATAGGTTGTAGATATGTTGTGTATATTCAGCTTTAATAAGTAATGCAAAACTGGTTTTTAAAGTCGTCTTTCCTACTTTGTATTCGTACCAAAAGTGAACAAGCATTTCAGTTTCTCTACACACTCTGGCCATCACTTAATATTGTTTGATTATTTAATTTTGTCCATCTGGAGGATGAAAATGGTGTCACATGGTGGTTTTAATGTGTATATCCTAAATGATTAATGGCTTTACATTCTTCTTATGTTTGGGACAATTGTATCTCTTTTGTGAAATTTCTTTTTCTTTTGTTTATTAGGTAGTTGGTTTTTTTTTTTTTACTTATTTTGGAAGTTCTTTAATATAGTATTCCTTATCCAAAATGCTTGGGACAAAAAATGTTTCCAATTTTGAAATATTTTCATATGTATAATGAGCTATCTTGGGAATGAGATCATGTCTAAACACAAAATTTATTTGTTTCATGTAGACCTTATACACATAAACTGAAGGTAATTTTATATAGTATTTTTAATAACTTTGAGCACAAAAGGGTTTGTGTATGTTAAACCATCAGAAAGCAAAGGTGTCACTACTTTAGCTACCCATGTGGACAGTCTGTGGTTGTGGCGTCACCATCATTCTCACTATACATTTATCAACTACTGATAAGCAATCTTTTTTTTACATTTATTCACACATAAGTACTTAACAATAAAAACAAATGCCATATTTAACACAATGAAAAAATAATGTGTTCAGAGTAACTAAACAACACAGTAGCATCACCAGAATACCTGCATCAGTTAGTCAACAACAAACAATCTTGTTTTTTTGGTCTCTATGATTCTGTGTTTTGATTAAATGGTTACTATACACTGTATTTTAAATTTTTTTATGTATTTTAAATTTTTTTATGAGAAGAAACATCAGAAGAAATTGAGGGCCCAGAAAGTAGGTTCTCTGGGGATGAGCAGGCATTCTGCTGGATGCCTTTTAAAACTATTTCTTCCAGAGTCATTTTCCTCATTAACAATACTTTTTGTCTTAGAAACCTCTCTTTAGTTTTGTAAACTGATGTGATTTCTTGTTCTGTTATGAGGGCATGCTGTTCTAGTATGACAAAACCACATCACACATTTTCACCATGTCATCTATAGGCACTTTTTCTCCAGTATTAACATCATCTTCATTGTCACTATTATCACAGTCACCTTAACTTGGAACGATTTTAACTAATTTACCAGTGGTTAATGAATGAACAACTGGAGCGTCATTATTGATGTTAAAATCTTCTTCAATATCCACTTCTTCCAGTTTACAGATGGACTCTGAAGGTATATATTTAGCATATAAAGGAGATGAAACTTTTTTTTTCCCATTTGAATACAGAATCATAGTCACCATCTTGTTCATCATCACTGTACATAGCTCAGGCCACAGGTTGTGCCAGGCATGCACACTGTGTCTTTAGTCACTGTGTTCCAAGCATTGGGAACAGCATATATAGCATCCTTCATGCTAAACTTATTCTGAAGACCTTCCACACCCACACCTCTGTTCACTGCTATTACCATGCTGTTCAAGAAAGTGTTTTTATGCTTACTCTTCATTGATCTAAGGATAGCTGGTCACAGAGTTGAATTAATAAAGTCATATTTGGAAGAAAGTACATGACATAAACATTATTTTCAATGGGATTTTCAGCCGGAGAATGAGCATAACAGTTGTCAAGACATAATAAAAACTTACAATTGTTATCCAGTCCTACTTCACTGCAATCAGCATGTACCTAGTACAAAATATGTGTGAAACCAATCAAAACAGATGTCCCTAGGGATCTATGCCTTTTTGTTAGCATAGTAATGAATGTAAGAAACTCACTACTTGAATATAGAGAGAATGCAAATTTTTGCCTATCACAGCAAGTTTACACTTATGCATACTTGCTATATGAGCACATCTCCACACAATTATTATTTACTTGGCATCTTTAGTTACAAGGCTGTCCCATCAACTGTAGTCAATGTCTTCTGAAACAAAAATGCTAAAATAGTGATGCTTTGTCATCATTTTAGACTTGTTCTGGCATCAGATTTTCATCAGCAATGACCTTGGCAAACTCATCAATGAATTTCTCCACTGCTTCATAATCAGTGGATGTTTTCTTACCACAAATCTTAAAAGTTTAATGCTGCGTCTTTTCTAAAATTTCTGCAACCAACCTGTTGAATATTCAGTTCTCTTTCACTTTAATCCACTGTGATAGTTTTTTCTTGTTTCATGATCATCATACAATTAAGTGACACATGTTTTCTGTGATGCTGAAGGATCCACTCATTCAATACACAATTGAGATCTTCATGCAGTGTTTCTGTATTTTTCATTAATTTTTGTTCATCACTTTCAGCATAGAATTCCAATAGTTTGTCCTTCTGTTTCTTCAGGTCATATTTGCTGGTCATTTCAACACCACACTTCTCTGTAAGATGTTTCACACTTACACTGCTGTCCAGTTTCTCCAATAGCTTGACTTTCTGTGCTGTAGTTAAACATGAATGCTTCTCTTTTTCTAATTACTATTACCCATATAGGTATCTGCAAGTCTTTTTGACATTTTTAACAACACCTTTACCAATACCTCTACATCACAGAGCAGAGAATAAGCAAAAAAAAAAATCACAATGAGTAATGCCATAGGTCTTGGCCTCGTGTGGATCATTGTAGGGAACATGCCATTGGCGTGTCTGACCTGCAGATATGCCATTTTATTGTCCTTTTGGGGCATGCGTGCATGAGGGAATCTGGGCATGCACAAAAAACATGTCTCACAGCCGAAGGGGGTGTTTTTCTCTTGGAGATGCTGAATGATTGTGTGTTTTGTGCCCACATTTTGACTGTGACCCATCACATGAGGTCAGGGCTAAAATTTCCAGTTATGGTGCCATTTCAGCGCTCAAAAATTTTGGATTTTGGAACGTTTTGAATTAGGAGTGCTAAAGCTATATATTCTGAATAGAAATGCTTTATTGATTATATGTGATAAAAACATGGTTTTCCAGTTTGTGCTTTTTTTCCACTTCCTTTGTGTTTCTTAAAATTAAAAAAAAGTAGATTAATAAACCAGTATCTTCTTTATGACTTATACTTTTACTGTCTCAATAAGATATCTTTCCCTGCCTTAAGGTCATACAGATTTTCTGCTTTATTTTTTCCTAAAGCTTTATAGTATAGCCTTGCACATTTAAATTTTTAAACCTCCTGAAATGTGTGTTATAGATGATATGAGATAGAGGTTTGATTTAATTTTTCCATGTGAATGTTATAAAGATCACCTTAAAGTTTTGATATAATATTTAAATGATTTGTGAGTCTAATATTTAAATGATTTGTGAGTCAAAGAACAAACCATAAGGAAACTTAAATAATATTTAGGACTGAAAAAAAGCAATCCTTTGGAATTTGTTCAGATGTGTCATATAGTACAATATGGAAACATTTCTAACTATTTTGTGTGCTTGAAAAGGAAGGGTATTCTGCAGCAGTTACGTAAAACGTTCCATACGTGTTAAATGTGTTCAACTATTTCACATGCCTATGAATCTTATATCTGCTTGATCTATCAATTACTGAATAAAGCATGTAAAAAGTATTTTTCACTAGGATTATTGATTTGCCTATTTTACTTATCCTTTCTGCCGATTTTTATTGGTACATATATGGCTTACATACATATGCTTTATCTATCTATCTATCTATCTATCTATCTATCTATGTATCTATCTGCCTACCTACCGACCAACCAAGCAACCTACAGCCAGCCCTCCATATTCATGGGTTTTGCATCCTTGAATTCAACCCACCACATGTCAAAACTGGAGGATATGGAGGACCAACTACATGTATTTTCTGTCTGCATTTGGTTAAATCCTGAGATGTGGAGGCTGAAAATATAGAGGGCCAACTTTACTACACCGTTTTGTATAAAAAGCTTAAGCATTTGAGGATCTTGGTATCTGGGAGGGGAGGGGTCCTAGAACTTCCACATATGGAGGGCCAACTGTACCTGTGCATACATACACACATCCATACACGTGAACACCTCTTCATTACGAAGAGCAAGTTTATAATTTTACTATCTTAAAGTAAACTGAACATTTCAGAATTGTGAAAGTGATATTCTTAACATCTAGTGGCGTTTTTTGCCTAAAGTCTATTTTCCATGATATAAATATAGCTAAATTTGGGGAGAGGGACTCTCAGTATATTTTTCTATCTTTTTATTTCCACCTTTCTGTATGTTTCTGTTATAAATGTATTCCTTATAAATAACATATAGATGAACTTTTCCCCTAGTCTGGCAATTTTTCTTTTTTAACATTACCTCTAAATTTCTTTTTTATTATAATTTAATGACATATTTTGATTTATTGCTAACATGTTTTTGTGCTTTTATTTCTCCCAGTATTTTCTGTTTTTTCTTTGTTTTATTGCCTTATTTTGGATTGAATGACTATTTCATTTTTCATTATGTTTTTCCTCTACTAATCTGGATATAATTTATACTATTTTAATATGTATCTATACTTTTAAAAATACATATGCAACTTTCCAAAATCTCACATTAATCAATACCTTTATTTAGCCTCTGGCAAATGACACAGCGTCTATTCTTAAAACATCTAAGGATATATAAATATCCTTTATATTATCTGTGATCAGCCCACCCCAACCTGTATGATATTGTTATCATATATTCTGGTTTAGTTTTATAGTTTATAATCCCAAAATATTATAATAATTGTTTTATGTGGTCAATGAATTTTTTAATTTATTCACTTTTTTTTGCTTTCTATTTTTTAAATTAATTGTGGAATCTCAGATTATTTTCCTCTGGATTCATTTTCCTTTCACCCAAAAGCACATTCTTTAGAAGGTTCTTTTAAAAGTTCTGTTAAAAAGTTCTGTCAGAGACAAACTTAGACCATTTCTTTTCTTTTGCCTTAAACATATTTTATTTTGCAATCCTTGGCTTGAGGTTATTGGCCAGCCCAGGCAATTTTCATTTGACTTGCTCACCTGCATTAGAATCAAGATACCATTATAATTTCTCAAGGGAGATGTTAATTTTGTCCTCTAATTAGTGCCAAGGAATGAAACAAATAGTTTTCTTGCTATTTTCTAAGTAGTAAGGAGAAGTTACATTTTCATTTACTCTTACATCAAAGGTTTAGTTCTTTGTGGTCTGAGTTTAAGAAATGAAGGCAAAATCCTGGGTTTATCTTCTATTTTCTGGTGATACTAAGCTCTCAACTTGTACATGTTCAATTCTACTGGATATGATAAAATGTTCAAGGGTAGATCGGCTTTATGGCTCTTAAATGCTTGGCTCATGTTCTATTTCTTATACCTCAATTATACATATATAAACATACACACACACACACACACACACACACAGTATTTTTAGTGTTCTACAGACAGGCTGCAATGAGCAGACTGCGTGCCTGCAAAATTCATGTTATAATCTTAGCCCCCAGTGTGGTGGTATTAGAAGGTAGGGCCTTTGGCAAGTGATTACATCATGAGGGGGAACCCTTGTGAACAGAATTTGTAACCTTATAAAGGCCCAAAGGAGCTGGTTTATTCCTTTCATCAGGCGAGGGCACAGCTATATGGCACCGTCTGTGAGGAAGCTGGCCTTCACCAGACAAGTATGCATGTGCTTTGATCTTGGACTGGAAACGTGAGAAACAAAATGTTGCTGTTTATAAGCTCCCTAGTTTATGGTATTTTGCTATATAGCAGCCTTGCAAGACTAAGACCAAGGCCTAGGCACCCGGACTTTTCATCTTTTGAGAAATTGAGCAAAGCAGTTTTCTTTACCACTTAAGCTGAAAATTATCATTTTTGGATTGGCAATATTAATTGATTTACATTATTGTCATTACTCTTACATTTATACACATTCTATTTTGTATTTTTTCTTGACCATGCCTGTGTATTCTTTTTTTCTGTTTCTTTGTATTAATTGAAGCTTTTTTAGTTTCTTTCCACACACTTATTTTTTCTTTGTTTTCTCTTTCTGTGTTTGAAAGTTTACAATTTGTTTCCGTTTCTGCTGAGTTTACTATTTCTGCTGAGTTTACTATTAAATTGTAACAGGCATAACTGATGTAGAAAGTCTAATGTTAATCAACATTTATATCCTCCTCTCAAGAATATAAGACTCAAAAAACTTAACTCTGATCACTTATTCTCATTTTACATGTTGTTATTTTCTGTATTATCCCACTTTGATTTTTTTAATCTCCTAAATCAGCACTATGGTTTTTCTTTATGTATATAGTCAGTGCTTATTTGGATTTACCAAAGCATGCATTAATATCTTCCTTCTTATTCTTCCTCCGTCTCAGATCATCTCTCTGAGATTTTTTTCTAATTTCTTCCAGAAATATATTCTTAAGTAGCTTTTTGTGATGAGTTCATCTTTATGTAAAAATGTCTTTATTTTGCCCTAACTTGTGAATTCTAAATTTATAGTCTTTTTCTCTCAGCACACAAAAATATACCAGCTCCTTTCTGACTTGTGTTATGGTTACTGAGAAACATGCTGCTTGTCTAAATATTGTTCCTCTGTGGAAATTCTATTTCTTTCCTCAGGTTACTTTTAAGGTCTACTCTTTTATAAGATAATTCTTTTTACGTTTATTGAGATCAACAACCCTTCTCCTTTCTGTCTTTTTCTGTTGGTACATTTTTGGTGGAAGTTTTTTTTCTGCTTCTATGTCTTGAAATTTTAGATTATGAACTAATGTTTGGTAGTGCTTTATCTTTAGGAATTCTATTTCTTCTGGGTTGGAATAATCTCATGCCAGAGATATTTTGCATTTTCTTTTTGCTAGGCATCCAAGGAGTTTTAGCATTTCAGGGGAAATTCTCTATGGTAGCATAATTTCAATAGCCTAACTGTGGTCTGTGGTCATCAATACTTAGGAAAAATTATTATTTGTGTCCCACCTGAGTCATACTGAGGCAGGAGAACTTCCTCCATGCAGCTAACTGTCCAGGAGAGGGTAGATTTTTTTTCTTCCCAGTCCACCTTTATACTGACCCCATGTAAGTTTCAAATTTATTCCAAGTGTTTCTAGTTCCCTGTGGCCTATGACCTTGTGTCTGTTAGATGTTAAAATGTCTTATTTAATGAGACCAACGTTCATCTTTTTTTCTCCCTCTCCTCATACCACTACAGGGCTTCTGAAGCATCAGCTCAAGTGTTTCTCTGTCTTTTTGGCTTCCAGCTCATCCTCTTACTTTCTTGTATGCTAATCTATATATTTCATCCTTCATTTCTACCTCTTTTGTAGAGGGGCATTTTCAGGCTTTCTCCTCTTTTACAGTGCTGGAGATAGAGGCCTCTCTCCTCTATTTTTTTTTTTTTTTTTTTTTTTTTTAGAACTCCCACTCACCATCAGAACTCAGCTCAAAATCTACATTCTCAGTGATTTTTTTCCTACATCTCTATTGTACATATCACAGTACTTTTTTTTTTTTTTCCTTGAGACAGAGTCTCGCTTTGTTGCCCCGGCTGGAGTGCAGTGGCGTGATCTCGGCTCACTGCAAGCTCCGACTCTGGCAGGTTCATGCCATTCTCCTGCCTCAGCCTCCCCGCGAGTAGCTGGGACTACAGGCGCCCACCACCATGCCCGGCTATTATTTTTTTGTATTTTTAGTAGAGACAGGGTTTCACTGCATATCACAGTACTTCTTAAGGTTCCCACATCACATTTTTCACAATTTGTATTTATACATTTGATTGTGCAATTCTGATTAATCTTTGTCTCCTTTATAATTTATTCAGTTCCCTCATGGGAGGAAGCATGTCCTCCCAAACACAGCTCCAGGCTCAAGTTTATGTTTAGTAAATAAATGTTTGATAAATTAATGAATGTTAGAAATGTTAGAACCTGGATAGGGATGATGAGAAATTAACACATATCATTCAAGGGTTGCAATTCAGGCTCTTTAAGATGAAAACTGGAGGTGATTTTAAGACAGGGAAAATTAACAAAAGGAAAGATTTAGCATTCTTCTGTAAATATTGGAGAAATACAGGTAATAACTCTGAATCTGATGTTTAGCTCTGTAATGTACAAGCTGATTTGGGAAAAGTTGCTAATTCTCAATGTTCCTCTTTTTTGACAGATAATAACAAATACCCACATACTAATGTTAAGATGGGGACAAAATGAAAGAAATAATGTAAAATGGGACCTTACATGTAGTCCAAATTTACTAATAACTATAGCCCTTTTTTGGAAAACTTTAAAAGAGAATTTACTATTAAACTCAGCCTTAAGAAACCCCTTCTGAATATAAAGATGTGCAAGGATTGGCCATGAAGCTTGGTAATAATTGGGCATCTTCTGTTGGAAATCTTCATGTGGGATCATTGTGATTATGTATGGTGGTTCCAGTCATCTTGTGCTGAGGTGGTGGGTGGAGTAGGTGGCCATTCTTATCTATGAGTCTTGATTAATTGCACATAACCAGAAAAAGCAGCAAAAGTTATTTGGAGAGTCCTTTTCATCTTAACTGGCTGAAAGTCTTGCTCTACATTTAAATGCGTTACTCAGTGTGTATCAGGTATTTAAATCAATTCTCACTGTCTTATATTAGCACTAATAAACTCAAGAGTTGCATTCACTTATTGAGACATCTTTATATTTGGTCCCAAATGAGAAAAATCAGTCTTCTGGCTAGAGTTCCTACATGTTCAGTATTACCATTGATCATGAACCTCCTTCCATACTTTCTAGGTGAATGATGAAGAGCAGACAAGGCAGAGAGACAGACTTGAAAAAAATCTGTTTAAGATTTTAATATCTATCCACATGGTAGATTCTATCCCAAAGTCCCTACCCTCAATACAGTTAATAATTTAAAAGACGCATGATTTAGCAGTGATACTAAAGTTCACATTACCTTTTTTCTGGTCATAGAACTGCTTTTATGCATATACAAAGCAGGAGGCTACCTCCATGATGTGACTTATAGGATACTAGGAACTAGACTTCATCTGAAAATATTACCTTCTATGCACTATTTAGTCACTGATGTTGATTCCTACTTTGAAAATGCAAATATCTCTACTACACTGAATTGGTTACACTGGGGTATTAGATATGTCTAAAATGTGTTGCATATTTTGGGTGACCCACTGGCAGATTAAATAATCCTGAGATATTTGGCCTAACTATGGCTAACCTGCTAAATCCACTCCACCCTTTTCCCATTGGATAACTGCCAATCAACAGCTACATGGATGCTTATTTATTGCTGTAAACTAATAGTATAATTTTCTCCCTCTTTAATTCAGGCTGGGTTCAGGGATGTGTTATAATCCAGCTTCCACTAGCGAGGGTACAGCATTCTTCCAGTCAAAGCAATTATTTTAAATTTATTTTACGCTTCACATCAGAACATAATCCAGAGAAAGAGAGAGGGCCTTCTTTTCCTTCAATGACTGAAGAAAAGTACTGCCAAAGCTATTTTGTTTTCACAAGAGAAGCCAGTCTGCAGACCAAACTGACAGGAAAAAGAGGGTGGAGTCACAGTTATGCAAAATCTGTGTAGCACATGTGAATTTTTAATTCTGTGAACCCATAATTTTTCTTTATTTTTAAAAAGCCCATTGCATTCAGTTTCCTGTTACTTGCCAGTATACCCATCTTAAAAGACACTCTTTTCCATCATTGGCTATTAACGATTAGTGGTCTGTTCTGTTTTAGATTCCTAAGGCGGGGGCAACCTCCCTCCGATACTAATATCCCACAGTGGCATTAAAGGGTGTTGGGAAGAAGATAAGAAAAAATTCATAAAGGCAGAGATAATAGTGGTCACACTGAAGAATGGATAAACATTCTCTAGGTAGGTCAGGACAATGAGCAAGTATTCCTGCAAACTAAAAAATATAAAAAATAAACATCTGTTGTCAACCGTGGCTCTCAATGCAGCTAAATTGGGCTTTCTGTTACTCAACCTCTAAATTAAAAGCTGTTTTTCAAATTAAATTGATTTAGCACCAAATAATTTTTTTTCTTTTTTTTTTTTTTTTTTTGTGAACAAGGAAAGTTTTCACAGATAAGTGCTATTTGATGGACCAGTGCTAGTGAAGCATTGTCTGGGTAAGAGACAATTGCATCTGCCATATCCATGACAGCAAGAACCACAATGCTTTGGTTGAGGGTGGAAAAGAAGTTATCTAAGGCAGAAACTTCAGGATTTGATGATAGCAAACAGGTATTACGTGTTACATTTAATTATGTGACAGATTGCTTATGTGTGACCTTTTCTCTAAAAACTCAGTAACATTTGGAATTTAAGTCCTCTCTCTAAAGTTTAAACAGATCTTTTGGGGAGGACGTCTCTTCCGCAATCTGTTAAATTCATCACCTGGGCTTTGAAACAGCACTCCTTATTGTCTAGGTAGCATGGGAGTCTTTAGCAGAACAACTTTTTCAGCTTTGACTTTTGGGGTTCCTTCCTGTAAGAGTCCCTGGGGCCAGGTTGGGGAGCAAATACTATATTCTCATTTCTGAATTTTTCTGTTTTTCTCCTTAGAACCTATCTATAATTCTTCCTTCCCTTTAGCATATGAATAAATATCTTCAGGTTAATAAAATCATGCGCATAAACAACTATGCTTATTCATCCAGTTACTTCTTAAACCTAGCTAGGACACTCTGTAGCCCATTTTTTCCCTTTAATTTTGTTTGTCACGTAATAATCGTACATGTTTATGGGATACAGAATGATATTTTGATACATGTATACAATGTATAATAATCTTATAGTGGCAATTAGCATATCTATTACCTCAAATGTTTATCATTTCTTTGTATTGGGAACATTCAAAATCTTCAAGCTTTTTAAAAATATACAATACATCATTAACTATATTCACCCTACAATGCTATAGAGCACTAGAACTTTTTTCTACTATAGAGCTATAACTTTTTATCCATTAACAATCCTCTCCCTGTCCTCCCCTGTCTCCTCCTGTTCCCAGGCTCTAAAAACCACAATTCTACTCTTTACTTCCACGTGCTCAACATTGTAGAACCCACATGAGTGAGAACGTGCATTATTTATCTTTCTGTGCCTGACTTACTTCATTTGATATAATGTCATTCGGCTCATCCATGTTGCCTCTAATGACAGGATTTTATTCTTTTTTTATGACTGAAGAGTGTTCCTTTGTGTATATATTCAACATTTTCTTTATTCATCTGTTAATGGACATTTGGGCTGATTTTATATTCAGGCTATTGGGAATAATGCTGCAATTAACATAGGGATACAGATATCTCTTTGAAACACTGATTTCCTTTCCTTTGCATAAATATCCATTAATGGGACTGTTGGAACATATGGTTCTATCTTTAGTTTTATTGAGGACTCTCCATACTGTTTGCCATAATGGCTGTATAATTTACACTTCCACCAATAATGTATAGGAGCTACCTTTACTCTGCACCCTTGCCAGCATTTGGGGTAAGGTGATATCTCATCGTGGTTTTAATTTGTATTTCTCTGATGATTAGTGATCTTGAGAATTTTTTCATATACTTATTGGTCACTTGAGTGTCTTTTTTTTTTTTTGAAAAGTGTCTATTCATATCCCATATTTTAATGGGATTTTTAAAGAACCCTTGTGTTGTTTGACTCCCTTGCGTATTCTGGATGTTATATGGATACTTGTCATATGGATAGTTTGCAAATATTTTCTCCCATTCTACAAGTTGTCTTCTCACTCTGTTGATTATTTCCTTTGCTGTGCAGAAGCTTTTTACTTTGAGATAGTACCATTTGTCTGTTTTTGTTGTCTGTGCTTTTTAAGTCTTATCCATAAAGTATTTTACTAACCAATGTCCTAAAGCATTTATCTTATATATTCTTCTAGTGTTTTGATAATTTCAGGTCTTTCATTTAGTTTTGTAACCTATTTTGAGTTGATTTTTGTATGTGATGAGAGATAGGGGTTTAACTTCATTCTGGTGAATATGAATATCCAATTTTCCCAGCACCATTTACTGAAGAGGGTATCCATTTCTGACACTACATTTAATATAATTTTTATCTAGCAGAAATGCATTAATGATTAGAGCCAAGAACATAGTGAAATTACATGTAGAATAATACAAAACATTTAAATCAAATATGTATTTGATTAAGAGGTTGATCCCAAAAACCTATAAGATCGAGAAAGTAGAAACATTGAGTTGCAACTATATTCTGATGAATGTTCTCTTGGTAACGTCCTACTAATCAATACTTACTCTGTTACATAGAGGACACCATAGAAATAAATCTTGAGATTATAATTTAAAGATAGCTAATACTGGAAATTTAGCTTTTGGAAGAAGATGTAATTGGTCTAATCTTGGATAGTTAGCTCTTTGTTACAACAACAACAAACTAATGACAACTCCTGAGACTAAGGCCATCTGAATCACTAATGCTGTCAAAAAAGGTGTGTGTGGAAGTCACATGAAATCAATGTATTCCCTCCTATTTGTTTGTAATTTAAAAGTAGAGGACGTGATTTTTAGTCGGCCTCTCAAGCATTCTGCATTGAGAGACAAAAGCTTATTAGTCACAGATTCAGCATGAAAGAACATTTTAAAATGTGAGCAACTCGCTTCTTTACAGTGAGAAGATCAGCTAAGTTGCATGCTAAAATAAGGAAATTAACAACATCTGGAAGAGCCTTATCTTGTCTTAAAAAAGAGACTCATGCCAGTCTTGCCATGGGGTTTATTAGAGGAATGGGAAAAGACTTTTCCTTTATTGGAAATCTGGACTGACTGAAGTACAATTATCTAATTTAGTAGAAATATTTTCTTGTCATTTCCTAGCTAATAAATTCCATAGCTGGAACAGAATACAGAACCCAGAAATAAAGCAAAATACCTACAGCCAACTGATCTTTGACACAATTGACAAGAACATACACTGGGGAAATGACATTGTTTTCGGTAAGTGCTGGGATTATTGGATTGTTGTATGCAGAAGAATGAAACTGGACTCCTATCTCTCACTGTACACAGAAATCAACTCAAGGTGGGTCAAAGACTTAAATGTGAGACCTAAAATTATTTTTTTTTTAAGTACTAGAAGAAAATCTAGGGAAAAACTCTTCTGGACTTTGGTCTAGGCAAAAAATTCATTATTAAGACCTCAAAAGCACAAGAAACAAAAATAAAAATAGATAAATGGGACTTAGATAAACTAAAAACTTCTGCACAGCAAAGGAAATAATCAACAGAGTAAACAGAAAACCTGCAGAATGAGAGGAAATTTTTGCAAACTGTGCATCATACAGGGGACTAATATCCATAACATATAAGGAACTCAAAAAACTCCCCAAATAATCCCATTAATAAGTGGGCAAAGGGCATTAATAGACACTTCTCAAAAGATGACATACAAATAGCCAACGAGCATATGAAAAAATGCTCAACATCACCAATCATCAGATAATTGCAAGTTAAAACCACAATGGGATATCAGCTTACACCAGTCAGAATGCCTACTATCAAAAAGTCAAAAATAACAGATGGAGAGGATGTGGAGGAAAAGGAATGTTGATGGGAATGTAATATGGTTTGACTGTGTTCCCACTCTGATTTCACCTTGAATTGTAATCCCCACGTGTCAAGGGCAGGGCCAGGTAGAGATAATTGAATCATGGGGTGGTTCTCCCATACTGTTTTTGTGGTAGATCTGATGGTTTTGTAAATGGCAGTTCCCCTGCACAAGCTCTCTTGCCCTCCCTCCATGTAAGAAGTCCTCTTGATTCTTTCTTCATCTTTCGCCATGATTGTGAGGCCTCCCCAGCCATGTGGAACTGTGAGTCCATTAAATCTCTCTCCTTTATAAATTACCCAGTCTTGGGTATTAGCAACATGACAATGGACTAATACAGAATGCAAATTAATGCAACCTCCATGAAAAACGGTATGGAGATTTCTCAAAGAACAAAAAATAAAACTACCATTTGATCCAGGAAAGTGAAAGAAATTATATCAAAAGGATACCTGCACTTATCTGTTTATCACAACACTATTCCCAATATGGAATCAACGTATGTGTCCATCAATGGGTGATTGGATAAAGAAAATGTGGTATGTATACATAATGGAATCCTATTCAGGCATAAAAAATAAAATTGTGTCTTTTGCAGCAACACAAATGGAACTGGAAACCATTATCCTAAGTGAAACAACTCTAACAGAAAGACAACTACTGCATGCCCTCACTTATAAGTGGGAGCTAAATAATACGTACACAGACATACAGTGTGGACTGATGGATGTTGGAGATTCAGAAATGGGGAGAGTTGGTGGGGGGTGGTGAATGAGGAGAAATTACTTAATGAATACAATATACGTTATTTGGTAATGTATACACTAAAAACCCAGACTTGGCCGGGCACAGTGGCTCATGTCTGTAATCCCAGCACAGGACTTCGAGACCAGCCTGGCCAACATGGTGAAAACCCATTTCTTTTTTTTTTTTTTTTTTTTTTGAGACGGAGTCTCGCTCTGTCGCCCAGGCTGGAGTGCAGTGGCGCAATCTCGGCTCACTGCAAGCTCCGCCTCCCGGGTTCCCGCCATTCTCCAGCCTCAGCCTCCGAATAGCTGGGACTACAGGCGCCCGCCACCGAGCCCGGCTAGTTTTTTGTATTTTTAGTAGAGACGGGGTTTCACCGTGTTAGCCAGGAGGGTCTCGATCTCCTGACCTCGTGATCCACCCGCCTCGGCCTCCCAAAGTGCTGGGATTACAGGCTTGAGCCACCGCGCCTGGCCGTGAAAACTCATTTCTACTAAAAATACAAAAATTAGCTGGGCATGGTGGCACAGGCCTGTAATCCCAGCTACTCAGGAGGCTGAGGCAGGAGAATCACTTGAACCCAGGAGGCGGATAAATAAATCTTGAGATTATAATTTAAACATAGCTAATATTGCACATTTAGCCTTTCGAAGAAGATGTAATTGGTCTAATCTTGGATAGAGCAGAGATTGTGCCATTGCACTTCAGCCTGAGCAATAAGAATGAGATTCCATCTCAAAAATTAAATAAATAAATAAATAGAAAATACAAACTTAGACTTCATTTCTATACAATATATCCATGTAACAAAATTGCACTTTACCCCCTAAATTTACGCAAATAAAAAATGAATAAATAAATATAACGTAAAATAAATTACATAGCTGGGATTGATTCCAGGGCTGTGTAATTGCTAATATCACACGCTTAAATTATAACACCACGTGCTTGCTTCTTTTGTTTCTGTAGTCATAAATTTCAACTAAAAGGCAGACATTCAGGTCAAAATCTGGTAACGTGCTTCTGTATAACTTTTGTATTTTGAAAATTGAAATCGAGGTATTGCCTCCTCATAATGGAAAATGTCCTGAAGTGTAATGCTGAAAACCCAGAACTGTACATAATCTATCCATTACTGGGATGGAAAAGAGTTACTTACTTCCCTTGTTCTGCTCATTGTAATTCTAATGGCATATGCACTTTGTATATGCCAGCAGTTCTATTCAACTGGATCATTAGGCCCTTTTAACTTAGTGCTTGGCATATAGATGAGAGGAAATAGTGATGGGGAGGCTTTGTCCTAAGGAATTTGTTACCTTTATCCTATTTGATCATGGTGATGATGACTACACTTTTCATTGAAGTCCCTTCCTGATTAGTGTAGCTCACTCCAGAGGAAACGGAGGACCCTGTGGGGTCTGTGGTCTAGTCAGTGTTTTATTTGGGGGATTTGTTTGCAGATACTAATCATCATTTGGTTAGAACATCTCTATCCATGGGAATTACAGAACCAAGACAATCTCATGGCTGATATTAAAATTATGATTTTGAATGATCCCAGCTCTGTTTTGAATAGAAAGACATAGCTTTAATTCTGAGATAGTTTCATTTTCCTGAGAATAAGATAAATAATCTCAAAATAAAAAATACAATTGTGGCAGAAATAGCTGTCCACCAAAATCCCTACTCTTCTTTCTGCTGACAGTGACTCCCTCCTTAACCAAACCTGAGTCAGGGTCCTCTCAGCCCCGTGTCTGATTAGGCCCCAACCTTGTCCTGCTTAGCCGGTTTTAGCATTCATCCTGCTGAGTCAACTTAGAGAAGTGGCTCAACCCTGGATATCTGATCACTGTCAATATTTGATCAAATTCCTCATCTTCCACTCTCAATATCTCCTCATGCTGACCTCTCATCAGTAAGAATCCTGTCAGATGTTTAGCCAGACTTTCCCTAGCTTTGATGTTTTCTTTTGGTAATTTTCCATCCCTCCATTGACCCCCACCCTGCTCCTTGGCTGTAAATCCCCACTGGTCCTTGTTGGAGTTAAAGTTAAGCCCAATCTCTCTCCCCTACTGCAAAACCCCATTGCGGTATCCCACAAACACAGTCTGTCTTATCTTTAACGAGTGTTTGAAAGATACTTCTTTAACACAGGTATGCAACTGGAGCGCATTTTCCATCTTTTTGGCAGTTTGATCAGGTTGTGCGACTGATTCTAGAGGTAGGAATGTGAGTGAAAGTGATCTGTGCTGTTACCACTACCACTGTTACCAGGCCTGGCCTATGAAATATTTTTTTTTTTTGATATGGAGTCTCACTCTGTCACCCAGTCTGGAGTGCAGTGACGCGATCTTGGCTCACTTGCAAGCTCTGCCTTCCAGGTTCATGCCATTCCCCTGCCTCAGCCTCCTGAGTAGCTGGGACTACAGGTGCCCGCCACCAGGCCTGGCTACTTTTTTGTAATTTTAGTAGAGGCGGGGTTTCGCCCTGTTAGCCAGGATGGTCTCGATCTCCTCACCTCGTAATCTGCCTGCCTCGGCCTCCCAAAGTGCTGGGATTACAGGTGTGAGCCACTGCACCCGGCCCTGGCCTATGAAATCTTAACAGGTAGAGTCCCCATCAGCCTGGGCCTCTAAATAGCATGAAGCAGCTTTACTCCAGTCTGGTACCCTTCTGGCCTGATATATTAGTGGGAAATATACATTTATTGCAAGAGGTCTTTATCTGCTTGGATTGTTTAACCTAGCCTAAGTAATATGCAGAATATGAAGCCTTGAAGATGAGTGCTCCTATAACAAAAGCCTCAATTCTGTGGCAGTGGCTGAGAACCAAGGTGGCAGCTTCTGAGATCAAAAAGAGCTAGGTGGTAGCAAAACACTTAGTAAATATGCTGACCTTGGAGAACTTGGAAGGCAGATCAAGTGCTCTCAGTGTCTACATTTATAGGAGAGTGGTAGAGGGGAACCAGAATATGAGTAAGTGTTGGCTTCTCCTTGTGTTACAAGAAGGTTTAGGACAAACCTCGGTGGTTTGCAGGCAGAAACTAGAGAGTGCCAATGACTTCTGTCCTTCAAGAAAAGGAGACAAGGCTGATAAGGACTGAGCAACAGCAAGCAACTCATTAAGACTTCTCATTTTACCCAAGGGACTTGACTCCGTAGCAAAGATCAGACAAAGAGTGCTACTTCCCCTCCCAAACCTTCCTTCCAGTTCTGTGTGACGTCGAAGTAGCTGCCATTAAATTAAGGGACAAAGAAATAAGGCAGGAATAAAAACTTTATCTAGGCGATAACCGTGGTTTGGATGTCTCACATGGGACACTGGAAGCAAGCAGATCAGAAGCCTTTCAAGTTTTAAGGTGACTGTTTTGTCCAACAACAAAGACAAATGTGATCCTCCCCTGGATCATATTTCAAAATGATCCAGTGAGTCAAATTTATTGCTTCATTACAAACATATACTAGCAGGGAGTGGGCTGTGAAAGCTATAAAGCTCCCAAGGAAGGCATATTTCCTAATATCCACTTCAGATGCAGCCATGGTATGGAACAAACAAGGAAGAACTTCCCAGCCAATGGAGACAGGTGCTACAGATGGAACTGGAGGCCATAGATAATGATTCCCCCATAGAGACTCCAGCCAGGGCAGGGGCTTCTTAGTACCTGTCTATCATGCTATGAACCAGAGAATTACAATGTGTTTTCCCTTTCCTCCTTAACATTTTTTGAAATTAAGCCTTTGTCTTTCACCCATCTATCTATGTGACTATGTATACACACATATATTTATGTGGGAGTGGGGATAGAGAGGGAGAAAGCAGACGTTTGTGCTTGGGTTCCTAAGTGACCAGGTGATGATGGAGATGACTGCATATCACCCAGCACATCTGGACTTGAGCCAGCTGTTGTAACAAAGATACTCTATATTGTCTTCTTTGCAGAGGAACCTGAAGGCATTCTACTTACTCAGGAAAGTGTGCAAATCAGTATTTGGCATGCAGAAGGGCAATTGTGTCAAAACCTGCTAGTCCTTTGCCAAAACCATTTCTAGTTTTCCTGAGCACAATATCACTTAACTGCAGTCTGCCTTGTAGTTAAGTTCCTGAAAGTTCAAGTTATTAACAAAAGGCCTCATCATGTGTTAAGTTATTCTGACTTGCCTATGCCACAGACAACTTCTTAGTCTCTCTCTCTGCTTAAATTTTCTTACCTCTAAAATGAAGAAAGCAGATCTTTATAGGATTATTAAGATGTAGTTGAGAAAATTGTTCATAAAAGCACTTCTACAGTGATTATCATTTAAGAACTATTCATTAGGTATTTCTTCTTCTTTTACCTACTCAGTGTCAATTCTCATATGGTCAGGGAAGTGGTTCTCAGGAGTAGCATGGCTTCTGAGCAGCAGATAACACGGAGACAAGGGCAGAAGATGAGAACAGCCCTGTTTTGTGAACACAGGAATGAAGACTCCCTTAGGAACTTCTAGAAATAGATGGAAATTTGTATGGTTGAGACAAAATGGTTATAAAAGAGAGGGCCATTAATAACAAAGATAACTCGATTCTGCATACATAAGCTGCTGGAGTATAGGAACACTGGAATAAAATTGTCCTCTTGTAGGTATCTGCTGCAGCTCATCTAGTTGATGGTTATGCTCTTGAAAGTTACTCAGCAGGCATTCAACTGACATTTAATTATGATAGTAATATGAACCCTTGTCTCTGTCCTTTCAAGAAAGCAACTGGCTAGTCAGAAGATAGCTGAGTTATGCCTTTTCTTTGTCATATATATTTGAGGTACATAGCACTACAGTAATTATAATCTGTGCCGTTGATTTTGCAAGAGGACTAAAGAGAGATTGCATGTTAAAAAAAAAAAAAAATCAAAATTAGCCTTGTCAAATATTGTGTCAGCAGCTGCATCTGTAGCCACAAAGGTAATGCATTATGAACATCCCATTCACCCTATATTCTTTCCCCCATTCTTTCATCTATTATTCATTCACATTCTTAGGCATTGTTATTCACCTTCTCTGTGTGGAAAAAAATGCTAAAAGAATGTTCAGACTCCATTTTGATATTATTTATTGATTTAAATATTTTATAAGTGACAGTTTGGACACTTAAGGTAAATAAATGCATGACTTAACTAGACAATTTTGTAATGAATTATGTAAATATAACACAAGTATCATTTCCACTTTGTTTTATAAGAATCCCAAATTTCCATCACTCATTTTTCATATACAAATTCACCTTGTTCTGCAGTCTGTAAATACAAGGACATTTTACATCATGAAACATGCTATTTACATTGTGGATGATTTAGAATAATAACAAAATGAGTAAAAAGTGGTGTTACATGAAAAGCAAAGAAGATATTGTGGATATTTATAATTCTATATGAGTTATACTTTTACATATATTATTCTTAAAATTCTAGTGAAATGAGGCATATTTTATCATTTCAATCAGAAAAAGTTTCTTTAAACCTGTACTACTAGATACAGAAAAATATTTTAAAATATAATATGAAATACCAAATGAAACTTTTTTAAAATTAATGGTACAGGTTTAAGAGATGCATTCATTTTTTTAAAAAACAAAAAATAGTTTGACATTTCAAAATATATGCAATTTAATCATGCCCTACATATATATTAGTATATTTACCTGGTATTAGTTGATGACATTATAATGTAAGTTTTTGATAACTCAATTTTTAAAAGATATTATTCACAAAGTAAATCTAATAACAGAGGAGCAGATGTACAATATAATTTACATTGCAAGCCAAACCAAAAATTTAGACCCATGAAATTGCAGCAAACAAATTAGCTAAAATGTTAAAATAATTCAGGTTAAATGAAAACTACCCCATGCAGAGGATGCTAATGAAGGCCGAGTACATTATAACTGTGTGTTTTTATTAAGTGATTTTGGAAACCTATTTATTATTATATAGTGCCTGAAGACTTGATGGAACTGCCTTGGCTGTTTATTTTATAAATTGAAATGAGTATTAATAGGATTAAGTTAGATATTTAAAGTACTGTTTGGGAAATGAGACCCTTTGGTTTTGTAAAATGGCTACACGCATTTGAAGAGTCAGAATTCAGGTAGGTTGATTTTGAAATGAAGAATGATATGTATTATTTCTGGAATGCACTTAATCAGTATTTTAAAAGCATAATGAGACAGTTTTGTCACTTGATTACCGAAGTTATAATGTAGCTACAGGCAGCTGTTATAAAACTTCTGACTTTTTTGAAGGCAAAATTCTCAGGAGGACTTTTTTTTTTTTTAATGAAGAAAAAGCTTTTCATCCAACTTGAAGAAAAATCAGAAAGTATTGTTCTCCATGGACCATTATTCTATTTGACTCTAACCTGAATTCCCTCATAGTCAAAACCTGCCATGATGATGTGAATCGATTTCCGCATAGTCGGAGTAATTTTTGCTCCAAATTCTTAAAGGAGACAATGAATTAGTAGCTTGTAAATTTTGCAGATCTGGGCCTTCGATAACTCAGTAGAAGGCAATAAAATAGAGGGAAAAATGGGACTGTGGATTACAGCTGTTCAAATTTCATCTTAATTTCTTTTGTTTTTCTCAACCATATTTCTTCTATTTTTACAATCATTATTAAAATATTTCCCTAAAGAAATAAAAATGGTAAAGGTATTGAAAATCATATTTCTTTATCTGAACAAGTATTAAGATTGTCTATCATTTCAAGACAAAGGTTTTCTTAACATTGAAAATCACAGGAAGAAAGTAATCAGTATTTTCATAGGTACCGATTTATATGGTAGCTGCCTGCTTTTTTACAATTTCAAAATAAGTCAATATAGGATAAACAAAAGTTAACAGAGAAATTCATCCCTTTTGAAGTTTTAATTTTTTTTCAAATATTTTATACCCCTTTGACTACCTCATCTGTTAGAATTTAAGACCCCTGAGGTACATAACAAAAAAGTCCAAATACGAAATGAGAACCAAAATTCAAGGGTATTTAACTCACTGAAGCACATCTTTCCACAGAGGAACAAATCATGCTTTTTTCTATATAATTTTCTATTAATTAATACAAACTTATGAAGATAATTTGTTAAGTGGTTTGAATATAATCTTAATACCTGAAAATAAAAAACCAGAAAGAATACAATTTTAAGTTTGGGAGATTATAGATTCTTTAAATCTTGTTCAAGATTTTTTCAAATTATTGTAAAGTCAATGAGAAGTACCTAAAATGGAAGAATACCCTTACTCTTAAAGAAGATATTTGACTTATTTTCCCATAGGAATCAAATACTCTGCGAGAAATGGTTTAATTTTCCCTGAAAAGTAATGGCTTTGGATTGAGATTTGTAAATGTTTGATCTCTTGATCCAAGCTGTATTTTTCTTTTTTGTATTTAATAAAATGACAATTTGTAAATTCTGGTGAATACTCAAAATTGTAGCTAAAAACAGCTATCTGAATATAGGTTTAAAACCTCAAAGACACAGAGCTAAGAAATATGGAATACACTGTGTATTGCTTTTTCAATAGAGTAGACATAAAATTGATGACAAATGTTTCCAAACCCTCAATAAGAACTCAAAACATCATACTATGCCAAGCTGAATTACAGAGGGGTATCTAAGAAAGAAGACAGTGCATCAGTTATCTCTAGATAAAGAGCCAGTAAAATCAAGTTGCTTTGATGTATACACCTTATTGGGAGTGGTTTTCAGAAAGCAATTTCCCTACAAGTAGAAAAAGCATTGTTTTTCTATTTCAGTCTTTTAGCAGTGTGGTACTCACATAAAAAATGGCTACTTGAAAATAAGAGGTTTTTCTAACTTAAGACATTTGTAGGGGGTAAAAATAGGAGACTGTCCATACAGATTGACCCTGATACTTCTTGAAAAAGTGTTTAAATTCGATGAAAACGGACACACATAGATTTTTATAGACCCACATTTCTCTTGACTGACAGTCTCTGGAAGTCAAGGTCCCAATTCTCTCTGTCACTTCTATCTTCGACTGATCTACATCTACATGCTCATCTTTCCCCTTCCCTCACAAATCCACAAAGTGCATGTGAAAGTGAAAAAGGGAGGCCCTAGCCCCAGTAGTCAGGTGCTGTTGTCATTTATCTTATAAGAGCTAGAAAGAAAGAAAGCAAGGAGGGAGGGAAGGAAAGGAAGAAAGGGAATGAAGGGAAAGACGGAAGGAAGGAAGGAAATACAATGGAAAAAAGAGGTGCTAAGCATGCTAACAAGTTTTAAAGCCTAATTTATTTACTGCAATAAAACCTATATATACAACCCATTAATTTTACATTCATCAAGAATTTTATTCAGGAACACCAAACTCAATTGATTCAAGTTATAGCCATACTTGATATTTGGACTCTTGCATGGTTTCTCATTAGCACAAAGACTATACTAATGTTTAATTAGATAATGCAGCAAATATTGATTGAAGACGTAATACTAAATTTTCCCAGCAGATAATAAATTCTGCACTGGGGAGATATCTATGATGTGACAAGTTTTTTGTCGCTTTAAATATTCACTCTAATTAGCATATTTATTGTTTGTTTTATCAAAGTTTTGACATGCTGAGTTTCATGGCATTCTGTCATTTTTATGACATTCTATTAAATATAAATACTGTGTTTAAAAATCTATTATTTATCCTTATCTATTTTCAGCTTTCTTATAGGTTAACAGGATTAGACTACAGACCTAATTTTGATGTAAGCAAAGTTTGATTTTTCTGTCTCTTTCCATCTTCTCTACTGGTATCCATTCCTTTCTCTAAGTTGCATTCCAGCCGAATCCAACTAAATATTTCATACATGCTCATAAAATGGGACTCCTCCTATAGCCAGGTAATCATTTGCATTTTAGTAGGATAATTTTTTTAAACAATAAAAGTGTTTTAATGATCAAATGAAAAAGCAACGAGCACCTATTATTTCAGGTCATTGAGTCATATAACAAATAAATGAATTTTATGAGTGCCTGGTGACACACGTGAAACAAATCTTAAAAGAGGAATAGTAATTTGGGCTGCCATCTATTACTAATAATTTTTACACAAAAACAGAATTTTTTTCTAAAAATCCCCCTGAATTACTTTAGATAATTATACAGTCCTCTAGTTATCTAGACCTTCTTGGCTAGAGTTTGATCTACCATCAGAAATAATTTCTTCTTTTTGAGAATACTTTGTAGTCAAAGAATACAAAAGCAATTTATTTGAGAGTCCAAGCCAAGGTTAAGTTTTGGTTTCAGTGTGGTAATTTTTACCAATAAAATTCAGAAGGAGGGTTTCACGTTACTGATAAATCAACTAGGTGTTTTCATATTTTGCTTCATTTTATGGAAATTTTAACTTAAAAGGCTAAAAAAGGAGACAGGCTTTCAAGTCGTTAGAAACATACATATTGATCCAGATCACCCAAACCTCAGAAGAAAGTCATGTTCATTTGCTAGCCTTTAAAGAGTTATATTGACCGTGAAGAAATACTTCTTGGGAGGCAATAAAAGTAGAACTGCTATAGAAACTGAGGTTTTGTTGGGTATGGAAATGCATAGTTTCTTATTAGTCAGATGTGATGTAGCAATATTCATATTTGTTGTTCAAATGATCTGAACATAAATTGGTTTAGACTTAGATTTTATTCTGAGAAGTTTACAATGCATTGTTCTATATTCTAATGTGAACAAGCTGAAAATACAGTATTATTTGACTGTTATCCTTAATGCTTATATTATTTTAAAAAGTGTAATATTTTAAGTAAAATAATATTGCCAAATTTGCAAACCCTGGCTCAATGCCATGATTTGTAAGTCTGTCATATTTAGGACATTTTTTTTTTTTCTGTAACAAGTGGAAAATATAAAGTAAAAATCACTTAAATGTAATTCACAATTAGATGTTATCATCAGAGGATAAAACTCTAAGGAACCTAGAAACAAAATTAATTGTATTTCTCATTGCTGAAGAACATGATACATTCAGAAAACTTTGAAAAGTCTCTCACATTCTAAGTTTTGGATATGAGTAAGTTGACTCAGGACAATAAATCTTTGTCTTAAATTCTTTTTCTAACTGATAATTTTGATGAAAAATTGCTCAGGTTTGTTCCCTCATTTTAAAGTTTTTGTTCTAAACAAACTCTGCATGAATTAACCAGTTACATGTAAGTGAAACATCTTTGATGATTAAGGTACTACCTAACCACTTTTAAGTTTGGAAGACTAGAGTCTTCATGTCTCACAGAAAACCATTAAATGCTACGGGGTGATTCTCTCTCCAGCTCAAATACTCTGGCACATTCTCTAAGGGATAGATGGACATCTTTTTGCTCTAAGGTTTCACACTTGGCTTGCTAGCAGGCAAACCCAATTTGAGAAAAGTGTGAAGAAGAATATGACATAGAGTACAGCTCCCAAAATAAGTTTACAAATTTCAGAACACAAAAGAGATATTTCCTTTGTGATTAAATTTTCCAACTATAAAGGAATATATAATTTCTTTAATGTCAGAACAACAATTTTTTTTCAAATGATGCATGAGACAAAAGTATATTCTTCTCACTGAATGCTAGCTCAGCCAGGCATGTTATAAAAGGAAAAAATATAGTTTGTTTTAATATCACTTGCATACTGTTAGTCTGTTTTTCTGTGCTAATTTTAGTAGGGTTTTCTGTGGCATATGGCAGAGCTGGTATTTGGCCTTCTTTGTTCCTTCAACCCAGATGTTCTGACACTTTCATTTACCTTCATCATTGTAACCAACACTAGTTCTATCTGCCACGTTCAGAAAGTATCTATTTGTAGCTCTGCAAGCTTCTATCCCAGCTTCACTGAGATGTGCAGCTGCCTAGAGGTTGGCACTACCTCCTAGGAAAGCTAAAAATGGCTTGTGAAGGGTTTCTCTTTTTTTGTCTTTCTCTTTTCTTTTTAAAAATGAGTGACCAGTAGTCAAATAATCTGGCTTTCATTAAACTGGAAGTGTTTGTTACAGAAATTGCCTCTCCTTTAAGAGTCTCTACATCTTCCTGAAGAAAAAATGAACTCTCTTTGCTTCATCTCATCTAAAGCTCCTGCCCACCTCACTCACTCCATTTGTCCCTTTGTCCTGAGTCTGATGTGTGAATGTCAGGCAGCAAAATGCAAAGACTTGTCTTCAGAAAGTGAGGTGGTGTGAAGAAACAATTTTGCACATTCCTTATTTTATTCCAGTTACTACTTTCCTGTTAGATATAGGTTTAATGACATTTAATAGACCACAGTAAAAATATATTAAGTAGAATTCCTTCTTTATCTGCAAATGGCGAAAAGTCCACAAAGGAAGACTGAATATAAAGTGATTTCTTCGTTTTAAAAATATGTATCAAAAGAATCAAAAAGAAATTAATACTCAGACCTGCCATTGGGTTTTTCTTTTCTGCTTTTAAATAATAAGCAACAGTACTTAAGTCTGATATAAAGAATAATCTGATCAGCAACTAGATGAATTAACTGGAAGGATAAATTCAGTGTAATTTAATAGATTCAAATTAAATATTTTCCATTATTTATTTAACCCGAAACCATTCTTACTAAGGATTTAAGGATCCAGTGATATACAAGAGGATAATTGTCAAAGCCTCAGTGAATCAACAATCCTGCTTGATTTTGATAGGGAAATTTTCCAAACTGTGGGCAGGCGCATGCTAAATTAAGTTTTGCTATGAGTAATAGGTAAAGACAACATACTACCAAACACACCCACCATTCAAATGTGTTCATATTCATGTTTAGAGGATTGTTTACCTCGCTAGGCAATTATAGGAGCTGTCATCTTATTTAGATGCTTAGGAATGAATCCTAAGCTTATATGCTAAATAATAATCTGATGTTTAGATATTGCTTAGTGTAAACATAAATTTACCAGTTGATTTTAGCTGTGATCCTTATATATTATTCTAAATGATGGAGAAGTAAATGCAACTACTAAAGAACTGATTTATCATTGAGTATGCCACATTCTATTAAAATTGTATTTTAAGAAGACTAAAAACGAGTTTTTTCATTTCTAAATCTGAAAGCTTTAGTGTTTTTTCAATATTATTGAATAATCATTTTCAGACATTTATTTATTGTACTACAGATGACTTTCAGTCAATCATATTCTGAAGTCAAAATACTATCATACTTACCAAACACTTGTGTAGCTATCATTGAAAACAGTAATAATGAGCTCTTTTATCTTTATTCTTTCATCTTCCAAGACCGTATCAAACCAACATTTGAATTAATCCACCCCGAGACCAATCTATATTTCTGCAAAGCCTACTTTCTCAATCACCTCTTCCAACCTTCCAACCTATGCTCTACTTCCACTCATTTATCCATCCTTAACTTCTTCTTTACTATTATATACTACAAAGATCCAAAAATTGGGCCACATTATAAATAATACACAAATCTCTTTGACAGGAATAGAAATCATATTTTGACAGCCATTTTTAAAATTCTGCACCAGAAATAATCTGATGTATATTAATCACTTTACAGCATGTTTGCAAATGAATAACTTCTGAGATAGATTAAGCATATCATTTGCTCAGATATTTTTAATCTGAGTCATTACTTGCTGCTCATTTTGCTACAGAATAATGAATATCTTTCAAAAGTCCACACCAGCTGTATTATTGCTTGTATAAAACATGTTTCTGTTTTCACAAAGGCTCTATGAAATGCAAAGAAGTGCAAGCTTCATACGTTATCATCACCATGGCTTAAATTATTGCTTGAAAGGTTGTTACAAGGTATTGCTTGGAAATCCCTTTTCAGATAATATACAATTCAATATGAAAAGTACATAGTGAGACGAAGTATTAAGTTGGTGTCTTTTCATAACATAAAAATCAAAGCATTCAGAAGTAAGGCTGTCACTTTGATATTTGTTTCTGTGTCTCAAAGGTCATAGTTTTTACCTCGGTGGTGAGGATTAGCAAATGTTGCAATATACTGCACAGCTCTGGCAGTAACTAAGAAAATAGTACTGTATCTAGTATGCCTAATAGCCCTATAGTGAGCAATATTCATCCCTCATGCTTATCAGTGTTGACATCTGTCTCTAAGTTTGAAGATTTATGCTCAGAAAGAAGACCACAATTTGGAAATCAAAGCTAAAACTAAAATTTGTGAAAGAAATAACGGTATGAGGCCTAGAGTATTTAACTTTTCAAAGTAACTACAAATGAGAAGTAACATTACTATCCCAGTCAGCTTGTATTTACTCCTAGTAATTGAGATTATTTGAATACTTTTCAATGATTCCCAAGTCTGGCTGTATATTAGCATTACTTAGAGTGATTTTCTAAACACAGATTCCTAGGCCCTCCCCGAGACCTATTGAATTCAAATCTCTGAAGGTAAAGACTAGTCTTCTGTATTCCTAAAACTCCCTACGGAATTCTTATGAAGACAGCCAGATACTTCCAAGCAGATCAGTTGAACCACTGAACTAGGTCATTCCTTTTTTTTTTTTTTGAGACGGAGTCTCTCTCTGTCACCCAGGCTGGAGTGCAGTGGCGCGATCTCAGCTCACTGTAACCTCTGCCTCCTGGGTTCATGCCACTCTCCTGCCTTAGCTTCCTGAGTAGCTGGGACTACAGGCGCCTGCCACCACGCCTGGCTAATTTTTTGCATTTTTTAGTAGAGACGGGGTTTCACCATGTTAGCCAGGATGGTTTCGATCTCCTCACCTCGTGATCCACCTGCCTCAGCCTCCCAAAGTGCTGGGATTACAGGCGTGAGCCACCGCGCCCGGCTGGTCATTTCTTAATAAGGATTGGATGGCAATGAAGTGCTTAACTGAAACCATGATCTGGTTATAACATATTAGAAATAAAGACACAAACTTTACTTCTCTGCATTCCCAAGTCCTTCCAAAGAAACTTATTTCTTTCAATCATGGAACGTCTACATTCAATAAACACACATATACATATACACAAACTAAAAATATTAATCACTTTATAAAACTATTTTAGAATATGAGATTAGCTGTGATACTTCCTGTGTTATAAATGTATCAATGACTTTTTTTAATTAAAGGAAAGAAGGAATAAAGGAAGGAAGAAAACAAAGGATGGAAGAACAGTAATATGTAGGTTTCAATTGTTTGGATCAAGTGTGAGGAAGGAATTTTGCACACTATCTCATTATAGCCTGACAAGATTATGTTAATCTGTACATAATATCAGTGTCTGCTCTTCATTCACCACCACGAGGATCTTGAAAGTGAGTCCATAGCTGGGGTCAACTTACCCATTTAACAATACATTTTGTTCAATCATGTGAACACAATTTATGTGTATGTTAAACCAGCTGGTTGTGGTTTAGGAATATTCATATCATAGAGCTGCCCATAAATCGTTTAGAAATATGTTAAACCTTAATAATTCAGTCTCTTATGCATCATGATTTTTGGGCTAGATCTATTAAGCTTGTGCTTATAGAAGCCTCTGAAATGACATAATTTTTGTAGTTGAAGATCTATAATCTAACAGTAGAAACAACTAAGCTATGATATAGGGCTTGGTTCTTGGACTTGAGTTTCTATAGTCGACTGAAAGGCATCTGGTACTACCCAAAGCCTATTCAGAGTTATTTATAATTAATTTCAAAGGAACATTCAGTGAAGTTGCATGAAGTGCTTGGAGTCAGACTGGGTTTTAAAGAAAGAGCAGAGGGAGAAGCTGCAGACATAATTAATGCCCCAGCACATCCAGTTCATTACTAACTACACTTCAGAAGTACATTGTTACTCAGGCCTGACTGTGTGTGGTCCTTCCTATCTGCCTGAATGAGGCACCAGCAACCCTTTGTGTAGCCATTCTGGGTTCCGAAGTGAAGAGAGAATGCTGTTTGCTGTGGCCAGGCTTGAGGGGGTGAGATGGTTTCTAGTGACAGAATGTAGCAAGAAAGGGTCTAGAATGGGCTGAGTCATTCTCAAAATGACAAGACAGAAACCTGTGTGTAAAAGTTTTACTTTTTGCCTTAACCATCCACAACACTTGCCCTCAAAGTCTGGAACCCAAGAAGGCTTCAACAAATACATTTAATGATGGTCATAATTTTGAGCTCCTACTTGATGCCTTATGACTTTAGATACACACACAGTTTTGTTCAGCAGCAATAAGATTCTGTACACAACACAATGCCTGGTGGAGTTTTCAGAATTCTCCATGGCTTTGTCTTTTTTTATCTATCAATTTAATTTCGCTTTATATTGCTAGAAGTCTTTGGAGGCATTTGCAAAGTTAAAAGTCTTGCTCCCTTTGTGAATGAGATTTTGTTTAAGTTGTTATTCTCTTTTGCTTTGCTTTTCCTGGAGAGACATGCACATTCACACTAAACTACTGTGTCCTGACACCATTGTCACTGGACAAGAGTAAGGAGTGCAAGACTGTGAGAAATAACATTTGAAGTGCTGAACCTACGGACCCACCCTCAAATCTCAGGCATCAATGTCTGTCTCAGAGTCCCAGATCAAAGCTCACTTGATTCCACATAATCAGGTATTAAAAGGAAAATCCAAGATTACTTAAAATATAGAGTAAGAGATGAATAAAGGCAGATTGTAGGCAGTTGGGTCCCATGTTACCTGGAAGCTATGTCTTCTTCCCCTTCTCTATATTATATAGACAAGAGATCCAACTACTATGTTTCTGAGGCATATTATTATTTTTTATTATGGTCAATGATACCTAATTATTAAGGTCCACAAAGAAGATACAGGGTAGTACATTCTGAGTACATATTGGGGGATTCTGATTTTGTTAGATAACTGATTTATTTGCAAATGATGACATTCTCTCCATCAACATAATCCTGATACCAATGTGATTGATGCTTTGGTGCTAATGGCCAGTTATAAGTTGCCTTCTTCCAAATAGCAGCTTAAAAGAATATTAAAATGCAAGAGCTATAGGTCCCAAATTATATTTTAAAGTATCCCTTGTAGAGTGGGTTAAAACCATTTCCCCAATTTAATACCATTTGGTTTCTAAGGAAATATCACATAAATTTCTTTTATCTGCCATACTAAAATGCATGCTGTTGGTAATAGTTTGTAAGTAAGTGAGAATATAGATAAGTCATATGAAATAACAAATGCCACCACATTGTTACAATCACAGTTCCTAAGAGAAGAGATGTAGATGGCATTGTGTAGGACAAATAAAAATATAATTCTTTCTCCATCTTCTAACTTCTGTGATTGAAGTTTGAATGAACAGACATTTTATATAGTACTTCACAAACATATAGAAACATTGTAACTACAATAATCAACTATAATAGATTAGCAAAAATGATAACAGATTGGACCATTATCTCAGACTATAGCTTTGAATATATACTTAGATTATAACGTATGAAAAATGTAGCTGACATCCTGTCAGTGACAGATAAGAAATCTCTGGCACGTTCTTCATCGTGACATTTATGGCAATGTAAATGGATACTTCTTCTCTAAGTAAAATCATATAAACTAATACAGAATTTGTGATTCTTCTGACAAATTGAGATATATAAATACAATACTTCTCTCCAGGCCTACCACTAGTAATGAGGTGGATTTCCAGTGATGCTTTTCAAATATGCTTCCCATAGATATTCTTAAGTATAGAGAGAATAAATATGTGTTTGTAATTGCTTAGACAAATCTTTACAAAAAGTGAGAGAAATAGATTGGATATTCCTGGAAGTCCCTTTCAGCCTTATGGTTACAAAACTCATTGTTCATCACCAACATGTTTACTGATTTAATATACCATAATAAGTTCTAAATTACTGAAGACATAATAAACAACAACAGCGAGCTTGTTCTCTCCCCATGCTCCAGTGCTACAAAGAGCCCATCAACATTGCTAAGGCATTTTCTAATATAAGCATGAGGATCGCGGTGCTCCCAGTCTGCTCTGCTCATACTGACTATAAACCTCCTCATTGTCCAGAGACACAGGTCCACAGAAGAGGGGGTCAGGCAAAGGTTTGGAGGTCAAGGTCTACTTCCTGTCTTCTCCACAGAAAGAGTGTTGCACTCGTGCCCTTATAAACGCCCAGGGCAAAAAAATAATTCAAATTATAAAAGATCATGATTATAACAAATAGTTGCATATCTACAAATGCCTTCTAGCCACACAAATAGAAAATTTAAAAACATTAAATAAGCCTCATAGACTACATTGGAAATTAGTAAATATATTCCTTAACTGAGTTACGTCATAACCAAACCATAACGCAGCCAAAATCCCTGAACAGAAAAGAATATTGCATTCAGTTAGACATAAGTTATCAATGAGTAGGAAAATGACCTCTCCAAGGTTTCAAGGAAACAAATGCTTCCAGTTTATTAACCTCAATAGAAACTTAGATTTTTATATTTGATCCCAAGCAGGAAAACTCTGGACACATGATGCTCCTAATTTTAGTGTGAGCCAGTAATATTTTCATGCAGTATTGATTAATGAGAACAGGTCTTCATTTGAGCAGGACATGCGATGGAATCCTGTCTGTAACTATAATGATTACTAGTTCTGAAGATTATAGCTACTTCAGCATTCATGAAAGTGTTTCACTGAATTTAAAAGCCATATCAATCAAACTGCAGAACAATTTTTTAAAACCTCAAAGCCATAAAATACAGAGGTTTCCTGGCTTTGTGTTGTGCAAGAAGAAACAACATTCTTGGCAAAATGTCCTGACACTTCTTTGTCACTAATGCCAGTATCCAGGAATTTGCTCTCAAGAATAGCATCCGGCTCTTAGGAGGCATCAACTGGGGAAAAGAAAGGGGGTAACTAACATGTCATTTAGTTGAGTGCTGTTTATTAGAATACAGTTTAGTGTTGCAAAAGCTACCTCTATAAGTGCTAAATTGAAAAGGGTCCAGTGTAGCAAAGCATCTCATTTTAACTGATATTTGTTAGAAGGTGGCAAAAAGACCTTTCTTTAATCTTGGTTACAGATATATCTGGTGTTTGGAAATTCCATTTCCTCTGGATTCCATGCTACATTAATTAAATCTAAAAGATATATTTACTAAGCAGACATATAATGCTTTCTTGGTATCTGAAATCCTTGGTTATATGTATTCTCAGTCCAAGCACTGATTTCTCTAAATAAGGGAAACTATGTTAGATTAATAGGTTAGTATTATATAATATACTAACAATACAGAAGCAGATTCTGAAAATCTAATAATGTTGTGTGAAATGTAGTTATCTAGAAGAGATATGTATAAAAATAGGTAATACCCCTAAAATATTTTGCCGAGTTACAATTCTTCCAGTTGGGAAGTTTACCACACTGCCATGATACATGTATGAAATGTCTGTTCAGAAAAAGAAACTTAGAAAATATTCCTCACCCACCAACTCACTAAATGTAGGAATATATAATCAAAACTGGCTCTCAAAAGTGGTACAAATATATAGGGAGAGATACTTGTATGTGTGATAAACAAGAAAACGTGGAATCCATTTATTGGTTAGTTCTGAAAGGGGACCCACACTTCTAATTAAAATATATGTAAATATATATGACCAAAAACACTCATATGAATGGACACATCTGATTTCCCTCATCCTCCGGCTTTTTATTGACAGCGGTCACCTCCACCTTTTAGTAGGATTATTGCCTAACATAATACAGAAATTTTGCTGCTTGTTCTCAGCAAAGCAATGAAAGAGACACAATCTCTTTCCACCGCCGCTGTGGTGACCCATGTTCTGGGCTTGTGCTTTTTGGAGGAGTCTTTGTTCTGTAGCAGGTCTCAGAGGCTTGTCTCCCGGAGGAACATGGTGCCGATGTTGTAGGAAACCTTTTTTATTCTCGACGAAGAAAGAGAAGGCTTTGGTGGCTTTGGACCAGTCCTTACCTCCAGGAAATAGCAGATCCCAGGAATTTCCTTTGGAAAATTGTCTGGAAGCTCTTCACGAGACCGTGGAATGAATGTGAAACTTTCTTCCCGTTTTAATAATCTAAGAAAAAAATACAGAGCACATGAATGAAGTAGGCCAGGGAAATGTAAATACGTGGACAGAAATTTTAAAGGCTGAGGAAGCCTATCTCTGACTGCTCATGGTGACATCTCTATTTCTTTGTATAGATGTGGCCTTCATCAGATTCCATATGCTAGGAAATGTTATAACCCAGAAAAGATCCCTTCATGTAATTAAAAAAAAAACAAAAACTCAAAGCTAAGTGTGGTACTACCTGAAAATATTTGTTCAAGATTGATTTCTTTCTAAACAGCATTCCTTGAAAATATTTGTTCAAATGTTATTGTTTTCCCTACACAAAGGTCCGAGGAAACTGCATAATACAGGTTTTATTTGAAGCATGCAGGATTTACGTTCTCTGTTTTTAAAACTTGCCCAAATTCTAGTGCACTCCTTTTATGTTTGGTAAACCATGTGCTTTAAATGTGTGTCCTGTATGTAAAAAACATTAATCAAGTATTTAACTTTGTAGAACAACATTTCATGACTCCCAATGTCTCTGATACCTGTTTGCTGATTTCTAGCCAAGCATGAAATGCTTGGTAGAGTTTGATTTCTACCAAACTCGATAGCATTATCGGTTAAACAGCTTGATTCTTCTCTTCCAGTCACACATAAAGACTCTTCTTCAAAACACTAACACTGGAATAAATTTATTCTTTAAACTTGTCCAGTTTCATGTAATGTTCAGTTTGATACTTGTATCTGAAAGTGTGGACCAACAATTCAATTTAACTCAACAGCTCTTTATAGACTATTTCTTATTGCCCAAGAAGAACCTCCTAGACACTTCTGTGAATATAAGGAGTAGAACACATGTAAAAAGCTCACAGTTTTGTCAACAGATACAGAAACAGAATAAAAGAGTTTTTAAAAACCCTCAATAAATGAACAAAACACAGAGTAATTTAAAAGTATAGAACAGAATAGGCTAGATACCATCAGAAAAGTAGACACGAAAATTGCAGAAGTCTAGAAGAAAAAATGTATTTGCAGTGGGAGGACCATAGAGCCTTCATGGACTAGATCTTATTTAAAGGCATGTACAGTTTCACCAAGTGGATAAGGAAAATGATGTAACCAAAGGGTTAGACACAAGAATAATGTAAAGTTTCTAACCATATGATGACATTACCCAGTGAGGTCAGAATGAGGGTTAAGACTGGGACAGCAGGTTAGGAAAAAGTTTTAAAGCCCTAAACTAAGAGTTTGGACTTTATTTGGAAAGCACCTTGGATCCAAACCCATTATCTTTTTCTTAAAAACAACCCATCCTCCTAACACAGATTCATGTTAGCAGCAGCTCCAAGTTATGCTGTGTAGGAGGCAGGTTGGGGCAAAAGAACCAATGAGCACAAGCACAATAAAGGATGTGTGAACATACAAGAACATTGCACAGTCAATTATGAGACTCTCTAAGGAGAAGAAAATATTCCTTCTCAAATGCTATTAATAGATAGAAAATATTACCTAAAACAACAGTTTGTAGTACTAATAAGGTATAATATGAGCAGTCCATATTTAATTTGAAAAACCAGAGCTATAGTATTTTGATTGTTAAAGGATATAATGGCAGTTTAAAAAAAACACAAAATGATTATATTCATTTGGTATATAAAAAACAAGGTTCCTTCTAACATTTCAAAATTCTTTGAAAAACCTTATCCCATTTTATTCACATAACATAGTTGTTTGTAAAAGCTAAAAGTGCAAACTATGCATCCAACAAAGGTCTAATATGCAGCATCTATGAGAAACATAAATTTACAAGAAAAAAACACAACCCCATTAAAAAGTGAGCAGAGGACATAAACAGGCATTTCTGGAAAGAAGACATACATGAAGCCAACAAGCATATGAAAGACACTGATCATTAGATAAATGCAAATCAAAACCACAATGAGATACCATTTAACACCAGTCAGAACGGCTATTATTAAAAAGTCAAGGGCCAGGCATGGTGGCTCACGCCTGTAATCCCAGCATTTGTGGAGGCTCATGAAGTGGGTGGCTCACGAGGTCAGGAGTTCGAGACCAGCCTGGCCAACATGGTGAAACCCTAGCTCTACTAAAAATACAAATAAGCCAGGCATGTTGGAGTGCCCCTGTAAATCCCAGCTACTTAGGAGGCTGAGACAGGAGAATCACTTGAACTGGGAGGTGGAGCTTGCAGTGAGCCGACATCATGCCACTGCTCTATAGCCTGGGTGACAGAGTGAGACTCAGTCTCAAAAAAAAAAAAAAAAAAACACAGATGCTGGTGAGGTTTTGGAGAAAAAAGGAACATGTATACACAGTTGGTGGGACTGTAAATTAATTCAGCCATTGTGGAAGACAGTGTGGAGATTCCTCAAAGACCTAAAGACAGAAATACCATTTGATCCAACAATCCCATTACTGGGAATATACCCAGAGGAATATAAATCATTCCTTTATAAAGACACATTCATGTGTATGTTCACTGCAGCATTATTCACAATAGCAAAGACATGGAATCAACCTAAATGTCCATCAGTGGCAGACAGGATAAAGAAAATGTGGTAAATACACACTATGGAATACTATGCAGCCATTAAAAAAGAATGAGATGTCATTTCCAGCAACATGGATGGAGCTGGAGGCCATTATCATTAGCAAACTAATGCAGGAACAGAAAACCAAATACTGTATGTTCTCATTTATAAGTGGGAGCTAAATGATGAGACTACATGGATGCATAGACAAGAACAACACACACTGGGGCCTTTTGGAGGGTGGATGGTGATGGATGGGAGGAGGGAGAGATTCAGGAAAATAACTAATGGGTAGTAGTCTTAATACCTGGGTGATAAAATAATCTGTACAACAAACCCCCATACATGCACAGGTATGTAACAAACCTGTACTTGTACCCCTGAACTTAAAAGTTGAAAAATGCTAATCTCCACAAAATTTATAGAGGGTGAAAGTGAGTTCAGAGTAAGTTATACTGATTTGCTCAAGGAAACAACAAGACAGTAGTGACAATGGAACTGGAACCTAGACCTGTAAACACAGTCAAGTTTAGCCCAACAATAAATAACCAGACTAAGTAAGATAGCTCTCCATCATAAAACAACCAAACTGAGATATCATTAATGACAATAAGAATGGAAGTCATCAGTAGTGTTTACTTTCTTTTCATTTTCTTTTTTTTTTTTTTCTGGCCTAAAATACATCTTTATTATTATAATTTCTTTTCATTTTCACAAATGCCAATTCTCTTTACTATTGATATATAATCAGTCACTTCAGAAATAAATTGTAAAAAGCCCTATACAGTAGTGTAATTTAGCAGTGAATTCCACAACAATTTTGCTAAGCTCAAATAGAACAGTCATCATTGTGTAATATGTGAGTGTCAATCATTGATGTCAATCAATCAACAAACTTTTTAGTGGTTATGACATTATAAATAGCCCTCTGAATGGAGGCAAGTAAGTGGGGATTCGCAGAATAAGTTAATATAACTAAAATGACAAGAAATGCTCATTGAAACAAATTAGCAATAAAATGATACAACATCTGATACAATCTAATGGAAGAAATTTTACAGGAGAAAGGGAGAGGTGGTAACTATGGACTTAAGTACAAAAGTTAAGAACCAAATATAGCCATAATTCAGTCTTTCCACAAAGTTTCCTTAAAGCCCATAATCAACAGTTAGGACTCCAAATGAGCTACATTCCCTTCTCCCTGTCTTTTAAGTCCTCAAATGTATCTTTTACAGTTTGTTTGCCTCACCAAGATCTTTGTTTTGCTATAATTGAGATTTTCAACCCCAAACAAAAATGGGGTGATGTCCATGAAAGTACTTGTAAATGACTGAAAGAAGATGGTACCAGCTGCTTCAGATGTCAGAACTTTTAAATAATTCACTGCACGTTGGCTGGGAGGAAACTTTTCACAATGAATTCATCTCTTGACATTTTAAATAGATGTCATATACTGTGCTAGAAATTACAGAGACAACAGCTTTTATGAAATTGTATTTCCTTTTCCCAGTGAACATTTTGGTATCCATAAACTAAATACAGTATTAAATTTCAATAATAAAAGTGAGAACACATAAGGATAAATTGATTCAAGTTCCTATGATATCCAGTATTTATTACAGCAGACTTTGTAGATAAGAATATTGAAGTGCAATGTTCAGTTGAATTCCAATAGGACAATCTTTATGACTTGCTGGAGGGTTTGTGGAGGAGGTCAGGGGAATCATTTCACACAGCGTGCCTGATGATGATATGAGTCATGGTGCTGAGTAAGCAATCAAATGTATACAAGGATTAGGAATTATTTAGAACCTGATCATCCCAAAGCCTCGGATCCCCTCTGAAATGCTTTATTAAGTCCAAGTCCCTGGGTTAGCCCTAAAGCTCTACCTAACAATCCATTTCTTTGGCACCTCAGGGCTGATATGGAAGCTTAGATTCTATATAAATCTAAATTAATCCCCAGCTGGTTGTTATACACTCTGGGAGTTTTGGCTACATGTTTAATAAGCATTTGGAAATCACACAAATCCTAGTTTACCTGCCTGTCACCCTTTCTCTGCTCAACAGTTTTTTCTATAAATTGTTTTTCAAAATAAAAATCCACTGCTGCTTTGCATCAATGGATGGCTCCCAAGCATGTGCAGGAAACTTGATTCCATGGAGGTCCATGGAGCTTCTCCATCACAGCTGCAGAAACGAAGCTGGTCTCTGACTCTCTCACCTCTTGTTTGCATGCTCATTTCCCCCCAGTTTTCACCATGCTCTGTGCTCTGTCCTACATCCTACCTTGGGAAAGGGTCTGACAGTTATACTGAAGTACAAATGATCTAAATCTAGTTCAAATTTTAACACAAGAATTAAAAAGGGTCTGTGAGTTCAGCAGTCAACTGGTCAACAGGTAATCATTAAGTGCCTTCTGTGACCTAGGCCTGAACCAATACTTTCTTACCTCTCATCATAATATGTATGGGACAGGAGAAGACTGAGAGGGAAACAAGAGAGAATTTTGAGTTTTGCTGAAAATGTCTTTCCATAAAGTGATTATTTTTATTTGCTAAATTGCCCCATGGAGAACCCCATGGACAGAATAAACCTTGCTGAAATGAATAGATCCAGTTCCAGTCTTTAATAGTGGCAGACTAGTATATATAGCTCTCTGATACCTGCACATTTGAAATAATTGTGTGAAATTGGAAAATATTTTGTTTGTTTCAACAGCTGGAAAGATCTGTGTAACGTGCAGAGCTATAACAAAGCGACATTCTCAGAATGCTGTCTACCAGAGGGTAATCACAAACTTGTCTACTCACTATCCAGCTACTGCTCACCAAGGGATACTTGAAGGGCAAGGGAAGAGGCAGTAGAATCTGACGCATCTTGTAGAGGGTAGAAAAGATACCAGGACAGTGACCTTTTAAAGACTTTAGATGTCGGAAATGTCTTTAGTTCATTCTTCTCTCAACTTGATTGGTTTAATTAGGCATTAAATTCTTGTTTAGAATTCATTTTCTCCTCAGTATTTGGCTGTTAAAAAGTAAGATATCATTCTGTTTTTTAAACCTCTGCATGTTAATTTTCTTCTAGTCTTTCTTATTGTCGTCGTCGTCATCGTCATCATCATCATCATCATCCTCATCTTTCTATCTCTGGTATTGTGAAAATTAATAATAATATGACTAAGTGCATCTTTTTTATTTGGCACAATGACAATTAGTGAATCCTTTTGAAGCTTTTGATGAAGCAAACTATGTCTTTCAGTTCTAGGAATTTTTAAAAAGTTATTTAATAATTTCGTATGCCTTGTTTTATATGTTTTCTTTTTATGCATTTTGGCTTAGTCAGACATTGGACCTGGTAAATTAATCCTCTAATTTGTTTTCCTTTTTCTCAAATTATTCCCTCATTTTAAAACATTCTGTTTTCTGGAAGATTGCATCCAACATTATTTTCCAACACGTAAATAATTTTAAAATTTCAGATATCTCATTTTAATTTCCACTCTTGTGGTATGATTGTTTATGTTTTCTTGTGTTCTTACTATTTTAAATTTATGAGAATATTCATCTTTTTATAGTTTTCTTTAATTCTCTCTATTGTCTCTTTTTCCTCTAGATATTCATTGACTAGATTTTGTTGTTTGCTTTTTTGTTTTGGTCTCTCTTTTTCATGTCAAGGCATTCAACATATTACTAATGTCTGTAAATATCTTTCTATTTAAGTGTAAGTCATTACGACATGGTTAGAAGGTTTGTGTGTAGCAAAATATTGTTAAATTGTAGGTTTCCCCTGACCATTTCATTAGGGTTCCCAAATATCAATATATTTACTGTTTTTCCTTTGGTCCAGTTTGTCCAAGTAACAATATTCCAGTCATTCCTATGGTATTACACCTGGCTTCCTGCATTCTGGAAGTTGAATTTAGGAAATAACCTGAGAATCACACTGTTATGAATGTAGACTTTTATTTAATCCTCCCGTAGTTACCTTCCTAAATTTAGAATTCCTCTGGTTCAATGTCTCAGGAGAACAAACCTCTTATATTCTTCTAGAGTTAGCTGTGCCCTCAAATTTGTCCTCCCTTTATTTATTAGTAATAAAGTTCTACAAAAGTACATGGCTACCTAGCTTGAAACTACATTTCCCAATTTCCCTAGCTACTACGGTTCTGAGTAATTATTAGTTTCCTAAAATAAGATTGACCTGACAAAGTTTTGAATGGCAGAAGTGAAGTAGATTCCATTTCCCTTGGCAACTGACCATTAACAGTGACTACTGATGTTGGAGTTTTGCAGAAGCAGGCTCCAGTTTCTAGCTTCGTAAGTGTCAAGAAAATGACCCAGTACCGGTGACATGTTAGTGTAACATCTAACTTCATGATCACAGGAATGCATATTTAGGCATCCATTTTTTAGTTTCCTGATGTACAAAGGCTAGTTTCCTGATGTACAAAGGCTGTGGCCATGGCTCCTGACCTAGACTATTCCAGTTCCCACGGTGAGCACAGGGGTAGGAGCTTGTGTACCTGGCCAGTTCTATATTTTATGGGTATCATTTCAAGATATCCAGCTTAGAACCTGATTTTTATCTCTTCTCATGATTCTGTAAGCATATTGTTCTCTGTATATCTTCCTACTTAAAATACCCTAGAGTGTTTTCTACCCTTGTACTTTTTCTGGAGTCTATTTTGGTCATATTTTGGATCTTTTAGACTATCCTTCTAATTAGGTTCTCTGTGTGTATGCGCGCATATGCATGTGTGCATGTAAACAGGCTGATATTTAGATTCAGAGTGAATATACTTGCTTCTTACCCACTCCTTCTTCTGTAGGAGCTGAGACTTCAGCTTTCTTTTAGACAGTAAGCCAAATACCACTCAGGCATACACTTTCCACCTTCCTCTTCCATTTCTAAATCCTCTTCCAGTCTTTGTGTGTTTGTATGTGTATATGTCATTTTGTTCCAACATAATGGGAGAGAGGAAGGTGGAAAGTGTATACCTGAGTGATATCTGGAAGTCATTTTGTTGTTGTTTCAAAAAAGATTAATTATTAACTTCAGAAAAGGATAATGATAAACTCAGGGGCTCGATTTGCTTAATTAGAAATTTCTCTTGTTACAAATTATTCACCTGAATATCTTTTTTTGCTAAGGAATGCATTCGGATTTTTTTGGGTGTAGAAGGATGACAGTTCTCAAAATGAAAATAAAAAACATTGAGACACATTATGTTTTCCTATTTATCTTCTTCTTTCTACTTGAATGGAAGAAAAGAAGGAACTCTGTCCTGTATTTCTGCTTTGTGCTTCCCTGCTCCAAGATGCAGTCTGAAGATAGGTCCAATGAAACTAGTTATTGAGTTAGCTAGACAGCCTGAAATCCCTTGAAATGCAATGATTCATTCCCTGGAAATACACCTTTCCAAATAAGGAAAGTAAGAATCTAGCTCACGATGAAATAAAACAGAAAAAGGATCCCACCAAATGTTTATGCATTTTAAGGTTGCAAACATTTTTACTTGCAGATGTTGAAGTAATTTTATAATTTGAGGCAATCTGTGGGATCTAAAATTCAGGCTAATAAGTTCTCCAAAAGGGATAGTCTTCCTGTACGTCCCCTGGAAATGATAAGGCAGAGAGTCTCAGAGGCACTTCAGTGACACCCCTGCACATTTTTTCTGCAGTCCACTCTGGAGTAAGTACTGATGGCAAAGTGTGCTTGACTATAGGTTTCATACTCTGCATATCTGGCACCTGCTAGAGAGTGTACATCTTCTGGGATGTTCCTATTTGAGTGGCAAAACTAATGCCCTTTACATTCTTAAATTTTAGGATGCTAAAGATCATTCTACCACATTGACTTCTCTGGACCCTGTCAATTTTGACCTTTAACAGCCTAAAAACTCCATTTCTAGTAAATGTCAAGGAATTTAAAATTTCAAACATTCATGCAAAAGTTTACTATGTCTATAGACAGAACTTTAAAAAGAGATAGTGAGAGGTTAGAAAAGATAACTATAACCAGTTCTTGTAAGTTAAATAATCTCCTCACATTTTTCACTTCTCTGACCAAAAGTCTTTCTTAAAAACGAGTTCATCATTGTGCTGGTCTTTCTGTATAAAAGATAAAGAAGTGGAAAGAAGAAAATATGCACAATTATTTCAAAAAAGAAATATTAGTTGATTTCATTACTTCAAAATTAGTACCAAATTAGATTCCTAGACTTAAGAATTCTATGTCCTCTATTTTCTGTATTAGTCAACCAATTAGAAATAGAGTTAGCCTAAATGTATTCTAAGGAGATTATGCAGAATTGTAATAACCTCAGCCCCCAAGAAGGCAAATCAACCTAGGAAAATATTTGGAAGCTAAAAAAAGGGCATACTTTTTTCCTTTAAGAGTTCAGCCTGGCCGGGTGCCGTGGCTCAAGCCTGTAATCCCAGCACTTTGGGAGGCCGAGACGGGCGGATCACGAGGTCAGGAGATCGAGACCATCCTGGCTAACACGGTGAAACCCCGTCTCTACTAAAAAATACAAAAATCTAGCCGGGCGAGGTGGCGGGCGCCTGTAGTCCCAGCTACTCGGGAGGCTGAGGCAGGAGAATGGCGTAAACCTGGGAGGCGGAGCTTGCAGTGAGCTGAGATCTGGCCACTGCACTCCAGCCTGGGCGACAGAGCGAGACTCCATCTCAAAAAAAAAAAAAAAAAGAGTTCAGCCGACTTCTTATATGAACAATGTTTTATAGAAAATATTCCTTGCATATTCCACTAAAATTAATGCTTCTCAGAAATGCTTATTTTTGTAGAAAGAAATGATGAGAGAGAAGAGGTATAGGTAGGCTCAGTAAATCTGATCTCTTACGTTTGAGAGTTTTTCTTTCCCCCATACAGGTTAGACAGAGACAAATTAGTTGATGGCATTAGTTAAGTCACTTAAATTCTCTGGTTTCTTAATTTCCTTGTGGAAAAAGAAAGGTTTTACTCTAATTTATTTCAAAGATTAGTTACAGCTCTAACATTTAGTGAAGCTTGAGAATTTATATAGTATTCAGTTTATAGAGGATCATACAAAGCAGCATGATCAAACATGTTAGTTTTAGAGTTGCAAATCTGAAAAATTTTCAAGTAAGATCTCCAGAGGAAACACTGTCGTGTTGGCCAATATCACAAAAACTGATTAGAAAGCAATTTTGATTTAGTAATAGGTGACTAATGCATGAGAATCTTTGCACTTTAATAAGAGCCACAGAAAGGATTCTTAACATAGCATTTAGAGCAATCAGATTTTTCCTGATGCACAGTGTTACACACAAAACAACAGTGGGAAGAACTGACTGCTAAAAGATTAAGGCCCAATTAAGACTGGTTTCAATTCTCGAGTTTAAAAATGAATACTCCAAACATACTGTATTTTAATAAATATTAAAATGTATTTAAATAATACAATTCATGATCAGTTTTTCGGAAGGCAGACTGCCTTGTTTTGAGGGGATTTGAAACAGACATATTTCCTTAATATAACATAGTACCATATACAAACAAACAATATAATATAAAATTTTGCTATTTTCTTCAAAAAACAATGTACACACAATTGAAAAAAGGAGAAATTTAAAACGATATAGAGGCTTGATTACATGCTAAACCTAAAAGTAAGAACTTTAAAGTTAAAAATATATTCATAAGGCATTAATTCTGAAAGTGAGTAAATATGGCTTTCCAATTTCAAGGCACAAATAATATTAACCATACAATATATAGAATGGCTATGTGTTTTTGCCCAGTCAGCCCTGTCAATTATTTCTTTAAAGTTTTTTCATGTCTTCTATACCTCTATTCCCACGATCATGGCCTTAGTTCATTACTGTACCTTTGGCCTGGAACAATGCTGTTACCTCTTATCTTATGGTCATTTCACCTCTAGGTGTTCCCTGCTCCACTTCCTGTAGAAGCTTTTCTTTGATCATGTTGTTTCCAGGCTCAAAAACATTCAGTGGGTCTCTAATAGTATATAAGATCCTCTGTTATGTAAGTTGAAAAATAAATTCTCAGCTTTCACCTTTCACTGAATGTTAGATCTTTTTTTATTTTTATTTTTATTTTTATTTTTATTTCTTAGAGACAGGGTCTCAACTCTTGTTGAAGCTGGAGTGCGGTGGTGTGATCATGGCTCCTAGAAGCCTCCATCTCCTAGGCTTACATGATCCCCCTGCCTCAGCATCTTGAGCAACTGAGACTTTAGGCACATGCACCGTATCTGGGTAATTTTTTTTTTTTTTTAAATTTTAGTAGAGAACAAGGTCTCACTGTGTTGCCCAGACTGGTCTCAAACTCCTGAACTCAAGTGAGCCTCTCCCTTTGGCCTCTCAAAATGCTAAGATTGCAGGAATGAGCCACTGTGCCTGGTTTGGATATCAGAACTATAATAATTTTTTAAATAAGCATTTTTTTGGAATGATGTTAGATTTATAGAAGAATTGCAAAGATATATAGTATAATTCTGCAAGAAGTGAGTTCTCTTATAGTCTTTACTCAATGTCATCTAATGTTAACATTCCACTTAACCTGGGTACTTTTGTCAAAACTAAGAAATTAACAATGGTATATAACTATTAAGTAAATTGTGGACTTTATTCAGATTTCACTGATTTCCTATTAATGCTACTTTTTCTGTTCCAGGATTTAGTATAAAATATTTTTAGAATGATCTAGACCTAACCTAGTTTATAATTTATAAGTAAATGAAAGATGAGATCATTTATGTGGCTTATCCAGGGTCATAAACTAATTAGTGGCAGAACAGGAATATGAAATTCACATTCTTTTATTTGGCCATTTATTTAACCTGTCAGTAGTGGTTCTTAATATTTTCTGAATCATGGTCCACTTTGAAATCGGATGAGAATATTAAAAAAAAAAAAAACTCTCTCCAGAAACAAGCACATGAGTATGTGTAGAAAATGCTGCATAAACACAATAATCATAAGGCTTAAATGTAACAGCAAAACCCCCCAAAACCTCAACAGTAATACTTTTATCTATATTCCACCTTGGATTTTAAGTCAGATATTACTTGAATTGTTTCCACAGCCAAACATGTTTAACACTTACTTTTCTAAAGAACTTGGCCTTTTTAGCTAAACTGTGGATATGTAAAAGAAACTTCAGAAAGGATTATTAAACCTGTGTTAATTACAAAATAAATATTGACCTCCAGGCCACTAGAAATGGTGCCATTTTTAATGGAGAAAGGGAAAGGAGAATGTAAGGAGTGACTTTTTCTTTTGCTTTAAATCATGCTTAATTATCTTAGTAACTAATTTCTACTTTATAGTATTTTAGATAATGCGTAAAATTTACTTAAGTTTGGCATTATTTGTAAATGTTATTATGACCAATGAAACAGTATTTACACTTCAAGGAAATTTTTTTGGTGTGTGAAATTAACAGATGTCTCCCATATAAATAGGAATTATCAATATGAATACCAGATTAATGCCTTTAAATTCTGAATCCTAGAACTAGGTAATTAACTTTTTAGCATTGCCATCATGAGAAGAGAGAACCACCAAGCTTTCCCTTTATACTAGTTAGGAATGGGACCTAAAGAAAAACAGCAAAACTTTACTTCTAGATTTAATCTTATGCCTAAATTATACAAGCCAAACCTATGCCAAATAATAAACTAAATCATAAAGAAAAATATGTCTAAATTGCCAGGCTACAGGAAAACTACTAGATAGGAATTTCTTGAAGTTTCTTTGGATCTTTCCCCACATTAAGCATCCATAGGAAGAAAAGTAAATATTTATAACATAGTATGTCACCCTTGTATAATAATTATATTGACAAAGGAACAGAAGCAGAGTTTCTAGCTAGTGTTTTTGACTAGTATTACCGATTATTAAACTATATCCAAGGTACAGTTTGATGAAATAAAACTATAAGCAAGGAATGTCATCATTCTTCAATTATTCCATTCATCTTTCTCTGAATTTACCAGAAAGACGCATTCCTCCAAATTGTTTATAAAGTAAATTCCTAAAAGCAAACCTATATTCCCAGTAAATTATTATATGCATTTGATAAATGCTTACACAAAATGTTTTTTAGCCTCACAGAGGCAACAGACAATGTTCTTGGTCACTCGGCAGCTTCCACTTGCCACAAGTTTGTCCCATCTACTCATGTTCATTTCAGATCTAGAGATACTGATATAGTTAGAAATACAGACACTCCAAATAACCATTTTAGAAAGAATATCCTTCCTTTTTATTATCCTGAGTATAAAAACTCCAGAAAAGCAAAAGTTCAACCTGAGGGCATTATATCTACAAAGAGAAAAATGAATCTCCCTTGCTCTAATTCCACTTTGCTCCCCACTGCTCTCTTCACCATTTTCTTGCAGAAGAAATCCTCTCATTGAGGCCAGTAATATTCAGAAATTAATGGGTTTTTTTAAAAAATAAAATTTGTGCTCATAAATATAGAGAGTGGAATTGTGGATATTAAAGGCTAGGGAAGGGTAAGAGGGGAGGAGACGATGTAGAGAGGTTAACAGATACAAAATTTCAGCTAGATAGGAGGAATAAATTCTGGTGTTCTGCAGAACTTAGGGGGAATAGGGTTAATGATAATTCATTGTGTACTTTCAGAAAGCTAGAAGAGCAGAATTTGAATGTTCCTCACACAAAGAAATGATAAATATTTGAGGTGATAGATATGCTAATTCTCCTGACTTGATCATTATGCATTGTAAACACTTATCAAAATGTTACTCTGTATCCTATAAACATGTACTATAATGTGTCAACTAAAATTTTTATTTTTATTTTATTTTATTTTTTGAGGCGGAGTCTCGCTCTGTCGCCCGGACTGGAGTGCAGTGGCCGGATCTCAGCTCACTGCAAGCTCCGCCTCCCGGGTTTACGCCATTCTCCTGCCTCAGCCTCCCGAGTAGCTGGGACTACAGGCGCCCGCCACCTCGCCCGGCTAACTAAAATTTTTAAAAAGTAATTATTATTTTTTTACATGTTATTTCAAGTAGTTATCAACCCAGTGGGACAGCTTGGTCACGGATAAGATCTCAGGCTTTGGAGTAGGGCACCTTTGGGTTTGAATTATGACTCCCGCACTTATTTAGCTCAATGTTCTTAGTGACTTATTTAACCTAAGTTTCAGATTTTCCCATCTGAAAAACAAAGATAATCACAATTCAGAACTCACACTCTTGCTGTAACGATTAAATGATAATATAAATAAATTATAAGTAATCCAATAAATGTTTGCTGTCACTATAATGAAATAGTGGAGCTAAAAGATGCATGAGAGCTCATCTAGGTCATCAAATAGCTTAACCAATATTAGATGCAGTTCTCTTAATACCTAGGGTAGGAATTATGCACTATATTAAACTCTTACACAAAAATGTGGTCAGTGCAATTTTAAACTTGGTGCTAGAGGTCTAAAGATAAATATAAGTTCTTGAGTTTTGTAAGAGATGATATGTGGGTATCTATGTCTGAGGGCAGGTTATGCAGTGAGAGGACTGTAGTCATCTTTATAAAAACTACTTATTTCTCAGGATAGCTTCTTAGTCTTCTCAAGCCAAGGGCTCTACTGCTTTTTAAATATAGAAATATAACTTAGTCTGGTACTAGATTCCTGTCTTCAGGAATCTATATCTTAAGTCCCAGTAAAAATCCTTTACAAGCCAGAGGTCTCATTTGTGAAAGTTCTTTTTCCTCCCCAGATTTTGCTTACATAATTTATACGTTGTTGTTTTTTTAAAGTCCTCAAAGAGAGGTATGTAGAAGTAATATTGGGGCTATATTTCCAGGCAGGTTTTAGCATTTAAATTTTCCCTTGTTGTAGGAAGAATAATCCCCACCTCCCAAGATGTCCATATCCCGATCCCTGAAAAATGTGAATATGTTAGGTCTCACGGTGTGATGGTTAATATTGAGTGTCAACTTGACTGAATTGAAGGATGCAAAGTATTGTTCTTGGATGTGTCTGTGAGGGTGTTGCCAAAGGAGATTCACATTTGAGTCAGTGGACTGGGAAAGGCAGACCCACCGTCAAGCTGGGTGGACACAATCTAGTCTATTCCAGCACAGCCAGAATAAAAACAGGCAGAAGAACATGGAGAGATTAGACTAGTTTAGTCTTCTGACCTTCATCTTTCTCTCATGCTGGATGCTTCCTGCCCTTGAACATTGGACTCCAAGTTCTTTGGCTTTGGGACTCAGACTGTCTCCTTGCTGTTCAGCTTACAGATGCCCTATTGTGGGTCTTCACCTTGTGATCCTGTGAGTCAACACTTCATAATAAACTCCCCTTTATACATACATCTATCCTATTAGTTCTGTCCCTCTAGAGAACCCTAATACACACGGCAATGATGAATTAAGGGTGCAGATGGAATTAAGATTGCTAATCAGATGACATTAAAATAGAGAAATTACCATGGATTATCCAGTGGGTCTGACATAATCACAAGAGTCCTTAAAAGTAGAAGAGGGATGAAGAGTCAGGAAAGATATGTGATGATGGAAGCAGAATTAGAAAGATGAGCTATTACTGGCTGTGATAATGGAAGAAGGAGGTTCTGAACAGAGGAATGAGAGTGGCCTCAAAGCTGGAAAAGGCAAGAAAGCATGTTATCGCCTAGAACTTTCAGCAAAGAATGAAGGTCTCATGATGCTCACACTGATTTTAGCTAAGTGAGACCTGTGTCAGACTTGTGCCCTACAGAACTATAAAATAATGTTTGTGTTGTTGAAGCCAACAGTAAGTAATTTAGTAAGCAATCACATATATATGATTACTTGCCAATTAATTACATACTATACGATTACATACTTACATGTATATGATTACTTAGTAATGATTACTTAGTAATCATATATATATAGATATACATATATGATTCCTACATTTAAGCAGAGGTACATAATTCAGTTAATCATGTGATTATGTTATATGCACTGTTTAAAAATATGCACTATTTAAAGTGCATATATTAATAGCGCATATATTATATGCACTATTTAAAATCCATATTCCATAAAAAACTTATCCCATCATTGGGATGATGGGAACAAAAATGTGTGTAAACATATTTATTGAAGAAAAATGAAAATGTCTAATTTGGAAAACTTAAAACTCAATAAAAATTTCTTTTTTGTAATGTCAGATAAATAATATTCATAGGAACAAACTTTGTGATAATTAAAAAACAGAAAATATACCTGTGTTCATCAACAGAGGAATATATGTATGAAATATTAAAATCTGGTGGAGTCATACCATGTATGACTGGAATGTCATACAGCAATTAAAATGATGAGCTAGAGCTGTCTGTGATTTAGACAGTCATCAGTAAGGGACTTCTGTTAATAAAAACACATAGGAATAAACTGATTACTATCTCAGCTCCTAGTTACAGCTCAAAATGCACCTTTGACCAAATTATCAAACCCATTCTTTCTTTGGAATTTCCAAAGAAAGATGTTCCAACATGGATAGATCTTAAAAGTATTTGATCGAGACCATCCTGGCTAACACGGTGAAACCCTGTCTCTACTAAAAAATACAAAAAACTAGCCGGGCGAGGTGGCGGGCGCCTGTAGTCCCAGCTACTTGGGAGGCTGAGGCAGGAGAATGGCGTAAACCCGGGAGGCGGAGCTTGCAGTGAGCTGAGATCCGGCCACTGCACTCCAGCCCCGGCGACAGAGCGAGACTCCGTCTCAAAAAAAAAAAAAAAAAAAAAGAAAAAAAGAAAAAAAAAGTATTAAATTGTGTTTAAAAGAAACCAAAGTTAGTGAAACAGTCATACAGTAAAATACCATTTATGAAAATTAAAACATATAAAATAAAATTATACTGTTCATGGATACATATGTAGAAAATATATAAAATATGGGACTGGGGCAGGGCGCAGTGGCTCAGGCGTGTAATCTCAGCACTTTGGGAGGCCCAAGCAGGCAGATCATGAGGTCAGGAGATGGAGACCAACCTGGCTAAAAAGATGAAACCCCGTCTCTACTAAAAAATACAAAAAATTAGCCAGGCGTGGTGGCACGTGCCTGTAGTCCCAGCTACTCGGGAGGTTAAAGCAGGAGGATCGCTTGAACCCGGGGGGCGGGGGTTGCAGTAAGCGGAGATTGTGCCACTGCACTCCACCCTGGGAGACAGTGTGAGACTCCTCTCAAAACAAAACAAAACAAAACACGGGACTTTGAAACACACCAAACAATAGGCTGTCACAATGAAAGATTCAGAAAATTTCAAAGAAAATGTTTTGTTCATTTTTATTAAAAAATATCTGAAGCAAAATATAAAGTGTTTAACTGTGGTAGGATCATGGATATTATATTATCTTTTCAGTACTCCACAATACTTATAAAAATATTTTTTAAATTATTTGAATATTTCAGACAAAATGCATTTGGAATGAATCATTCAAAAAATGATTTCAATTTATCATAATATCAAAACAGTCCACTTCCAAAGTTTATAATCATATAGTTTTACTAAAAATAAACAGGATAAAAACCTCTCTGAAGATTTCAAGACAAACAGGTAATGTTGGACATTCTACAGAATGTAATTCAGGGATAAAATAGAAGATTTCAAACTCTTACGAGCTTAATACTGGGTTTTACTTCATAAATTATATTTATTATAAGAATCTACCCACCTGTCAGCTCAATGTGTCTATCTATGGCTCTGTTTGATTTTAGGGAGCCTGGGGGTGAAGGTGCAGAACAATAACACAACAGTAAGCTTCAGTGTATGCAGCAGTTGAAATGATTTCATTCCTCAGACCTTGTTAATCACTAAGGATCATCATAAACTAACTGTGAAAAAGACTACAAAAACTCTGAGTCACCACCAAAATGCACAGACTTGTGTGGCTGGCAGAGGTTTTTCTATCCATCACTATGTAAACAAGGCCAGCTACTGTTAATGATGTCTACACTCAGGGCATGAACTCCTCCCACAGGTTGGGCCTATTCTTTTACACATCTTTTTTTTTTTTTTTTTTTTTTTTTAAGTGAAGCTGTCACAGAGACATAAATATACACTAAGTTACATAAACATGGAAAATAAGTGTCAGTACCATGATGGGAATGGAACCACGTAATAGGATATGAGTGAGGTAGCTGATCTTCAGTAGCTTTTTTTCATCGTATAGAGCAGAAAGTATCAGACTCACTGATCTCTACTAGAGAATTTGACAAAATTCAATTTGATATGGTAATTATTGAGAGATCATCTGTAATATGCCCAGAATTGTGCTGGGAAAATTGGGAGAAGTTTAAAAGACGCAAATCCTCTTATAAACATCCTGAAAATAGCAGATAGTTCCCAGATAAGTAATGATTAGATAGAATCCTGTAACTTTGTCCAGAAGTTGTTTGTGAGACCCTCAAAATCTCTTGGGCTCCTTAAAATTAGTAAGAGATGTGTCTTTATTCAAAAACAACAAAATCAAGGTATTCACGAATTTAATGAGCTTAGCAAGAGCTTTAAATGTATTTTTAAATGTGAACTTTCTCTTGATTTTATATTTGTAATTTCAGTTTTCTTTCTCATCTATTTTGCAGAATCAGGAAGTATTTGCTTTTCATCTAAAAACTTTAAATTCCCTCTCTGAAATTTCTAATACCAAATTAGCCTCTAATTTGGTGTCAAAAGTTTGGAAATATCACTATTTTATTTATTATTATATTAAACTTTTATTATCTTTATATTCAAAATTTCTGCTTGAGTTTTTTGTAACCATGTCAATAAAAAAAAAATCAATGGCCACTATTCCTACTTTACATTTTTTTCAGTATGATTCAAAGTTACCCAAAACATGAAATTAATTAAGTAGCTGTACAGTAATGCCCACAATAAAGCCAAAGTGTGATAAAGTAAGATATTTTCATGCTTTTCTTTGCTGTTAATTTTGAAGATGTCCATCTTATCAATGTATTTATTCATTTTATAAATATTTATGGAGTGCTTATTATGTGCTAGACATTTCTGTAAGTTTGGGGATATAATGATGACCCAAACCAGACACAGTCACTGCCCATATATAGTGCTTAATATCTAATAGGGGAGATTTCTACCAGACACAAACTAAGAATGAATTCAGGAGGCAAAAATGTGTAATGTTGTCAAAGATTACCTTTAAGATAAAAAGAATTTAATGTTTTACTCTGTACTTGGTACATCAGAGCATTCAAAATCCAAAAGTCCAAAATGCTCCAAAATCTGAAACATTTTGAGAACCAACATGACACTCAAAGGAAATGCTCTTTGGAACATACTGGATTTCAGATTTTCAGATTTGAGATGCTCATCAGGTAATATAATGCACAAATATGCCAAAACTCAAAAAATTTCAAACTGTAAAACACTTGTGGTCCCAAGCATTTTGAGTAAGGGATAATTTATATATATATATAAAATATATGTATAAAGAGTCCTTATTTATTCAAAAAAATAAAAACAGTCCAACCACCATTTCTATCGTATTTCTTTCATTTTTATAAACAGTTTGAAAATATTGAGATTTCTATTATAATGCAGATCCTTAAGAACATTTGCCTGCATTTTAAACAGGTATACTTAAGAAGGACAGAGACTGTGGGAAATGACAAACCTATTTTACCTCTCAGTCATATCAAATATTTCATGCACTCTCAAAGCATGCAAATAAAAGTTTGTGTCACAATTACTATCTTTCGGGTTTGGGTGGTTCTACTCATAATATCTTGGAGAATGACAGGATCAAGAGAAAGAACACGATCTCACAAATGACAGACTAGCAGGCCAAAACAAAGCCAAAGACAGGAAGGAGGAGGCCAGGGAACACTTACTGGTAAGTGGTTGGGCTGACATTGATGCGCCGAGGGTGACTTCCCGACTCGAATTTGCTTGCCAGCGTGACATTATTTCCAAACAGGCAATAACGTGGCATTCGCACCCCAACAACTCCAGCCAGCACGGAGCCCGAGTGAATTCCTATCCTCATCTAAAAAAGAATGAAAGAGTAAAAGGAACACATTTGTTTCCATTTGGTATGCAATTATTTTAATGAAAGGCACTGCTAGTTAATAAATTAAACTATGAATTCCTCAAAGTCAGGAACTGAGTCCTGGTCATTTTTGTGAGCCTAATAGCTGGATCATTAGAGTGCTCAAAGAACATAAATGCTATGGAATACACAAATGAATGGCTTAAGTATATGAAAAAATTTATGTTTAATTTGCTACATAAATCTGATTAAGTTACAGGTTAAATCAGATTTCATCTGTATATAATATGGTCTAACTTGAAGAGTGTATTTTTCTCCACTTTCTCCCTCCAGTTATTCTTAAATAAAACCTTATTTATTTCTTTCATAGTATTAAACATAATTGTAAATTAAATATTTATATTTCTGTTTATGTCATTTAAATGTTGGATTTTCCCATTAGAGAGAGATATATATATAATTATATGTATTATATACATGTATATAATATATATATTTCTTTACTGCTGAATATTCAACATTTAGTATAGTACCTAGAGCAAAGCAGGTATTCAACATTAAGTGATAAATGTCGAAAAAAATTGGCTGAATTCCCCAACGTATTATTAAAATGGAGTTAAAATAGAGAATTCAATCCTTGAGACAGTCAATAGGCATTGATTAAAAATTCTGAAAAGTAAATTAAATGCTGTAAATTTACTCTCTGATTAATCTGTCTGGTCCATGCCTTGAAAAGGCCCTCAATGTACAGTTGATATATAATTAAACGTGATCACAGTAATGGAGTTATATTGACACAGTCTACACCAAAATAGCTGAAGCCAATGGATAACAAGTGGGAGATGATATCCTTAGTTCTAGGGGAATGTGGAATGTTCCTTGGAGGGAGGAAACCTGACCCCTAGATGACTACCAAGTAGCCAAACTATCACCCCTTCACCACCAGGCTCTCTTTGCCACTCTGGTTGTAAGGATAAAAGTCAGTCTGAGAACAACCCTTGTCTTGGGGCTGGAGACTTCTGCATATATCAACTCATAAAAAGGTAGGTTGAAACTAATGTGACCTAGCTGCATCCCCTGATAACCTTTTCACCTACTTTTAAAAAACTGACTCTAAAATGTATTTGGAAATTTAGTATGGTAGAAAGACTCAAGATATATCTGAGAAAGATGACAAGTTAGAGTATTTGCTCTACCAGATATCGAATCTTAGTATAAACATATCTAATTAGTACACAGATACCATCATATAAACAAATAGACTAACGGAACATTTAATCCAGAAAGGCTGCCATGCATATGTAGGTGCTAGATTTATAGGAGAGTTGGCATTTCAGATAGGTGAGAAAAAAAATGTCCTTTTTATTAGAATACTCTGGATCAACTTTAATGTGGAAAAAAAATTTCAAGTAAATTAAAGATCTTGATGTGACAGACATAACTTCACAGCTTTAAAAATAATTGTATTAAGAAACAATTGGTAGTATCAGTAAAACTGCAAAATATAGATACTTTAAAAACATAGACTTTTATTTGTCTCTCAATAATAGTTCCTAGATGGGTCATCCAGATTGCCAGGCTGCTCTGTTCCCCTCAGTAATTCGAGGATCTAGTCCTTTTCATTGGTCCTTCTCCATGTCTTGGTGCATATCTAGGGCACCCTCATGTTCCAACTCATGGGATGTGGAAAGATAACTAATTTATCATTTAAAGTGATTTTCATTTCTTTGTGTAGATTCAGATTTGTATCTGGCATCATTTTTCTCCTTCCTACAGGATTTCATAAATATTTTCTTATACTGTAGGCTCACTGGTAATAAATTCCCTCTGCTTTTTTATGTTTAAAAGTCTTAATTTTGTCTTCATATGTGAAAGATACACTCACTGCAAATAGAATTCTGGGTTTAAAAAGTTTTTTTTACCCCTAATAGTTTAAAGAGGCTGTTCCACTGGCTTCCCTCTTGCATCATTTTAGATATAAAATCTGCTATCATCTTTATCTTAATTCTTCTATATATAACATATATTTTACTTCTGGTTGCTTTTAAATTTTTATTTTATCATCTGTTTTAGGTAATTTAGTTATGATTTCCCTTGATTTTTTTTTTTTTCTTGTGTTTTGGGTTTGTTGAGCTCTTGGATCTGTGGGTTTATAGTTTTGATCAAATTTGGAAATTTTCTATTTCTTTGAATATTTTATTCTGTCCACCTCTCCCTCTCAGAGATTCTAATTACACATACGTTAGGAACTTGAATTATTTCCAAAGTCCACTGATGATCTACTCATTTAAAATAATTTTCTCCATTTATTTGGGATAATTTCTATTGCTATGTCTTCAAATTTATTATATTTTCTTTTGCAATGTCTAATTTGTTGTTAATCACATTCAACATATTCTTCATCTCAGACATTGTCATTTTCCTCTATAGAAGTTCAATTTGGAATTTTTAAAAATCTTCCAGGTATCAATTTAGCTTTTGAAAATATGGAATACAGTTAAAAATCACTGTTTTAATGCCCTTGTCTGCTAATTATATCATCTGTTTCAACTCTGTACCTATCCACTTGGATTAATTTTCCTCTTCATTATGAGTCCCATGTCTCAGATTTTCTTTATGTCTAGTAATTTTGGATTGGATGCCAGATATCATAAATGTGACTTCTTGAGTGTTGGATATTTTTATAATCTCATAAATATTATTGAGCTTTGTTCTGGGATGCAGTTAAATGACTTGGAAACACTTTGTTCCTTTCAAGTCTTGCTTTTAAGATTTGTTAGGCAAGACTGGAGCAGTGTTTCATGAAGGGCTAATTATCCTCCCTTACTAACGCAAGAACCTTGAGTACTCTCCCCAGTGTCCTTGATTTATGAGGTTTTCCATTCTGCCTGAGGGGAAACAGCCATTTTTTTTCCAAGTCCTGTATAAGTGCTAGGTGCTTTTTCATCTAATCTTTTTGGGTATCTCCCTCACACCAGGGCTCAGGTAGTTTCCTCACATATGTGCACGAATCACTACTCTGCAGAATACATCATGAGGATCCTTGGAAGATGTCAGGGGGTCTTTTTGCAACTCTCACTTCTCTGATACTCTGTGACCTTTAGCCTCCTTGGTCTTCCAAGACTCTCCGCTCCATCTCTTCAACTCAGGAAGTTTGTTGGGTATCTCCTGGTTTGTCCCTCCCTGAGCCACACCCTGGATGCCTCTCAAGGCATTTAGCTAGGGCAATCATAGGGCTCATTTAATTTTTTTCTTATCTCTCAGGAATCACTATCTTCCATTGTCTAATGTCCACTGTCATGAAAACTATTCTTTTGTATATTTTGTCCTGATTAAAAACATTTTTAAGATGGGAGTGTAAATCTAGTCACTGTACCCCATATTGGCTGGAAGCAGAAGTGAGACCTACTTTTTTTTAAAAAAAGTAAACTATTTGAAAAACTTAAGCTTGTTTCTCATGAGGGTTTCTCTATTTGGACTTAAAGCAAAACATGCTGAGTATCAGTATTCCTCTTAAACTAAGTATAAAGCACCTTTCTCTAAAATTAGCAAAGCACACTGCAATATTAGTATATTTCTTTGAGTCTGTTTACTTTCAGAAGGCCAATTTATATTGCTATCTTGTGCAATGCATGTTTGCTTGAAGTACACCCAAACCTTAGATGTGAAGACTGTCAGTTTGAGATTCTACTAACTATAGCGATCTTTTCAAGCAGGAGGAGAGCAGAAGTGAGTATTACATTGATACATTTTATAGACTCTTTTTACTCTTCTTTCTGTTAAAAAAAAAAAAAAAAAAAAAAAAAGACTCCATACACCATAGCAACTATTTGAAAGGCTTATCTAGTTCTGTTTCTGCCTCCTTTCAAAAGACCTGAGGCTTTCTTTTCAGTCTAATTTTTAGAATTATAATTTATTATAACCTGAAAAATGCTGAAGACAAAAAACTCTGATATCCTTGAGGCGGCAGAGGGTCATGGAGAGGAATAGTCATTATATTTTTTAAAAAAGCCTTGTCTCTTAGAAAATTATCTAAAAGAGGCACAAGAGTATCAACAACCACATAAACCGCACTGACCCACTGTCACTACCTATCATGGAACAGGACTCAGAGAATTATTTAGTTTGGGAAGTAAGACGATGCCACTGGAAACTTACAAGCTGAATCAGCAGACTGTTTTCTTTTGCATTTCTTTTGACAATGTATTGAGATTTCCCAGGAATTATTGCCTATATAAGGAAGTCACTGATTGCCTCATTCAGAATGTGCCAAGATTATCTAGCAGTAAGACAAACAGTGAGATACATTTAACTATCAGTGAGGGCCTTACATTAATTTAGACAAGATTTAACTTTGTTTAAATGGGTTAACCAAGCAGTAACATTTGCATCCATCTGGCCAGTATGCTCTAGTTAAAGGGGATTACTTTGCACTAAACCAATGGTTCTCACCTGAGGTCATCTGAGCCCCTCAGTGGACATCTGGCAATGTCTGGAAGCATTTTTGGGTGTCACAACAGGGAGGGAGAGGTACTACTGGCATCTATATGGTAGAGTTAGAAATTTCCTATAACAGCTCCCCAGCCCTGGAAAAGAATTTTCCAGCCCCAAATATCAATAGTGCCAAGACTGAGGAAACTGTACTCAGTAGACCTCTAGCAACCTATTAATCTTAGTAAATGAGGATAAACAAAAATATAAATGTTTTCATCTGATCAAAGCTTTGACAAAGCATACTAGACTTTAAGAGAAGGTTCATGGAAAAAAAAAAAATGTTTGTCCTGGGGATTTATTGAAAAACACAAAAGCTTCAGGATATATCCTGAGGTTAGGCTATCTATCACCCAATCTTTTATATATTCAATGTACAAAATAATGCAAAACTCTGGGACACGTTAAAGTCGCCAGTTATCAAAAGATTCAGTTATTCTCACAGTATTCTGCTTCTTTATTACCAGGCTCACAAACAAATGCATTAAAAAAAAAAGTTCCTCTTACAACTTTTAAAAGTAGAATGCTTGTACAGTTCTATCTCAGCAAGCCAAAACTCTCTTTTAGCTTCGTAAAGCAGGAATGTTGGGTTAGGAGGGCAGCACAGATCCTTTAGTCCATCCAGCTCCCTCATTTTACAAATAGACTGAAGCTCAAAAGAGCACAGTGAAAACATTACATTAGTGTTAGGGTCAGCTCTAGATCTTAATTCACTTGGCTCTGAGTTCTGCGCATTATAAAAAATGTCCAAATTGCAGTGATGCCTCAGGCTGTTTCTACTAGGCCCATCAGACTTGATCAGATAAACAAAATCAGATTTAATCTGGTTTTGCCTACTTCATCGACACAGAAGAGTTAGCATATTCCAATTGAAACCCAGAAAATACCAGTTACACATTTATTAAGTCCAATACCAGAAACCTTCCATCCCTTCTCCATCTTATTGTTCATACTTTTCTACACTAAATATTTCCTGACTGGTCTACTCAGCACACTCCCTAAAATGCTTGCTGCATTCAAGCCTGTGAGCTTTTACTCATATCGATTGCCTCATCTAAAATACATCCAACCTTAATCACAGACTCTGCTCTAAGTGCTCAGAGTATAAACAGAAATAAGTCTTCATTTGTTGTTTTAGAGTTTTCATTTGCTGTAAAAGATACAATAGCTAATTGAAATTATGATCATTGATACAAAGTTAAAGTATAAGAGAGGATAGGCCACTAGTGACAGGTGGGTAGGGCTGACCAAGTCTGGAGAATCGGTAGTCTCTCTCAGGAAAATACTCTTTGAGCTCAATGCTTCCCCACCTTTGGCTAGGTTTGGAAAGAGTGATGCAGCTGTAGTCAGAGGGGTGGGAGGAGAACATCCAGGTAAAGTGAAAATGATGTTCGAAGATCCTAAAGCCTGAAGAGCTTTGGCACATTTTCGAAACTGAAAGGAGGCCCCTCAAGGTAGCTGCTTGTAAGGCTACAGGAGCTTGTAAGGCTAAAGGAGGCAGTTTGTAAGGCTGAGGGAATACACCCCACAGCAGATCATATAGCACAGGGTTTGCCAATGTTGGCACTATTGACATTTTGGGTTGGATAATGCCTTTTCGTGGGTGGCTTGCACTGTGCATTATAGGACGATCACTGTCCCTGGCCTCTAACCACTAGATGCCAGTTGTAAACAGAAGGAAGAAGTTATGTCCTGTTAGTTCTGTTGCGTAACTGACAGGGTGCAGACTTTATATCCAATCCTGGCTCTACTATCTACTTAATGGTGGTAGAAATTCTCCAGCCAACAGCATTGTGATTTTCTTTGGGCAGTTCGCACTCTGCAGGTTTGGTGGGACTGACTCCACCCCCAGGTCCAGGCACAGACCCAAACTGGCAAGGGTATGATAGTCTCCCGAGGTTAGCAAATAATTTAAGAAAAGACAAGAGTAAATCTCAGGAATTGTAAGAGACCTATAAGGAGAGACCCTCTTTTCCCTCAGCTGGTGCAGGATACATTTGTGAACACGGTACAGCATTCCAGTGAACAGCTAGAGCCAATTTGACACCATAGTTGTCGGAGTGAGGGGGACTTGGGCTGTAGCAGACCCCCCTGTAGAGCCTGAGGATGAGGCTAGTGCTGGGAAGGCAAACCAAAGAGAACAACAGAGATGCCAAGTTCATGGCAATATCAATTTTGTAGCTATGTCTAGCCTCTTAGAGAGCTAGTCCTACTTCTGGACTTCTGTATTTGAGTCCATGGATTCCTTTAATTGTTTATGCCACCTTATTTTGTCACCTGCAAAAGAAAGACACGTAAAAGATACTCTAGCTGTGTGAATTTTAGGCATGTCAGCTACCTCTGTGAAGTTTTTATTCATAAGATAATAATGAGACTACCTTCTTGGCATGGTTAATACTTTCTTAGGTGGGCTGTTAGCAGAATCAACTGAGAGAAACAATAGACCCATAGTAGATGTTCAAAAAGATGTAAGTGCCCTTCCCACACTTCCTGATAGCCATTATATTTCTCATGGTGTCAAGGACAATGCCGCACCCATTTATAATTAAGTAAATAGACTTATTAATTCTGGAATGTGCAAGTTAAACTGAAACCATGATTAACATTACAAGCTAGCAAGTTAAATACAAATTTGTATTGAAACAGTCTCATTTGTGCAAGAAAAATACCCAAATTAAAATACATCTATAAGAGAAAAAGAAGAAAGTCTTTTAGTAGAACAGCCAATAAACTCTTCACTCATGTTTGCATTTAAGTATTGCTTTTAGATTTATGTGATGAAGATTTTAGGCTTTGGAAAAGTAATTAACTGCTCTAACAGAAAGCAGCTTAAAATCATTGTGCACATTGTGAGGTAAGGGTGAAACAAATATTTAATCCTGTTGCCAGAATTAGTTAAAATGGATCATAAACTTTTATCATTAAATACTCCTTTAACCAATAAAATGAGGTAAGTAAAATTTCTTTTTACATTTTTGTCTCGTTCTTTTCTTAATAATATTTTTTCTGACAAGAAAGTCAATGTTTTAAATTCAAATTTTGAAAGCTCAAGATTCTTAGGAAGAAAACAATCAGCTCACTCTAGTAGGTTTTACAATTTCTGCTTATTTCCCAGATGTGCAAGGAAACAGGGTGAAATAATCTCTGTGACTATGTGACATTTTTCTATTTATCAGAGGACTCAGCCTCCAGTCTGATGGTGTCAGAATGTCACATTCTCAAGAAATACACTAGGACAAATAGCGCTTTGGGCAAAATATCTTACTGTGTTTACTGTAAACATTACAGAAGCACCATTCACAGATAAATTTAACTTTACAGAGAGTATTTGACCAAATAATTATTCTCATCACTGGTAATTTCAGACCATACAATATGAAGTATTACGACTTTTATAAAATAAAACATGGTAAAATTTTAAATAATATTTTGCAGTTGGAGAAGAAAGTGGGTTTGTAATCTTGTTTACATTTTCTGATGAGGAAGGATAAAACCCTACAAACCACTGATTAGGAGGGCATGTCTAGAATCATACAACTGATGGCACTGAATAAAATGTCAGATATTGCTGTGGGGATATAGCAATATGGCTCAAATTCACCACTACTTTCTCACAGGGCACTCATTAATGTGTATGTTTTCATTTAAATATATTTGATACCTGATAAGATATTTAAATTTGACTCAGTTTGTAGGAGTGTTATTATTAAGGCCTATAAGCTGAATATGAAATTTACCTCTGTGCAAAAAAAGTCTTAAAAATCTTTTCAAAGAAATGGATTTAAATCAACCGAGATACTTGCATTGAATATGCATGTACTTAGAAATAACCAGCATATAACGTAGTGGTTAAAATATCCCTACCTACTTATCAATTCACTCAGTTAATAAGGAAAATCATTTTCTGTCAAAATGCAGCTCTTAACAACAGATGATCTGGAACAAAATTTCTAGGAAGAAAAAAATTTCATAGCAGCATAAATTAAAAAATGATTTTAAAAACTTTAAATATGTAGAAATGAAATTCTTTGAAAATAGATAAAGGGATTTAGGAAAGGATTCTCATAGTATTACATGTGTGTTTATCATTAATTCATTCATTTAAATTACTCAGAGAAAAAACATGAATTTGACAGAGGTGTAAGAAGAAAAGGAATTTTAATAATGAATTTGATTGTTAAACATAATAATGCCTATCATCTTTCGTAAGCCATACTTTCTTTTAAAAATAAGAATAAATAGCATAGCTAAGTTTACGCTCCAGAATAAAAGTACAGGAACAATATTAAACCCCTGAGTTACAACGTAGAACTCTTGGCTACACACAGGAATCAACTGGGGAGCTTTAAAATTGCTGCTTTGAATTTGATTACCGGAGAGTAAGATTTAACTGATTTGGGATGAGGATTGGGTATTGGGATTTTTAACCCTCCCTAGGGTTTCTAATGTGCATCCAAGGTTGAAATCCATGAGTGTACAAAAATCACTTAATGTTTCACAGGTATATTCATGAATAATCAATACTGCATGATCCAGGTAATTTATATACCTCTACTCTTTGCCCAGGAAATCATTTTCGCCAGCATTCTGTAAATTCCTTCACATCCATATACACATATATCCTACTACTTCAATTAGGAAACACAATATTCCATTTTGCTCCCAGGACACTGAAGTTATCAACAAAATATTCCCTTATATCTCCTGATGGCTTTTAAAGGGCACAAAAATATATGTTTAATTAAAATATTAGCAACTAGAACAGAACTGTGAAGCCTCCTCAGACTTAATGCATTCTAGTTGGTGTCAGACAGAGAATTTCCTCGAGACCTCAGCACATCTGTTTTCATGACGAACACAGAACAGTTTGGGTGGCAACCCAGGCTCATTTATAGAGCATTTTATATAAACGTTTTATAGAAAATAAAAAGTGCTTGTGGGGGGCAATGGGACTCCAAAGGGAAACGACTTTGTCTTGGGTGTTGGTCATTCCAGAAGCCCTGGCAGCAGCATGGTGCTGGAGTGGAGGGCATTTTAAGCTTATGCATGCCGAAAGAGGTGTTAGCTTTTTGGAAGGTGTCATAGGCTTTGGAATCTGACCCATCATTTATTATATTATATTGGCAATCTTGGCAAGTTAAACATTTTGGTAATCCTCTTTCTTAACCCTTTTTTTCATTATTAGAAATGAACAATGCATAATGATAAGGTATGTTTATACAAACCCCTATAAAACTGATTAAATAGTCATAGAGTGTTATCAAGGGAACAGAACAAGGGAAAGTGTTTTCTGAAAAGTTAAATTGTTTTAAGCGTTTGAAAAGTAACAGAAAGCTAAAATAAAATTCAAAGACATATAATATCAAATGTAAATCAAGCTGTCATAACTAAGCCTAAGGAGGTATGACTACCAAATGTCATGTGGTGTCCTAGATGGGACCGTGAAACATAAAAGAACATTAGGGGAAAAATTAAGAAAATATGAATAAATTATAGACTTTAGCTAATAATAATGTATCAATACTGGTTTGTTAATTGTAACAATTGTACCATATTAGTTTTGGGTGACCAGGTATGGGATACTTGGGTGTTCTATGGACTATCTTTGCAAATTATTCTGAAAAATAGAAACCATTCTAACATCAAAAGTTTATTTAAAAATGTAAATCATATGCTTCTCCACCAACAAAAATGTTTCTTTGTTTTTTTTTTGTTTTTGAGATGGAGTCTCTGTCACCCAGGCTGGAGTGCAGTGGTGCCATCTCGGCTCACTGCAGCCTCCACCTCCCAGGTTCAAGCAATTCTCCTGCCTCAATCTCCCGAGTAGCTGGGACTACAGGTGTGCGCCACCATGCCCGGCTAATTTTTGTATCTTTAGTAGAGACAGGGTTTTGCCATGTTGCCCAGGCTGCTCTTGAACCCTGGCCTCAGGTGATCTGCCTGCCTTGGCCTCCCAAAGTGCTGGGATTACAGGCGTGAGCCACTGCACCTGGCCAACAAAATGTTTCTTATTGTTAAAAATGTTTCTTCAGAGTCAGACAGTAAGGGACTGTAATGTGAAATAAAGTAGTTGAAAATGATAATATCAAAAAATAATTAACAAGTGTTAGAAATGAGTCAACCAACCGATAACAAAGTTAATTCCTTTGGTACATACACCCCATACTCTGTGTATTGATGTTATTACTAACATTTATTCTATTTGGGCATTAGATGGCGCTCATGTTCATTTTACTGAGCAGGTTGACTAATGTCAGCAGTAGGTCTCTCACTGGAGAAGTGTCTTTAAGATTTGACCCAATATTACTTTTAGGGGTTAATTATGAAAACAAAATCAAGCTCATAAGGCTAAAAGCTTTGGATTGGGTGGCAAAATTCAAACAATGAAAAAAACTGGAAATTAAGAAATTGCTAACCAAAATTCATAAGTCCCAAGGAATTCAATGGTGGGCTTCAAGATATCCTCCTCAGACCCACTGAAGTTATGGGCACAGATGTGCCTATGTTGCATCCATAGTATCTGTCACCTTTTCAAAGTTCATAGATTTCTCAAACTTTGAGAACCATTGCCTTAAGTTTCTTTTCAGTTCGAAATCATTGCTGCATCATCAGCACCCACCAGTGGATTTTGTATTTAGTAGGCAATCTTTAAATGCTTGTTGATTGAATGAATAAGTGAATTAATAAGCAGAAGAATAAATGAAAAGGAAAGGAAATGCTATGCTAGGCACGAATGTTCCTCTCTCCCTCTTCTAAATACTTGCAGCGTGGTATTTTTGACACTGAAGGCATTGGATGCTCATTCATCTTTGTATTCCTCAAGATTTGCAAACAAAGAATGAGAAGCACCATTTAAACAAGAAATCTTGAATCAGTGCTTTATATCTAGTCCCACTTCTGCTTGTCAGATTATTCCAATAACTGATAAAGTAACCTCAGACTAGACTTTGTAAAATTGTATGTTGAAATCCTCCCAAATTTAGCTATTTTTTAAAAACTAGTTAATGGCTGCAAAAAGAAAATATTGGTAGTGGGGGCTAAAATCACTACTCAAAACTCAATATTTTTCTTTTAGTGCTTCAGTACAGCTGTGCTGTTTTTATTTATTTTGATAGCGCCCTTAGTACAAAATAAAAGAATAATAGAACCATGAACCAGTGAGTCTGTGGACTAGAATATGTCATTTGATTTAACTGGGGCTCTTCTTTTAACCTGGACTTTGAGAAAAAGCTCTGAAATTTGAAATAAAAGGCTTGGTAGTATTTATTTGTGACTAGCAAGTCATCAATCCCATTCAAGCAAACAAAAGAAAAAAATACTAGGAAATTTTCTTTTTCAGAAAGGGGAGCTGCTAAATGAAGAACATATACAAAGTAGTCATCAAAGACCAATTCTCTGTATGTGTGTGTCTGTTGCACACAATGTCAATTTTAAGGAATCCCTTTGCATACAGAACAAGAATGGTTAGTACTGATTTGTTTTATTTTGACCCCATTTCCCCAGACACATGAAATTCAGAATAAGAAATACGTAGTTTCAACCAAAGTAATATCTTCATTAGCAAATGCACTTATCATTATTATTTATGTTTACATATGTGTAATTATATAGGACTATTAAAATATATAGTTATTTTGATATATTTTATTATGATACAAAGTCATCTGCAGATCTTAAAACACACCAAGCTCTTTGTCTCCCCGATCCTTTATTATTGTTTCCTCTGACTGTGCCCCAACACTTCTCCTGAGAAATTCCCATCACCACAGAGGCCCAGCTTAGCCATCATCCCTGCTCCAGACTGTGTGTAAGTTGTTTCTTCTGGTTTTCTCAATCCTTCATCCAGCTGGAGAGTTTCTCACTTTTCAGACCACAGCTTAGAAGTCACTTACTCTGGGAAGCCTTTCATCAGGAACTTAGGAATCCCTGATATGAACTGTATTCATGATTCTTCTCTCCTAACATTTCCTACACTTTATTTTGATTGTTTTGTTTTGTTTTCATTACCTGTCTCCTTTGCTTAGTATTGAGCTCTGGGAAAACAAAGATATAACAACATTTGTCTTACTCACTGTTATATTCCCAGCAACTACCAGAACCTTCCTGGCACATAGCAGTGACTCAATATTTAAGTAAAAAACGGCCAGCCTCAGTGGCTCACGCATGTAATCTCAGCACTTTGGGAGGCTGAGGCGGGCGGATCACCTGAGGTTGAGTTCGAGACCAGCTGGCCAATATGGCAAAGCCCCATCTCTACTAAAAATACAAAAATTAGCTGGGCATGGTGGCGCATGCCTGTAGTCCCAGCTACTTGGGAGGCTGAGGCAGGAGAATCACTTGAACCTGGGAGGCGGAGGTTGCAGTGAGTCAAGATCATGCCACTGCACTCCAGCCTGGACAACAAGAGTGAAACTGTCTCAAAAAAAAAAAAAAAAAGAAAGAAAGAAATATGAATTTAAACCATTTCTTTAAAAATCTCTGAACATAAATTAATATGTTTTTGAGTTAGATATTTGAAATGTATTTTGTTTTCTTCAACTGTTTCGCCTCCTAAAGGGAGTTTCCTAAAAAAATGAATTTAAGTAAATAATAATTTGACAGAAACTTGCTTAAGGTATTCGTCCATTCCCTTTCAGTTTACATTTTTCTACCAAGTTAAAAACGACCACATGAATAAATGAAACAAGGTAACTTGGGTCAAGTGAGTGTATCCAAGCCATGGCACCTGCCCTGTGGAATTATCTAAGGATGACCTGAGCCTCTTTCAGAGATGTACACGAGGAACCAGTAACACAGCGGAAGGCCAGGACAGCTACTGTGGGCTGCAGTCCTGCAAGCAGTCTAAGGGCATATGGTAGGCAGAATTGGCCAACACAAGAGTTTATTCAACAGATTCAATTTGTCAGACCCTTCTACTTCCCAAGTCAAAAGGAAGAAGAGTACAAGAACCCAATAAGGAACTTTTGTTGACCTGGGTTCATTTTTCATATTGTCACATAGCTAGATCCACAAAATTGGCTCCAATCCCTGAATCTAATCACCCTATCCTTCCCTCCTGCCCCATCTCACTCTCTCTGGTCACCTGCCCTTAAGTGCCTTTATCCTGTTTACATAGGAGGAAGCTGTGACTCTCTTGCTCTTGAGTGCTTATTCCAACCACACTGGGTAATCAAGGCTTTTTATTCTTCAAATTCTAAGAAGTCTTTGCTCAAATCATGGTTTAGGAGTCTTGGATTTAAGCCTATTTGAAAAATCAGTGTTTCACTCCTGGTTATGCAATATATTATCTGCCTGCCCTTACGAGTGAGTCATTGTTACTCTCTCAGCTTTCATATCTCTATGTGTAAAATGAGGATAACATGGCTACCTGACAGTGCAGATGTGAGGATAACTAACTATCCTCATCATCCCTGGCATTTTATTGAGCACTTAGAGTGCACCACACTCTGTGTCAAGCCCCTCGCATCTATTATTTCATTTGATTTCATTTACTAGATTAGCTTTACCACCAAACCTTATTCTACTCAGATAAGCATATCTCCAAGTATACAGACAGCTTATGTAGATAATGTTTATTAAAAAGAAGCCTCCAACAATTGATGTTATTACTTTTTAAGAATATTAATTTTCATAATAGAAATTTAATTACACTGTGCAGAAATAATTAGGATTGCAGACCGAATTATTTAAGAAATCCTTTATTTTGGTAGAGAACAACTCAGACATTTATAATATTTCTATGTATCTTCTTATTGACATAAATTCTTATTGGCTAAAATACTATGATATTTATTTTCATGGTGTATATATGAGAGCATACATATCCTAAAATTATCAGAATTATACCAAATAGTTCAATTTAAAAATATATTTTTAAAAGTCAATTTAATCAGGTAAAGGCATTATCAAAACAAAAATCAAGCCATGGTAGAATATCGTGTATAGTATACAGTAACATTTAAATATGTAATTACTTTTTATCACAATATTAATAAAATATTCCCATTGATAGGTGTTAGTAATATTTCAAAGTACTTTGAGCCAAATGTTTGAAATGGTCAATTATCTTATGAGCTTAAAAGTAGTCAGTGACAGGCATTTTCATGTTTAATTAAATGCTTGACTCTCCAGTGACCACCACAATGACAGCAGTGGACCCTAGTTTCTTACTCCAGATCTTTTTTTTTTTTTCCTCCTTTTATATACCAATCCATGGACTGCGCAGTACTCTGGGGGCCAGGGGAGGGCAAGGAAAAGTAGATCTTACCCATTGCAATACCCCATTTTTCAATTGGTAGGCTGGAACAGACTAGGATTTCATGAACTGTAAGAGCTTTTAACGGATTCTGAAGGGCATCAAGAGTATAAGATTGACTAAGTATATTTTATTTATTGTGATAACACTGCATCCTTCTACAGTGCCTGACATATAAAAAGCAGATCAGGTCGGGCGCAGTGGCTCATGCCTGTAATCCCAGCACTTTGGGAGGCCGAAGCGGGTGGACTGCCTGAGGTCAGGAGTTTGAGACCAGCCTGACTAGCATGGTGAAACCTTGTCTCTACTAAAAATACAAAAATTAGCTAGTCATGGTGGTGGGTGTCTATAATCCCAGCTACTTGGGGAGCTGAGGCAGGAGAATCCCTTGAGCCTGGGAGGCGGAGATTGCAGCAAGCCGAGACCAGGCCATCGCACTCCAGCCTGGGTGACAAGAGTGAAACTCTGTCTTAAAACTAAAAAAAAAAAAAAAAAACCCCACAGAAAAACAGATCAATAAATGTATATATATGGGGTAAGCAAGCAAAAATTAAGTAGTACATTGACAGATTGTATTTCTGTTTTAGAATATTAATATGGGCTACAGGATGGAGAATGGCCTTGGGGGGAGGGCAGGAAACACTACAGGCTAAAAGTTTTTAGTGACATTTAAGTGGTAATGATAATGGAAAGAAGGAGACTGACTGGAGACACATGTAGGAGAAAAATTGGTAAGACTTGGTGACTGACTGGATACAAAAGGTAAGAGATAGCATTATAAAGAAGGGTGTCTCAAACCTGGCTTAGTGGGTTGGTGTCATCGATTGGAATAAGAGCTAAAGGAAAACTAATAAGTTCCCTTTGGGTGGGATAAGGGTGGTGGCAGATTGTGAAATAATTTTGAATGAGAGAGTTAAATCTGAACTGAGAGATACCAGCTTTGAGGTGGTTCTAAATGTTCTGGCTATGGCGGACTTACCAAAGAGTATGTGGCATGGAAATCAAAAAGAGCTGGATGAATAATTTTGGAACATGAATATTTAAAAGATCCACAATCAGAGGTAAAACCAAGGACCTGAAGCCAAGTGGAGAGTGTGAAATTTTAGAGCCAACAAGTTGGGACAGTTGGTCAGAACAAAATGGCGTAACAAAACTAGGAAGTAAGAGATGCAAGAGAAGTCAAGTGTTGAAGTATGAGGTAAAGTGTGAAAAAAAAGGAGTCCGTGATATCAACGCAAATCTGTTAGGACAAGAGCCATTCCCATAGCAGGACCCGAATAAGGTCTGGAGAAAGAAGGAAGCTGCAAAGAAGGACATCCACATTGTGGTGAGCCAAGTCAGGGGCCCATCCTGACAACATGAGACCAGATTCAAGAGCTGTCCAAATTCAAGAGCTGTCCTGTGGGACACAGCCCACCTTGAGAGTTTCCTGGCTCAGAGTCCTCTGAAGGAGGACTCACTGAATCTGTCAAACAGAAGCCAGCCACTGGCATTTTTCCACGTCTGCAAGATGAGAACATGCGATGGATGACATGAACTTCTCCATTAGATGACCTTAGTCTCTTGATCTTGGAAGAAAACCACATTCTTAATTTCTTATGCCCCTGAAGAATTTTCAATCTACTAAACACAGTACTCAGGTCACATTTTTCAAGGGCTCCTTTGCTTCAGTCATTTAAAAAGAATTCAATGAAAAAGTATATATACATTTATGGAAAAAATCACAGTTTCTTAAAAATAAAAGGAAAAACAACTTACATTCAGAAACTAGACTTTGGACACTAAAATCGCTTAGGAAGTGTCTTGCCAATTCTGCCTCCTAAATGTCTCTCATATTTTCTTCTTTTCTCCATTCCTACTGTTCCTACTTTAGCAGGGATTTTCCTCCTCTTACCTAGGTCGATCACACTAATCTAATTTCTACACCTGACTCCAGCCAATGTCCCCCTCAAACTTCCAATACACAGCTACCAAATGGTTCTCTGTAAAACATTCTAAGACATTAAGACATTCATCTGAACAGGTTTCCTCCAAATTAGGATCTCCCAATGGCTCCCAACTTCCCACTAATAATATCCAGAGATCCTTGTGAAAGGAAGTCATAATGCCTAATGGCCTGGCTCCTTGTAAATGTCCCATTTCATCTGATGCTCCTCCCGCCTTTATAATTGTTTCTCTCTTTTTTTTTTTTTTTTTTTCACTCTGTGGCCCGGACTGGAGTGCAGTGGCCGGATCTCAGCTCACTGCAAGCTCCGCCTCCTGGGTTTACGCCATTCTCCTGCCTCAGCCTCCCGAGTAGCTGGGACTACAGGCGCCCGCCACCTTGCCCAGCTAGTTTTTGTATTTTTAGTAGAGACGGGGTTTCACCGTGTTAGCCAGGATGGTCTCGATCTCCTGACCTCGTGATCCGCCCGTCTCGGCCTCCCAAAGTGCTGGGATTACAGGCTTGAGCCACCGCGCCCGGCCAATTGTTTCTCTTAAAACACCGCATGCCTTGTTATTTACTAAATTCCCCAAATAATTTCATATTTCTGGGATTTTATACATGCTATTTCTTCTTCTGGCACCATCCTACCTACCTTAATTACCTGACAATTTCCTATTCGATCTGTTAATCTTCAATAATCATGTCATATAACTTCTCAGCAAAGGCTCTCCTGACTTCTTGCCCTTCTTTCTCTCACCCTTTACTAGCCACAGTTTATCATCCCATCCTCTCTGCTATCCCAGTTTCTTGTACCATTCCTGTACTTTTGTACATAGATATCATAGTAGACTCTGAGAATTCTACTGAAGAGAAAGAGAAGACATCTCTTTGGAAATCCAAACAAATATTTGGAAATCCCTGAATTCATGATGCCATAGCATCAAATCATTTTTCTCAAAAAATGTTTATCTAAGAATGAGACAGAACACAAGCCATGTGGATATGCAGATGGTGAACAGTAATCTAAAATCACTCACTAGCTCTCTACTCAAGCCTTGCAGCATGGGTGATTTAAATGCATGCATGCTTAGGCAAAAATATATTTACTATATATAACTACTCTGAGATCACTTCTGAATAGTTAAAACTGAAGATGTAAATTTTATAATTACTAAAGATCAATATTATGACACTTATTTGTTTGCATATTTGCAACCCCATCTAAATCTACACTCTGAGAGTAGGGACTATGTCTGTTTATCTTTATGTAAGAAGTAGTAGATGTTCAATAAGTGTTGACTGCAATGTTTAAACAATCACAAAATGCTCATTTCCCTCTCCCTTACTTTTGAGAAGAATGACAGTGTGACAATGTCTTCATATTTATGAAAAATATGATTGCCAAGGAGATTTACTTCATTCAATATTGATTTATTTCACTTATTCATTCATTCACCAAATATTTGTTGAGTTTATAATACAGGCTTTACATTGTTCCATGCACTAGATATAGAGGAATAAATAAGAGAGATGAGATGTCTGCTTTTATGGTATTTAAAGTAATGGAGACATGCTATAAGCAAATAAATAAAAATCCCATACTGCCACAAATTCATTTTATAAAGTCTTTTATTATTTTTAAAACCTGGGAAGGAATTAGATGGGAGGAAGATATGGGGATTGAAGCTAGAAGGAAGAATTGGTGGGGACTGCTGTCTTACTGCCATTATCCAATACAAACTCTGAGCGTTACCACTTCAGATTCTGAGGATCTTTTAAGTCTTTTCAGTGTTCCTAATTACCTGTTTGTGTAAAAAGCCTTGCCAAATGAATGACTAAAATATGTTTTTTTTTTTTTTTAAATTTCTGTGGGCTGGGTGTGTGACTTTGCAAATGAGCAACTTTGCCAGGAAACTGAGAAATATATTCAAAAAATCTTACTTTTGTCATAGGGACTATGTCTTGCTGAGAAAATGGAAAGGAAATGAGAAGATACAGCCATTTTGTGGGAACTGCTCTTTAGAAGTTCAGGAAGATTTAATTAGAGACCATTTTCTGCAATGACACAAGCCAGCTTATTATTGTAATATCAGCACAGCAAAAAAATGACTCCCTCAATGACAAAATAGCTGTTTTTGTAAATTTAGAAGATGTCATACTTGCCAGAGTCATCACAATTAATTATGCCAGGCTATAAAGAGTGAAAATATCTTGATATTGTTTCTCACAACTGCTATCTCATTTGGAATAATTTCCCCTCTACATGTCTTTCAAGGTCTAGCTAAGGGATCACATTGTATTTTAATTATTTTCTATAAACCTGTTTCCTCTCTTGATTGTAATCTTCTTGTGTCTATGTACATTTCTAACCCCCAGGAATTATCTTTCTGAAATGCATAGATTGAGTGAAAAATTATAGTCTATTTTGCATATTGGCATAAACAGGCATATTATTCTCAAGTGATAAGCAAAAATGTCATTCTTTAATGACAAAACTGCTTTCTTTAATCAGCATGGAATATATATAATATATACATATATAATATATATTATATATAACATAATACATATATTACATATATACTGTTTTTAAATCTTTTATTTTAGGTTTGGGGTACATGTGCAGGTTTGTCATATAGGTAAACTGCATGTCATGGGTGTTTCTTGTACAGATAATTTCATCACCCAAGTAACAAGCATAGTACCTGATAGGTAGTTTTTTGATCCTCACTCTCCTCTCACCCCCTGCCCTAAAGTAGGCCCTGGCATCTGTTGTCCCCTTCTTTGCGCCCATATGTACATGATGTTTACCTCACACTTAAAAGTGAGTGAATGTGTGATATTTGGTTTTCTGTTCCTGTGTTAGTTCACTTACAATAATGGCTTCAGCTCCATCCACGCTGCTGCAAAGAACAAGCTCTCATTCTTTTATATGGCTGTGTAGTATTCCATGGTATATATGAACATTTTCTTTTTTTTTTTTGAGGCGGAGTCTCGCTCTGTCGCCCGGACTGGAGTGCAGTGGCCGGATCTCAGCTCACTGCAAGCTCCGCCTCCCGGGTTTATGCCTTTCTCCTGCCTCAGCCTCCCGAGTAGCTGGGATTACAGGCGCCCGCCACCTCGCCCGGCTAGTTTTTGTATTTTTAGTAGAGACAGGGTTTCACCGTGTTAGCCAGGATGGTCTCGATCTCCTGACCTCGTGATCCGCCCGTCTCGGCCTCCCAAAGTGCTGGGATTACAAGGTTGAGCCACCGCGCCCAGCCTGAACATTTTCTTTATCCAGTCTACCATTGATGGACTGGATCAAGATATGGCTGATTCCATATCTTGCTATTCTGAATAGTGCTGCAATGAACATACACATGCATGTGTCTTTATAATGGAATGATTTATATTCCTTTGGGTATATACCAGTAATAGGATTGCTGGGCTGAAGGATATTTCTGTCTTTAGGTCTCTGAGGAACCACCACGCTGTATTCCACAATGGCTGAACTAATTTACACTCCCACCAACAGTGTATAAGCATTCCTTTTTCTCCACAACCTCGCCAGCATGTTATTTTTCTGACTTTTTAGTAATAGCCATTCTGACTGGTGTTAAATGGTATCTCACTGTGGTTTTGATTTGAATTTCTCTGATTAGTGGTGTTGAGCATTTTTTCATATGCTTATTGGCCATGTGTATGTTTTCTTTTGAAAAGTGTCTGTGTCCTTTGCCCGCTTTTTAATGAGGTTGTGTGTTTTGGGCTTGAAAATATGTTTAAGTTCCTTATGGATTACAGATATTAGACCTTATATTTTCTCCCATTCTGGAGCTTATCTGTTTACTCTGCTGATGGTTTCTTTTGGTGTGCAGATCCTTAGTTTAATTAGATCTCCTTTGTCAATTCTTGGTTTCGTTGCAATTTGGCATCTTCCTCATAAAATCTTTGCCCATTCTTATGTCTAGAATGGTATTTCCTAGGTTATCCTCCAGGGTATTTTACAGTTTTAGGTTGTACATTTAAGCCTTTAATGTGATTCATCACCCAAACAGAACTAAAACCAAAAACCACACGGTTAACTCAAAAGATGCAGAAAGGGCTTTTGATAAAATCCAACATCCTTTCATGTTAAAAACCTCAATAAGCTCGGCAATGAATGAACAGATTTCAAAATAATAAGAGCTGTCTATGAAAAATCCACAACCAACATCATACTGCATGGGCAAAAGCTGGAAGCATTTCCCTTGAAAACTGGAACAAGACAAGGATGCCCTTTCTCAACACTCCTATTCAAGATAGTAGTAGAAGTCCTGGCCAGGATAATCAGGCAAGAGAAGGAAATAAGAGGCATCCAAATAGAAAACAGGATGTCAGACTAACCCTGTTTTCAGACAATATGATTCTATACCTAGAAAACCCCATAGTCTCTACCCTAAAACTCCTTGATCTGATAAACAACTTCAGCAAAGTTTCAGGGTACAAATTAATATTTTAAAATCAATAGTATTCCTATACAACAACAACAGCCAATCTGAGACCCAAATCAAGAATGTAGTCCCATTCATGGTAGCCACCAAATAAATAAATAAATAAACAAACAAATTACCTAGGAATATAATTAACCAGGGAGATAAAAGATCTCTGCAATGAGATTTACAAAACACTGCTCAAAGAAATCAGAGATGACACAAACAAATGGAAAAACATTCTATGTTCATGGATAGGAAAAATCAATATTGTTAAAATAGCCATACTGCTCAAAGCAATTTATAGATTAAGTGCTATTCCTATCAAACTAACAATGACACTCTTTACTGAATTATAAAAAACTATTTTAAAATTCATATGGAACCAAAAAGAGCCCAAATAGCCAAGGAAGTCCTAAGCAAACAGAGCCAAGCTGGAGGAATCACACCACCTGACTTTATATTATAAGGCTATAGTAACCAAAACAGCATGGTACTGGTACAAAAACAGACACATAGACCAATGGAACAGATAAGAGAGCCCAGAAATCAGGCCACAAACCTACAACCATCTGATCTTTGACAAAGTCGACAGAAACAAGCAATGGAGAAAGGACCCCCTATTTAATAAATGGTGTTGGGATAACTGGCTAGGCATATGCAGAAGACTTAAACTAGACCTCTTCCTTACAAAAATTAACTCAAGATGGATTAAATATAGTATATTTTTATATTCATATTCTTCAATTTTAAGTACATAAAGTTAGCTTCATAAGACATTTAGCCACATTTATTGAATTTGTTCACTATGACAAAATGGAATATTTAATGAATCTTGAACATACTAGAAAATATTTAAATGTTAAAGATTGTTGTTGCCTTTCCATACTGCCAACAATGCATTGAGATGGTGGTAATGATGATGATGAAGCATTTCCTTGAAATAAAACAAAACAAAATGTTATTTCTAACAATGAAATGTTTAGTAGAATTGTACTTAGTGAAAAAACATTAGGAGAGCAAGAAATTCTTCAAGTTCTGTCTTTAGGATGGACAATTTTTCTCACTACAGAAATTAAGGAATGAAATATGACTGACTAATTTGTGAACATATACACACAAGGCAAATGGATGCAGAAGTCATTTCTTAATGAAAGTTGAATGATAACATCATTTTAAGAGAAAAGATACCAGAAACAAGATTGGAATAAAATGTAGCCTACATTTCATAAAAATAATATCCTTACTTTCCCTGTCTCAGTCATCTGCTACAAAATCACATTTAGAAATTTAGTCCCTAAGAAAAATAACACAGGAATGGAAAATTCAGATTTGGAATAATCACAGACAACTGTAATCTAAGATTATTTGTTATACTTTCTTTCAACACTATAATGGTTTCAAAACGCTTGTTTTCCAGCAAAGTAACATAAACCACCAAACATACTCCTGTTCAAGCTTGCCAAAAGGACATGTTACATGTTACGGTCTTTTAAACTGCTGGTTGCAATCTTTTAGTGAGTTGTAAGGCTAGGAGTTTTATTTTTTTAATGAATCTTTTGTTTTAATTAGATGTACTTTGCATATACATGTACATAAACATATATGTGTGCTCTGGGTCAGGATGTAAAATGTATTTATTATGAGTTGTAGTCAAAGTATTTGAAAGCCATTGTTTTGAGACCACGAATATGCTAACAATGTTTAATGAATATTACTGCCAATAATATGTTGGTACTGGACTGTAAGCAGTATTTGCTCAAGAAGTTAACTCCTCAAACACTGGCCAAGACATCATTCTCTCTTCTTGTCTTACCAGAAAGTCTCACCATTTAGTACCTCTTTAAGGTTAAGAGAATAGCTGCTTAAAGATCATATATAAGGTAATACTTTTTATTAAAATGAGATGAAATTTTAAGTCTAGTTTATGAAAGCAGCATTTACTAGACTGAAGACACAGGAAGACTGGCTCTGAAGAACAGAGATACAGAGCATACAAACGAGGTTTAGAAGTACTGAGTGAGCCAACCAAGTGGTGGGGACAGGCCAGGGGCACTGATTGGAACTAATTTGGAAAGGAGGAGGAGGTTGGACAGGGAAACCAGTCCTCAACAGCTGGGAGGAAAGACTGAGGAAGCAGGCCAGGAGAAGGAACCTTGGCAATGAGATGCCCAAACTTGGAAATCGAAGGCAATCAGGGAATCTCTCTTAGAAATATTATCAGTCCTCATTCATCAACTCCTCTTGGGGGAGAATTCCTCTATCCCCTAGACACTCTGAAACATTTGGCCACATGTAGACTGTAGTTTATAATTGGTCACTCACAGTGTATGGCTGTGGATGTGAATAGGTAACAATATAGTAATCTCCCTTGAGACAAATTATACTGAGTTTCTTTTCTGTCTGTAAAACATGCAAAAGAGGAAGAATGATTTAATAGTATTTTATGGCACCTTTCAAATACACTTTTAATGAACCTTATCAGTATCCCCAGAGAAAATACAGAGTTGACCTGACCCCCACACATCCACATACCAGCAACCATTGGAGCAAGAACTAAAACCTGAGTCTGCACTCCAAATTCTTTGCGCTTTACCTACACTGACCTGCTTCTCTACTTGAGAGAGAACAGAAAGAGTCGAAATCAAAGATATTTTGCTTACCTCATGGCTCTGCCCTTAGCCTGCCTTGGTCTAAGGATATATAAGAATATCGTATAAACTTGAGGGTGTTGCTCTGTCCTATCTTTTATGTACTCTTTGACAACAAATTTGAAAAAAATAAATGTATTTCATAGAATGTAAGACTCCATCAATAGCAAAAGGTATGAATATTTTGTGTACCACCAAGAAAAAATACAACCAATGAAACCATGACATGTTTCCATATCTTAGTATTTCCTTTAACAACTGCTAAAATATTTCCTTCAGATTGATTTAGATACAGTTATCATATTCTATTCACACATAAAAAGAAAATATAAGCACAATAATTCTGTGAAGTTATTGCCAAAGTTCCTCATTTTCAGGGTCTAACTCTTCTGAATCACTTTTCAAGTTGGAGGTATTGTTATCCATGTTTTCCCACCTGTTTCATTCTCTGGGACCTCAAGAATATTTCTTAAGAACTTTCTCTCTTCAGGCTTTGAGGTTGGAACATCTCGATTTTACCAGAAGATGAACAAAAGAATGTTTGCAATCACTAGGACCCATGGTCTTTCTTCAAATATTTGGTAAGACATATCCTGGGTTCAGTGATTTTTAAATAGGAAGGAAAAAAGCGTGTTTTAGAATTGATGAAATAAAATACTCTCCTAGTATTTTAATTTTTTAATTTTTGATTTTTATGGGTATATAGTAGGTATATATATTTATGGGGTACATAAGATATTTTGATACAGGTATACAATGTGTAATAATCACATCAGGGTAAATGAGATATCCATCACCGCAAACATTAATCATTTCTTTGAGTTATAAAGATTCCAGTTGTATTAACTCAGTTATTCTAAAATGTACAAAAAATTATTCCTGACTAGTCACCCTGTTGTGCTATCATATACTATATCTTATTCATTGTATCTAAGTATATTTTTGAACGGATTAGCCAACCCCATTCTCCTCTCTCCTTGCCAGTACCCTTTCCAGTCTTTGGTAACCATCATTCTACTCTCTATCTCCATGAGTTCAACTGTTCTAGTTTTTAGCTCCCACAAATGAGTGACAACATGTAACTGTCATCCTTCTGGGCTGGGCTTATTTCACTTAGCATAATGTCCTCCAGTTCCATTCATGTTGTTGCACATAACAGGATCTCATTCTCATGGCTGAATAGTATTCCATGTGCATATGTACCACATTTTCTTTATTATCTGTCTGTGGACAGGTTGAATGCAAATCTTGGCTATTGTGACTAGTGCTACAATAAACATGGGAGTGCAGTTACCTCTTCAATATACTGATTTCCTTTCTGTGGGGTATATAACTAGCAGTGGGATTGCTGGATCATAGGGTAGTTTTATTTTTAGATTTTTGGGGAACCTCCATACTCCTCTCCATCAGAACTGTACTAATTTATTTTCCCACCAACAGCATATGAGGGTTCTCCTTTCTCCAGATCCTCAACAGGATTCATCATCATCTAGCCTTTGGATAAAAGCCATTTTTATCTAGGTTGAGATGCTATCTCATTGTAGTTTTGTTTTGCAGTTCTCTGATGATTAAGGATGTTTAGCACCTTTTCATATACCTGTTTTCCATTTATGTGTCTTCTTTTGAGTAGTGTCTATTCAGATTTTTTACTCATTTTTTTAATCAAGTTATTAGTTTTTTTCCTGTTGAGTTGCTTGAGCTCCCTACATATTCTGGTTTTTAATCCCTTGTCAGATAGATAGTTTGCAAATATTTTCTCCCATTCTGTGGGTTGTATCTTCACTCTTTTGATTGTTTCCTTTGAGATACAGAAGCTTTTTAAGTTGATGTGATCCTATTGGTCCATTTTTGCTTTGGTCACCTGTGCTTCTGAGCTACTACTAATTGAATCCTTTCCTGCTCCAATGTCCTGCAGAGTTTCTACAATGTTTCCTTTTAGTAGTTTCATAGTTTGAGGTCTAACATTTAAATCTTTAATCTATTTTGATTTGATTTGCATATAGTGAGAGACAGTAGTCTAGTTCATTTTTCTACATATGGATATCCAGTCTTCCCAGAACCATTTGAAGAGATGATCCTTTCCTCAATGCATGTTCTTGGCACCCTTGGCAAAAATGAGTTAACTATAGATGTATAAATTTATTTCTGAGTTCTCTGTATGTTTTTTTCTTTTTGCTTGTGATGGATTTGGCTATTTTGGGTCTTTTGTGGTTCCATATATATTTCAGGATTATTTTTTCTATTTCTCTGAAGAATGTCATTTGTATTTTGATGGGGATTGCATTGAATCTGTACATTGCTTTGGGTAGTATGAACATTTTAATAATATTGATTCTTCCAATCCATTAATATTAAACATCTTGCCATTTTTGTGTGTCTTCAATTTTTTTTTACAGTTTATAGTTTTTAAAGGTGCTACCCTTCCCCCAGCTCCCCACCCCCCAAAAGGCCCCGGTGTGTGATGTTTCCCTCCCTATATCCCTGTGTTCTCATTGTTCAACTCCCACTTATGAGTAAGAACATGCGGTGTTAGGTTTTCTGTTCTTGTGTTAGTTTGCTGAGAATGATGGTTTCCAGCTTCATCCATGTCCCTGCAAAGGACATGAACTCATCCTTTTTATGGCTGCATAGTATTCCATGGTGTATATGTCCCACATTTTCTTTATCCAGTCTATGATTGATGGGCATTTGGGTTGGTTCCAAGACTTTGCTATTGTGAACAGTGCCACAATAAACATACGTGTGCATGTGTCTTTATAGAGTGATTTATAATCCTTTGGGTATATACCTAGTAATGGGACTGCTGGGTCAAATGGTAATTCTGATTCTAGATCCTTGAGGAATCGCTACACTGTCTTCCACAGTGTGAACTAATTTACACTCCCATCAACAGTGTAAAAGCGTTCCTATTTCTCCACATCCTCTCCAGCAACTGTTGTTTCCTGACTTTTTAGTGATCACCATTCTAACTGGTGTGAGATGGTATCTCATTGTGGTTTTGATTTGCATTTCTCTAATGACAAGTGATGATGAGCATTTTTTCATATGTTTGTTGGCTGCATAAATGGCTTCATTTGAAAAGTGTCTTGTTCATATCCTTCGCCCACTTTTGATGGGGTTGTTTGTATTTTTCTTGTAAATTTGTTGAAGTTCTTTGTAGATTCTGGATACTAGCCCTTTGTCAGATGGAGAGATTGCAAAAATTTTCTCCCATTCTGTAGGTTGCCTATTTGCTCTACTGATAGTTTCTTTAGCTGTGCAGAAGCTCTTTAGTTTAATTAGATCCCATTTGTCAATTTTGGCTTTTGTTGCCATTGCCTTTGGTGTTTTAGTCATGAAGTCTTTGCCCATGCCTATGTCCTGAATGATATTGCCTAGGTTTTCTTCCAGGGATTTTATGGTTTTAGGTCTTATGTTTAAGTCTTTAATCCATCTTGAGTTAATTTTTGTATAATGTGTAAGGAAAGGGTCCAGTTTCAGGTTTTTTTTTGCATCTGGCTAGCCAGTTTTCCCAACACCATTTATTAAATAGGGAATCCTTTCCCCATTGCTTGTTTTTGTCAGGTTTGTCAAAGATCAGATGGTGGTAGATGTGTGGCGTTATTTCTGAGGCCTCTGTTATATTCCATTGGTCTATACATCTGTTTTGCTACCAGTACCATACTGTTTTGGTTACTGTAGCCTTGTAGTATAGTTTGAAGTCAGGTAGTGTGATGCCTCCAGCTTTGTTCTTTTGGCTTAGGATTGTCTTGGCTATAAGGGGACTTTTTTGGTTCCATGTGAAATTTAAAGTAGTTTTTTCCTAATTCTGTGAAGAAAGTCAATGGGAGCTTGATGGGGATAGCGTTGAATCTATAAAACTTTGGGCAGTATGGCCATTTTCATTATATTGATTCTTCCTATCCATGAGCATGGAATGTTTTTCCATTTGTTTGTGTCCTCTCATTTCCTTGAGTAGTGGTTTGTAGTTCTCCTTGCAAAGGTCCTTCACATCCCTTGTAAGTTGGATTCCTAGGTATTTTATTCTCTCTGTAGCAGTTGTGAATGGGAGTTCACTCATGATATGGCTCTCTGTTTGTCTACTATTGGTGTATAGGAATGCTTGTGATTTTTGCACATTGATTTTGTATCCTGAGATTTTGCTTAAGTTGCTTATCAGCCTAAGGAGATTTGGGGCTGAGATTATTGTAAATATACAATCATGTCATCTGCAAACAGAGACAATTTGACTTCCTCTCTTCCTAATTGAATTCCCAGGGAATCAACCAAAAAACGATACATTACAAAATTATTTAGCCAAGAGTGGTCAAACATAAAACTAACATTTATTTAACACTTATAGAGTGCCAGACACTATGTTTTACCTTGTTTCTAATTCTTAGACTTTTTACAGATCTTGCTTTTTACAGATCAGGGATTGAAACTCAGAGAAGGTAAGCAACTTGCCTACAACCTAAAGGCAGCACAGGCCAGTGTCTAAATTCAAACCTTTGGAGGATACTGCACTGCCTAGGCTATAACTTCAATTCTCTCTTATGCTCTTGGTTTCTTATTATCTATAAAACATGTCTTTTAGAATGGATTTTCCCTACTTTCTTCATTTCTTTCTGTCTCTTTTTCCTTTGTTCATTTTTCCTTACTCAACAGATACTTTATGGTGAACCATAAGATATCCCAATTCTCAGGAGACATTCTATTGGAAGTGTTACTCTTGTGTTTCCCCTCCTTCCTGGAGTTATGCATAGGTACAGGCAAGCTACTGCTTTCCCATTTCAGTAGCTAAAACCAGAGTTTAGCTCCTCAGAGGTCCCAGCAGCATGACTGACATAGTATCTTTCTAGTCTGCCATAAGTAGCACTTCCTTTACACCCTCATTGAGAGGAACTTTTTTATTTTTTTTGAGATGGAGTCTTGCTCTGTCACCCCAGCTGGAGTGCAATGGCACATCTCAGCTCACTGCAACCTCCGTCTCCCAGGTTCAAGTGATTCTCTTGCCACAGCCTCCGAAGTAGCTGGGACTACAAGCGCCGACCACCATGTCCGGCTAATTTTTGTATTTTTTAGTAGAGACAGAGTTCTACCATGTTGGTCCAGCTGGTCTCGAACTCCTGACCTCAGGTGATCCACATGCCTCGGCCTCCCAACATACTGGGATTTCAAGCGTGAGCCACCACGTCCGGCCTGAGAGGAACCTTTTTTTCTCAGTGGGAGTAGGTAAGGGAGTAGAAACAGTTGCTTTTAAGAGAAAACTAGTAAGAAGCTTAAAATATTTTCTGGATAGATTTTTATTTTTCTATGGTTGGCCATAAAGCAGTGATGTGCTAAAATAATATTTGAGGTGACTGTTTCAGCAGCCTGTTTCTTGTCACCAAGCCTTAACTTACATTGTTTTCTGTACTTGAAATGCTAACACCATTGCCTTCTATGCTAACATCATCCTTCTATGATGATTCAATATCACTTCTTCCATGGATCTTTCCTCAAATGCCCCGTTAGAAATGTTTACTTACTCTTCTCTTTACACCCTCCTATGAACCTTATCACTGTATGTATGTATGTATGTATGTACGTATGTATGTATGTATGTATTTAGAGACAGAGTTTAGCTCATTGCCCAGGCTGGAGTGCAGTGGTGTGATCTCGGCTTACTGCAACCTGTCTCCTGGGTTCAAAGCGATTCTCCCACCTCAGCCTCTGAGTAGCAGGGATTACAGGCCTGTGCCACCACGCCCGGCTAATTTTGTATTTTTAGTAGAGATGGGGTTTCTCCATTTTGGTCAGGCTGGTCTCATACTCTCAACCTCAGGTGATCCGCCTGTCTTGGCATCCCAAAGTGCTGGGATTACAAACATGGGCCACCGTGCCCGACTCCACTTTATGATATTATAGTTAGTCTAGCTGCCCAGTCTTGGGCAGATGACATGCTCTCTTTAACTCTAGTGTCCTTTCCTGCAATGTTGTCCAATAGAAATACAATGTAGGCCACAGATGTAGGAGATGTACATAATTTTAAAATTTCTAATAGCCATATTAAAAACAAAAAAGTCAAACTAATTAAATGGCATTTTATTTAATACATTCAAAATATTATCAGTTCAAACTGTAATCAAATTAAAAATCATTAACGACTTTTTAAATATTCTTTTTTGTAGAATGTCTTCAAGTCTGGTATGTAGTTTTTATTTACAGCACATCTCAATTTTGACTAGTCACATCTACTCTAAAATATTCAATAGCCACATGTGGCTAGGGGCTACCATAATGGACAGCAGCTCTGGAGCTGCACATTGAAGCGTACATGTGGGCTGGGGACCTTACATTTGTATTGAACAAAAAAGGCAGTGCAGTGGAAAGATCAGCAACATGTGATGGCATTGTGTATCAAAGGAGAAGGAAGAAGGAAAAGGAGAAAATAACCACAGAAATGGAGCTTGGGAGAATAGGTTATGGTATTGCATTAGTAGACACCAATAAATTACTGAAAATAGAGGATGTAAGGGACCAAAATAAAAGGTTATAAGTTTTGTACTACTGTTGTCAAAATTATCCTGGAGAAAGCAAACGTAATGCTTTTAACAAAAGTTATGTGGTGCTTCTACTAGCACCATCCACATATGGATATTTAGAAAAAAGTTTACAATGATGATAGTGATGAGAAGACAAATATATGTAACCTTTCCTCATTTTGCAGTCGCAAGCAATTACCATGAAGATGATAGATTTCACCATTAAATAAAATGTCAACAAGTGCACTGAATCCTTTTAGTTCCTAATCTAGATAATTGCTTCATGAATTTGACTCACATTCACTTCTACATAGTGTATATAGTTAAATAGATAAAACCGAATGAAGTTATGACATGTGCATGTATAACAAGGCTGTTCATTTTTGTTCTCTCCAACTAATATATTTATCACTTGATTAAAAAAATGACCCCACTATGCCTACTTAGTACTACTTACCCAGCAATTACTGCCTTTCAGGTGCATGCCATTTTATTCACAGTTCATGTTGTTATCAAAGTACACTCAACAAAATCAAATAATAAGTGGGGAGAAAAAAGTAGCACATGAATTTCAAATGGATTAATTTTCTTTTTTTTTTCTTTCCAACTTTCACGTGCAGGATGTGCAGGTTTGTTACATAGATAAACGTGTGCTGTGGTGTTTTGCTGCACAGATCATCCCATCACCTTGATATTAAGCCCAGTATCCATTAGCTCTTCTTCCTGATGCTCTTCCTCATTCCACTCACTACCTGCTGAAGGCCCCAGTGTGGCTTGTTCCCCTCATGTGTCCACGTGTTCTCATCATTCAGCTCCCACTTATGAGTGAGAATGTGTGGTATTTGGTTTTCTGTTCCTGTGTTAGTTTACTGAGGATAATGGCTTCCAGGAACCATCAGTGTCCCTGCAAAGGACATGATCTTGTTCCTTTTTATGGCTGCATAGTATTCCATGGAGTATATGTACCACATTTTCTTTATCAGTCTATCACTGTTGGCCATTTAGGTTGGTTACATGTCTTTGCTATTGTGAATAGTACTGCAATGAACATATGTGTGAATGTATCTTTATAATAGAATTATTTATATTCCTTTGGGTACATATCCAGTAATGGGATTTCTGGGTCAAATGGTATTTCTGCCTCTAGGTCTTTAAAGAATTGCCACACTGTCTTCCACAATGGTTGAACTAATTTACACTCCCACCAACAGTGTAAAAGCTTTCAAATGGATGAATTTTCAATAAGTAAACAGATATTTAAGAAGTTTGAACTTCTGATGTACCCTTTTCATTTTTTGTTTGGTATTTGCCTATTAATCTGAGTCTTCTTTAGGTTTTGCTAATATGGAAAAGTATAAATATATTCTTTTGATGTTCAGTAGGTTCCCATTAATGTCATAGTACCACACCACTAAATTGCTACTACCCAAGCTATAATCCTAAGAGTAGTCTTTTATTCCTTCATGTACTTTATCTAATCAAGTAGGTTTATGTTCATATATATTTTTGAATCTTGCTCCATCTCTTCTTCTCTATCTGTAACACTACTGCCTGAGTTCAGGCTTTCGTCAGCTTTCACATGACTCCTATAGTTACCACCTAACTGATCTTTCTGTTCCCAAGCTTGTCCCTTCAAATTCATAATACATAAAGCTTCAAATTCATAATACATAAAGCTACCAGAGAGGTACCTTCCCTGCTTGAAAAAGGTCACACTTCTCAGCTGACCACAGTGGTTCTAACAAAAATGTGGGGCTTCTGTTAGCTCCACCCACATATAGGTATTTAGAAAAAAGTTTACAGTGGTGATGACGAGAAGACAAATACATGTAACCTTTCCTCATTTTGCAGTCACAGGCAATTACCATGAATATGATAGAATTTACCATTAAATAAAATGTCACAAGTGCGCTGATGTGGTTTCCGTCCAGCACCTGCCTTTTTTCCTGTCACTCAATTACCCTCCGTGGACTTTGTATTAATAATGAACTTGTGGTTTCCATGACTATAAGGTGGGATTGGGACCTCCTTTACCTTTCATATGCTGTCCATATACTAATTTTGTATTTATTTTAATTATGTGTTTCTGTGTCTGTCTCTTCTACTAGTTTGTAAATTCACTGAGGTCAGGGAAAGCCACTAAGTTTGTAAAAAGTCTAGTTATTTGCATAATACAGAATGTGCTAGGATCTTGATTGGACAACCAAAGTCCTAGGGCAGTGTTTTACATGTAAAGTGGCACTGAGTAAATATTTGTTGACATGAATTAAATCTATGAACATGCCCAGAACTGGACACAAGATTCCAGAGTTGAATACAATATTCAAAAAACTAAAAGGTTGCCTTTTTCTGTAAGTCTCTAGTTTAAGAATCCACCCCATTTGTAGATTAATCATGTTCTAATTTAGAAACTAGCTCAGAAATGAACTACCAAGAAGACCATGGATGTATAATATACATCATTATTAAATTAGGATTATTCCTATCACCGTTTGTTACTCCATCAAGGAAAAGAAATAGTTTCCTATCATTCATAATTGAAAAGAGTACTGAAAACAAGAAAGTTGAGGATATGAGATACTCTGTAAACTTCCATTATAGCAAATATCTTTCTATGTCTCATCAACATAAATTTTTTTTTTTTTTTTTTTTTTTTGAGGTGGAGTCTTGCTCTTTTGCTCAAGCTAGAGTGCAGTGGCACAATCTTGGCTCACTGCAAGCCCCGCCTCCTGGGTTCACACCATTCTCCTGCCTCAGCCTCCTGAGTAGCTGGGACTACAGGCGCCCACCACCATGCCCGGCTAATTTTTTGTATTTTTAGTAGAGACGGGGTTTCACTGTGTTACATAAATGTTTTTTAAATCATTGGAATGGTTGCCTTCCCAAAGAATTTAAGTTTTCTCTTGTACAAACTTTCCCCACCCTTATCCTTTTAACTTTACATTTTCGCAGATGTGCTTATGAAAAAATAATAAGCAGGAAGGTTTCCTTGTCATGTCTTATAATAAGTTTGTTTTCAGAGTTATTTGAAGAGCAATATAAAACCTATTTTACTGAGTGAACAAAGAAAGAGCTTGCTAGGACTTCCCTAACTTTCAAAAACAGTAATTTGTCATCATAGAATGATGGAGTGGGGAATAGGGGCAGAACTTATTTTATGGTCCATATAAAAGCAGCTAAGTATGTACCTCATTAAAAATTATATTTTGGTGGGTACTTATGTTGTCAACATGGATAATGATTAACTTCTCTTTGTCCTTAAACTGCTATATACTTTAGTTAAGCATTACTACTTTGACATTTCTGAAAAGGCTGCCTAACCAAATACTTAGATTTAAAAAAAAAATCTTGTGAGTGTAAACTGCTTTGTATAAAATTACTTAAAATACTATCTAAAACATTCTTAATTAATTATGAAGGAAAATAATAAAAAATATTAGATTTAAGAGAGGAAAAACAGGTTAAATTTACCATCAGTTAACAAAATATAGAAAAAAGGAAAGGATTGAACTGTTTGTCATGGTTTATTCTCTGAAATATTCACAATAAGTGCAACGAGCAGTTACTATATTACTATATTTAGACTGAAAATTAATTTCTGTATTTTTATTTAATGACATCTATATTTAAAAGGGTCTTACTAAACCCCACAGTGTTCTAGGGTAGCTTGTAGTGACATGTGTGAGCGGACACACACACATACACACACACTCTCTCTCTCTTAAAAAATAAATGAGAAATACTTTGTCTAATTGGTTCTCCACTTCTTAAAAAACAGTGAAATTTATTAGCCATTTTATTATACCACTGTGTATTATAACTCTCATTAAATTGCCTCCCATTTTTAAACAATAAAAACTTAAATATTTATTTTAATTACCATTTGTTGCCACATACCAGCATTTAGTGAACTGAGATTTTAATATTCAAATGCTTTTTGGGCATGGTGTAAACACTGATAAATGTTTATTCTATAGCAACAGGAGTTAAAGAATATTTCCTTCTTAACTACCAACCCATCTGTACACAATAGATATTCCATAAATAATGACTAACCATACGTAGTGAATGTCCTAATATGCACACACAACTGTTCTCAGAATGAACTATACTTGCAAATGTGGTCCCTCATGGTCTCTATGATGTCTTGCATCTGGATAACACATTTCATCTTTTGCCGTAAATTCTTCAAACATTTCTTAAATCCTACTATAGTTCTGTGCTTATGACAGCCAGAGGGATATATTTTGAGCCCATCAAATCTGTGCTATCTAATGTAACTTCTTCAGTTTATACTTCCTTTCAGTAGGCTTTTGCTGTCAAACTTGCACATTTTCAATCATTTTGGTGGTCCTTATCAGTATCTGTTACAGAAACAAATGGCAAATTTCCATCTTTAGCCCCACTACTAGGACAAAAAAACTGGGGCAGAACCAAAAGTATTTTCTCTTTGGCTGAAGGTCAGGCACTGCCTGGTGAAGTAGAAGCAGTGAATGAAACCACTGGAATCTGGGGAGCATATCAGTGCCTGGCACCTAAGAGATGATCAAGCCTGGAGAGCAGTAGCTCATAGTGGAGGGGGGGAGGAAAAAAAAAAAAAAAAGCTTTGAACTAAAATGACCCAAGTTTGATTTTTGGTTCTGCCATATATTACCGTGTGACTGGGGCAAGTCTCTTCATTTTTCTTGGCCTGTTTTATTTGTAGAGTGGAGAATGTGAGACATACTTGTTTCTGTGAGGACTAAAAATAATTAACATTTACATATGCTCTAAATAATATTTGGGACAAAGTAGAGTCTCAACAAACTACCAGTACTACCACAAATAAAAGGATGATGATATTTGAATAAATGAATAAAAATTATACTCGGCTAAGTAAGTAATAACCAGTATGCGTAGCTATATCCTCTGTTTTCCTTCTCCCTATAAGTGAAGCTCATTACCTTTTCAGTACCCAACTCCCTTCCACTTTAACACTGATCCAGAACCAGCTGGATGGAAAAGGAAAGGAGAAAAGGAGTTCACTCCTCTGGGGCTTGAAAAGTCACACTGAGACACCAAGTGAATCACGGGACAAAAATCAAAAATCAATACTGTGACATTTTTTATTTGCATATACATATAGCCATGATTTTGTAGTTTATGGGCATTGTCACTGAGGTTGACATTGGTGGTATAATAAAAAAATTAAATGGCATAGGAAGCTATGTCGTTTGAAGGGATGAGAGAATATTCCAAGGGAACTTAGAGGGATAAAGCATCATAGAAAAAGTGTAAAGGCATCCATGTGATACAATGGCACTCTGGGAAAAATCTTATTTTCCATAATGAGTTGTGCAAATAGTCACTATCCTTTAAGAATCCAAAGATGTTTGTTTGTTTGTTTGCTTTTGAGATGGAGTCTTGCTCTGTTGCCCAGGCTGGAGTGCAGTGGCACAATCTCGGCTCACTGCAAGCTCCGCCCCCTGGGTTCACACCATTCTCCTGCCTCAGCCTCCTGAGTAGCTGGGACTACAGGCGCCTGCCACTACGCCCGGCTAATTTTTTTGTATTTTTAGTAAAGACGGGGTTTCACCGTGTTAGCCAGGATGGTCTCGATCTCCTGACCTCCATCTCCTGACTGCCTTGGCTTCCCAAAGTGCTGGGATTACAGGCGTGAGCCACTGCACCCGGCCCATTAAATAATAAATGTGAGAAATTCTAGGTTTGAAAAGTTAAATACATTTTTTTAACTTTGATTCTTTTCAGAATCATTAAAGTGCTAATGTACTTTGCAAATCTTCAGGTAGTAGGCAACACTTTCCAAAAGTTACTTCACCACCAAATTGTCATTTCACAAGACACCAATTGACCTCACAATGAGGTCACTTTTTCATATTGCTCTACTGGAGGATCTACTGCAATGAGGAGAAGGCAATAACTGCTTAAGGATGAACACTCATAGTGCTTATCAGAAACAGTTGTGTACTCAGTTGTAGAACACATCCAGCAGCAGCTGGCAAAACGCACATGACATTCTGGGTTTTTACATTTTTTCCCTTTATCCATCTCTTTTGGGTTTTATTCTCCAGTAACTGGAAGATAATAAATTACAACTGAGATTTGGTGAAATACTGATATTGATTGGTAACCTGTGAGCACACATTCCTGTGTTATCTTTCCCATGAGACAGATTTACACGAGTGCTGGTGTGGGGTGGGGAATTTGGGCTTCCAGGAGGAGCTGTACACAACAGCAAAGGTGGAGCTTGTAAGCATGAGGGATCTGATGGAACGTTATGGCTGGTGCGAGGGTTACTATTCCCTTACTTGTTCATTTACTCTTTAAACTGTACTCTTTTGAGACAAGTCTTACAACAGCAGTGTTTGTAGATCCCTGCCGCTGTGATATCCTTAAACACAAGAGCAGACAGTAGAGTCGGCAAAACTCATAGAAACTTAATGGGATTTCCCAAATTTTTAAGCTCTCATTTCCTCCAAAGAAAATGAAGAAATGAGAAATAAAGAAGTTTCTTTAAAAAAAACCCATTTGATTTTGAGGGTAAGGTGGGTGGCTGAATTATGATGACACACCTTCAGAGCATAAAAATTACAGACAATTTTCTCTTTTCTAAAAGGTGATTATGATAATAGAGCTCTCCTCTTAGGAGACTGAAAGCTCTTTCTCTATGAAAAGAGAAAAGAAGCTTAAAAGTGACAACTGTCAAAACAATAAACCTGAAATAAACATAAGATGCAAAAGCATCCTGAGATAGGGCACTAGGCAGCTCTATCTATAGGGTAACATCTAGCTGGCTAGGTAAATGTGTACATATTTACACAGGGTGTATATACGAATTCTCCTCACTATATGTATATGAATTGAGATAGCAGGAATCACAGCAGCTGAGGTAAAACAAGGAGACACAGCGCCTCATTTTTCAGCCCTTCCTTTGTTCCCTCCCTGTTAGTTCTCTTGGGGAGCTAGATGTTCTTTATCCATTTGTAGATTCTGAAACACTGACAGATGAAATCCAGAGTCATGGTACATTAAACCATGCTACTCTATTTTCTAATTTCTTAAGAATTTAGTCTTTCTTAATTGACCTTAATACTAAGACATTTATTTCTAAAAATTTCACTGTATATGGTTCCAGGTTACATGATTTTCATTATTTTTAATATGCTAACATTTACTTTCTTAGGTAAATTAATTTAATTATCTTTTTGGCCAGTGTTTTCCAAACCATGGATTTAAAAATTAGGGAGTTATGAAGAGCAGTGTTTAATTAAATAGAATAGAACAGAATAACAGCATAGAACAGAATAGAAAACATCAGACCTCATTTTGCATAGTAAGGGTATTATTTCATAAATTTTCATCTCTGTATGCCCAGTAGAATCATATACAGTCATGTGTCACATAATGACATTTTGGATAATGATGGGCTCACATATACAATGGCAATCCCTTAAGATTATGATACTGTATTTTTGCAATACCTTTTCTTGTTTGGATACACAAATACTTACCATCATGTTACAGTTGTCTACAATATTCAGTACAGTCACATGCTGTACAGGTTAAGTAGCCTAGGAGCACTAGGATATACCACATAGCCTAACTTTGTAGCAGGCTGTTCCATCTAGGTTTGTGTACGTGTACTCTGTGACATTTGCATAATGATGAAATCATTTAATGATGCATTGCTCAGATCATATCCCTGTCATTAAGCAACAGAAAAATAAATGTATATGTTGTCCATAAGACAAAATATTTGAAATCTATTGTTTTAGGTGCTATTTAGGTGTCAAGTTTTCCTTTGGGCTGTGGAATCAATCATGTTACATACCCCCTGCCTAACGGAATCCTTCTGCTGCTTCACTTAACAGCCTTTGGACCCACCTCTGAGTTCAGCCATAGCTGCTGGACTATTCTTAGGAGCTTTTAGGTTTGTTCTACACTGATCACCTTTTGCCTTGAGGTAAGTTAGTGCAGCCTGTAAGCAAGAAGGCGTTAATGTCTTTGGGAGTGTTAACCAATATAGGAGAACCAGTGGATATATGTTCTGGCCTGCTCTTCCCTAGACAGATAAGAAGTATTCTCTATGCTTCTTAGAAGCAATCCCCAGCAGAATCTAGTCCACACTGCTCACAGGGGCATGACCTTGAAGACGTACATTGCCCTTTCCTCCTTCTTCATCTCACTCTTCGCTCTCATTCCTGACCCTAGGATCTCCTTTCAAATAAACTACCTACACCCAAGACCTTATCTCAGATTCTTGAGAACTCACACCATGATACCATGTAAACACCTAACACGAAATGTACCAGTAATATGATCGTATTAGAGTTCTCCAGAAGGGCAGAACCAATTGGATCTATGTATATAGAAGAGAGAGTTTATTAGGGAGAACTGGATCACATGATTACAAGGTGAAGTCCTACGATAAGCTGTCTGCAAGTTGGGGAGAGAAGCCTATAATTTCTCAGTCCAAGTCAGAAAGACTCAAAACCAGAAAACCTGACAGTGCAGCCTTCAGTCTGCTGCAGAAGGCCTGAGAGCCCTGGGGAAGCCACTGGTGCAAGGTGCAGATTCCAAAAACCAATGAACGTGGAGTCTGGTATCTATGGGCAGAGGAGTGGAAGCAGGTGTCCAAAACAGGCAAAAGAAAAAGAGCCAGAAGATTTAGCAAGCTAGTTTATCCCATCTTCTTACCCCTGCTTTATTCTAGTCATGCTGGCAGCTGACTAGATGGTGCTCACCCATATTGAGGGTGGGTCTTCCTCTCCCAGCTCACTAAGGCAAATGTCAATCTCCTTTGGCAATACCCTCCCAAACATATCCAGAAACAATACTTCACGAGCCATCTAGGCATCCCTCAGTCCAATCCAGTTGACACCTAATATTAACCATCACAACAACATAACAAAATATTGAATATTTCCATGAACTATTACAAATCTAAAATTTTAAATTATTATGCAGTAAAGATAAGTCCTTGCTGCAATTAGAAAAAGTACTAATTCAAACTGCATAAAAATACAAAATGACACTACTATAAATTAAATGAATTCAGCATTATACATGGTTGCGAAATAAGAAAGATATTTGATTTATACCAATTACCCCATAACTAAGGCATTTTTCCAGTGTAGTGGTTTTAGCACCACAGTGGATTTAAAAATATTCTGTATTTTCATCACCAATTAAGCTCTTAATCAGAAATGAAGTTTCCTTTTTTTTCTATAATATTTCTTTCTTTTCTCGTGGGAAATCTTTTCAAGGTGTCTCTGGATTACAAGAATAGCAACACCCTTGATGGATCCTACTTGTCAATCAAACTGACAGCTATAAAATAAAATCAGTCATTCTGCTAAAGTATAACTTTTAAGGATGAATTTTTAGCTCAGAAATTTAATCATATGAGTGCTTCTGAAATTCTGAAATAAAATGATGATGCCTGGTTCATTATATGTACCACTGTATATTAATTCACATATCTCCTCTTTAAGAATAACATTTTAATGGGGTATTGTCACTGTATAAAATGTATGACTAGCCCAACGGTTGGTGCAGTTTGTATTTTTTCTAGTTTTCACTGCAAAGGTGATAATGATAAATCTAATAACTAGTAAAGGGCAGAAATAGCTAATTATTTAACCTTTGGTAACCTCACTGAATTCTATAAGTAGTCATCTATATTCATGACATTAAAATGTACACATATCAAAAGGAAGAATCTTTTCTATTTCTATTTCTAGAGTCTTGCCAGCTAAGGCAGTAAATGATATACAGTAGAATTGGAAATTATCAGTTTCATTAAACCCAGCTTATAAAGACTCTCTTTCGAAGTTTTATTCTTCTGTGGTTACTATCATGCATTAAATCATTAAATAGTATCCTCTTCTCTATTCCCTTAGTGATTCCCTTCATGGGACTTGACACAGGACCAGGTTTCAATGTGTCTGAGTAGTACTGATATGAATAGTACTGTATCATATCCCAGAGTTCTGAGCTATGGTTCTTAAGAGACCACATGCAAAAACATTTGCCAGTATTTTCTAATTTACATTTTAAAATAAACTTTCATATTTTTCTTTTAAAATATAAAGACATTATATTCCTTAAATGCTACCAGAGTGGATTTATTTGTAGAATTGAATTATAAAATAAATTTCAGTTTATTTAGTACCTTGTATCATGTACATGGTAGTGTCTTGATAAATATTTTATATGTAAAACCAATGTATGAAAAATGAAGAATTAACAAATGTATATCAGGATACAATTTTCCATATTATGCTGCAGAATTTTGTATCATTCTACATTGGTAAATCTGTTTAATTTAATTCACAAATAATAAATTCCTTGCACTATGATATACAAAGATGAACAGGACATAGTCCCAAACAGGAAAGTTCTCACAGCCTAGTACATACAACACAGGAATTTACACACAAAATTTATTTGCAAGTTACAATATGTTAAATACCAACAGTAAATTGTGACAAAGTTATCAATTTCCTAAGGAAGAAGCAAGTAATTGCTACTAAAGAGATTGTGAGTGTTGGAGATGACTTCTTAGGATTTGAGCTGGCCAAGAAAGATAGAATACGAAAACAAACAAAATATAAATATAACAAACCCAAATATAAATATAACAAACCAATTAACAACATGGCTAAGGTAAACTTGGTGAATACAGTAAAGAGATAGCAATGTACAGAATAGCAATAACCTAGAATGTTTAATGCCATAGTATTATGGTTCAAAAATATTTATTCAATAGAATATAGTTTTATTATACTTTAAGTTCTGGGGTACATGTGCACAACATACAGGTTTGTTACATAGGTATAAATGTGCCATGTTGGTTTGCTGCACCCATCAACTCATCATTTACATTAGGTATTTCTCCTAATGCTATTCCTCCCCCAGGCCCCCACTGCCCGATAGGCCCCGGTGTGTGATGTTCCCCTCCGTGTCCATGTGTTCTCATTGTTCAACTCCCACTTATGAGTGAGAATATGTGGTGTTGGTTTTCTGTCCTTGTGATAGTTTGCTGGGAATGATGGTTTCCAGCTTCATCCATGTCCCTACAAAGGACATGAACTCATCCTTTTTTATGGCTGCATAGTATTCCATGGTGTATATGTGCCACATTTCCTTTATGCAGTCTATTACTGATGGACATTGGGGTTGGTTCCAAGACTTTGCTATTGTGAACAATGCCTCAGTAAACATATGTGTTCATGTGTCTTTACAGTAGCATGATTTATAATCCTTTGGGTATATAGCCAGTTATGGGTATTTCTACTTCTAGATCCTGGAGGAATCACCACACTGTCTTCCACAGTGGTTGAACTAACTTACACTCCCACCAACAGTGTAAAAGTGTTCCTATTTCTCCACATCCTCTCCAGCATCTGTTGTTTCCTGACTTTTACTGATCACCATTCTAACGGGCGTGAGATGGTCTCATTGTGGTTTTGATTTACATTTCTCTAATGACAAGTGATGATAAGCATTTCTTCATATGTCTGTTGGCTGCATAAATGCCTTCTTTTGAGAAGTGTCTGTTCATATCCTTTGCCTACTTTTTGATGGGGTTGTATTTTCCTTGTAAATTTGTTGAAGTTCTTTGTAGATTCTGGATATTAGCCCTTTGTCAGATGGATAGATTGCAAAAATTTTCTCCCATTCTGTAGGTTGCCTGTCCACTCTGATGGTAGTTTCTTTTGCTGTGCAGAAGCTTTTTAGTTTAATTAGATTCCATTTGTTAATTTTGGCTTTTGTTGTCATTGCTTTTGGTGTTTTAGTCATGAAGTCTTTGCCCATGCCTATGTCTGAATAGTGTTGCCTAGGTTTTCTTCTAGGGTTTTTATGGTTTTAGGTCTTACATTTAAGTGTTTAATCCATCTTGAATTAATTTTTGTATAAGGTTTACGTAAAGAAGGGATCCAGTTTCAGCTTTCTACATATGGCTAGTCAGTTTTCCCAACACTGTTTATTAAATAGGGAATCCTTTTCCCATTGCTTGTTTTTGTCAGGTTTGTTAAAGATCAGATGGTTGTAGATGTGTGGTGGTATTTCTGAGGGCTCTGTTCTGTTCCACTGGTCTATATATCTGTTTTGCTACCAGTACTATGCTGTTGTGGTTATTGTAGCCTTGTAGTGTAGTTTGAAGTCAGGTAGTGTGATGCCTCCAGTTTTGTTCTTTTGGCTTAGGATTGTCTTGGCTATGTTGGGCTCTTTTTTGGTTCTATATGAAATCTAAAGTAGTTTTTTCCAATTCTGTGAAGAAAGCCAGTGGTAGCTTGATGGGGATAACACTGAATCTATAAATTACTTTGGGCAGTTTGTCCATTTTCATGATATTGGGTCTTCCTATCCATGAGCATGGAATATTCTTCCGTTTGTTTGTGTCCTCTTTTATTTCGTTGAACAGTGGTTTGTAGTTCTCCTTGAAGAGGTCCTTCATGTCCCTTGTAAGTTGGATTCCTAGGTATTTTATCCTCTTTGTAGCAATTGTGAAAGGGAGTTCATTCATGATTTGGCTCTCTGTTATTGGTGTAAAGGAATGCTTGTGATTTTTGCACTTTGATTCTGAGACTATGCTGAAGTAGCTTATCAGCTTAAGGAGATTTTGAGCTGAGACGATGGGGTTTTCTAAATATACAATCATGTAATCTGCAAACAGAGACAATTTGACTTCCTCTCTTCCTAACTGAATACGCTTTATTTCTTTCTCTTGCCTGATTGCCCTGGCCAGAACTTCCAATACTATGTTGAATACGAGTGGTGAGAGAGGGCATCCTTGTCTTGTGCCGGTTTTCAAAGGGAATGCTTCCAGTTTTTGCCTATTCAGTATGATATTGACTGTGGGTTTGTCACAAATAGCTCTTATTATTCTGAGATATGATCCATCAATACCTAGTTTATTGAGAGTTTTTAGCATGAAGCACTGCCAGATTTCATCGAAGTTCTTTTCTGCATCTATTGAGATGATCATGTGGTTTTTGTCGTTGGTTCTGTTTATGTGATGGATTATGTTTATTGATTTGCATATGTTGAACCAGCCTTGCATCCCAGGGATGAAGCTGACTTAATCATGGTAGATAAGCTTTTTGATGTGCTGCTAGATTCAGTTTGCCAGTATTTACTGATGATTTTCACATCGATGTTCATCAGGGATATTGGTCTAAAATTCTCTTTTTTTTTTTTTTTTGGTTGTGTTTTTGCCAGACTTTGGTATCAGGATGATGCTGGCCTCATAAAATGAGTTAGGAAGGATTCCCTCTTTTTCTATCAATTGGAATATTTTCAGAAGTAATGGTACCAGCTCCTCTTTGTACTCTGGTGAATTTGACTGTGAATCCATCTGGTCCTGGACATTTTTTGGTTGGTAGGCTATTAATTATTGTCTCAATTTCAGAACCTGTTATTGGTCTATTAAGAAATTTGAGTTCTGCCTGGTTTAGTTGTGGGAGGGTGTATGTGTCCAGGAATTTATCAATTTCTTCCAGATTTTCTAATTTATTTGCTTAGGGGTGTTTATAGTATTCTCTGATAGTAGTTTGTATTTCTGTGGGATCGGTGGTGATATCCCCTTTATCATTTTTTTATTGTGTGTATTTGATTCTTCTCTCTTTTCTTCTTTATTAGTCTTGCTAGCAGTCTATCTACTTTGTTGATCTTTTCAGAAAACCATCTCCTGGATTCATTAATTTTTTGAAGGGTTTTTTGTGTCTCTGTCTCTTTCAGTTCTGCTCTCATCTTAGTTATTTCTTGTCTTCTGCTAGCTTTTTAATTTGTTTGCTCTTGCTTCTCTAGCTCTTTTAATTGTGATGTTAGGGTGTCGATTTTAGATCTTTCCTGCTTTCTCTTGTGGGTATTTAGTGCTATAAATTTCCCTCTACACACTGCTTTAAATGTATCCCAGAGATTCTGGTACATTGTGTCTTTGTTCTCATTGGTTTCAAAGAACATCTTTATTTCTGCCTTCATTTTGTTATTTACCCAGTAGTCATTCAGGAGCAGGCTGTTCAGTTTCCATGTAGTTGTGTGGTTTTGAGTGAGTTTCTTAATCCTGAGTTCTAATTTGATTACACTGTGGACTGACAGACAGTTTGTTGTGATTTCTGTTCTTTCACATTTGCTGAGGAGTGTTTTACTTCCAATTATGTGGTCAATTTTACAATAAGTACAATGTGGTATTGAGAAGAATGTATATTCTGTTAATTTAGGGTGGAGAGTTCTGTAGATGTCTATTAGGTCCGCTTGGTCCAGAGCAGAGTTCAAGTCCTGGATATCCTTGTTAATTTTCTGTCTGGTTAATCTAATGTTGACAGTAGGGTGTTAAATTCTCTGATTATTAATGTATGGGAGTCTAAGTTTCTTTGTAGGTTTCTAAGAACTTGCTTTATGAATCTGGGTGCTCCTGTATTGGGTGTATATATATTTAGGATAGTTAGCTCTTCTAGTTGCATTGATCCCTTTACCATTATGTAATGGCCTTTTTGACTCTTTTGATCTTTGTTGGTTTAAAGTCTGTTTTATCACAGACTAGGATTGCAACCCCTGCTTTTCTTTGCTTTCCACTTCCTTGGTAGGTTTTCCTCCATCCCTTTACTTTGAGCCTATGTGTGTCTTTGCACGTGAGATCGGTCTCCTGAATACAGCACACCGATGGGTCTTGACTCTTCATCCAACTTGCTAGTCTCTGTCTTTTATTTGGGTCATTTACCCCGTTTACATTTAAGGTTAATACTGTTATGTGTGAATTTGATCTTGTCCTTATGATGCTAACTGGTTGTTCTGCCCATTCATTGTTGCAGTTTCTTCCTAGCATCAATGGTCTTTATAATTTGACTTTTTTTTTTTTTTTTTTTTTTGCAGTGGCTGGTACTGATTGTTCCTTTCCATGTTTAGTGCTTCCTTCAGGGGCTCTTGTAAGGCAGGCCTGGTGGCGACAAAATCTCTCAGCATTTGCTTGTCTATAAAGGATTTTATTTCTCCTTCACTTATAAAGTTTAGTTTGGCTGGGTATGAAATTCTGGGTTGAAAATTCTTTTCTTTAAGAATGTTGAATATTAGCCCCCACTCTCTTCTGGCTTGTAGGGTTTTTGTCAAGAGATCTGCTGTTAGTCTGATGGGCTTCCCTTTGTGGGTAACCCAACTTTTCTCTCTGGCTGCCCTTAACATTTTTTTGTTCATTTCAATCATGTTGAATCTGATGATTATGTTTCTTGGGGTTGCTCCTCTTGAGGAATATCTTTGTGAAGTTCTCTGTATTTCCTGAATTTGAATGTTGGCCTGCCTTGCTATGTTGGAGAAGTTCTCCTAAATAATATTCTGAAGAGTGTTTTCTAACTTAGTTCCATTCTCCCTGTCACTTTCAGGTACACCAATAAAACATAGATTTGGTCATTTCACATAGTCCCATATTTCTTGGAGGCTTTGTTTCTTTCTTTTCACTGTTTTTTCTCTAATCGTGTATTCTCACTTTATTTCATCAATTTGATCTTCAATCACTGATATCCTTTCTTCTGTTTGATAGATTTGGCTATTGAAGGTTGTGTATGCTTCATGAAGTTCTTGTGCTGTGTTTTTATCTCCATCAGGTCATTTATGTTCTTCTTTAAACCGGTTATTCTAGTTAGTCATTCCTCTGACCGTTTTTCAAGGCTTTTAGCTTCCTTGCATTGGGTGCGAACATGCTCCTTTGGCTCGGAGAAGTTTGTTATTACCCACCTTCTGAAACCTACGTCTGTCAAGTCATCAAACTCATTCTCCATCCAGTTTTGATCCCTTGCTGGAAAAGAGTTGTGATCCTCTGAAGGAGAAGAGGCATTCTGATTTTTGGAATTTTCAGCCTTTTTGCACTGGTTTCTCTCCATGTTTGTGGATTTATCTACCTTTGGTCTTTGATGGTGACTATGGATGGGGTTTTGGTGTGGGTGTCCTTTTTGTTGATGTTGATTCTATTCCTTTCTGTTTGTTAGTTTTCCTTACAACAGTCAGGCCCCTCAACTGCAGGTCTGTTGGATTTTGCTGAAGGTCCACTCCAGACCCTGTTTGCCTGGGTATCACCAGCAGAGGCTGCATAACAGCAAACATTGCTGCCTGATCCTTCCTCTAGAAGCTTTGTCCCAGAGGGGCACCCACCAGATGCCAGCCAGAGCTCTCCTGTATGAGGTGTCTGTCAGCTCTTACTGGGTGGTGTCTCCCAGTGAGGCTACATGGGGGCCATGGACCCACTTGAGGAGGCAGTCTGTCTGTTATCAGAGCTTGAATGTGGTGTTGGGAAAACCACTGCTCTCTTTAGAGGCATCGGGCAGGGATGTTTAAGTCTGCAAAAGCTGTGCCCACAGCCCCTTTCCCCAGGTGCTCTGTCCCAGGGAGATGAGGATTTTACCTATAAGTCTCTGACTGGGGCTGCTGCCTTTTGTTCAGATATACTCTGCCCACAGAGGTGGACTCTAGAGAGACAGTCGGCCTTGCTGAGCTGCAGTGGGCTCCAGCCAGTTTGAGCTTACTGGCAGCTTTGTTTACACTTTGGGCATAATACCACCTACTCAAGCCTCAGCAATGATGGATGCCCCTCCCTACACCAAGCTCCAGCATTCTAGGTCAATCACAGACTGCTGCACTAGCAGCAAGAACTTCAAGCCCATGGATCTTAGCTTGCTGGGCTCCGTGGGTATGGGACCAACTGAACCAGGCACCAGAGGGAATCTCTTGGTCTGCTGGTTGCAAAGACAGTGGGAAAAGTGCAGTATTTGGGTAGGAGTGTATCATTCCTGCCGGTACAGACTCTCATGGCTTCCCTTGGCTAGGAAAGGGAAATCCCCCGACCCATTGCACTTCACAGGTGAGACAACACCCTGCCCTGCTTTGGCTCACCCACCATGGGCTGCAATCACTGTCTAACCAGTCTCAATTAGATGAACCAGGTATCTCAGTTGGAAATGCAGAAATTACCCGTCTTCTACGTCGATCTCGCTGGGAGCTGCAGACCAGAGCTGTTGCTATTTGGCTGTCTTGAAAGCTCACCAGAATATAGGTTTCAACAACTAGTCTGAGAACACATTAAAGGTACTTACTGATTAGGATTTAGTTCTTATTTCCTAGTCAATGAAGAGTCAACAGAGTGACTTTCTATTATTGTTTGATCATAAACAAAGAAGCAGCATGTAGCATAGAGAGGGAAGCTTTCAAAGAAAATGATATTTTTGCATTAATTAAAGGGGAGATTTTGTTGACACACTGGGGCCAGTAGAAGGGGAGAGATGAAAGGCAGAGAAGATATTTGAAGGAAGAATAGTGTTGGGGAGAAGTGTGGAAAGAATGTCGAGTTTATTCATATTGATATCTTCTAGCATTTCATTTAGTTAGGAAAGGAGGGGTCTGTTTGGAGTAAGAGTAGCAAAGTTAAAAGTCAAACAAATGCAGCGACTATGCTCACTACCTAGATGATGGGATCATTTGTATCCCAAACCTCAGCATCACACAACATACCCATGTAACAACCATGCACATGTACCCCTTAATCTAAAATAAAAGTTGAAATTATGTTTTTAAAAAAAGCAAATATTTGCAACAGTCACAGCTACGAGATAGTGAAACAAGATCCCTACAGATTTAAGGCCCAGTTGAGTTCAAAACGTATGCATTCTTAATGTGTATTTAATTACCATGATTATGTAATTTTCACCAGTAATGTCCATAAATTCCAGAGCAAGAATTTTCTACTTAGGTACAGACTGTATGATGGAAGACAAAGAAGAATAAAATTAGAGGGGTGATAGGAACCATGTTGAGATAGGAGATAATGGGATTCTTCTTTTCTAGATAAGAAGGTATTATGGATGGAATTGTGCCCTCCCTCCTTAAATTCATAATAGTACGTTCCTAATCCTCAGTATTTCAGAATTTAACCTTAATTAGAAATAGGGTAATTGCTGATATAATTAGCCAAATTAATATGAGTTCCTACCAGAGTAGGGGAGACCCCCTAATCCAATATGACTAGTATCCTTATAAAAAGGAGACGTGGCCAGGCATGATGGCTCATGCCTGTAATCCCAGCACTTTGGGAGGTCGAGGCGGGCAGATCACCTGAAGTCAGGAGTTCGAGACCAGCCTGCCCAACATGGCAAAACCCTGCCTCTACTACAAATACAAAAAATTAGCCAGTCATGGGGGCAGGCGCCTGTAATCGCAGCTACTCGGGAGGCTGAGATAGGAGAATCGCTTGAACCTGGGAGGCGAAGCTTGCAGTGAGCAGACATCACGCCACTGCATTCCAGCCTAAGTGACAAGAGCAAAACTCCATCTCAAAAAAAAAAAAAAACAAAACAGGAGAAATTTGGACACAGATACATACATGCCCACAGGGAGAGTGCCATGTAAAGACTGGAGCTATGCTGCCAAGGAACTACCAGAATCTAGTAATAGCAGAGAGACCTGGAACAGCTCCTTCCCTAGTGTCTTCAAATAAAACATGGTGCGGCCAACATGTTGATCTTGGGGTTCTAGCCTCCAGAACGGTGAGACAACAAATTTCTGTTGTTCTAAGCCACTTAGTTTGTTGATTCTTTGTTATGTCAGACTTAGAAAATGAATATACTCAAAATAGACTGGAAACCTAAGAACAGATAAAGGCTTATACATCACTGTGATGAGTGAGAATGGTAGAATAGAAAGTGACAGAAGAACAAGTAATGTGACTATGAAAAGACATTTGGAGTTGAGATTCTATAACTGGAATAATTCTAAGCTATGATGAGTTTGAAGGCATGGCTATATGTGAATTTCTAAAGTGGGCCGAACTTCAAGGAATGATACATAAAATGATCATTTATGTGAGCGTATATTTTTATAAGTCATAGTTTTTCACTTTTTAATACATGAATAGTATTTGTAACTTGATATTTGGACAAAGTAGGTAAAATAATTTTATTCTAATTTCTTTGATATACTTGAGGATGGTAACAAATAGAAGAAATGATGAAAAAATAAATATTCCAGAAGATGCATCACTATTTTTAAATATCTGGTATTTTCAAAAAATTCGTATGTTCTGAGAGATAATACAGAAGGGGTGTGGGGACATAAAGGTACACATTTATTGTTTTTTCCTCCTTTTACAAGCTAGCAAATAACTGGCCCATCATTTCCATAGAAAATGCTAAAGGTTAAAAGGAGAAAAAAAAATCTACGTCAACTTTGGCGAAATTCTATGTGAATAATTGCCCCATATTCATAATGAGAGGCTCTCACACAAGGAAGACAGGAACTGGGGAAAGAATTAATAGTTTTAAAAGATTACAAATGAAACAGTAAAAATAGTAATACTCTGATAATAGAGAAAGGACACTCAAGAGGTCAAGATAATTGGACCTTCTGTGCCACAGATTTGTGCAATTTTCCACCTCTTTCATTAAATAATCTCAAAAACACACTTTCCAAATTATCATGTTGAACAGTTGCCAGAAAAAGAACAACTACAAAATTTTTTCTCCTTCTTCTGGCCTTATCTTCTTCATTAGCTTCCCTGGTGAATTTCACATGTTCTGATCCTATTGCTAACTAGTTAGATAACTTAAGTATATCAAATACTTTTTCAATCTCTTTTTATCAAGTATGAAATGAGAGTTGATCTTCAAATTTCTAACTTTTAAAAGCTTACAAAATGTTATTCACAGCTAAATCTCCTAAGCTACTATATCATTATCCTTTTGTAAATTATCTCTGGTGCATTTCTGGCTAAACTGAACCACAAGAAAAGAAGGATGGGTGTCTTAGCCCCAGTTCAGTAAAGCAAAAAGGCTGAATTTACAGCCATAGTTGCAATGTTTTTTCAGACACCAGCAGCAAATCAGAAAACATCTGGAGACCTCAGGCAAATACATTTGGCTCCAGAATCTGGCATAAAGTGGCCATCAAAACAATGCCATAGAGCTGGATAGAAATATGTTTGCCTGAGATAATTTTTAAATATAAATATCAACCTACTTGAACACACTAATAACTAATAAAATAGGAATTATTAATTTTGGAGCAAATTTTTGAAGGCATAAACAACCAAGTTTAAAAGGGAAGCTTTGCCATGATTGTCTGTGGCTGACACATTATGCTTAGATTTCTGATAAACTGTGTAGTTTTAAAATATGGTATGACTCTTGCTTCCCTGGACAAGCCTTCTTAACCACAAAGTTAAGAGTTTTCACAAACTAGAGTTAAAATGAGGAGAAAAATAACATAGAACAATGTTTGGATATAGTGTGCTACAGTACCATAACTAACTAGTAAAGACATTTTAATATAGCACAGGATGCTGCACTGCATAGAACACAGTGTGATCACTATATCATAACCTCATAATAGGTATTCTCACTGGTGTAATGAGGCAGGTCTACTTTACTTCATTATACTTTGGGTAGCAAAATTACTAATTTATATTTTGAGTGCTAGGATAAAATATGAGCATGAGAAAAGTTTAGTATTTTTCAAAAGGACAAGATTATGAATATGCAATTTAGAGTAAGAGAAAGATGAGAAAACAATAAAAGAAATGGAGAATACTATAAGTTTATTAAAAACCTGGAAGTCAATGTATTTACTTATTTATATACGAGGTAAAGACATGGCAAAAAGTTGCAAATATAAAAGAATATTTACTTGTGCAGCAAAGGATCAAAGAGATAAAACTATAGTCATACAAAGATATAATAGCTATCACTGCTACAACTAAATAAAATACTTTCTCCTATCAGATGGTAACATTTAATTCAGTTTATTGAGCATGAATGTCTAGAACCATGACACAGCTTCTGTTAATTCATCAAATAATTCCTTAGGCTAATAAAACAGTTATAGTTCAAGACTTTTGTACCCCAACAAAGAAATACAAAGATTGAATGAATAAATTTAATACTGAAGAATTCTTATGAAGAAAATTATTTTCTGGACTAAACGCTATTAAGTCAATTTAATTCCTTGATCTATTTTCTATATACTATATATAAATTGATTCTAAAAATATTTTATATTTCCAGTTGTATCCCTCTGAAAGTATTTTAATTGGCATGAATTCTTTCCCACTGAAACTTTACAGTGATGATTTGTGACTCATTAAGCAGTACTTTGCTCATATTAATTTCTGCCAGTATAGTTTTCTTTTATGGTCATTATTTCTATAAACCCTCATTAGGCTGGCCAAATGTTTCACAGTGTAATTTTGTCAAAGACATTTGATGCTCCCACCAATTTTTAGCCAATAAAATTTTTTATTCTGTGCAGTTTTAGGCATTGCCTGCTGATTATTCCTATGAACCAAATATGTAAGTGAGAATTAGTGCTTACTTAATTTAGAAATTATATTTATGAGTTATTTCAAGTATAGGAAACTTTAAAGAAGGAAAGAAAAATGGTCCATGATATCATCTCGCATATAATTTCTATAGATACTAAAAGTGAATAAATAATTCATACATATATTTGGAAAATGTGAACAGATATAAAACTGTAAGATTAAAAATGGAAAAAGCTCTTTCCCCTAAATTAACCAGTATCAACAGTTTTACGCACATTATTCATAACAATGTAATTTTTGTTGGTAAGTCATTATTAGGTAATTCATGGAAAATTGATGTCACTTTTGGGAAACTGAGAGAAAAATGGAGACCAAGGGGTCCTGAGAGTGGGGGGCAGTGAGAGATGGGTGAGACCAACTCAAAAAGGAAGGCAAACAGTATAGGAGGCAGAAAACAACACCAAATCTGTTAAAAGCTTGGTGGAGGTGGGAGGAATAGAACCTGTGTTTTTCTTCCCTCCATAACTGTACCTTGTCATAGGTAAGATGCCAAGTACTACTGAAATAACTAAACATAGGCTATTGCCTATTTGACATAGCTTTCAGATAAACTAATTAATGAAGGCAAACAAGTTGAATGGAATCCTAGAGTCAGAAGATCTGGGCGGTCAATTGAAGTCTTGACTGAATGGATTTAAGTGACCAGATGTTTGGGTATTGTGTAGACAGAATTTTGACTTGAGAGCCAAGAAAAAAAGCAGATTAGCATTTGGCACTCATGCAGTTCAGTCTGCAACTCAATTGTGTGGTTTTGCACATGAGAGAAATTCAGTAAAGGCTTGCAGACTGACTGATCAAACTATTTGACTACATTTTTCATTTTCAATCAGTGCTTTTCATTATTGTAAATAAAAAATAATCTTAGATAACTTAATATCCAATAGGATCAACTGATACCATCTGGAAAACAGTATGTCCAAAAGAGTAAATATGCCTTTTGGATTCTCTGATACAGTTTTAAACCTCTGCTTTCCTAGTTTTTGGATTATTATGTTTCCACAAAATGATCATTTCTTCTATTTTTTTATAAAAAGCTAATATTACAGAAGCGTATATTTCAATATTATTCCCAACTTAATTTTTCTTCAGATATTTTGAAATTCTGTAGAACTATCAATTTTCAACTCATTCTGTTAAATGTCGACATAATTGTCATTATTTCAACATCTTGATGTAGAGTTATAGTCAATAGTTTGCCTCGAGTTAGAATGCCTTCGAGACATTGCACTGCTATTACATCTTCACACTTCTTTCTTAAGGAACAGGGAAAAGCAATCATTTTTTAAGGAACATTAAAGTTATTAGCTTAGTCATAAGATTAGAAATCATATTAAATACATTCTAATTATATTTTGAGTGGCAGTATAGGGTAATGGTTAAGAGGATGGACTTTGAAGTCAGACAGATTTGAATTCCAATTCTGAATCAATTCTCATTTAGTATTATTATTTACTTTTGACAAAAAGTCCCTTAACCTTTGAATCTTGGTTTTCCCATTTATAAATAGAGATAACATCTAATTTGTGGTTCATGATTGTTGTAATGATTATGTTTATACAGTATAGGCATATTTCACAAATATGAAAATATGCCTAAAACATACACATACATGTAAATAAATTAATTATACAGGTATATGTGTATATGTATATATATTAGGGAGAGGACATGTAAGAGAGAGAGTGCTCACACACTCTAGCTTGTCATAATGCTGAGCATGTAGTAAGCACTAGGTGAGAAGTACCTCTTGTTATTAAGTACTCAGGTAGTAAAAGTCTACTCTGGGCATTCTCCAGTTTGCTGTAATGAAAAAAAGCAAAGGTTTTTTCTTTTTTCTAAACAGATATATCTGGATTCAAATTTAGTTCGGCAACTGGCTAGCTACAAAACCTTGATCAAATTATATAAACTTTCTAAATCTCAAATTCTTTACATGTATAATAAGATTAATGAAACTTTGCAGAGTTTTTTTGGGGCAGGAATAAAAAAGTGCATAAAGACATGGTACAAGTCTGACATCTGGAAAGTGTCCAATATGCATTTTTCCTCCATAATCTTATACATATTTTTAACCCTGATGTCTTTTATCTTTTAAGTATATAAAAATTGCTTATATGCCCTTCATAGTTGTTGTGTAGATTGAGATAATATGTAAACTGTCAAGGTAACCACTACCATACAGTTGGTTTTTAACGCCTTTCAACCCCATTTCCCTAAGAACATATGAAATCTACAAAAACACCAAAATAATGTAGGTCTGAATGTAAATGACATCTTGAATATTTGCTCTACAAAGAATTTAAAGACTTTGACAGATATTTCTAAAAGCCTAACCCAAACCTCTCGATATTACGGTGGAAAGGGTATTGAGACAAAACTGTGTCTATTTCTCCTTCCTCACCAAGTTAGTAATGTGTAGCTGTTGGTTCCACAGACGGTAATTCTTGAGAGGATCAGGGACGTATCCGGTTTGCTTACCTCACATTCCTAATACCTAACCAATTGTTTAGAAAACAGTAAGCACTCAAAAAACATTTGTTGAATAAATAAGTAAAAGTCGCTGCCAGCAAGGCTCCAGCCAGATTCATGTGGAATCAGGCTTCATGTGAGTTGAAACAGCAAGCCTCCAAAGGAAGCCTTTTCTCCCTTGGGACACCCCATGCATACTCCGGGCCTATGTTTCTAACAACCTCCTGATTACATGGTCATTTGACCATCGAAATTACTCTGTGTCTTCAAGTTCACAGGGTCCCTCACTAAGAACTATTTGCATGCATTTTGGAATTGTTGTCAAAATTACCATATTTCCCTGAAGAGTCTGAATTAATGAGGTTTTCTAAATTCATTTTTTATGATTGGTTTAACCTCTGAAAAAACACATTAAAGGCAAGTGATAAAGCAAAATAATTTCTTAAAATTGAATCTACGTGTACATTTGGTCTTGTAACATTTACACACAAGGTTACAATTTCTGATGCAGTAGGAAGCATTACAAATGTGCAGAAATCAATTCAGCTATTAGGAAAAAGCAAGAGTTGCTAGGAAACCACATTCCAAATGAGGAATATTATAGTGGTGACCCAGACACTTGCCATATGCCTGACATGACATCAACAAAAAGCTTAACATACTTTGAAAAGCACCTGTGACACTGAATTGTTAGTACCACATCTGCAACTCAGGTGATTAAACAGTTACCTTCCAGTGTCTCAAAAATTCAACTGTAGGAACAGAAAAATACAAAACCAAAGTGAGTTAGTAATAATGAAAGATTCTTCCTAGGGCTAACCAAGTTTTTTCTGCATATTTTTCTGCATCTTTGGTACACTGTGTTATAACATTACCAAGTTGAATGAAGCTTATTCCGTTTTTAAAAGAATCTACTTTTTAAGTCCGTACCTTCTATGTGTTTGTATTGAATATATATATATAGACTTTGAAGATATATAACAATGTAAATGATGGCTATAATTGGTTGGTAAATTATAGGTGATTTTAACTATCTTCTGTAATACTAGTTTTCAGAGATCGTTTTATGTTTTGTAATTTTAGAAAATAAAGAGATTAATTTTTAAACTTATTTGAAACGAGATATGAGATCTCAAAACAAAAGGTCAAAAATGGAAAAGCTAACTAAATCAATAGTGTGATTGGCATGCAGATAGCACATTGCTGTCTTATGTATTGTATCTTGCTATTTTCATGTCATTTTTCATATTGTAAGAGTCAAGCGGCCGGGCGCGGTGGCTCAAGCCTGTAATCCCAGCACTTTGGGAGGCCGAGACGGGCAGATCACGAGGTCAGGAGATCGAGACCATCCTGGCTAACATGGTGAAACCCCGTCTCTACTAAAAAATACAAAAAACTAGCCGGGCGAGGTGGTGGGCGCCCGTAGTCCCAGCTACTCGGGAGGCTGAGGCAGGAGAAAGGCATAAACCCGGGAGGCGGAGCTTGCAGTGAGCTGAGATCCGGCCACTGCACTCCCGGGCAACAGAGGGAGACTCCGTCTCAAAAAAAAAAAAAGAGTCAAGCTACTAATGTTGGCCTATATGCATATAGCCTTAAAAGAAACTAAGTAAAAGATTAAAAACCCATTCAAAAACACCTAAGAAAGGGACCATATGCTAAAGATAATGGGCTAACCTACTAAATGGTTAATGAAATCACATTTACTGTCTCTACAGGAGAAAAACAGTTGGCAGATGGAGATTCCTATTCCTTACATAAACGTCAAATAAATAAAAACACGAGCTTCCTAAATGCTTAGAAGTTTCACACTTCTAAAGCACACCACCAAAAAATCAAATAAAAATGAGTGACTTTGCTAATATAACTTTTAGCCTCTTCTATGGACATTGTATCAGTAGTCTTAGTGGGACACTGGAGACAAGAGGCAGGATAAAATACATGAAATAGATGATAACTTATTTAGAAGTAGTTATCCTTATAGTGATAATATTTAACTAACAAAAAATACTTAAACCATGTCTCCACTAAAGAATATATTTTTCTTCCAAAAATGTGAAAGTCAAAAGACTGCTGCACAACATTAAACTAAGCAATTTTGTGCTTTGCATGCACAGTATCATGTGAATCAGTTTAGCTTTTATTTCCATCACTCGGTTTTGTTTTTCCTTTCACTAACTTATTATTACTACTTTTTCTTGTACCACCAATATGCAAATATCTTCACAGAAGGACTGCTTGGGAAATCTGTTTGACAAATATAATAATAAAACTTTTCAGTAAGACTAGCATTTTTAGAAATGTATGCCTGATCAACTATTTCATAGTCTGAAAATATGATTAAAATTCTGTGATTATATAAAATTGGAATCTTTCGTGATTACAGATAAAAGTTAAAATAAACTACCAGTGGAATTCTGTCTCATTGACATACACATCGCAGATGCAATATTGTGTTTTAAATCATTATGCCGATAACTTATGGAGGAATTGTAAGGCATTAAGGATGCTCTGTCTATTAAATTTCAGCACTACAGCATGTCAGAAGAGTAATTCCATAGTTAAAACAAATAATGTGCTCAATAAATAGATTTGTCTATAAATACATTTGTCTATTAAAGTTCAGCATTATAGCATCGTGCCAGAAGAGCAATTCTATGATTAAAACAAATGTGCTCAATAAATAGAAATAGAATATGACCTAATATTTAAATTCAATGACTACCCTATGAAATAATGTTAATGTAAAACATTTAAATATATAACTTCTGCATTACAATCCACAATAAACAATAAACAAGGGGAAAATACAGAAAAAAAAACAGGGCATCATGAATAATACATCCCCTACCAATCTGGCCAGTGATTACAGTTTTCAAAACAATAGCATAACACTCATTTTTTTTCACATAACTGAATTTAATCAGTCCCTCTCTTTCTAGACAAGGTATTGTTATGCTGTCCAGCACAGGCTGGTATCGAACTCCTGGATTAAAGCCATCCTCCCTCCTCAGCTTCTCGAGTATCTGGGACTACAGGTATGCCTCCCCACCACCGTCACATGCAGCTAGAATCTCTCTTACTTTCTAATTTAAAAATTAATTATTTTATTTTTGAATAGAATACCTTTAAAATAGAGAACTGACTTCTTCTTTTTCAAAGAGGACATCTAACATACATTTAAATTTCTTGTAGACTAAAGCCATGAATAGTCTAACTTTAATGGAATATTCAAGGCAATAGGAAGATTTGACAATATAAATGTTATTTAACATGCTTTTATTTAATGTATACACAGTATATACATTAGAATGTATACACAGTATATACATTAGAAGCTCTGGTTAACTAATTTTTATTCTTATTTTCTTCATTTACAAACTGGAAATAATAGCAATCCTTCCTTCACAGAATTATTGTGAAACTTACCATATATACATATAAAATAGCAGGTTATATCATTTGAATTACCCTATGCTGGTCAGCTAACAAAGTAATGAAAAACTATTGTACCAAGATATGGCAGAAGATAAACCTGAGAAGTGAACAGTAAACTTGGGAATGCTTTTATCCTATGGGCATCTTCTGGCTCCAGAAAAGGTAATGGAAAGGTTGAGAAGCTGGGCAGCATTTTTGACAGCCAGGGCTAAGGGAACATAAACTGGAATCTAAGAACTGCTAGGGCAAAGACGTTAGAAAGCCCTCCCCACTTTGAGATGGGACCATGATCACAGGTATAAGGGTAATACCAAAACACAGAGGTGAACCAGAAGTAGACAGGTCCTCACAGAGACCAAAACCCAGCTTTAAATCCCCTGACCCTGACTGCTAGGACCCCTAGTCTCTTTCAAGAAGCACACTAAAATTTCCCTGCAAAATCATCCTAAGTTTTAAATTACTTCTATATTTTATATACAATCTCCAGCATTCAAAAAAAGTAGCAATTAGCTGCATAGGAAACAAGTAACATGACTGAAAATTAAGTGAAAGAACAGACGATGTAATACAATGCAGGGGTTCTAGAGACGGACTTACCAGGAGAAGCGTTTACAACCATTACAGATGATTTATTCAAGAAAATAAATAAAAACAGGATGAAAAATTTTGTCAGATAAATGGAACTGCAAAACATTATAAACTGCTATAATCAGCATTTAAGCATCAAGTGGATGAGTTTAATAAGTAATTTTTACAACCAACTGAGGGAAGTATTGGCAAGTTAGAAAATAGATCTAAAGAGATATAGAATGAGGCATTGATTATTAACAGGAAGCAAACTACAGAAGAGACTCACAACTTTGCTGGTAAATTCACAAATATTAATACTTTAAATAAATACTTTTTAAAAACAAACAAATTTATAGTTCCAAATAAATTTACCATGCAGAATGATAAATCTATCAGAAAATATATCTATCTAGTCATAAGTTTCACTAGTAATATTATATAGTATTTTTCCATGTTATTGTTACAACAGAACAGTGACTTATGAAAACTGCCACTATATGCATTATCTAGGAGCTGAAAAGCAAATTTAAATACTCCTAATTGATAAACATGAGAAATGAGGATAACTGGGATCAGTATCTTAACAGTAATTTTATATAATGCCTATGTAGTTTTTCTGACCCCTTAGGTTTTTCTCCTTATATGTATACAGTTTCTAGAAGTAGAACATTTCAAATAAGTATACACACATTGAGATTAAAAAGTACTAATTTGTGTTTTATAAATAAATAATCAAAGAATCTTAGAAAATTAATTAGGTTATCAAATACAGTCAACCCTCTGTATCCACAGGTTCCACATCTGCACGTTCAACCAACCATAGATTGAAAATATGGCATTAAAAAAATTAAAATTAAAATATAAACAAATAAATAACAATTCAACAATTAAAAAATACAAACAAAATGATATAGTATTACAATGATTTATATAGCATTTACTTTTTATTAGGTATTATAAGTAATATAAGAGACTTGCAGCCCTTATATTAAGTAGTGATGTATATGCATATAACCTATGGACATCCTCCCACATACTTTAAATCCTCTGCACATTACTTATAATATGTAAATACTTGTTATGCTGTATTATATAGAGAATGACAAGAAAAAAAGTCTATATATGTTCAGTACAGATGCATCATTGGCCTAACTACATTTTTGATCCACAGTTAGCTGAATTGGAGGATGCAGAACTCATGGATATGGAGTGCCAACTGTAATTAGTTTTTCTTTTTTCTAAATACAGTCTCAGGCTGAAATCTGATAGGGTTAACTAAATATTGCAATATTTCTAAAAACCAAATCCCTCCAAATATTAAAATAACATCAGGTTTCCTTTGCAAATAGCAACGACTATTTAAAAATTAAAAATTAATTACAGAATAATTATTGCATAATCTCAAAAAATCCTGTAAGCTCATTAAAAGTTGAAGCTTAAGGAGCTGTAATCTAATGTGTTACAATTACATGTAAATTGTACATTAATATTTCTGCTTTCGCACCAGTCTGTAATACTAATGTGTTTAGCGATCTCAATTGCAAATCAGGGAAATGCTATGAGAAAAAGACTCATAGCATTTCCCTGATTTGCAATTGAGATCGCTAAACACATTAGTATTACAACATGATTACACATTGTTTAACTCTAGTTCACAATGTCTCCTCCATACTTGCCTCATTATATAAAATGTACTGTTCTTTGAACTAATGTAGAAAATTTGAATTTGTATGCCTATGAGATAAAATTTAATGAAAATAGTTTTTAAACTAGTTTTTAAACTAAGTACAGAATTAAAAGACATTTGGACATACTCAATATTCTTCAAAAGCCTTAAATCGTGAAAATGCTCTTTGTTTTTCTAATATGCTCTAGGCACATTCTCTAGTTAATCCTTGACCCAACGTCCCTTTCCCTATCAACCGTGAATAAATCATAGGCAGTAATAAATATTTGGTTATTTTAATCAAAGTGTAGTTAAACTATTAGTATAAGTTAGCCAGTCGGCACTAAAAAGCTATTCAAAATACCTTTAGGTTCACAAGATTAGAGAACAGTGTAAAGTAATACATGTTTTTAGTGAATTCACAATATAGCTAGTGCAAACAAGAAAGAGAGAATAGAAATACAATTTTACTTTTCAATTGTCTACTGTTTAAAATTTAAAAATTCAGGCCTGGCATGGTAACTTGACTCATGCCTGTAATCCCAACATTTTGGGAGGCCGAGGCAGGAGGATTGCTTGAGATCAGGAGTTCATGACCAGCCTCGGCAACATAGGGAGACCCCCATCTCTACTAAAATTTTTTGTTTTAGTCAGGTTCCACATGTTTGTGGTCCCAGCTATTCCAGAGACTGAGTTGGGAGGATCCCTTGAGCACAGGAGGTTGAGGCTGTAGTAAGCGGTGATGGTGCCACTGCACTCCAGCCTGGACAACAGAGCAAGACCCTGTGTCTCGGAGGGTTGGGGGGAAAGAAAATCAGATTCTCCCTTGGGAAGAATAAAAAGGAAATAGTCATAATGCTGTTCTTCCATATTTTCAGCCAGCAGAAGAAATATCATAGTGACCCAGGGTGAAAAATTTCTAATCACTCTTTCTAAAAGCAGTCCTAATTAAAGTCAACATGAACTGATTTTTCCGAATTTATTGTATAGATAGACCATATTTATAGATGCTTTATAGATATAGTCTAGCAGTAGCCCCTGAGTTTCATTAGAGTACTTGCTGAGCAATAATTTGCTTGAATATTTATAGACTGAAAAAACAAAATGCTACATTCTCTGGTTATTTTCAAAATTAAAAAAAAATGCAGGCAGTTTTGCAATTAGTCAAGAGCATTACTCAATCATTTTCAAGCAACTGTATATGACAATTTTGGCTCCTATTTCCCATCATTACAGGATGCCTCAAAGGTTCATAAAACCATATACAAATTATCAATTTACTTTTCAAAATTTGGTTTGCATTTTGGTCAATTATTGCAATTTTAATAACTTGTAATTTAAATCACCTAAAAACTTACATAATTTGAGGTAAACACTAAGCTGTCACATATCAACTCTACTACAACACGCCAGCAGTTTTATAATAAAAGATTATCTCAATAAGCTTGGAAATGTTCCTATAGCACCAAGCTAGAAGGCAATTTAAAATCAAATTAATATTCTGAAAAATAATCTCAAATCATGCAAATACTATAAATTAGTAATGAAGCTAAAATTATTAAGGTGGTTTATTATTTTGAATTCTCTTTCTGCATTCTTATTAAATCTTTATGGATACTTCCTCTTCTGATTTAATAAGACTATCTGATTCATAAGAAAGAGCTAATATTAAATCCCACAAATGAAAATATTGATGAACACACTGTAAAACACAATTCCCTGGTTTTGTTCTCGGGTAATTTAACTGTGTAATGACAATGCTAAATTCAATACAAACATATTCTCCATAAAAGAAAATCCAACACCAAAAACAATCCCAAATGAGAAGCCTGCCCAGCTGGTAGGCTTGAAAATTTAAGAACTGATTAGTTCAATCTGGAATGTCTATATTTGCAGTGTGCAGCAAATCTGAGACAGGATTCCTTTTGTTTGTTTTCCTGGCAGTGGTAGAAGTACCATTCATATATTTGAATAACTCAATAAGTATGCCTTGAGGGAACTTAACCTAGATTTTTATTTTTAATGCTCCATATTTTCCCATTTTAGGAGTGGTTAGAAAACTCTTTCCACTTTTAAATGGTTGAAAATAAACATATATATGCATATCAAAGAAGAGTAATACAATAAAACATTTTATACTATGTTTATTTTCCCTATTGTATCCTCTTACTTCCCATCATCTTTCCCTCAGACATAAGCACCAGCTTGAATTTTGTATTAATCATTCCCTTTTATTTACACTTTTTGCCATCAGTGCAGGTATTTCTAAATAGAATTTTTTCCAATTTTCCAGTTTTTTTTTTTATTATTATTATACTTTAAGTTCTAGGGTACATGTGCATAACGTGCAGGTTTGTTACATATGTATACTTATGCCATGTTAGAACTAGATGTACCATATGACCCAGCCATCCCACTACTGGGTATATACCCAAAGGATTATAAATTATTCTACCATTTTTCCAGTTTTAAACTTTAGTTAAGTGGAATAATACTACAGCAGTTTTTATTGACTTAATTCTTCTGCTGGAGATTATGTTTTTGACATTCATCCATGTTGATGTCAGTAGCTGAGGTCATTCATATTCCCAACTATATGGTATACCAAGGTATAAATATATCCCAGTTTATCCTGTGATGTATATTTGAATTAGCTAGAGTTTGAGACTATTACAAAAACTATTCTTGTGTGTGACTTTTGCTACACGTGCACAAGTACTTCCCTTGTACATGTGTAAACATCTAGGAGAGGAAATGCTGGGTTGTAGGATATGCAGAAGTTAAACTATACCAGGTAATGCCAAGTAAATTGCACCATTTACACTTGCATTAGCTATGGGTGAGATTTCCTGCTGCTCCAGATCCTCACAAACAGTGGCACTGTCAGACTTTCAAAGTTGTGTCAAACTAGTAGGGAGAAATACTATGTGATAGTGTTATAAATTTATATTAATTTGATTACTGACAAAGTTAACTAGATACTTATTGATTACATGTGTCACAAAAAATACTCTCCTAGTTTGTGGTTGTATTTTTATTTTTTAGTTCTTCTTAATAACAGGAAGGTTTTAATTTTAATGTTCCAAAATTTTATTTTATGATTTGCAAATTTTAGACCTGATGAGTTCACAAAAAAATCCTTCCCTACTTGTCAAAATTTTCTAATGATAAATTTATAGTTTTATAATATGAATTTTTACATTTACCTCCCCACACCAAGAATTGATTTGTATAATGATACATAAAGTACAAAAGCAATTTCAATTAGTTTTCTTCATGAATAGCCAATAGTCCCCCAAGCATTTATTGAATACCTTGTCCTTTTCACACTGATCAATATCACTTTTACAAATTTTTTTTTTTTTTTTTTTTGAGATGGAGTCTTGTTCTGTTACCCAGGCTGGAGTACAGTGGCAGATCTCAGTTCACCGCAACCTCTGCCTCCTGGGTTCAAGCAATTCTCTGCCTCAGCCTCCAGAGTAGTTGGGATTACAGACGCCCACCACCACACCCAGCTAATTTTGTGTATTTTTAGTACAGACAGGGTTTCACCATATTGGCCAGGCTGGTCTTGAACCCCTGACCTTGTGATCCACCCCCATCAGCCTCCCTAAGTGCTGGGATTACAGGCGTGAGCCACCGTGCCCAGCCTGTCACTTTTGTAATTTATCAATTACTCTTTTTCTCTGATGCCCTGCAGTCTCATTAAGATGGGTTTAGTTTTGGATTCCCATGACTTAACTTTTGCAGAATTCTTTGGAATTACTGTGTCTGGGTACTGATGGACATCTTTTAATAGTTCCTGAAAATAATTATCTTTTTGTATTTACTCTGTTACCTCCATTTGGAACCTCAATTGAATACATATTACATCTTTCCACTCTCTCCTCCCTGTCTCCCACATATTTTATATTTTACATTCTCTTATTCATATTTCCCATTTTTAAATATCTCAACTGAGTTATTGATAATTTCTTCAGTTCTTTTAGTGAACAAATTCTTGCTTCATCTATGTCTAATCTGCTTTAAAACTTACCCACTTTGTTCTCTCTTCTTTTCTTAAGCATTATGTTGATTGCTTAGAAGTTCTCTGGTTCTTTCCCAAGTCTTGTCCCTTTCTCACAGTTTTCAGCTTATCTTTTTATTTCTTATAGTTACGTTAAAAATTGTCATTTTAATTCTGTGTCTGATAAGTGTGATATCTGAAAACATTCCAGATCTGTTTTTTTACATCTATAATTTCCCCTGGTTCTTCCCCATAGTACTTTGTTTTCGTGTGTGTGGCTTTTTTCTTTTGTTTCTGGTATTAGGTTATTACACATTTTAATAACCTTTATCTTCCAGGTGGGTTCAATGTAAAAACCCATACTATAAAACTGCAAATTTATCATTAGGAAATTAAGTCGAGAAGGATTTTTGTGAACTAGTCAGGTCAAAAATTTACAAATTTTAAAATAAAATATGTTTCATTTAAAACATTAAAAGAAACCTTCCAGCTTATCAAGAACAACTAAAAGATAAAAATACAACCACAAACTAGAACCTTATTTTTTATAACACACGGAATCTGTGAAAATTATTTGAGGATAGGATTGAAGTTGGCATCTTCTGGGGGGAATAATATTTCCTAGATTCCTTCTATCATTGCTAACAACAGGGCTCTTAAGTTAAATTCACCAATTACGTTTTTTTTTTTTTTTTCAATATACACACATAGTGTAATTGTCATGTTTTTCCCTTTCCTATGAGCTCAGAGAAGTGCCTAATAGTTTTTTAAAAAACATTTTTTAATATATTTAACCCAATATTTTCATAATTTTAATCAGATGGATTGTTCAGGTCCCCAATGTGCCATAATGCCAGAACTAGGATGGTACTCACATTTTTAGCCATTTCCATCCCCCACCCCGTGTTTTCTGAACTCTTAGCTGGTGAGCTGTTATGAAAGGGTGGACTTGAATACAAGTTTACTTCCCCAAATATAAGATTTCTGATTTCAAATTAATGACACTTCTGGGATCCATCATTGGGCTATAGCAGAAATACGGTAGATGACCTAATTCATTCCCAGAGGTAGACCTCAGATTGCAGAAGACCATCAGAACCAAGAGTACAACACACCAGGATCTGGACTTTCCACTGTTTTTGAAGTTTTTACAGTTACTAGGCTGCAATCTTCAAACTCTGCCACAAGAAAAACTCCAGAAGTAACTCTGAGCTCTGAAGTTTCAGCTGTATATTACCTACAGGAAGTTGTGCAGGTCCTCCATTTTCTTGCTTTTTGTGTGTTTTACTTCTTGGATTACCTCTAAAACTCTGAATCTCACCATCATTCTTGCTTGGATTTGATGACCTGGTCACTGACAGTAAGTTCTTCCCTTGGGTCTAATCTTTTAGCTCTTTCTTTCCTCTACAGTAATTTGCCTTCCACAAACCTTTTCCTGTCTTGGACCTATTCCATTTGTTCTTTTCCTGGATTTGTAAGTTATCTCTAGTCACTCCTTGTCCTCCTTAAGCACCCAACTTGTCTAGATCTATAAATTACAAAAAGTAGAACTCAGAAGGGAATTACTTGCCTCCTCCTGTTAATGGTGCACTTACTACTTACTCAAACCAGATTGTTGGGAGGGTTACCTGAATCGGTCTTCCATCAGGTGTCAGCACCTCTTCTGAAAGTTCCATCATCTTCAAGGCCATCAGAGCAATGGGTTTAGCATGGCAGAGGCTTTTTCTGTGGAGCCCTGCTGCAACACAGTAGGCATCACCTATTGTTTCCACCTGCAGCAATCAGACAAATCAAATGCAAACGTATGATAATGAGCCCGAAGAGAAATGATTAGTTATCTGCAATCACAAATGTTGCTGAAAAACATGTCAGCAAAACATCAATAAATTAAGCAATTAGACAACTGTGTATAATCACAGCAGAGTTTGCAAACAGCCACAGTCAAATACTGACATCTCACTCCAGGGTTGTTCATTAACACTATCACTAGAGATGATCGTTGAAATTAGGAACAACTATAATATAAAATAATTATCCCCCACGAAAATAGAACTGTCAGTATGTTGCCTAGATAATTTCCAAATAATCGCCTTTTCCAGAGCCATCTCTTCATCTCCTTCCAACTTTCAAATATTCCTTTGGAAAGTATTTTTTTTCCCAGTTTTTCCACCTGAAGAAAATTGTTCCACACTTTTAGATATATCTGTAATTTTTCATCAGGTCTGTTCTTTCTTACTCTTAAAAATTGTAATGCCTGGCCGGGCGCGGTGGCTCAAGCCTGTAATCCCAGCACTTTGGGAGGCCGAGTCGGGTGGATCACGAGGTCAGGAGATCGAGACCATCCTGGCTAACACGGTGAAACCCCGTCTCTACTAAAAAATACAAAAAACTAGCCGGGCGAGGTGGTGGGCGCCTGTAGTCCCAGCTGCTCGGGAGGCTGAGGCAGGAGAATGGCGTAAACCCGGGAGGCGGAGCTTGCAGTGAGCCGAGATCCGGCCACAGCACTCCAGCCTGGGCGACAGAGCGAGACTCCGTCTCAAAAAAAAAAAAAAAAAAAAAAAAAAATTGTAATGCCTAATGTCTCTTAAATATTCATACTGCATACCATTAATTGTGTCAACCACTTTATGTACATGGTCCCATTTTATCTTCACAAATATCCTACATCAAAGAAACAAGTATTAGGCCAGGTGCGATGGCTCACGCATGTGAGCACTTTGGGAGGCCGAGGCAGCGGGTCACGAGGTCAGGAGATTGAGACCATCCTGGCCAACATGGTAAAACCCCATCTCTACTAAATATACAAAAATTAACTGGGCATAATGGTGCATGCCTGCCCAGCTACGAGGGAGGCTGAGGCAGGAGAATTGCTTGAACCTGCGAGGCGGAGGTTGCAGTGAGCCAAGATCACGCCACTGCACTCCAGCCTGGTGACAGAGTGAGACTTGGTCTCAAAAAAAAGTGGCACATATACACCATGGAACACTATTCAGCCATAAAAAAGATGAGTTCATGTCCTTTGCAGGAACATAGATGAAGCTGGAAACTATTGTTTTCAGCAAACTAACACAGGAACAGAAAACCAAACACTGCGTGTTCTCACTCATAAGCAGGAGTTGAACAATGAGAACACATGGACACACGGACACAGGGAGAGGAACATCACATGCCGGGGCCTGTCAGGGGGTGGGGGACTAGGGGAGGGGTAGCATTAGGAGAAATACCTAATGTAGATGACGGTTGATGGGTGCAGGAAACCACCATGGCACGTGTATACCTATGTAACAAACCTGCGTGTTCTGCACATGTACCCCAGAACTTAAAGTATAATTTTAAAAAAGAAGTATTAGTGATATTTGAAAGATGAAAAGTTGAAGTGCAGAGGCCCATCCATAACCACATAATTGAGAGTCAACAGCTACTGTAGGGGTCTTTCCAGACTCTCTTCTAATTCTTTTGTCAGCATCCATTCTGAATGGCCATTGCTGTTGATAAATATTTACCCCATTTCCACAGCATAGAACATGGAATAAAAGTTCTATTACTTTAGATAAAAGCTCTCTAATTATCCACAATAGAGATGGTGGTTTAATGGCAAAAACTGCAATTACTTTTGCACCAACCTAATAAAATCCTCAATAGTTTTAATATTATTAGGCTGAAGTGATGAAAAATTGTACTAAATGCACAATTCCAGTGTCACCTTTTCTGTGATGTGCTCCATGTTCCTTCTTTTAGTTTTTATCAAATTATTTCTCAAAGAACTAATCCATCCTTTATTCTGTTTCGACAGCACTTCCACATATCTCTGCTTTAACATTCAGCACAAGCTATAATCAATGTATATAAAGTCAATACGTATCCCTGGCTACGATGTGAGCTTTTAAGAAATGGGACTATGTTTTTTTCACCTCTGTATTCATAGAACTTAGCATAATGTCTATAATATAGCTATTTATTAAATAATATTTATTGAATATATGCTAAATGAATAAGTCAATCAACCATGCTAACCATAATTACAGTAAGTAATTTTCACTCTTGGCTTATTTTCATCATTCATTTTATGAGCGCCACCTAGATCTGTGTGCTATGTAGATCTGTATGGGAAAATGCATCAGTGATGGAGATGCTTCCAGCATAAATATACCAACAATTATAAAATATTCTATTATTTTTAATATCAAAAATTAAATTTCCATGTAAAAGCATTCCAACACTACAATATTAAAAAGATACACTGCATGAAATTATATGAGCACTAATTTAGGGAATATTATGAGAACACTTAAGAAGCTCATGGGACCAACACTGCAAAACTTATCACTTGATCATCAGGAAATATGCATCAAAACTGATTCAAATACCCCCAGAGCTATCATTATATTCAAAAATTTCACTTTAAGATCTGTTTTCTGATGCCAGAAAAATGAAAATAAAATTATACTGTAAGAATAGAAAGACAATGCAATATGAGTTGGCAAAGGTTTTATTCCAAAGACTAAAATATACTTCCTGGAAATAATTCTCACTGAGGAAGACACCCATCAAAGAATACACATATAAAATGTGGCTCTTTACCATTTTTCCCCTAATAAGACAATGTTCTTTGCTAATCCTCATATTATCCCACCCTTTCATATTTATTACTGGCTTTCAGATACCAGAACATATAGTCAGTAAATTGCCTGCACAAATCAAAATGCTTTGCAGTCGCTCTGAACATGCAAGTTCCTAGAGCACAATCACTTCCTGAAATGTCTATCATCATCATCGTCATCCTCATCAACATCTCAATTATGTTTTCAGAAAAAGATGCATTGAATTCCATTAAATGTGTATTTCTAGAATTTGCACAAGAATACACAGAGATTAGTTATATGTTGCATTTTTCTCCTTAAAAAGTTGGACCAATATGTTACCAACTGATATATAAATGAATGAAGTACAAAATAAATATGGGCACAATGTAAATATAACAAATTCATATTACAATTCATACATGATTGTATAAAACTTTAAGACTAGGCGTGATGGCTGACACCTGGAATCCCAACATTTTGGGAGACCAAGGCAGGTGGGCTGCTTGAGTCCCGGAGTTCAAGACCAGCCTGAGCAACATAGTGAGACCTCAATCTCTACAAAAAGAAATTAAAATTATCCAGGTAAGGTGGCCCTTACCTATAGTCCCAGCTACTTGGGATCACTAGATCAAGGCTGCAGAGGAAAAGAGGTTCTGACTAACTGTACAGGAGCTCTTAAAGCTTCCTCCCAGATGTGACATATATATCTTCTTTTCATAATTTATTGACCAGAGCAAGTTACATGGCTATGCTTAACATATAAAGAATGGGAAATGGCAAACTACCTTGTGCACAGAAGAGTTAGAAATATTTAGTAAATAGCATTAATGAAGACATGAGTGAATAAATAATCACACATTCTCTAATATCAAAATGTCTGGAAAGGTTAAGTAATTGGCATATACATTAAGTAAAGTCTAATATATCTTTGTGATTTTTTTTTCTTTCCAGATATATTCAGCCCCTGAAGAATACTGGCAGAAACACAACTGTCTTAATGCAGCTTTCCAGGAATGCTCCATTTTTTCTCTTTTCTTCCTTCCTCTAAGGCAGCTCTATACAAGTTTAGCAAAATTAAATATATGTGGAAGTGTTAGCGGATTCCTTCGAAGTAATTAGTGGGTTTTGCTTCATGAGGAGCAGGAAAAGCGAAAGTGACATGTATCAATTCCACGGCTCCTGAGTTTATTTCCGCAGGAAAAGTGAAAGTGACATGTATCAATTCCACGGCTCCTGAGTTTATTTCCGCAGGAAAAGTGAAAGTGACATGTATCAATTCCACGGCTCCTGAGTTTATTTCCTTGAGCTAAACCAAAATGAAACAAAGGGGCACTGTAAACAGACGAAAAAAAACAAAACCAAAAACCTGTCCAAAAAGTTGACTTTGTTCTGAATTCCTTTATAATTGCCTCAGTGTTTTTATATAGTTTTAAATACAACAGACACAGTTTAAAATAGTGCATGTCATTTGTTTTCACCATCTCCCACCTGTTCGTGAATGGCACTGGATAAGAATAAAGATGGCTAAACTAAGCATGGAGATGGGGAAAAGATAATGCTTATGCAAATGTCTGAAAAAACTTACATTATTTTCTAAACATAGAAGAGGAGGCTTAAGTACTAAAAATATATACAACTGCTCCCTTACATATTACTATAGCTGCTTTTATAAAACTTTAAAGAATTTGCCTATCTCCATTTATATTTTCTCAAAACTTTAGAATCAAAATCCTTACATTATTCCAGAAATAAAGGTGGTATAAATAAATATATTAGAGCTATGCATTCACCTTGCTTTTTGTTTGATTTTTAAGACAGGGTCTCACTCTGCCACCCAGACTGGAGTACAGTGGCATGATCTGGGCTCTCTGCAACCTCTCCATCCCGGGGTCAAGCAGTCCTCCCACCTCAGCCTCCCATGTAGCTGGGACTACAGGCACATGTCACCATGCCTGGCTATTTTTTAAAAAATTTTTTAGAGACAGGGTTACGCTATGTTGCCCAGGCTAGTCTTGAACTCCTGGACTCAAGATATTTGCCCACCTTAGCCTCTCAAAGTGCTGGGATTACAGGCATGAGCCCCTGCGTCCATCCCATTTACCTAGTTTGTTTATTTTAGTTTTAGATCATTTAAAAGAATTTCTTTTAGTTACTAATAGAATTTCATTACCATAACATTTTTCTCCTTGCCTTCTAGGTTAATACTCAAGAAATATCTGGGAATTTCTTGGATATTTGTGCACAGATGGAAGAAAGGAGTGGGGGTGGGGGGTCGGTATTGAGGATAAGATTAGCCAAAAGAACAATGTACACAATTAGGCAATTAACCATCCCTGTTCCATGGGACTCATGACCACCTCAGTCCTTCAATCCCACATTCCTAGATCTGTCCCTCTTCGAATTTTCTATGGGGCATAAGAGCAGAGGGTCAGAGCGCTCTGGTAATCTACATTACTGAACAATCTTCCCTGAATACAATCAAGAGAAGCAGCAAATTAGAAAGTCTGCTTTCCAGCCATTTTGTGTTCTAGGGGGCTCTAGTTCCTTAAAAAGAGACAAGGAGAGAAGAGATATTGGAATGAGATGTAGGCAGACAGATATAGATAAACTTTAAAGATGAGAAACGCCTTCTTTTCCCTCCTAGTATCTCACAGAGCACCCGGACATCTCATCATGCTCAGGTGGGTGAAAGGGGACTGGTAAATGTCCCATATTCTTCATGGTCTTATTGGCTGTCACCAAGAATGCTTGGTTCTTAGAAAGGATGCCATATTTCCCTTGCTGAGAGAACTGGGCCATACCTGCCAGCCCAATCAGCTGACATTTGGTGTGGTTCCTGGGTGACAGGGAGGATGGGGCATAGTAGATGGCTTCTCCAATGGTTGGCCAAGAGCCTGAGTCCACAGCAGTTGTGGAGGTCCTTGGTGACTAGAAACTGAACAATGAGGTCAGTGGCAGTCTGCATAAGAATATTCAAAAGGCTGGCCAGGAAACACACACACACAAAACTATGGCCCCGGCCTTCATAGATACTTACTAGTAACAGAAGAGTAGGAAAAACTATGGTCTTGGGGTAGATTAAGAGGCTCTCTACTTTTTGTCCTTCACTTCAGACATACACAGCAACTTGCCACTGTTTATGTCCCTGTTTTGCCAGATAATAGGGTGGCTGAAGTGAACTCCTAACCAAAGATGAAAATCTGTGTGATTGTGGTCAAGCAAAGGTATCAGGTCCATGGAATACTCACTGGACATACTCGAAGATAAGCAGCTTGCCACCAGCCTTGAACCCAGTCTTTCGTTGTTCCTGAGGTTGCAGTTCTTTAAGATACACTGACCGTCTTTGAAGATAACTCATAAAGATCCACATCAAAAAGAGACAGGAAGGCCCTGACACAGACAAGGGTTCAAGCCATGTAGATGAAAGAATGCGGTTTTCATCATTTTCCTGGCTTAAAGTGATGGGCATGTTCATAGAAGCCACATTCTTGAAGTTGGGAGCACTAAAAGTCCAGAACCAAGATGCAAGGAGGTCAGCACACAGATATCACTGTTGGCCAAGCACAGGTCCAACAATAGATGGCAGATGATCTGGAGCAGGGGCAACTTCCAAAAGTAGGAGTTAGTTACACTGATACCAGAACAGCCTGAGTATCTCCATGGGCTGCCCTGCTGAAGGTAACCTGGCTTTTCCTCCACATAACAGTTGGTATTTCAGGAGTTGGGCTAGAGATCCCTTTAAAAATAACAGCAATCTTATCAGGTTCTGGAAGTCTGTAGTCTGAGGACCAGGTGAAGAACCTACAGTTGATATCCTGCTCCTACAGGGCTGGGGCATGGGATTCTTGCCATGTGACTGGAGTGAAAGGAAATGCCACTTGTCCAGAGGATCTGACCCCATATTGTTTAATGATTACCTTGTTTCTGAAGTAGAGGTTTGTTCAAAAAAAGAATTTGAACATGTAGCATGTCCTTAGATGTCTGAACTCTTTTTACCTCTTAATTGAGATGGCCCTCAGCAAATCTGCATCTTAGCCCCTATGCATGACCTTTGGGTGGGGGTGGTTTCAAAAGGCGGCATCTCAGAAGGTGAGTCTATTTTCTTTGATGAATCTGTGGTCTCATCTCAGTGTCACCGTATCCACCCAAACTTGGGCTCCAGCTGGAGGAAGGCCCTGTTAGCCTGTGCATGTACTGTCTCCAGCTGCAGCCTTCAGAAAGTCCCTGGCATTCAGAGGCCAGGGCTTTGCCTCCTCCTTTATCTCTGTCACTTTATTTTCCTTCATCATTTCCTCTCTTCTCTACAGGGATATCACTTCATCAACTCTTCTTCAACCTACATTTCTTCCTCCACCAGCACCTCTCCACCTTCTTTTTACCCACCACCTCCTCTGCTTTCCTCATTTCTCCTGCTGCTATTGAGAAAATGGCACACTCCTCAGTTATCACTTTTTTAGCAAACTCACCCTACCAGCTATTGCCTGAGTCCCAGTCACAACCCTGTAGGTTATTCTCCCAATATTTATGGGGGTTGAGAGGGCACTCCTTCCTGAAAGCAGGATGCTCACCAAGCCCAGTGGTGCCAGTAGAAAACTAAGTCATCACAGGCAATGACTGGCAGGGTGGGGTGACCTGAAAATTGCCATACCTCTGGTTTCTAGCTCTAGAGGAGGGAGTGCCCCTGGTCCCAGAACAAGAGATAAACAATGAGGAAGAAGAGGCTCCACCTCCCAGAGGGAACAAAGAAACAGCCTCTACCTCTTTGGCAGCTGGGCATAAGCATATGCATTTTAATCAGACATTATATTGTGAATCTACCTCCACATTTTAATTTTATCCTTCCCTATAAATGTGATTACCAAAAAGGAAAGTTATTAAGATGTTCTTTTGAATTTCTGTAAGTAATCTTGTAGTCATTCAATATGAAGATCTGCATTATAGGATCTTATTTTATGATGCTAAAGGTTAATATTCTAGCAATAATTTTTGCATATTAATGAAATTAACGTTGTAGAGGCTGGAGCTCTGTACTTGTTCCCCATGTGAAGTCATGGGTAATATCTACAGAACTGAGGTGTAATAAAGAGTCATTAAAGTAACTTCATAATACCTCGAACTTTCTATGGACATTACTATCTGTCATATGAATAACTGAAAGTCCTCAGTGGGTACTGTCATTAACCTACAGTGGCACTTCAGAGAGAAGAATCTGTGTACACAGGTACCCATCCTTGCATAGGCGCAGGGAAATAACAGGTCATCTGCTCCTAAAGCCCACCATCATTTTTAGATGTGGATAGCTTTTTTCTCCAGTACAGCTTTAAATTCAAAGCCTGATTCTCAGAGACCCTAACAGAGAGGATGGATTGAAACTAGGCTTATTTACTCTTTCTAAAGGCCCCTGAAAGGCTCCTGGATGCACAAATTACTTTTAAAGGAGAAGATGCAAAAGGAGAAGAAAAACCATTTCCACTTCACTGAGTACATGACTTTTTTAGGACACATCCCAAACAAAACTGCAAACTAGGCAAAGTCTATCTCAGGACTCCACCCTCAGTATTTTCAAGTTTTCTTTCCTGATTTCTGGATCCGTAATTTTCTTCCTTTTTGTTTGGCAAGGAGGGATGTGTAACTTTCTTACAACCATACCTGATGATGGACAAATTTCTATCAATCACTCTCACAGTATGTTAATCTGTGTGTGTGTTTATACTCCTCTCTGCCTACTATATATTTACTTAACTTTATATCCCTGGACCTGAGTATAGTATCAGGATGCCCATAAGAGTTCTAGTAAATGCTTTAAATTGCATCCAATTTCTACATTTTAGGGTCAGAACTGGCCCTTAATCAAGTTTTCAGTTGCAAAATTCAGGACAACCTGCATAAGAATCACCTAGAAGGTATTTGTTAAAAATTAGATTCCCAGGCTCCACTTGGATTTCCTGAATCAAAATATGGATATAAGGTCCAGCTATCTGCATTCACAAGCTTCAGTTGTTTTATGTGATTCCCAAAGGCTGAAGACTTCTGTATATGAAGTGAGTTAAAAATAGTATAATATTCACCTGGATATTCACCTTTTTTTTTTTTTTTTAAAAGAGCAGTGGCTTTCAGAAAGGAGAAAAGCACTTCTAACCTGATCCCAGCTATTCCCATGTACTCCTCTGTATTCCACTCTATCCATAGGGGTAATAAACTTTTCCAGATATTTCCTTGTTTGTTGAAAGTGCAGACTACAACGACCAGTCCAAATGTGCACATGCACATGCATACACACCACACATGCTGAGAATCTAGCACAGTAGGCATTCAATGATCCAAAGAAAGTTTGGTGGGCTCAATTAAACACACCCAAGCTCATTGTACATAATGATTTAGCAATTCAAATGGAAACAAGTTTAAGGATTTACTGACAAGGCTACTTTTAAAAAGACCCTCTTCATTCTTTCTTTAAAAAAAAAAAAAAATCTGTCTACTTACACTCATTTTAGTTGAGATTTTTGACCCAAATACGGCTGCTTTTAAGGATGTCTCTACAGTGCTCAGCTGGTACAGTGTTGAAAAGGAGGTCATGGATATAAATAGAACAGTGATTTGGCCTGGGAACTACTCCCAAATGAAGGAAAATGGATTCCAGATGACTGCCTATCACAGAAAGCTCTCCTCCTGATAAAACTCTCAGTAGGTCTTTCAATGTGCCTTCCAGTTCCTGCACAGGAATCTCCATCGTGTGGAAAATACTGATTCTACCTCCCAGGTTGTTTATCATAAAGGATACTGAATACTGAAGCATGTTAGGAAAGAGAAATACATTAAAATATCCAGTCAAAATTTCATTCTAAATCATTGTTAGATGTGGGCAATTCTAAATTTATTTCTGATAGTCCTGTAAGATCTTCAACAACAGGGCTCCAGTTTCCCAGGTTCATCCACCTCAACCACTGTAATTTACTCCATGTCCCAATCAAAATGGATAACTCAATCTTCTTTGCAAACTTTCTGTACCTCCCACCACCATATTAATATTCAAAGTTATTGCTCTACCTCATCCACTCACTCTTTATAAAATAATATTGAGTCTATTATTTTTCAAGAATTTCTGATACAAGAACTTTAAATATATCCCCAGAGAATGGCAAATGTCTGCTATATTTTGAATAAACACATAAGGAGTGCTAAATAATGTTAATTGATGTCACAGAAGTAAATCCTGTGACCCAATTTAGCATATCAAGTGAAAATAAGAATTCATTTTTTAGTATTTTTTTGTGTGGCGGTTTCTTTTTTATTTTTTATTTTTAATTGTGGATATACAGTATAGATTACATATATAAAATATATAATTATCCTCAGTTATTTTTAAACGTACAATTAAAATATTTTTTTACTATAGTCATCCTGTTGTGCCAGCAAATACTAGGTCTTATTCATTCTTTCTCTTTTTTTGTGCCCATTAACCATCCCAACTTTCCTATGTCGACCCTACTACCCTCCCCAGTGTCTAGTAACCACCCTTCTGCTGTCTCTCTCCATGAATTCAATTTTTTATATTTTAGCTTCCACAAGTGAGAATGTGGGAAGTTTGTCTTTTTTTTTTCTGCTTGAAAACTTTATTAAAGTAAGGATTAAGCCTGAAAAAAGAACAATCAGAAATGCCAGCCCTTTGTATAAAATCAGCAAGAAAGAAGAAAGAGAAAGGGAGATAGAAAGGGAGAGAGGAGAGAGAGAGAGAAAGAAAAAGGGAGGGAGGGAAGGAAGGAAGGGAAGGAAGGAAGGAAACAGAAGGAAAGAGAGAAAGAAGGAAGTTTGTCTTTCTGTGCCTGGCTTGTTTCAATTAATAATGACTTCCAGGTCCATCCATCTTATTGCAAATGACAGGATCTCATTCTTTTTATGGCTGAATAGTACCCCATTGTGTATATATACCACATTTTCTTTATTCATTTATCTGTTAATGGACACTTAGGTTTCTTCCAAATCTTGGCTACTGTGAATGGTACTACAATAAACATGGGCGTGCAGGTCTCTCTTCCATATACTTATTTCCCTTCTTTTGGACATATACCTAGGAGTAGGATTGCTGGGTTGTAGGTTAGCTCTATTTTTAATTTTCTGAGGAACCTACAAACTGTTCTCCATATTGGTTGTACTAATTTACATTCCCACCAACAATGTACAAGGGTTCCCTTTGCTCCAGATTTTCTCCAGTATTTATTATTGCCTGTCTCTTGGGATAAAAGCCACTTTAACTGAGGTGAGATGCTATTGTATTGTACTGTTGATTTGCATTTCTCTGATGATCAAAGATATTAAGCACTTTTTCATATACCTGTTTGCCATTTCTCTTCTTGTGAGAAATATCTACTCAGACCTTTTGTCCATTTTAAAATCAGATTATTAGATTTTTTTTTTCCTATTGAGTTGTTTGAGCTCCTTATATATTCTGGTTATTAATCTCTTGTTAGATGGGTAGTTTGCAAATATTTTCTCCCATTCTGTGGGTTATCTCTTCACTTTGTTAATTGTTTCCTTTGCTGTGCAGAAGATTTTTAACTTGATGTGATCCCATTTGTCCGTTTTCACTTTCATTCCCTGTGCTTGTGGATGTTACTCAAGAAATCTTTGCCCACTCCAATGTCCTGAAGAGTTTCCCTGATGTTTTCTTTTAGTGGTTTCATCATTTGAAGTCTTAGATTTAAGTCTTTAATCCATTTTAATTTGATTTTTCTATATGGTAAGACATAGTGGTCTAGTTTCTTTCTTCTGCATATGCATATCCAGTTTTCCCAGCATCATTTATTGAAGAGACTGTCCTTTCCCAAATGTATGTTCTTGGCACCTTTGTCAAAAATGAGTTAACTGTAGATATATGGCTATATTATGGGTTCTCTGTTCTGTTCCACTGGTCAATGTGCCTGTCTTTATGCCAGTACCACATTATTTTGGTTACTATAGCTCTGTATTATAATTTGAAGTCAGGTAATGTGTATTGTTCTTTTTGCTGTATAGTTTTAGCTATTCTGGGTCTTTTGTGATTCCGTATATATTTTAAGGTTATGTTTTATATTTCTGTGAAGAATGTCATTGGTATTTTGACAGGAATTGCACTGAATCTGTAGTTTGCTTTGGGTAGTATAGACATTTTAACAATATTGATTCTTCCAATCCATGAACATGAAATATATTTCCATTTTTTATGTCTTCTTCAATTTCTTGAATCAATGTTGTATACCTTTCATTGTAGAGCTCTTCCACTTATTTGGTCAAGTTCATTCCCAGGTATTTAATTTTATTCCTCTGACTGTGTATTTTCAAATAGCTTGTCTTCAAGCTCACTAGTTCTTTCTTCTGCTTGATCAATTCTGCTATTAAAGAGACTGATGCATTCTTCAGTATGTCAACTGCATTTTTCAACTTTAGAGTTTCTGCTTGAGGTTTTTTAATTATTTCAATTTCTTTGTTAAATGTGCCTGATAGAATTCTGAATTCTTCTCTGTGTTATCTTAGTTTTCTTAGTTTCTTCAAAACAGGAATTTTCAGTTCTCTGAAAGGTCACATATTTCTGTTTCTCCAGGATTAGTCTCTGGTGTTTTATTTAGTTCATTTGGTGAAGTCACGTTTCCCTGGATGATCTTGATGCTAGTACATGTTCACCTGTGTCTGTGCATGAAGAATTCAGAATTTATTGCCGTCTTCACAGTTTGGGCTTGTTTGTACTTGTCCTTCTTGGGAAAGCTTTCCAGGCATTTGAAAGGACTTGGGTGTTGTGATCTAAGCCCTAGATCTAACGCCACGTGCATTAGCTCTGCATTAGGGGTCACCCAAGCCCAGTAATGCTGTGGTTTTTGCACACTCATAGAGGCACCACCTTGGTGGTCTTGGATAAGACCCAGAATCATTACCTGGATTACCAGGCAGAGACTCTTTTTTCTCTTTCCTTACTTTCTCTCAAACAATGGGAGTCTCTCTGTCTGTGCTGAGCCACCCAGGGCTTGGGATAGAGGGACACAAACAACCCTGTGGCCACCAACACTGGGACAGTGCTCGGTCAGACCTAAAGCCAATACAACACTGGGTCTTGCTTAAGACCTGCTGTAACCACTACCTGGCTACTGCCTTTGTTTTCTTAAGGCCCCTGGGCTCTAACGGCAGCAGGTGGCAAAGTTAGCCAGGCTTGTGTCCTTTGCTTCATTGCAGTGAGTTACCCCAAGGCCCAGGGAGGTCCAGAGATGCCATCTGAGAGCTAAGGATTGGAATTAAAAAATTTGGAAGTCTACCTGGGTTTTCTATTCTAGTGTGGTTGAGCTGGCCCTGAAACCATGAGACACCTTCCTACTCCTCCCTCCCCTTTCCACAGGCAGAGGAGCCTCACCCTGTGGCCACCAACACAGGCCCACAGGGACATTGGACAGACTACTGCTGATGTTCACTTAAGGCCCAGGCGCTCTTCAGTCAGCTTGTGTGAATGCTGCCAGGCCTGGGACTTATCCTTCAGGGCAGTGGGCTTCCCTCTGGCCCATGGCAGGTCCAGAAATGCTATTCAAGAACAAGCCTTGAATCAATGGCCTACTTATTATTCTACCTCACTGGGGCTGAGCTGGTACCTAAGGTGTAAGACAAAGGCCCTTTTACTTTCCCCTCTGCTTTTCTCAACCAGATGAAGTCGCTCACTATAGCCTCCACAATGGGGATTGTTGAGTCTCACTTGAAGCCAGTGCATCTTAGAGTCTTGCTCAAGGCCCACAGAATAGTAGCTGGGTACCGCTGGTGGTTATTCAGGGCCCAAGGGCTCTTTAGGTGATGGGTCCAGCTAGGATTGGATCCTTCCCTTCAATACAATAGGCTCCCTTGTGGCACATGGTGCATCTAGAAATGTCTGGGAACTAGTGCCTGGAATGGGGGCCTCATGACTCTGACCAGTGCCCTATCCTGCTGTGGCTGAGCTGGTATCCAAAATGCAAGACAAAGCCCTCTTTACTTTTCCCTCTCTTCTCCTTAAGTGAAAGGAAGAAGTCTCTTTTGGAGATGTAAGTTGCACTGCCTGGGGCTGAGGGAGGGGTGCTGCAAGCATTCCCTTAGCTGCCCAAGTTGGTATCTCAATAAGTTGTGTCTCCCACAAGTCCACTGGCTCCAGGCCCAGCTCAGCACTAAAACTTGCAGTACTTGTGGCCTGGACTGACTTTCAAGTCTGTTTAAGACCCCAGAGCACTTTAGTCCATGGTGGCAAGGTTTGGCAGAACTCAAGTTCTGACCGCCGGCATGTGTGATTCCCCTCTGCCTAGTGCTGGTCTAAATGCTCCCTCTGTGTAAGGGTGTCAGCTGAGTTCAGCCTGGTTTTGCTTTCTGCTGTGACAGGACAGCACTGAGTTCAATGCAAAGTCTCACAATCACTGCAGTCTCAAGTACACAAATTTCTCCATGCTTTGCAGCTACTACAGGGGGGGATTGGGAAGGTGTAGTGTCAACAGTTGAGGACTGTCTTTCCTGCACTCTTCAGTGTCTCTTTCAGCGATATGAAGTTTAAATCAGATACTGTGAGTATCCACCTGTTTTTGGTTCTTACGAAGCTATTGGCGTGTGTTTGTGCACGCACGCGTGCAGATGGCTGCTGAATGTGGTGTCCCTGTGAAGGAGACAATCAGTGGAAACTTCTGTTGTGCCATCTTGATCCACCCCTCAATAATTCATGTTTTAAAGGAGACCATCTTAACCCATAAATCCTACAATTTTTATATATCTACGGAATTACTATCTTTTATTTTCTCAGAATAAATATAGATTTACAAAAAAGCCTCCCCAGTCCCTCTTCCAGAAGTCAAATTTGTCACATGCTTACAAGTCCACCTTTTGTGCCATATCTTTTCTGAAAGTATCTCCAGTTCTCAGTAGAATAATATATTTGATTCCTTCAGAACACCAATAAAATTTGTTTTTTATATATCTTATACTGAACTCATTTATATTTCATACCAGAAGAGCTGGTACCATTCCTACTAAAACTATTCCAAAAAATTGAGGAGGGACTCCTCCCTAACTCATTCCGTAAGGGCAGCATCATCCTGATACCAAAACCTGGCATAGATACAACAAAAAAAAGAAAAAAACTTTTAGGGCCAGCATCCTTGATGAACACTGAGGCAAAAATCTTCAACAAAACACTGGCAAACTGAACCCAGCAACAAATCAAAAAGCTTACCCACTATCAGTCAGGCGCAGTGGCTCACATCTGTAATCCCAGCACTTTGAGAGGCCAAGGCAGACAGATCACGAGGTCAGGAGTTCGAGAGCAGCTTGGCCAACACAGTGAAACCCCATCTCTACTAAAAATACAAAAATTAGCCAGGCGCGGTGGCAGGCGCATGTAATCCCAGCTCCTCGGGAGGCTGAATCAGAACAATCACTTGAACCCAGGAGGCAGAGGTTGGAGTGAGCTGAGATCGCGCCATTGCACTCCCGCCTGGGCAACAGAGTGAGACTCCATCTCAGGAAAAAAATATATATATTAATTACCCACTATCATCAAGTAGGCATTATCCCTGGGTTTCAAGATTGATTCAATATATGCAAATCAATAAATGTGATTCATCACAGAAACAGAACTGAAGAAAAAAACCACATGATTATCTCAATAGATGCAGAAAAAGACTTTCAATAAAATTCAACATCCATTCATGTTAAAAACTCCCAATAAAATAGATATTGAAGGAACATACCTCAAAATAATAAGCACCACAAATGACAAGCCCAAAGCCAACATCATAACCAATGGGCAAAAGCTGGAAGCATTCTTGAAAACCAGCACAAGACGAGGATGCCCTCTCTTGCCTATCCAACATAGTATTGAAAAAGGAATTAAGAAAACAATCCCACTTAAAGTAGCAACAAAAAGAATAAACTACTTAAAATTAATCAACGATGTGAATGATCTGTACATTGAAAACTAATATATTGATTAAAGAAATCAAAGAAGACACATCAGTGGAAGAATATCTGTTCATGGAATGGAAAAAATAATATTGTAAAAATGTCCATAAAACCCAGAGTGACCACAGATTCAATGCAATCCCTATCAAAATTCCAATGGCATTTTTCACAGAAATAGAAAAAATAATCCTAAAATTCATATATAACTGCAATATCCAAAATAATCTTGAGAATGAAGAACAAAGCTGGAGCCATCAGATTTACTGATTTCAAGCTAATCACTACGGAATTGTAATGAAAATGGTACGGTGTTGGCATAAAAACAGACACATAAGCCAATGACACAGAATGAGATCCCAGAACTAAATCTACACAATCTTTTACAAGGACACCAAGAAAACACAATGAAAGAAGAATTTTCTCTTCAATAAATTGGTTGGGAAGCTAGATTGGGTTGGGGAAATGAAATTAGATCCTTCTCTTATGACATACAGAAAAATCAACTCAAAATGTAATAAAGACGCAAATGTAAGTCCCAAAACTAAAACTCTTAGCTAAAAACATAAGGACAAACCTCTGTGACACTGGCCTTAGCAATGAGTTTTTTGGATACACCAACACAGTCACCAAAAGCAAAAATAAGCAAATGAGATTACATCAAACTAAAAATATTCTGCATAGCAAAAAAAAAAAAGGAATCAACATAATGAAAAAGGTAACCTACAGAAGGGGAGAAAATATTTGCAAACCACATGTCTGGTGAGGGGTTAATAGCCAAAATATTCAAAGAACTCATACAATGTGGTAGCAAAAACACCAAACAGCCCAATTAAAAAATGAACAAAGGACCTGAATAAACAGTTTCAAGAGAATACACAAAAATGACCAACAGGTATATGAAAGGGCTCAAAATTAGTAATCATAAGGGAAGTGCAAATTAAAGCCACAATGAGATATCACCTCACACCTGTTAGAATGATGATTATCAAAAATCTGAGATAACAAATGCTGATGAGGGTATGGAGAAAAGGGAACGTTTGTACACAGTTTTTGAGGGTGTAAATTGGTACAGCTATTATGGAAAACACAATGGAGATTCCTAAAATATTAAAAGCAAAACTATAATTTTCATCAACCCCACTTCTGGATACATATCCGAAGGAAATGAAATCAGGATATTGAAGAGATATCTGCACTTCCATGTTCACTGCAGCATTATTCAAAATAGCCAAGATGTGAAATCAACCTGTGTCTATCAACAGATGAATGAATAAAGAAAATGTGACACATATACACACATACATACACATACACAGATATATGTAATGAAATATTATTCAGCCATAATAAAGAACAAAATTCTGCCATTTGTGGGTGAATCCAGAGGACATTATGCTAAGTGAAATAAGCCAGACACAGAAAGACAAATACTGTATGATCTCACTTATAAGTAGAATCTAAATAACTCTCTGTGTTTCTCATATGAATAGAGAGTAGAATGGTGGTTGCCAAGGGGTGAGGGTGGAAGAAATGGGAAGATGTTAATCAAATGGCAGAATTTTTCAGTTATAAGGTGACTACGTTCTGGGGATCTACCATATAGCATGCCGACTATATTTAATAATGCTGTATTTCTGCTGAGAGTAGATCTCAAAGTGTCCTCACTATACACACACACAAACACACACAAAGGATAATTATGTCTGATAATAGATCAACTATATATTAATTTGATTGTGATAATCATTGCACAATCTATACATATATCAAACTGTCATATTGTAAACCTTAAATTTATACAGTTTTATTTAATTATTAATATAACTCAAAATAGCTGGATAAACAAATACATAAAATCCAATAAATAAAATCCAAATCGAATAAAATAAATATCTCAATAGTGTTATTACCCAATGCCTAGATTAGTCCTTAAACACAGTATGTGATCAATAATTATTGAAAATGAAATTAATGAATAAACATACATTAAAAATTTAGCATGGTACCTGGCACATATTAAGCATTCAGCCAGTATCAGTCCCTGTCCCTTCTTTTATAGCAAATTCCTCAAGACATTCTCTCTGATCTTGGTCTTCTGTCATATGAATAACTCCAGATGGAGTCAATTGCTGCTACTGTTGATCAGTTTACAACAATTTTCCACATACATATCATGATTTTGAATTATGAATAGACAAATTCCAAACAATAATCATTTGCTGAACAAGTTTTTTGTGTCAACTGCAACAAATACGTGAGACCTCTAATACTGCTCCCATTTTATAGATGCAGAAGCTGAACACAGAGCAGTTATGTGACTTACTCAATTAGGTGACAAAGATATAATTAAAATCAGGTTTTCAGACTTTATCTTCAATACCCTTTCCCCTACATTTAGCTGCCATTGCACTGTCATAGGCAACTACAACAGTCCTCATTCTGGGCTCTCTCTGATGGTCAAAGGACTTTCTATTAAGCAGAGGACTGAAACATGCCCCATTGGATATGAGGCAGTGACACTAATTATGGAATTTGGTAAGGGAAAAAGAGGCACAAAGTTGCCCTTTGATGACAGCATAAAAGAGCTATCCAATATTAAACTTTGACTACCATAGGAAAATATAACATTAATCCAATATTAAACTTTGACTACCATAGGAAAATATAACATTAAAAAATGCTTTGGACAATCTTAAGAACAGCATTATCTTAATAGACAGCTTTCATAGACTCCAACACATATGCACATATGCATGTACATGTGCACGCCCTCCACCCCAACACATACAGCTAGATCAGCAGTCTCACAGGGATTTTGCTTCAAGTGATTTCTTATATTTTTCCAACTTGAAAGCCATGTTACCCATTTCAAAGCTTGAAAAATGCATCAAAACTTATTTATATCCATTTTAACCCAAATTTAAGATGACAGAGTTAAATTCTCACCTTTCTACTTTAAAAGATGTTTGCAAAAATAAACACAAATCATTTAAAACTTGCCATGGGTTTTTACTTATTAATAGGGAGGCAGCAGCATTGATTTGCAGTTTGAAAACATTTTCCTAGCAAACTACATACAGCTCCAACACTAAGAATTTAGAATCTGAGAATCTCATAGAATCAGGGGACCTACTGAGAGCTGTTCCCACCTGCCCCATCAAAAGGTTGTGGTGTATCACTCCTGTGATCAAAGCATATGCTTCAGCCAGTCTATTTCATTGTTAGGAACATGGATTTTCATAGGGATCTTCTGTGCTGAAATTATTCTTTTAACTTTTGTACAAAGATCCTCTTTAACCTCCAGGAGCCAAAGAGAACAAGTGTTTATGATATTCAACACATATTCAAAAATAGTGCACATTTGTTGAATACCTTAAAAAAGGAAACCTAGTTATATTTTTACCTCTAGGCTAGAATTCAAATTGCAATTTACAAAGTCATGCTCATCCTCTAATTACTACATTGAGGGCCTCATGTTTGTAATAAGGACCTTTGGCTGATGGTTCTTTTCAGCCTCAGAACAGTCGTGTGACATACTATTGTTTTCATTTTAAAAAGATGAACTCTGGTAATTTGTCAAAGTTTCTGGAGAGATCATACCAATTTATAAATAAATAAAGATTTCATTTTATGTATTAAAAGTAATGGCAAAACCCACAATTACTTTTGCACTAACCTATAGTATTTAAGTGCCAGAACAATTTTTTTTCCTGGTTCTGCATCTAGGTAATTGGAAACACTAGCTATCTGACATATGAATGGTTTAAACCATTGCTTTCTAAAATACGAGCTTTTAACTAAATCAGAACTAAATTCAAGTAACATCTGCAATTTAGTAAACTCATCTTCAAAAGGGACACTTAGTATTTGATAGCACAACAGAGCAATCATAATAATTTAATTGTACATTTTAAGAGGGTCTAACTGGATCGTTTGTAACACAAAAAGTAAATACTTGAGGGAATGGGTACCCCATTTTCCATGATGTGATTATCACACATTGCATGCCTGTATCAAAACATCTCACATACTCCATAAATACATACACCTACTATATACCCACAAACATTGAAATAAAAAATTTAAAAAGACAAAAGGGACATTGTAACACCTATTCCACAGGATTGTTCTGGAAAATAAGTGAAATATCACAATTTAAGCACTTAACACTGAGACTGGAACACAGTTTGGATTCAGTAAATGTGAATTCTATTAGTTTCATTTCGCTTTCAGAAATTTTCACTTTTGAAATCACTGTTATTAAATGATAAATAGTGGGAGAAGTACAGCATTTCTGTTACATAAAAGCATTAATTAAATGTTTGTTTAAAAAAGGTAACAGAAACACCTCAATTCAGTGAGATTTGCACATTGCATTAAGGCTATCCTATGAGATAAGTGAGATAGTGGTCCTGCCTAGAAAATCAATTTCCATTTTAGTAAACTCACCCTATGTACAAACTAAAAGCAAGTTATTCATGCTGTTCTGCTGAAACGGTTAGTGGCAAAAATAAATGAGCAGTTTGAGCTTAGAGCTTAACTTCTTTACAGTTTCTTGATATACAAAAGAGAAATACTGTGTAATAACACAATTAACTCTATAAAGCTAATGAAAATCTTTCATTTGCATCATGGGGTAGCATTTATTCTTATTAGAAATAGGAAATCCTGGCAACATGGATTAATCTACTAAGAGAACTTACTAGAGACTTATATCATGAAGAAATATCCACACTGCCTGTAGAAGTGATATGCCTTCTCTTGGGATTTCAGTCTGCTCAGGCTGCTATACCAAAATACCATAGACTGGGTGGCTTAAACAACAGGAATTTATTCCTCATAGTTCTGGAGGCCGGAAAGTCCAAGATCAAGATGCCAACCAATTCACTTCCCAGGTGAGGGCTCTCTTCCTAGCTTACAGGTGGCTGCCTTCTTACTGCGTCCTCACAAAGAGGAGAGACAGCAAGCTCAAGTCTCTTTTTCTTATAATGATTCTAATTCCATCATTGACGACCCCACATTCAAGACCTCATCTAAACTTACTTAACTCCAAAATACTCCACCTCTAAATATTATCACATTAAGTAGGGCTTCAACATATGAATTTTGGGGGGGGGGTCACAAATATTCAGTTCATACTGCTTGTAAAAATCAAAAACATCAATCTCTTTGCAGTTGCCACCACTCTTTAGAAATTAAATATCAATAGGGACAAAAATAACCCCAAAACACTTTGAAAAATTCAGCAAGACACTTCATTAATATTAACTTCTGCTTAGCAATTGAAAGTATTTTAGCCTTCTAACTGTCTTCAGAATATGCCACAACACTAAAAGAAATGTTCTCTGAATATAGAAGAAAAATAATTCAGGCTATCATATTAGAATATAAAAAATAGACATTTGGCGTTCAGTTTCATAGTATTGGTCACAGACAACCCACAAGTCATTATGGCTTTAAGAAAACCGTCATCGTTATAAATTCCACATTGTAATTCAGAGTATGCACCTGGAACCATCTTTAAGAATCTTTGAGGCCCCATGAAGATGACACAAATAATGCATTTCGAAAAGCTATTTATCTCCTTCCCTCCTTATCTTTTATTTCTCTCTACCCTTCCTTCACAGTCTTTGGCATACAGTGCAATTCTAATAACCTAAAAGAATAAATTCAAATAAATAAGCATTTTATCTATTTCTAGTAAGCGTTGGATACATAATGTTTACATACATAAAAATGCCTGCACATGTACAACACACACACTCACACAGACACACACGCTTCCCATATGGGACCAGATATACCTGTTTGAATAGTATGTACATTTACTACCATGAAGCAGACACTGTTCTAAGCACTTTACATAAATCTCATTTAAAAGCTCACTAAATAAAACTATAAAGTGATAAAATTAGTCTCTTATTTACAGATGATAAAACTGAGGCAGAGAGATTAAATAAGCTATGAAAGGTGGAAAGACGAGAACTCCAACTAGTGCACTCAAGATAGCACTGGGATTCCACAGCCTCGGCTGAATGAATTGAAAGAAACGTATCTTACCCTTGCCTCTTCCTTATCTCCAACTAAAGTGCTCGCCAAAGGCAAACATATAAATGAGGTTAAACCCTCTTCAGGTAATTTTTACAGCATTATGGTATTTTGAAACTGACAATATAACTCCCCCCATAGAAAGCTATCAGAACAGAATGCTTATCTGTGACTTTCACCTTACTTCCTAAAGCATATAAATGAGTTCTTTTCTATTCACTAAAATTGTTCTAAAAATACATTCTAATTTCCATAACATTTTAAAGGTTCTATGGAAGTCATGGCTCCTTATCAAGTGAGTTATAAATGTTTATTGAGTGAATGAATGAGTTGAATAAATTTTTGACTTAAGACATTCTTATTTCCTAACTTACTAAAAAACATTATTGCCTTGTTTCCAACAAAATATCAGCAAAAGCAAATGATGTTGATGTTGATGGAGACTACTGAAGAGAACTAACATAAATCTTAAACAATGCTCAATTTTAAAAGTGTGTGCACTGATCATTAAAAGAGAAAATATGTAAATTTGGGGGAAAATGAAGCAGTTACTCTTTACTAAATGGAACTGGCATTTCACGCTGCAAATGAAGTAAAATGGCATATACATATTTATAAAATTCCAACAATAACTTAAGTACCTAAGTACTTTAAAAGGCTTTCTGTTTTACAACAAAACAAGGTGGAAGTGAAGCATTTCATTTTTCTGTGAAATCTAATTCATGCTGAAGCGATATCCTTGAGAATCTGTTGCATTTTCTAAAATCTGGCTTAAGGTCCAGTGAAGTAGCTTCGCATCAAGTGGCAAGACAAATCAAAATTCTTGAGGCATAAAGTTGTGTAGCCCTAAAACTCTATGTCAGAAACATCTGTTTTCAGCTTTTACAAAGGAGGTTAAAGATGGGGATTTATGTCTGCTATAGCTCCTTAGCCAATGTACAAATTCAGGTGCTGTGAGTATTATCAGTACAAAGCCTCGGCAGTCTTCACCGAGATACCCGGACTAAAAGGGCTTGCCTGACTGTCAGTTTCCCTGGGATATTAACATGCACACTCAAAAGCGAACACTGATCACTTATATGTAAGCTTATGTACAAGCATCTCTATCATGGATGTTTATCACTATTAACTTTTGCATTTTGTATTTATTTTTAGAAGGTGCCATGGTTTGAATGTGTTCCTCAAAATTCTTGATCCCCAATACAAAAGTATTGAGGGTGGGACCTAATGGGAGGTCATGAAGAGGGAGCCACTATTTGAAGAGCTTGTAGGAATAGGTTCACTCTGCTTTCTCTTGCCCTTTGCATTCATCCATGTTGGGATATAGCAAGGAGACCCACACCAGATGCCAGCACCTTCATCTTGAACTTCCCAGACTTAAGAACTGTGAGAGATTAAATTTCTGTTCTTTATAAATAACCCAGTCTCAGGTATTCTATTATGACAGCACAAAATGTATTAAGACAGAATGTCTAGATTTTTTTTCCCACAAAGTGGTTAAGGAATTACAGTTAACAGGAGTCTACAGTTAATAGAAGACTAGAGCATAATAATATGCTGGCATAAATTAAATGCAATGTACATGATCTTAATGGCTTTTCTGACCCCTTTAATTGGTATTCATGGAGTTTGCAATTTATAAAGTTAACACAGTGTTTTCATTGGCCTTAAAGGACTTTTAGAAGAATTCAATGTATCTAGTAATTTTCACACTGTATTAATTCCAAGAGAGTCCCCAAGCACATTTTCTGCATTTTCAAGGAGGGATATAACCAACCGCCTAACTCTAGTATCTCAGTGATTCTAATCCTGTTTTAGTATTTAAAAGCTCAGTGGACATCTCTATATCCTTTGATGAGGTTGCCATATTCAGTTCCCCTTTAACACTGTAGATCTGTCCTATGTACCCTCTGATTCTAAGCTTAATTCTGTCCAGGGAAAAGACTCTGCTTCTTTATCAAAGTTTGTACTGATACCCGTATTTATACTTTCTATCTAGACATGCCACCTGGTTTCCAGTTCCTGTCATCTAGACCCCTTGGGCCCAGTCCCAAGGTCTTGTGTTCCCTAAGAGTTTTCCTGGATTTCCTCCTACTTTGCTAATTGGCCTGAACTCTGCTTTTCCAGCTAGACTTATAATACTTGCATTCCTTTGCCAATATGAACTTTGTGTTGTTGTTTTTCAGATTTTCAACATCAGATTCCCTAATGTAATAGAATTTTGGTCCTGGTATTTCCTGGTTGCACTATCTTGTCTTACTGTGGACTTCTTCCCAATCTAAACCTGACAATGTTTAATGCCATGGACATTTGCAAACCACACTTGAAAGCTGTGATGGGAATACTCCCTCTACCTTTACTCTAACAGAGAAAAGTATTTTATCACTAACATTTTTTTTTTCAGATGGAGTCTCACTCTGTTGCCCAGGCTGGAGTGTAGTGGCAAGATCTCGGCTCACTGCAACCTCTACCTCCTGGGTTCAATCAATTCTCCTGCCTCCGCCTCCCGACTAGCTGGGATGACAGGTGTCCACCACCATCCCTGGCTAATTTTTGTATTTTTAGTAGAAACAGGGTTTCACCAGGTTGGCCAGGTTGGTCTTGAACTCCTGACCTCAAGTGATCCACCCACCTTGGCCTCCCAAAGTGCTGGGATTACAGGTGTGAGCCACCGCGTCCGGCCATCACTAACATTTTTAGAGTTACCTGGGCAAGGTGATTTTTAAAACCAGATCAACTTTTATTCCATTTCACTGTTTTAAAAATATACCTCTTATTGCCTGCACCTGGGACCACTGCTCCCACAATACTTCTTTTGGTATGCTACTTTCCATAGGAGGAATGAAGACAGAGGTGCCGGCTGGTTTCTAACAAAGAGAAAAGATGGCAGATGGGAGAATCTCCAACTTGACAGTATAACTACAGTTACTGATTCTGTAACATTGTTTTTAAACAGTTTCTACTTGGTCTCTGTCATTTGATCTTTGTCTAGATCACAGCCTAAATTGTACAAAAACTATAGGCTTTAGAATCAGACAAGTCTCAGTCCAAATCTGACTTATGAGCCATGTTATCTGGATTTAACCTTTCCAAAACTCAGTTTTCTTATCTGATAATATACAAGAGTCCAAAAGCTAAAGAACTTGGAGTCCAATGTTTGAGGGCAGAAAGCACCTAGCACAGGAGAAAGATGGAGGCCAGAAGACTCAGTCCAGTTTAGTCCTTCCACATTCCTCTGCCTGCTTTTATCCTACTCACGGTGGCAGCTGATTAGATGGTACCCACCTGAATTGAGGGTAGGTCTGCCTCTCCCAGTCCACTGACTCAAGTGTTAATCTCCTTTGGCAACACCCTCATAGACACACCCAGGAACAATATTTCTTATCCTTCAATCCAATGAAGTTGACACTCAATATTAACCATCTCAGCTAGTAAGTATATGTATCTAGGATAGGTGTATAGGGCTGCTTTGGCTGCTTATTCAGGATTAGGGAGGTTGAGTTTGGGAAATCCAGACTGGAAATACAATATATGCTAAATCCATAGCAATAATGGTTTGGCCAGAGAAGGAAAGACAAATAAAGAGATATTGGTCCTGTATAGGATTAAAAAATTACATTGGGAGAAATGCATCAGGAGGGATATAAATTAGAAAACTTCTATTTGACCAGCCTGATTTGTAATCTTCATAAACATTCTAGTGTATTTTCTAGAAAATATACATAGTGCTATTTTAAACCATGAACTATTTGCTAAATTTTTAATTGCTATTGAAACAATTATGCAATCCACGTAAGATTCTAGGTAAAGTTGTAGAGTTATCAATTAGGTAGATATGGAGCTAAATGGCTCAAAATATTGCTATGATCTTAATAAGAAATAAAGAATTCACCAAATCAAACCAACAAATGGTGGTTGGCACCAATTTTGGAAGTTTTTCTATTATGTAGCTTGGAAAATTAAGGTACTTCCTCAAAAACCCATTAGTCATTTGAGCAATAGCTGGAGTATTTATATATAGGTCTTTTTTTTAAAGAATTATAGAGATCTCAGTTAATAATGCAGTACAAAATACTGATTAGCCATATTTGATAATACAATGCATATTTTAACTTGCTATTTCTTTTTAACTGTAAAAATAAAATTCTTAGTTTATATTGGAATCCTATTTTCTAAGCAAGAATAATTCTGTGGTAAAAAGTTGCCTAAAATTCAACAAGTTTAATTTTTTAATAAAAATAAACGTAGAGAAGTAGCTATACAGAATTTTTCCTTACTGAGCAATATCACGATTCTTCACAGTTATCTATGTCAATACAAATCAACTCATATTGAAAGTTTACTCATAAAGAAGAAACACCTGTATTCTCTATAAAGATTTCTAAATTAAAGAGTTGTCAATTATTTAGTATTAAGTTAAAAAATCAATTTAAGATGACAAGTTACTATTAACATTTATATGTAAGTAACTAAACTCCCTTACCTTATAAATATCCAAAAATCCACACTGGTGGTCAAATCTGGTGTACAGTTCATTCAGCATGCTGATTACTTGCATGGGAGTACACTGGGCACATATGGCTGTGAAGCCAACAATGTCTGAAAAGAGCATGGTGACATCATCAAACTTTCTGGCCTGTACTTGCTGCCCTTGCCACAATTGCTGGGCTACATCGCCAGGGAAAATAGAATATAGAAGATCCACTGTCTTCTTTTTCTCTTCTTCCAGGGCCTGGTGAGTTCTTTCTAAAGTTGCCTTTAATTTATCCATCCTTTTCTTCAAGCCATCTTGGGCCTTTGCCTGCTCACCAACCAAAATGACATCTCGGGTGGCATCATGGATAGGGATGTCTGAGAGATGTAGCCCTCGGCCCATGAGTTCATCCAACTTGTCCACACATGGAGAGCCCAAAAATAAAATGGAATTTGACTCTGGAACATGGATCATTTGTCCTTTGACTTCCATCACCTGTGAAATTAACATGGAATTTTGATCAGTACTCTTCACATAGTAGGTTCACAAAATTTAATATATTATCTGATGAATAGAAAGAAAAAAATGTTTTATTAGCAATACTCAGTTACTGCATCCATATAAGCAAATTTAAATCTGATTGTCAGCCAGTTTAAAATTCATGGTTCTGAAGATAAACAATTGTTTTATATCTCACTCAGCTACTTTCTAAAGACAATAATGAAATGGAAAGTGAGATCAGTGAAAAGTGAATCAGGAAAACATTTTTTATTTAAGATGATACTCTCAGGTACATCATGAAACTGGTTTATGAGCCAATTCAAAAGCTTTCAGCTTGCTAAATAATAATAAAATTATGGTAAATCCATCTGTCAAAATAACTATATTTAACTGTCATTAAAATAATACCCCTTTCAGAAAATAAATCCAGGAGGTTAAAATGAATCAAAGTAATTGTTTGGCCTTATGTAAATCATTTCTCAACCATTATAGTACTTTGAAAATGTCCTAGTTATTGCGCTGGTTAGATTAGTGGACAGCCCTCTTATTCTTAAAGATAAAAATATAAACTAGATATCATTAAGCTAACATTATCAGAAAATATCACTCAACTAGCATGTTCATATAAGCTAAAAATAAATGAAAAATAATAATTATAATACTGAAGGAATTTGGGTCATATGATAAAGAATCTGAGGGTACAATAATTTAAATCTATTCCTCTTTTCTATGCCCTTTCACTGGAGAATTTAGGGAACTGAGATTTAACGGGAAACAGCGAACACAAGCTTACACCCGGTAGCCTAACGAACACCTTCAGAGGGCACGAACAATGAGCACCAGTAGAAAAGGAAGGTGAAGGTGGGGTATGGCTACAACTATAGCTATTTAGATTGGACTAAGGTGAAACTAAGAACACCTGGAGAAGAAGCTAGTTGCAATTACTTAGAAAGAATAGGCTAAAAGTCGACCAATTGGGACTGTGCATCAGTTTCATCTATGTTCCACTATCACACAGAATGTGCTCAATACGTGTATTTTCCTGTCTTCTTTATAGCTACATAGTTAAGCTAGTTGATAAAAACTGGTGGCACTGAACAAACATGTAATAAACTGTAGGGATTTGGATTTTTAAGTCCGTTAATATTTTTACTTTGCTCCCTTGTACCATTCACCAAGATCTTAATTATATAAGAAAATAAAATGGAATCTTGCTTGATGTTATGATTTTTATGGAATTAACTGCTCACTTTACCTTATGTAAAATTTCTGCTAAAGTTCAGTATTTCATCCTTTTATTTATATTACTCTCATTTATTCACTAAAATATTTATTATTTTCTGTTTACTAATAATGCTCTGCTCTGGATGATAAGGATAGAAAGATAAAATATGGTTCCCCTTTTCAAACATACCACAGTATGGTGGAGAACCAAATCTATACTGGGCCAGAGAATAGGGGGAGGAAGACATTCTAAATTCACCACCTCAAATAGGCTCTCAAAATACTGCAGGCTATGGTTTGAGTAAAAAGAAAATAATTGTCCTGTAAAATATTTACAGATTGTTTTGTATATGTTTTGCATGTTTTTGGGGGGAGGAGTGTCGTTAATAATACATACTTTCTTGTTAATAGGATCTTAAGGGCATGGTAAGGAAGATACACACAATGTACAATCCCATAGTTTAAAAATTATTATTATTATTATTACTATTATTTTGAGACAGAGTCTCGCTCTGTCACCCAGGCTGGAGTGCAGTGGCGCGATCTCGGCTCACTGGAAGCTCTGCCTCCTGGGTTTACACCATTCTCCTGCCTCAGCCTCCTGAGTAGCTGGGACTACAGGCGCCCGCCACCGCGCCCGGCTAGTTTTTGTATTTTTAGTAGAGACGGGGTTTCACCGTGTTGGCCAGGATGGTCTCGATCTCCTGACCTCGTGATCCGCCCGCCTCGGCCTCCCAAAGTGCTGGGATTACAGGCGTGAGCCACCACGCCCAGCCTAAAAATTATTATATCCATTTTTTTAAGATTGACATAAGCGCAAAAAACTTGATAAGCTTAAAAGAGTTAATCATATTTTTAAACGGCAATGACAACATCTGATACTCATATATTTAAACTTCTATGTAGTCTCTCTCTCTCTGTCTTCACATTTCTTTCCAATTACTTCTTTTTTCTTCTCCCTCTTGCTTTCTTCTTTCTTCGCTCTTGCTTCCTGGAGTTGCACTTTTTTCACTCTTCATTTGGTGTTTGTTTCTCCTTCTGCTGGTCTCTCTTCTTCATCGCTTGGACCTCACTCTCTCATTTTTTTCCATTGGTTCCTGTTTTCTTTTTCTTCTCTCTTCTTTTTAAGTATCAACTTTAACATTTACCATCACAACTAAACCTTATTCTCTTTTGCCTTTATCATCTCCATCTTAATTTTAAATATGGAATCAGTGTACATATGCATGCATAAATTAATATATATTGTTGCCTATATATAATACATTTTAAAGATTAATTTATAAAAGTTTGAATTGAACAGTTCACATTCCTGTCTCAAAAATATAAAACAGTAAATATGTCCTTGATTTATATGTGGCCATTAGTTTGTTTTCTGAAATCTCTACATATACAGACCCTGAAAGAAGAAAAAGTTGCTGATTGCCTACACTACAGAAAAATAATTCATAGAAGAGAAGCCCAAACAAATAAAGTAAATAACTTCCTTTTCAATATTTTCTATCAGTGAATTTTTTATTTAATAAATGGGAAGATTCAATGGCACCATTTGTATCTCTGTTGCCAATGTATTATTACGTTAATTGGAAAATAATATGTTATCCTTCTTGAATTATTTTTTTCATTATAATTATAAATTCAGAAATTCATCATTATCTGAATTTATTAACTTAGCAATAAGCAAAACTATTATAAGAACTACATATTTGTATGTAAAAGAATTGTGGAAAATTGCTTAAAATAGAAACATCTATCTAAGGTTTTATTGCATCTTACATCATATTGAAGTTTCAATGAGACAGCACAGAAGACATCTGAAAAATAAACTGTCATAACATCTGACAGATTTCAGAAATTGGTAAGCATAACAAAGGGGAGTATTTTGCTTTGAGCTATAGTAAAGGGTTAAATGTCATACTATCACAAACCTTGGTTGTCAGGTTCTGTTAAAGTGTCTGCTTTATTTCTTTTTTCATTTTACTTTTATACTTGGTTGGGGGATACATGTGCAAGTTTGTTATACAGGTTATTTCGTGTCATGGGGGTTTGTTGTATGTTAATACACAGATATTTCTATGAAAATATTTACCACTGTTATCAATAAGTAATCAGAATTGAGTAAGTCCAGGTCATATAACTGCACATTACATGTTTTATATTTTTGCATATCTTGAGCATGGCCTAATCCATGCTCTCATGGAGCCTCAAGTTTTATAAGAAAATCATTTGAAGCGGTGTTACATACTAGTTTGAAAAGAAGGATTTGAAAGAAGTCAGGCCTGAATTTGAACTTCAACTCTCCTGACAATTAAGTGGGAAAACTGACCTAGGTTCAGTTCCTTATCCTTTCAAAGCCTCGGTTTCCTTATCTATAAACTGGAAAAGATTATAGTGATGTTGAGGATGATGATGCCTGTAGCTAACTCAACACATCTCTGAGTACTTGCTATTGCCCATGTACTATGCTGAGTAACTTAATTAATACTTAATTTATATTCTATTACTGAATTTTACTCTTTTGCTAGCTATTACTATCCTCAGTTTTAAGATTTAGGGAGGTTAAGAGATTTGTTAAGAACACACAGCTAATAAGCAGTAAGACCAACACTCAAACCCAAACTGGACTGACTCCAAAGGAAACATTCTTAACCACTGTGGAAGCCTGATGGTGAAGGATAGAGAAGCGAAGCAATTACGATTTTAAATATAAATCAATGTGATGGCAAAACAACCTTAAAGAGATGTTCACAATGGGCAGTTGAAAAGAGAGAAATTGTTGCTACACATATAGATGTAGTTGCTATTTGCATGCCTATTCTTTAAAATTCAGTTCAGTAACAATTAGATTTAGTTTCTGGTCTTTCAGATCCCTGCAATGTCATCTATGAAAGCACAAACACAATGATATGTCCCCGGTGCTTCAACAATTAAAGGGGCTTCCAGAAGGGCTATTGCTCTCACAGAGCAACATTTGATTTCAAAGAACTAGCTCTAGCTAAAAAAGCAGGAGATAGTGCCCAGCCTGAGAAGCTTCCATGTCCTTAATGTCCTGATATTCTCCCTCTCAAACCCACCATCACTCACTACCCAAGAAAGTATATGGCTAGAGTCACCAGCAGGAGAAATTTTGCACAACAAATGCCCAGCTAGGAATTACTCTTCATCCACATGGGCTGAAAATCCCCTCCATATAGAGACATAAGGATATCTGACCTGGAGAAGCTTGCTCTGTACCCTCAAGCAGCATTACCAAGGACAGTAGGAGCCATGAGGCATGAAATAAACCAAGATGAAAATAGCACCACATAACCTCTGAAAATTACACAGTCATTGCAACTAAAAACCACAAAAGTAGGCCAGGACCTACATGCCAAGCCTAAACAGAGGAATTGACTGTTAAAATAAAAAAATTAAATAGAATCTAGAGTCTCCTAACATAATACCCAAATTGTCAAAAATATAATAGAAAGTCAACCATCATAATAAGAATCATAATAAGAACCAAGAAAATCACAACTTGAGTGAGAAAAGACAATCGATTGACGCCAACACTAAAATGAATCAGATGTTGGAATTATCTGTCAAGAATTTTAAAGAGGGCATAAGAAAATATTTCAACAAGCAATTATAAATTCTTTTTTAAATGAATTTTAAAAACAAAATCTCAGTAAAGCAATAGGAATATAAAAATAACCAATGGAAATTATGGAACTGAAAAATACAGCAACAAAAATAGAAAACATGCTGGGTGGGCTCAAAATTAGAATGGAGATGACAGAGGATAGAATCAGTGAATTGAGGACAGCTTAATAGAATTTACTGAATCTGAACAACAGAGAGAAAATAGGCTCAAAAAAAAAAAAAAAACTTTTAGGGATCTTTAGGACAATAAAAAAGAAATCCACATTCATATCCTAAGAGTTCCAAAAGTATAGGGGAAAGTAAGGTTGAAATAGTATTTGAATAAACTATAGATGAAAATGTCTTAAGTTTGGTGAAAGACATAAACCCACAAATTCAACTATATGGATTCTAAATAAGGATAAACTGAAAGGAATTCACTCCAAGATACATCACAGTTAAACTTCTGAAAATTAAATACAAAGAAAAAATTCTGGCCGGGCGCGGTGGCTCAAGCCTGTAATCCCAGCACTTTGGGAGGCCGAGACGGGCGGATCACGAGGTCAGGAGATCGAGACCATCCTGGCTAACACGGTGAAACCCCGTCTCTACTAAAAAATACAAAAACTAGCCGGGCGAGGTGGCGGGCGCCTGTAGTCCCAGCTACTCGGGAGGCTGAGGCAGGAGAATGGCGTAAAACCCGGGAGGTGGAGCTTGCAGTGAGCTGAGATCTGGCCACTGCACTCCAGCCTGGGCGACAGAGCGAGACTCCGTCTTAAAAAAAAAAAAAAAAAAAATTGTGAAAGCAGCCAGAGACACATGACACATTACTTACAGGAAACACCAATTTGAATGGCAGCTGATTTGTCATCTAAAATTATAGAGACCAGAAGAAAGTAGCACATTATTTTTCAAAATTGAAAAAGAATTGTCAACTGTGAATTCTACATCTGGGGAAACTATCCTCCAAGAATTAAGTGGGGTGAAAGGACATCTGCAGACAAACAAAAACTAAAAATATTTGTCCTAGCAGATCTACTCTTGAAGAATGGCTAAAGAAAGGTCTTTAAACGAAAGAAAAAGATAGAGAAAAAAAATATTTGAGCACCAGGAAGGAAGAAAATATGGGTAAATACATAGAATATCTTCTCCTCATGAGTTGTCTAAATCATATGCGATGACTGAGACAAATATGATAATATTATACATTCTGATACTTTGATCATCATGAGTGGCCTTACAAGAGGAAGGCAGAGGGAGGCCACACATGCACACATACACCACACACAAAGGAGACGGTGACGTGAACAAAGAGACATAGATTGGAGTGATGTGACCTCAAGACCTGCCAGCAGCCACAAAAAACTAGAAGAAGCATGAAGCAGATTCTACCTCAGAGCCTCGGGAGATAGCATGGTCCTTTTGACACGTTGGCTTCTGGCATGCAGCCCTATGAAAGAATAAACTTATGCTGTTTTAAGCTACCAAGTTTGTGGTGATTTGTTCCAGTAGGCACAGAAAACTAATACCTTAACAACAAAATCTACAAAAATAACAAAATCTACAAATACTATCTAATTAATATCTAAAATAATTTGACAATCCAACAACAGCAGAATACTCTTTCTTAAAAAAAACAAGGACATCATGGAACATATACTGACCAAATCCTAAGCCATAAAAAAAACACACCAGAATAAATTTCAAAAGTTGAAATTGTACAGAATATGTTAACTAGATGAAATAATACTAGAAATCAGTAACTGAAAGACAACAGAAAAATTCCTAACAATGTGAAAAGGAAACAACACTTTTCTACACAAAAAGGGAAATACAGCATATTAAAATAAGTAGCATGCAGTCAAAGCAGTGAAGAGAGTGCTTATAATCAAGGTGAGAACAAATCATGAATCAATAATCCAAGTGTCTACCTCAGAGAACGAAAAATATAAGAGCAAAATAAACCCAAAGCAAGCAGAAGGGAGGAAATGAAAACCGTAAGAGAGGTAATCAATGAAATTACAAACAGGAAAACAATAAAGAAAATGAGCAAAAAAATGGATTCTTTGAAAAAAACATCAATAAAATCAGTAAAGTCTAGCAACACTGATGAAAATGACAGGTAAGTAAACAAAAATCGACATAAGGAACAAAATAGGGGTTATCACTATAGATAATATAGCCATTAAAGGAATAATAAGGGAATATCACAAACAGCTTTACATTCAAAAATTTGACAGTTTAAATAAACCAACCCCTTGAAAAAACACAAACTACCAAAACTCAACCAAGATGAAACTGATAATCTGAATCTTTTTATAACCATTAAAAACATTAAATGTATAATTTAAAATTTTTCAAAAAAATATTCAGGACAAATAATTTTGCTGGAAAATTCTAACAACTGTTTGAAAACGAATTAACACCATTTTTCCAGTCTCTTGCAGAAAATAAAAGGGGAGGGAACATTTAAATGTGGCGCAGTTCCACCCCTTCCTAAAGATTACATCAGCTAAGTTAATGAAGAAATAATTCATTTGTCCTCTAACATTCATCTTCTAGCTAGGATATGATGAGGCATATGAAATGACATTTATATCTGGCCCAAATTAAACAATTACAATATGAATTTTCCTTAAAACATATTGATAGGTATCATCTTGCCCCAAAGATTTATCATTATGCAAAGTTTATCATTTAAGCTTGGAGTATTTGCACTAGGACCTCCAGCAAAAATAGCTCCTATAATTTTAGTTCCAGTAGCTCCTATTTAAGACTAGAAACTAACTACTAAAAGAAAACATACAGGAAAAGCTCCTTGACATTGCTCTGAACAGTGACTTTTGGGACATGACCCCAAAAGCACAGACAATAAAAATGAGAATAGATCAATGAGATTCTATCAAATTAAAAAGCTTCAGCACAGCAAAGGAAACGTCAACAGAGTAAAGAAACAACATAAAGAATAGAGGAAAATGTTTGCAAACCATATGTCTTACAAGGGTTTAGTATCCAAAATATATAAAGAACTCGAATAACTGACTAAGAAGAAAGCAACAGATTAAATGGGCAAAAGGTCTGAGTACAGACATTTCTCAAAAGAAGACACACAAATAGCCAAGAGAAATATGAAAAAAATGCTCAGCATCACTAATCAATGATAAATGCAAGTTAAAAGATAAGTGCAAATTAAAACTACAATGAGTTATCACCCGATACCTGTTAGAATGGCTATTACCAAAATGATGAAAAATAATGAGTACCAGCAAAATGCGGAGAAAAGAGAACCCTTGTAGACTGTTGGTAGGAGTGGAAATTAGTACAGCCATGATGAAAACCAGTATCGACATTCTTCAAAAAAGTAAAAATAGAATTACTATATGATCCAGCAATCTCAATACTGAGTATATATTTAAAAATGAAATCAAATGACAGTTATCTGCACCCCCATGTTCACTGCAGCATTATACACTATAGCCAAAATATGGAATAAACCTAAGTGTCCATCGACAGATGAATGGATACTTGTGGTATGGAATGTGGTATATACAAGCATACCTCATTTTATTGTGCTTCACTTTATTGCCCTTTGCAGATATTTCACAGTTTTACAATCGAAAATCTGTGACAACCTACTGCCACCAAATCTACTGGTGACATTTTTCCAACAGCATATGCTCATCTCATGTCTCTGTGTCATATTTTGCCAATCCTCATAATATTTCAAGCTCTTTCATTATTATATGTGTTATGGTAATCTGTGATCAGTGATCCTTGATGTTACTATGGTAATTGTTTTGCGGCACCACAAACCACCCATATAAGACAGTGAACTTAATCAACATCGTGTGCGTTCTGACTGCCCCACCAACCAGCTGTTCCCCAGTTCTTCTCCCTCTCCTCAGAGCTCCCTATTCCATGAGAACAACAATATTGAAATTAGACCAATGGCTAACCCTACAATGACCTCTAAGTATTCAAGTGAAAAGAAAACTTGCAGGGCTCTCACTTTAAATCAAATGCTAGAAATGATTAAGCTTAGTGAGAAAGGCAAGTCAAAAGCTGAGACCGGTGGAAAACTACACCTCTTAAGCCAGTTAGCCAAGTTGCGAATGAAAATGAAAGGTTCTTGAAGGAAATTTCAAAAAATGCTACTCTGGTGAACACACAAGTGATAAGAAAGTAAAACAGCATTATTGCTGATCTGGAGAAAGTTTTAATGGTAATCGTGGAAGATCAAATCAGCCATAACATTCTGTTTAGCCAAAGCCTAATCCAGAAAAAGGCCTTAGATCTCTGTAATTCTATGAAGGCTGAGGGAGGTGAGGAAGCTGCAGAAAAAAGCTTGAAGCTAGCAGAGGACGGTTCATGAGGTTTAAAGAAGCCATCTTAAGCATTAACAGTTTGGAAGAAGTTTATTTCAGCCCTCAGTGATGACTTTGAGAGCTTCCAGACTTCAGTTGAGGATATCACTGCAGATATGGTAGAAATGGCAGAAAGCACTAGAATTAGATATAGAGCCTGAAGATGTGCCTGAATTCCTTCAATCTCATGATAAAACTTAAATGAATGAGAAGTTACTTCTCACGGATGGGCAAAGAAAGTGATTTCTTGAGAAGCAATCTACTCCTGGTGAAGACGCAGTGAACACTGTTGAAATGACAACAAAATATTTAAAATATTACCTAAAATTAGTTGATAAAGCAGCACAGAGTTTGAGAAGACATATTCAAATTTTGAAAGCAGTACTACCGTGAATACAATGCTATCAAACAGCATTGCAAGCTATAAGGAAATGTTTTGTTAAAGGACGAGTCAATCGATACAGCAAACTTCATTGTTGTCTTATTTTAAGAAATTGTTAGAGCCACCCCAACCTTCAGCAACCACCACCCTGATCAGTCAGTTGCCATCTACATCAAGGTAAGACCCTCCACCAGCAAAAAGATTATGACTTGATGAAGGCACAGATAATCATTAGCATTTTTGGCAATAAAGTTTGTTTTTTATTAAGGAATATACATTTTTCAGACATAATGCTATTGCAAACTTAACAGACTACAGTATAGTGTGAAAAGAACTGAAAATGCACTGGAAAGCAAAAAATATTGTGTGATTTGCCTTTTTGTAATATTTGTTTTACTGGAGTGGTTGTAACCAAACCCACGGTATCTCTGAGGTGTGCCTGGATACACAACAGAATACCATTCAGCCTTAGAAAAGAAAAAAAGACTGTCTTTTGAGACACCATGTTTGAACATGAAGAACATTATGTAAAGTGAAATAAGTACAGAAAGACAAGTACCTAAATACTGCATGGCCTCACCTATATTTGAAGTATAGCATTCAAACTCATACACAGAGATTAAAATGGTGGTTACCAGAGGCTGGGATATGGAAGGATTGAGGAGATGTTGATCAAAGAACACAAACTTTCAGTTAAAACATAAATAAATAAAAATAATGTAGAAGAGGTTTGTTTTCCTTGCTTATTTGTTTTCATCATTCGATGTGTATTTGTGTTTTGATTCTTAACACACAATTATTCCAAAAAAATAAGGTGCTTTGAAACAAAACCAACTTTTCCCCATAGGGCTATTTTTTTCAAAACATTCTAATGTCTGCATTTATAATAATGATTCATTTATTTGTTTTAAAAATATTTACTTAATATCTAAAACCTACCAATATTATGGTCTTCCTTAAGAAATTGTCACAGTCACCACAGCCTTCAGCACACACCACTTTGATTAGTGAGCAGCCAATACTAGGCTAAGCACTTTTTAAAAAAAATATTATTCATTTAGACAGTCTCACTCTATCGTCCAGGCTGGAGTGCAGTGGCATGATATTGGCTCACTGCAACCTCTGCCTCCCAGATTCAAGTGATTTTCCTGCCTCAGCCTCCCGAGTAGCTGGAACTACAGGTACACACCACCATGCCTGGCTAATTTTTGTATTTTTAGTACAGACAGGGTTTAAACATGTTGGCCAGACTGGTCTCAAAGTCCTGCTTCAAACGATCCACCTGCCTCAGCCTCCCAAAGTGCCGGGATTATAGGCATGACCCACACACCCGGCCTAGCCTAAGCACTCTAAATATGCAGGAACTAAAGCAGAAAATATTTGCCTTTTTACTGAACTATAGAAAAGTGTATGTGTGAGGAGGGGATATTAACTCAAGGCGAATTCTGCTACTGTTTATTCAATAGATTGAAATGTTGCCTTTGTTGACATGAGATACTATATAATTCATATTGTTTATTGATTAAATAAACAAGAACACCAAAAATATAGCCCTTCAGACAATTTATCTTTCTGTGTTTATTTTCTTGTGTGTTTGCATTTAGTTTCATTTCTGTTCTTTAAATCTCAAAAATTCATTCTAAAAATGGATTTGAATTCTTTTTTGATAAATAAGCCGTAAACTACATAACCAAGTCAATTTAATGTTCCATGATTAGATGTCACTTTTCTTTTTAAATCACAACAGGATTCATATAATATTTAAAGGAAATAGGTCTGTGCTTTATAGCTGAAAGAACATCATCAACAAATATTTTGGCATTCTGTTGTGCAAATTTTCCAAATATGAAATGTTTATGTTTTGCTTTTAGATTTATTCAATTTTACTTAAGCATTAAATTTTATGCTATGTGGAGAATATTAAATTTATATGCAGTCTTTAATACCTTACACAAGCTGCCTTTTTTCCCAAAGGGTGAAAATGATTTTATTTTTCAGCACATTCACACAATCAGTAAATCATACAGATTAAAGGCACAGAACTAAAAGTTTTCCTTGCTTTAAAACCAGCAGTTAGCCTGAACCCCTGGGGTGCTTTGGTCACCACACTGTCATTCACACATCCCATGGGAGATGTGGGTTCTATTTCTATATATCTGGTTTATGTAACTACACTTCAAGAAGCTATAAGAAATATATAGCACCACCATTCAATGTTCTGCAAAGACAGAAAATTCTCTACTTTTTTCAAGGAAATATTACGAAAACGATTCTGCACAAAGCGCTAACACGGTGTTACACAGGAATGAATGAAACCTCCTCAGCATAATAGAGAGCCATTTGGATGTGTAAAGTCTTGCTGGCCATTCTGACCCAGCCAATTTAACACAAAATATTCTGATAAAGCCTTAAAAAAGACTAACATCCAATTATTATGATTTATGTGGTTGTGTATTATTTTATATTATCATTAAATTATTATTGTTATTTTATGTTAAAATTTATTTGTTCTTCCATTCCTCATTTCAATTCTGTGGATTAAGCATGAGGAACAAGTCAGGGGTGTTTGTTTAATATATTACTTAGTAATAAGGATAGTGTTTTGGCATTCTGGCTGAATTGCATTAAATATTTAAAAGAAATAACTAGAATTTATGCTGGGACCCAAGTTGGCAAAACCCGCTGTTACATACTGAGAATCCTGGCTGTTGCATAAGCAGAATTAAGAAAATTTGAGTACAAAAGGAATTTTCTAAAGGACTAATAGAGCAGTTGCTTAGTCTATGGCTAAAGAAATACAGAGAACTGCTAAATTTAATATTTATTTATTTTTCAATTTTTAGGATTTTGTAGAAATTCAAGACTTATCTTTTTACATTACCATATGAACAATTTGTTTTTTTCCTTGCTTTGCTAAATATTAACATTTTAATTGACCATGACACAAAAGTAAAATTATGTAATTTTCCACTATCATTGTTTCTTTCTATTTTCTTTTCTCAACTTTTATTTTAGATCCAATGAACACATGTGCAGGTTTGTTACATGGGTAAATTGTGTGCTGCTGGGGTTTGGTGTACAAATGATTTTATCACTCATGTAGACAGCATAGTACCCAACAGGTAGTTTTTCGACCCTCACCCTCCTCTCAGCCTCCTCCCCCAAGCAGGGCCCAGTTTCTATTGTTCCCACCTTTGCATCCATATGTACTCAACGTTTAGCTCCTACTTATAAGTGAGAACATGCAGTATCTGGTTTTCCATTCCTGTGTTAATTCACTTAGGATAATAGCCTCCAGCTGAACAATTTGACCAAGTAATACAAATTCCAAGAGTTTTGGTCTCAAAAAGGTCTAGAGTTTAAAAAGAATACTTTTTAACTCCTGTACTCATCATTGTCCCTTATCAAAGTAAAGCATTTCTTTCACAGGTTATACAGTATAATGTATATTAATAAAAAAAGATACATTGGAACATCACAATTTGTCATCAATTTTGTGATTTAAATAATAGTTGAAGGCATTGGAATGTATTCTAGGAAGAGGGAGAATAGGGAATAAGACATAAGATACTAATATTTGTAATTGTTATTTTAAAAAATGTAGATTCAGGGGGAATATGTACATGTTTGTCACATAGGTATTTTGAATAATGGTGGGGATTGGGCTTCTGGTGTACCCATCACTCAAATATTGAACATTGTACCCAAGAGGTAATTTTTCACTCCTCAGAGCTCTCCTGAGTTCCCTGCTTTTGGAGTCCCCACTGTCTACTATTTCCATCTTTATGTCCGTGTGTACCCATTGTTACTGTAGACTTATAAGTGAGAACAGGGGATATTTGATTTTCTGTTTCTGAGTTAGTTCACTTAAGATAATGGCCTCCAGCTCCATCTATGTGGCTGCAAAGGATATGATTTCATTCTTTTTCATGGCCACATAGTATTCTTTGGCATGTATATACCACATTTTTAAAATAAAATCAACAGGTGGTAAACACTTAGGTTGGTTCCATGACTTTCTTATTGTGAAGTACTGTGATGAACATTCAAGTGCAGGTGTCATTTTTAATATAATGATACCCAGCAGTGGGACTGCTGGGTCAAACATTCGTTCTATTTTTAGCCCTTTGAGATATTTCCATACTGTTTCCCATAGAGGTTGAACTAATTTACATTCCCACCAACAGTGTGTTCCTTTTCTCTGCATCCACACCAACATCTATTGTTTTTTGACATTTTAGTAATAGCCATTCTGATTGGGGTATGATAATATTTTAGTGTGGTTTTAATTTGCATTTCTCCAAAGATTAGTGATGCTGATCATTATTTCATGTGTTTGTTGGCTGCTTATATTTCTTCTTTTGAGAAATGTCTGTTCACGTCCTTTGCCCACTTTTAATGTAGCTGTTTTATTTTTTTATTTTTTATTTTTTTTCTCGTTGAGTTGTTTGAGTTCCTTGTAAATTCTGGCTATTGGTTCTTTGTTGGAGGCATAATTCGCAAATATTTTCTCCCATTCTGTATGTTGTCTGTTTACTCTGTTGATTTTTTTCTTTTGCTGTGCAGAATCTTTTTAGTTTAATAAAGTTACATTTGTCTATTTTTGGTTTTGTTGCATTTGCTTTTCGGGTCTTCATCATAAATTATTTGACTAGGCCCATGTTCAGAAAAGGTTTTCCTAGATTTTATTTTTAGGATTTTTGTAGTTGCAAGTATTATGTTTAGGTATGTGATCCATCTTGAGTTGGTTTTTGTGTATGATGAGAGATAGGAGTTCAATTTTATTCTTATGTGTATGACTAGCCAATTTTCCCAGCACCCCTTATTAACTAGGTTGTTGTTTCCCCACTATTTATTTTTGTCAACTTTGTCAAAGATCAGTTGATTGCAGCTATGCGGCCTTATTTCAGATTTTTTTTTTTATTTTAACAACTACACGTGATTCAAAATATCCACTAGACTGGGGAACTATTGTCTCAAATATCATTTTGTCCATCCAATCCATCCACTCAATGGTATAAATGAAAACAAGGCATGGAGAGGAGGACAACTTGTATGACATCACAAGGCAAACTGGCAAGAAGGCAAGGATTGAACCCTGACATCTTGACCTACACAGCCCACCATAGACAACTCTGTGCCAGAATATGTTTTCACAAGAGTGAAGACTAGAATGTGGAGTTCAGTGGAATCCCAGAGCTAGGACATGAACAAGTCCATCAGGTAGCCTGTAAATATATTAATCAAAGATGAATCATAGAACTTTCAACAAATGCTTCAGAGAGTATTTGTTTTAACAACTTTATTAATGATTTTCCTCCACATTCGTGAAAACATTAGAGGTGTAAAGGGGCCCTTACATTTTCAGTCGCACTGCTATATTTTATAAGAGGAATTATATGTTTGCTTTGTTTCCAGTTTGGAGATTTGAGTGCTCTGGGCATATCCTTAATATTTGCCAAGAGTCTGCTTGATGAACAAAGTCAATCTGTCACTCAATAATAATCGTCTAATTAACCCTTGGATTTGTATAGCATGTTGGAATTTTCAAAGTTTCCACATAACTTGCTGCATTTTGTCTTCCTGCAGTTGTGTGGAACACACAATCACAATTACTGTAATCAGAGAAGCTAAGATGAGGGAGGGTGGGGTGAGTTGCCAGAGATCATACAGTTTATAAGTTAGGGAGCCCTGATTGGGGCCTGGACCGCTTGTCTCACTCAGTATTCTTTCCATACATGGTGTGGAAAGATGAAAAGAGTGAGACTTTTGCAACTAAAAATGCCCTGACTTTAAAGCCTTGTTCCACCACTTGCTGGCTGAGTGATGACAGACAGATTACATGGTCTCTCAGGGCCTTAGCATCCTCATCTGTAAGACTGGGATAATGATAATTTTAACAGAACAGGGTTAGGATGAATATGATGGTTAATATTGAATGTCAACTTGATTGGATTGAAGGATGCAAAGTATTGAAGAATGCAACAATTCTATTAAGCTGGAAGTTAAGATTGCCACCTGGATACTTTGAGCTCCTCCTACCTTTTTTGTTTTTTTTTGAGATGGAGTCTCGCTCTGCTGCCCAGGCTGGAGTGCAGTGGCCGGATCTCAGCTCACTGCAAGCTCCGCCTCCTGGGTTTACGCCATTCTCCTGCCTCAGCCTCCCGAGTAGCTGGGACTACAGGTGCCTGCCACCTCACCCGGCTAGTTTTTTGTATTTTTTAGTAGAGACGGGGTTTCACCGTGTTAGACAGGATGGTCTCGATCTCCTGACCTTGTGATCCGCCCGTCTCGGCCTCCCAAAGTGCTGGGATTACAGGCTTGAGCCACCGCGCCCGGCTGAGCTCCTCCTACCTTTAAGTCAACAGGCTAAGAAGGGAGTTACAGTGTTGGTTGGGGTGACTGACCTGGGCTATCAAGATGAAATCAGTCTACTACTTCAAAATGGAGGTGAGGAAGAATATGTGTGGAATACACGACATCCCTCAGGGTGTCTTTTAGTATTACCATGCCCTGTGATGTGATTAATGTCAATGGGAAACTAGAACAGCACAATCCAGGCAGGTCTACAAATACCCCAGATCCTTCAGGACTGAAGGTTTGGGTCACTCCACTAAGTAAAAAACCATGACCTGCTGAGGTGCTTGGTGAAGGCAAAGGGAATACAGAATGGGTAGTAGAAGAAGGTAGTCATCAATACCAGCTACGATCACATGACCAGTTGCAGAAATGAGGAGTGTAATTGTCATGAGTATTTCCTCTTTGTTTTGTTAAGAACATGTTTCTGCATGTATACACTTGTACTAAGAAAATATATTTCATTTCTCCTTTATCATATGACATAAGATTTATTGACTTCATGTCAGCATTTAAGTGTTATTAACTTTATGTGAAAGCATTTGGATTGGGGATTGGTGCATTTCTGGTTGTACAAAGGATAGTTGTATTATGTTAGGAGTAATTATGAACTTATTATTGTCTTTATTTGAAGATTATGTGTGATTTCAGGAGATGTGTATGGGCTCAAGTTGACAAGGGGTAGACTTGTGATGGTTATTACTGAGTGTCAATTTGATTGGATTGAAGGATGCAAAGTATTGTTCCTGGGTGTGTCTGTGAGGGTGTTGCCAAAGGAGATTGACATTTGAGTCAGTGGACTGGGAAAGGCAGACCTACCCTCAATCCAGGTGGGCACAATCTAATCAGCTGCCAGCACTGCCAGAATAAAAGCAGGCAGAAGAAAGTTGAAATATTAAACTAGCTTAGCCTCCGAGCCTACATCTTTCTCCTGTGCTGGATGCCTCCTACCCTCGAACAACAGACTCCAAGTTCTTCAGGTTTGGGACTCAGACTGGCTTCCTGGCTCCTCAGCTTGCAGACGTCCTAATGTGGGACCTCACCTTATGATCATGTGAGTTAATACTTCTTAATAAACTCTTCCTTATATATACATTTATCCTATTAGTTCTGTCCCTCTAGAGAACCCTGACTAATACAATGGAGTTTAAATGAAATAATACATATCAAAAGCATAGGCCAGTACCCACATATATATGCATGCAACAACTACTATCAATTATTATTGTTATTAAGCATTATGACAATGATAATGATAATTCAGCTGGCATATGAAAGATACTACCAACAGGAACTATTAATAATGAAATTATGTTGAAGAATTTATAATACATTTTATGAAGCTATATTGAATAAGCATGGAATACAGATTAAAAATACATCCTTATTCAGTACAGCATTTTCAGTAACAGTGAAACTCTAGAAACAACTAAAATGTCTACAAATAGATTTCTGCTTAGTTTTATCAATTAAAAACAGTTTCACAAAGCATAAAATTACCACATAAATTATAATATCATGATGAAGGTTGATTTTGCACTAGCAAAATGTCTCAGACACAGATCAGAATTTGTCTTTCTAGACATTCCCGTGAACATGAACAACAGGTAAAAAAAACTCCTTGACAAGATAATAGAGTTCAACTGAACAAGTGTTCCTTGGAGGCTTGCTGTGATGGTGAAAAGCACGTGGGTTATTGGGATATGGCAAGGAAGTGCCCCAAGATGGGTAAAGGAAATTTCAAAGTCCCAGAGGGAAAAGAAAAATTGCATATCTAGAGCACTGAAGAAAGGCCCATATAATGACAGCAGAAAGCAAAAGGTTATTGGTCAGCGTCTTGTCAGGTTACAGAGATAATGACTGAGTTATGGCCATTGGAATGTGAGGTTAGCCCATGTGATTCTCCACTTCCTTCTCTACTCTTTCCCCAGTAACCATGGAGGCCACTTAGTCTAAGATGGTAAAATCACAAGATAGCAGATTGGATCCCACAGTCTCTCTTGCAGCAGGGCTGCTCAGTAGAGACACCTAACCTGCCTCAGAACTACGATGTGAGCAAGAAATAAATATTTCCTGTTTTAAGGGACTGGGATTTCAAGATTGTTTGTTATAGCAGCTAGCAATATTTACCTTGACTAATACACCAGGTCTTGGTAAGAAATCATTTTCCCCCAACTCCATCATACACTTGAGATGTGATCTAGATGCGTACCTCCTCCATACTAAGAATGTGGCGAAAAGAATCCACAAAGATTCTTTCCCAACCCGGTCTGACTATATTCACTCTCATTTTAATTAATATACTTCCCATTTTTAGGTTCTATGCCATAAATTAATTAAAGGCAGGTCCTGAGATTAACACATATTTTAATCTATAATTCTGAGTCCAAAGCTTTGCTCAAAGGACTAATATGCAGTTGGTTTTATGCTCATTCAACATTAATCATCATGAATTATAATTTCATATCAATTTTTATCTCTTTGAAAGTAATTGTATGTGTAGTTTGCATTCCAGTCAGATGGTTTTAAAGTCTTTCAAGTATTCTTTAAATAATTTAAATGGTTTCTTACATCTCAGTGTTCACAAGTAGTATATAAATTAATACATTATTTGGGAAAATATTGAGGGTAATAATCCCTCTAAAAATGAAAATCTCTAGGGCAAACTATGTATTAGAGACTTTATTCCTTTGTGATGTTTATTTTAACATTTAAAATTATCATCTGATTTAATTTTATCATAACCTAGTTAGTATTAGAAGGTATAAGATGGAGGCTGAAAGAAGTGATGTGTCCAGGGTCCATGGCTCAGGAAACAGAGGTGCAGGACTAGGATACAGCTGTTCCTGTCTGGATCATGTCCTTTGCCTACGTCTTTCACTGTCACTAGAGAATGGGCTTTTTAAAAACTTGTGTATGTGTGCATGTGTTATGTGACACCCTCGGGAAAATCCCCTATATAAGGTCTAAGAATGTCTGCCCTGCCATATAATATTTGCTTGAATGTTTTCCTGACATCTTTAAAATGGAAATAATAAATGAACCTAGATAACACAATTGTTATTTGGATGCACATTGGTTAATATTTACAAATTTTCTAGAATAGTCCCTAGTATATCATAAACATCATATATTTGTTAAATTAATGAAAGCAGCTATATAGTAGACTAGAAGTAATTTTAGAGCCCTTAGCTCAACATCTACTATTGTCCTACATACTATTAAGCTGGCTACATAAGTTTGCTAGGCTGTTGAGTGGCTTACACAACAGAAATTCACTGCCATATGTATTGGAGGCTATGAGTCTGAGATCATGGTGTTGACAGAGCTCCATTCTCTCTCCTAGGTTCTGGTAGTTCCTTGGCTTGCAGCAGCATAACTCTAATTTTCACATGACATTCTCCCTGTGTTTGTGTCTGTGTCCACATGTTCCCCCTTTTGTAAGGACAGAGGTCATACCGGATTAGGGTCCATCCTACTGGCCTCATTGTAACTTGATTATTTCTGTAAAGAAGTAATAGAGAAGCTTATCTGTAAAGAAACTTATCTCCAAATAAGGTTACATTCAGAGATACTGGGGGTTAGGACTTCAGCATATCTTAGGAAGAGGTACACAGTTAACCCATAACACTCACTGTCCTAAACAATCTGTTCACTAGATTATGGGAGTGATCTGCCTGTGATCTAACAGTCCACAGAATGCATTAAGAAAATGCTCAGAAGCATTGAATCCATCTACCCATCTAGTATTACAACAACTTTCACCATTCTTGATTCCTTTTCCAAGCTTTATTTTTCTCCTTAGCACTTACTATCTACCGTACTATTTATTTTACTGCCTTTTCTCATTTATGTCTATCATGATGATTGGCTGCTAGATCCGTAAGAGTGGAGATTTCTGTCTATATGTTCCTTGCTATGTTTTCTACCATGTGGAAGAGTACACGCCATGTAGGCACTCTATAGATATTAATGGAATGGCTAATTTATATGAAATAAATCAACCATAAGTAAAGATTATTAACTACTGGCAAAATAGACAAAATATCTTTTAATGTCTTAGACTTCTTATTGAGTCAATTCTCCATTTTCCCTTTAATTTTCCATTGCAAATCATATTAAAATAAAAAACAAGTTTTAAGAAAAGCTAGGCAGTAGTAGTCACTGAGTGGCCTAGTCACCACTCTGTAAAAGAGAAATTTTTTCAGCCTTATTAAGGTACAATTGATAAATTAAAAATTTTATATATTCAATGTATACAAAAATATGTTTTGATGCAAGTATACATTGTGAATTGATCACCATAATCAAGCTAATTAACATATCCATCATTTCACATATTTATTTTTTGTGGTGAGAATATTTAAGATCTACTTTTTTAGCCTATTTCAGATATATAGTACATTAACTATAGTCATCATGCTGTATGTTAGGTCCCTAGAACTTGGTCATCTTATACCTGCAAATGTGCACCCTTTGACCAACACCTGCCCATTTCTCCCATACCCCAACCCCTTGTAACCATTATTCTACTATTTGCTTCTATGTATTAGCCTTTTTGCAGTTTCCACATATAAATCAGATCATGCAGTAATTGTCTTTCTATGCCTGGTTTATTTCACTTGGCATATTATCCTCTGGGTTCATTTTAAGTATTTTACTAATACAATATTTTAGATTGCATCCAAATAGCACAAAGTAGAAAGAATCAGTAGAGACTACTAAACTGGACAAATCAGATGCCAAGTTCATTTTTGTTTGTTTATTCTAAAGTATTCCAGTTTGGCTTACCTATATTGATCAAAACAACTTAATAATTTCCAGACTGATATTGTGCTATAGGCAAAAAATAGCTATCATTCAGCTTCTGGCAATAGGCTGGAAGAAGCCTCATGAAAAACAAACAAAAAAAGTAGATTTTGCATAAAATGTAAGTTTTATAACACCGCTGGTCTTAAAATAGGTGAGAAAAATCTCCAAGGGGCCTAAGCAAAAATAAAAGCTAAAACGTTGAGCTAAAAGCTTAACTATGCGCTGTAAGTGCAAACTTAAGATAGGATGGCTTGAGGGTAAATGCCAATCTCTGCACTGCATTTCGGAGATTTAGCTTACCTTAGCAGCAAGGAAGAGAAGCTGAAAATGAGATTCTTGGATTATACCTGAAACCTTGGAAGGGGCTAAATTGGTTCTAGGGTTGTAATACCTCCAAGATCCCTGTGGAAACACATGAACCTTCTCTTATATGGAATATATCTTTAAATTAAGCATCATAGCTTTCTTCAGAATAAAATAAAGTCAAATATAAGGTAACAATCAACAATCACCAAATTTACAATAAAACTCACCACCAGAAATGAGAGTAGGTAGGAAAAAACACAATAGATTTAGCTCACCAAGGGCATCAAACACTAGATTCTAAGACTTGGAATACAAAATATACATAGGACATTTAAAGAAGTAAAGAATGACATCACAAAAATACAATGAGAGACAATTAAAAACTGATGAGGGAGATTTGAAAAGAAAATGGAACCTTCATAAATTTTTTAAAAAATGGTTGAAAGTAAAACAAAACAGCAGATGGGTTAAATAAAATATTAGATGCCACTAAAGAAAATAAATGAACTATAACTGGAAGATAGATCAAAAACTACTGTAACATGTAGCACAAATACCTAAAGAGTAGAAAATATAAGGAGATCAAGTGATATGGGATATAGAATGTGAAAATCTAAATTAATTAGAGTACCTGAGGGAGAGAATAAAGAGAGTAGGGAAAGGTAAAATTTGAAGTACCAGACTGGAAGCTCCCTGAAGTAATGAAAAATATGAATGCACAATATCAAGCACAGCATCCACCAAGAAATATAAATAAAATGAAATCCAGAATTAGACACTTAGTCAGAAATCCACAGATACTCAGCATAGAGATCATAAAAGCAGAGACAGAACACTGACACTAGATAGCAGTAATAGAAATCAGAACATAATGGAATAATATTTTCAATAGATTGAGAAATAATAATTGTCATCCTAGTGTGGTACACTCAGAAAAGCTGTATTTTTATAATGCTAATGAGATCAACACAAACCAAGAGACCTCTCCATGAATAATCTAACATAAAAGAAAATTCTAAAAATGCATTATTGAGACAAAGAAAAATGAACCCAGAATAGTCTAGGATTAAAAAAAACAGGAAACAAATAATTGGACAAATGTAGGTAAATCTAAGCAAAAATTTTCTATGGAATATAACCAAATAATTATATTAATAACAATCATAGTATGCCATCTTTTACAAGCATCCCAAATGGTTCTTTGTATTGAGTGAGTCTAAGAAACAATTATGTAATTGAAAAGTTTTATAAACCATATAGAGACTAAAAAGTGTAAATATTAAGAATGCAAAAAGTGCAGTTGACCCTTGAACAACATGGGGATTAGTAGCGCTGGTGTCCCATGCAGTTAAAATTCCATGTATAACTTTTGACTCCCCCAAAACCTAACTACTAATAGCCTACTGCTGGCCAGAAGCCTTACCATTATGATAAACAGTTAACACATATTTTGTATTTTATATGTATTATGCATTATATTAGGAAAATAAAATGTTATTAAGAATATAATAAGAGAAAATACATATACAGTACTCTACTGTATTTATCAATACCATAAGTTTACATTGTCTGTTTACAAGACGAATCATCTGTCTGAAATGACAGGCAACTGCAGCTGCAGGCCTCAACATATAGTACATATAAAGTAATTCAACTTTTTCTTGTAATGTCATGACTTTTCTCTGCCTCAAGGAAGCCCATTCAGTATCACTAGTGGGACTTCATGTGGGCCCCATGGTGTTATTCAAGAATTACATTATTGCACTAAACACAATAAAAAAATACACAAAAACCAAGAGAGGTAACTTTTTACTGTCATACGCAATTTACCGGAGAAATGAACTGCTCCTGAGGATCTGATTAGCATCACATGCCATTTTAAGAGGATATAATAGGACTTCAATAGCAACAAGAGGTGGTTATGAAATTATTGCCATAGTACAGTATGTACTATGGATAATATGCAGTTATGATGTAATACTACATCTTTACATTTGTTTACATTTCTCTCAACTGCAAGTGGTAGTGCCAGGCAGAGTCAGTGTTTGTATGCACAAGTTTTTATAAATTTCAACTTTTTGCAATATATTTGTATATATTTTATAGTAGTAAATGATGAACTAGACTAGTATCTACATTTTTTAAACTTTTATTTTTTAGGTTCAGGGCTACATGTGCAGGTTTGTTATACAGGTAAACTTTTGTAACAGGGGTTTGTTGTACAGATTATTTCATCACTCAGGTACTAACCCTAGTACCCAGTAGTTATTTTTTTCTGATCCTCTCCTACCTCCCAACCTACACGCTCAAGGAGGCCCCAGTGTCTACTTTTTCCTTCGTGTCCATGAGTCCTCATTATTTAGCTCGCACTTACTAGTAACAATATGCAATATTTGCTTTTCTTTTCTTGTACTAGTCTGCTAAGGATAATGACCTCCAGCACCATCCATGTCCCTTGCAAAGGATGTGATGTTGTTCTTTTTTATGGCTGCATAGTATTCCATGGTGTATATGTGCCACATTTCTTTATCCAGTCTGTCATTGCTGAGCATTTAGGGTGTTTCCATGTCTTTGCTGTTGTGAAGAGTGCTGCAGTGAACATTTGCGTGCCAGTAATCTTTATGGTAGAATGACTTATATTCCTTTGGGTATATACCCAGCAATAGGATTGCTGGGTCAAGCGGTAGTTCTGTTCCTAGCTCTTTGAAGAACACTGCTTTCCACATAACTTTTAAATTATTTCAATATATCTAGGCCACACAGTTCATCTGCAAGTTTTTTCAAATTGTCGCAGATCTCCAAAACATTTTCCAATGTGTTTATTGAAAAAAGAATCTGTACATCAGTGAACCCACACAGTTCAAATCTGTGTTGCTCAAGGGTCTACTGTATACTGAAAAATTACTACATATAAATTTATAGTCACCACTGTATTGCAACTGTTCCTGCAAACAAATGAATCCCTACCATATTATTAGTTTCTTCCTGAGAAGAATCACCTTGCTATTTGTTTAATAATAGTTTTTGGTTATTTTTCCATTTGTAGAACATGCAGTCTGATCACCATTCCAAGTCTTTCCAAGATCCAGTCTTACTCCACGCTTTGCATCTTCTCTATTCTGAGCGCACTCTCTATGCTAATACTTTCCTCACAGGCTGGAAAAATGTGCTTTTCTCCAATCCTGCTATGTCTCTGTCCTATCCATTCTGGGAGATGCTTTCCCAATTTCACCTCCAGTATAAAATTGTCCCTCATGTACAACCCTACCCTCTCAAGTAGAAATAACCTCACTTACCTCAGATGTAGAATGGCTTTGCACAAGTCTTTCTTTTGGTGCTTAGCACATTCTCTCTTGTATGTCTTCATGTCTTACCCCCTTTCTAAACTGAAAGCTTTTTCAAAGCAGAATCTGTTTAGAAGTCAACTTTAAAAATAGAGTCTAGCATGGGACCTAACACACAGTAGTGTTTCAGTTGATATTTGTAGAGTCAATCAATGTATGAATGAATAAATGAAAATATATAAAGTTGAAGTTGAAAACATCTTGGAAACAAGTAGAATTCATTTAATTTCAGAAGGATCAAATATTTGCAAATTTATGTACATATATTCACAATTATATTCATATCTGTTAAATAATAACTAATGGACAAACAAAATTTCATCTTTATAAGCAACCACAGACCATGAGCAATTGGTGTAATTTATCATAAACTATATCTCAGAATAATCCCACATTTGGCAAGATCAGAGTCCACTGTATACAGATTTTCCAGGTTTCTTCATGATTTGAAAAATGTCTACTGTAAAATAATTTAACATGAGCCACTGAATTCATAAAGTTTGAAAATATGACACTGTGAGCTGGTTAAGAAATCATTCCTTCAATTGTGTCCATCCATCTATACATTCACCTAAGAAATAAGGTACTTCTCATCTGTGCCAAAAATGACAGTATTGTTATTGGAAGAAAAGAAGCACTATTGATTGTACTATTCTTTTTTTCTGTGTTAATATCCATCAGGGCTACGGTAGTGGTGAAAGAAGATACTTGGAAAAATAATAACATGGAGAAACGTATGATTGACAGGATCTCAGTAATTCTGACAATGATCTTATGATAGGCTTTGACAATACATGTTTGTACGAAATGATACTGTCTGCATAAATGCTTCTAGCTCAAGAGGGACTCTGCATGTCCTTTTTGCTTGGCTAGAATTCAAAGAAATACATATTGGTTGTGATTTACCTTCTACAGAAAGGCAAAATAACTATATTGATATAGAAGTATCAGTAAGCTGAGGAGGTAGATGAATAAGTTAGAAAGTAAGTGCTATTGCTGACAAAGAGATTAAGAAATTCCAGCAGTAAGAATACACACATACATACACAAAAAGAGGCATAAAATTTATTTCCTAATTATTGACATAATTCTGTGATATTTTTTGTATCCTACTTTTGGCAACAATTCATTTAAAATGGTTCTATCTTTATAGAATTGCTAATAAAGAACATTTAACCAGCTTCCTTTTAAAAGATGTTATTACTTTAATATACAGCAAAACATGACAGAAAATTCAGAACAGTTCAGCTATTTTCTTAAATCATAAGTAAAAAATAAACTTTGGAAAAATTTTTGAGAAAAATTCATTCTTGTGCTTATTTCTCAGAAAAACTTCAGAAATAAACAATGTCAACATAAAGTTTTAATTCAAAACGGTAATAACAGAAGTCCAAATTTTATATTCATAATTTTTCCATTTGATAGAGTAATTCATTTACTTACAGTATTTTTTAATACCTTTCTGGTGCTGTAGGATAAAGGACTAACACCACACTCCCTTTACTTTCTGCTCCAGTTATAATAGATTACTTTCACTTTGTTAAATATGCCATGATCTCTTTTCTCCCTGGGCCTTTTGAACACATGATCTTCTCTGCCCTTCTGCTATTACACCCCTGCAAACACCCTCAACCACTGACCCCCAGCTGCCCTTCACCTTACTATCCTCTATGACCTGAGTAACTTCCTATTTATACTTCTTAAATGCTTCAGGGAAGTGTTTTTGGCTCCCCAATATAAGTTAAGTGTATTTGATATAAATTACTAAAAAAACTCCGTATTTCTCTTTTCAAAACACTTATCATGCTTGAATTGTGTAATTAAAGTCCATCTTTCAAACAAAATTACAAATTCCCTGTGGACGGGGACCAAATCATTTTTGATTCATTATTTGTTTTGAATTTCCGACTGGACTCAAAGGCATTACCTGGTATACAGCAGGTACTTAATAAATATTGGCTGAATGAACGAAATAAACCATTCCATTCCATGTGCATATTATAAATGTATTTTATATTTTTGCCCTTCAACCAAGATCATAGCTCTCTGAGGAAGGGACCATGTTTTATACTTTAGTGTCCTTAGCAGAGACTACAAAAGGGTATGTGCTAGATAAATACAGATTAACAACATTCTCTTATCTAAAACTTTCCACAGCAGAAGAAAGTATAAAGTCTCTTCAAAGCACACACTTTCTGCTACATCTCACTACTTCTTAGAAACTCCTCCTTGTGCTTAATAAACATACATACATAAGTGTATGAACATACATGTAAACAAGCAAATGAAACCTTTCCATTAGAATTTTACTTTATTACTTTTTTCCTGTTTACAAATCCAACTATTTATCATGTTAGGTATTCTGAATTTCCTCTTCAGAATCACCTTCCACCTTCTGTACCCTGCTCTGTACCCCAGGAAGATGACTTTTCGGGACTGCGTCAAATCATTCCAACTGGAACATCTAGTTTCCAGTTGGGTTTGGCCAGTGGTAGACAATGGCAGGTGACTAGAGTGGGAGAGGAGAGAAAGTCTGGTTTATTCATCCTCTTTTTTTTTTTTTTTTTTTTTTGAGACGGAGTCTCGCTCTGTCACCCAGGCTGGAGTGCAGTGGCCGGATCTCAGCTCACTGCAAGCTCCGCCTCCCGGGTTTACGCCATTCTCCTGCCTCAGCCTCCCGAGTAGCTGGGACTACAGGCGCCCGCCACCTCGCCCGGCTAGTTTTTTGTATTTTTTAGTAGAGACGGGGTTTCACCGTGTTAGTCAGGATGGTCTCGATCTCCTGACCTCGTGATCCGCCCGTCTCGGCCTCCCAAAGTGCTGGGATTACAGGCTTGAGCCACCGCGCCCGGCCTATTCATCCTCTTGGTTTGCTCTCTGCTGATCTGTGATTTGGCAGTGGCTATATTCTTCCACCTAAAGCAAGAGCTCCCACAGTTCCCTTCCCACTGTTAAAGCTTTCCCTAGATTCCATCCCTGCCCTTGCTCCATCAAGATTCACAGTGTCAGTGGTTCCCACCATTGCTAGTCCCTAGGGGCTTCACCATCCCTTAGTGGTTTCCTTAAGATCGCCCACAACTTTGTTAAAAAGTTACCCATTGAGTGTGCCATTAAGTTCCTGCTGGGTCCCTGACTGATATGCTAATATACACAAAGGCCACTATGTAGTCCCTTTCTTTGAGTCAATGTTGTAGAATAAACAGAGCACTGGACTGTCTACTAAATAAAATAAAACCCCGCATTCTATATTCCTGTATTTCTAGAAGACTCTAAAAATGGCATTAGTGCCACTATTTCTTGTTCTTCTTGCGCACTGGGCTTCCAGCTGAGAATCAGTCAGTGTGGTATGTGAAAGGACAAAATGAACATCATTCATCTCTGAGTTAACTAGTCCAGTAGTTACTTTTCAAATGGAGTTGCATCTATATCTAAAGTGGAACTTCTCAAACGTTACTGTGAAACAGATCATAGTGGGGAGTAAAACGGGAGTGGGGAGGAACAAACGTGGGTGATGGGTGGAAGGGGCCTGTTAGAATGTAGATTTTGATTTAGTAGGTTCCACTGGAGCTTGAGATTGTCTAAAAAGTTTCTGAGATTCTGCATCTCTAACCAGCTGATGCAGCTGATTCCTGGACCATACTTTGAGTAGCAAGGCCATTGGGTGTCTGTGGCAGTGCCATGTTAGTCTCATAAGGATGGGAAAGGCCGAAAGGGTAGGACTCAAGGACTTCTCCTGCATCTTTGCCTTCATCTGTTTTACATATTATGATTCCAAGTAAAAGTTCATTCAAGGGAGGAAAAGGTTCTATTTATTTTTAAAAGTGAAATCATCAGCAAATTCCAAATTTATTATGTTCTTCCACACATGTACAAATTCCAGTAAGGCTCTGATTGTGAAAACAATTGCAATGATTTTGAAAAGTTTATAAGGAAAACATGGAGAGCCATGGATGAGTAGCTTAAAGGAGTAATAAGATGCAATATCTGAATACTATTAAGAAAGTAATAAAACAAAATGATACATTGGACTTTGGGGACTCGGGAAAGGGTGGGGGGTGGTGAGAAATAGAAGACTACACACTGGGTACAGTGTGCACTGCTTGGATGATGGGTGCACCAAAATCTATTCATGTAACCAAACACCACCTGTTTCCCAAAAACCTATTGAAATAAAAAATTAAAAATTAAAAAGTAGATGAACATAGAGGGCTACTGAAAGGCAGGGAAATACACCTGTAGAGATGTATTAGATACATTGGGGTGTAACAGCAAGTGGGAGAAGTTGAAATTAAAAGCATATGAAAGTAAAGAATAGGAAAAGGGTCAGAACTTCAGGAACAGTTTAACTGTAAAAGTAGAGGAAAGAAAGTTTTCTATACTTCACTGAAAAAGGTTCTATTTCTTCAAACATTTGGAAATTACTGAAATACTAGCATAATGTCCATTTTGCAAGTGAAGTCAATAGGTAAGATGGTTTACCCAAAGTCTCTAGCTAGTTGCTGACAGAGACATAACTAGAATTTAGTTCTCGTGACACGATTCTAATTATTCTTATTACTTTACTGATTCTGTTTTTTCCTTTTCTCCTTCCTATCCTTATTTTTTAATGTCACATTACTTTGAAAATTGTGAGAAAAATCTCCTATTTATTATTACAAAGCTTGTTGACTCTCAGCACCATAGGATCCATCATAGAGCACCTAGAAACTTTCAGGAAATGAGGTGTAACATTGGTCAGCATCTTATACCATTGGAGGGCACTCTTAAAGAAGTCATTATATGAAAAAGACACTTGCACATGCATGTTTATGAAGTAAGCATCTTCTTATACAGAGCTCCAAAGCAATATTTTCAAATACAAAGAAAACTTGTAGTTGTTTATATTTCAGATTTGGCTGGCATTACTTTTCCTTTGTATTCTGGAATCTGTGGACATAAGTATTTTTAACCTCAGGTACTAATTTAGATTTTTAATTTACTTTTGACATGGAAATATGGCCCATGTTGTCTGCCATTCTGCTTACACGATTTCTCTAAAACTTGTGCCTTTCTGAAAATATAGTATAGGAAAACATTTCCGAAGGGTTTTTTTTCCATGTTTTTACATAGTATATGTATTTATGAATTCAGAATATGTGCAATACCTAAGAAACATTTATCCCCAGACAAATTCAGTAGTATGGATCATCAATATTTACTCATATTCATCTTCAATTTAGCTCTTCACAGTGGATATCAAAACTGAAACCTTACTCTGATCCGAAACCCTGACAAAGTTGGGTTTATTCTTTTCAGCTGGTAGCTATCTGTGACTCACTGCTCTTAATGACTGTTCCTTCAAAATATTTATATTATGTTTCTGTGTCTCACAATCAATATTTACAGGCTTGAAATACACGTTTTAAGCCTGTGGTCAAAGCAGAAACATAAAAACCAGGATTGTACTGTTTTGCTCTTTTTCAATAGCATTGCTATCATCACACATGTTTTCAATAAACCCTGTTTTGTTTAGTATCTTGCCATGGATGGGCCTAACAGAATCAGAGTGAAAGGGCTTATTGTGCCACAAATGATAAGTTGCAGGCTGTTATCAAGAACAGTATCTTACTCTTCTCTAGTATCACAGAAATGCTTCTGACTGTGATTCTCACAAATGAGTGAACTTTAAGGCACCGTTTTTCCAGTTACCTTTCAGGTAAACATAACAGGAAAAAAAGGCTTCATTTGTGGAAAAGAATGGCAAATCCTTGCCATCAGTAGGTTAATCTTTGCTTGTGTTATTCTCTTCACCTACAGTTACCTCCCACAATTTCCACATGTCCTAATTCTATCCATCTTTCAAGCTGGAGTTCCCTGTACTTCTAAAATTTCTCAATCCTGACTGCACATTAGAATCACCTGGAGATGCTGTGAAACATTATCAATGTCCAGCGTCTACCTGGATGCTGTATATGAGAAGGCAAGTATATGAGAAGGCAAACAGCTTATGTTTCATAGAAGTAATGCTTTCTTCTTATTTAAAATAAAACAAAAAACTAACAAAAATCCGTGAGGCCAATTTAAAAAATACTCCATTTTCCAATAATAGAGTAGGAAATTTGAAGTCCTTATAGTACTGCTCCCCCTCTTCTTTCAGAATGAGTTTCATATTTGCAATTGGGTGTTTCTTAACTGTTCACTTGAAGGAAAGGAGACATATCCAAGGATGAATGCTACAGACAAACATGTTACATGGATTTTCTTTGCTTTCCTGAAAGATCACTTAGGTGCTCATTGACTTTCTCTTCCATATTGGAAGAAGTTAAACAGCAGGTCAATGTAGGTTCACATTTTTTGTGTTCCTGATGCTCATTAGACATTTAATACTGTACTTATTTCTTTTTTGTAAAAGAGATCTTACTGTATCTACCAGATAGTTTAAAAAAAAAAAAAAAGAGGCCCAGAAAATTTGGGATAGCTACTTTAATGAGGTCATAGTTGTGCTTAAGAAGATTAGGGGGTAGAATTAGAAAATCACCATTTTGCCACCACTAATATAATTGATTCTGGCAAGGATCATTAATGATTGCTAAATCCATTCAATGAAAAGTTGTTGGAAAACAGGGTATGTTCACATGGTCTAAAGTATCACCCTACAGATAACTTATTAATTAACAAATAAAAGTTGTCCTAATGAAAAGATTTACAGTCAACACCTTAACTAGGTAATTTAAGATAACATTAAAAAGAATAGGATAAACTACTATTTTGTACCACTTAATGTGATATCGTTCTTGCCAAAAACATTTAACCTAATCTAATCATGAAGAAACAATCAGAAAAATTCAGATTGTAGAACTCTAAAAAATGTTAACATCATAAAAACAAGAAGCGGACACTATTTAGAATCAAGGATGTTAAAGAAACATGAAAACTAAATGCAATGTGTAATACTCAATTGGATCCTAGGAGAGACAATCTACAAATAAAATTGTTGAGAAAATTGGGAAAATGTGAATATAAATTACATTTCTGGTAATATACTTTCAAAGTTAATTTTTTGGGGTATTGTGACTGTGTAGATGAATCATCTTCTTTGGAGATACATGCTGAAATTTTAGAAGTAAGATGGTGGAATTTAATTTTAGTGAGTAATTAGTGAATCTAGATTTGTTTTAACATTTTGCTAGTTTCCAAATTTTCTGGAAGCTTAAAACTTTGTAAAATCAAAAGTTGGTTGAAAAAAATCTATATTTTAAACTAAAGCATTAATATCTTTTGTCTTTACAGGACTTAGCACACCGTAAATACACACTAAATGAGGGTTAAATACTAACTTAAAAAACAATTAAGAAGGAGCAGTGCTCTATTTGTACTATTGTAGGGAGTCTATGATGGCTGACACAATACGGAGATCTTTGGGGGAAACATTTTGATTGCGTTTCCCAGACATTCTGACCTCTTCGACTTGTGTTGAACTGTACATCTGATACCTTTCCTTAATCTTTGCTTCTTATAATGTCTAATATCTACTTAGCCTCTAACCATTTCATATTTTCCTCTTATTTTCCTAAAGTAGAGAACTGAACAAATGAAATAGAAAATTATTCAAAGATATAATACAGGAATTTTCTGTGAAATAGAGAATTCAATATTAAGATAGAAATGGTACAGCATGTATCCGGGAAAAGGTTATTAAATTTCAATATTAAATTAAAAATTCTATAGGCACCAAGCAGAAATAAAGTAAGTCTCAAGGGACCAAAAAGAGGCCAATTTCAAATGTCCCTAACAAGAGGATTAGATATAAGAAAATAAAAGGTTCTGAGGGGGAAAATGTAACCCAGGTTTATTTTGCACAGAATAATTTGCTCAAATTCTCATTATGAGCAGAAACAATCCTTATAAAAACCATATATATATAACCAAAAAATTATATAAATCCATTCACTCATTCCACCAATAGTTAATTGGATACTCAACATGTGCCTGGCAGTAAACCAAGACCCATATTTGTTATAGTGATATTGCAAAGCTCTCTCTCTATATTATATATATATACACATATATATATCAAATTGTGGTTTTTATAAGGATTGTTTCTGCTTATATATATACTCACATATGTATTTATATGATTCTACATATGATAAAATGATATATGATAAAATGAAGACGATAATAATACCTTTGCTATAAGATAGTTGTAAGAAATAAATAGCATCTTACACATCAAGTGTCTGACCCAAAGGAAATGCTTAATCAATAATAATCATTGCTATTATTATTATTATTGTTTAAGACAACTAAGAACTATACACAAATTACTGCAAGACGAGGCAAAATAAACAAAGCCACAAAACCCTGGGAACCCAAAGGAAGGAGAGGGCATTTCAGCAGAGCCCCACTGGTGGAAGCTTCCTGAAAAGGTGATATTTCATTACATATGCTCATAGTAAATTTGAGCAACACAAAAAAAGTAAACTATTAATTAAAATTTGAGTCTGTAGAGGCTGAGCCCTAGAAATTTTTGAAAGGTGTAAAAATTCATTGTATTTCCTTCTTTTTCAACATATGTACTTATTTATTTATGGGATAAGAGGCTTAAGGACAGACCAAAAAATTAATAAAAAGCAAGTTTTGAAAAACACTAAAAGAAATAAGAAATGCATTTTTCACATTAGAAATGTAACCCAAAGTATTAAATGGGGAGAGCAAGAATATTATAAATGACTCCAGAAAAATCTCTGTTTCTACAAAGGACCAGAAAAGCAGACACTGCAATAAGAGTGCAAAATACCATGACCAAATAAGGAAGGATCTGGACACTGATTACTTCAAGTAACTTAATGGATTGAAATCTGTGGGCCCAATGATGTTTATTATGCAGAAATTTCAAAATAGGCTGAAGACATCACAGAGCTCTACCAATCATAACAGAGAAGGCATGGAAAGCTGGCGAAAATGCTGGAGCAAGTTTCCTTTTACATGTTGTTCAATTTTTATTTTTGCAATTAGGCAGAGGTATATAGAAATCAACAGAATGTATGTCAATATAAATAGGTCAAAAGTCATGCACAGAAAAAAAAGAGTTCAAACAGCAAGCATAAGCACATGATCAGTATATGCAAACTGTGAATATAATTGATTTTTCACAAACATATACAGATATTGCTAAAGATGTGCTCTCTTTAAAGTAACAGAAAAATTATATTAATTAATTCATTCATCAAACCAACATTTGATTGGATACTCAACATGTGCCTGGCGGTGAACCAAGATACACATTTGTTATAGTGATATTGCAAAGCTCAAAATCCATTTTAAAAACTGTAAATGGTAGCATATCTTCTTAACAGTGGTTATAATTTTGGAAGCACCCCAAAGTGAGCTAACCCTAGAATGAAGTGGTTGACTAACTGGAGTATTATAATTTTTGTTATAAACAATTATGATGGAAAAGTACCAAAATTGTTTATTCATATAATTTGTACACTGGCTTTGAGAGAAGGACAGACGTTCCAAAAGAACAGCTCCAAAAATGATTTTACAGCAGCAGCATTAGTGGGAAAAGTGTGCTGCCTGCCAAGGACCTCCTATGAAAGATGCTTATTTGAATGTTTAGTCATTTATTGAAAATTCCATCTTACTGCTATATTGCATCTTGCACATGTGGAATACTTGTACCAAGTGAAGTATTTTCATCAGCATTTGTTTTTAACTTTGTAAAAATGTGTGAGAGGAAAAATTATGTTTTGGATTTTATTTAGAATTCCAGTAAGTTAAAGTCTTCTAAGCCAATTCTATTTCATAGAGCTACCATTTTCTGTACAAAAATGAGTTACAAACTGATGAGCCCTGTAAGATCATATAAAGTGTCTTTAATCTTTGCAAACTATTTATCCAACAAGGGACTAATATGCAGACTATACAAGGTGCCATTCTATAATTTTCTGGATTACTGGTAAAAGCTACTCACATTAATGTTCAACCCCTTCTCTCTGGTGTAGACACAGGCATTATTTCCTACCCAACTAGAAACATTTATTAATTAGCTCGTATATGTAGTGAACTGTGTTATGTCTTTAGGAAACTTTAAAAAGCTTTCTTCTATTGACTTACAATTTATAAATTAAGCTAAATATATATAATATGCAAATTATTTTGCATATATGTTAAATATAATATATATATTTAACTTTATACAAGCCTGCATATGGTAATTATAAGCAAAGTATAGAAAAAGAAGTATTACAAAGGTTCAAAAGAGGTAGCAATTAGTGTTTTCTGGTTTAAGCTGTTGGATTTGTAAGCTAGTACATAGTTATTATGGTAAATATATTCAATTGAGTGTATTTTGAGGAATAACGTAGAAAAATAGGAGCTACAAAATGTAATTTGAGCCCTCTCGCAGCTCCATAACTGAATTTTAAATCTTTTATCATATATCTATAGCTCTGTTTATATAAACATTTTATAATGTTCCAAAGGAAAAGGTAACCCCCATTTAAGACACTCTTGAAAAATATCTAATGGAAAACCACCAAACCTACCTAAAAATTTCAGCAAAAGGAGAACTAATAATCCTCCAAACTGAGCATTATCTTGGAAAGAATTTAGGGAAAACAGTCATAGGAAGGAGAATGTAACTGAGGTGAAGAGGACCCTTTGTCTTTATTTTTAATAATTTTATTTAGATATAATTCACATACCATAGAATTAACCTATTCAAAATATACAATTCAGTGGATTTTACAGATGATTCAGAGAATTACAGAATCATCATCACAAACCCTTTTAGAATAGTTTCATTACCCCACAAAGAAACTTTGTATCCATTAGCAGTCAGTCTTCATCTCTCTCTCCCTGCCTGCCTGTCATAGGCAAACTACTAATCTAATCTTCACAGATTTGCCCATTCTGATGTTTCATATAAATGGAACTATATTCCCATATTTCCTTCTAAGAGATTTATTAATATCAGTTGAGCTTTCCCATTTAGGTCTACAATCCATTTTTTCCTTTTTTCTAGTTGACATTTAATAATTGTATATATTTATGGGATGTAGAATGGTATTTCAATATGTGTGTACAATGGGTAATGATCAAATCAGGGTAACAAGCATATCGGTCACCTCAAACATTTATTATTACTTTGTGTTGTGAACATTCAAAATCCTCTCGTCTAGCCTTTTGAAAAGACATAATAAATTATAGTTATTCATATTCACCGTAAGGTGCTGCAGAACACCAGAACCCATTCCACCTATCTAGCTGTAATTTTTGTATCTGTTAACTAACCTTGTCCCGTCTTTCTCTATCCCCTACTCTTCCCAACCTCACCCACAATTCTAGTCTCCATTTCCATGAGCTCAAAATGTTTTTTAGCACCCACATTGACAACATGTGGTTATTAATCTTTCTATGCCTGATTAGTTGTGTTTAATATAATGTTCTCCAGGCTCATTCATATTGCTGCAAATGACACGGTTGCATTTTTTTTATGGTGGAAAACTATTTGATTGTGTATATGTACTGCATTTTCTTTAACCATTCATCCATTGATTGACATTTAGGTTGATTCTATATATTAGCTATTGTAAATCATGCTGTAATAAACATGAGGGTGTCAGTATCTTTTTAATATCCTGACTTCCCTAGCTTTGGATAAATACTCAGCAGTGGGATTACTAAACTGTATGGTATTTCTATTTATAGTTTTCTGAGAAACCACCATGATGTTTTCCATAATGGCTGTACTAATTTACATCCTACCAACAGTGTATAGGAGTTTCCTTTTCTCTGCATCCTTGCCAGCATTTGTTATTTTTTGTCTTTTTGATAATAGCCATTCTAACTGAGGTGACATATCTCATTGTGGTTTTGATTTGCATTTCCCTAACAATTAGTGATGCTGAATGTTTTATTTATATATTTGTTGGCCATTTGTAGGTCTTCCTTTGAGAAATGTCTTTTTAGTTTGTTTGCACGCTTTTTAATTGGGTTATTTGGTTTTTTATTTTGTTTTGTTTTGTTGTTGCTGTTGAGTTGTCTGATCCTTGCATAGTCTGTGTATTAGTCCCATGATGGACAAATAGTTTGCAAATATTTTCTCCCATTCTACAGGTTGTCTCATCACTGTTGATTGCTTCCTTTGCTGTGCAGAAGCTTCTTAGTTTAATATAATCCCATTTATCTATATTTCTTTTTTGTCACCTGTGCTTTTAAAGTCTTACCCATAAAATATTTGCAAACACTAATGTCCTGAAGTGTTTCCCCTATACTTTATTCTAGTGGTTTTATCATTTTCATTTTACATTTAAGCCTTTACTCCATCTTGAGTTGGTTTCTATCTGTGGTGAGAGAGAGGGGTCTACTTTCATTCTTCTGCATATGGATATCCAGTTTTCCCTTAAATATTTATTGAAGAGTGTATTCTTTACCCAATGTATGTTCTTGGATCCTTTATTGAAAGTCAGTTGGCTGTAAATATGTGGATTTACTTCTCTATTCTGTTCCATTGATCTATGTGTCTGTTTTTATACAAAGAGCATGTTATTTTGATTACTATTGCTTTGTAGTATACTTTGAATCACACCATGCCAGGTGGTGTGATGCCTACAGCTTTGATCTTTTGCTCAGTATTTCTTTTGCAATTAGGGTCTTTGAGGGTCCCATACAAACTTTAGGATATTTTTTCAAATTCTGTAAAGAATGCCATTAATATTTTTGATAGAGATTGCATTCAATCTGAAAATTTTGGGGGGTAGTATGGCCATTTTAGCAATATTAATTATTCCAGTCATGAGCAAGGGATGTCATTCCATTTGTTTGAGTCCTCTTCAATTTCTTTGATCAGTGTTTTATAGTCTTCATCACAGCAATCTTTTAACCCTTTGGTTTAATTTATTCCTGGGTACTTTTTGTAGCTATTGTAAATGGCATAGTTTTCTTGATTTCTTTTTCAGCTAGTTCATTATTGGTGCATAGAAATGCAATTTTACTGAACTTGTGTATCATTTCTAAGAGATTTTTTATGGGGTCTTTAGGTTTTCCTATAAGCAAGATCATGTTGTTTGCAAAGAGGGACAATTTGACTTGCTCTTCTCCAATTTTGATACACCTTTTGTTTTTTCTCTTTCCTGATTTATCTGACTAGGACATCCAGTACTATGTTGAATAAGAGTGGTGAAAGCAGGCATCCTTGTCTTATCTCAATTCTTACAGGAAAGGCTTTCAGCTTTTCCCGATTCAGTATGTATGTTAGCCGTGGGTTTGTCATACGTGACCCTTATTATATGGTCATACATCTATGATGTATGCTCTTTTTGTGCCTAATTTGTTGAGTCTTTAACATGAAGCAATGCTGAATTTTATCAAGTGCTTTTTCTGCATCTAGTAAAATGAACATTTGGCTTTTGTCCTTCATTCTATTGATGTAACATATCATATTTATTGAGTTGTGTATGTTGAACAATCATTGAATCTCTGGGATTCCTATTTGATCATGGTAAATGATCATTTTGATATGAAATCGGGTTTGGTTTGCTAGATTTTGTTGAGGAGTTTTGCATCTTTGTCTGTCAGGAATATTGGCCTGTACTTTGCTCTTGTGTCCTTGCCTGCTTTTGGCATAAGGGTAGTGTTGGTCTCATATAATAAGTTAGGAAGAATTTCCTTCTATTTGATTCTTTGGAATTGTTTGACAGATTTATTTCTCCCTCATGTTTGAAATATAGCTTTGCTGGATATAGGAGTTTTGGCTGATGGTATTTTTCTTTCAGCACTTTGAATAGATCATTCTGTTTTCTCCTGGACTTTCAGACTTCTGCTGGAAAATCTGCCGTTAAGTCTGATGTGGCTTCCCTTACATGTAACTGGACTCTTTTCTCTTGCTGTTTGTAGAATTCTGTTTTACTGTTGACTGACTATAACATGCATCAGAAAAGATCTTTTTAGATGAAATATGTTTAGGAATTTTTCACCTTTCTGTACCTGGATGTCTATATCTTTCAAAAGACTTGGGAAATTTTCAGTTATTATTTCATTAAATAGGTTTTCTATAGCTTTGTCCATCTCTTCTCTTTCTGAAAATCCAAATATAAGAATTTTTTTTTTTTTACTTTATAGCATCCCATGTATCACATGGATGTTCTTCATTCCTTTTATTTTCTTTTGGCTTTTAAATTTTTTTTTGGTTTTTTGTTTTTATCGGGGCTGGGTTATTTTGGAAGATCTATCTTCAACTTTAATTATTTCTTCTGCTTGATCTAGTCTATTACTGAAGATATCAATTGTATTTTAAAAAATTCACTGAGTTCTTCAGTTCTACAATTTCTGTTTGGCTCTTTTTTACATCTATCTCTGTCAAATTTCTCATTCAGCTCCCAGATTATTTTTCTTATTTCTTTATATTGCTTATCTGTATTGTCTTGAATCTCACTAAGTTTCCTTAAGATCATTATTTTACATTTTTTTCATTTAATAGACCTTTCTTTCTGTAGGATCTGTCACTGAAAAAGTATGTTCCTTTTTAAGTGTCACGTTTCCTTGCTTTTTCATGATTCTTGTGTCCTTATGTTGATATCTCTGCATCTGTCTTAATAGTCACTTATTCCAATTTTATGGACTGGCTTTAGTAGGGAAAGATTTTTTTCCCTGTAAGTAGATCTTTATTAGTTTGTTCAGTAGGGTGTTTTGACTTTGACTCTCAGAAGGTGCAGTAGTGTAGTCTCCATAAGATTTATTTGGCTGTAATATATGTGAGCAGTATCAGTGAGTTCCTCAGTGACACTGGCTGCGGTTGTTACTGGCAGCTGTGACAAGCACTTGCTGGGGACAAGGTCACCAGGTGGGCTGGTCCTTGGGCATGAGTGATGTTGCCGGTAAACTAGGCATAACAGTCCTTGGGACCTTGGATAGTATACACTGGCACCAGTAATGGCTGTGGAGTGACCCAGGTAGGCTGATCCTCAAGCCCCAGGAAGCATGCTTGGACATTAGTGGTAGCTGAGGAGGGCCAGGTTGTCATGTCTTTGGGTCCCTGGACAGTGTGCATAGCACTGGCAGTGACAATAGCAGTGGCAGGACAGCCTTGGGCCCGTGGAAGTGAAGACACCAGAAGTAGTGTTTGTAGGCTGGGCAGACCAGTCCCTAGGATCTTGGATGGAATGCCTAGATGAGGAGTATAGCAGCAGGCTAAGTGGCCTGTCTCTGAGGGGCTGGAAAGTGCACATGTGCAGTGGCAGTGACCATGACAGCAGATGGCAGTAGGTATGCATATGCCAGTGGCAATGAACATGGTAGGCCTGTCCTCAGTCTTCTGGCTAGTGGACAATGGTGCATGTGGTGGTGAGAAGGATGGGCTGATCCTCAGGCTTCAAAATAGTGCCTGCTAGTACTATGTAAGGCGGACGTACCCTCAGGCTCCTGGACAACATGCACAAGCATCAACAGTGGCGATCAGGTGGTAGTGGTGGCAGCTATGAGTGGGGCAGGCCAATATGCAGGTATCCAGAGGGTGTATGTGGGCACTGGAGACAGTACTGCCTAGGGATGTCCTGTCCTAAGGCCCTGTGTAGGTGTATGCAGGTGTGAAGTTGGAGTGGGGGGAGGAGGTTGCTCTCAGTTGCAGCAGCCCAGGACAGGCAGCTCTAAGGCTCGGGGGATTATCACTTCCCTTTGTATGGGGGGCAGCCAACCTGGTGTGGTATACCACCTGTTCCCCAGGATGTAGTGCACTACCTTGGCCAGAATCCTGGGGACCAAGCCATAATGCCAGATTTAGCTATCATCGTGATGTTGCAGCTTTCTGGATGAATAGAGGGGATATAAGTGGGACTTTGGGGATTTGAAAATGCAAGAGCTGTTGGGCCTCAGGGAATAATGTAGTCTGGTGGGAGGTGGGTTCTCAAAGTGGCTCCATGCTGCAGCTGCTTTGGTCTCGGGGAGTGAGTGGGAGCCAGTGCGAGTTCCCTCTCTGGAACAATTCACTTGCACAGACCCTAGGCAGCTCCCTATACTAGGTTAAGGGCCTGTGAGTGCTGAGTGGCTCTCCTGTGGCTAGTATTACCAGCATCTGTGGTGGGTAAGTGGACAGCTGGGGATCTCTCACCTAACTTTTCCCCATAATGAAGACATCTTCCTCATTCCAAAGTGATCCTGGCCAGGCCAGCTGCTTGGCTGCCCTCTACCTCTATGCCTCAGAAGGTCCCTGTCACTTCCTTGCTGAATTTCAGTGTTCTCTCTTAGACACTCTATTCAATGTGTGGTTATCCCCTTGCTGTTTTGGTCCTTTTTTTGTGGAGGAAGTGAGTGCTAAACACTTCTAGTCAGTCACTTTGATCTTTCTCCCAGGTCTACAACCCATTTTGAGTTAATTTTTGCATATGTTTTAAGGTAGCAGCCCAAATTTATTTTTTCACGTGGAAATAGACACTTGTACTAAAAACATTTGTTGAAAAAAGACTATTCTTTCTTTGCTGAATTATCTTGGCATCCTTGTCAACAATTAATTGACCATAAAGGTAAGGGTTTCTTTTTGAATACTCAATGTTATTACACTGACCTACATGTCTATCTTTATAGCAGTACCACTGTCCAATTAAGACCACTGTCTTAATTACTGTAGTTTTAAAATAAATTTTGGAATCAGAAAGTATTAGTCCTTCATACTTCAAGGGTGTTTTATCTGTTTGAGTCTCTTGTATTTTTTTATTATTAATTAATTTATTTATTTATTTATTTATTTTTGGTGACAGGGTCTCATTCTCTCACCCAGGCTGGAGTGCAGTGGTGTGACCTCAGCTTACTATAGCCTCGACTTCCTGGGTTCAGGTGATCCTCCCACTTCAGCCTCCCAAGTAGCTGGGACTACAGTCATGTGCCACCACACCTGGTTAAATTTTTTTAGAGACAGCATTAAAACTACAAAAATTAGCCAGGCATTGTGGTGGGTGCCTATAATCCCAGCCACCTGGGAGCCTGAGGCAGGAAAATTGCTTGAGCCCGGGAAGCAGAGGTTGCAGTGAGCTGAGATCATGCCTCTGCACTCCAGCCTGGGCAACAGATCAAGGCTCCATCTCAAAAAAGGAAAAAACATGTTAGCTAGAAGAAAATTATTCCTTCTTTATATGTCCAAAAGCCTGGGCGTTTTGTTTCGTCGTCATTTTATATAAGTAATATGACAGAAAGAACCACAGAGAATAGAAAAGATCTGCCTTTTTTCTGAATCTGAAGCTATATGTGTTTTGGCAATCTTATTTTCCTCATCTGTAACTCAGAGATAAGACCATAAGTTCTATCTGTTTTCAAGGATTAATTCTGAAGATAAAGTGAAATTATGTATGTAAAGTCTTTCTGTAACTAGAAAGTTTCATTCCTATATATCCTATTAAATTTATTATTTCTTGAATATAATACAAAAAATTATATCTGCAGACAGTCAAAATTTCCATTAAGTGTCTGAGAAGCAAGCCTGGCACCTTAATCTATGTCCCTGGGGTAAGTATTACAGCACCACACAGTGTGCATTGTACGGAAATGAGTACCCATGGTGATGTGTACCCAGTTCCTTTTTCTTTTCATTACTCTTTCTTCTAAACTCTATAGCCCCAAAAGTAGAAGTCAGAGCTCTGCCAACTTCCCTACTTGGTGTCTTTATAAGAAATGCAGACATCATCTGGACATTCTTTTCACTTAAACCGAACAGTTTATGCTACTCCCCATAGTGCTTTTCACTGCTAAGAAAACAAAGCTAACCTCCAAATAACTGGTGTGTTCCCTTAAAACGGACTATATATCCTACCTACAGAATTACCTAAATGAGCTATTACATATCTGCTTCTATGTCTAAACCTAGCATTAAGTGAATTAACTTCCTCATTTCTATAACCTTGTGAATAAATTTAGTCCTTTTCTTAGCTAGGGCTGCTATAACAAAATACCACAAACTGTATGGCTTAAACAGCATTTATTTCTCATAGTTTTGGAGGTTGGAGGTCTGAAATCAGGGTGCCAGAAGGGTCAAGTTCTTGGTGAGGACCCTTTTCCAGGTTTTAGACTGCTGACTTTTCACTATATCCTCACAGAACAGAAAGCTAGCTAGCTAGCTCTCTTTTTCTTACACGGGCACTAATCTCATTCCTGAGGGCTCCACCCTCATGACCTAATTACCTCCCAAAGGCTCCACCTCCAAATACCATCACATTTGGATTAGAATTTCAACATATGGATTTTGGGGGAACATAAACATCCCATCAGTTGCAGTCCCCTACTTACACATAGCTTTATATAAAACCAGTCATTGCTGCTTCTTACATCTTACTTTCTCAACCTTCAACTGACCTGACCTTTATCCTAACTCCTCCCTCTATTGTAGGTCACCTTGCCTTTCCCAAATGATTCACAGTTTTTCAAGAATGTACAGTCAGCCCTCTGTATCTCTGAGTTCCACATCCGTGGATTCAACCAATTGTGAATTTAAACTACTTGAAAATAAATCACATCTGTACTGAACATGCATAGACTTTTTTCTTGTCATTATTTCCTTAAAAATACAGTATAACAACTATTTACATAGCATTTACATTGTATCATGTATTCCAAGTAATCTATAGATAATTTAAAATATACAAGAGGATATGCATATGTTATATGCAAAGGTTATATGCAAATACTATACCCTTTTATATCAGGCACTTGAGCATCTTTAGATTTTGGTATCTGCCAGGGATCCTGGAACCAATTCAGGACTTTACGAAGGAAAAGTGCAAAAGAAAAAAAATGTATGACTGAAAGATTAAACTTCTGCAAGCTAAACCCAAGACAGGCCTCTCAGCAATGACAACCAACCTGAAAGGCAATGTGCCCCAAATGTACCTTTCACCTATATTGTCTAAAGCTTTCACTTCAATTCATTGTCGTGCCTACATTTTCAATACTTAACAGATTTCAAAAAATAGGTATCTCTTAAAACATAAATAAGTCTTGGAGAGTTATGATTACCAGTGATTCACATCTTGGTAAAAATTAATGTAATTAGATTGTTTGCCTTTTAACATCTATTTAAATTCTATCAGTTATATAAAGAAATGAATTATTTGTCAGGGAAAAAGTAGATTAGATCATCTTGAATGAGAAGCAATTTGTAAAGCTGCAAAGCTTTGGCTGTATACCACATTAAAGGACTTAGGGCACTATAATGGTAATACTCATCATATATTTAGTGAGTTATGTCATGTAATCTTCTTGACAAGCCTATGAAATAGGTACTACTGTTATCTCTGTTTTATAGATTAGAAAATTGAGACTATGGGGAATTAAGAAACTTGGCTAGGATTACATCATCAAGAGGTAGAGGCAGAAGGATTTAAACACAGGTCCATCTAAACTCAGAACCAGAGTTCTAGGGCTCTATGATGACTGGCACATATAGACCCAAGACCAGAAGTATTACGACTTATAAGGCAGATAAAGATGGATTACAAATATGGGAGACAAATTCCTTTGACAACCTTTGTTGGTATCAAATATTGTTCTAGGCCTAAATCTAGAAGACAAGGAGAAAAATCACTATGTTGCCAGCCCACTCCCAGCTTTCTTCAGGCCAAAATCTTAGATAAGTACAATTCCAGGCCACTCTATTTAGATAACAGGTTTTCAGAAAGTAACCTGAGAACATAAGAAATAATATCATATAAGCAGATAATTGTTGTTTTGATTACAAATAGCTGATTCAAAATTGAAACATTGGAGCAGAGACCATTAATAGTTCAGGATGCCTTGATCACATATAAGATACATAGGTTATAAAATCTAAAAACTCTAAATTAAAATTAACCCTGGCCTCCTTTTGTCATAATTTTTAGGGACTGTATTTCATTGTTTCAATAATTTGACCTACTACTGACATGTAAAATTAATGAATTCAGATTAAAATGAAGGGTAAGAGTGCGGTAATTATAAATAATCTTACATCTACAATTCAATTATCAGGCACCAAATGGCGAAACAAGATTGTCAGTGAACTGCTAACTTTAAATCTGAATCCAATCCTGTGTTAAGACTTGGTATTTCTGTATGAACATTTGAACTTCACTGAAAAATCAGTACTTTATTACCAACAGGAGATAATAGATATTGTCTCATATTTAAATTGAGCTGGCCATCCATGCTTAATTCATGTATTTATTCTGCTGAACCTCATCTATATCTATTTTCCCTACCCTGTTAAAAAATAAATTACAAGAAAGGTATAGTGCTAATGGAATTGTACAATAGATTTAATTAATTGACTTCATAAAAGTTTACTAAGCATCTATTATTCAAAAGGCATGATCGAAAATTTAAGTACTAGTCAGACAGATTCCTGTTCTCAAGAAAAGTGCATTTAAAAGTGAAATAAGAGTCTAAGAAAAATAATGACAATACAAATACCATGTAAAGGTACAGTCATACATCACCTAACAATGTCCCAGTCAATGACTGACCACTTATACAACGGTGGTCCCATAAGATAATACCATATTTTTACTGTACCTTTTCTATGTTTAGATATGTTTAGATACACAAATACCATCATGTTACAATTGCCTCCATTACTCAGCACAGTATCATTCTGTACAGGTTTGCAGCTTTACAGCAATAGGTTATATATAGCCTAAGTGTACAGTAGGCTCTACCATCTAGATTTGTGTAAGTATACTCTATGATATTTGCACAATGATGAAATCACCTAAAAATGCATTCCTCAGCAATTATCCCCATTGTTAAGTAATGGATGAGTGTACTGTAATCTAGCATTAGTGGCAGGAGTTTCATCTAATTCAGCATAAATAAATGAAATTACATGAACTAATATGTGTAAAGTGCTTTTAATTGCTATTTTACTCTTATTACTCAACATATTTAAATTTTATAAATTACTTAAGTTTATGTTTTAAAATACCAAAATATGTTTCAGTTTTAACATATTGGGTTAAAAAGAGCAAATAATGTACACACACAGTGCTCTGCTGTTTTACAGAGTACCCAGACATAAACATTTCTCAAAACTAAGAGTAATAGTATCAACATCGATTTTTTTTTTTTTTTTTTTTTTTTTTTTTTGCTGTGATGTAATACAGTAACACTTGCAGAGGAAAAAAGGAAAACACATGACATGAACTAAGTGTCGAGTATTTATCAAACACTTAACATATTAAATATGTATTAAAATGTATATTTTAATATTCATTAGAGTTTCTGTCTTTCAAATTATAGGTCATTTTCCTTTATAGCTCCATTTACATCAGGTTTTCCACTGTCACATTTGCTGCCATTACGGGCAACTCTACCCAACCATAGTGTATTTTACCACATTGTATCTAATCTGTTGTGGACTGGGAAACCAGACAACCATGCATATTCAACTATGTATAGAGAGAGTAAGTGAGAGCATAATGAACTCTTATTACATGCCTGGTGACCCAGATTTTGTTGTCTATATTTTAGCTTTTCAGAGCTTTCTATACATACTTAGCTGAGTTCATAAAACTTAAAGCTATCAGATAATGCAACTCTACATAAACAAAGTGCCAATGACTATCCTTTCACTTACTGTTCTAATGGCTGAATTAACTCACAAAAATTAAGACAGTGTATCTTCCGTTGCTGCCACTGAATATGCAATGCCATCACAAATAGCTAAAGAATACCCTCCCCAACCCTCATTTCAGCTTGACTCCAGTGCAAGTGATGAATCACAGATAAGAAAGGGAAAGCTCCACTCTTCCTGTTATAAAGATAAATTTTAAGAAGGAGGAGGAGGAGGAAGACGAGAAGAAGGAAATTATTTGCTTATAAAGAGAAACGAGGCAACTTCCTTCTCTTCTCCTCTTGAAAGAGTCTCCTTGAAAACACAATGTGCTTGAGTCCTTGTTGTAACCTATTAGATATAAAATGGTCTCCACAGGGTCTAGATAAACCCAGTCTCTAGTTTCACATTGCGAAGATGTCTCCAAGGTTGCAGGCCTCATAACCCCTTGAAATATAAACATATACTCTTAGAGCTAATCTAGGAGCCTATCTTGAGATGTAACTGAGGAAACAAGAGAAATGTTATTTCATTTTCTTATTCTTTGCTGTATAAATTGTGTGAAATGTCATTCTGACTTCATAGAATTTGTGGGCTGTCTACATGCATGTAGTCTGTTATGTTTACTCAATAACAAATCAGTATTTTTTTTTTCCCATAGTGATGTGGATAGGTCTCTCTTTGTTGCTAGGATGTTTTACTTATAAACTTCCCATTTATCAGTCATGTTCCCATCAACTTTCAGTCCTGAAATAATCATCTTCCCCAAAGCACCAAGCGTCAGCAACAAGTTTGGGCTCTATCACCCCAGAGTCATCATAGCTATGGTTAGCAAGTTAAAGGGTTGTTCTTAGGATAATAAATACATCCCTAATTCTGAAGGCAGAGATGTGTATAAAAGCATTTAAAATTAGGATTTCCTTTTATATATTATATACTCAAGCTTAAAATATGGTAATGCAATTTTTTTGAACAAACAAGCTATTAAAAATGAAATGCTCAAAATCAAATATGGGGAAATTACTCATTTAAAAAAACACTTTTACCTCATTTTTCTATATTTTATTCCCTTAACACTTGTCATTATCTAACATTAGTTTTTATTCAACAAACCACTTCTTTATATAAAATTTTCTGTAAAGTAACAAAACTCTGATAAACTAATGGTGAAAAGAGGAAAACTTCTAAAAGCAAGTGTTAAGTGCAGTTTTGGTTTCCTCTTCATTAAACACTGTAGAAAAATCTGTACCTAAAGACATAATAAATGAAAAACGCAAAATTATGTAGTTGGTCCCCTTCTTCAACACAGATGACCTTAAGTCCCCTAAGAAAGCAGCACTTAGCATCTATTGTCCTGCCCACCCCATTCTAAATACGTTTAGAATGCTGTTTTCTTCACCAGAGGCTGTGTTAATAGTGGAAAGACTGTATAGGCTTTGAGGTCACAGAAGATCTGTGTTTAAATAAAATATCTATTACTCATTGACTTCAAACAAGTTCCTTAGCTTCTCGTTGGTAAAATGAAGATAATACTACTACTTTCATATAATTGTTATGAGGACTGAATGAGATATAAAAAATCACATCAATAGATTCGTTTCTAGTACAAACAAGGGGGTTAAATGGTAGCCGATATTATTATCATCATCATCATCATTTAACCATCCTCAGCATCCCAGCCAGAAGCATCTTGCTCCTGAATAGCTCCTGGATTTTATGTAACTCTGTGAAAAAACAAAAACAAAAACAAAAACAGTCTTTTCTATTGTGAAAACTGAAAGAAGCACCTCACTGAAGGAGCAAAGAAACATTTAAGACCTTTGTGGGCACTCTAGGTAAATACCCAGAGAAGAGTGATAATGGCTGTCTTCCTTAGGCAATTAATGCTATACTGAACCGTTTTTGCTAGATTAATGGGAGATTCTATTCCAATTATTTCCCTGACCAGAAACTGGAATGAGGAGAAATTCTCTGCAAATTGAATTTAAGAAAAGGGAGGCATGGAAGAGGCTCTGTAAATGACTCTGTTCTAACAGATCCCTGGCTGGATTTTCAGGTACATTAGGACAAAAATCCTGGGAAGTGCAAACAGCTCTTAGTTTCTATGCTTTTACACTTCTCTCTTTCATTGAGATGCCTAGCGAAGATTTCTTTTGAAAAATGCTATGCTTTGTAAACTAAGAGGAAGAAAGATCTACCAACTTTAGGGCATTTGTCAATCATCTGTGACCTGGGACAGAGGTGGCTGGGGCTGTCCCTGACTATGCTGCCCCCTCTCACTGCTTAGGCCTCAAAGATAAACTTGTAAGAGATTTGTATTGAGGCTAAACATAGAGGGAGAGTAAAAGATAATCCCTTTTGCTGTGCAGAAGCTCTTTAGTTTAATTAGAACCCACTTGTCAATTTTGGCTTTTGTTGCCATTGCTTTTGGTGTTTTAGTCATGAAGTCTTTGCCCATGCCTATTTCCTGAATGGTATTGCCTAGGTTTTCTTCTATGGTTTTTTGGTTTTCAGTCTTACGTTTAAGTCTTTAACCCACCTTGAATTAATTTGTGTATAAGGTGTAAGGAAGGGGTCCAGTTTCAGTTTTCTGCATATAGCTAGCCAATTTTCCCAACATTTATTACATAGAGAATCCTTTCCCCATTGTTTGTTTTTGTCAGGTTTGTCGAAGATCAGATGGTTGTAGATGTGTGTGGTGTTATTTCTGAGGCCTCTGTTCTGTTCCATTGGTCTATATATCTTGTTTAGGTACCAGTACCATGCTGTTTCGGTTGCCGTAGCTTTGTAGTATAGTTTGATGTCAGGTAGCACACCTCCAGCTTTGTTCTTTTTGCTTAGGATTGTCTTGGCTATATGGGCTCTTTTTTGGTTCCATATGAAATTTAGAGTAGCTTTTTCTAATTCTGTGAAGAAAGTCAATGGTAACCTAATGGAGATAGCATGGAATCTATAATTACTTTGGGCAGTATGGCCATTTTCACGATATTGATTCTTCCTATCCACGAGCATGAAATGTTTTTCCATTTATTTGTGTCCTCTCTTATTTCCTTGAGCAGTGGTTTGTAGTTCTCCTTGAAAAGGTCCTTCACATCCCTTGTAAGTTGTATTCCTAGGTATTTTATTCTCTTTGTAGCAATTGTGAATGGGAGTTCACTCATGATTTGGCTCTCTGTTTGTCTATTATTGGTGTATAGGAATGCTTGTGATTTTTGCACAATGATTTTGTATCCTGAGACTTTGCTGAAATTGTTTATCAGCTTAAGGAGATTTGGGGCATCTCTGAGGCAGGGCATCACACACCCTGCCTGTCAGGGGGTGGGGGCAATAAGGGAGGGATACCATTAGGAGAAACACCTAATGTAGATGACGGGTTGTTGGGTGCAGCAAACCACCATGGCACGTGTGTACCTATGTAACAAACCTGCACATTCTGCATATGTATGGCAGAACTTAAAGTATAATAATAATAATAATAATAATAATAATAATAAAGGTAATCCCAGACTTGAATTCTTTCTACCCAGGATTTTTTTTAAAAAACTCATATGGCAATTATTATATAATTATATAAAAATTGGGTTTTCTAAATATACAATCATGTCATCTGCCAACAGAGACAATTTGACTTCCTCGCTTCCTATTTGAATACCCTTTATTTCTTTCTCTTGCCTGATTGCCCTGGCCAGAACTTTAAACACTGTGTTGAATAGGAGTGGTGAGAGAGGGCATCCCTGTGTTCTGCCAGGGATGCTTCCAGCTTTTGCCCATTCTGTAAGATATGGGTGGTGAGTTTGTCATAAATAGCTCTTACTATTTTGAGATACATTCCATTAGTACCTAGTTGAGAGTTTTTAGCATGAAGGGCTGTTGAATTTTATCAAAGGCCTTTTCTGCATCTATTGAGATAATCATGTGGTTTTTGCCATTGGTTCTGTTTATGTGATGGATTATGTTTATTGAGCTGCATATGGTGAACTAGCCTTGCATCCCAAGGATGAAGCTGACTTGATCGTGGTGGATAAGCTTTTTGATGCACTGCTGGATTCGGTTTGCCAGTATTTTATTGAGAATTTTTGCATCAATGTTCATCAGGGATATTGAACTGAGGTTTTCTTTTTTTGTTGTGTCTCTGCCAGGTTTTGGTATCAGGATGATGCTGGCCTCATAAAATGAATTAGGGAGGAGTCCCTCTTTTTCTACTGTTTGAAATAGTTTCAGAAGGAATAGTACCAGCTCCTCTTTGTACCTCTGGTAGAATCTACCTGTGAATCTGTCTGGTCGGCTATTGATTACTGCCTCAATGTCAGAACTTGTTATTGGTCTATTTAGGGATCTGACTTCTTCCTGATTTAGTCTTGGGAGGGTGTATGTGTCCAGGAATTTATCCACTTCTTCTGGATTTTCTAGTTTATTTGCGTAGAGGTGTTTATAGTATTCTCTGATGGTAGTTTGCATTTATCTGGGATCAATGGTGATATCCCCTTTATCATTTTTTTTTACTGTGTCTGATTCTTCTTTCTTTTCTTCTTTATTAATCAGTGGTCTGTTTGTTAATCCTTTCAAAAAATCAGATTCTGGATTCATTGATTTTTTGAAGGTTTTTTTTTGTGTCTCTATCTCCTTCAGTTCTACTCTGATCTTAGTTATTTTTTGTCTTCTGCTAGCTTTTGAAATGTGGCACATATACACCATGGAATACTATGCAGCCATAAAATAGGATGAGTTCAGGTCCTTTGCAGGGACATGGATGAGGCTGGAAACCATCATTCTCAGTAAACTAACACAGGAACAGAAGACCAAACACTGCATGTTCTCACTCATCAGTGGGAGTTGAACAATGAGAACACATGGACACAGAGAGGAGAACATCACATACCCTGCCTATCAGGGGGTAGGGGTGCTAGGGGAGGATACCATTAGGAGAAATACCTAAGGTAGATGATGGGTTGTTGGGTGCAGCAAAACACTATGGCATGTGTATACTTATGTAACAAACCTGCACATTGTGCATATGTATGGCAGAACTTAAAGTATAATAACAATAATAATAATAATAATAACAACAACAAAGGTAATCCCAGACTTGAATTATTTCTACCCAGGATTTAAAAAAACACCTCGTATGGCAATTATTATATAATTTATATATAATTATATTAAAATGCATATGGAAATTATTTCCTTCGGTAGAATATAAACTTCTTGAGAAAATAACCATTGTCTTTCGCTTTGGTTTCCTCCACAACATCTATCATAGCACCTTGCACACAGTAAATGCTCAATACATATGTGTTCAGGCTTATAATATTCACTTATGCTTTTATTTTAGTATGCATATTATAAAGAAGTAGTGTATGTGGTGCAAAAAGAACTAGATCAGGAACATCTAGGAGCTCGTTCTGGCTCTGGCAGTAATGAACCTGCTTGGGCCTTAGTTTCCTCAAATGAAAAAGTTAAACTGGATTATCTCTAATTTAACTTCAAGCTCTTAAATTAAAAAAATAAATAAAGGAAAGAAGGAAAGGAGGATAGAAGGAAGAAATGGGGGAGGTTAGGAGATAGAGAGGGAAGTAGAGAAATGGTGCTTCTCCTATTAGCCTAACGAACCACAAAACATTTCCTAAGGAAGCATACTTGTCATTTAATGACTTCAATGCATGACTTGAGACAGTGTGGAAGTCACTGCTGCTATTCAACTCAAAACAAATTTTAGTAAACTGAAAGAGATCTGGAGAGAGAATGAACTATTCTGTGCTCAGCTAGATGCAAGGAAGAGAATGTGGATGAGCCACTGAAAATGGCCAGTTTCCAAGGTCATTCCGCAAGTTGGTCCTTCTGCAATGAGTTAGCATATTTGTACCTTTTATTTGGTCTGTGGTAATAATGACATTTCTCCCTTAGTTTGCTAAACCCTGAGCATTCAGTCAGCTCCTCATCTTCGTAATTCAAAAGGTGAAGAGGCAAATCAGTAAATTAAAATGCACAGTAACTGTGGTGTGTACCTCAGTGGCTCAGAATTGCTATCTGCTGCTCCATGGAATAACACAGAGAGAGTCTTTTCTGAAATGCAGACAATGAGAATCTTATCTCGTAGTAACAACCTCGAGTAATGAATTATGTTGCCACTAGTTGATACTAGTAAAACCTTTTCTAATACAAAAAATATATATATTTTAAAAGACAGCACAGGTCATAGCTGCCCACCAAATTTCCACAAGCCCTAGGTACTGCCTTCCCTTAAGTATAAATAGTAACCAAACTTTCTTTAAAATACTATCTCTGTACTTAACAAATAATACCGTTTCCCCAAAATTAATTAATTAATAAGTCAGTTAATTAAAAATAAAGTGCAACTGGACTCACTCCTTTAGGAAGCTAAAATATCTGATAGTTCTCAAAGAGAGGCAATCATCTATGTTTATTATAAACATAGTTTTGTTTTCTATAAAAATGTACAATTTATTTTTAAAACGTTGTCCAAAGTATATCATGTGATAAACACTACACAGGGAAATAAAAGAGACATAAAGATATTTATCAGCTTGCTGTCACAATCGCAATCTTATTTTCCACCATTCTGAAGACACCACAGTGTCTGGGAGACAGACACACATATCAGACAACAACACAAACTATAAGCAATAGAGACTCCCCAGTTAGGAAGAGAAGACAGAGCACACACTAAAACAGAATTATTTTCTAGTTGAGACTAGTTGAAAAGCCATCTTTTCAGTCTGTAGAGAATCCTCTAGAATTAAAATTTACTTAGACTGGCTAAGTTTTAGTACTTCCTCATCCAAGATCCAAAATATCTAATCAGCATCTTATAACATATTTAATATAAGATGGAATAAATTAAATCCATGTTCAAGGTCACAACATGAATGCTAAGGACCATTATAACACTTTAAGAACAAAATTCAAGCTTAATGGACTCCTCTGAATAAGTTAAAATTTTCAAAATAAAACAGGCCAAATGAATTTTTGGTGCAGATTACTGAATAGTTGATTTTATATCAAAGACTAGAATATCAATATTTAGGACACAAAAGAAAAAAGAGGAATGGAATAGAATTAAGAGATTTTTAGTGGCCAAGGTGTGGTAGCTCAGTGCTAGTAAGCACAGGATTATTTATAAACTAATCTGCATATGGAATAACATTTGTCCCAAATTTATTCTTGAATCTATGTGAGAATTTCTTCTCCCACCTTAAATACACACCCCCACCCCCAAAAAACCTCTGGTCTGGTTACAGATAGGCAGAACAAACTAAAAGTAAATCCTGAATGTTCTATTCCTAAAGTGAGTCAGTAGTATGTAGACTTTGGTTTCATGAAGTTCAAGATAAAATACTGAACAAAACTACATAAAACCCAGATTAGGGAACATAATCTAAACTTTGGTAGCTATAAGTTATGCCTGTACCTAGAAAAGGCAAGATTGAGTAGGTGAAGTGATAAGTAGTCATAACATGGAATGATAATTTACAATTAAGGAAAAGTGTGTCTCATATATTCAACCTAATAAGCAATGCAGTTTTGGTCACAAATCTATCATAAATATTGCTTGTTTGAGAGTAAGTAGAGGTTCCACAGGAACACAATGATGCTGAAACATAAATGAGATGACCATAAACACAGTCCTTAAAATTCTGTGTGAACGGCCGGGCGCGGTGGCTCAAGCCTGTAATCCCAGCACTTTGGGAGGCCGAGACGGGCGGATCACGAGGTCAGGAGATCGAGACCATCCTGGCTAATACGGTGAAACCCTGTCTCTACTAAAAAAAATACAAAAAACTAGCTGGGCGCGTTGGCGGGCGCCTGTAGTCCCAGCTACTTGGGAGGCTGAGGCAGGAGAATGGCGGGAACCCGGGAGGCGGAGCTTGTAGTGAGCTGAGATCCGGCCACTGCACTCCAGCCTGGGCGACAGAGCAAGACTCCGTCTCAAAAAAAAAAAAATTCTGTGTGAACATAGCATAATGTTGACAGATGGCTCTTGGAACATCTTTATAGTAATTGTAAATATCAAGTGATAGACACATAAACACAAGCTTATTAAGTATCCAGCTCTGTGCAAATTAAGGCGGTTAAAGCAAAAGTTCTACTGCTTTTGAGTTACTTTTTAAAAAATATTAATTTAGCATTTCCAATATTGCCTTAATTCCATCCTCTGTTACTTAAAAAGCCTACAACACTAATTCACTATGGAAGAATTTGAAAGTCAACTATCAACTAAGTAGCCAATTTCTGAACAACAGTTTACTGAAACAGCTCGTATATTGTAATGATATTTTATATTAATATTGTGTTTTAAGAAAGATTTTCATTAAAATAGATGTGTTTATCTTTGAATATCTTCATCTAAGTAAATGCCCACTGATGTTTACAAATAATGTATTTTTGAAATGAATCTCTTTTAAAAATCTGAAATCTAATTTATAATATCAAAACTGTAATTGTTCAGTGTCTTGAAAAAAATAAACAAGAGTCATCATTAACGAAAACATGGAATATAAATAGCATAATTTAGAAACATATTAATACATAGTATACTTTAATTTCAAATAGAACTCATTTTTTGTATCAATGAAAATAAACAAATTATAAGAATTAAATTGTTCAACAATAAGTATTTTATCCAGTTACAACCTTGCAATGTTTTATCAAGTCTAAGATATCACTGCCATCCCATAAGGTAGGGGCTCCTGAACACTTGAAATGTGGCTTGTGTGAATGAGGAACTGAATTTTTGATTCTATTTCATTTTAAATGATTTACATCTAAATAACCCCCTTTGGCCAATGGCTACTATATAGGACAGTGCAGATCCGTACAGTAAAAAGTTATTATGCAATTTAGTGTCTGTAAACTCTGCTCTCCAAATATAATAGCTAAGCTCAGTCCTGGAAATGATTGTCTCACTACCTATAAAAGACTTAAAACTCCATGAGGAAAAGAATCTGGTATTTTTAATCCAACTCTATATCATCAGTACTTGCCACAATACCTCAGTAACTATTGCATAAATAAATACAAATATATATAGACATACATACATACTTTTGAATGAGAAAATAAAACAGAATATCCTTCATTGAATGATGTTGTACTAAGTCTTTATTACCCATGTGAATAAGGTACAAACTGAAAAAACAAACAAACCTGATAGGAGAAAGGCAAGATCAGTCCAATCTCTTGCCTTAAAATGTTTTAATATAACACTTTTTCAAAGTGGAATCAATCCACAACATTTCTAATAAAATTTTAACTTGTTATAGAATACATTTAGTATAACAAAATAATTTGAGTTATCACTATGTATTATTACACAATTTAAGTGATTTTTTGTTTGAATTTAGGTTATCTTTAGGTTTAAATAGTACAATTTTTATTGTCATAGATTAATGAGAAAAAAATAGGTTGTGTTTGCACTAAGTGAAAATGTAAGAATATCAGGATGCAACAGAGAATATTTTACAGTGCTTGAAAGGAAAAGGTTAGCACCAGAACTGAGTTATTACCTAGTACATGGGAGTAAAATCTATTTTATAAAACAGCTGCTGATAATGCTAATCTATGAGTTTGGCTACAGTCTCTAAAGCAGTCAATTGGAAAAAAGAATATATGATTTTTGTTAAATTATCAAACTTTGCTAAATTGTTCTTTTAAATTGTCAAGCTTTGCCTTTGACAGTATTACTTTTTATTCCTTCTTGTCTGGTTGCAAATGTTTTAATGCCAAATATGTATATTTCTGTCATTAAATTTCATAATATTTTATTAAATTGCTAAATATTTGCTAACAGCTTTCTGTAAGTTGGAAAATCTTAGAGAAGAAATTGCATATTTTCATCCAAAGCTGCAAAGTACCATGCTGTTTTAATTAATGGTACATGGACAGGATAAAACATGTTACTAAAATAAAGAACTGAATCTGGAAATTTTTTTAAAAACTACACTATAGCAGGTGCAACTTACTTTCAGCAAACATTTACATTCATATAATTTAACACTGTTACATTGAACTTGATTAGTTTTGTGGGAGATTTTTGGTATTTAGTTTATAAATACATTTTATTTTATAGTTGTATGTAAATTATATGTACAAGAATTCCAAATTACTTTTAGGTTTGAACATAACTAACTAACATTAACATAAAAATAATTTAAGTAAATACTGGGGATCAACAAGAAATTATTTTGTATGTTTTTGTTGTTATTCTTACTTGTTTGTTTCCTTTCCTTTGAAAGAGCTTGCTATACAACTAAAGTTTGTAGCAGTGGGAGTTATTATAATGGCTGCCTATGACCTTCAGAAAGAAATCTAAGATCTCTTATGAAATAGCTCTGGCCAACTTTTCCAGCCTTCTCTCTTCCCTGCCACTGACTGTATTCCAAACAAATCTACTTATCTAGATTTCCAGAAAGCTCCTTGTTCTCTCACATCTCCATGCTATGCAATGTTCTTTCATTCTTTTGTTTTATTTTTAATTAATTGATTTCCTTGGCTTAGCCTAAAGCCATACATCATATTGCATTCAACCTTAAATTCAATGCTATGGAAAACTTCCCAGGTTTCTTCACCCTATTCTTGCTTTCTCCTAGGACTACAGGTATCCTCTTTCATTACACTCATTGCTCTAAATTACAGTGATATTTTCATTGGCTTATTATGACAAGCTTCTCAATTCCAAGGACCATGTCCATATTTCCAGTGTCTAGCTTAGCCCCAAGTGCATAATTAGCAATTAATAAACACGTTTAATCGAGTACATAGTGGAGTAAGTGAGCATCTGACTAACCGAAATTTGTATAAATTTAGAGGAACATTAAAAAATCCTGATAATGTGATGATTAATCAATCTTCAGTAATCTTCAGAGAAACATAGAAAACCAAAATATTGCCAGAAGAATTAAGATGAGTATATATTGATCTACTTTAAAAAAAGGGGGTAAAAATGAAATGTTGACACTAGCATTATGTCGAGATTTATTAATTTTCTACAAACTGGCAGTCTTAAAATAATAAACATGTATTATCTCACAGTTTTGGAGACTAGACGTCCAAAAATCAAGGTATTGACAGGGTGGTGCTCTTTCTATGGGCTTTAGGAAGAATCTGTTCTATACAGCTCTCTTAAATTCCGGTATTGTCAGCAATCCTTGCTGTCCCTATGCTTTCAGACATGTGACTCCCATCTCTGCCTCCATGGTCACAAGGAATTCTCCCTGTGTATCTGTCTTTGTGTTTCTTCTCTTCTTACAAGGACACCAGGTATATTATATTAGAGACCCATCGTAATGACATCATCTTAAGGTCATTTCATTATATCTGCCAAAACCTTTTTTCCAAATAAAGTCACATTCACATGGAAAATGAAATGGACATATTTCTGGGACTCAACAAATGTATATTAAAAGAAAAGGTATGTCAAATTAACGCAATTTCTATTTGCTTTAAGGTTATTATACTAGTTGATCTGGGTAATGTCAAAGATGCAGCGTACTTTGATTTAGAAGACATTTAACAGACTCAGTGTGAATTAGGAGTACAGACAGGGAAATATTACCTGGTTTAGGTGAATTAAGCTAATTAGTCAAATCCTCGAAGTATTTGATATTGCATATTCTGCATATTCCTAGCCTTGACGTGTGTTCTGTAGCGCTCTGCTGTAGATGTTGTCATGTATCCTTTGAAATTCGACATTTTTATCAAAAGTTAGAATGAAAGTGTATTTATCTAAGTTACACAGGATTAAAAAACATAAACTGTTGATAACACAGAGAAACAGAATGAAGACTTAAGTATCTCTACAGGCAATTATGCTAGATCAAAATTAATTATAATTAAATTGAACAAGAATAAATGTAAAACCTTGTACATAGGGATCATCTGCACGATTACAGGACTGGGCAGAAATAACCCAGGAATGAGTTTTGGAAAACTAATCTATGGGTTTTGAAGTCAATATATACAAAGAATAGAATGTAGTTGACAATTATAGCAATAAAAATACTAATATTATCATCAGTGACACTCATATTCCTACTCGCAGAATCCAGAGAAAGGTCACAACATTGCTACATACCAGTCAAGCTGCTTATTTATTAGACTATCTACATTCTGAGGCTGGAATGTTCTAAGAAGAGCATGATAAATAGTTTGAATGACTGGAACTTTAATTTTGAAGACTAGAAGATAAGGAAGAGACATTTTTAAATATCTGAGGGATAGTCACATAAAAGAGCATTATACTCATTTTAATTTATGGAGTTGAGAACAGGACCAGTGAATACAAATCAGAAACAGAAGATCTCAGCAAAATATACAGGCAAACATGTCTGGCAATTAGTACTATTCAAAAGTGTAATTGCTGCTTTGCGAACTCTGGATATGCGCATGCTGTCTGGATGACCAATTTAAGTCCGAATTCTTCAGAATAGTGCATGTGCGCAAACACACATACACACACAAAAGCTGTTCTTTTCTTTTTTAAAATTTTACTTTAAGTTCCGGTATACATGTGCAGAACGTGCAAGTTTGTTACATAGGCATACGTGTGCCATGGTGGTTTGCTGCACCCATTGACCCATCCTCTGAAGTTTCCTCCCCTCGTCTCCCACTCCCAAACAGGCCCTGGTATGTGCTGTTCCCCTCCCTGTGTCAATGTGTTCTTTTTTTTTTTTTTATAGACTGTAGATAAGATTTATTGAAAGTATTTGAGAGTACTTGACAATTTGAGACTAAAGTTGTTTAAATTATTCTAGCACAAATATATCCATATTCCAGAATTTAAAATAATAGCTTATTATCAAATAATATTAGAAGTGTCTGTTTTTTTTATTTTGTATCTCCAGAGATAAATATTACTTTAGCTTTATTTGTATTTGTTTTTTTTTTTAATTATATTTAAGTTCTAGGGTACATGTGCATAACGTGCAGGTTTGTTACATATGTATACTTGTGCCATGTTGGTGTGCTGCACCCATCAACTCGTCAGCACCCATCAACTCGTCATTTACATCAGGTATAACTCCAATGCAATCCCTCCCCCCTACCCCCTACCCCCTCCCCCCTCCCCATGATAGGCCCCGGTGTGTGGTGTTCCCCTTCCCGAGTCCAAGTGATGTCATTGTTCAGTTCCCACCTATGAGTGAGAACATGCGGTGTTTGGTTTTCTGTTCTCGTGATAGTTTGCTAAGAATGATGGTTTCCAGCTGCATCCATGTCCCTACAAAGGATGCAAACACATCCTTTTTTATGGCTGCATAATATTCCATGGTGTATATGTGCCACATTTTCTTAATCCAGTCTGTCACAGATGGACATTTGGATTGATTCCAAGTCTTTGCTATTGTGAATAGTGTCGCAATAAACATACGTGTGCATGTGTCTTTATAGCAGCATGATTTATAATCCTTTGGGTATATACCCAGTAGTGGGATGGCTGGGTCATATGGTACATCTAGTTTTAGATCCTTGAGGAATTGCCATACTGTTTTCCATAATGGTTGAACTAGTTTACAATCCCACCAACAGTGTAAAAGTGTTCCTATTTCTCCACATCCTCTCCAGCACCTGTTGTTTCCTGACTTTTTAATGATTGCCAAATGTGTTCTTATTGTTCAACTCCCACTTATGTTTGAGAAACGTAGTATTTGGTTTTCTGTTCCCGTGTTAGTTTGCTGAGAATGATGGCTTATAGCTTCATCCATGATCTTGCAAAGGACATGATCTCATCCCTTTTTATGGCTACACAGTATTCCATGGTGTATATGTACCACATTTTCTTTATCCAGTCTATCATTGATGGGCATTTGGGTTGGTTCCATGACTTTGCTATTGTAAACAGTGCTGCAATAAACATACATGTGCATGTGTCTCTATAGTAAAACGATTTCTATTCCTTTGGGTATTCACCCAGTAATGGGATTGCTGGGTCAAATGGTATTTCTAGTTCTAGATCCTTGAGGAATCGCCATACTGTCTTCCATAATGGTTGAACTAATTTACATTCCCACCAACAGTGTAAAAGCATTCCTATTTCTCCACAGCCTCACCAGCACCTAATGTTTCTTCACTTTTTAATAATCAACATTCTGCCTGGCATGAGATGGTATCTCAGTGTGGTTTTGATTTGCATTTCTCTGATGATCAGTGACACTGAGCTTTTGTTTCATATGTTTGTTGGCCACGTACATGTCTTCTTTTGAGAAGTGTCTGTTCATATCCTTTGCCCACTTTTTCAAGGGGTTGTTCTTTTTTTTTCTTGTAAATTTGTTTAATTCCTTGTAAATTCTGGATATTAGCCCTTTGTCAGATGGGTAGATTGCAAAACTTTTCTCCCATTGTGTAGGTTGCCTGTTCACTCTGATGATAGTTCCTTCTGTTGTGCAGAAGCTCTTTAATTAGATCCCATTTGCCAATTTTGGCTTTTGTTGCAATTGTTACAAAAGGTTTTCTTAATACAATCTTTACCAATAGGCCAGTTTCATTTCATCTCATGTCTATCTGTTAATAATTCTACAAATTGTCTGTGATCTCTCCATGTCTCCATGTTTTTACATATTGTCTCCTCTGCCTGGCATGCTCTTTGTTTTCTAAGCTTCATATTCAAAGTCTAATTCAAATATCAGAGTTTTCTGGAACCTCTGATATATACATCAATGTTATCCTTTATTATAGAATATTTTAGTAGCCTGTTCACTTCATTCGTCTATCTCATTACATTGAGAGTTTCAGCAGGAGGGTATTTTGATCTTATTCATCTTTTATGTCTAGAACAATGTCTTCTAATTAATATGTAATCAAAAAATATTTGCTGAATACATATTATATAGGACACTCTCCCACTGAGCAGGATGTTATGTTAGATAACCTTACTTAAGGGCTCTTTAAAATCCAATAGACTGTGGCCTTTGTAGAATAGGATTGAATACAGAAGCTGAGTGGTCCAGGAATTGATTAACAAAGAAATAGCACATATAAGTATTGAGGAACAAAATCAGCAATCATACAGTAGTCTGATAATAATTAAAAGGTGATCTGATTATTTATCCAAGAAGAAAATTTTTGAATCTTCCCTCCCTCTGCCTATCTTATGTCACAGTCTCAAAGCAGAGTTGTTCTGAATTGCATACACTGCATAGTGATTTTGCTCTGTTCATTTGTTGTTTCCAAGTGATTTTAGTATGCCATTGGTATTTTCCAAATATTTCTGTAGTGCCACTTATACATAGAATTTAGACAAGTTTCGTTTCCAAAGAAGAATGCCGACCTTATTATTGGCATAAAAATCTCAGCAAACCAGAGAAGAGAAATGGGCACAACTTCTGCAAGAGTGAGCAACAGAACTACTCCCTCTGCCTCTTCAGTTACATGGGGTGATAAGAAAGAAAAGCCACTAAAAGAAAAAAAAAACTGGAAAAAATATTGTAATATTTAATCTTAAAAAAAAACAAACAAAACTTGGTTAAAGTTTCTCCCTAAGCAGAGACTACGGATGAAAATCAAGACTGATTCTTATCATTTACTGGATATCTCATATTCAATAAAATCATTTAAGATTCTTTTAGTAACACTATCTCTTACTCCTTATAAATATCCCAGGAATCTCCCAAAATTTATCGCTACTGAAATAAAGACATAATCCATTATACTAACAGATAAACTGAAGACAGTCTTGTGTTCATTCCTCTAATTCATAAACAGGAAAAATATGAAAAGATTTATCAACCAGGTTTTGGTCCCATTACGGCAATTAAATATTTTTCCTTTAGAATAATTTCCTTTAGAAATTATTTAAAATAATTTCCTTTAATGCTACTATAACAGTATCATATTTGAAGAGAGTTGTATGACTCAGCAAATTACCAGGAGGTAGCAAGGAAATCTAGCTTACTCCTTCTGCCAAGTTTATACAAAGTGAGGGAGCTGAAGGGGAAAGCTCAACACCTTGACAAATATGCCAGAGGGGGATCTTGAAGAGACCTTGGAGCCCACGTAAGAGTTCTGGTTGTATGTGTACTGTGCAAGAGTGGAGCCTTGACAGAAACTGACAGATGAAATCATTTTAAATAATGAAGAAAATACGCTGGCTTATAAATCAAAAGAAGCAGAGAAATATTTCAGTTTAAATCATGGTAGGATCCAGGGCTCAAATCATCTCACCAACACAGACTCTTTTTTCATGGGCTTTGCTTTCTTCTGCACTGACTTCATTGTTAAGAAAACTCTCTCTAATGGTGACTCTCAGCAGCCCCAGACTTAAGACTTACCAGCTTATCCACCCCAGTAGAGAGTGAGTGTCTCATTCCCCACAGACCTAGCAAAAGTTCCAGCCACAGGTTACAGGCCAACTATAGAATTCATTACTCTGATACTAAATGACCATCAATTAGAGTTGGAGAAAGGCAAAATTCATGGATTGCAATAGGGAAAGGATGGAGAAGGTGCCTATCACCAGCAGAAAAATCGTATATTTTTATATCTTTTTTTAAATATCTATGCTTTTTTATATCTATGATGCATGCAGTCCTTTCCATTCTGGTGCCAGAGGAAATGTGGCTCTTTACTCTGACCTTAAATATTATGAGGACACCATGGTCTTTGGACTTTCAAAAACCACATCGCAGTTGATATTCCATTACAAGTAAAAAGGTGAATCCTTTTTGTCAAACTAAGAGTTGACCCTTTCCAGGTGAAAGCAATAAAAGCTCCAGTTACGATGTATTTAAAGTAAATATTCAGTCTGATATCAGTATCTTCCACCTTGGAAGAATTCACTAATATCACAAATTTAAAAATTAAAGAAGAAAAATTATAACAATATCCAAAAAAGTAATTTACCATTCCTAACATAAAGTTACTTTCAAAGAACACGTAAGATATCTCTGAATGAGAAAAAGAAGAATCCCTTCAGAATATCCATTAGCAAGCAGGTGTTAAGACAGAGGAAAAGATGATGAGGAAGAAAAAAACCACTGACCGACAACATATGAATTGACAAGCATCACTATGGTTCAAATACAGATACGATATAAAATAACTGAATTGTAAAAGTTTAATAATGCTACTTTAATTCAAAAATGTAATTTTTGAGTCAATTTATAGAAATGTATTTGTATTCAACATATGTAAATAACTAAGCAAGGTACCACATCTAACTGTTGCCATTCTCCCTGCCATCAAACTTTCTCTCCACCAGGCTCTCCTACAAATCATACATGACCAACCTCCCATAAATAACATTTTCATAACAGTAGCTACTTCTCAAAAAACTTGGAATGGTTCCCTGGTATTAACTGCATTAAATCTAAATCTTCTGTCCTGAGTTTTAAAGGCCTTTGTAACTTATACCAGCCTGCTTAGCAATCCTGTTTGCCACACTTCTTAATGTGTACTTTACATTTCATTTTGATCTTTTTATTATTCAGCTATACACTCCATGCTTATTTCAACTCTTGTAACTTTGCTCATGCTGGTTTTCTACTGTGGTAGAAAGAATAATGGTCCCCAAAAGATATCCCAGTCTTAATTCCCAGAATCTTTGAACCTGTTATCTGACATGACAAAAGAGACTCTGCAGATGTAATTAAGTCAAAGATCTTGAGATGGAGCAATTATTCTACATTATTCAACTGGGCCCAATAAAAATCACAGGGTCCTTGTAAGAACGAAGCAAAGGTTATGGTGATGCACTTTGAAGATGTAGTAAAGGGCCATAAGCCAAGGACACAAGCAGCCTTTAGAAGTTGAAAAAAGGTTCCTGATTTGGCTTTCAGCTTGACTATTATTGTACAGAAATGCTGGTGATTTCTGAATGTTGATTTTGTATCCTGAGACTTTGTGAACCTGTTTATCATCGTAAGGAGCTTTGGGGCTGTGACTATGGGGTTTTCTAGGTATAGGATCATGTCATCTGCAAACAGGGACAGTTTGACTTCCCCTCTTCCTATGTGGATGTGCTTTATTTCTCTCTTGCCTGACTGCTCTGACCAGGACTAAGCAAAAATACCACAGTAGAGGCATAACGCTACCTGACTTCAAACTGTACTCTAGGGCTACAGTAACCAAAACAGCATGGTGCTGGTACAAAAACAGACATGTAGACCAATGGAACAAAACAAGAGAGCCCAGAAATAAGGCCATGTACCTATGACTATCTGAGGTACAGACAGTCATATCTTCAACCAAGGTGACAAAGGCAAGTAATTCAATAACTGGTCCTGAGATAACTGACTACCCATACACAGAAGACTGAAACTGGACCCTTTCTTACACCACATACAAAAATTAACTCAAGATAGATTAAAGTCTTAAATGTAAAACTCGAAACAATAAAAACCCTGGAAGATAACTGAGGTAATACCATTCTGGACACAGGAATGGACAAAGGTTTCATGATGAAGATGTCAAAAGGAACTTCAACAAAAGCCAAAATTGACAAATGTTATGTAATTAAACTAAAGCGTTTCTGCATAGCAAAAGAAACTATCAGTAAACAGACAACCTACAGAATGAGAGAAAAATTTTTGCAAAGTATGAATCTGACAAAGGTCTAACATTCAGCATCTATAACAAACTTAAACAAACTTACAGGAAAGAAAAACCCAAACAAACCATTAAAAACTGGGCAAATAACATAAACAGGCACTTTTCAAAGAAGGTATATAAGCAGCTTACAACAAAATTACTGATCATTAGAGAAATGCAAATCAAAACCACAATGAGATATCATCTCACACAAGTAAGAATGGCTATTACTAAAAAGTCAAAAAATAACAGGTGCTGGCAAGGTTGTGAAGAAAAAAAGCATTTATACACTGTGAGTGGGAGTGTAAATCAGTTCAGCCATTGTGGAAAACAATGTGGCGATTTCTCAAAGACCTAAAAACATAAATACCATTCGACCTAGCAATCTCATCATTGGATGTATACCCAAAGGAATACAAATTGTTCTGTCATAAAGACACAAAGGATATCTATGTTCATTTCATCACTATTCATAATAGCACAGACATAGAACCAACCTAAACGCCCATCAAATGCTAGACTGGATAAAGAAAACGTGGTACATATATACCATAAAATACTATGCAACCATAAAAAAGAATGAGATCTTGTCCTTTGCAGGAACACGGATGGACCTGGAGGTCATTATACCTAGCAAACTAATGCAGCAACAGAAAACCAAATACTGCACGTTCTCACTTTTAAGTGGGAGCCAAAAGATCACAACATATGGAAACATAGATGGGAACACCAAACACTAGGACCTGCTGGAGGGTGGAGGGTGGGGAGAGGGAGAGGATCAGGAAAATAACTAATTGGTACTAGGCTTAATACATGGGTGAGAAAATAATCTGTACAACAAACACCCTATGATATGAGTTTACCTATATAACAAACCTGCACATATAAGTTAAAAGTTAAAAAAAAAAAAAAAAAAGAATTTGGAAAGGGGAAGCAAATGGATTTTTCCCTGGAGCTTCCAGAAGTAATGCAGTTCTGCCAATACCTTAATTCTGGTTTTGTAAAACTCATTTTAGACTTCCGACCTACAGAACTATAAGGTAATCTGTGTTAAGACATTAAGTTTGTGATAATTTTGCTACAACAGGACTCAGAAACTAATATAACTACCAACACTGCTTTCAATAAATACTGTTAATGTTCAACACTATTTTCTCTACAAAGGCTTCTATGACCTATTCCTTGTAATGAATATGTCCTATATCAAGGGTTTCACACAAGAACAGTCTTTTTTAGTGTGTTAATTGTCTGAAGTACAATCTAAACCTTTTGAGAGAAAGGATCATCAGAGCTAATGCTTCACATACTCTACTGTAGTTACGTGCTGATGCATGCTTTCATCGCATGTGTGTTTATTCAGCAAACATTCATCAATGGTGTGATTCATACAAAGTAATTGCCCAGTACCTGTGGAACTTAGTAAAACAAGCCACTGTCTTTGTCCCCTAGAATAATATATTGGGAGGGATAAAACATGGACTCAAAAAACTAAAGGAAAATCCAGAACAGGGTAAGTAAAATTAGAGTCAAGAAAGAAAAACTTCAGGAGTTTAGATGTAGAAGAGTTAAGTTTGTTTGGTGATTCAAAAATAACCTCCAGGAGATGGCATATTGCCCCATTTATCTTTAAATGTCCATGTTTGGTGTCTTTCCTTTCTTTCTACTTCCCTCACACTAATCATCTTTCTTGTATCACTTTCTGGTATTTTTACTTGGTTTGAGGTTTGCTCCAGTGAAAAAGAGATGGGCCTAAAACCACCTATCACTCTGAAATGGCTCTCACTCTCTTCTCTCTTTCCTCTCTGTTTCCATTGCCATTGCCTAAAACCTGTATTTCCATTACTAAGTACAATTTTCATCAGTATGCCCTCCAATCAGTTTTCATTAGCTAGAACCTTGTTCTCTGTCCCGAGTCCCTTCACTGAGCCATGAAATGAAAAGATTTGAAAGCACTTATGGGATACTGACCTCTCTATTGAGCAACTGTCTACGTCCATTAAGGTAGAGCTATATGCTGTCATCAGTTAATCTAATTTTAAAAATTGATCGGTTATATTGTATGGCAGATGCACCTGACAGCAATGATGACTTAAGCATACCCTTAGAATGATCCTGTATGGTCAATGTACCTGACAGCATTAACTTCAGCATACCCTGAGAATGACCCTGTATGGCCAGTGCGCTTGACAGCAATAACTTAAGCATGCCCTGAGAATGACCCTGTATGGCAGATGCAACTGACAACAATAACTTAAGCATGCCCTGAGAATGACCCCATGGCCTAAGAAGAATGTATGTTCAGAGTTCTGAGCTAAGAAATCCAGGAACAGTCAACTTGAAGATTCATTCCTTATCTATAAGGAACCTCTGAAACCCTGACCCATCCTGTGGAATGCAAGCCCAAACAGGGGGATTAACGCCTTTTGTTTGGGGTTAAACGATGGTTGCCAGGTGAAGGTTGCTAAGGGAGGGTGCTAAGTGAAGACTGCATGCTTTTTACAAACTGTAGTGGTTCTCCTGTCCAGCCCACTGCCACTGGACCACCCTGTATGTAAGTCCCCTCAATAAACACTATGTCTCATTCACTGAATCCAAGTTTCTTCTTTATCCTCTTGAACACAGTGCTATCCCTACTGAAATCAAGAGGGGTTTGGCATGACATATATAATCAGGTTGCATGCTAACAATAAACAATCTAATTTTATAGCATCATCCAAACTTTCTTCCTTAAAATGTACTGGTTGTTTAGCATAGAAGAGGTTCAGTTGTCAAAAAATTTGGGGAACAGTAGATTAAATGGTTACATAGATTCCTTTACTGTAGGGTTTCTCAGAGCCTTTACTATATTAAAGTGCATTGTGAATCCACAAGGGATATATAGGATGCAACATTTCAAAAAGTTACTGTGCCACAAAATCCTGGTTTTATTATTGTTGTTTGTTGTGATTGTTTGTTTTGGTTTCACTCACATGAACAATTTTGGAAATGACAATTTGGGAAATACCAACACAGTAGAAAGGAAGCAGAGAGGAAGCTCTGAAATTTGAGTTTTAGTGCTAACTCTTCCATTAACTAGCTGCATGACTAAAGCTTCTGTGGACTGTAATAATTTCCCTATTTATAATTGAAAGGGATAAATTAAATTATCTCTGAGGTTCCTTCCAGCTCTAGCATTCTATGATTCTATTTTCCCTGAATTAACCTAATTGTCCAGTGGTTTGGATTGTGTTCAGACAGTGAACAACTAATACTTTCACTTCCAATTGGCACATCCCTTTTAAATGTTGGAAGTCCTATAATAACTTTACGTAAATATGAAGCAATGTTACATATAGGGTTAATTGCATATAATCATTAGCCACACCCCAAATGTTCAAAGGATGAATTACAAATAATCTAATTATTGGTCATAGAACTAAAGTAGTCTCAAAAGATGGCCATAACTCAGTCAACCTCTGACTTCATGAAATATTATATTTACTATTTTTGTTTTTGATTTTTTTACCAAAAGTTCTTCAAGATCTAGAATGAGTATACAACTTGCTTGCAAATTCAAAAAACTAGTCACTATTAAGTCTGCCTTATGGCGTAGTATTCTTATTAAAAATGTATTACATGTGAAAGTCTGCCTTATGTGTATTCTTATTTTAAATTTATTACATGTGAAAAAGAATAAGAAAATGAATTCCAATTTACCGACTGTCCACCTAAGGCAGTAAAATGTTACCAAAATGTCACCTATGCTACATTCTTCCTCTTCTCCCCAGAGGTAATCCACAGTACTTTCAACAGCAAATAAAACAAGAATATAAAGAAAGCTCTACAGTAAATGCCAATTGCCGCCAATTCGAAAGACTTGTCCAGATTAATCTGATGTATGGATTTTATTGATTTAAATGTTCTCTGCATGAATACACATTTAGTTTTATAGGATTTCTGAAACGTTATGTACTAATAAAGGGATATTACTATAGAATTCATACATAAATGACTAGGCAATTATACAAATATTATCACAATATTTTTTTTAAGTATTAATCAAAAATACTTCAGAATATTCCCAGACTATGCCCTGGGCTATCAATGACAAGGCTTCTAGCATGATGAGTAATTTTTTCTCCACTGGAGATTTTCAAAAAGCTCTCTCATTCTCTTTCTCCTTCCTTCCTTCCTTCCTTCCTTCATTCCCTCCCTCCCTCCCTCCCTCCCTTCCCTCCCTTCCTTCCTTGTCTTTTCTCATGTCTTCACATTGTATATTTTTTGGCGAAGAAAAATGAATATTGACTCAGTTTGTTACACAACATTTCAGTACATAACATCTGGAGGTGGGAGGTTTATAGATGCATCACCATTATCTAAGTGGTCAAAGCATTTACTAAAGGTTGTTACATAATTTGTAGAGATGTGGAGATTCTAAAGGAAAGACACAGTATGAGTGGGCTAGGATTTACATTGTGCGAAATGGAATTTTACATGAATCTAATTATTCATGTGATTGCTAACTGTGCACCTTACTTTTCCCCAATAGCAGCAGCTTCCAAAACATTCTCGTAAGAATTTAATGGAGTCAAGATTTATAACAAGTAGCTCAAAACTGGGGTGGAGAGTGAAAGAGAGAAGAAAGAGGAAAAAAAAGTTTGAACAATCATGAACCATTTTCTAATGGCTACAGTAAGATAAAACATGTATTAGAAGACTTAAAATGTCTAGTGAACACAGACACAAAGCACACTCCCAGGACTTTATAAATCTAATCCATAAGAGAAGCTATCTGGATGTAGAGCTTGGCATGACTGTTGGTTCCCATTTAACAGTATCTGTAGTTTCCCCACTATTATTTCACAAAAAGTTACACATGTCAAAAATATGCACTTATTGCCATCAAAACATGTCCCCAAAAGAAGAAAATTTGTCCCTGGAGGAAAAGGAGTAGTATATTTGGTAATGAAATATAAGGATATAATCAACTTACAGAGTAATTAGAGACATGATATTAAGATTTTATTAGTTCTCATTCTGAAACTATAAAACCAACCAATGTTAGAAGTTCCCCAATTTCTCACTCAATCATTCAGATTCTCCTCAGAAAAATGCATGAAAATTGAATTTTTTTAGGGTCATTTTGTTATGTAGCAGATGTTCCAATATCTCTATGTCATCTTCTGCACATACAAGCCTGTGTTTAGAAAAATAAAAATATTTGCCTTTGATATTACACATTGAAGGTATCTGGAGAAAGTGAAGGGAATTAAAATAACACTACTGAACCACTTAAATTCACTCTGTCCTCTGCCTGCAATTGCATCTTTTAAGTCCCACAACACTGAGAACAAAGCCTACATCCCAACTTCAAAACCTGATGATTTGACATTGATCTCTCATTTTTTAACTATGCTTTGATGCTCAGTTCAGCCAAAAAATAAGGAAACTCTGGATGCCTTTATCTATGTGTGTATACCTTACACAAAAGGTATTTTCATAATGTGTTATTTATATCTACGATAATGTATTCATTGATTCACTCAAAAATATTGATCGTGCACTTAGTATGTGATGAACATTGTACTGGACACTGGGGATTAAGTTATTAGAAAAGCTACATGGTTTCCGTCCCCATGGAGCTTACTGCATAATAGGAATTCCTTACTACGTACAGGAAGAAGAGTTAAATGATGCTATGACAGATATACAAGGCAATTTTATAACTCAGAATTCAGATAAGGCTTCTCTAAACAAATAATTACATTTAGATCTAATTTAAATTTAATAATTAAATTTAGGCTTGTATATGCTATTCTTAAGATAAATATACCTTCAGAAAATTTACTCTCAAAGATAAGAGGTTAAAAGTACTTTGCATTAATTTGAATACCCACTGGGGTAGAAAATACAAATTATGTCCTCTTAAGCAATGTACGTCACCAGCTCAAAACATCATGATTTGAGTCAGGTGTTGAAAGTGTGGCACATATACACCATGGAATACTATGCAGCCATAAAAAAGGATGAGTTCATATCATTTGTAGGGACATGGATGAAGCTGGAAATCATCATTCTGAGCAACTATCGCAAGGACAGAAAACCAAACGCTGCATTTTCTCACTCATAGGTGGGATTGGTGGGGAACATCACACACTGGAGTCTGTCGTGGGGAGTGGGGAGGGACAGCATTAGGAGATATACCTAATGTAAATGACGAATTAACAGGTGCAGCACACCAACATGGCATGTGTATACATACGTAACAAACCTGCACGTTGTGCATATGTACCCTAGAACTTAAAGCATGAAAGAAAGAAAGAAAGAAAGAAAAGAAAGAAAGAAAGAAAGAAAGAAAGAAAAGAGAGAGAGAAAAGAGAGAGAGAGACAGAAAGAGAGAGAAAGAGTGAGAGAAAGAACGAGCTTCATTTTGCCTTTATGGTGATAACATTTACCAGGGCTCTGTTTTTACAAAGTAACATTGCAGAACAAAGACAGTGGAATTCTCTGATTATTTTGTACAGTGAATATGTAAAAAACCAATTAACTTGTAGACAATGTTTGTATGCTACATTAGACATTAGAAGAATAGAAGTTAGCCCAGTAAAGATTCAAGGGAAGGATACTTCAGATGGTGAAAACAGCATGTACAATGTCTCTGAGGGTGAGAGACAGCATGAGAAGAATGCTAGGAAGTTTCAGAGGGGTACAGAGGAAAGGAAGGGCTAGGAACAAGCCACGTAGAAGGCTGGGCGGATGAACACAAGCCTGCAAAGTAAACTAAGAAAAACAGGTAAAGGGGTTAGAAAGAGAAAAAAAAAGAGTAAAGTTACAGACACCAAAGAAAGAAGGTGTTTCAAGAAGTAGAGAGTATTCAATAACAGTATTACTGAACAGAGAAGTGTGATGGACTGAAAAATGTCTCTGTAGGTAACGAATGTTAGCAAGAAGCTGCACTTCTAGTTTTTACAATTTATAACCCATTTAAAAACAGAAAAAAAGGCACTTTATGTCAGAGTACCTTGTTTTAACCTTTCACTAGTGGTCAAAGTTTCATTCTGGCCCAAATGAGAGTTTAAAATTTGAACAATATCGCTTGGGTTTCTAAGTAAAAATTCAGTCTTTTCAAAAGAGGTAGCTCAATACCTGGCCTAGTCAGCCACTCAACTGCTTTCTTTTTTCTTTGCTATTCTTAAGATAAATGTACCTTCAGAATATTTACTCCCAAAGATAAGAGGCTAAAAGTACTTTGTATTAATCTGAATGTCCACTGGAGTAGAAATTATAAACTATGTCCTCTTGAGCAATGTTCATCACCAGCTCAAAACACCATGATTTGAGTCAGGTGTTGAAAGTGCTTCATTCTGTCTTCATGGTGATAACATTTACCAGGGCTCTATTTTTACAAAGTAATATTGCAGAAAAAGATAGTGGGATTCTTTGATTATTTTGTACAATGAATGTGTCAAAAACCAATTAACTTATAGATAACTTTTGCATGTTACAACTGCAGGGAAATAAATGGTTGATGAGTAAATTTATCTATCAATCTTACATTAACTGAGCAACACCACACAATTGATCTGTCCTATTCAGAGGAGAAAACAGTTACAGCTAGGGGAAAATGGGATCCTCTGACCATGGCCAAGATACCACTGCTCAGGTAGGTGGGAAAAAATTCTTGAATGCTAATTTATCAAACAAATGACAAAAATTCATGTCCACTAGCATACATTCATTCAAATTAAAATACAAATTATTTTCTATTTATCCTCTGTTCTCAAAAATCCATACTATTATTCCCCTCCATTACTAACCTTAAAGTAGGGGTCAGTGATTACCAGTCCTAGTTTCAATATCAAACCACATAATTCCATTTCCCCACATATAAAACAGGTATAGTACACCATCCTATTTACCTTAAAAATGTTACATAGATTATATGAGATAACAAGTGTGAATGTACTTTTCTAAATGTTTTTAAAGCTCTATACAAATGCAACTTATTACAATCATCACATGTAGTATACACTAAGCCAATTACATAAACACAAGCATTTCAAAAAATGCTTGTGCTTATAAAATGTTATTATTGCCCACAAAATGTGTGTTGATGGTATGTTCCTCTTATTGGAAGAACTTCTAAAAACATGCCCACACACATATATCCCCCTACACACACAAAGAAAGAGAAAGAGAGAGAAAGATTCTCTGCATAGAATTATTGGGAGGCAAGGAGGATAACTACATGTATCTGGCATACACAGTTCATTCTCATGCTGTATTCCTTCTTCCCTTCTGGATCACAAGAGAGCCACCACTATTAACTGGGTATACTGCCATACAGAATGGATAATATTTTACAGCCCCTCTCATAGCCAAGCAAGGCTCTACGGCTAAATTCTGACCAATGGAATATAATTTAAAATGTCATGTTGAATGTGTCTTTATGGTAAAAGGGTCCTTAAAGTCTTCCATCCTTTCCTCCTTCCTGTTAGTTGGAATGCACACATGATGCTGAAACTCAAGCAGACATCCTGGGCCATGGGGAAAACCTGCAGGCTTATAAGAAGCAGAACAAAATGATAAAAGGTTTCTAGATATCTGAAACACAAATAACAACTCTAGACTGCCTGCATATTTCTTTCTCATGAAAGAAATACAAACTTCTGTTATTTTGGGTCTTCAGTGACTCATGGACAAACCTCATCCTATCTGGATACCATATATGTATATGATATTTGTATACACATATACAAAGTGTGTGCTTATGTTATCTATAATGATCTGTACAACTGTTTATAAACATAAATATATATACAAATATTTATACATATATGCACATATAAATTTGTTCATGTTTAATTTGAAATAAAACAGAAACAAAATAAAATACCATGACTATTTAACTGTCTAGTAGGACAGACACCTTAAACATGGAATACCCCAAAAGGCCCACAGTATTACCCTCTTCAATAAAATCTCTAAACTGTCAAAAAGATAGTCACCAGAAATTCTAATTCTCAATTTGATCTTATCACAGCCCATCTTAGAGTCATCCAATGGCTCTCTACTTCAGGACAAAGTCCAGATAATAATTCTGGGTTGCTAAGGGCATTCCTTTATTCCTCCTCTGCATGCATCCTGTACTGCAGCCTCATCCTGCATCTCTGCCTTTATACAGACAGGCATATCTCTTTTGCTTCAAATTCCTCACTCCAGCCCCTACAGTCTACCTTGCTGATGGCTAACTATCCTTTAAAATTCAACTCAAATCTTATCTCCTCGGGGTGTCTTTCCATGACGCTCTTCCACATGCATCTGCTTGTTGCCCCTTCTGGGTTAGTTCCTTCATGCTGTCTTACGATTTCATGCATAAATTTATTCTTTTGATAAAAATCGAAGTACCTACCAAGCAGCAGGCACTATTTCTATTATAATCATCGGGAATATTCGTCATCAATTTTTCAAAACCTGCTACCACCCAATCCTGCAGCACATGAATAATATGTTTTTCCATTTCTTTAATCCTTTACACCATGTGTATGGTGTTTAGTAACTGACTGATGAGTTAATTAACTTAGGGGAATCTGCCCTACTCACCCTGTTGTCAGAGTTTCTTGACTTCATTTATCTTCCTTTCTCCAGTTACATGGCCTCTAAATTTAGATAATATTATCCAGGGACAAAGATATATTAAATCTCAAAATCTGAAAGTCATCTTTTTTTAATCCATAAGGTAACTTCTTGCACTGTTCGTTCTCCACCAAAACTGCACTTAAGCGTCCAGTCCACTTCCATGCTTTTTGCCAGCCACCAAAGCCCTGCTTGCTTCACTTCATTTCAGATCCAGCTGAGATCTCATACCAATCACTTCAATGACTCTGAGTAACACTATTGAGTCCCTCATTCCTGCCACCCTTATGTTGTATTGTTGCTACCTAACAATCATTACACCTAGTTCAACTTAATTATTTGTTTACAAAGGCAGATGCTACTGGGAGAAGAAATGGGAGCCTTTGACAGAGATTAAGATGCTTAGGTTAAGTGACAGGCATAAAAACTAAGGTAGGTAGAGATACTCAGCGATATACGCTGATTAAAAGCCAGGGAATTACGTCTCTCTAATCAGAATTAATTCCAGCCTTATATTTCTATTATTACATTAGAGATTGTCAACTGTTGCAATTTATAATGTCAACTTCATCTTTGGTCAGTAGGGCTAGAGTCCTACCTAGTTCTTTACCAGTCTTTGAAGGTTATTACCACAGTGATCCTAGATAAATGACTTCAAAACTTGCATGAGAAAGTCTCTCTCTGAAGGGTGGGGGTTGGGGGAAGGAACAATCACCCGTGCCTACACAGGGCATAGGTGAATCTCTGGGTAAGGTGTCTAAAAAAGTATTTTAAGGATGCTGAGAACCAAAAATGATTTTGAAGGAGCAAGCTATTTATTTCACAGGGTTTGAATGAGAAATTCATCATCCCGTGCTGCTGGGAAAGTGACACAATTATTTTTGTTTCCCTTGCTCTCTGGTTTCTTTTAAGAGCTGTCCTTTATAGCCAACAGGTGTTTGTACCACAATAAGTGCAATGATTTAGTAAACATCTAATTCATCATTTCTGGTTGCTGAATAACAAGATTACAATAATGGTTTCCTTCTCCCATAAGCATCATTTTTAAAAGTTCATTGTTCTAGTGCTATACTTCCTTTGATCACTAGAGAAGCAATCTGATTTCCTTTCCAGTTAGACATCTTGATGTATCCTCCTACTTTGGCCCATTCTCTACCTTAGAACAACCAATTATTTTAAGACTTCTTGAGGACAGGAAGACCAAGGAGAGCTATAGATAATACAAAATGGCTACTCAAGACATAGCAAGAAAAGCCTCTTCAAAGGTACAACTTAGAAGGTTATAGGTTAATCCAGTATTCTCTATTTAGAAAAAAAAAAAAAAAAAAACCTTAAAAATTGTCCATTAGATTAAACAAATTACAATGCACTCTATCTCTTAACATAATAAGCATTTCATAAATAAAAACTGGTTCCTCTAGATGACTTTTCATTGCCATGCCTCTAGGTTTCCACTTTCTATTAGTCATTTAACAATATTCCCAAGGATAAAAATGTACTTTAACTCCTACAGAAGACAATCACATTATACATCCTCAGAAGTTTAGATACAGTATTTTTGGCATTTTTTAAAAAATGTTCTCCAAGGTAAGTTCCTGTGTGTTTTAAAATGCCCAGAAAAAATGGGGAGATAGAAGCTTCAAGACAAATCAGACAAAAGTCAAATGACAGAAAATAAATGACCACGTAACAGATTCTCATAAACTTCTGAAGAGACCACAGAGAATCCTGACTTCCTATCTCAGCTCTGCTTAAATCCAGCCCCTCACGTCTCATGCATTTCAAAATCTATCTCAATTATCTCACAGCTCACTTCCACAGCAAGGAAAAATCCAGGGCTAACACATTTATTATAGGACCTTTGAAACCTGAAGAAATTTCAAAGATAAAAAATGATTTTATTTTACACAAGTGCTAAAACTGTTGGGTTTTTTCTTCATTTTGAAATCTCTTGAGATGTCTGCAAAACTCTTATATGTCTTGGCTGCTTCACCTACCACTGTCCAATAAAATTCCAGTCATTTCACAGTATCAATCAACTACATACCGTGCATATGGCTTTACATACCTGCCAAAAAGGTGTCTAAAGAAACTGAAGTCTATATTATAACCAAAGCTCCTTCAGTGTGATAAAGCATATTAATTTTTGGCATTATGCAAGTTAATGTATTTCAGAGGGTTCTTTAATGTTGATTTTTATTTATAATAGAAAAGCAATTACCAAAAATGCAAGTTTGCAAAAACTTCCATACTGAGTCCACCTTATACAATTAATAAATATCTTAACCTCTCAGACCTTCACATTACTAAAATGATGCATCTCTGTATAGTGTATTTTAAGATAATCACCTAATTTGTCACTTCACCTGGCCCATGCTGCCCTTTATTCCGATTTTAATTATTCCAGTTAAGCAGTAATAAATTGTTATCTGATCTTCATTGCCTGTTAAATCTGCTACTGTATGTTTTTCCTTGCTTTAAGCTCAAAATCTGTGAATTTATTATCTATATGCTATAAGAGTAATTCATCAAAACCTAGCTCTTCACTAAACGTTTCTCTGGTCTTAAGTGCGCTTGTGATTGCATAACCAGCAACCTGTTCTAGCTAATTTAAGTAACTTCGCCTTTATTATGCTTCGCAATCTCACTACCTATAATAACATCAAGAGGAAAACAGTAGTCAAACCCTTCCTTGATGTTCTGCTCATACTCTTCAGGATGCTTGTTCTAGCTCTTTGGCTGACTTCACTTCTTCCACCTGAAACTTAAGTTCTAGTTGAGAAGGCTCAGTAAATGGCCACTGCTACATGCCTTCTCTACTCACTATTTGGGAAGTTCACAATTCTGATTTCTTCCTGTATGTGATGGTTCATGACCTTAACCTGCCCCACTTACCACAATATTTCCTGCTGGCCACAGATTAGAACTACTGGGAGATTATGCTATCCAATCAATTTTTACACAAAATTTCATCTAGTTGATTACACACAACCACCTCAGATATAACTGCAATCTTCACAGCTCACTGTACTGCGTAAACATAGCAGAAAATACCATTTAAAAAACATTAGACTTCTGTTCAAGATAACTCTTTAAGTTTAAGCCTATAGAAACTACTGAAGTTCCACCACATTGCAATGATGACAAAATATAGAGAGAGAACATTATAATGTTATACCCTGTTAAAGAACAATTGGGTGGTTTCCCAGTTTGGGAAGTTATTCATAAAGCTATTAGAAACAATTGTGTGCAAATCTTTTTATGAGCATTTTACCTATTTCCCTTCAGTATATTCCTGTTAGTGAAATTGTTAGGTCATAGGGTAGAAGTATGATTAACATTACTAGTGGTTGCCAAATAGTTGTGCAAAATGGTTATACCAGTTACATTTCTACCAGCAAAGTAAGAGAGTTCAATTTACTCCTTATCCTTGCTGATATTTAGTATTGTCAGTCTTTCCAATGTGAGTCATTGGTAGTGGTATGTCACTGTGGTTTTAATTTACATTTTTTGATAATGATAATGTAAGCATCTTTTTCTATACTTTTTTTGTCCATTTATAAAAAAGATAGCCAATCAAGCCTTAGCTCGTATTCAAACTGAATTGTCTTTTTATTGATTTATAGTAATTATTTATGTACTCTAGATACAAGTCTATTGTCAGGCATATTTACTGCAAACATTTGCTCCCTGTCTGTGGATTGCTTTTCACTTTTTGCCTTTTGATGAAGAAAATATTTAATTTTGATGAAACTTAATTTCTAATTGTTTTCTGTTATTGTTTGTGTCTGTTATTCTGTTAAAAATGTCTTGCCTTTTTCAAGATCATTAAGATATTTTGTGATTTGCTCTAGTTATATTTATGTCTATGATCCATCTTGAATTAATTTTTATTTATTTATATGAGATAGGTTCAAGTTCGTTTTTCCATATAAATATTCAGTTACTGCAACACTATTTAATGTAAAGGTCTTCTACTCTTTATTGAATTGCTTTGGTGTCTTTGTCAAAAATCAATATATGTTTGAACCTATTTCTGAACTTTCTCTTCTGCTCCATTAATCTATCGGTTATTATGCCAATACTATACTGTGTTATTTACTGCCAGTTTATAGTAAATCTTGGGTCTTGCTTGCTCTCTAATATTGTTCTTCTTCTTGAAGAAATGTCTTGGCTAACCTAAGCATTCTGCATTCTCATGTAAATTTTGAAGACAGCAGCCACTACAAAAATGCAGCTGAATTTTTATTGGGATGCACTGGAGTTATGTATCAGTGGGTAGAGAAATAGCATCTCAATGATGGTTTTTAAATCCATGAACATGGTATATTTCAACATTTACTTAAGTCTCCCTTAATTTCTCTGCCAAATTTTGCAATTTGGCGTATAGAGGACTTGAACATCTATTGTTTTAGGTACTGGTATCCCAGGTATGTCCCACATAGTAGTTGATGCTATTGTAAATGGCATTTTAAAATTATTTATTTATTGTTATTCCATTTTCCAATTGGTTTGTTCATAGCATATACAGTTGTCTGTGGTGACACAGTAAACAGTAACCACAAATTTAGGGCCATTTATTTCCCTTCGACCAATGCTCTCTCTCATTTTCAGATCTTTCTCTCATATTCTGGGCCTGTAATACATTTGCAGTCCTCATCCTAGCCAGATTATAATTGAACTTTTGTAATCATTTCTTGCTTTCTGGACTTTCTACTAAAAACAGAAATTATAGCAGAATTGTTACTTTTCTTTTTTAATTAATATGTTTACTTTTCCAGAAACTTTCCAGTGCCCCAGTCCTGAAATCTCTGAATCTTCCTACCTTTGTTCTTACAACTTAAATCAAGTTAGCTAGCCCTAGCATCACACCCATGGGAGTTTCCAAATTTATTTAATGCCCTTCTTCCTTCAAAAAAGAATGTTCCAAAAAATAGTTGTGTATTGCTTTTCCTGATTTTAGTAAATGATGTTCCAAAATTTATTTATTTCCCCCTTCTAGTAAAGAATGCTTAAAAAGTCATTGTAAAAATATATTGAAATGTGATGGGGGTCTTGGTATGAAAATTATCAAATGTGTAGAAAACGTTTGGGGTTGGCAAGAAACTTGTATTCAGTAAACTTGGTTAAAGCCATTATTTACATACAAGAGAATTCTTAAAGTCCTTTACAACACTGAAAAGTAATTATTCCTAGAAATGATTATTAAATAATTATATTTAGTTCACCAGTCCATTATATGTGTTTAGAGACTAGAAAAGTGGGGCAGATGTATTTCTTTATACAGGAACATTAATGATAACAAAAAAAAGTTTCCGGCAAGGAAAGATGTTCACATAGGAAAATCTTCTTCCCAAAAAATGTCAGGAACAATATTTAAGGGGAGCTTTAAAGGTATATGTTCTTTTTGATATTTCAAGTGTGCAAATCAAAACCAGAAAAATATCTTACAAGATCATCCTAAACATCTTTGCAGTCCCAGGGAACTAGCATCATATATATGACATAATTTTTGGCTAAGCCAGAAAGGACTTTAACCTGACTTTAAAGGCAAGTAGCACATATTTATTTGTAACCACTGAATCAAAAGCATATTGGCTAAAGGCATTTTGTTGAAATCAAAATGTACAAAATTTCATGGAAGGAAAGATAAAAGAATTATTCTTTTAATTATTCTTTTAAAAAAAACTTTATCAATGTTTGGGGAAATAAATAATCCAATAAATTCTGTTTGTTTTCATATTCATGTCACATATATGCCAAATATATATATATATTATATATATATATATACCACCTATACTGAAATATAAAATTATGGAGTACAACATAACTATATAATTTAAAAAGATATGGTGGTGGCCTCCAGTTTCTGGTACCACATGTAAGGAACTTGGAAGTCACCACTTCATCCTAACAATAAGTAAAAAGCTGAATAAACTGAAAAATCAACAACTCTTCTTAAATCCATAAGAGAAATGATGTTACTGGGCAAACCACGGCCCCTAAAATTGGAGAGAAGGACAGGCACATACAGAGAATAATGACTTACTGGAGCAGCAGCCCACAAGCAAAAACTTCCTTGGGAACCAGTGCCACAGTAGAGAAACCTGAACAGTAGATTACAAATTACTGGAGGCTCCGTATGGACAAATCTGAGAGATTAAAAACTCCAGGGGGACCCAGTCATCCCAGAGACTGCACACTTTTGTGATTATTACCTCATGGAGCTCTACTAGCTTCTCACAGTGAATACTAGAGGAAAATTCCCTTGTGATTCCCACAAGGGAAGGAGGAAAAGACCCATTTAGAAATACACCAGATCATTCTGTACTTCTCAAAAACGTCTGCCCTCAGGAGAATATATGTAATCACTGCCTATCCTACTAGGGTTTTATCAGAGCCTAACTGACCTAGGTAAAAGGAAATACCCAACTCCAATCAGCTCTAGCCTTCCACATGGAGGAAGAGAAATACCCAACAGGTCAAGAAACAGAGCGAGTAAAGTTATCAGGGATAAAGAGGGTCATTATATAATGATAAAGGGGTTAATTTTCCAAAAAGACATAACAACCCTTAATATGTATATGCCGAACAACAGAGTGTCAAAACACATGAAACAAAAACTGATAAAAGTTTAAGGAGAAATAGAGGAATTCACCAATACAGTTGGAGACTTCAACACCACTCTACCAGAATTGGGCAGATCCAACACGCAGAACATCAGTAAGAACATAGCTGAATTCAACAACATCAATCAACTGGATATAATACACATCTAAAGGCTACTTAATCCAACAAAAGCCAGAATACGTATTATTCTCAAGTTACATGGAACATTCACCAAGCTAAACCATAATCTGGGCCATAAAACACACCTTAACAAATTCAAAAGACTAGAAGTCTTACAATGTCTTGAAATGGGGTTAAATTATGAATCAGTAACAGAAAGGTAGCTAAAAAGTCCCAAACACTTGGAGATTCTAAATAACATATGTCAAAAAAAGATCTGAATAAAAATATTTTTGACTAAATAAAAACAAGAACACAACTTAGGAAAATTTGTGATTCAGTGAAAGCAGCGCAAAGAGAGTAACACCACTGAATGAATACACAAGGAAAAAAGCTTTCACTTTAGAAAGCTACAAAAAGAAGAAAAAATTAAATCCAAAGCAGGCATGAGAAAAGAAATAAACTCAGAACAGAAATCTATGAAATTGAAAACAGGAAATAAACAGATAAAAGTCAATGAAAACAAAACATGGTTCTTTGAAAAGGTTAATAAAACTAATAAGCCTCTAGCCAGGCTAACTAAGAAAAAAAGAAAAAGGACACAAATTAATAAGACCAAAATAAACAAGGAGACATCACTACGCATCCTCTGGACATTACAAGGATAACAAAGAAATACTGTGAATAACTCTATGCCCACAAATTTGATAACCTAAATAAAATGGATCAATTCCTTAAAGAAACAATCTGCTGAAACTCACACGAAAGATAAATACTATGTAAAGCTCTATATCTATTAAATACATTTAATCAATAATTAATAACTTTCCAAAACATAAATCACCAGGCCCAGATGAGTTCACTGGTGAATTCTACCAAACATTTAAGAAATAAATTATACCAAGCCATTTTTCTAAATCTTTCCCATAATATAGAAGCGATAAGAATACTTGTGATATGGTTTGGCTGTGTCCCCACCAAATCTTATCTTGAATTATAGCTCCTATAATCCCCATGTATCATGGAAGGGACCTGATGGGAGGTGAATGAATAATGGGGGCAGGTTTCCCCATGCTGTTCTCATGATAGTGAATAAGTCTTATGAGATCTGATGGCTTTATAAAGGGCAGTTTCCCTGCACATGCTCTCTTGCCTGCTGCCATGTAAGACATACCTTTGTTCCTGCTTCACCTTCTGCCATGATTGTGAGGCCTCCCCTGCCATGTGGAACTGTAAGTCCATTAAACTTCTTTTTCTTTATAAATTACCCAGTGTCAGGTATATCTTTCTTAGCAGCATGAGAACAGACTAATACAACTTCCTAACTCATTCTGAGGCCAGTATCACCCTAATAACAAAACCAAAGACATTACAAGAAACGCAAATTACAGACATATATCTTATAACATAAACGCAAAAATTATTAACAAAATAGATTCACAAATCAAGCTAGGCATGGTGGCTTATGCCTAGAATCCCAGCTACTCAGAAGGCAGAAGAATCGCTTGAACCTGGGAGGCGAAGTTTTCAGTGCGCCAAGATCGTGCCACTCCAGCCTGGGTGACAGAGCAAGACTTTGTCTCAAAAAATAAATAAATATATATATATATAAAAAATTGTGTGTGTGTGTATGTGTGTATATATATAGTATGCATATATATACACATATATATGTATATATTCACAAATCAAATCCAACAATGTATAAATATAAGTATACACCACAACCAAGTAGTATTTATCTGAAGCATGCAAGTCTACTTTAATATTTAAAAATAAATTAATGTAATCCATCACATCAATAGGCTAAAGAAAAAAATCACATGATCATATCAACAGATGCATAAAAAGCATCTGACAAAATCCAACATCAATTAAATCTCTCAGTAAACTAGTAACAAACGGGAACTTCCCAATAAAGAATATCTACAAAATCTCTACAGCTAACATTATTCTTAATGGTGAAAAACCAGCTTCCCACTAAGATGAAGAGCAAGGCAAGAATGTACCATCTCACTACTCCTTTTAAATATTGTACCGAAGTCCTAGCTAATAAAATAATAAAGGGAAATAAAATTACTATGGTTTGAATAATGTGGTCCTTTCCAAAATTCATGTTGAAACATAATCTCCAGTGCAACAGTATTAAGAAGTGTGGCCTTTGGAAGGTGATTACATCACAATCCATTCTCATGAATGCGATTAGCATCCTTATAAAAGGGTTCAAGGGTGAAAAAAGAGTTCTCTTGCTATTCTATCCCTTCTGCCACGTAAGGATGCAGCATTCTTTTCCTCTCAAAGAGGAATATCGGAAAGCACCATATTGAAAGCAAAGAGCAGCCCTCACCAGACACCAATCCTGCCACTGCCTTGATCTTGAATTTCCCAGCTTCCAAGTTATGAGAAATAAATTTCTGTTCTTTATAAATTACCAAGACTGTGTTACCACAGAACAAATGAACGAAGACCAAAAGGTGTAGTGATTGGAAAGGATGAAATAAAACTGTCTCTGATCAGAGATCACATGAACATGTAGAAAATTCAAAAGAACCAACAAAAAAATTCCTGAAATAAAATGATTATAGCAAAGTTTCAATATATAGGGTTAATATACAAAATTCCATTACTTTTCTGTATAACAGCAATGAACAAGTAAAATTTAAAATTAAAAGTACAATACCATTTACATTAGCATACCCAAAAATAAAATACTTAGGTATATATCTACAAAAAAGTACACCTTTATGAGGAAAATAACAAAACTCTGATGAAAGAAACTAAAGAAAAACTGCATAAGTGGAGAGAGATTCTATATTCATAAATAGAAAGACACAATATTGTCACAATATTAGTTCTTCCCCACTTGCTCTACAGATTCAATGAAATCTCTGTTAAAATCTCAGCAAATTATTTTGGGAATATCAACAAACTAATTCCTATGTTTACATGAAGTAGGCAAAAGACTTGAAATATACAACACGACATTGAAGGAGAAAAATAAAGTCGGAGGACTGACATTACCCAACCTCAAGACTTACTATAGAACCACAGAAATCAAAAGAGTGGTATTTGCAAAAGAATAGACAAATTGATCGATAGAGCAGAATAAAGATCCCAGAAATAGACCTACAAATAGACCTATATATACAAAAAAGACCTATATATATATATATATACACACACACACACGCACATAGTAAAACTGATCTCTGACAAAGGAGCAAAGGCAATGCAATGAAGAAAAGACACCTTTTTTCAACAAATGGTGCTAGAACAACTGGACATCGAATTACAAAAACAAAATTGAATCTAGATACAGACCTCCTATCTTTCACAAAAATTAATGCAAAATGGATCACAGACCCAATGAAAAATGCAAAGCTATAAAACTCCTGGAAGATAACATACAAGATAGTATAGAACAACCTGAGTTTTAGATAAAATGACAAAGTCATGAACTATTTAAAAAAACTGATGAACTTGACTTCATTAAAATTAAAAAATCTATGCTCCACAGGAAACAATATGAAGAGAATGAAAAGACAAGCCACAGACTGGGAGAAAATATTCACAAAATACATATCTGGTTATTATCCAAAATAGACAAAGAAACCTTAAAACTCAATATTAGGGAAACTAACAACCCAATTAAAAAGCAGGACAAATACCTTAACAAATACGTCACCAAAGAAGATACACAAATGTCAAGTAACTATAGGAATACATGTTCCACATCATATGGCATTGGGGAAAATGCAAATTAAGACAATGAGATTCCACTACATGCCTATGAGAATGGCCAAAATCCAGAACACTGTCAGCATCAAATACTGACAAGGGTAGGCAGCAGCGGGAACTTTCATTCATTGCTATTGGAAACAAAAAGTAATACAGCCATTTTGGAAGACAATTTGGCAGTTTCTTACAAAGCTAAACATACTCTTACCATATGATACAGCAATTTTGTTTCTTGGTATTTACCCAAATAGGTGGAAAACAAGTATGCACACAAAAACCTGCACATGGATGTTTATAGCAGCTCTATTCATAATTGCCAAAACTCAGAGCAACCAAGATATCCTTCTATAGGTGAGTAAATAAACTCTGAAACATGCAGACAATGAAATATTACTCAGTGCTAAAAAGAAATGGGCTATCAAGCTATCAAGCCATGAAAAGATAAGCAGAAAAATTAAATGTGCATAATTAAATGAAAGAATCCAATTTTAAAATGTTACATACTGTGTAAGTCCAACTATACAACATTCTGGAAAAAACAAAAATACGGAGACAGTAAAAAGATCAATAGCTGCTACCTGGGGTTAAAGGGTAGGGAAAGAGGAATAGAAGGAGCACAGAGGATTATGAGGGCAGTGAAAATATTCCATATGATACTATAATGGTGGACATGTCATTATACATTTATGCAAACCCATAGATTATACAACACCAAAAGTGAACTCTAACTTAAACTATGAATTTTGGATTGTAATGATGTATCAATGTAAGTTAATGAATTGTAACAAATGCATCACGCTGGTAAAGAATGTTGATAACAGAAGGCTTTGCCTGTTGAAGGGACAGAAGGTATATGGGAAATCTCTGTACCTTTCACTCAATTTTGCTGTGAACCTAAAACTACTCGAAAACATAAAAACGATTAAAATGTTATTAAGCCATATATTTAAGATTTGGGTTCTGGACTGTATGTAAGTTACACCTTTAAAAATTAAAATTTTTTAAATCTGGTGGAACATGTACATAGAAAATACTTTGTAATAAGGCCCCCAAAGTAAGAATTTTTTGCAAGTGGAAGATATTAAGAAATAACATTAGGAAACAACCAACCAAAAAAAAAAAAAACTATAATGAATGATGGCAAAGAAATCAATCCATACAATGAAAAGCTGACTCGTTTAAAATGCATTTTTAAAAGAATATTAAACTTTACTGCATTTCCAGAAACAGCTTAAATGAAACAATAGAATCTAAAGAATATATCATTAAATATAAAAGTATAAATAGCCTGCATATGAAATATTTAGTAGCAGCTCAAAGCATGCTGTTTCCATGGAGAGATAAATAAAACAAGTGTGGGTGAATTTCATGTATTGTAAATTAATTCAGACATAATTAAAGGACTTAGACTTTGTCTACATAATGCCAGAACAATTACAGAGAGAAAATTCAAGCAACCTGTTGTTTAGTCTAATTTACATTAAAAATCATATTTTCCTCCCCACAGAATTAAAATATTTATAGTTGTTCTTTAATTACAAAATAATTGAGACTAAGTATTTCTAAGAAATTCTCTTGATAATCTGATGAACCTTCACCCCAGAAAAAGAATCCTGTGCCAAATTCTGCATATTAATAATGCAGGGGTTTCATGGAGCCTCTGAAACACACACATATGCCCTACATTAAGAATCTATGTGTCTTTATAGCAGCATGATTTATAATCCTTTGGGTATATACCCAGTAGTGGGATGGCTGGGTCATATGGTACATCTAGTTCTAGATCCTTGAGGAATTGCCATACTGTTTTCCATAATGGTTGAACTAGTTTACAATCCCACCAACAGTGTAAAAGTGTTCCTTTTTCTCCACATCCTCTCCAGCACCTGTTGTTTCCTGACTTTTTAATGATTGCCATTCTAACTGGTGTGAGATGGTATCTCATTGTGGTTTTGATTTGCATTTCGTTGATGGCGAGTGATGATGAGCATTTTTTCATGTGTCTGTTGGCTGTATGAATGTCTTCTTTTGAGAAATGTCTGTTCATATCCTTTGCCCACTTTTTGATGGGGTTGTTTGTTTTTCTCTTGTAAATTTGTTTGAGTTCTTTGTAGGTTCTGGATATTAGCCCTTTGTCAGATGAGTAGATTGCAAAAGTTTTCTCCCATTCTGTAGGTTGCCTGTTCACTCTGATGGTAGTTTCTTTTGCTGTGCAGAAGCTCTTTAGTTTAATTAGATCCCATTTGTCAATTTTGGCTTTTGCTGCCATTGCTTTTGGTGTTTTAGACATGAAGTCCTTGCCCATGCCTATGTCTTGAATGGTACTACCTAGGTTTTCTTCTAGGGTTTTTATGTTATTAGGTCTAACATTTAAGTCTCTAATCCATCTTGAATTAATTTTCATATAAGGAGTAAGGAAAGGATCCAGTTTCAGCTTTCTACTTATGGCTAGCCAATTTTCCCAGCACCATTTATTAAATAGCGAATCCTTTCCCCATTTCTTGTTTCTCTCAGGTTTGTCAAAGATCAGATGGCTGTAGGTGTGTGGTATTATTTCTGAGGACTCTGTTCTGTTCCATTGGTCTATATCTCTGTTTTGGTACCAGTACCATGCTGTTTTGGTTACTGTAGCCACATGCACACGTATGTTTATTGCGGCACTATTCACAATAGCAAAGACTTGGAATCAACCCAAATGTCCATCTGTGACAGACTGGATTAAGAAAATGTGGCACATATACACCATGGAATACTATGCAGCCATAAAAAAGGATGAGTTTGTGTCCTTTGTAGGGACATGGATGCAGCTGGAAACCATCATTCTTAGCAAACTACCACAAGAACAGAAAACCAAACACCGCATGTTCTCACTCATAGGTGGGAACTGAACAATGAGATCACTTGGACTCGGGAAGGGGAACATCACACATCGGGGCCTATCATGGGGAGGGGGGAGGGGGGAAGGATTGCATTGGGAGTTATACCTGATATAAATGACGAATTGATGGGTGCTGACGAGTTGATGGGTGCAGCACACTAACATGGCACAAGTATACATATGTAACAAACCTGCACATTATGCACATGTACCCTAGAACTTAAAGTATAATTAAAAAAAAAAAAAAAAAAGAATCTATGGCCGGGCGCAGTGGCTCACGCCTGTAATCCCAGCACTTTGGGAGGCCGAGGCGGGCGGATCACGAAGTCAGGAGATCAAGACCATCCTGGCCAACACAGTGAAACCTCGTCTGTACTAAAAAATACAAAAAATTAGCCGTGCGTGGTGGTGGGCGCCTGCAGTCCCAGCTAATCGGGAGGCTGAGGCAGGAGAATGGCGTGAAGTCGGGAGGCAGAGTTTGCAGTGAGCCAAGATCGTGCCACTGCACTCCAGCCTGGGCAGCAGAGTGAGACTCCGTCACAGAAACAAAAAGAATCTATAATATATGTAGTCAGTCAATGTAAGATACCTGATAACTGCAAAGATGTTTTCACAAAACAAAGATAATTTTATTATTATTATTTTATTATTATTATTATTATTATTATTATTATTATTTTGGGGCAGGGTCTTGCTCTATCACCCAGGCTGGAGTATGGTGGCACTACATCTGCTCCCTGCAACCTCCACCTCCTGGGCTCCAGAGAGCCTCCCACCTCAGCCTCCTGGGTAACTGGGACTACAGCTGCACACCTTCGCACCCAGCTAATTTTTGTATTTTTTGTAGAGGCAGGGTTTTGCCACGTTGCCCACGCTGGTCTCAAACTCCTGAGCTCAAGTAATCCACCTCGGCCTCCCAAAGTACTGGGATTACAGGCATGAGTCACCTCTCCCAGTGACAAAACAAACATAATTATTAATCTAAAAGACATAACTGCATGGGCCAATTTAACGAAGAAAGTAAACATAACATATTTATACCTGAATAGGCATGTAACATCTGCAGTAAATCTGAGTAAGACTCGTGTATTTCTAAGGATAAGCTTCCTTTTTCTGAATAATTTCTGAAAGTATCTTCTATATATCCAGTTTTTCTGTACAGGCATAGCTCAGAGATATTGTAAGTTAGGTTCCTGAATACTAAAATAAAGGGAGTCACATAAATTTTTTTGGTTTCCCAGTGCATATACAAATTATGTTTACACTATACTATAGTCTATTAAGTGTGCAATACCATTATGTCTAAAAAAGCAATGAACATACTTTCATTTTAAAATGCTTTATTGCTAAAAATGCCAATGATAAATTATCTGAGCCTTCAGCAACTTGTAATCTTTTTGCTGGTGTAGGTTTTGCCTTTGTTGTTGGCTGCTAACTGATCAGAGGGTTGTTGCTGAAGGTTGAGGTAGTTCTGACAATTTCTTAAAACAATAAAGTTTGCCATATTGATTGACTCTTCCTTTCATGAAAGATTTCTCTGTAACATGCCATGACATTTGATAGCATTTTACCCACAGGGGAACTTCTTTCACAATTGGAGTCAATCCTCTCAAACCCTGCTGCTACCCTATGATGTAATATCCTAAATCCTTTGTTGTCATTTCAACACGTTCACCCATCTTCACCAGGGGTAGATTCCATCTCAAGAAACCACTTTCTTTGTTCATCCATGAGAATCAACTCCTCATATGTTCAAGTTTTATTGTAGAGTGCATCTATTTAGTCACCGCTTCAGGTTCCACTTCTAACGCTAGTCTTCCTGCTATTTTCACCAACATCTGCAGTAACTACCTCCACTAAAGTCCTGAAGCCCTCAAAGTCATCTCTGAGAACTGAAATCAATGCCTTCCAAATTTGTTAATATTGACATTTTGACCACCTCCTATGAATCATCAATGTTCTTAATGGCATCTACAATGATGAATCTTTTCCAGAAGGTTTTCGATTTATTTTGCCTATATCCCCCAGAGGAATCACTATCTATGGCATCTGTAGCCTTCCAAAGTGTATTTCTTCAATAATAAGACTTGAAATTTGAAATAATTCCTTGATCCATGGGCTACAGAAATGACATTGTGTTAGCAGGCATGCAAACAACATTCATTTCCTTGTACACCTCCATCAGAGCTCTTGGGTGACCATTTTCTTTGTCAAAGAGGGCTACTATTTTGAAAGGAATCTTTTACTGAGCAGTAAGTCTTAAATGTTGGCTTAAAATATTCAGTAAACCATGCTGTAAGCAGATGTGCTGTCATTAAGGCTTTGTTGTTCTATTTATAGTACAGATAGAATAGATTTAGCATCCTTTTTAAGAACCCAAGGATTTTCAAAATGGTAAATGAAAACTGGTTTCAACTTAAAGTCACCAGTTGCATTAGCTCCTAATAAGACAGATTATCTTTTGAAGTTTTGGGGCCAGGCATTCACTTCTCCTCTCTAGCTATGAAAGTCCTAGTTGGCATCTTCTTCCAATAAAAGGATGTTTCATCCACAATGAAAATATTTTGTTGAGTGTAGCTGTCTTCATTAATTATCTTAGCTAGATTTTCTGAATCTCCTGCAGGTTCTATATCAACACATGCTGCTGGTTTTCTATCATAATAGTGAAAGTATTTATAGTTGGCCATCAATTTCCATGGGTTCCACATCCAGAGCTTCAACCAACCACAGTTTGAAAATATTTTTTAAAAACCTGTTTCTGTACTGAACATGTACAGACTATTTCCTTGTCATTATTCCCTAACAATATAACTATTTCCACAGCATTCACATTGTATTAGATATTATAAATAATCTAGAAATGATTTAAAGCATACAGGAGGATGTGCATAGGTTGTATGCAAATACTACACTATTTTACACCAAGAACTTGAGCATCCGTGGATTTTGGCATCCATTGGAGGTCCTGGAACCAATCCTCCCATGGATACCAAGGGATGACAGTCCATGTCTCTTGATTATGAATCTATGCCTTGCAAAACTTTTCAAATATAAGAACGCTAACTGAACTTCACATATGTCCAATGACTTACTGTGCTCAAACTCTGATTTTATTCTTTAGAATGCAAACTTCTAAGGATAAATCTGTAAAATCTTTTTAAAGGATGCCACCAAAGTCCCAACAACAGAATGCTAAATAAATATTACCTAATAATTATTATATCTTCTGAAATGATAAAAAAAAATTCATTACCAATTTCTGAAGCTTTTCACAGCCAGTCAATTTCATTCTACTCTTCTTTAATGCTGCCCGGCCACATCCAATTTTCTCAGTTCAATTGCATTGCCTCACTATCTCGATTCAATTTACTTTGACCTTTACTGAACTATCTCTAGAGAAACAATGATATGGAATTTCTTTATATTACACTTCAGCTTTACATGTCTTGTGGATTATATTCCACCAAAACATAAAACCAAGACAACTAATAAACCCATAGAAATTACCTTGGAGTCTTTGGTCAGGGTCCATTTTAAGGCATCATAGTCCTCTGGCCCTGGTTGAATCTGTAGCTAACCATTCAAACGAAAGTTGGGTTTTTTTAATGACTTTGCTTTCGGTTTGAAATTGCTAGACACTATCAGAACAGAGAGTCATGCTTTTAAAAATACAAACTCTGAGTATATATTGTCATCTAAATAACAAAGGAGACTGTCAAAGGCAGGGAAGATGATAGAAAGTGATAAAGACATTTCTGTGAGGTGTTATTACCTCTCATAATTTGCCATCAAGCCACAGAATGGTCACAATTGGGTAAAACAGTCTACAACTGCTTGCAAGCCTTCTTGTAAGAATACTAGCAACATAGCAGCTCATAATTACCAGCTAATAATATAAAGATAACATAGCTGATGTGGAACACTTTCTTAGAAGATAAGAAGTATTTTTCCAAACCAGCTCCTAAACCTTTCATTAAATCACAAACTGTGGCTAAATAAAGGACATTGGAATAACCAGAATTACACTACCTCACTAAACAGAAAGCCATCAAATTTCTCATAGCTATCAGAGTCTAACCTAAAATTATTTATAAGTAACCAAATGTATTTGATAGCAGCCACAAAACCAGAGCTACTGATAATATGTTTTACAAAAAATTAAAAAAACAACATATAGATGTCTGATACCTATTCCTCACTTACCTACACCTTCTTCTGAACAAAGCTGTGGTTAATTATCTGCAAAGCAGCAAAATACATACAGGACTTGGCCTGTATCTCATCCAAAATGGAGATAAGTAACATACTGAAAGTATTTATCATAAGAAGTTTTCACTGTTTTCCTTATGTACAATGATAATGGAATTGTGTAATTCCTGTAATGTTGTCTCAATATTCCATTACATTGATTAAATGTTTAGAATGTGTAACCACTGATTACTGTGTTAGTAAACATCTATGTCTCAGTAACTCAGAAGTATTCATGAACTTCTTTGGAGATGTTTGACAAAATTACTCTTTGAGGAGCATTTAACAATCAATTTCAGAGTGTTTCAAATGTTTACATGAATTAATTTTGACACGATGGGCTTTTTGAAGTTGTTTTATAATGTACAACAAATATCTATTCATCTAGTCTCCTAATATGTTTCAGGCACTGAGGTAGATGTTAAATGAAGCTAAATAGAAGACAGAAACTTTTCCCACACTTAGCAGAAAATACATATTTTATTTAGGTCCAAAATCTACTACAACTTTAATATATTCAATCTGTGAGTGAGAGCTCAAAAAAACAGATAGGAGAAACATCAGATTGCTATGACATATCTCCTTGAGGAAAAAAAGTATGATGCCAATTGGTAAAAAATAATTAAGTACAACTATCTTATTTTCTAGGTAGTTCTGACTCTTGAAGTGACTCCTGCTCCGAAACAAAATTAAGATATGTAAGCAACACTATTTTGCATTACTGAAGTCTAGCTCACAAAGTGTTTCAGTGACCTAATTGAGTTACATAGCAAAATAATTTCATATCCTTAGTATCAGAAAAGACAGGAAATGATGCATAATGCCTAACCATGAATATAAGGCACTGAGGTGGCTCGAACAAGTAGTTGCCATTTCATGTAGTTCATTAAGAGTCAGCAAACATGGAAAGATACAACCAATGGCTCATTTAGTTTATTTAATGCCTAAACACCCTAGAACAAAAATAGACTGTTATAAAATCATGTCTAATAGAAAGTTGACTCATAATTCTATCTTCCAGAGCATTAATTTATATGACAATCACTCTAATGTCAGACTCAGTGTCTTCGTCAGATAAAGCTGCAATAATATAATAGATTGGGTGGCTTAAACAACAGAAAACTTATTTTCTCACAGATCTGGAGGTTGAAAGTAACAAGGTCAGGTGGTAGCATGGTCAGGTTCTAATGAGGGCACCGTTCTATCAGACCAGGGCCCCATCATTATGACCTCATTTAACCGTACTCACTTCTTTAAAGTCCTTATCTCTGATACGGTTACATGAAGGGTTAGGGCTTCAATATATGAACTTTTGGGGGCAACACAACTCAATCCATATCACTTAGAGAACTGGGATCAAGCATTTATCAATGACAAAAAAGAAGCCCAAATAAACCAAGACCCTGTGAAAGTTGCAGATACCAGTATGGAATCACTCATGGCCAGTCAAACAAATTACAGCCAGGAAAGCACAAAGGAGTGCAGCTCATGCTTACATGTCTGAGATAAGAACCGTGTCAAAAACTTCCTAAAATAACCCCATGAGAAATTCCATCATGTCCTTAATACAGCTCATGCTTTTCATGACGTATGTTTTGCATGTATGTACAGATTTCTATGACGAGGTTTATCACTAGTTATTCTTTAGAACTGCAGCAACACAGATAAGATGCTTTTAAAAGAACATTTGCTTACACCTTATACAAAAATTAACTCAAGATGGATTAAAGACTTAAACGTAAGACCTAAAACCATAAAAACCCTAGAAGAAAATCTAGGCAATACCATTCAGGACATAGGCATGGGCAAAGACTTCATGACTGAAACACCAAAGGCAATGCAACAAAAGCCAAAATAGACAAATGGATCTAATTAAACCCAAGAGCTTCTGTACAACAAAAGAAACTATCATCAGAGTGAACAGGCAACCTACAGAATGGGAGAAAATTTTTGCAATCTATCCATCTGACAAAGGGCTAATTTCCAGAATCTACAAAGAACTTAAACAAATTTGCAAGAAAAAAACAACCCCATCAAAAAGTGGGCAAAGGATATGAACAAACACTTCTCAAAAGAAAACATTTATGCAGCCAACAAACATATGAAAGATAATCTCATCATTATTGGTCATCAGAGAAATGCAAATCAAAACCAAAATGAGATACCATCTCACACCAGTTAGAATGGCGATCATTAAAAAGTCAGGAAATAACGGATGCTGCTAAGGCTGTGGAGAAATAGAAATGCTTTTACACTGCTGTTGGGAGTGTAAATTAGTTCAATCATTGTGGAAGACAATGTGGCGATTCCTCAGGGATCTAGAACCAGAAATACCATTTGACCCAGAAATCCGGTTACTGGGTATATACCCAAAGGATTATAAATCATTCTACTATAAAGACACACGCACATGTATGTTTACTGAGGCACTATTCATAATAGCAAAGACTTGGAACCAAATCAAATGCCCATCAATGGTAGACTAGATAAAGAAAATGTGGCACATATACACTATGGAATACTATGCAGCCATAAAAAGGATGAGTTCACGTCCTTTGCAGGGACATGGATGAAGCTGGAAACCAGCATTCTCAGCAAACTAACACAAGAACAGAAAACCAAACACTGCATGTTCTCACCTATAAATGGGAGTTGAGCAATGAGAACACATGGACACAGGGAGAGGAACATCACACACTGGGGCCTGTCAGGGGTTTGAGGGCTATGGGAGGGATAGCATTAGGAGAAATACCTCATGTAGATGACAGGTTGATGGGTGCAGCGAACCACCATGGCATGTGTATACCTATGTAACAAAACTGCACGTTCTGCACATGTACCCCAGAACCTAAAGTGTAATTTAAAAAAAAAGAACACTTGCCTAGTAACAGCAACTCCACCGATGAACTGACACCAGCTCCATTTCTGAGCCTCCTGAACCAAAGAACTGTTGTTTGCAAGCAGCTTATATTAACTTCTTTTTGCCAAATAAAAGCTTCCCCTTCCACTCCCTTCTTCAGGTGCACCTATGGCCTGCCATAGGTGTACCTGAATCCTTTTTTGCTTACTCCCGAATAAATTCATTGTATTAGGAGATATGTTTCTCTGATGTCTTTTTTCAGGGTGACAATTCATTTGCCTGGGATTCTCCTAGGTATGGCTGAGACACAGCAATTCTTATCTTTATGCATGTAAGTTTACCCACACAATCTCAAGAAGATACAGATTTTCAAATCTTTTGGCAGATTTCTGCAAATGAAAATTACACAATCCAAATACAATAAGGAGAGAACGTTATTAGGATTATAACAGAAACTTAAGTGTTAGTAGTATAACACACACCTAAATATTAGTTCCTGTACAGCAAATGTAGTAAAAATAATTAACGTCTGGATACTAAAAGCATCATCAAGGAGATATTAGGCAAATGACATTGGGGTCTCTCATTAAAATCTTAAGAGAGAAAGGAAACATAGATACTCTCAATTGTATTGCTTATCATTAGACCTTTCTTTACTAGGCATGCACTAAACGGTGAAAAACTCAATTTTTCTCAAATTAATCTATAAATGTAATGTAATCTTAATCAAAATTCTAGTTGAATATTTTGAAGAACTCAACAAACATATGCAAATTTATGTAGAATAATAGAGATCTTTATATAACTAAATTACTTGAAAAGATATATATGGCACAATAATATTTATGTAAATGTGAAATGGATGCAAAATGTTACAAATTTTACAAGGATATACCTATACATAAAGCAGAAAATTGAGTGGGAGTATTGGAGTGGGAGCCAGTGACAAAAAAAGAAGTGATAAATAACATATGAATAAAGAACAAAAAGAAGGACTTCACACAGAGAGAAGATGATAAAGGCTTTTAAACTGAGGATGTGAGGAATATCATTACTCAATTCTCCTATTTAGAGCAACTCTTAAAATAAAGTGAATAAAATCAGATTCTTTTTGTAATAAAATGAAAGAACACTTTTAACACCATAACTTACTGACCAAAAGAATATAAATAGGTGTGACCAGTTCTTTAGGCACTAAATCAACCAGGGCTGGTCCAGAAATACTTTGGCAATTACATTTAAAGAAAACAAAATTAAAAATGTAAAAAATAGGCTGGGGTCTGAACTACCCTACAAATAGGTCAATGAAATATTTGGGATCTTATGTTCTAACAAAAAGGCGAGAAGAAGGTGAAGAAATATTTTTGGAATTGCTGCTATATGCAATAATTACCAAAAAGTAAAAGAAGAAAATTTGAGCAGGGAAACAAGAAAAAGTCTCAGAACATTTAACTACCAGCCAGGGATAGTGGGGAATGAATAAAAGGGATAATTTCCTAATTATAATTACAGAAAAGTCTAAATCATCAAACAGCAGAAACTTATTAAATAAAAAGTAATAAGCTATATAATAAATTTTGTGCACTACATTTTAATCAAACTTTTTATTTTGAGATAATTATAAATTCACATGCAGTTAGTTGCAAGAAATAACAGAGATCTTGAATGCCCTTGACTCATTTCTCCAATGGTTACATCTTTTTTTTTTTTTTTTTTTTTTTTTGAGACGGAGTCTCGCTCTGCCGCCCAGGCTGGAGTGCAGTGGCCGGATCTCAGCTCACTGCAAGCTCCGCCTCCCGGGTTCACGCCATTCTCCTGCCTCAGCCTCCCGAGTAGCTGGGACTACAGGCGCCCGCCACGTCGCCCGGCTAGTTTTTTTGTATTTTTAGTAGAGACGGGGTTTCACCATGTTAGCCAGGATGGTCTTGATCTTCTGACCTCGTGATCCGCCCGTCTCGGCCTCCCAAAGTGCTGGGATTACAGGCTTGAGCCACCGCGCCCGGCCTCCAATGGTTACATCTTTAAAAACTGTAGTACAACATTGGATACAATATTGATATTGATAAAATCTATCACCTATCTGATTTTCCTGGTGGTGCTCGTGTGTGTGTGTGTGTGTGTGTGTGTGCGCGCGCGCATGTGTATGTTTTTAGTTCTGTGCAACTTTTTCACACATGTAGGTTGGCATATCCACCATCATAATCAAGAGACAGAAATGTTCCCTTACCAAAGAGTCCTGGTGTTGCCCCTTTATAATCACATACTTCCCTGCTTGCTCCTCCCCCAACCTAACCCACGGCAACCACTAACCTGTTCTTTTTTTAATTTAAAAAATGTTAAATAAATTGAGTAATACAGTATCTAATCTTTCAGGGCTGTTGTTATTCACTCAGCACAATTCTCTACAGATGCATCCAAGTTTTGCATGCGTCAATAGCTCCATCCTCTTTATGGACGAGTAGTATTCCATATGGATGTAGCACAAGCTGTTTAACCATTCACCCAGTTAAGGAAATCTGGGTTGCTTTTGGTTTTTAGCCAACATGAATAAAGCCATCATGCAAATCCCAGTATAGGTTTTTGTATGATCATAAGTTCTTATTTCTCTGCGATAATACCTAAGAATGAAATCTCTGGGTCATCTGGTAATTGCCCACAACTTTGCGGGCACATTCATTCCTGCTCTTTGGAAGATAAATTGGCACACTTTCTTTGCAAATCAAATTAACAGTGTGCATTAAGAAACTTAGATATATTCATACCCCTTGAGTCAAGTCAACTAAGCTAATAATCAGAAAAGCAGGTATACATTGATTTATAAAAGTTACTCGCTAAAAACATACTTATACTAAACAATGAAAATATTATCAATTCCATCAATAAATTTATAATTAAGTAAGTTATAGTATATCCTTATGATAAAAATCTGTAGGGACATAGTAAATAATGTTTTCACGTACATCTGTGGCATGAAAAAAGCTCAAAATATTAGTTTTAAATAAAAAATCTGAAACTATATGTAGTATGATCCCTATTATATTTCAAAATGCATGTAAAGGGCCAGAAATAAAACAATATTGTAACATCCCCTTGGCTATGTGATTAGGGGCAGATTTACCATTCTTCTAAATTGTTTATATATATAATAAGTCTCCCACACAGATCTAGGAACATTTTTTTGTAAACAGGAAAAAAGGCATAGAACTTATTTTTAAGGTTTTTAAATTAAAACCAGAATATCTTTGTGAAAACTACTAGTTAGTTCTGGCTTATCCATGACTATGGCTCCATGACAATATACATCTATCACAATTCATTCCCCACTTCTTTCTAGGCACAGGCCTATATTCCTTTTCTCAGTTTCCCTTGCAGTTAATCTGGATATATGACTACAAAATGTGAATGGAAATTATGCATACTGTTCTCAGGTCTGGTCCATAAACTCTCTTGCAGAATACTCCACTCTTTGTATCTTCTTACATTGGCTGAAATGGCTTAGACCCACGAAGCCATACATCAGCCTTCGTCAGAGACCCCCATCATCCCAATTTGAAACATTGGCTGGGAACTGTTTCCTGAGAAAGACTTCAACTTTGCTTGTGCTAGTACATGTTGATGATATTTGTTACAGCAATGTAACCTACCCTAGCTAATATAATGACTGCGAGAGAAGGGGACTTACCACTTGCACCAAAACCAGTCTGCTGAATGTATGGGTAGTTATCTGATTGTGCCCTTAGTTGTCCATGAAAACTAACATTGCCTCCAGGGCTCCACTGTTAAGATGCAGACATACATTCTAGCACATAGTTGAAGTTCAGTAAGTTTGTATTAAAGAAAGGAAGTAAGAGAGGGAGGAAGGAAGGGAAGGAATAAAGGGGAGAAGAGGAACCTGAAGAAGAAAAACAAACTCTTAGGAAAAATGGGTAACATACTGAATACAAGCTGTACAATTTAATGTTTTTACCCAAAGCTAACCTCACTATATATAAAAATGCATTAAAAATGTTTAAAGTTCCCACAATAGCCACTTCTACTGAAGACTACTAGCAAACTAAGCCCAAAGTAAGAGAAAATTCTTGATGATCCAGGAACACAGAAAACAAAAACCATTGTGAAAGCCACACATCATGTTAAACCCACTTTAATCACTTTGTTTACACTCTTTAGTCAAACACATCAGTAATAAAATTAACTAATTTGTACTGAAGGCTCTCCTTCTTTCCTGCTTCCTCCTCTGAGAAGATATCAATTAGCAAAGAAATGAACAATAAACAGAAGCAGCAGAAGTTAAAGCACAGGATTTAGGTAATCCTTAAATTCGACAATCATCCTTTAAATCCCCAAACATTGGTTTTGCATGTAAATTACAATTTTAAAATCCCAAGAGATATAAGGCCTGAGAGTTTCACAAAATGACACCAAGTTGTATTCACAGCACCTAATATTTTTGTTCTACTATCAAGAAGAAAGAACCTTATTTTTGTGTGTGCACAAACATAAACGATGCTTTGAAAATACATGTTTTGTAAAGTCCTTTTTAAACCAAACTATTGAAAACTATACATAAATACATCAAATTTGCACTTAGCTTGAGAATTTAGAAGTTTCTAAAATAAAATTCGAAGTTAGACCACATATTTAGATTATATTTTGGATAGCAAAATAAACAAATACTCTAATATTTCTGGTATTCCAATTAATCACTTGCATCCAATTAATTGTTCTAATTTTTGAATCCATATCGAATATTTGGAAGAATATGTTTATCGCTAAGAATTAGTCTGAGCAGAAATCCAAAGCTGCAGGAAATCTGTACTCCATTGTCATATCCCTCCAATAAACTAGCTGCTAAAAGAAAATAAAAATCCATACAAGTTTTATATTGAAAATCACCTGAACTCCTTCTCTATACTCTAGAGCTCATATTAACTCACTGGTTCTTACTAATTCATACCTAAATTTCATATCAACTCCCATCTTTTTTTTAACCAGTTCTCAATGCAAATCCATCCTCAAAAATATAAGATTAAATTCTTTCAAAAACAATTCACATTTCAACTTAGAATTCTGCCTGCCACTTTAAAAATATTCAAAAACACATTGAGCCATTTACTATTTCATGGATCTTTCCAGCATTTTTCAAACAAATCTACAGAGAAAAGGTCAAAATTCTATTTGAATCCAAACCTTTTCCTCTGACCCATATAAGCATTACCTTATTTAAAAAAATATATTCTCCCCAGAACCAAATAAACTGCTATGAAGTTCAGGGGATAGCATAAATCTCTATTCTGTACTATCTTCCATCTACAGACACTCATGAACTAAATTTCCCTTTTAAATTTGAGAAAACTGCAGTGGGGTGAGGTTTAACCCTGCAGTTTTCTATATTCAATCATTATGAAGCCTTGAGAAGAAGCTCGGCACAATCCTGTCAATGAAACAGATGAAATGATTTATCCATGCGCTAACAGCACTTGGATGCTATAATAATGAAAATAAAATAGCAACCTAGAAAGAGAAAAAAACAGTACTGTACAAAAAGAAAATTGTTAACTGTGCCCTTTAATGAAACCTTCTGTTTCTCTATTTGACTAAAGTTATGTCTACACAGCATCAGAACAATCAGCTCATCAGTGAAAAATATTGTTAACCAAGTAGGAGTTTGATCTGCCTGCTTCCAAAAAACCTATACTGATTTCTACCACTGATTCACTCATAAAAATTAAATATTTTGTATCAAACAAACACAAACTATTTGCCTTCAGCAAACACGTTGTGGTGACATTTTCCAAACCTAAGGAAACATATTGGTTTTAGACACAGTACCAGCATTCCATACACAGTTACAAATGTAAGTTGATGTTTTGCTTATGTTGAATTTTTTTCAAAAAAAATGTATATAAGCACTCAAATGTTTTAATACAATTTGTACTAATCTATGAAACACACAAACACATTTTGTTAGTTCATTTGCACTGCTATAAAGGAATGCCTGAAGCTAGACAATTTATAAAGAAAAGAGATTTATTTGGTTCATGATTGTACAAGCTGTACACAAAGCATGGCACCAGCATCAGCATCTGGTGAGAGCCTCAGGCTACTTCCACTGATGGCAGAAGGTAAAGAGGAACTGCCATGTGCAGAGATCACATGATAAGAACAGAAGTGAGAGAGGGGGAAGATGCCTGCCTCTCTTTAACAACCAGTTATTATGGGAGCTAATAGAGAGAGAACTCACTCAGCACCATGAGGAAAGCACCAAGCTGGTCAGTCATGAAGGATCCAACCCCAGGACCCAAACACCTCCCACTAAGCCCCATCTCCCAACACTGCCACACTGGGAATTAAATATCAACATAGGATTTGGAGGGGTCAAACAAACCATATGCAAACTATAGCACACATAGACATCAAAGCACAGCTCTTCAAAATACAAATCCAGTACCTAAGTGAGGCTAGACAGGTGTAGACCTACTTTGCTATGTAAAAAAGCACGACTTGCTTCATCTCAACATTATTTAAGTTAAAATACTCAAGACTATCCCGCTAAATTATTCTTAATTAAATTCCAAACAGATTTCCTATGGGGGAAAATACTTTATGCTTGAAGGCCAAAGTGTTCCTTAGCCGCAACATAGAAAAAGTACTAAATGTTATTCAGCAACCATAAAGTATAATCTGCCTAAAGACTGAAATAGTGCTAATGTTTGCTGAGTCATTGATTTGAATCAGGTAATGGAAAAAGAAAAAAAAAAAAAAGGAAAGAAAGAAAGAGAGAGAAAGAAGGAGGGAAGAAGAAAGGAGACAGAATCAGTGAGAGAGAAAGCAAAATCTATTTGTAGGGGAGACAGGCAAGTAAAACAAGCAACTGTGTAGTAAGTATATTACATTGAATACTATGGGAGCATATACTAGGGGATCTTAACATACATGAAGATATCAGTATCTATACAGATTTTCATTGAGTGACATGCCCTTGAACTTAATGGGCCACACTAGCCTTCACCTACTCCCACCAAATATCCACTTATAGTGCCACTCCTAATGTACATAATTAATGTGAAAATGACTCTACTTTAAACGGTTTTTATGCAGACAAAATTCAGCTACTGAATTACTCTGATGCCATCAGTAAATGGTGATAACAGTCAAGTGGGCAGACATTTAGTTACCTTATCATGTTATAAACAGTCTTCAGTTGGCTTGCTGTTCCTACGTTTGATTTTGAGGTATTTTAAGAATGTTACTACCCATGCTACATCCAGTAAGTACAAATACAACAAATACAACGTTAAAAAGAGAAATTATTGCAAAGAAAATTAAATAAAAATAATAAAAAGAGAAATAATTACAAGGAAAATTAAATAAATACAATATATTAAAAACTGAAAATCTGTGAAGAGAAATAATTACAAAAGAAAATAAAGATAATATTTTAAAAATTGAAAATATGAGAAGACTAAAAATGTTTCATGGGTGTTTGCAATTTTGCAACAGTATAAAGTATTTTGAAAGACAAAGAGTAAGTCACAAAGGGACTTCTAGTTTCAGTTCTAACACGTAAATACCTTGCAAGTTGTCACTCAACCTTCCAACAAGAAAAAAAGATGAACAAACAGAAAATCAACAACTTTTCTTGAATCAGACAGTGTAAGCAAGAAGAGAGTAGGTTGAAGCATTTTCTGTTTCTGAAAAGAAAAGAAAAAGAAAAAAAAGTCCACGAAGGGGAACAAGGGAAAGCAAGGGGAAATTGTTGTTGTTGTTGTTGTTGTTGTTGTTGTTGTTGTTGTTACAGAGTCTCGTTCTGTCGCCCAGAATGGAGTGCAGTGGCCGGATCTCAGCTCACTGCAAGCTCCGCTTCCCGGGTTTACGCCATTCTCCTGCCTCAGCCTCCCAAGTAGCTGGGACTACAGGCGCCCGCCACCACACCCGGCTAGGTTTTTGTATTTTTTTTTAGTAGAGACGGGGTTTCACTGTGTTAGCCAGGATGGTCTCGATCTCCTGATCTCGTGATCCGCCCGTCTCAGCCTCCCAAAGAAAGGGGAAATTTTTAAAAACGCTGACCTAGAATTGTATGTGCAGCAATCCTGCAAAAGTAAAGAAGAAATAAAGAATTTTTCAGACAAACAAAAGCAGGAAACTCATTGCTAGCAGACATGTCCTCCAGGAAATGTTTTAAAAAGTTCTTCAGGAAGAAGAAAAATTAAACAAATCAGAAACTTGGATCTTTTTGAAGAAAGAAAGAGAGTTGGAGAAAGAATGAAGGTAAAATAAAATATTGTATTCTCCTTATTCTTAATGGACTTATTAGACAACTTTATTCAAAGTAATAATAGTAACAATGTAAACGATGTATTGGTTGAATATAGCCTATGGATCAAAGCATATACATAAGTGACATGAATGGCAGCAACGTTATAGGGGACAGGGAGGGAGGGATTGGGTATATTCTGTTACAAGGTATCTGTACTACCCAAGAAACAATATAGTGTCATTTGAAAGTGAATTTAGTTGTAAATACGGGTTGAAAAATCTAGGGCAACCACTAAAAAACCACAACACATGTAAAAGTGCCACATTGTGCAACTGACAATCTCACAGGTAAAAGTGCCACATTGTGCAGCTAACAATCTACCAGCAAGAGATTAAAAAATACTTTGTAAAATGTAGTTAGAACATTGCCTAATTTTAATCCTGGGCAAGGTAAAAAGTCTATCCAAGAACATGAAGGAAACATGGTGATTATCTCGCTGTAAATTCAGTAGCCATTGAAGCATTTCTAAGAGACTTCCAGAGAACATAGGAAAAGGGGGCTTCTTGTTTCAACCCAATTTTAATAAAAATGAGCCATGTAAACAAGTGAAAAAGAACTATGCCTGATTTTAAGATTTCACACTATTTGTGCATTTTAAATCTCATAACTGCTTGTTGGAAAGGCAGTTGAGCATTACAAGCTGAAACCCCTTAAGCCACTTTGGATTTAAGAACAACTGAAAAATAGCCTTGTGGGACCTAACCTGAAATAGAGGATCTTCTATACACATAGCATTTTTATCTGTCGTGGTTACTGCCACTCTCACTGTAAAAAAGAAAAAGAAGGCCAGGCGCGGTGGCTCAAGCCTGTAATCCCAGCACTTTGGGAGGCCGAGACGGGCGGATCACGAGGTCAGGAGATCGAGACCATCCTGGCTAACACGGTGAAACCCCGTCTCTACTAAAAAATACATATAACTAGCCAGGCGAGGTTGCAGGCGCCTGTAGTCCCAGCTACTCGGGAGGCTGAGGCAGGAGAATGGCGTAAACCCGGGAGACGGAGCTTGCAGTGAGCTGAGATCGCGCCACCACTGCACTCCAGCCTGGGTGACAGAGCGAGACTCCATCTCAAAAAAAAAAAACAAATCCACAAAGGGGAACAAGCGAAAGTAAGGAGATAAGATACATAAAGGACATGATCAAAATGCACTAACATCAACACACTAATTTGTGACTCTGATTATAAAGACAGCTTTCTAAACACTAGTCACAAAAAGTATTCCTTTGATTAAACGTAAAAAGACAAAAGATTTAGTTGACAAGTTAGTCATAAGCATAAAGTACTTTTTGGTTAAATATTATTTTCAGAATCATAAATGACAACAGCTGTTATATCAATCCTGTTTATTAGTTGTTCAGGAAAACTCAAAGATTTATTTAGCAAAATCCAAAACTTTCATGGTTGCAAATTATCAGTCTATCAGTCTATACATGTAAAACAAATGTTATAATTTACTGACTCTCTCTAATCCACATTGATAAAATCATACCTATCTCATTTGGTTGTTGAGAATATTAAATATAAGTAAGAAATCAAAGCAGGTAGCCCTGGGCCTGGATCATAGTACAGACTCTCAAATATCAGTGGTTATAAATACAGAAGGGATTTCAAGATATCCTTTATGTTCCTGCTTAAAGATTGTGCTTAAACCAGATGAGCCATATTTTAACAAGAGTGAAATGCAGTTTTCAAGTACACATGTACATAGATGTATATTTATTTTTTATATAAAGGTAGCATACCAAAATTTGCATCAAAGAAGAATAAGTAGCAAGTTAGTGTAGCAGGGTTCTGTCATGTTTTTATCGACTGCTAAGTAAACTGACTCGTTGGTTCGGTCCAGATATATCTTGATTACAGACATCATCACAGGAAAACCTGGGCTGAGTCTGCTCTTTCATATGAAAGACAACTTACATAAAATTTATAAACGCTTGCAGAAATAAAACATTATGATGATATGAAAAAATTAGAATGTACAAACTAGAAATTGCAGAACTGAGTATCGATCATTCCTAAATTAATTTTTAAAACATTTAATGAGAATCTATTATGTAATTAAAATGTTGTTCTAGAAACTAACTGGGAATACAAGATGAAAAACAAAACAAGACAATTAGGCCCATGTCTTCATGTCACTAACATCTTAGTGAGGACACAAGACAATAAAGAAAAACATCATTATAGATAGTAGTGTTATAAAGAAAATAAAGAGAGCACTGAGACTGGGCTACTTCTATTTCACATAGATCAACAGAAATGCCCCTCTGAGTGGTTGATATTTAAGCTAAAATCTGAGCACTATGAAGCCATTTAAAGAGTTAGGGAAAGAGCATTTCAGACCAAACAAGCAGCATATTCAAAGGCCCTGTGACAACCAGAAGAAGCTTAGCACATTAGGAAAAGATGCAAGATTGGGGCAGCTGGATGAGACTGCTTGTGGTACAGAGTGGTAAGACAAGGGGTTGGAGGTAAACAGCAGCCAGATAGATCAGGCAATACTTTTAGAAATTAGCAAAGCCCATCAAGGAGAAGTGGGTACCATGGGCAGACAATAATGTGATTCCTCTTCAAATTTAAATTCTCATAAAATTAATTTAAACATTCTTTAAGCATTTAGTAGGAACTACTGCTCTGGGTAAGAACAGACAAGGAGAACGAAGGGTACAATGCCCCGTTTGCATGCTCGGCTCTGCAAAACATGCCTGCAGTTCACTAGTTCTCCTTGGAGGACACTGTAGGGACCATCTGTTGTGATGGAGCACACCACAGATTTACTTGCAACCACTTGGGTTCTCTCCTTGAAAAAAACTGTGGTAAATGCGATTTTCTCTATTTATTACATTTGCAGTGACATTGCAGAGCCCCACATGGAATGCAACACTTGGCAACTGTCCAATTTGCCTTCCCTTTAATTCTGCTCTTTGAAAGAAAATAATTTATGCAACACACCATTTTTTTAAAAAATCCTACTCTTAATGCATAACTCTACATATTTACTTGTAAGGAGACAACAGAACTCAAATTTGTTTGCATATTCTTCCTCACCATGGACATCAGAAACACATAAACACACACAAATTCTCTCTTCCACATATATGCACACACATGCACACATAGACATTACACGCACATAGACATTACAGATAATGTCACATTAATTTCAAATTCACAAAAAAAGAAAGGAAATTTTCAATATTTATTGGTGACAAGACCTGTGAATCTATTAGATCACTTACTCAGGCAAACAACTAAAGACAGAAAAGATTTATTGTGCACAAGTCACCTCATGACAAGTAAAAAAGGTTAACAGCTTTTTATCTTTCTTTCCAGTCAACGAATTACAAGGTAGTTACCAACTCAAATGTACAATGTACCTAGCATTTCAAATAATCAATATCAGAAAGCCAATAAAATCTTAATTTACTATCTTCTGGGATATACAGCTTCAAAGTGGGCAATATCTTTAGAAATCTGATATTTAACCTAAATTTGATGCTGCCCAGGTATACAGCAAAATAATTATTGTCTGTGTATTTCATCTTTAATACAAGATTATAATTACATTCATTTATTATCTATTTATTGAATTCCTACATGCAAAACAGTTTAGAAAACACTGGGTACATATTGGTGGATAAAAGAGGCATTGTCTCTGCCTGCATGAATCTTTCAGTCAAATCACTGGACCAAAAAACAAACGTGATTATATATTCTTATGTTTGCTCATGTTTTTTGTTCAATGTTCATCTTCAAAAACATGAAGAAGCGTAAGAATATATACTCACAAATTGGCATATGTTGGTCAAAGGCTACAAACTTTCAGTTGTAACATGAATACGTTCTAAGAATCTAATATACAGCATAATGACTATAGTTAACAATACTGTATTGTATACTTAAATTTGCTAAAAGAGTAGATTTTAGATGTTCTCTCCACCACCACAGTAACAAAAAAAAGGTATCTTGGTGACGTGATAGATTTTTTAACTAATTTAATTGTGATAATCATTTCATAATTCCATATATCAAATCATCATGTCATACACCTTAAATTTATATAATTTTATTCATCAGTTACACCTGAATCAAGCTGGAAAAAAAACTGGCATAGTGCAATGTGGAAAACAAACAACAGACAATAAAGGCATGTGGACTCCCCCAGTAAAGTGGTCAAGGAAGGAAATCAAGTATCAGTTGTGATCTGAAGGACAAAAATTAAGTTAGTGATGCTAAAAAGAGGTAGAAGAGTATTTTAGGAATCAAGAACAGTATATGCAAAATCCCTGAAGTAGAAAAAAGGTTTACATATCTGAGGAAATAAAAGGAAAATGGAGTGGCTAGAACACAGTTTGAAAGAAGAGAATAACATGAGTTCACACCACAGAGAAGCCACATTTTATTTTTTTAAATCTGAGCTTAGTCTTGATGGCGTTTATCTACCAAAAGTAAATGAGTTAAATGTTACCTCCGCTGCTTCACTCACAAGGACAACTGTGAAGATGTCCAAGAAAATATATTAAAGCACTTTAAAAACTGAGATGTGCTAAACCACAGTTCAAAAAATTATAGGTGGACTCATTGGGCAATAGATAAACTAGCTAATACCTAACCTCAAAAATCTCTGACATACAATTACATTTTTATAAAGCTCAGAAACAAGTAAAAGTAAACAAATGTATTTACAGATATATACATTAGGGGAAGGCCATTAAAAAAACCACACACACACACACACACACACAGACGCACACACCAGGGCAATAACACCAAACCGAAAATGGTTATTTCAGTGCGTGGAACAGTAGAGAACTGGGAAGAAAGTGAAGAAAGTGGATTCAGGGAGTTTCCCAGTATAAAATTGGGAATATTTTAACTGTTACATTAGGTGGTGGATTCACAGGTTATTATCTTATTTATGCTTCGTAACTTGCATTTATATTACATATAGATTACATTCTTTTGTCTGTATAAAATATTACTTAGTAAAAGACAAAAAGAAAAACTTCTAGTGGCTTTTGTCATTAAGTATTAAATCACATTCCACCAACTCAAAATTTATAATACATTAACATGGGTGGAGTGTAAATGTATTAACCATTGAAAGTGTAAACATGATTATGATTTGAGGGAAATTTTCATCTATTAAAAGAAACTGAACCATGTTTAACGGCTTAAACATTTCCATTTGTTTAAACATTTCCATTTGTTTATCATTTAGATCTTATAATTGCAAATGACACTTAAATAGACACTAAAGCAGTCCCTGTAAGCTGCTTCCTGATACCATTTTGTTAGCAGCTCAAGTAAATAGCAGAACATTAAGTTGTTGGTTTCTTTCACAGTACTGAATAAAGTCGATCATAATAACAAAATCATATTTCTTTTTTAAAAATCTGTACTTCATGGGTTTCTTTTATTCTAATTGTCCTTATAATAATTACTCTCAAATAATGGTAATTCAGTGCTTCATTAACTATTGGAAAGCAATGACATTCTAGCAATGAAAAGCGATGGTGTCTCTGCTTTCTCTGAAATTGTCTCATATTCAGAATCCTATGATGAACCTCATTTTGATTTTTCTTTTTATATTTTATAATCAACTCAATACTTGCAACATGAACTAAAGCCAGTGAAAATATTAGGGCGTATAAGGTCAACTGTTACATACTGTGCCTTGCTCAATCCATGTGCAATGTAATATAATTAAGTGATACCATGGGAAAAGCCAAAAACAGGGCATGGAAGTCACCTATTTTTAAAACTTGTTTATGGATTTCTCATTATTATTTCCATATACACTGCATTCAATTCCCATATCCTGAAATGCTCCAAGACCAGAACTTGCAGCATCACTTCTCTTACTGGACCTGACCAGAAAAATCCTTCAGATGTTTCCAAACCTCTAGCCAACTAGAGCATTCTAAGATGTCCTTTCTGCATATTCCCAGGGATCCATGCCAGACATGTGATCTTAAGACAAAATGTGATCCAAAAAAGGCTTCAAAGCTGATTAAAGGACTAAAACAATTCTGGTTAAAAAAAATAAAAAATAAAAAATAACTGCTACTCTTTTACTAAAAATGTGCTTTAAATAAATCTTTTAGATCTCTTCCTTGACCCATTATCACCATACCATCCTCCTAGTCCCAGTTTCCTTCTCTAGTTCCTCCACAAAGAACCAATTGTCCACTCATTGGTGGCCCCACAACACAACAGTCATACTTCAATTTTCTTATCTATAAAATGGTGATAGTAATTTTACCCCCTAGGGCTGTTGGAAAGAGTAAATAAAACTGTGTCTATAAGATGCTTATTCCGAGGCCTTGCTCATTGTAAACATTTGATAAAGTAACTAAGCAAACAAGCAAAAAAACAAATAAACCCCTTCCATTTTAGGGGTTACCACAATGTATTTGCTTTTGCCTTCCACTTGAGTGAAAGCTTATTAACAACACATGTTGTATTCATCATCATATCTTTAACATCTAGCACAACACAGTGACTAGTACAAAGCAGGCTCTTGGGAATTAATAAAATTACTGAATATACTGAGAGAATCACTCATTTCCTTGTCTAAGTAAAATGTTAATATAAAGTACACATCAGCTCAACCCCCAAAAAGCATTTATTCTATACAATTTGAAAAAGTGATGAACTCTTAACACTTGTATAATTAGCTTTTTGCCTAGGTTGCTTTCCTCATGAAAATGATTCTAAGAGAGATATCAGTAGACCAGGGTGCTAGCACCACAACATATGGGAAATCAGGTAACATTTGCCTCTCTGTTTCTTCAACTAAAAAGTGTGGATGATAAATACTTGCCCTTTTACTTTAAAATGTTAAGATGAAAGAGAATTTGAAGTTTATAAATGAAATATTTTTATATGTGTCCTCCCAACATAGGACAAAGTCTTTGAGTTTCTTCATTCAACAATTGAATGTCTACCTTATGCCAGTCTACCTTTAGCACCCACTGTACTGGGTGCTAAAGAAACACAGATGGATAGGATATAATTCATGTCCTTAAGAAACTCACAGTTTAATAAGAGACAGACACAGAAACAAATATACAATTTAATAAGAGACAGACACAGAAACAAATATATATATATATTCAACTATATATTTGTATATAAATACATATATTTGTTTATATGCCTCTTATTAAATTGTGAGTACACATACACATACACACACACACATATATATATTTTTTAAAAATCTATACTTCATGGGTTTCTTTTATTCAAATTGTCCTTATTCTAATTACTCTCAAATAATGGTAACTCAGTGCTTCATTAGCCACGTATAAATTATGTACTCACAATTTAATAAACGTATGAGTAGTTAATTTAAATATATATGAGTAGTTACTGATAAGAGATTCCTTTAGGACTGGAAATCTCTCATTTCACATGTATACTCTCAATGTGCTTGGAATCAAATAAACGTTCAAAAATGGTCTTGAACTGAACCCTGACTGAATATACACAGGCGACAGTGGCAAAGAAAGAAGATAAAGGAAGGTGACGAGGGGCGGAGCAAGATGGCCGAATAGGAACAGCTCCAGTCTCCAACTCCCAGTGCAAGAGACACAGAAGACCGGTGATTTCTGCATTTTCAACTGAGGTACTGGGGTCATCTCACTGGGGAGTGCCGGACAATTGATGCTGGTCAGCTGCTACAGCCCGACCAGCGAGAGCTGAAGCAGGGTGAGGCATTGCCTCACCTGGGAAGCACGAGGGGGAAGGGGATCCCTTTTCCTAGCCAGGGGAACTGAGACACACAACACCTGGAAAATCAGGTAATTCCCACCCCAATACTGCACTTTAAGCAAACGGGCACACCAGGAGATTATACCCACCCCTGGCCAGGAGGCTCCCACGGCCACGGAGCCTCCCTCGCTGCTAGCACAGCAGTCTGTGATCTAACCGAAACGGCAGCAGTGAGGCTGGGGGAGGGGCGCCCACCATTGCTGAGGCTTAAGTAGGTAAACAAAGCTGCTGGGAAGCTCGAACTGGGTGGAGCTCACAGCAGCCCAAGGAAGCCTGCCTCTCTCTGAAGACTCCACCTCTGGGGACAGGGCACAGCTAAACAACAAAAGGGGAAGCAGCAGAGGCCTGTGCAGACACGAACGACTCTGTCTGACAGCTTTGAAGAGAGCAGTGGATCTCCAAACATGGAGGTTGAGATCTGAGAACGGACAGACTGCCTGCTCAAGTGGGTCCCTGACCCCTGAGTAGCCTAGCTGGGAGACATCCCCCACTAGGGGCAGTCTGACACCCGACACCTCACAGGGTGGAGTACACCCCTGAGAGGAAGCTTCCAAAGGAAGAATCAGACCGGTACACTCGCTGTTCAGCAATATTCTATCGTCGGCAACCTCTGCTGCAGACACCCAGGCAAACAGGGTCTGGAGTGGACCTCAAGCAATCTCCAACAGACCTACAGCTGAGGGTCCTGACTATTAGAAGGAAAACTATCAAACAGGAAGAACACCTATACCAAAACCCCATCAGTACGTTACCATCATCAAAGACCAGAGGCAGATAAAACCACGAAGATGGGGAAGAAGCAGGGCAGAAAAGCTGGAAATTCAAGAAATAAGAGCACAACTCCCCCTGCAAAGGAGCGCAGCCCATCGCCAGCAACGGATCAAAGCTGGTCAGAGAATGACTTTGACGACATGAGAGAAGAAGGCTTCAGTCCACCAAACTTCTCAGAGCTAAAGGAGGAATTACGTACCCAGTGCAAAGAAACTAAAAATCTTGAAAAAAGAGTGGAAGAATTGATAGCTAGAATAATTAATGCAGAGAAGGTCATAAACGAAATGACAGAGATGAAAACCATGACACGAGAAATACGTGACAAATCCACAAGCTTCAGTAACTGACTCGATCAACTGGAAGAAAGAGTATCAGCGATTGAGGATCAAATGAATGAAATGAAGCGAGAAGAGAAATCAAAAGAAAAAAGAAGAAAAAGAAATGAACAAAGCCTGCAAGAAGTATGGGATTATGTAAAAAGACCAAATCTACATCTGATTGGGGTGCCTGAAAGTGAGGGGGAAAATGGAACCAAGTTGGAAAACACTCTTCAGGATATCATCCAGGAGAACTTCCCCAACCTAGTAGGGCAGGCCAACATTCAAATTCAGGAAATACAGAGAACGCCACAAAGATACTCCTCCAGAAGAGCAACTCCAAGACACATAATTGCCAGAATCACCAAAGTGGAAATGAAGGAAAAAATCTTAAGGGGAGCCAGAGAGAAAGGTCGGGTTACCCACAAAGGGAAGCCCATCAGACTAACAGCAGACCTCTCGGCAGAAACTCTACAAGCCAGAAGAGAGTGGGGGCCAATATTCAACATTCTTAAAGAAAAGAATTTTCAACCCAGAATTTCATATCCAGCCAAACTAAGTTTCATCAGTGAAGGAGAAATAAAATCCTTTACAGATAAGCAAATGCTTAGAGATTTTGTCACCACCAGGCCTGCCTTACAAGAGACCCTGAAGGAAGCCCTAAACATGGAAAGGAACAGCCGGTACCAGCCATTGCAAAAACATGCCAAAATGTAAAGACCATCGAGGCTAGGAAGAAACTGCATCAACTAACGAACAAAATAAACAGTTAATATCATAATGGCAGGATCAAGGTCACACATAACCATATTAACCTTAAATGTTAATGGACTAAATGCTCCAATTAAAAGACACAGACTGGCAAACTGGATAAAGAGTCAAGACCCATCAGTCTGCTGTATTCAGAAGACCCATCTCACATGCAGAGACATACATAGGCTCAAAATAAAGGGATGGAGGAAGATCTACCAAGCAAATGGAGAACAAAAAAAAGCAGGGGTTTCAATCCTAGTCTCTGATAAAACAGACTTTAAACCATCAAAGATCAAAAGAGACAAAGAAGGCCATTACATAATGGTAAAGGGGTCAATTCAACAGGAAGAGCTAACTATCCTAAATATACATGCACCCAATAGAGGAGCACCCAAATTCATAAAGCAAGTCCTTAGAGACTTACAAAGAGACTTAGACTCCCATACAATAATAATGGGAGACTTCAACACTCCACTGTCAACATTAGACAGATCAATGAGACAGAAAGTTAACAAAGATATCCAGGAATTGAACTCATCTCTGCACCAAGCGGACCTAATAGACATCTATAGAACTCTCCACCCCAAATCAACAGAATATACATTCTTCTCAGCACCACATCGCACTTATTCCAAAATTGACCACATAATTGGAAGTAAAGCACTCCTCAACAAATGTAAAAGAACAGAAATTATAACAAACTGTCTCTCAGACCACAGTGCAATCAAACTAGAACTCAGGACTAAGAAACTCAATCAAAACCACTCAACTACATGGAAACTGAACAACCTGCTCCTGAATGACTACTGGGTACATAATGAAATGAAGGCAGAAATAAAGATGTTCTTTGAAACCAATGAGAACAAAGACACAACATACCAGAATCTCTGGAACACATTTAAAGCAGTGTGTAGAGGGAAATTTATAGCACTAAATGCCCACAAGAGAAAGCTGGAAAGATCTAAAATTGACACTCTAACATCACAATTAAAAGAACTGGAGAAGCAAGAGCAAACACATTCAAAAGCTAGCAGAAGGCAAGAAATAACTAAGATCAAAGCAGAACTGAAGGAGATAGAGACACAAAAAACCCTCCAAAAAATCAATGAATCCAAGAGTTGTTTTTTTGAAAACATCAACAAGATTGACAGACTGCTAGCAACACTAATAAAGAAGAAAAGAGAGAAGAATCAAATAGACGCAATAAAAAATGATAAAGGGGATATCACCACCGACCCCACAGAAATACAAACTACCATCAGAGAATACTATAAACACCTCTACGCAAATCAACTAGAAAATCTAGAAGAAATGGATAATTTCCTGGACACTTACACTCTTGCAAGACTAAACCAGGAAGAAGTTGAATCCCTGAATAGACCAATAGCAGGCTCTGAAATTGAGGCAATTATTAATAGCCTACCAACCAAAAAAAGTCCAGGACCAGATGGATTCACAGCTGAATTCTACCAGAGGTACAAGGAGGAGCTGGTACCATTCCTTCTGAAACTATTCCAATCAATAGAAAAAGAGGGAATCCTCCCTAATTCATTTTATGAGGCCAACATCATCCTGATACCAAAGCCTGGCAGAGACACAACAAAAAAAAGAAAAGTTTAGGCCAATATCCCTGATGAACATCGATGCAAAAATCCTCAATAAAATACTGGCAAACCGGATTCAGCAGCACATCAAAAAGCTTATCCACCATGATCAAGTGGGCTTCATCCCTCGGATGCAAGGCTGGTTCAACATTCACAAATCAATAAACGTAATCCAGCATATAAACAGAATCAAAGACAAGAACCACATGATTATCTCAATAGATGCAGAAAAGGCTTTTGACAAAATTCAACAGCCCTTCATGCTAAAAACGCTCAATAAATTCGGTATTGATGGAACGTACCTCAAAATAATAAGAGCTATTTATGACAAACCCACAGCCCATATCATACTGAATGGCCAAAAACTGGAAAAATTCCCTTTGAAAACTGGCACAAAACAGGGATGCCATCTCTCACCACTCCTATTCAACATAGTGTTGGAAGTTCTGGCTAGGGCAATCAGGCAAGAGAAAGAAATCAAGGGTATCCAGTTAGGAAAAGAAGAAGTCAAATTGTCCCTGTTTGCAGATGACATCACTGTATATTTAGAAAACCCCATTGTCTCAGCCCAAAATCTCCTTAAGCTGATAAGCAACTTCAGCAAAGTCTCAGGATACAAAATTAATGTGCAAAAATCACAAGCATTCTTATAGACCAGTAACAGACAAACAGAGAGCCAAATCATGAATGAACTTCCATTCACAATTGCTTCAAAGAGAATAAAATACCTAGGAATCCAACTTACAAGGGATGTAAAGGACCTCTTCAAGGAGAACTACAAACCACTGCTCAGTGAAATAAAAGAGGACACTAACAAATGGAAGAACATACCATGCTCATGGATAGGAAGAATCAATATCGTGAAAATGGCCATACTGCCCAAGGTTATTTATAGATTCAATGCCATCCCCATCAAGCTACCAATGACTTTCTTCACAGAATTGGAAAAAACTGCTTTAAAGTTCATATGGAACCAAAAAAGAGCCCGCATTGCCAAGACAATCCTAAGTCATAAGAACAAAGCTGGAGGCATCACGCTACCTGACTTCAAACTATACTACAAGGCTACAGTAACCAAAACAGCATGGTACTGGTACCAAAACAGAGATATAGACCAATGGAACAGAACAGAGTCCTCTGAAATAATACCACACATCTACAGCCATCTGATCTTTGACAAACCTGAGAGAAACAAGAAATGGGGAAAGGATTCCCTGTTTAATAAATGGTGCTGGGAAAATTGGCTAGCCATAAGTAGAAAGCTGAAACTGGATCCTTTCCTTACTCCTAATACGAAAATTAATTCAAGATGGATTAGAGACTTAAATGTTAGACCTAATACCATAGAAACCCTAGAAGAAAACCTAGGTAGTACCATTCAAGACATAGGCATGGGCAAGGACTTCATGTCTAAAACACCTAAAGCAATGGCAGCAAAAGCCAAAATTGACAAATGGGATCTAATTAAACTAAAGAGCTTCTGCACAGCAAAAGAAACTACCATCAGAGTGAACAGGCAACCTACAGAATGGGAGAAAATTTTTGCAATCTACTCATCTGACAAAGGGCTAATATTCAGAATCTACAGAGAACTCAAACAAATTTACAAGAAAAAAACAAACAACCCCATCAAAAAGTGGGCAAAGGATATGAACAGACATTTCTCAAAAGAAGACATTCATACAGCCAACAGACACATGAAAAAATGCTCATCATCACTGGCCATCAGAGAGATGCAAATCAAAACCACAATGAGATACCATCTCACACCAGTTAGAATGACAATCATTAAAAAGTCAGGAAACAACAGGTGCTGGAGAGGATGTGGAGAAAAAGGAACACTTTTACATTGTTGGTGGGATTGTAAACTAGTTCAACCATTATGGAAAACAGTATGGCGATTCCTCAAGGATCTAGAACTAGATGTACCATATGACTCAGCCATCCCACTACTGGGTATATACCCAAAGGATTATAAATCATGCTGCTATAAAGACACAAGCACACGTATGTTTATTGTGGCACTATTCACAATAGCAAAGACTTGGAATCAACCCAAATGTCCATCTGTGACAGACTGGATTAAGAAAATGTGGCACATATACACCATGGAATATTATGCAGCCATAAAAAAGGATGTGTTTGTGTCCTTTGTAGGGACATGGATGCAGCTGGAAACCATCATTCTTAGCAAACTATCGCAAGAACAGAAAACCAAACACCGCATGTTCTCACTCATAGGTGGGACCTGAACAATGACATCACTTGGACTCAGGAAGGGGAATATCACACATCGGGGCCTATCATGGGGAGGGGGGAGGGGGGAGGGATTGCATTGGGAGTTATACCTGATATAAATGACGAATTGATGGGTGCTGACAATTGATGGGTGCAGCACACCAACATGGCACAAGTATACATATGTAACAAACCTGCACGTTATGCACATGTACCCTAGAACTTAAAGTATAATAAATAAATAAATAAATAAATAAAAAAGGAAGGTGACTAGGGACTCAAGGTCAAAATTTGTACTACCTGTTGTAGAAACATACTAGAAAATGAAAAAGAAACATAATAACATTGAATTGCTATGTTATGGGCAATGACTGAAATTGGACTAATAACCAAAACTGGGGACCCACTAGGAAATGACTTCACTAGGGTTATCTTTGCAATTTATGCCAGGCAGATTATAATGACAAGTATATTGGAGAAATATTGTTGAAGTAATCAGATTATTTTATGTTAACAGTGAATGTTTAAATATAATCACTAATTAATGGATGAATAATTTTATTAAATATAATTCCTCACATAAACAGTGCCCTTTAAAATGCTGTCACATGTATTCTCATAGTTTGGCCTTAACAACAAAACAGAATAAATGATAAAATCCTTAAATCTCTTGCTCAGCAAACATTTCCTGAACACCTGCTGTATGCAAAGACAATGGCTAAATGTCAGGGATAAAATAATGAACAAAGCTCAACAACTCTGACTGAAAAACATGAAAGATGAAGACAATGCATAAATGTTGTCCTACATGTGACTGGCCTAGGTGAACTCCAAGGACTCCTTTGCAAGGTCCACAGTCACACATCCCTGTAAACATGCCATGGCCAATACGACATTATGCACAAGTTTAATGCAATATTGCAGAAAAATTTTTTTAAAACATACGACAAAAAGGTACATTAGGAGAAAGACTTTTTTAATTTTTACTTTAGCAAATATTGACATATAAAATGGGGATGGTAACAATATATGAAAACTATATTGAAGAAAATAGGGAGTAGAATAATAGACTACACTATAAATTTACTCTGGATGAGGAGACACAACAGGTTATAAAATAAAATGAAAGTCTTGTGAGACAAAGGTTGAGAAGTTTTGAAGTATTAAACTAATCTGGAACCTGAAAGAACTACCATATATCAGAGGAAATTTTCATGGGGTAAAAACTGACAGGTTTTCCCAAGACCATTTGTAAAATAAAGCTCAAATGACAAAGATAAGACTTGTCATCCATCTATTGAGATAAACTAAAATTACAAGAATAAAATATATATTATTAAATCTTTGAAGAATGTTACATAAAGCAATCAAGATGATATTAGGAATTTTCTTTTTTTTTTTTTTTTTTTTTTTTTTTTGAGACAGAGTCTGGCTCTGCCGCCCAGGCTGGAGTGCAGTGGCCGGATCTCAGCTCACTGCAAGCTCCGCCTCCCAGGTTCACGCCATTCTCCTGCCTCAGCCTCCCGAGTAACTGGGACTACAGGCGCCCGCCACCTCGCCCGGCTAATTTTTTTTGTATTTTTTAGTCGAGACGGGGTTTCACCGTGTTAGCCAGGATGGTCTCGATCTCCTGACCTCGTGATCCGCCCGTCTCGGCCTCCCAAAGTGCTGGGATTACAGGCTTGAGCCACCGCGCCCGGCCATATTAGGAATTTTCTTATTTGATTTTAGAATAGGTGATAGGAAGGAAACTTATTTCAATTTTCCAGAAGCAGTACACATATTTTTTGTCATAACATTTTTAAAAATTACAACTACCAATAGTATAGTTTACTATAATCTATACTTGTGTCCATAGGACAATCAAAATAATTACTTCAATGTAACATTTTTTTAAATTCAGCTTATCTCAAAGGAAGAACATTATAAGCCTACACTGATTATAGTTCAATGGACAACTTCTTCATACCTTCTGCATTAATCATGATCTCCACATATATTTATATCTCATTACCAAAATTGATCCTAGACCCCATAAAAATAAGAACTTCATACAGAGCCTATCATAATACTTTTTTGCAGTAAATGTTGTGTAATATTCCTTCAGAGGAATACGCTGGTGAAGTTTATTTCAGGCCATGCATTGTGGCACAGGCTCTATCTAGAGCCTGACCATTTGGGTCCAATATTTTCTTTGGCATGTACTAGTTATATGACCTTTGAAAAGCTTTCTTAATCTCTTTGTATTTCAGTTTCCTCATCTAAGAAGTAGGCCTTAATATGTCTCTATCTCACATATTTGCAATGGGAGTTAAATAAGATAATACATATAAAATGTTTAGAAGGGGGCCTGGTACTAAGCACTCAACAAATACACATCATTGCCCAGCTTGGTGGCTCACGTTGGTAATCCCAGCACTTTGGGAGATCAAGGGGGGCGGATTGCTTGAGCCTAGGAGTTCCAGACCGGCCTGGCCAACATGGTGAAACCCCATCTCTACAAAAAATACAAAAATTAGCCGGGCGTGGTGGTGCGCACCTGTAGTAGCAGCTACTGAGGAGCCTGAGGCGGGAGAAATCACCTGAGGCTAGGGAGGTCGAGGCTGCAGTGAGCCAAGATCACTCCACTGCACTCCAGTCTGGGTGACAGAGCAAGATCCTGTGTCAAAAAAACAAAACAAAACAAAACCATGCATCATCATCATGATCATCACCTCAATAATCATAATCTTTGAAAGGGTAGCAAGAAACTATTATGCTTGTCAGGCTAATTTGCATTCTGTATTTATCAAAGTCCATTAAAATCCTGAAAAGGTTTTCAAAAGAGAGAGACAAAGAGAAAGACAGACAGAGGGGAGAAAAAGAGGGCGGGGGAGGCAGGAGAGAGAGATTTCAACCAGAAACTGAAAGTCACTAATTTTAAAGAAAAATCATATTATTTTTAAACTTTGATAAACTGTATCAATTATTCAGAATAACTGCTGTAATAAAACATTGTTTTATATCTACATTGGTAGGATTTTAGAGCACATTCTTCTGTCTCTTTTTTTTTTTTTTTTTTTTTTTTTTTTTTTTTGAGACGGAGTCTCGCTCTGTCACCCAGGCTGGAGTGCAGTGGCCGGATCTCAGCTCACTGCAAGCTCCGCCTCCCGGGTTTATGCCATTCTCCTGCCTCAGCCTCCCGGGTAGCTGGGATTACAGGTGCCGCCACCTCGCCCGGCTAGTTTTTTGTAGTTTTTAGTAGAGACGGGGTTTCACCGTGTTAGCCAGGATGGTCTCGATCTCCTGACCTCGTGATCCGCCCGTCTCGGCCTCCCAAAGTGCTGGGATTACAGGCTTGAGCCACCGCGCCCGGCCTCTTCTGTCTCTTATTGCCAGCGAGTTTTATACCAAGAGGTATGAAACCTGTTTTAAATTATCCTCAGTTATGAAAGGGTAAATGATGTCATAGATTCTGGGCCTCCAATTCAAGTTAAATAAAAATAGATTTTTAAATGTTTTGATTAATTATAGTAGAAACATAAATGGAATAAATACTTAGGTGATCATTTTTACCCTAATTTTTGGCAAGATGAATAAAATGATTCTTGACATTTTATACTAAAGAAAAATATTGTCTACATTATAATACATAACAGTTTATAAATAAGTTAATGGTTGGTCTGATAAGCAATCTTGAGACTCCACGCTATCAACACTCAAAAGCTTCTTCCCAGTCATACAGTGTGCTTTTGAAAAACACACTGAAACTTACTATATGCTAAAAATAGTCTTAGTCAATTCACCTATGCCATTCCAAGAAAAATCAACCCAAACATTAAATGCAAACAATGACAAAGGAGATAGATAGATAGATAAAATCAGGGAATGAAGTGTCTTAAATAAAATAAATGGAAAATTTTGATATAAACCATTCTTTTTGGTGATAGCAATCTCTGGTTACGGTAAGGAGTAAAGGAAATATAATTGAAAATTAACCCAGGAAGTCCTCTCACCTATGATAGTATAATCTGTAAAAGTAAATAGAATGTAAGTATAATGAGTCAAGAATTATTGAATGTAAAGATAGGAAATAATACTTCAGTCCATTTTTATACACATAATAACAAAAACATCTACAAACTTATGAGACTAGGCTGGGCGCAGTGGCTCACGTCTATAATCATAGCACTTTGGGAGGCCAAGAGGCGCGCGAATCACTTGAGGCCAGGAGTTCTAGACCAGCCTGGCCAGCATGGCAAAACTCTGTATTTACTACTACTATTAATAATAATAATACAAAAATTAGCTGGGCCTGGTGTTGAACGCCTGTAGTCCCAGCTACCTGGGAGGCTGAGGCATGAGAATTACTTGAACTGGAGAGGCATAGGTTGCAGTAAGCCAAGATCAAACCACTGCATTCCAGCCTGGGTGACAGAGTGAAGCTCTGTCTCTGTCTCTGTCTCAAAAAAAAAAAAAAAAAGACAGAAAAGAAAAGAAAAGAAAAGAAAGAAAAGGAAAAGAAAAAGAAAAGCAAAGAGAAAAGAAGAGACGAGAAGAAAAGAAAAGAAAAAAAAAGAAAAGAAAGAAATTGATGAGACTATTTTTCCACCTTCAGGAAAGATGAAGTCAGAGCCTTGCTCAGATTATAGAGAACAGTTCATACCAGACCCACTGAATCATCTCTTCCCCTTAGAATTATCAAATTAGTAGTTAAGGGAAACATAGCAGATAGACATATACTCTATATTTAGACTTAAAGAAGGCTCTGAACACATTTTTTTAATTAATTAATTTAAATTGTTATATGATAGTGGTGAGAAGCAGCCCTATAAACCAAGTATCAGCAGTGTCCTGGAGGTCACACTGTAAAACAGTGGTTTGCTCGAAAGAAATGTCTGGGGAAAACTAAAGGGATCAAACCACATATAAAGTTTCCAAAATCATGTTCTTTAAGGAAAATCAAAAATAGTTTTAGAGTGTCCAATGATCCCCATCACGGACAGCAAAATAATTTTTTCTCTATTTTCTCTATTTTTAAACTTTAATCTTCACCAATAAATAATAGAAGGGAATGGACAATTGTGTATTCTCTTCTGTAATTTTGTGGTGAAGATTCAAGCTTAAAAATCCTATCCACTTAAAAACAAATTAACAGGGTGAAATGTAACATCTGTGAAATACATAATCCCATAAAATCAAGATTATAGAGAAACAAGCAACAGAACTATAAAGAATTTATTAGGTGCTATTTATTTCTATAAATTGGGGGGATAAGAACACAAACTTCATAAAATTTTATTTCTTTTTGAGTTGACATAGAATGTAAATATTGTATATAAAATAATATATATTATTTCACAGAACAATAAACTCTTGTATGGAATAAGTCTTTATAACCACAGAACAGGGTAGAATGGTAATTAAACTACTGAAAAATAGCTGTCATAATTAGTCATATTAAGATAGTGAGATAAGAATTTATAACCTACCTAAAATAATGTATCATAGTAACACAAAATTCTTTTAATGTAAGATGTTAAGAATTTCTAACTCTTGTCTATGGCAATTCTATTGTTAGATCTACACCTACTTTATTCATAATAACATCTAAGTTAGAAAAATATGAAAATGCAAGCTTCATAAATCATAGTATGAGTTCTCCATATATGTTCACAGAGAGAAAGAGACGCCCTCACACCTCTTCTACAGTGGATGGAAGGATTTCTGAAGCTGGTGTTCAATGGCCAAAAACGAGTCATTCATTCACTCAAAATTTTGAGACATGTAAGCTTGAAATCTCAGTCCTTTGAAGGACCTGCACATGTTATTACAAGCATTTTTAATATCAGCCAACAACAACTTCACAGATAAGTCTGTGCTGACAATAAATATAATTATTCACCTCTCCTTCAAAGAGCAAGAGTTTTGGAATCAACTTCCACTGCTTGTTACCTACAACAAGCTCAGATTTTTGACCCCCTGAATCTCCACAAAAAAACAAAACAAAACAAAAAACATGTCTTCATTAGGAAAACCAGAAAACAAACCAAGATTATTGTGTGATTCAAACATAAATACAGTCATGAATCACTTAATGACAACAAAAATGCATTCTGAGAAGCACACTGTTAGGCAATTTCACCATTATATGAACAATGGAGTATACTTACACAAACCTAGAGGCATAGCCTACCACGCATACAGGCTAAATGGTATAGCTTATTGCTCCTGGGTTGCAAATCTATACAGCATGTGACTATTCTGAATACTGTGGGAACTGGAACACAATGGTATTTTTGTGTCTAAACATTGAAAATGCATGATAAAATATGGCTTTATAATCCTATGGGACCACTGTCTTATATGCAGTCAATCTGACTAAATCATCATTATGCAGTGTATGACTGTACTTTGATTTTGATTATCTTCAGAAAAACAAAATGTGGTAAACTGTACTCATTTCTTCACAGAATAAGGAAATGCTGTTAGACAGAACTAAGGGTTCTGAATCATGTTTTAAGTACAATAGAAGCTGATCTCTAGTAAGTGATCATAATCTTTAGCCACCAGTATAACAGAAATGTGTAAACTGGCTTTAATTGTCTAACAACTAAATAAAGTGAAATAAAACTTGTAATAGCTCATATCCTAATTGCTTGTTTAATATGTTAGCATTTCTTAAAGGTTCAATTTCACAGAGGCAGAAAAACATAAATAACTGGCTTTCTTATAAAGCACTCTTACAAGTTCAAAATGTCTTAAAGGCAGCTTTTACTATATATAAACTATTCATCACAGATGATAGAAATCAAGTTTTCATTGCATTTTGAGAAGCAGAAATTGTCTACTAAACTTGGAATCCAAATATAGGTGACATTTTAAAGATACTTTATTGAGTTGAATTTTTAAAGCCACTATGTACTAAGCTTTGAAAGAAGAAGAATTGCTAAATAGAGTCAAAGCTTTTCTAAATCTCTCTATTCCACCAATTCATTACTTTTTAAGGTTAAACCATATCTGCTATGAAAATAAAATAGAATCAGTCTTTTTTTTTTCACAACAGCATAAAATGTTTTTAATATGGATACTATCCCTATTCCTGAAACTAGCACTACAAAAACAGCATGATCATATTATTATTTACCTTTAAAGTTTGGGTTCCCTTTATGATTTTTCAATAAAATATCCCTGAGTGGCTGTCATTCATTTTCTTTATGAACTCTCAAGTATTATATAGCCCATTATTTCACTAGGCAACTCCCTCCATTTTCAATGTCTCCAGTTGTTGGAAAGTTCCTCTTACTTCTTAACCAAATCTACTTTCTTGTAACATCTATTCTTTGACTCTGGTTTTGCCTTCTGAAACTAAATAAACTTTATCTCATTTTTATATAACTATTAAAATATTTGAAAGCAGTTTTCACTTCTTTCTTATGAACATTTTCATGCAAGACACTTAAAACAGTGCCAGAAATGTTAAGATACATAGATACAGATAAATATTGAGAGACAGATATGCCTTTTAAATATTAAACAATATTTTGGCATTTTTCTCTAAGAATAAATGATATTAAAATTTAACAAAAGAGGTAGGGCTTAGTCAAAACTAAGGATTAAAAATGAGAAAAACAACTAAGGGAATGTTAAATATGTCTTCAGTGATAAAACTGAAACAAGTAGTAAACATATTTGTGGAAGTCAGAAGAATGTGGTAATTTGTACAAGGAAATGGGAGCAAACAAGAGAGGCCCACTGACTATGAGGTTGGCAATGAAAACAAGCTTCAAAAAGTTAACTTGCTCAAGGTTACCTAGCTAGTAAATAACAGTCTGAGGTTGGGAAGTCCTGCTACAGAGACTGTATTCTTTTTTTTTGAGACAGAGTCTCGCTCTGTCGCCCAGGCTGGAGTGCAATGGCACAATCTCGGCTCACTGCAACCTCTGCCTCCCGGGTTCAAGCCATTCTACAAAGACTGTATTCTTAATCATACACAACACTGTTAACACTGCTTTTTTCTGTGCTTGCTCAAAGATGATGCCCTATCAAAGCAAATGTAAAACTAGTTGTTTCTATCAGAATTATAATTAGAAATTACCATAAAACCCACTGGCAAAAAGAAAGATGCTGTAGCTTAAGTCATGATTCAAAAGTTGCCATAGAAAAAAATAGTAAGTTGTTATCTGAGTTCTGGAACTCAATTATACCAAATCTCAAAATCCTTGAAAAGTAAAACTATAACAAAATAATAAGAAAAGAAACCCAGTGTGCTATGTGGCCATGCCTTTGATATCTTTTTCCTGTTTTGAATGTACTTCAGGGCCGGGCATAGTGATGCACATTTGTAATCCCAGCACTTTGGGAGGCCAAGGCAGGCAGATCATGAGGTCAGGAGTTCGAGACCAGCATATAGCCACACAGAATATATCCAGAGGAAAAACTGTTACTTCAACCTAAGATATCAATAGAAAAGATAAAGTCAAGGGCAACTGAAGGAGACACTGGAATATGTAAACAGTGTTGACTGATAAAGCCCAGACTTACATTTCTATGAATGAAACTTTCTGAACAGAAGTTTCTTCATGAATATTTTTAAAAGACAGTAAATTGAAGATTATATGAGACAACTGCATAGGAAGTATCGTTTAAAGACAGTATCATATCTAGAATGTATATTTTTAATATAATTTATTAATAGGAAAGCAAGCAACAATTAAATATGGACAAAATATTTGCCTACACATTTAACTAAAGAAATTATACCAATGACTAAAAACTATAAGAAAAGATGTTTACCATCTTTAGTCACCAGGAAAGTATAAATTAAAACCCAAGACACCACTTTGCAGTCATTAGGAAGGCTATGATGAAAAAGACTGACAATACTAGGTGTGCGTTAGGACGTAAAAAAAGCTAAACCTTCTTACACTGCCGGTCAAATGGGAAATGGCATAAGCTCTTTGAAAAACAGTTCAGCAACTTCTTTAAAAATTAAATATATACTTACTATTTGATGCAACAACTCTTCTCTTGCAAATCAGTTCAAGAGAAATGGGAACATATATACACAAACTCTTGTATGTGAATGTTCATTACAACATTATTCATGATAGCCAAATTCTGGAAGTAATCCAATGTCCATCAACTGGTGAATGGATAAACAAACTGTAGTGTATCTATGCAACAGAATACTGTTCATCAGGAAAAATTAACAAACTGCTGATGCGTACTACAATACAGATAACCTCAAAAACATGACGTCAAACCAAAAGAAAAAGAAAGGTAACTAATTGTATGATCACATTTGTAAGAAATGAGTAGAAGAAGCAAATGTATAGAGATGAAAGTAGGCCAGTGGTTGACTGCAGTTGGAGGTAGGAGCAGGAATTAACTGCAAATGGGTACAGGAAACTTTGAAGGTTGATAAAGTTTTCTAAAACCACATTGTTGTCATAGGTGCACTATTATATACACTTACTAAAAATTATTGCAACGTATACTTACCAAAAATGTACGTAAGAACAAAGAGGAAACTATCAAAAATGAAGAGGTAGACAAGACATTGTAAACATGTATTTTTTCCCACTGAGACTTAAAGCTACTGGCTAAAACAAAATGATTCTAACTGAAAAACAAAAGGAACGGTTAAAGGAAGATTCTGTATGATTTTTAACTAAAGGGATTGATTTTTCTCCCTCAGAACCTACAAACCTTTAATAGAACTAAATAAAATCTGATCTCCAATAGGAGGTACCTCCTGTAATGCTTTGGGCTACAATCTTTCTTGTTAACAAAAATTAAATATGGCAAAATAAGCACTTTAAGCCTATAGATGACTATTGGGATTACATAATTCATCATGTAATCATGTACAGTGTCCTCTGACTATACACAATAAAGTAACTATTCAGGAACCCAAATGCCATTAAGCCTCCTTGTGTAGTTCATAAAAAAAAAAATACCATACAGCAATTTTAACATTATACTAATTTTTAAAAACCCAGAACCAGCATGAACATCACTAATATCTGCACCAAAGTATCATATATGAGCCTTGTCGCTCATAGTTTCGAGAGTCAATATCATTAAAATGGCCATACTGCCCAAAGTAATCTACAGATTCAATGCTATTCCCATCAAGATACCATCACTATTTTTCACAGAACTGGAAAAAACTATTCTAAAGTTCGTATGGAACCAAAAAAAGAGTCCGAATAACCAAAGGAATCCTAAGCAAAAAGAACAAAGCCACAGGCATCACATTACCTGACTTCAAACTATACTATAAGGCTACAATAACCAAAATAGCATGGTATTATTACAGAAACAGACACATAAACCAGTAGAACAAAATAGAAAACCCAGAAAAAAAGTTACACACTTGCAGCCATCTGATCTTTGACAAAGTTGACAAAAATAAGCAATAGGGAAAGGACTCCCCATTCAATAAATGGTGCTGGGATAGCTGGCTAGCTGTATGCAGGATAATGATATGGGACCCCTACCTTTTACCATATACGAAAATGAACTCAAGATGGATTAAAGATTTAAACGTAAGACCTCAAAAAGTAAGAATCCTAGAAGAAAACCTAGGAAACACCATTCTGGACACTGGCCTTGGGAAAGAATTTGTTACTAAGTCCCCAAAGCAACTGCAACAAAACAAAAATTGACAAGTGAGACCTAATTAAACTAAAGAGCTTCTGCACAGCAAAAGAAATGAACAGAGTAAACAACCTAAAAAATGGGAGAAAATATTCATAAACTATGCATCTAACAAAAATCTAACAACCAAAATCTATAAGGAACTTAAGCAAGCAAAAAAACCACCATTAAAAAATAGGCAAAATACATGAACAGACATTTCTCAAAATAAAACATAAAAGCAGCCACCAAATATATATAAAAAAATACTCAACATCACTAAATGTCAGAAAAATGCAAATCAAAACCACAATGAGATACCACCTCACACCAGGCAGAATGGCTATTATTAAAAAGTCAAATACAACAGATGCTGGCAAGGCTGTGGAGAAAAGGGAACACTTATACATTGTTGGTGGGAATATAAATTAGTTCCGCCTTTGTGAGAAACAGTTTGGAGATTTCTCAAAGAACTTAAAAAGAGCTACCATTCGACCTAGCCAAAACCAAAATATTTTCTTTTGGTTATATATCCAAAAGAAAATAATTCATTCTACTAAAAAGACACTGCACTCATATGATTATTGCAGCACTATTCACAATAGCAAAGACATGGAATCAACCCAGGTGCCCATCAGTGGTGGACTGGATAAAGACAATGTAGTACATATTGATCATGGAATACTATGCAACCATTAAAAAGGATGCATAGCTGGATGCAGCTATGCAGCCATAAAAAAAGATGCAGCCTGAGGCCACTATTCTAAGCAAACAAACACAGGAACGGAAATCCAAATACCACATGTTAAAAGTGGGAGCTAAACATTGGTACTCAAGGACATAAAAATGGCAACAATAGACACTGAAGATTACTGAATGGGAAAGCAGGGACAAGGGTTGAAAAACTATTGGGCACTATGCTCAGGGCCTGGGTGAGGGGATCAGTCAAAGCCCAAACCTCAGCATCATGCAATATACCCAAGTAACAACCCCATACATGTACCCACTGAATCTAGATGAAATTCAAATTATTAAAAAATAATAAATTACATTAAAAGAAAAAAAGGGCAATGATCAGAGAGCAGTTCTAGAGAAAGGTAAGTAACCCACAAATTAAAAATAAAGATGTCATTCATACTTACAAGAACAGAGTGAACTCCAGATAATTCTGAACGAAGTCATGTCTCTGCTCTGCTAATGTATAGAGAAAGCTCTAAGGTCAAGTTGTTCATCACTAAAACTACAGTTCAATATTTGAAATTCTCTAATAAAAATATTATTATCTGAACAAAGAAGAAATGCTCACACTTCCTCAAATTAAATTAAGGTTGAAGTCAAATAATGTATTCTTGACAGCAAGATGAAATTTGTCTTTCAACAGTTTCATGATGGTATAGTAAGATTAATAAATATATTTTAAATTTTTTCAGTCATCGCCTCAGAAAAAGATGGGCAACTGTCCAGAAAAGATAAGAGAGTATTCTGAAAACTGATTTGGCCACAGAAAACCAGACATTTCCTACTTTATTCTTTGAAAATTGTTTCCCAGCGTTTGATTGTAGCTTCTAATTAATAAGACAAATGAGAGCATATTTCTGGGAATTAAAAAAGAAATGTGTTTTTGTTATGCTTTTCCTCAGTTCCAACCCTGAGAACAAAAGTGAAGATGAATAACAATGCTATTGCTCTGTCGCAGGGATGATGTATTTCAAATGCTGGGCTCCTTCCAAGGTGTTATTAAAGTTCTCTCAAGCGTTGCTACTAAAAAAAAATGTCAAAAGAACTCATGTTATTTATTGTTTCTCAAAATCCATTGCTGCTTCAGGTTGTGCCTAAGTTAACACATCCATTTTATTTTGGAAGTCACTGCACAATGCTCTAATAAATGAACATAAAAGACATTAGTTGATACAAGTAATGAAAACTCGATTCCAAACCTTTGTGAATCTGACAAAGAGACCAGAGATTTTAAAACAATGATAGTATGTAAATAAAATGCAGATCCAAACAGAGCTCCTATAGAATGTGTGACAAGTGGTCTTCTAGTCTTTACTAAGGAGACAAGCAGCAGGGTCCAAGGCATATTTTAGGAAGATGTTAGGTGAGCTCAATATTTCTCTAAAATTATCAAACCTACTGATACCTGGTGCTTTCGTCTATAATGCAGTAAGTGAATAAAGGAATAAATAGGGAGAATGTTATAGGTGGAAAAGAACACAAACAATAATAGCAGTAGAAGTAATAATGAACATCTATGCAGTGCTTAACCCTGGGGTCAAAGATGCTAAGAATTTTACATGGATTATGTCATTTAATCCTCCCAAATAACTTTCTGAGATAGGCAGCCTAAACTGGCAGAGAATTATTTTAACTAATTCTTTTTTTTTTTTTTTTCATAGAAGAAGCTCAGTAACCATTTATTGGAAAAAGGAATAACACTGGATGTGATTCAAAACAGGAAAAATCAGTAGATATGTGTATAGATTTTGAGCCCTTCATGGTAGATAAGTCAGATTCTCCACACCTCTCTTTTAAAGCGCATCTGAATTCATTGAAACATAGAGATGAAAGAAAGCTTCATGGCCAGGTGTGGTGGCTTACACCTGTGATCCCAGCACTTTGATAGGAAAAGGCGGGTGGATCACCTGAGGTCAGGAGTTTGAAACCAGTCTGGCCAACATGGTGAAACCCAGTCTCTACTAAAAATACAAAATTAGCTGGGTGTGGTAGTGCAACCCTGTAGTCTCAGCTACTCAGGAGACTGAGACAGGAGAATCGCTTGAACTGGGGAGGTGGAGGTTGCAGCAAGCTGAGATCGCACCACTGCGCTCCAGCCTGGATGAGACACAGCAAGACTCCGTCTCCAAAAATAAAAACTTTTTTAAAAAAATTAGAAAAAAAGAAAAAAACCTTCATGATCAATTGATCTCATATATATGTATATATGTTAAGTATGATTTGTAAAGGAGTAAAAATATTAATTTGTCTAGGTTCATTAATTTCCAACGTATAAAACTGAGGTTCAAACATTAAAAAGATTTACTAAGATCATAGTTGTCAGAGACACCCCTCTCCCAGTCTGTTGATACTTTCACCACACATCATGACCTTACCTGGCAGAGAAGGAAGCTATGTGCTATTACTCTCATTTCTAACAACACTATTCACTCAAACAAGATTCACTCTATACAAAGAATCTTTGTAATCTATATGAGTGGGTTATGTTTACATGGACTAACTATTAACCTGCAAACTGCTCATTAAGCTGCAAAAAAAAATTCATCTCAAATTTACCACAATGTCTTATAATTCAAAAGATCTATGCAATACATTTCCAAATTATCAGAACAATATTTGATATAAATGGGGTAAAAGAGATACACAACACAAATTAACATGGATTAATTCAGTCTTTATACTGAATCTGTTGGGTTTTTTAAAAATAACCAATTCATTCATACTTAATGTTTGACATCTGATAATAAAAAATGATGAAAGGAAGTTGAGTTTAGGGAAAGATGAAAACACAGGAATACTATAAGGGGAGGGGGAAAGAAAATAGAGAGGCAGAGAGAAGAATATGTGAGGCATGGATGATGACTTAGAGAAAATGTAGAGGAAACCAAGTGATGGAATCAAAACTTGGTCAAGCCATTGGAAGGCTAACCTCAAGACTGTTGAAGCCTGCCACTGATAACTGCGTCAGATGCCCCTCAGTGACATCCTTGCTTCTGATGACCAACCCTTGCATCTTTACAGCTCATTACAGCAAGATAAAGATGTAAATACTTTGGAGGCTAGGACAATGGCTTTCCATTCATTTCCATCTCACTAAATCATTTGTGAGCGTTTTCTACCTCTAGTCATACAATTAACCTGTGACTGATAACAGACAATGAGAAAGATTATGGTTTATCAAAAGCATTGCAGTTCAATCTGCAAGTGATTAGCTGTCATACAGCTACATGATTAGCTCTTGATTTTTTTTATGGCAGACATAGTGGTTCATTGGTATTAAATGCACAGACAAAACAGTTAAATTATAAGAGCCCTCAATGTTAGAATAAGGAATAAATATAAATTATTTTAAAATAGCATTTTCTTATAAAAGCCAACTAAAAAATTAGAGACTTCAGATATCACAGAGGTACACATTAACAAGAACAGCTATTATGGGGAAAATAATGAAGACAAAGTCAAATTTATCAACAAAAACACAATTTTTACATAGTATTTTTCTTTCCATGTTTTAATAAACTGTAAATGTGAAATTTGATGACATACTAATTTTAAAATGTTATTCATCTAGGTAAGACTGTATGTGACAACTTTACTGACTATAGTATCAATATGGGGCAGCTGTAGCCTCCCAAATGTCCCATTCTGGCAAACTCAGGTGAGTAAGCAGAAATAAATATAAGGATGAGTAGATTTCTATCCTTATTTTAACTAAAAATCCTGCCTATTACTTTATTTTTAAGCTGCCACTAACATGTTTAAATGATAATTGCATCTCCTCAATGAGCACAGTTCCTTATTATTGGAATTGGCAGGGGGCCTTGACATTTGAGTCATCATTTCATTATGTCTATTTCTTACCCTGGTATACAAATTAAATAGAAATAGAAGCCAAATGAAATATAAGGGGAAAAAACTTGAAGCAGTAATTTTAAAATGAATTAATTTTTCCCAAATCAATAAAATATATAAAGCAACAACACTGGTAATAATATATTCTAGTTCAGACATATTTACAAAAATACCAACACCAATTCTAAAGGCCAAAAATGCTTCAAATTCTCGTAGCCAAATATTGTACTTCTGTAAAACAGAACTGAGAGTTTTGATATTCTCTAAATTAGAGAGAATAACTCCTTTTAAAGCAACTACAAATGTGAACAAAAATACACATTTAACAAGTTTCTTCCATTCTAAAGGGCTTCAAAATGAGTAGCAATTATTAAGCATACATATAATATACATATGTGACAATTTGTATTTAAAACATCATATGATCAAATAATACTAATTCATTCAGACTAAAATATCCAAATGTGCCAAACTGGAATCCAGGTCTATCCTTATTTTCAAATCACTGAACTTGCATGATAAAAACATTATTAATTTCCTAAACCACCTGATTTAGTCATATTGAATAAATGTGCATTTTTCTATCATTCTCAAATAATTTTTTTTTTTTTTTTGAGACGGAGTCTCACCCTTGTCGCCCAGGCTGGAGTGCAGTAGCACGATCTTGGCTCACTGCAGCCTCTGCCTCCCGGGTTCAAGCGATTCTCCTGCCTCAGCCTCCTGAGTAGCTGGGATTACAGGCACCCGTGACCACGCCCAGTTCATTTTTTTGTGTGTTTTTAGTAGAGATGGGGTTTCATCATGTTGGCCAGGCTGGTCTCAAACTCCTGACCTCAGGTGATCCGCCCACTTCGGCCTCCCAAAGTGCTGGGATTACAGGTGTGAGCCACCGCACCCAGTCATCCTTCCCGAATTTTTTAAAAAAACTTTCCATTGAACTTCAAAATTATAAAAATCATCAATCATGAAACTAATGCTGTATAAAATCCTCAAAAACATGTTAAGTGCTGCTTTCAGAGGGCTATTTCCTCATTTATTTATTATTACTCTAGAATATGTATAAATTATTTTCACTGAGTCTTTAATTGCTTCCACAACTCTTCTTTCCTTTAGCCCAGAGCAACCTGTCATTTCTAATAGCTAATAGCTTCCCCCAAATGCTTGGAAACAGGCTGAATAGCCTAAAAGAACTTTATTTACCCTGGTACAAAATGTTGAAAAGACACTCTACTGGAAACTGAATGACCGTACAAATTTCTGTCCTGGAAATTAATGTGATTTTTTCCCTTTAATCACTGAAAGTATATTACTAAATGTAAGAAGTCATGGTTTATTTTTCTTTACATTTTATTATCTATTTTAATGTTGACTTTTTAAAATATTAAAAAGGTAAAACCTGAGGGACAAAATGCTCATTTAAACCCAAATAGTTTAAGATTTATTTCTGTTGTCTTTTCATCAATTATTTATAATTTATATTCCAGATTTCCCAAAAGGATTCAAAGAAATCCACAAAAAATTTCCTAGTCTTCACTTTATTCTCTCAACTAGTGATCATGTTCTAAAGCAATGAATCTCTATTTTAATACTAAAATTTAAATAGAAAAGAAGTCTTGAGATAGTCAATCCTCCACTTCTGGGGAATACATTATTCTGCATATTAAGACAAAAATAGGATGTAAACCAGATGTTCCTAGATCATGAAATTTTGGAAAGAACATATTCAAAGTGAAGGTAGCTTTTAGCATATATATTTAAAGATATTGCAATCACGCCCCACAATGTTGAAATGCTGTATTTCTTACAATTTGACTAGAGTCAGTGGAAATATTCATGAGTTTATATTATCAGGTTTTTAGTGAGTTCTATCATTTTTGTAATTGCTATAGCTAGTATTAATAAATGTCTTCTTTTTATATGCTGAAATAAATTAATGGAGGAGGCAGACACTATGCAAAATGGCTGGGATTTGGGCCAAATCTTTTTACATACATCCAGGGACCAGTAATCTTCTAAATGGCACTTTGAGCTCTCTCGCCTAAATAATTACAAGTACAGCCACCATCTAATTTACTGAAATAATTATCCACTCTTCTGGTTCCCATCTCCCATCTCAAGTCCACAACCACTTACCTTGTCTTTATTTTCAGAGCCAGAAGCCTCAGGCTTGGTTCTAATCACAAACGGGGTAGACAGTCGCAGTAGGACCCTTTCAAAGGTGGCATTAACCTTTGGAGATACAATCTCGAAGCAGTCCTCAAACTTGAGCACTTTGTGAGTGTCACATCGAAGCTGCTTCCTTAGACCTTCCCCCAGCTGAAGGACTGACATGCTGGGGTCAAACATCAAGTGGAAAGGGAAGGCTCTGCAGAAGGTGTTGATGCTAATTCTGAGGTCCGCAGGAACTTGGGAGGTTCCCTGTGGAAGGTTCTTCGTGATATTAGTATTTACACATTCTTTGATAAGGAAAGTAAGACAGCTACAATTGCCTGGGTTTGAAATATCAGAGCATAGCTTCTCATTTGCAACCTGTTCCACTTCCACGTCCAGCCGATAGATCTTCTTTCCTGCAGCCTTAATCATCCCCAGCATTGCAAACCCCACAATATGGTGAGGGTGGAAGTAGTGGAGCATGAGAGTGCCTTCAGGAAGCTCTTTGCATAGGAAAGATGGTGACTCCAGAGTGGCCTGTTTTCCAAAAGAAGTTCTAATGTGTTCCAACAAAGCATCAAAGCCATTAAAAAAGTCCTGCAAAGTGCCACCTACAGCTCGAAGGACTCTCTCATTCTCATGAAAGCATATATTAAAGAACTCTTCACCAAATCTTTCTTGAATTTCCTCAAACTTCAAACCTAGAGGTAAATGGGAAGCAAATGTTAGTGCAGTCTAATATAAATAATTGAATTTATAGCTTTTTAAGTGCTCATCAAAAGAGTAACTACTGAGTGAAGTAACAAAGGTTATTTATCTTGGATCCACAAATTTTCACATAGGTTAATTCACTCATCTTGAATCAGGAAAAGTAAATTTCAGTTCATCTTCGGGATGCTTCTAAAATGTTAATGAACATGAACCTTTGTTTGTTTTTAAATAGACTACCTATTTTTAGAGCAGTTTTAGATTCACAGCAAAATTGAGCAGAAGGCACAGTTATTTCCCATATCTCTCTGCCCCCACACATGCACAGCCTGCTCCATTATCACATCCCCCACCAGTGTGGTACATTTATTACAATCTGTGAACCTACATGACACATTATTATCATCCAAAGTCCATGGTTTACACTAGGGTTCGCTCTTAATATTGCATATTCTGTGGGCTTAAACAAATGTATAATGATATGTATACACTTATCATATCACCCAGAGCATTTCACTGCCCTAAAAGTCCTGTTTATCCCTTCCTTCCCCCTAACTCTCAGAGCATCAGCTTTTTAAATGTTGCTAATCTAGCTGTTCACCTTTCAATAGCCTTGCAGTAGTTATCATAGATAATATATTTTTCTTTTTCTTAATGATTTCCCCATTCTTCATAGAATATCGAAGTTGCCTACATATTATGTCCATATACCATCCATATTATCATCTTACTTCTTATCGAAATGCATGTATTAAGTGGAAAATATAAACCAGAGAGGAAATCTATGGTACATGAGCGGGGAGAGGCATCAAGCTATCTGGTGGAAACAAAAGGCTTACATTAGCATTCTCAGGGAAAGACATGCAGGTCAGCTAGACCCCAGGGAAAATGAGACAAAACAAGAAAATAATAATGTCAGAACTGTGGAATGATTTGTATTCTTTCACCCACAAAAGTGAGGGCAGCCAAGAATGGAGTAGGAATCTGATGAGATAAAATTAAAGGTTACTGTTAAGTTTTCTCCATATATAATCATTCCCTGATGCCCTGGCAAAAGGAGTTCTACCTTATAGTGCTGGATATTATAATGAAAAATCAATAAGTGTGCACAATGTATTCCACAGTAATAAGAAGCAGAATCACATGTGATCACAAGATCCCCGCTTGAGGATGATCTGAGGAAAAATGAGGGAATTTATGTGCCAAGGAGGACTATAACACATATAAAAGATTTTGGCCTTCATATTAAAGACAGCTTCTACCTAAAGTCACTCTATTGCTTCTCCTTTGACATTGGTTGAAATCAATACAAGTAGTTTACATATTCATATTTTCTTACCCCATTTACTTCATCTCATTTGGAAGTCCCGCAAATCAGGCAGGACTGGGAAAAAGAAGGTCACTTTGCTAGCGCCCCATTAGAGTGCAGAGCAATCTAGGCTGTCTACAGCTTAGTTGCTTTCCTACCTTTATCATTCCCTGAGTGTTCCTCCCAACCAGAAGTGAGGCAAATGAACAGAGTGAATAATATTATTTTTAAAATAGTCAAAGCACATCTAATATTCTTTAAGAGCTTACTATAGAGTCTAAAATTTGTGGTAGCCAAGAAGTCAGTTTGACAAAGAACTTCTTAAAATCAATGTGATAGGAAAATAAGTAGAAAACCTAAGTGAGAAAGAGTCCCTTTATTAATAAGCATTTCATATTCATTTTGGTTTCATGGATTGGATGCTCAAGACTTGTTGAGAAAGTCACCTGTTAAGACAAAAATATCACCACTCATCTCACATTCCCAGGTTACAAGACTGCTCTTCAACATATGTTGCATTCACTAACAATAATGTCAGCCAGAATTGATAATACCAGTACTTATCTGTCCAGTTCTCTAGTGTAAAAGAGAAAACAAGATAGATAATATTCACTGCCATTAGGTTCCTGTTCTGACTGCTCTGTTGAAACTGCTTTCATAAATACTTAAACCAATATATGCTTATCTTACTTAACCTTGTTTGCTGTTTTTCCTTTAATTTGACACTATTAATCATCCCTTCCTCCTAAAACTCTCATCTCTTTTGGCTTATCAAACCATACTCTCCTGGTCTGATTAGTCTGTCTTAACATTAATTCTCACTGCCTTCACTAAAACTTCTTTCTATGCCAAATCCTTACATCACCATCACTATGTTATAACTAGAAAACTCTAACATACAAGTTAAATTTATATACACATTCATTGACAGTCCTTTGTTGCTATGAAATCTTCCAGTTATGAAATTCTTATTAAAAACTAAATACAGAATAAATAAAAATTCCTATAAACTGACCATATATGCTGAACTACAATATTCCATATGCCACCAAAAATATTCCATGGATTGCTTCTAAACTTTGAAGAATTGTATTTTCAAAAGACTTCGGGTCCACATGCATTGAAGAGAAAAAGAGAAGTTTTTCTAACTTGCATTTCTCATAACATTGAAAAGGCCCTCACAGTTATGGTGCACACAAATGTAAAGACAATACGGTATAAGCTTATGTTCCGTGTCTAATGCCAGGATCCCGAAGAATCATCCAGAAAATAACAACTAGGTAAGTACACCATAGGCAACAAACTACTCTTTGCTCAGTTCTATATAAACCCATAATATTCAATTAACGAATAAAGATTTTTATTCCCAGAACTGTTAAACTGCACAAAATCAGAAAGGAAGAAAAAACTATTAGATTTGAAAATATTAAAACTAAGAAAAGACTACTTCAACTTTTACAAATATGCTACAAGTCAACAGCCAAGACTTTCATTTTAAACCTTAATCTCAAAATTCAGAAAGCACAGACAAAGTAATTCAATTCAGACAACTGATGCAATTCTGACTCCCAAGGTTCCGCCTACGATTGACGCAAACTCCCTACTTACAGTAAATCACTTGAAACCTATAGACAATGCTCATCTCCTCACATCACAAGATTCTATGACAGCTTGACATCTGGGTCTATAAGAATACATTTCCTCGAGGGGCAAAATTCATAACAAAACTGCTCTTATTAATGGGTAAGTTAAGTTAGAATTTTTAACTACTGTTAATTCACCTCTTTTAAAAAAGGTGAATAGCATAAATGCTGGCATCCTTTAGCTGTAAATGAAATAGAATCTATTCCTTCACGACCCAATCCTGTTATCTCTCATCTGCTTTCCCACCCCAGCTCAGATGGCATTTCTTGAGGACAAGGATCTTGCCCTATTTATGTCTGCATATCTATCACTGGCATAATACCTGATACCTGGAGAATAAGCATTGTTTCATAGAAATTAAGCATTCAGCTAAGTATTTGTTTGGTGAATATTACTAACCTTTTAAGGTTGCACTTGTGCCACATCTAAGGATATGAAAACAAAAAGACACGTGATTTTCTCTCGTGGGCCCCTACAGAACATTAAATTACATTATGGTTGGGCTACAACAGGGGTACACAGGAGTACCCATGGAGGTAGAGGAAAGAGAGTGTCTGCCTCTCCTCAGGGAGACAATGTTTGAAGGGAGACTTGAATAAAAGAGCAGGTTAGGCCGGGCACAGTGGCTCATGCCTGTAAACCTAGCACTTTGGGAGGCTGAAGCAGGCTGATCGCTTGAGCCCAGAAGTTGAAGACACAACCTGGCCAACATGGTGAAACCCCGTATCTACAAAAAATACAACAATTAGCAGGGCACAGTGGTACAGGCCTGTAGACCATAGTCCCAGCTACCTGGAAGGCTAAGGTGGGAGGATCACTGGAGCCCAGGATGTTGAGGTCGCAGTGAGCCGTGATCATGCCACTGCACTGAGCCTGGGCAGCTGTCCAGGGAGACCCTGTCTCAAAAAAAAAAAGCTGTTGGTGGTCCCAGCCTGGGCAACATGGCATAACCCTGTCTCTACTAAAAATACAAAAAAACAGCCAGGCATAGTGGTGCAGGCCTACAGTCCCAGCTACTCTGGAGGCTGAGAGAATCACCTGGGCCCAAGGAAGTCTAGGCTGCAGTGAGCTGTGACTGTACCACTGTACTCCAGCCTGAGTGACAGAGTGACACCCTGTACTGAAAATTACTGTACAAGAGTGTAAATGTGTTAGCCAGGATGGTCTCGATCTCCTGACCTCGTGATCCGCCCGTCTCGGCCTCCCAAAGTGCTGGGATTACAGGCTTGAGCCACCGCGCCCGGCCAAGAAGATTTTTTAAGTTGCAAGAAAAAACAAGTAATTTTAAAAATTTACTTTTCATCTGCAACAATGAAAGCTAAATGATGAAAGAAAAATACAGGTGAGATACTGAAAGAACTGAAACCTAAAGGTTTATTACCCAAAGAGTATCTGGGAAAGATTCATAGATTCCATCACTCAGTGAAACACCTTAGAAAATGAAAAAAAAAAAAAAATTAATCGAACAACAAATCACTCAGAATGAAGGAGTAATCTGGTTAAGAGAAGAAGGAAAAGTAGACATATTAGTGAGCAATTAACCTTACAACACACACATAGACACACGCTTTCTGAAGCATGTGTACATATACATCATTTCCAGATGTGTTTACACATACAAATATCCACAGATTATATACATTTACATATATATATATATTATGGATAATGACCTATTACCTGGACAGTTGTAATATGAACACTCATTTTAAATTACTGATACAGGCCAGGCGTGGTGGTTCTCGCCTGTAATCCCAGCACTTTGGGAAGTCGAGGTGGGCAGATCACCTGAGGTCAGGAGTTCGAGACCAGCCTGACCAACACGGAAAAACCTCGTCTCTACTAAAAATACAAAATTATCTGGGCGTGGTGGCGCATGCCTATAATCTCAGCTACTCAGGAAGGCTGACGCAGAATTGCTTGAACCCAGGAAGCAGAGGTTGCAGTGAGCCGAGATCACGCCACTGCACTCCAGCCTGGGCAACAAGAGCAAAACTCCATCTCAAAACAAACAAATAAACAAACAAACAAACTACTGATACACAGAAAAACTACCAAACTACCACAAGGTAAATTTTACTCATATTCTGAAACTAAATAATCGCAGCAAAACACAGGAGTTGGATGGTGAGGAAAGGGGAGAAGGTAGAGAAAAGAAAAGTAAATCTATTCTAAAAGTTTCTTCTTAATGGGATTTGAGGGGGTAGGAATAATATAATCTTAGAAAGAAAATAATTGATATTTTTTTAAAATAATACAAAACCCATGGGTCTAATTTTACTAAGAGAAAAAGGAAGATAATCAATAATGAAATGGGAAATTAGAGTAGAACTCTCCAAATACAAGATCAAATATTATACATATATATATATGTCAAAATGATCAAAACAGCAAAAGACCAGAAACAAAACAATGTAAAATAAATACGATAAATCAAGAAAATCATATACATCATGGATTAAGGTAAATGTAAATGAATAAATCATCCCATTAAATGAGAAAACTCTCACTCCCTCTACAAGAATTGTACTTATAAAAGGTGATTAAAAAATAAAAGATTGAAAATTAATCAACAGGCAAAGAATTCAAAGAAACTGCAAGAAAAAAAGCAGAAATAAGGGGCAATATTAGTATAAACAAGGTAGAATTAAGGGGAGAAGTGATAAACAGAATAAAAAGAGACAAAGTAAAACAAAATCACAATTTACAGAGAAGACCTAAGAGACATAAACCAAGCAACATTGTAGCTAAATATATAAAGCAAAAACAATTAGGAATTAATTGCTAATGAGTATGGAGTTTCTTTTTGGAGTGATGAAAATGTCCTAAAATTGATTGTAGTGATGGTTGCAAAACTTTGTGAATATATTAACAACCATTGAATTGTACACTTCTGTTGGGTAAATTGTATGGTACATAAATCATATTTCAATAAAGCATTATATATTTTCAGAATTATTTATTTTCAAAATTAAAAATGAAAGAAGAGGCTGGGCACGGTGGCTCACACCTATAATCCCAGCACTTTGGGAGGCCAAGGCGGGTGGATAACGCAGTCAGGAATTCGAGACCAGCCTGGCCAAGATGGTGAAATCCCATCTCTACTAAAAGACACAAAAATTAGCTGGGCACGGTGGCAGGCACCTGTAATCCCAGCTACTCAGGAGGCTGAGGCAGGAGAATTGCTTGAAACCCGGAGCAGAGGTAGCAGTGAGCTGAGATCGCGCCATTGCACTCCAGCCTAAGCAACAGAGCACGACTCCGTCTCACAAAAACAAAAAAACAAAACAAAACAAAAAGAATGAAAGAAGAATTCTATATGACTACAATTATAGTAGGAAACATTAATACATGTCTCTCGGTACCAAGGTATCTAATGAAAAAATCAGCAAAATCATAGAGAAATTAAATAAAATTATATACAGCAGAACAAGGAAGATAGAAGAAAACCTTGATAAAAATAAAATTTTAGTGAAAAACTTCAATGTGTCCTTTGGAGAAACCAAAAGATCAAAAATAAAAAGCAAAATCAGAGAAACTAAATAAATGTTAATAAACAAAAACTAATAATAAAAGGCAGTCAGAAAAAGAAAATTTAATGGCAAAAGCAACAAACTAAAAACATATGTACATGTACATATGTATTATATGTATGTAAAATACAAAAATTGCTCAAATACTTGATCACAAAAACCCCATAATATTTTAAGTAAAGGTTTTGCAGATCACATTTTAAACAATAAAAAATTAATAATAAAGGGAAATAACAAAAAGGTGGCATATATATTTGAAAGTTAAGCAATACATTCTCTTAGATTACAGGGAAAGTCAAAATTGGAATTATAACTTTTAGAAATCAATAAAAAGGAATCTACATCATACGCAATTCTGAGGTACAACAAAACCATATTCAAGGAAAACGTATGCCAGAAATGTTTTCACAACAAAAATTAATAAGTAAATAAAGAGCTTCCAGAGTAAGAAAACTGTAATGAGCTTAAGAGAAAAACCTACAGAGTAGGAATAGATAAAAGCTGAAATTCAGAGAGAAAATAACTAAATTGGAATAAGAATACATAGGCACATATTAAGATGAAATAGATAAATCAGAAAAGAAACATGCAACTTTCTGTGAACAAATGTGTAAATGGAATGGAAATGGGTATCTGGCAAAGTATAAATGACCAAAGTTGACCCAAGAAGAAATAGGCAACCTGAGTTCTGGTTAGCAACTGGGAAAAAAACTAGATAATTGCAAAGTTTTTAAAATATTTTCAGGCTATAGAAAAAAATTAAAATCACTCAATTCTTTTTATTAATCCCATATAACTTTATGTCAAAACCTGATTTAGTATACTAAGACCAATTTCTCTTATGAATATTTGCAAAAATAGTAGCAGATAGAATCTAACAATTTATAAAAGAATAAATCGTCATGACCAAGTAGGATTTATATCAGAAATGAAACGGTAGTTCAGCAGTAGAAAATATATCAGCATAAATTATTACATTCATAAAAGTAAACAAAATAATATGATCATATCAGTAGACTTGGAAAACTCTGAGATTCAAGTCTTAATAAGCATTTTGAATAAAATAAGATATAAAGAAACTGTTCAAATATAATAAAAGTTCTTTTCCAAAACCAGAAGCAGCTTATTCTAAATAGTGAAATACTAAAAGCATTTCAACTAAAATCAAAATTTTGACAAGTATGCTTGCAATCATCATTTTCAATATTATCTTGGAGATTCCAGAAAATATTGTGAGATAAGAAAATAATAAGTAAACACATTGCAAAAAAGCATAAAATTATGCCTCTTTGCTGAAGTAAATCTGTGTATATGAGAAGTTTTAATATGCCACAGAACAGTATTTCAATTCAAAGGGAAAAGAATGGTTTACTTAATAAATGGCACTAGCCATCTGGAAAACAATAAAATTAAATCCCATCTCATGCCTCAAACAAAATCAAATTCCAGATCAATTAAAATCTTAAAATGCAAAAGATGAAGCAATAAATATTTTAGAAGATCTAGGGGACTGTATGTATGCCTTAACCAAAATAAACATATAAAAAAGATGTAAAAAGATATTTGATTTTGTATGATATAAAGCTAAGCTAAAATTGTCAAAATAATTTAGAATATGATTTTATTTTAATAAAATTATGAGTGTATGTGTGCTGTATGTTCATAATGCATCTCCCCCGACATTCTGCTAGTCTCTCTATCCTAAATACCACTACTTTGTTTTAGACCACCATAATCAGTAGTCAAGAATTACACATTTTATCATATTGTTTCTCTGGAAAGCCCTCCAATGACTGTTGCCTTCTGAATAAAGTCTAAAATCAGCAAGGCTTGGTCCAACTTTTACTTACTGGCCCATCCTTCTCTCTCTCAATCCCCCATTTCATACTTTTACACCAGCCATTATGAACCACTTTGAGTTTCCTGAGCATGCTCAGCAATCTCTCTCTCATTTACAGGCTTCTGTACATGGCTGGTTTTGTGTTTTGTTTTGTTTTGTTTTTTAACTAGGATTCTGTTCTCCTGCCTACCCCACTTAGCTAGTTCTCTGCTTCACTCATCTTGCATATCTTCACACCAAAATTCCTTCAGAATGCTTTCCTTGACACTCCAAGACTGAGATAGATGTCTCTACTTTTTAGGCTTCCAAAGCACCTTGTGATTACCTCCAGCCTACTATTTCCCACACAATAGCTGCTAATGTGTCCAATCCCTCAACCAGACTTAACCTCTTGAAGAAGAAAAAGGAAATGTCAACTAGGCAACCAAGAAAGAGTAGATAGCTAGGGGAGGAAGGAAACCATTCCAGACTGAAAAAAACATATATGCTAAGGTCCAGAAAGAGAAACTATGGCGTTTTAGAGAAACTAAATGAAGACCACTACAGTAACCCTAATCTTTGGTACCGTGCCTTGTCTGTGGTGAATCTATAAAAGAACAAAACAATGAATTAATGAAAACACAAATACATCTGGATGTGACTGATCATATGTTCGTGCATAATATATGTAGTAGATATAAATTCACATGTATGCATATGCGATTTTTCCATTGCTATATTTAGTACCCTTCAGTATTCACTGGCAGGCCTTTTAACACAAGCTTGGGCAAGTTATGCCAAATGACTAATTTAATAGGTGTGAATGTTTATTGTTTGACAAATTCTTGTTCCTTTGCCAACAAGGAGCCACAGGTGTTGAGCGCTAAGAAGTGGACAGGTTCAGGGAAGCACATGTCTAATCATGCAACCTTCTCAGGCCTCTGTGCTATGCCCGCTATCAGATGCTGGCCACCTGGCAGGTGACAAAGGGCTCATCACATTCCCCAGCCTTCCTTCTCCAGCACCCTGGTATATGGCCAGAGAAGACACAAAGCCAGCAGCAGCCCAGCAGCAGTGAGGTGCAGAGTCAAAGAATGAGCAAACATGAGCTAATTACAAAGAGGAACTGCCGGAGCACCTGCTTCAGCTCTGTGCCCACACCTGGCCCCTTCTGGAATGCAATCTGCCACACTGAAAATAGGACAGTGGCTCCCAGGCTTTGGAATCTCCCTGCAGATAAGTATTCTCATCATTTATCACGCCTGTACTTTTTACCAGTCTCTTACCTGCTGGTGAAGAAGGTAGGGGAGGGGATTACTGTGCTATACATAGATTCTGGCTTTTGCTGATGATGACTGGCCCTGTTCAAATTGGAGGCCACAGGAGAGGCAGCAGGAGAGCATGATTTCCACATGGATCGATCCTCAAAGGGCTTACTCAGAGCTGTTAATCAATGCCACTGCCTCGTTCATGGTCACATTTTTACTTATTTCTTCTAAAAAAAAAAAAAAAAACGGGATACATGTGCAGAATGTGCAGGTTTGTTACATAGGTATACGTGTGCCATGGTGGTTTGCTACATCTATTGACCCATCTTCTAAGTTCCTTGCCCTCACCCCTCACCCTCCAACAGGCCATGGTGTGTGTTGTTCCCCTCTCTGTGACCATGTGTTCTCAATGTTCAACTCCCACCTACGAATGAGAACATGCAGAGTTTGGTTTTCTGTTCCTGTGTTAGTTTGCTGAGAATGACGGCTTCCAGTTTCATCCACGTCCCTGCAAAGGCCATGATCTGACTCATTTTTATGGCTGCATTTTATTCCATGGTGTGTATACCACATTTTCTTTATCTTACAGTCTATCATTGATGGACATTTGGGTTGGTTCCATATCTTTCCTATTGTAAACAGTGCTGCACTAAACATACATGTACATGTGTCTTTATAGTAGAATGATTTATACTCCTTTAAGTATATACCCAATACTGGGATTGCGGGGTCAAATGGTATTTCTGGTTCTAGATCCTTGAGGAATCACCACACTGTCTTCCACAATGGTTGAACTAATTTACATTCCTACGAACAGTATAAAAGCATTCCAATTTCTCCACAGCCTCGCCAGCATCTACTGTTTCCTGACTTTTTAATAATCACAATTCTGACTGGCGTGAGATGGTATCTCATTGTGGTTTTCACTGCATTTCTTTGATCAGTGATGTTGAACTGTTTTTCATAATTGTTGGCTACGTAAATATCTTCTTTTGAGAAGTGTGTGTTCATATCCTTTGCCCACTTTATGATGGGGTTGTTTGGTTTTGTTTTTATAAATATGGTTAAGTTCCTTGAAAATTCTGGATATTAGACCTTTGTCAGAAAATTGCAAAAATTTTCTCCCATTCTGTAGGTTGCCTGTTCACTATGATGATAGTTCATTTTGCTGTGCAGAAGCTCGGCAAATTAGATCCCATTTGTCAATTTTGGATTTTGTCGCAATTGCTTTCGGTGTTTTTGTCATAAGTCTTTGCCCATGCCTATGTCCTGAATGGTATGGCTTAGGTTTTCTTCCAAGGTTTTTATGGTTTGGGATTTTACATTTAAGTCTTTAATCCATCTTGAGTTAATTTTTGAATAAGGTGTAAGAAAGGGATCTAGTTTTACTTTTCTGCATACGGCTAGCCAGTTTTCCCAGCACCATTTATTAAACAGGAGATTCTTTCCCCATTGCTTTTTTGTCAGGTTTGTCAAAGATCAGATGGTTGTTGATGTGCAGATGGTTTTGCTGTTATTTCTGAGGTGTCTGTATTGCTCCATTGGTCTATGTCTGTTTTAGTACCAGTACCGTGCTATTTTGGTTACTGTAGCCTTGTAGCATACTTTGAAGTCAGGTAGCATGAGGCCTCCAGCTTTGTTCCTTTTGCTTAGGATTGTCTTGGCTATACAGGGTATTCTTTGATTCCGTAAGAAATTTAAAATAATTTTTCTAATTCTGTGAAGAATGTCAATGGTAGTTTGATGTGAAAAGCACTGAATCTATAAATTACTTTGGGCAGTATGGCCATTTTCACAATATTGATTTTTCCTATCCATGAGGATGGAATGTTTTTCCATTTGTTTGTGTCTTCTCTTATTTCCTTAAGCAGTGGTTTGTAGTTATCCTTGAAGAGGTCCTTCATATCCCTTGCAAGTTGTATTCCTAGGTATTTTATACTCTTTGAAGCAATTGTGAATGGGAGTTCATTCATGATTTGGCTCTCTGCTTGCCTATTGTTGGTGTAAAGGAATGATTGTGATTTTTGCACACTAATTTTGCATCCTGAGACTTTGTTGAAGTTGCTTATCAGTTCAAGAAGTTTTTGGGCTGAGATGATGAGGTTTTTTGTTTTTTGTTTTTGTTTTTTCTTTGAAATGCAGTCTTGCTCTATTGCCCAGGCTGGTGCACTCTCAGCTCACTGCAACCTCCAATTCCTGGGTTCAAGCAATTCTCCTGCCTCAGCCTCCTAAGATTCTGGGACTACAGGTGTGCATCACCACATCTGGCTAATTTTTTGTATTTTTAGTAGAGATGGGGTTTCACCATGTTGGCCAGGCTGGTCTCAAACTCCTGGCCTCAGGTGATCTGCCCAGCTCAGCCTCCCAAAGTGCTGGAATTACAGGTATGAGCCACTGCACCCTGCCAGGGTTTTCTAAATATAAAATCATGTCATCTGCAAACAGACACAACTTGACTTTCTCTCTTCCTATTTGAATACTCTTTATTTCTTTCTCTTGCCTGACTGCCCTGGCCAGAATTTCTAATACTATGTTGAACAGGAGTGGTGAAAGAGGGCATCCTTGTCTTGTACCAATTTTCAAAAGGAATGCTTCTAGCTTTTGCCCATTCCATATGATATTGGCTGTGGGTTTGTCATAATCAGCTCTTATTTTGAGATATGTTCCATCAATACCTAGTTTATTTAGAGTTTAACATGAAGCAATGCTGAATTTTATCAAAGGCCTTTTCTGAATCTATTGAGATAATCATGTAGTTTTTGTCTTTGGTTCTGTTTATGTGATGGATTACGTTTATGCATTTGCATACGCTGAACCAGCCTCGCATCCCAGGGATGAAGCCCACTTGCTCGTGGTGGGTAAGTTTTTTGATGCGCTGCTGGATTCGGTTTGCTAGTATTTTATTGAGGATTTTCGCATCGGTGTTCATCAGGGATATTGGCCTGAAGTTTTCTTTTATTGTTGTGTCTCTTCCCATTTTGTTGTCAGGCTGATGTTGGCCTCATAAAATGAGTTAGGGAGGAGTCCCTCCTTTTCAATTGTTTGGAATAGTCTCAGAAAGAATGGTACTAGCTCCTCTTTGTATTTCTGGTAGAATTCAACTGTGAATCCATCTGGTCCTTGCTTTTTTTGGTTGGTAGGCTATTAATTACTGTCTCAATTTCAGAGCTTGTTACTGGTCTTTTCAGGGATTCAACTTCTTCCTGGTTTAGTACTGGTAGGGTGTCTGTGTCCAGGAACACATACATTTCTTCTAGATTTTCCAGTTGATTTGCATAGAGGTGTTTATAGTATTCTCTGATAGTAGTTTGCATTTCTGTGGGGTCAGTGGTGATTATCTCCTTTATCATTTTTTATTGTGTCTATTTGATTCTTCTCTCCTTATTAGTCTAGCTATTGGTCTATCTATTTTGTTAATTTTTTCAAAAAATCGACTCCTGCATTAATTTTTGGAGGTTTTTTATGTTTCTACCTCCTTCAATTCTTCTCTGATCTTAGTTATCTCTTGTCTACTGCTAGCTTTTGGATTAGTTTGTTCTTGCCTCTCTAGCTCTTTCAATTGTAATGTTAGGGTGTCAATTTGAGATCTTTCTAGCTTTCTGATGTGGGCATTTAGTGCTATAAATTTCCATCTTAACAGTGTTTTAGCTATGTCCCAGAAATTTTGGTATGTTGTCTCTTTGCTGTCATTGGTTTCAAAAAACTTTTTGATTTCTGCCTTAATTTTGCTATTTATCTAGGAGTCATTCAGGAGCAAGTTGTTCAATTTCCATGAAACTGTGCTGTTTTGAGTGAGTTTCTTAATCCTGAGTTCTAATTTGATTGCACTGTGGCCCAAGAAACTGTTATGATTTCACTTATTTTGCATTTGCTGAGGAGTATTTTATTTCCAAATATGTGGTCAATTTTAGGGTAACTGCCATGTAGCACTGGAGAAGAATGTATATTCTGTTGATCTGGGGTGGAGAGTTCTGTAGATGTCTACTGGGTCTACTTAAATATTTTTTATTTTTTATTTTATTTTTTAGTAGAGACAGGGTTTCACCATGTTAGCCAGGATGGTCTCGATTGCCTGACCTCATGATCCACCTGCCTCAGCCTCCCAAAGTGCTGGGATTACAGGCATGAGACACCGTGCCTGGCCCTGAATATTCTTTTCAATTTTCTCTCTTGTTGATCTAATACTGACAGTAGGTGTTAAAGTCTCATACTACTATTGTGTGGGAGTCTAAGTCTCTTTGCAGGTCGCTAAGAACTAGTTTTATGAATCTGGGTGTTTCTTGTATTAGGTGCATATATATTTAGAATAGTTAGCTCTTCTTGTTGAATTCTTCTCCTTACCATTATATAATGCCTTTCTTTGTCTTTTTGTAATTTTTGTTGGTTTAAAGTCTGTTTTGTCAGAGACTAGGATTGCAATCCCTGCTTTTTTGTTTTTTTCTTTCCATTTGCTTGGTAAATTTTCCTCCATCCCTTTACTTTGAGGCTGTGTGTGTCTTTGCACGTAAGATGGGGTCTCCTGAATACAGCACACAGATGCACAGATGGGTCTTGACTCCTTATCCAATTCACCAGTCTTTGTCTTTTTTTTTTTTTTTTTGAGACAGAGTTTTGCTCTTGTTGCCTAGGCTAGAGTGCAATGGTGTGATCTCGGCTCACCGCAACCTCTGCTTCCCAGGTTCAAGCAATTCTCCTGCCTCAGCCTCTCGAGTAGCTGGGATTACAGGTATGCAACCAGCACACTCAGCTAATTTTGTATTTTTAGTAGAGATGGGGTTTCTCCATGTTGGTCAGGCTGGTCTTAAACTCCCAACTTCAGGTGATCTGCCCATCTTGGCCTCCCAAAGTGCTGGGATTACAGGTGTGAGCCACCACGCCTGGCCCAGTCTGTGTCTTTTAATTGGGGCATTTAGCCCATTTACATTAGTATTGTTATATGTGAATTTGATCCTGTCAACATGATGCTATTTGGTTATTTTGCACAATAGTTGATGCAGTTTCTTTGTGGTTTATTTATATTTTGCTGTGTTTTTGCAGTGGCTGACACTGGTTTTTCCTTTCCATATTTAGTGCTTCTTTCAGGAGCTTTTGCAGGGCAGGCCTGATGGTAACGAAATCCCTCAGCATTTGCTTGTCTGCAAACGATTTTATTTCTCCTTTGCTTATGAGGCTCTGTTTGACTGGATATGAAATTCTGGGTTGGAAGTTCTTTAAGAATGTTGAATATTGGCCCCCAATCTTTTCTGGCTTGTAGAGTTTCTGCTGACAGGTCCACTGTTAGTCTGATGGGCTTCCCTTTGTAGGTGACCTGACCTTTCTCTCTGGCTACCCTTAACAGGTTTTTCCTTTTTTTTTTTTTTTTTTGACCTTGGAGAAACTGATAATTATGTGTCTTGGGGTTGGTCTTCTCACAGAGTATCTTAATGATGTTCTCTGTAATTCCTGAATTTGCAGGTTGGCCTATCTTGCTAAGTTGAGGAAGTTCTCCTGGATAATATCCTGAAGTGTGTTTTCCAGCTTGTTTCCATTCTCTCCATCTCCTTCTGGTACTCCAATCACCTGCAGATTCTGTCTTTTTATGAAGTCCCATATTTCTTGGAGGCTTTGTTCATTCCTTTTCATTCATTTTCTCTATTCTTGTCTGCATGTCTTATTTCAGTAAGGTAGTTTTCAAACTCTGATATCCTTTCTTCTGCTTGGTTGATTCAGCTGTTGATACTTGTATATGCTTCATGAAGTTCTCATGCTGTGTTTTTCAGCTCCATCAGGTCATTTATGTTTCTCTCTAAAGTGCGTATTCTAATTAGCAGTTCTTTTTATCAAGGTTCTTAGCTTCTTTGCATTGGGTTAGAACAAGCTCCTTTTCTGCACAGCAAAAGAAACTACCATCAGAGTGAACAGGCAACCTACAGAATGGGAGAAAATTTTTGCAATCTACTCATCTGACAAAGGGCTAATATCCAGAATCTACAAAGAACTCAAACAAATTTACAAGAAAAAAACAAACAACCCCATCAAAAAGTGGGCAAAGGATATGAACAGACATTTCTCAAAAGAAGACATTCATACAGCCAACAGACACATGAAAAAATGCTCATCATCACTGGCCATCAGAGAAATGCAAATCAAAACCACAATGAGATACCATCTCACACCAGTTAGAATGACAATCATTAAAAAGTCAGGAAACAACAGGTGCTGGAGAGGATGTGGAGAAATAGGAACACTTTTACACTGTTGGTGGGATTGTAAACTAGTTCAACCATTATGGAAAACAGTATGGCAATTCCTCAAGGATCTAGAACTAGAAGTACCATATGACCCAGCCATCCCATTACTGGGTATATACCCAAACGATTATAAATCATGCTGCTATAAAGACACATGTACACGTATGTTTATTACGGCACTATTCACAATAGCAAAGACTTGGAATCAACCCAAATGTCCATCAATGACAGACTGGATTAAGAAAATGTGGCACATATACACCATGGAATACTATGCAGCCATAAAAAAGGATGAGTCTGAGTCCTTTGTAGGGACATGGATGCAGCTGGAAACCATCATTCTCAGCAAACCATAGCAAGAACAGAAAACCAAACACCGCATGCTCTCACTCATAGGTGGGAACTGAACAATGAGATCACTTGGACTCGGGAAGGGGAACATCACACACTGGGGCCTATCACAGGAAGAGGGGAGGAGGGAGGGATTGCACTGGGAGTTATACCTGATGTAAATGACAAGTTGATGGGTGCTGACGAATTGATGGGTACAGCACACCAACATGGCACAAGTATACATATGTAACAAACCTGCACGTTATGCACATGTACCCTAGAACTTAAAGTATAATAAAAATAAAAAAATTAAAAAAAATTAAAAAAAGAACAAGCTCCTTTAGCTCATCATAGTTTTTTTATTATCTTCTGATGCCTACTTCTGTCAATTCGTCCATCTGATCCTCCGTCCAGTTCTGTGCCCTTGGCATTGTGATCATTTGGAGACGAAGCACTCTGTACTTTTGGGTTTACAGCATTTTTTTATGGATTCTTTCTCACCATCCTGAATTTGTCTAGTGTTGGTCTTTGAGCCTGCTAATCCTTGGATGGAGTTTTTTTGTGGGGGCCTTTTTGTTGTTGTTGTTGTTGATGCTATTGTTATTTTCTGCTCGTTTTTCTTTCAATAATTGGTCCCCCTTCCGTAGGGCTGCTGCAGTTTGCTAGGGGTTCACTTCAGGTCCCATTCATCTGATTGGCTCCAGTGCCTGGAGATGTCATTCAAGGAGTCTGGACAGCAGCAAAGATGGGTGCCTGCTCCTTCTTCTAGGACCTCTGACCTTGAAAGGCACCAATCTGATGCCAGTAGGATCACTCCTGTATAGGGTGTCTGACAACCCCTGTTGGAGGGTCTCACCCAGTTGGGTGGCACAAGGAGCAGGACCCATTTAGTGAAGCACTTTGCCCTTTGGTGAGAGGGTGCGTTTCACTAGGGGGAAACCCACTCATCTGGGCTGTCTGCATTTCTCAGAACTACCAGGAGGAGAGACTTAAGTGTGCTGGTCCCCAGCGACTGTGGCCACCCCTTTCCCTAGGGGCTCAGGCCCAGGGAGATCCGAATTCTGTCCCTGAGCCTCTAGCTGGAGTTACTGGAGATCCCGCAGGGAAGCCCCGCCCACTGAGGAAGGACAGGTCGGGATTAGGCCTGAAGAGGCACTCGGGCCACAGACTGCCACAGTGGGTGTCCTGGGCTGTGGGGACAAGTCTTGGGACCAAGTTGTTCAGCCTCCCTGGCTCTAGCTCTAGCAGGGGAAAAGCGCAGCCTGGACCTATAGAAATGGGTGCCGCCCACTCTGCCCAGGGAGCTTAGCGTGTTAGGCAGTTGCAAGTCCCAGTGCTGGCTATTGCCCCTCCCCCCAGGAGCTCAAATGGCTTAGACAGCAGGCAGCCACAGCTGGTGCTGGTTGCCTCTTTTTCCCCCCTCCCCTGCAGCTCCCCGACCCCACCCTTTTCCAGTTCCGCAGGCTTAAGCAGATTCCAGCTGAGAGGCTATAAGAATCTGCATGTTCCCAGGCTGGGACACTAGGCCCTGGTGGCGTGGGTTCGCAAGTGGGATCCTCCCATTCATGGTTGCAGGGTTCTGTGGAAAAAGCTGTTTCCCTGGCTGGGTAGCGCACTCACTCACCACCGCCTCCCTTGGCTGCGGGGAGGGGGAGGGGGTTCCCCTTCCCCGTGTGGCTCTCAGGTGGGCCAGGTCAGCCTTCTTGTCAATTTTGATGAAAGAACCTGAATACCTTGCTTGCCGATGAAGGATTCACACACTCACGTTTTTTTCCAATGGGAGCCTCTGAACACCACAGCTTCTAATCGGCCATCTTGGCCCCACCTCCAAAAAAAATGGTCACATTTCTTTCTTGTAATCACTAAATTGTGATTCACCCTCCTCAGCTGCTCCAACCAAGTGTTGGGAGCTATGCTGCAGTCCAGTTTGTACAAAGGCAGGGGAAAAAAGTGTTGTGGTAAAGAAACGAAACTGATGGAAATCTGAAATTTTTAAAAATTTTGCTATTGAATTAGGTAATAAGTGCTTAGCCAAAGGTCTAAAATGTATTTCATTAGACAAATAGAATTAGATGTTAAGAATGACAGAAATTAGTATGTTACTGTGTTTCCATACTGTAGCTATTACAGTAGCATCACAGCATTTTTACAGCATTCACAAGCAATGCTAATGCTTCTATACTTCTGGAAGATGAAATCTTATGATTACGTATATATTTGTTTAAAGCAGAATTTGTGAATACACCATTTGGTATAACATTGATTCACAAAGCCATCAAGTACATGAGAACTTGACTGATAACCAGTCCAATCTCTTGAAACACAGCAGATCTCATAGATAATCATCTTGCCTCTACTTAAACAGCACCCTGATGAGCAGCTCAGGAAGCCTGCTCTTCCAAAACTGAGTATCTCCAGTAATTATACAATTCCTTCCTTCTTCCATGTGGGGCAAAAACTATTCTATAATTTTAGTCCACTAGTTCTAATATACCTTCATATACTAGGTAGTGATTTGAACAAATCTGTCTCCTCTTCTCACAGAAGTCCTTTAAAGTACCTGAAAATAGTTCTCATGTTTTCCTTTGTCTTCTCATCTTATATTTTGCAAAGAAGTAATTTAAAATACATTAAAGGCAGCTTTAAAGAACTGTTTAATAAAAAAAAAAAAAAAACCAAGGGTACACTAGGAAACACACACACAGTATGTGTGATTTGGAAGGATATTACGAGTTATGCTTTGGAAGGAAATAAGAAAGCAGTTGAGAAATAGGAAGTCTATTTCAGATAAGAGGAGCTAACATGAGAAGCTTTTATGCCAGGATTACAGTCTTTTGTGTATATGTGCTCTAACCTGGGAAAACAGATGTTCAGGTTTATTCTTCTTCACTAGCATATACACTTCAAACTGTTTTTCCAGTATTGTATTTATTTGCCTTGTGCCGTTCACATTTTTCATGCCCAATTCCATTTTGATCATGCATATATATAAAATGTTAAGCTAACAAAGGAAGAAATTTAGAGCCGTGGAAATGAGTACCAATGGTACATGTACTTATTGAACTCATAAGCACTGCTTCTTTAGCATCAGGTGAGGCAACCCTGGGAAACATTAAGAGCACACCAAGTAGAGCAACTATTCATATTTGTTAGTCTGAAAGTAGATCTCACAGAACACTGAGCTATGTCTGTCATTATGTCATTATCCCATCCTAACATATTCCATAAATAAAACACAAGGGAAAGGCTGAGACCTGAAAGAATTTTTTTAATGGTCATCTTTTAAAATTGAGTCAGGAAAGGAAAATATATACATTAATTCTTTCATTATTTTAGAGGAAACTATCATCTGTTTGGTTTCATTGTTTATTTCGTGAAAGGATTATGCTTTCACGGATTCTCTTTTCTTTTGTAACACAGCCATGTTCATGTTTTCAGTGTCCCCTCCAGTTTTTGGGCATATTCACACATATTTTATGTACTTGGATTCATAATGTTCATGATGCGCCCAAACACTTTATGTTTAAATTCTTCTTTTTTGTATAATCTGTTATCTCTAACAGATACTGGGAGTGTTTGTAGCTGTCAGCTCTCAACTGAGTCTGACTCTAGGCATTGCCTTCAGCTGAAGAGAGCTGCCGGCCCAAGATCCCCCTGCCTCCGCAAGGAACCCACTTTCAAAGACAGTTTGGAAAGTGGGGAGTAATAACACCAAGATACCTCCTTCTTGCCCCAGTCAGGGGCAATTCTGAAGACAGCAGCTGAGACCTCTGTTGTGATGGCTTTTGCAATAGCAATTCAATTTTTCCCTCTGCCCTATCTACTTTCTTTACATTCTCACAGGGAAACAGTCTGGTAAAACTCCTCAGCTGCAAACATGTACTTACTACCTTTCATGAGAATGACCCAGAAGGCAGAGCTCAGAACCACAAAGGATCATTCTCAGGCCTTGAAACCTAATGAAGTTTGCCTGGTGGGATCACTGATCCTCCGTACACTGCCCAGGAGCCCTCCTGAGTGCAGATCTCCATGTCGGAGTCTGTTTCCTGAGGAACTAGAGCTGTTCCAACATCACACACATTTTCCCATGCTGTAGCATAATCTTTCCACATAGTTCTCATTTAAGTGGCTGCTTAAAATTCTTCTAAGGAGAGCTATCATATTTTGACTTTTTCCTTATAGTTGGACCACTGGTTGTTGCCAATATTTTGTCTCTTTATACGAGCATTCAGTAAACAGAACTAAGCTGTTATTTCATGTTTTTTCTGGTTTTTAATTTTTTTTTAATCTTAGGTGTGGGTAATTACTAAGATAAAGATATGAAGGATTTCAGTCGATTGTTAAGAATTTACAGATTACAGTACTATAAGCCATAAGTCCAAGTGTAAGATATATCCCCAGGACACTAAGGAATTAGAATAGATTATTTTCTGTATTATGTGTCTTTGATCCAAGACTCAGCATAGAATGCCTGAGAAGCCCAGAAGAAAAGGAAAACAGAGTAGTCTGTTATTAATTTGTGTAGCACTCTACTGTACTTGGCTGAGTAAATCAGTACCTACACAATGCCAGCATCTAGTGAGCAATAAATACTTGTTGAACAGATATTTGAATGAATAAATGCATATTCAGGTTGCTTTACATTTTAATTTAAATTCAAGAGGGCTCGTTAATGGGGAAATGTAGATAATGTAGAAAATACGGACTGGATACTGATAAGCCTTTGGTTTTAAGTTATTAAATCATCACCATTCCAAAGCAAAAATGACAGTGGTGGTAACAGCAGTAGTGCACATGAGTATGTTAAATTCTCTTTTCTACAGAACCTAGCACAGAAAGGACTAAAAGGAAGAGTTAAGGAAGAACAAAGTAATAGCCAACACAAGCACTGAGTCAACTAGATAACAACAGACCAAGTTTCTAATTATCTCAACAGGACACATACCACAATTTCATGGAAAGGAGTGCCAGAGACTGGAAGATATTAGTGAAAATCCAAACCTTTAAATTTGGGGAACAGTGAGGAAGGAAGGAGGATGTTAAGTTGAACAAAGTATATCTCGTGAGATACACTGGCATATCCTGTAGACACAGCATAAGAACCATTCCCTGTTCTCATTTCTTATAACCAACAAGAATCGCATCTCAGATCAGACTAGTCTCTTCAATGCATTGTGAGCACACCTTGCTCATTCCAACTTGGGTCCTGCCACTCACCCTCCTGAAATGCCCAAAGGAGAGCAGCCCCCACTGCAGAGTCATAAACAAAGAAGGGCACTCCACTTCTTAGGGAGCAGAGGGAAGAAAAATATGTCACATAGGAATGTTAAACACACAAGCAGAAGGAGGAAGAAAACAGCACCAGAGACTTAGTTTATTCTTATAAATAGCTTAATAGGTAGACTTAGGTCTGCCTGAGCCAAAAGAGATATAAAACAAAAATGTCTGAATGTGGATCTTTTATTTTTCCAATACACTTTTACCATTCCCTCAACACTATTTAACTCCTAAAGAAAACAGAAGGTTATATGAGAGATCTTTCTCAATATTTGAAAGCAAACAAAAACGCATTATCCAAAAGGTCAACTGAATCTAGTATTTGGCAGGAAAAAGATATTACAAAGCTATAAGATCTTGAATTCACACATGATGAAAGATGCCACATTCCTTTCAAAGTGCTTCTTAAGTGTGCTACAAAAAAGAGTCACAATTAAAGAAGCAAGCTGGCTTTTCTCTTCTCAGCCCATTCCTAACCTTGCCAGTATATTATTGCTATGTCCTTTCTAGCTTGCAGAAGAATGTCAAAGGTCTATATAGTTTGTTTGTTTTTTCTGTCCCACTAACAGTGAATCAGTTGGCCTGGTGCCCTAGAAGTCAAACAGATATTTGAGAAATTTTTCAGCCTTGTGACTATGGTAACCTTGTTCTAAGTTGAAATCTCCCAATGTAGGCAAACTTCATTTTAAACAACTGGACTATAGACTTCAATTCTGCTGTCTATAAAGCTGACTACTAACATCCCTGTTTCACTACTCAGAACTATCCAAAAAAGACTTAGATAAATAAGAATAAAGTTAAGTACAATCAAGTTCCTATGTGGAAATACCAAGATTTACTCCATCTCACAAATCCCTCCTGTTTTCCCAGTATTTATACTAAGGTGAGAGCAGGAACAATGGTCAGTGAATACCACTGTTACTTGAACTTTTGCCTCCCATTAACAGAACTAGATTCATTCCATTATTTAGTTTAAAATTTTGTTCCCAAAGGATCAGGACTATGAGGTCCATGACAGCATGAAAATGTGTATATAGGGCAGGGCGTGGTGGCTCACACCTATAATCCCAGCACTTTGGAAGGCCAGCCATGGGCAGATCACAAAGTCAGGAGATTGAGACCATCCTAGCTAACATGGTGAAATCCCGTCTCTACTAAAAAAAAAAAAAAATTACAAATAATTAGCCAGGCGTGGTGGCATGCGCCTCTAGTTCCAGCTACTCAGGAGGCTGAGGCAGGAGAATCGCTTGAATCCGGGAGGCGGAGGTTGCAGTGAGCTGAGATCACGCCACTCCAGCCTGGGCAACAGAGCGAGACTCCATCTCAAAAACAAAAAAAGGAAAGAAAGTATGTATATGAGTATGTGCAGGGATTGTAGGAGTAGGTGAAGGGAGTTAAATCACATAGACAGAAGACCTGATTATGTCCTGCATATGTTTGCTTCAAATTTTTAACTTCAAATAAATTTGAAATGTGAGAATAATTTATATAAGCCTCAGTATTTCTATGCAACAATTAAAGTTTTAAGGAATTATATATATATACATATATATAATCTGAAATGAACGCCATTTTTGAAACTGATCTTTTGTCTATTCCAACAAAAGGGGAAATGAACATCCAGCATGTGCTTATGCTCTGACCTGTTATTAATTTAAAAAATAGGCAGTGGTAATAATTTTAACCATATATAGCTGTATTATCTTCTAAACAGTTCACTTTACACACCTATTAGTTCAGTAAACACTAAACACCAACTTAGTGTGATGTCCTGCTTTAAGTGAAGATCCTATGTAACTAATTGTACACAATGCTATATGGAGATACAGAAAGTACTGCTACTAAATATAGAAATACTTTAATAGCACATTGCAATATCATCTAATGACTGATGACAGGCCATGAAAAATAATGTATACTGGCTATTTAAAATGTCAGGGAAGCAATCAAAAACTCAGAGTCTACAGAGAAGAATATGTCAATGATTGTTGAGGCTTCTGAATTCAAGGAAAGTATTTTGGAAGTCCAAAATTATCATAAGATAATAGTAAAGGGATGCCAAGAAAGCTACATGTCCATGTATAGATGTCACTCAATATAGTACCATGAAAATCAGTACCTTAAGCAATAGAAGTAGTCAGCAGTTTTATTTTTACTTTCATTCTTTGAAAATGTGATTTTATTCTTGAGCAGTATTCCTCTGTGTGGAAGAAATGAAATGAAATGTTCTGGAAGATACAGGAACCAATCACCTATTCTGGTATCAATTGCCCTGCAATATTAGATAAACAGAGTGGGACTATGTTCAGACACTATTCCAATTTTATCTTTAATCTCCATATCACAAAATCATGTTATAGGGGAGACAGAAAACAAAACTTAAGGAAAATAAACTCCACAGATGGGCTCCAATCTGGACACTAGTTACATAGAATTTGATGCATTCACAGGTGATACTAGGAATTTTATACTAGCGTAAAAACAGGCCACAAACTCTTAAACTCACTTACGTTTGTTATTTTAGTTAGTTTTGTGGTGTTGTCTGTTCGTTTGTTTTTAATTGGGGATACAACCCAATGGAAACAAAGTTCCTTTGGACTTATAATCTATTTTAACTTTATTCAATCCTTTTTGGAAATGTTTATTTTGATATAAGTTTAAACTTAGAGAAAAGTTGCAACAATAGTACAAAAATTATCATACTCATCTCAAGTTTCACCATTTGTGAACAATTTGCCCCATTTGCTTTCTTATTCTCTCTCATTCCCCCTTCTCTATCTTTCGCTACACACACACACACACACACACACACACACACACACTCCATTTGAGAGTAGATAGCAGACATTATGCCCCTTCATCCCTAATACTTCCTTGTATAAAATGTACACTTTGACACTATGCTATCTTCTAACCCACAATCTATATTCAAATTTTGCTCATTGTTCCACTGATATAGCTTACAGTTGTATTATTTTCTAGTCCAAGATTCAGTACAGGATCATACTTTGCATTTGTTTTTCTTGTGTCTTTAGTTTCCTTTCCTCAAGAACACTCCTCATTCTTTATTTGTCTTTCAAACAATAATCCTTGGATAGCCACCCCTCCAGGGCCTCTGGCCTTCCTGCTGTGGTTACAAAGAGTTAAATAGAGCACCTGACCACTGGGTACCTACATTCAAGTCAAAGAGAATGACATGTAAACAATTAGGAAGCACATCATGAAGTGTGCATTAATAGAAGTATAAGTGGGTTCCTTCTATTTTTATCAGCTCAAACTCCTTGCTCTCTAGATCTTTTTTTCTATCTCTCATTTGGAGTCAGAAAAATACCTTCATAGCCAGAATAAATATTGTCAGTGTTCACTCTGGCAGCACAGACACAGAATAATCATTGGCAAAAGGTATTTATGAAATATTTTTTAATTCAGGGAGTTGGCCAAAATAACAGAGAGTACCATGTAGCAGTATATACTAATACATACACACGGTGTTTATTTATTTTTTTTTAGGAAACAGAGGTGGTTCTTTTAATGGAAGATGTGTCACAATTACCGCTTATTTTTGGAAACAGAGAAAAATGCAACATGGTAAAAAGAGCTGTACTACTTTCCTGTAGTTTAAAAAGCTATATTCAAATCTAGCTGCAAGCATTTGTTGGCTAAGCTTTGGAGTAAAGCACTTACACTCTGGGTCTAATTACTTCATCTGTAAAATGGAAGTAATAATACCTAATTATAGAATTTAGCAAGGTACAAAATAATATACATGAAAGATCCTTATAACAGTAAAGCATATATAATTTATACATAATAGTAAAGCATATATAAATAGTAAAGCATATATGTATATATGTATGTGTATGTACTTATGTATACAGGCATATATGTGCATGTGTGTATATATGTATATGGAGAAAAAGAAAACAACAGCAAGAGAAAGCTTAAGTATGCATTTGATTTGTGGATTTTACTTCCACTTCTCTTGGGATGGCTCTCTTCTAGTGATCACACTCAAGCAGCCTTGCATTCTGTCCACTGAGTAGAGAAGTTTTATACTTCCTGCCATGTGGCCTCCTTCCCATTAGCTTCTATGCTGATAGAGCCAGGAGAGCAGAGATGACATCTGCCTTACTCACTCTCAGATCTTCATGGCCACACAGGCCTGGCACATGGAGGTATTCAAAACACACTGGTGGAATGATGAACACCAGCTGGGACTCTGTCTGGCCCAAAATACAATGCTACAGCCTCACTGCCTCCTTTCATTCATCTTAAATAGATCCAGAGTAGCAAATGTTACTCAGACATCAGTGGAGAAACTAGAACTTTCATCAGTCTCAACCTCCTCCATATTAAAGTGAATGTTTAGGCCAGGCGCGGTGGCTCAAGCCTGTAATCCCAGCACTTTGGGAGGCCGAGACGGGCGGATCACGAGGTCAGGAGATCGAGACCATCCTGGCTAACACAGTGAAACCCCGTCTCTACTAAAAAATACAAAAAACTAGCCGGGCGAGGTGGCGGGCGCCTGTAGTCCCAGCTACTCGGGAGGCTGAGGCAGGAGAATGGCGTAAACCTGGGAGGCGGAGCTTGCAGTGAGCTGAGATCGGCCACTGCACTCCAGACTGGGTGACAGAGCGAGACTCCAGCCTGGGTGACAGAGCGAGACTCCGTCTCAAAAAAAAAAAAAAAAAAAAAAAAAAAAAATTAAGTGAATGTTTAAAAAAAAAAAAAAGTTCATTTCTGGAGCTCTAAATCCAGAAATATCAGTGAAACAGCACAAATACTACAGTCATACAGAAATCCTATGAGTTGCTTAAATGGATTTAAGAATATTATCATTAACATATTACTTAAGCCCTTCCCACTCTTTTACATTCCATTGTCTTATTTTTCTTTTCTTTTCTTTTTTTCTGGTTTTTTTTTTTTTTTTTTTTTTTTTGAGATGGAGTCTCACTTTGTCACCGAGGCTGGAGTGCAGTGACACCATGTCAGCTTACTACAACCTCTGTCTCCTGGGGTCAAGCAATTCTCCTCTCTCAGCCTCTCGAGTAGCTGGGATTACAAGCGCCCACCACCCCTGGCAAGTTTTTATATTTTTAGTAGAAATGGGGTTATCACCATTGTTGGCCAGGCTGGTCTCGAACTCCTGACCTCAGGTGATCTACCCGCCTTGGCCTCCCAAAGTGCTGGGATTACAGGTATGAGCCACCGTGCCCGGCCCCATTGACTTATTTTTCTTCACAGCATGCATCACTCTGAAGTTTTTGTACTTGTTACTTGTCTGTAGTTTTTTACTGCCTGCCTCCCCACTTGCTGTTTTCTCCCTGATAATCACCAGTACCTAGAACAGTACCCAGAAATACAAAATATTCAATAAATATTTGTATTGAGAGAACAAAGTACTTGAAAACTATTCCTTTAATAGGGCAAACATGTCCTCTACAATAGTATATACAGACTTCTCTGGATTAATCAATCTTCCCCTGCAGTTAATATAACAATATACTAGTCCAGCTGAAACTCTAGTGATCATTTAGAGCTCTGAATTAAAGAAGTTGTGCAGATTTGCAGTAAGTTAGAGTTGTTTGACTACCAAATTTGTCAACTAGAATATTAAGCTTAAATATAGTACTAAAGCAAAAATGTAATGACAAATTAAGAGAAGTAAACTTACGTTTGGCAGATTTTAATTGTTGCTTTTTATTCAAATGTAAGATTGAGAATAAGAATAAGGAAAATAAAAAGGTTATAGAAACAAATAAAAAAAGAGGTTAATGAAAAACAGTCTGAAGTGCTAGAATTGAATGAAGAGGTGAATGAAGTCTCATAAAATGTTGTGGGGAAGTACACAGAACCAGAAGAGAATGAAAAGTAGAAAAATTATGGCAATTGGGTTTTTTTAGTCAAAGTTTTCCTGGACACTAATCACTCAGTGGAGTAACTCCCAAGAGTCAGGATCATTTGTCACTGTTCTGTTTGTCCTCTGGCTGAAATTCCTCTTGATATCTTCTTCATAAAGATCCTAAAATGACTCTGTGCTTTATGAAAGCTCACAGACAAGTATAAACTTCCCTTTCCTATTACATTAACAAATTCTATTGCCCACTTCATTTTCCCCCTAGGGTAAGACTGTCCTCTGGGAATTAATAGGATTTCTGGTCCTAATGATAATAATAGTGGACAGGAAAGTGTCATCTAAAGCTCTCAAGTAAAAAAAAAATCTAGCAGTAACCAGGCATTTTTATGAAAACTATGCATGATCCATTATTTCTGACATTAGTTTGAACAAAAGCCTATTGCATGTCATTGTGGAATTAATGACATGGGATGAATAAAGAGAGGGATTTATCCAGAACTAGGTATGCCCACTTATACATAAACAGAAGAAAATCAGAAAAAAAAATATGATATTCTAATTGTGTGACGCAAATGATGGCAGTCTAAGCTGGTAATCTAAGCCAGCAGTTATCAGCATGAAGGAGATTTGGCAAAGAGATACAGAAAAGGCGAAAGGGAAGAAGAAAGGAAGGAAGGAATGAAGGGAGGGAATGAGGGAGGGAGGGAGGGAAGGATAAATACAGAGCATCTAGCAAGAGGCATTAAGCCTGTATCTGGAAGACAAAAAGCAAGTAATGAAAGCAGAGCCCCAGTTCCTGTGTGGGATTCAGAAATAGAACTGAAGTCCTGAAGAGAAGTAGGAATAAGTCAAAAGAATTGGGTGGAATACAAGGCAACAACCCACTTTCAGAAATAAGACAGAAAGTGAAACACAGGATTTTAGAGTACCAACTAACAGCAGAGATGACTTGGTATCAAATGTCCTAAGAATTGACTACAGTTTCTTAAGCATCCTTGCCCAAGAGCAGGATTAGACTTGGAGTTAAACTGTTAAAAGTCATGGGTGCATACTAAAATTATCTAGAGAATATATTTTTAAAATACAAAGTTCAGGTCTCTGCCCTAGATATGATAAATCAGAATATCTCGGTATAATGTCTATAGACCTCTTGTATTTATTAATGTCTCTTGATGATCCTACTGTACAATCACTTGTGGAATGTAAGGTCCACTGATCTAGAGTCTAGCATATACATAAGTACTTTTGGGATTAGGATTCAGATCAATAATGCAATCATATTTCCCTAGGAAGAACAAGAGCATAAATGTATAAATCTCAAAATTAAAATTGATATTTTCAGAGCTGGTTTTTCCTCTTTTACTTATCTGGCTCTGGACAATGTTCAATCCTGAACCATTATGTAGGAGTCAGGAATTACTTCAGTATCCTTGCTTATGAAAATCACATGTGTTTCTTGTTTAGTTGACTCCTATATATATGCTTTACCAGTTTCTTTTCATGCCTGTCACCAACTGGAGGTTCTCCCTCCATTCCATCAATGAGTCATGTCTTCTGTGGGGACCTACACTGGTTCTTCTAACTGTCCTTTTGTACCAGGGAAGTGAAGTCCAGTCCTCACATCCCATACCATTCCCTACCGCCCAACAATCTCTCTACCCCACCTGATCCTAGACCATAACACTGGTACATAACAGTGCATAAGGTGCCCACAAAGGCTAAAATAAAATTCATTTATAACACAGTGGAAAATTCTGACAAGTACTTCCAAAATCTACAACTTCTTTCTTCATACTGGAAAATTACCATTTCCCAAGGTTAAGATCAGACTTTGTGGAAATATAGGAAAAAACCACAATAGACCAGGCATTGGAAGTTAGGTCTCAAACTTATTAGATTTGAAGGAGGTGTCACTTTTACTAGGTACTACTATGAGTATCAGAAATGGGAAAACAGCACTCCAAAACACCTATAAAAATCACCCACAATACATAACAGTCCATAGCTCCCCTCATGGAAAATTTAACATATGGAAATCTTTAACTGAGCAGACTCAAAGAAAATAAGAGACTAATATTTTTGCTTTTGAAAAATGGGACTAACAGTGGGATAATAAGGGGAATTTACCACATATAAAAATCCTAATTTGTATAACATCTTTATTGTGACACATAAAACTCTACTCACCGGATTAATTTAAATAAATTACAATAGAAATGCTGTCAAATGCACTTAAAATTGACTGAAGAACTGAACTCAAGACTAATAAGAATGACAACTTATCTAGCATAGAACCCAGGATGTTTGAATTTAACTCTAATTTTACTTAAATTTTCATTAACTGTCACAAGAATTAAAACAGAAAGTTATTAACATCTGTAGTTGAGTCAAAGTTAGAGTTATGCATCAAAGAACAATGAAAACAGAACAAAAACACTATGGACAAAAACATCAGCTTCATGCATAGGAAATAATTCATTTAATTAACAAAAGTTGTAAAACACAAAAGAAAAGGGTTGGGGGAGAAAGGAAGGTGGTATGCTCACTTGAGCTAAAAGACTAAAAGAAATAAAGACAAAAAACAGTATTTCAAAAAGCAAAAGTGACAAGTCACTATAAATCTGCTCCATGAGATGGTAACAAAATAAGCTATGAGTTTGACATATGAAATGATTACAGCTCCACAATCATGTTTCTCACATGGTAAGGGAAGAATAATCTTCCTTCTAACTCAGAGAAAAAGCAATAACAACAATCACTGTTTGGTAACAGAAGCAGTGGAGGGGTCAATAAGTAATGTAGCAGGCTCTACCATCACAGTCTCATAGTTCAAACACTGCCCTCCCCACAGGCTAATGGTGTGACCCCATGCAAGCAGCCTGACCTGGCTGTGCTTCCATTTCTTCTGCTCCAAGTCAGAGATAAGTGTTTTTGTTTTGTTTTGTTTTATCCAACTAAGGAGTTTTGCAGGTTTTAAATGGCAGTAATACTATCTTTGAGAAAACAAAAATAGAAGAGTTTCTAAGAAATTTGAGAATTTTGTTATGTGAATGTATTGAGTAAAGGAGCTTTAGTTAAGTGAGTTTGACTCACTGGCTGTTGATAGTGTTGAAAGGAATCTTAACTCAAGCAAGCTGGGGGTTAGGAGAGCATGTCGATATTAACAAAGACCATTTGTGGACATCTTATATTTCAACATCTTCAACAAATGGGACCCTGTTGGTTATAGCACCTCAAAGTTACACTGAAATTCCTAAAATATTTCATTTCCCAGTGAATAAATGCTGAATAACTCCATTCCAGGAACTTATTGTTACTAAGCCAAAGAGAAAGAGTCTACCTATTACAGTAGTATCATGGGCAATCACTGCTATCACTAATAAATTTTTAAGCAGTTTCTAAATTCAGTCATAATATCAGGAAAAGTATTTAGAATGACAAAACCAGAAAACGAAATTCTTAATTACAGTTGGTATATGCAGAAATAGTAAAGAGATAACAGGTGCTGCTTTTGTTTATTAAAATTTCAAGGAGGAAGGCACATGTATTAGAATGGCTAAAATCTAAAACACAGAAAATATCAATTTCTGGAAAAGATGAAGAGCAATAGGAAGTATCAGTTATTGCTTCTGGGAAGGCAAATGGCGCAGTCACTTTGTAAGACACTTTGGCAGTTTCTTACAAGGTTAAACATAGTTCAACAATTGCACTCCTAAGTATTTACCTAACTGATTTGAAAATGTAGTCTACACAAAAACTTGCAATTGAATGTTTTATAGCAGTTAATTAATAATAACCAAACATGGAAGGAACCAAGGTACCCTTCAATCAATGAATGGATATGCAAACTGTGGTACATGTTAAATGGAATATTTTTTGGGGGGGAGGGGGTGGGGGGGAAAAGAATGAGCTCTCTGCCAAAGACATGGATTAATTTTAAATTCACACTTCTAAACAAAAGGAGCCAGTGAAAAGGCTACATACTATATGATTACATTTATATGACATTCTGGTAAAGGCAAAACTATAGCATGGCAAACAGATCAGTACTTGCCAGGGATTTGGAGGTGACATGGGGTTGAACAAGTGAAACACAGGGGATATTTGTTAGAAGAGGGAAAGTATTTGGTATGATGTTATAATGGTAGATATATGACATTATGCATTTTTCAATACCCATAGAACTTTACAGCAGAAGAGCTAAACTTACTGTATACAAATTTAAGTGTGTGTGTATGTGTGTGTGTGTGTCTGCATGTGTGTTTAGGAGGTCAAAGTATCACAGGATGGAAGACTATAATGAAAGAATCTAGCTGCATTATAAATATGTGAAAAAAAATCTCACTGGAAGTGGTGGGGTAGAATGGTGCTTACCTAAGTAACCCTGGAAATGACTGGACATTATAAAACTTTATACATAACTACATACTCTCAAACTGCCCACAGGCACTGTATTCTAGTTGATAAAATTGTTTCCCCTGGAAGCTTGTGTTAACAATTCTGAAACAACTATAAACATACACTGGAATTCAAGAATTCAGTAAATGGATGGCTAAAGGGAGTCAGGTTTCTCCTTGTTAGAAAGGAGGATATAGACAAGCAAGGGGGAAAGGTTAGAATGATCCATATGGTAACGGAGTAAAGTTGGAGATATCAGTATGAACTCAATTTAGCGTATGATGAATACATATAAAATGTTTATAGATAGGCATATATATATGAGTCAGTATACACACATATATTCTTTTTTTTTTTTTTTTTTTTTTAAGCAGAGTCTCGCTCTGTCGCCCGGACTGGAGTGCAGTGGCCGGATCTCAGCTCACTGCAAGCTCCGCCTCCTGGGTTTACGCCATTCTCCTGCCTCAGCCTCCCGAGTAGCTGGGACTACAGGCGCCCGCCACCTCGCCCGGCTAGTTTTTGTATTTTTAGTAGAGACGGGGTTTCACTGTGTTAGCCAGGATGGTCTCGATCTCCTGACCTCGTGATCCGCCCGTCTCGGCCTCCCAAAGTGCTGGGATTACAGGCTTGAGCCATCGCGCCCGGCCCACACATATATTCTTTTGCTCTGTTGGCTGAGAGGGTGTAGAAGCAAAACGCCCCAATAGCAATGAGTACAACCAATGCCCAGGTCATGGTTTCTAATACCATTCTGCAATAAAAGGTATCAGGGATCCTGAGAGAAATGGCTGATTCTAGACTGGGACAGGAAATATGAAAGATGAGTCTGGAACATCTTATAGTGCTGGAAAGTAAGGAAGTGCTCAAAACACACTATGCACACACAGACACACACAATATGGGCATATGCCAGGCCAGTGATGGGCATATGGGCACATACCAAAGTAAACACGAAACAAACAAAAGATCTGGCCGTATGCTTCAAAGCTGTCAAGGTCATCAAAAACAAGGAAAGTCTGAGAAACTGTCATAGATAAGAGAAGCTACGGAGATAAGTCAACTAAATGTAATGTGGTATCTGGAATGAAATCCTGGAAGAGAAAAGGTTAAAAACTAAGGATACTGAAATAAAGTATAGAATTTTGTTAACAATAACATATCAATATTGTTTTATAAATTGGGACCAAAGTACCATATTAATGTATGATGTCAAATGGGGAAAATGGGTGTGGGATATATTAGAACTTTCTGTGCTATCTTCACAGTTTTTTTATAAATCTAAAACTATATTAAAACTTTATTTAAAAAAACTTAAAGGGAGAGGAAAAATAAACACCACCCTACTGAAGAGTTCATAAAAGAGAACAAAAGACAACTTGAAGAATTTAGCAATGTGAGGGGTTGTCCTCTCCTCACACAAAGAAGAAGTGCTAGACAGAAAGCTGCTAGTGACAGCGAAACAATGCTTTAGAGACACAGAAACAAAAATTTCAAATTAAGAAAAAGGACTGCCATGATTTTCCAGCAAAAAAGAAAAGCTACGTCTGGAGAAATTTAACAGGACAAACGGGGAATAGTCTGTCACAAGATTCAGAAGAAAATGTTCCTAAAAGACAAAAAAATATCTAGGAGAAGAGGGAAACCATGGCACATTCCTACTCAATACCCAATAACCAAAAATGGAAGTAACCAAGGTATCCTTCAACCAATGAATGGATAAGCAAACTGTGGTACATGTTAAATGGAGTATTTTTTCAGGGGAATTGGGGGAAAGGAATGAGCTCTCTGCCAAAGATATGGATTAATCTTAAATTCACACTTCTAAACAAAAGAAGTCAGTGAAAAGGCTACATACTCAATATCCTTGTAACTTCTAAAACTGACTTGTATAACTTAAGGATATGTTTTTATTATAGTGTTTATCCTATACATATAGGAAGCAGTGTCCATACACAATGGTCTCATTCTTTCTCAGGACTACCTACTATATCTAATTATTTCAGAGAAAGTATATAAGCAGAGAGCAGAAAACAGAAGTTTTCTCTAATTTACACAGAGCCACTACCTAAAGTCTCGTTTAGAAATTGTTTAATAAGATTCTATGATGAATTCTTAAACTTTTCCATTAAAAGAAATCAGCAACATCAGAAACACAGTCTTTTTGCAGGTTTTGTGCTGGACCAGTGATGTCTAACATACGAGGCCAGCTATGTAGCAAGATCAGCTTGAAATCTGAGCAAAAAAACTGGCACGGTGTTTACTATAGCATAGCCAAGAAAGCATGTTTGTGTTGTGACGGGAAACACTATCACCCTTAGTGCATTTTCAACACCTAAAATTTAAAGAATAATCCTAGTTTCTAAACCGAAATGATCCAAATTGCAATGAAACTGCACTTTCCTCAATGCTGACAAGAAGTTTGTCTCATATAAGCAACTATCCCAAGTACATTTGGAAGAGCAATGCACTAAGCAAAATGTGACATCATGACGAGTCTAAGAATTCGGAGAACCGGAAAGATGGTGTGTAATTAGCATCAGAGGAGTGATGACACAGTCAACAACTCTGGAAGGCAGCACAAAGTAGTGAGAAGAACATGAGGTTTGGAATCAGACTGAAATGAATTTAAATTCTGCCTCTGTGGCTTGTTAACTCTGACCAAAGACATCAACAAGTTAGTTCACCTTGCAAAGTATGTTTCCTCACCTAAACAAGTAAGCAAACCTCATGCGTCTGATGCACACATTATTTGGGGAATACTCAATAATAATAAAAGCAAAGATTTACATTCCATTTGTTTGTTATATACCATGCTGTTCTAAGTATGTACTTAATATAAATTAACTCATTTAATCGTCTTAGCAACTCTAGGAAGTGTGCAATTATATTATCTCCATTTTCCAAATGCGAAATATGAGGTAAGGAAAGATGAAGTCAATCATTCCAATTCGTACAGTTAGTAAGTAGCTGAGATGAATTTTCAACCCAAGTAGTCTGGCTCCAGTCTTGCTCTAAGTCACTACATTATAGTAACATTATTAAGTTACTTCCCCTCCAACCACCTTAATTCCAATTCATTTTAGTAAAATACTGAAAATATTTACTTTAATGAAAGAGGAAATTGATCAGTTACCAAGTTATAGTAACAAGAACTATATTGGCAGAAGTTATTTATTGCTATTAATATTAATTCACCAATAAATATGGTAAGTTGTTACTACATTAACTAGTTCTCCAAGATAATAATATGTTAAACATATTCTACTCTGCTAAACAATTATATTATTTAGAGTTATTCCCAGAAAATCCCCAAGTTAGTCTTAACCCTAACCTTAAGCTAATTCTTCACAATTTTATGACCAATTAAAAGGCTCCTAAATACACATTCCAAATCACTGTGAAACAAAAAAGTATACACAAGTTGACATATAAGCAAAAAATCATTACTTAGAAAAAAACAGAGAGTTCCATACCAGCTAAAGATTGTGGAATCAGTGGCATCTTATAAATGATTTCACAGTATTTCAGGATCCCTGACACTAAGAAAATATTGTGCGGAATAAGCCCCAAAGGTCTTTTCCTCTATCCTCCTTACTAGCCCTCTCCCAACAAAATAATCCCATGATAACATTGCTCCCATTCTGACTTAAATGTGTTACGTTTCTAGAGAAGATAAAGCAACACTCTGACAGAGAGAGACCTTTAAAACAAAGAAAACATTAATGAATACTTTTCAGAACTATGCACTTCCTGACTATTTTGAGAGGAAATGCACTTCACAAGGGCAGTATAAAACTATACTTTGTGCTGTCAAATACTAGATCTTATTCATTCTATCTAACTGTATTTTTGTGCCCATTATGCTTTCCCCCTCCCTCCCCCCAACTACCCTTCCCAGCTTCTGGTAACCATCATTATACTGTCTATCTCCATGAGTCCAGTGGTTTTAACTTTTTGTTCCCACAAATAGGTGAGAACAATAGGATAACTACAGTCAACAATAATTTATTGTATATTTTTGAATAACTAAAAAAGTATAAATGGATTGTTACAAAGAAGGGATGATTGAGAGGATGGATATTCCATCTACCCTGATGTGATTATTATGCATTGTATGCCTGTATCAAAATATCTCATGTAACCCGTAAATATATATACCTACTATGTAAGCAGAAAAATTAAAAATAAAAAATTTTTTAAAAATGAAAAAAAAAACTATACTTTGAGCAATACTTAGCAAATAACTGATGCTTCCTAAACCTGCAAATCTTTATATGCTATAACTCTTCAGTAAATAAATTAACCTAGAGCTCTCATTTCTATTTGTTCTCTAAACTACTGTGGGAAGTCTTTTTCCTACACCCCATCTCCCTCATCTTGTAGCTCTTAGAGCTCTACAACAACTGAAACACCCACAACACCCTTAATAGCATTAGCACTTGTTAAAACTCCAATAGTCATAACCTCATTTATGTTTAACTTATTATGACAAAGGAGACTATGCAATTTATCATCCTTCTCCCTTAACTCTCCTACTCACTTTGTCTCCCTGCCTATAACACTAAGTAACACATAGGAACAAGTAGCAACATTTCAGCAGAAAACATGGTACACATGCTTTAATACATGCTTCATTCAACCATTACAATTTCCAAGAAAATACTAATGTTGCCTCACAGAACATAAACACATTTCTACTATTTAATTTGAGCTAAAAATAGGCTTTGCAGATTAGGGCTAGAAAAGATTTTCTATTTTTTGGACAACTAAAATTAGATTACTTTGGTATGCAAAAGATATTATGTACCAAATAAAGCAATAAATTTAAATCTGAAGTCCTCCAGCAGGGAGGGCATTGTCTACTATGTTTCTTTGCATGGCCAGAGTTTCAAGGGCCCAGGCTCCATTATCACAGCAATTGCCAAAGCACCAAAATGTGGTGAAGAGATGGCAAGAAACAGACCACAATCAATATCCGTAATTTGTAAATGACGAGACAGAAAATAGAAACAACCGGTTTCTAAGCCAACAAAAGGGAAACAGAGAGCAAACATTTTGATATCTGAAAGCAGTTCTTTCCCGTTACTCCAGAGACATGAACCACACTGTAGGGCACAACATGCGCTCCCAGGGAGTCCCATGGAAGAAGTGAGAACAAACGCGTGGCAGAGGCATAACAGGTCTTCTCCAACTCACTTTCTCCCCTCTCTTCAGGTCCTCGTTTTTATTCCATGTCACCCTCTAAAAGCAAACTTCAACCTGAAGAGCCAGTAAATGACCAAAATTTCTAGAGGAGTTGTTTATACTAAGTAGGTAGAAATGATCATTTTGGAAGGAGAAAAATTGCTACTATGATCACATTTTGTGATCTATTACTTCAAGTCTTTTTTGATGATGAAGTATAAATAACATACAAATAAGTGAATAAACCACCAATAATCTAATCACACTCCCCAAAGGTGATAAATATAAACCATGGAGTTGGAACATTGCCTTCTGCCATCCAAAAGAAAGGTTCTCAGGCATCAAAATTGTTCTTAACTTGGTTGAAATGCTATTTTCCTGTGCCGCCCCCCAAAACCCTCCCGAAAAATAATTTTGTTATGTGGTGCTTTTCTGTCCAGTAAGCTAACCAATTCTTTCATTCTCATATATGATTACACAAGAGAATTTAAACACAACTTTAAAAAAAGATAAAATCTAAGCAAGCCAAGATTAATCATAGCTCCGTGACTTGTTAAAAACAAAGATTTTACTGAATATGACCACTAAAGCTGTCCTCAGAGCATCAATATATCAAGATTCTTAAAATACATTATTCAAAGAGAACAGCTACCTCTTAGGCACATAATCATCTGTGCCAGCATCTGGTTGGCAGGTGGCAGGCATTAAATGTTAATCTCCAGAAATTTAAACTTTACAAGATTATGCTTTAAATCTTGAGAACAACCTATCATTACTTAGAAGAAGAAAATAATCAGACCTAGTATCTCTTTGGCCAAAAAAAAAAAAGTTAGTATTCATGGAAATCTAAACCCTGTTACACGATCACCTTCTAAGTTATAAACACTTCACTTACCCTAATGTCATCAGGCAGCACATTGCCTGCTGACGTCTCACTCACGACTTATTCAGCATCTCAGGGCAACCTTCGAAAGGCAACTAAACTGTGCTGGGCCAACAGTGTCCCCTGGTGGTCACCATTTCAAATTGTTTGACCCAGGGTTTCTTTCTGTGGAAATTCTGCACACTCATTTACAAGCCACAGTCCAACTATCTTTAGCACCCCAGTGTAATCATTATTTTTGAACACCTCCTATTCCCTCTAACTCAGTGATTCTAAAACTAGGGAGCATAAAGAAGAAAGATGTAAGGGTCAGGAAAATGCTTAGAAACTGGTTAAGAAGCAACTTCTCAAAATATTCAACATCCCTTCACTGAGATTCTGATACAACCCTTTTACCCCAGCCCTTGAAATCACAATGCATTAAGAGAAATAGATGTTACTGAAAGGAGAGGCCTTGAAAATATAAAATCAGAAAACTTTAAACAGCTCTCGGGTAGTGTCTCTTTTAATCTCACCCTGATTTTCTCCAATCATAAGATTTACTTGGATATTGTGACATCCCTGCAGTTGTTCTAAGATTAAGGCGATGAATCTTTGGCCTCCTTTTCACTACCCATCACCGTCCTGCATGCTGTTATAGATGTTAGATAAACCACTAACATCTATACGCCTCCCCTCACAAAAAGCATACATTTTCTTATTATTTGATTTTGTGTTTACAAAAGTTACCTAGGATGAAAATGTAGCCAACTGGCGGCTGGATTCCCAGCTTGAATGTAAAAGAAGTCTACCTCTAGAAGTCAGGCATGTTTAGAAAAATCTGATAGACTCTTGGGTTGGAGTAACCTGAAAATTGTTTGTAGGAGAAACTCAGATGTCTCCAGGGAAAGTACTTTAAAGGAAAAGAAAGAACATGCAAACTGGTTTGCCCTATTCTCCATCACCTGACCCCAAAAGAGATTCTGCATTCTGTGTGGAGTCGCTCACTAAGATTTGTTATTCCCCACTAGCACCCTCCAGCACGCCATGGATTCCTATCTGGGTCATAAAGAAAAAAGGATTCTACAAAGAACTTAAAGAGAAATTTCTCACTAGAAACATCTGTAAGACATCAGGAAAAAAAAAATATTTCTTTTAGAACACTTTGCATGGAATACAAGGTAGCTCTCACATACCAAGAACTTCAGGTAGCATGGTAGAACAGCTCAGTTATGGTAGCTTAAGGCTGTATGATTGGATGCAATCTACAACACTACCTTTTAGCCATATTGGAGCATCCAAAAACAGCCCCTCTGCCATAAGTACGAATACCTTTAAGACGGACACTCCCCCAGCCCAAGTAGGGCAAAGACACCTCAGTAGATGACCTGCTTCACTGACAAGGCCACAGAAAGGAACGCTGGATTGTAGAGTGTTAAGAGTACCTGTGGGCCACCCTTCTGCCCCAACCAGGACCTCCCAGAAATAACAGAGTATGACTGAGAGTAAAAAAAGATCCTACAACTTCAGCTGAGAATAAGGGCCAAAGATATATGAATTATACAAAGCTAATACTATTCACATGTGAATATTTGAAATTGTTTCCCTGGAATTTAAGTATTTTTGTTTTGATGTTTTTCCATCTCTAAGTAAGTGGCATGCAAGCAATTTCCACTCAAACATCTTCAGGAGAGTAAACACCCATCACTTCACAAGGCCTGGGTCTCAACTTGCCATATTCTCCAAATCTCTCTTTGGTAGAACATGAAACATTTCCACCTCGATATTCCCTCTCTTTCATTCTCTCTCAATCATATAAATACATAGTTAATATACCGAGTATATTAGCAGTACACTGAAGAATTCCTGAGACATCTTCGATTTCTTCTTTGTTGGAGTGTTCTGCATAGGAGCATCTGTTAGAGATATTGTGGAAATTCTTTTCTGCATCCCTGTAACTAAGAAGAAAACAAAATTAGCATAAGGAGAAATTTTTGAAAGCATCTGCGAATGCAACTCATATACATACGCACAAGCACACGCAGTCTATGCTTTCATCATAATCACATTTTAAAATAAGTGAAGCTTTGAGACATAATTCTGGTGTAACCCACCATTCACATCAGCATTTGCAGTGTAGACCTGGAACTGAAGGCAACTGTTAACAAGAAAGCTATGTGTGAAAAAAATTGAGGAGAACGAAAAATATATCAGCTTTGTATAGCTAATGTATCACTCTGTAAGCACGTCATCAAGGCTAGTGATCTGCTTCCATAAGGAAGCTGCCTAAAAAAGGAAGAGTTAACAACGTTAATTTGGTGTCCTGGCATTCAACAGTGTTGAAAGTAAACACACCATAACCTTTATCACAGTCAAGAAGATAGCAGTACATGCCAGGCGCGGTGGCTCATGCCTGTAAACACAGCATTTTGGGAGGCTGAGGAGGGTTGATCACGAGGTCAGGAGATTGAGACCATAGGCCATCCTGGCTAACATAATGAAACCCTGTCTCTACTAAAAATACAAAAAATTAGCCAAGCATGGTGGTAGGCACCTGTAGTCCCAGCTACTCAGGAGGCTGAGGCAGGAGAATGACGTAAACCTAGGAGGTGGAGCTTGCAGTGAACCGAGATCACACCATTGCACTCCAGCCTGGGTGACAGAGCGAGACTCTGTCTCAAAAAAAAAAAAGATAGCAGCATACACCTAGCAGAATTTGAGTCATGGTCTTACCATTTTCTATCTGTGAGATCTTGGGCAAGTAACCTAATCTCTTTGTCTAACTTTCCTCTCCCATAAAATGGAAGTACCTCCTAGAGTTCTTGTGAGGACTAAATAACACAATGTCTGTGTAACTGGATATTGACTGGGAGTTTTTTGAATTGCCAATGAATGAGAGCTAAGACAAAATAAGCTGAGGACATTAAAGGCCAAATCCTCCCACATTCTAAAGGGGTAGCCAAGAAGACCAGAGCTCTTCTTCAGGACTTAAGAGGAGACTAAATAGCCACTGCCCCCGTCACCCTACTACCAGCTCACAGAAGCAAAGGAATAGAAAGACTTCAAAATAAAATCTTCAGAAGAGTCAGGAGTTGGCCTAGGAAGAGAGTGCTATTGCACTTTCCCCCCTCCCCTCCTAGAAAAGGAGAAAAGGGGAGTGTTCCCTGCAGACATCCAGTTGGTGAGGGGCATCCACAGCTGGTAGAGATTGGGGATCTCCCATCTCACTCCCCAGTGAACGTCTGCAGAGACAGTGGATTTCCTGATCATACTCCCATGTCTGACTGACAAAATGAAGAAGAGTCAGGAGAGAGTCATTAACAAGGAAAAGAAATCGAGAAAAATTGGGAGTAACCTAAAGGCCCACCATTTGGCAGGGCAAATATGTGAGTTTCTCATGGGTTAGGGAAGAGAGAGGCAAGCTTGAGTTGTCTGGTTGTCATGGTGCTTTTCCAATCTAGAGGCTACCAGCCAGGGACAGGGCTCCCACTACCAAGACCAAGAGAGTGAAGTCCTTAGGTGCGGCAGCTGTGGCATCCGAAGCAGTCAGGGCAGAACTCATATATGCATCCTAGTGAGGGCATCACAGCCAAGAGAGGACTGCTACAACCCCAGCGAATTTAAAAAGGCTTCTGCCATTTTCCATTTCATTCATGCTCCAACCAATACATCAGAAGAGAAAGGGACCCAGAAAGGAATGGCCTGGAGAAGAAGAGCGAAAACCCACATCATACACTCTGTCCTACATTCCAAGTCTCTTAGGCCAAGGCCTGACCCAGACAGGGAAAGGAACATTAGAGTCAGATTGGATATGAGAGTAAAGATTTAAATTGGCCTGGAGTGAACTTCATAATTCTTGGAAGTACTTAGAAAACAGAGCAATCTGTCTAAGCTAATATCAAAGGGGATGTATCCTAGCATGTTTGATGTGAGTGGAGGGAAAAATAAAATGGTTTCATGTTTGTATACCTCATTGAGATCAGACTCCAATAAACCAGTTAGGCAAAATGCCTACCACAGTTTCCAAAATGCAGGAGTCACTCAAAAGGTGGAACAGGGAGCACAGATGTTAAACACAGGCAACCACAGGGTTATTTTTAATTCAACCTCCACCATTTTTATCAGAATGACCTTAAAAAGTATTTCTTTCTCTCAGCCTCAATTTCCTCAACTGTAAAATGTGCTTAATACAGTACTCTTATGCAATATGTTTAGGATTAAATAAAAGATGGAACGTGCCCAGCATATCTCCTCCAACACAGTAAGCAACCAATAGATATTAGCTTTTGTCTAATTTGTTTATGTTCAAAAAGATATAGTTTTTCTATGTAAATATATGAAAAAAAAGCTAGATCATTTTTAGATAAAATAATTTAAGCCACAAAATCTGATCATGATAGCTTAAATAATATCCTTGAAGTTTGTTTCCCAGAATAATCATAATTCACCCACTCTTAATTTCACTTCTAGTGTTCTACTGAAATTATTCTGGCTTAATTTCTCCTCAATTGTCAAAAGAAAAAGAGAAACAGAAGATTGGCTGTATAAAACAAACATAGGGCTCACATTAATAATTGGAGCAATACAATTTAATTTTAGATGACTATAAGAATTTCTATCCCAGACTAATATGAGTTTGGCAACAGTCCTACCCATGATATTAACACAACAATGCTTATTATGGCAAAAAATAAATAAATAAATAAATAAAATTAGTGGCATGGTTCTGAATACACATTTCTTTATTCTTTATTGTTTAAAATATATAGTGAGTGAACACTGTATCTCAGAAAGATTATCACATGTCCCACAGCAGTTTACTGAAGAAATCTGTGCTTCATCTGCACTGCCATGGCAATCCATTTTTGTGAGCCATAGACCAGTAGAAGTCATATAGTACAAATATGAGTGACAGCAATTGAGTCAAGCCCTCTAGAGACGGAAATTTCAGTCAAAAAAAGAAAAAAAAAAACCAATGAAAAAGTGTTCTCTTTAAGAAGAAAATTGTTGCTAGAACACAAACTGGGCATCTTCAGCTCCGGATGCTAAACAACAGATTCTAAACTTTAAAAGTCCCAACAAAGACAGGAAAAGATTGCAGCAGGAGGATAAACTGAAGACAATCAACAAAAGTTGAATTGCAAAAGAGTCATTTACTAATAGTAGTAATAATAATTCAATTCATTTTTTGATTATCTTTATGTACCAGGTACTATGCTAACTACTTTTTGTAATTATGTGACTTCGCACATTATTATCATTAAGATTTCATTTAAACTTCACCACAACACTGTTATTATTCCCATTTTTAAAATGAGAAAACTGAGGCTCAGGGATTTTAAGTAATCTTCCCAAGATTATTCAATAGCAAAGCTTGACTTTATGTCTAGTAATTCTCATATGTCTACTTACAAAACACAATCTTTCCACAACATACAAAGAGAAGAAACGGCACAAGATAATGGCAAGAATTATATAAGAAAAAAAGTACTATTATAAACAGACATTCCTCCATCCTCAGTTTCTTTTAATTTCTAAAGTGAATCCTGCCTGTCTCCTACTGACCACTTCTGCTTCTCACTAATCTTTCCACCCCACAACACCCAGAAAGTCCATTCCCTAGAAGTCTGAGTTAAAGAGCAACTAACATAAAGATGCACACTCAATACCCCCTTACTCATTCTAGGTGAAGGAAAGACAGTGCTATGGGAACAAGAAGCTCTCCAAGTGAGGATGAATATGTAGAGTTTATATAGCAATCAAAATTTTCCACAAAGTCAACCTGACACGATTGGAGTTTGAGGTAGGTGATGGAGAGATGCTTTAGATGGGGGTGATCAGGGCAAGCTTTCCTGAAGAGAAGACATTTTAACAGAGATCTATATGTATATAAAGAATAAGTCACGCAAACATCTGGGGAAAGAGCATTACATAAAAATGAAACAATACATACAAAGGCCCTGAAGCTAAGGTTGGGAAGTTGAGAAACCAACAGAAGGTTGAAATGGAGTGAAAAAAAGGGAAGTGGAAAGGGATGAAATTAGAGAGGTGGGCAGAGGCCAGATCACAGAAAGAATTTAGACTTTATTCTACCATAATAAACCATTATATAGTTTAAAGCAGGGGGTTCAAAGTGTGATGCATGGACAAGCAGCATCAGCATTACCTGGGAACTTGTCAAAAATGCCAGTTTCTTGAGCCCCATCTGAATCTACGGAATCAGAATCTCTGGGAGCAGGGCCCAGTAATATGTGTTTTAACAAGGCTGGCAGGTGATTCTGATGCACATTAACATTTGAGAACCATTGGTTTCATGTAAGAAGGTGGCATGATCTAATTTTTTATCATTTTGCTGTGGTGAAAATACATATTGGCGGACAAAAGTAGAAACCAGAAAATTAGACCAGAATGTCTTGGTGAGAGATGATGACGATAGTGGAGATGAAGAGAAGAAGATTTATCACATTGCATGAATAAATTATTTTAGCACTCATTTCCCCAACTTGAATGATCTCTATGAATAAATAAATGAACAAGTGAATGGATAAATTAAGGAGTAGAATAATGTTTAAAGATAAAGTGGATGAGGTACAGAGAGGCTATCTTACTCCCTAACAGGAAGCCCCATCGGCTACTCCCTCCCAGTCCTTCTGTCTGTGACCCTTCGGAACAGCTGCTCCCTGCGTTCAAGTCTCAGTCTTGGCAGACAAAAAAAGCCTCAGAGAGTTTCTATGGGCAACCAGTATACGAATCCAAGGAGCAGAACTGTACAATCCTAGAGCTCTGATAAATAAAACAGATTAAGGGCAGAGTTTTCAAGGAAAGGAAAGGAAGGTTAGTGATTGAAGGATAATTAAGAAATTAAAAAGAGAAGGGCTAGCTCATACTCTGTTACCTGTTTTGCTTTAACACCTCAACACAAAGTATTTAAATGCTGAGTTATTTCAAGACACCTTTAAGCAAGCCCCATTTCAGAGATTAGGAAAAGCATCTCCTTCCCACCTCGCCTGCTGAAAAATAACTAAAATTATGCTTGTCGGCACTTACTCTCAATTCTCAATTCAGGGATTCTGAAATCCCTTCAACTGTAAGAAACACATTCTTTTTCACAATTAGAGATAAGAAGACTTAAATTGTATTTTCTTAAGAGGAACAACACACAGTTGCAAAAGCTTTTTAGTTCAAGGGTGAATGATATTAGCTGCTCTGCTTTTTTGATTGTGAAAAGAGAAATAAAAAGTAGAAAGATGGAGAATAAAAGGCAAAAGAGGAAGTTGGACAGGAAAGTCATCAATGAGAAAAAAGGCAAGAAAAGGGAATAGTCAAGAAAGGCAAACGTGGCAAAATTGCTGTCAACAGCACCCCTTTGTCTTCATCAGCGTGAATGCAAATAAAGTCAGTGAGCAAAGGTACTTCAAGTCCGAGAAATCAGCCAAAACCCAAGCAAAAATATGCTAATAGGCCTATTTGAATCAGGCCAGACATCAAGACCCCTCTTTATACTGGTGTCAAACTCTCTGTTTTCTTTATACTGTGTATGCAATAAACAGAACTAGGAAAAGACCATTCATGCAACGGACAAAGAATTACCACAGGCCATGTCTACATAGGCAGAAGGGGAGGGCTGAGGCAGCTAGCTGGATAAAATTCTATCAAAGGAGAAAAAAAATTGATGATTATAGCAACATAGTTTGGTTAGCTATTTTGATCACATTATAAGAGTCCCACTCCAATTTGCCTTGAAGGCATACTTTACATACTTTAGTTCACAAATGAGAATATTTCATCAGTTATTTTATTTCAAAAGAGAAAAAACATTCATAATCCCAGAAAATGATTAGACTTTGATGATGGATATTGTCATAAAAATATTAATAACAATAAACATAAGAGCAAACAAGTATGTAGTGCTCACCACACACAAGGAACTACTTTAAGTATATTAATTTAATCCAAACACCATACTTTGAAAGCAGCCAAGTCAATGAGAGTGATTAAGTTTTATTTTAGGATGTGTGGAGAAAGATTAATTTGACATTCTTTATCTCCATTAGGATAAACCATTTAAAATCACTAATGGCCTCAAACTAAAAGCCATCTCATGAGTTTAAATAATATGTTTTTCCTAGAACTTCACTCTTGAGGATTAGCATGACAAAGTTTCAAAGCAATTCCTTTCGAAATGACAACATAATCATCAAGCACTTAAAGTATACGGCGTTGTACTAGGTACCAAGATAATTTTTCCATTAAGAATTCTTCCCTTCTGTTCGGTGAAAAAAAATCACACTATACCCTAATAGCCAAAATTATGTTCTTGATCCCTATAGCAATGACTATTAGCCATAAATGTTGAATGATACTGAGAACAGTTCAAGAAGTACCAGTTTGAATACTGACTTCTCAAAAGTTCTTAAAATTTTACAAAGATAAATCACTGTACCATATAAAGAATACTAACAAGGTAAATTAAAAATATACATTGTCTCTAATGTCAATAAATTGAATCTAAAAGCTAGATTGCATGAGTAAGTAAATTTAGGCTTTCATATTTGCCAGTTGCTTTCTGCCATAGCCAATGAGAGGTGTACCTCATACTCATTTGGAGCTCTCTGTTTACAAAATGGTTTCATTGAAATTACCTCATTTAATCATTACATCTAATCCTTGATGTAGTTATTATTATCATCACATTTTACAAAAGAGATAAAGTTACTTAGTAAGAGATCTATGTGCTAGTGAGGCCTTGAAGTCCTATCTTTTGACCTCAAGTCTTCTTACTTTACACCACATCACAACCACTTCAAGAAATAGGCGATAATAAAGAAAAATACGTAGCACCTGACTCTAAGTAAACTAATTCCTCTCACTGAACTGTGTTAAGGCTGTAGTGATTTTTATCAAACTCTACTTAAGGATTCTAAAATCCCAAAGCATCTGGGTTGGTACCAATAAACCTTACCACATTAGTAAGGCAAAATTATACAAGTCAACATCAGAAAAAGAGAGTAAGAACATAAGAAGACCAAGAAAAAAAAAAAAAAGGAAAAGCAATACCAGAAAGTAATTTCATTTAAAATAATTAAGCACAAATAAGCCAAAAGAAATCACTCCAAGGGACCCCCCAATAAGCCTTCACCCCCAACACTGTGAGAACACAGCCACTGTAAAATAAGGTTGACCTGGGTAGCAGAAAATCACATACTCAACAGCTACGTTTGAGTAATTACCTTTAATTTTCCCCCAATAATAACCAAAATCAATTTTTACTTACCCAATAACTTGATGTTCATAATACTGCAGTGTCCTCTTGAGAGTTTGCTGTATCGTCTGAGGCTACAGAATAATAATAATAATAAAAACATATTATCAGCAAATCAGTACCATTCCCATTGTGAGCATCGTAGGCAGATAGGTGAAGCTTCTGATTTACCTCTTGAGAGTTTTCCTTCCACAATATTAACCCATTTTGCATCATGCCTTGTATTTTCCTCACAGAAACTAATGAGGCACTCAGCAATTACACAGAACTTCCCAATTTCAATTATGATAGTATTTCCTAGGAACGTTTTCTTCAAATCTCTTGTGCCAGCTATTAAGTTCAATAAAATACTCATTGGCTGCCTACAATAAACCCAGGCCTTGGGGGTAGTGGGGAGGGTGCCCTGCAGAAACATGAGTCACAGTTTTTCCTTTCCAGCATATGTAATCTGCATGAGGTAATGACCAACTGAAATGAAATGGCACATCTTCATATTTTCTTCTACATTTTAACAAGGTTTTCAAGGATGGTCTAGCAAGCAGTGATAAATTGAGTTAAAATAGTCAACTTTATAATAAGAGATATTTTTAAACTTAAATGATCTTTTTTTTCCCTGTTCTTTGAGGAGACTAATAAAAAGGCAGAGTAGGGTGGGAAGCCAGTGATCCAGGACCCACAGCCATGACTGTCACAGCAGTCAGCCTGACTTCCTCCATGTCCCAAGAGAATTCAAGCAAAGGTTCTTTCTGGAGCATACTGGATGGGCCACAAGTGTTTCAGGCAAAAAATGGGGTCTGCAACAAATATCTAAGCAGCTCATGACATTTCATAATCTCTTCTCCACAATGATTCAAGACAGAGGTTCTTAATCCCAGATCAAGAAATTAAGCAACAGAGACTGAACTTGGAGTTTCAGACTTAGAGAGTCATGAATGGGACACCAAGATCCTAGAACCTAGATTTTATTAGGAAGTTATGATAAGAACCAAGTTCTCAGTAGCAAGAGAGAGAATGTTTTAAACAACAAAAACCTGTAGTCAATTAAGCAGAAAGAAAGCACTCAAGGCCTCATCAAAACATTGATCAATTACAGCCAAGGATGAATTCTAGGGGAACACCAATGTAACACAAAGCCTTCAAGATGCGAGGCAGCATGGTAGCTTGGGAATCTCATGGGCTGCTGCTAATTAACTACACAAGCCTTCTACCTCTAAAAAGGTAATCTGCAGAAAAGGTCTAGCATAGTGCTGGTACCTAAGAAGCAGTTAATAAATATCAATTTCCAATTGCTAATCCTTCAAAGTGGCTGTCTTAAACATATATTATCTAAAGGAGACCCCAGGAGCTGGGCACTCTGGCTCACACCTGTAATCCCAGCACTTTGGGAGGACGAGCACGTGGATCACTTGAGGTCAGGAGTTCAAGACCATCCTGGCCAAATTGGTGAAACCCTGTCTCTACTAAAAATACTAAAAGTTAGTCCAGCGTGGTGGCACATGCCTGTAGTCCCAGCTGCCTGGTAGGCTGAGGCATGAGAATTGCTTGAACCCAGCAGGCAGAGGTTGCAGGGAGCCAAGATCACCCCACTGCACTCCGTTCTAGGTGACTAAGTGAGATTCTGTCTCAAAAAAAAAAAACAAAAAAACAAAAAGAGACCCAGAGGTCTATGTCAAATCTCATTTGCACCCACTCCATGTCCACCTCTTTATAAAAACATCCAAGACAGATGTAACACTCTCCCTATCCAACACTCTTCGAATCTTTAACATCCTCCTTGGTAGGCAGTGGTTAAAGTTAGAGGAAAGTGAGCTTAAATTGAATCAAGGACATCCACTGAGATCTACTCTACATTACCATGTAGGAGAACCCTTTCACCACACAAATCTAAGGCCTCAGATACCTACTGCACGTTAGCCAAGCCAATTCACAAATTAACTTGCAAGCATTCAAAAGAGAGGTACAGAGCCACTTCTTTCAGCAGCTGCTTTTCATTTACACCAGGCCTCAGACTGGCACAGATGTTTCTACTCATCCAAGCAGACTCAGAGCAGAGTAAATGATATGCACCTAGGAAAGAAAAATCATTCCTGAACCAAGAAGCAGTGGAATGGTTGAGAAATCTAAGGAGAATGAATCAGACATAGGGATCCTAGCACACACAGAAAGCATGCTTTAACAACCCAATCCATGACCAATCTAAACCCAATCACTATCAGTCACTAGCTCAGTACCCCTTAGATCTGGACTTCTGGCACTGACTTGGCAGTTCCTAAGCTAACTTTCCCCTTGGTAACAAGTTCAAAAAGCAGTGAATATCCAGAGGGATGATCCTTCCAATAACCTCGGGTCACAAAACATGGAACAGAAAGCAGGAACTAGAGTGCACAGGGCCACTTAAGACCAGAATGACCTCATTTGTACAAAAGGACATTTTTTTCTGTACCAGGAATTTCCCAGTCATTAAAAAGCACATATTTGTGAAAGGAGTTAAGCCTTTTAAAGACCTAGCTTTTTTCTTGTGTGAAGCAATTACTTCCACTCCCAGCAGGATTTAAATTTATAGTTTCCAAATACATTAAAAGGAAATGTTCTCTGAACACATCCAACAAAGCTTCAGGTTGATAAAGCATTTATGCACTTCCTATTTCTTGCCAAAGTGGGCAAGCACATTCTAATGCCCTAAACCACAAGCATAGAGGCGACTGCACAGCATCTTCTAACTTTAGCAAGCCAAGACTGACTTCAACAGACTCCTGGCCCCTCCGAATATCTTATCACCATGGATTCATTCCAGTTCTGAGTTTGTCTGATGGCCTCAACCCATGGCCTTATCAGTGAGAGACAAATTCACATAATCTCAGCCTCTCTGTCCTAAGTAAAAAGCATGAAGTGAAGACCCACAAATGGGCCAAAGCCTCCCATCAGATGACTTCTGCCTCTGGGGTGGTAGGGTCCGGCTCTCAACAAACTTATATTATATAAGTGCCCATGTATGCCAGTGATGCAAGTCAATGTAGTTCAATGGGAACAACAAGGGCTTTGAAGACATGCAAACTTTCTATCTTCTTCTTTAAGAATGCAGCTCCATAACTGTCTCCTACTTAAGAGAACCATCCAACATTTTACAGGCCAAGATCCCAGTCCTCTTATGTGCATCTGTCCTTTTCTGCAAGAAGGAGGTTGGAAAGGTGATTTAGAAAAGAGGCTCTAAAGTCAAACTGAATTCAAAAGCAAGTTCTGTGACTCACTAGCTAGATGACCTTGGGCAATTTACTTAAGCTCTTCTGAAATAAGATTCCTTATGTGTACCTTTTTTTTTTTTTTTTAGTTTAATGACCTTTTTTAATTTTTTTTTTATTATTATACTTTAAGTTCTGGGATACAAGTGCAGAATGTGCAGGTTTGTTATATATGTGTACCTTATTTTTGTGGGAATACACTGAAATAATAGAGCAACATCTCTGACACACAGTAGGTGTGTAATAAATGAGAGATATGGATATGCTAAGCTGAAAAACATAGTTTCTACCCTCGAGAGTCTCATAATCTAGTGGAGGAGCAAGACTTCAATTAGACAACTCATCCCACAGGTGTAATGTTTCAAGATCATCACCTAAAAAAAATCAATAAAGCTACCGATACTTCTCATTACGAGAAGCTGACACCAATTCCAGTGAACAGAGGAAAATTCAGAAAAATGGCGGCTGGATTATTTCCAATGAAACATTAAGATCAGTTGAGAGAGACAGTGATGCAAGCAGAATTCTCAAAATTAAGGCTGAGGATAGTACTAAAGCCAGGCCCGCCAGTGAGTAGGAAGGATGCTGAAACACCACAGCTAAAGACCTCAGGCATTTACTTTACAGCTGCTAAGAAACAACCCATGAACTTTCTTCCTTGTACACAAAGAATGTGCAACAGGATTGCTGAGTGGCCTAATAATTTTATAGCCCTATGCTGGAGGATCAAAGAGACAAGGGTGGGAAAGGAGAAAATCCACTGTTCCTACTATCATAAAAAGAAACTCAAGAGGTCTGTAATTTTTCTCTCCTTCCCCCAAACGAAGATATAGATAGTGACCTCCTAGTGTCCCAACTCAACACAAAGTAGCAATGGAGAGGAAGCCAGCTGGAAAGAGGAAGCAGCCATCAGTGTCCTGCACACATATTTTCTGGGGTTCAAACAGAGGGTACCAACAGAGGGTACCCAAAAGCCTCCATCATATGGCAGCAAAAAGCCATCTTCATCTCTAGTCTCATGAATAGCTTCACTATACTTGACCAACAGTGACTGACCCCCACTGATTAAATGTTATGCTCATGAAAGGTCATGAGATCTGAACAGCCAACCACAAAATAGTCCCAACAGAGCCAGAGAAATAATCCCTGAAGAGTGGGAAGAAGCAGTCCCCAGCAGCTGGCCCTGCAGGCTCAGACAGTCCCGCTGAGGCTCCCACACAGTCCCTGCTCAGGATATCCGCGCCAGATGGTGCGGGGATCAGGCAGGAGGCAGAGAGTAAAGATGTGTGTGTGTGTGTGTGTGTGTGTGTGTGTGTGTGTGTAGCGTGAAACACAGTTGTCATCGCAGAAAATACATGTACGTCTCAATTTTACAGAGATGAAGAAGCTGCAGCTCAGGGAGGTTAAGTGTCACAAGATTACACACCCAGTAAGTAAATAAGTCACTCCAAATCAGGACTGACTTCAAAGTGTGTCCTCTTGCACTGGATGCCTTTGAGGCTCCCTCTTACCTTTCACATTCTGCAAGTCTATATTCTTATTTGATACACACAGCGCTTCATCATGCCAAAAAAAACCACACACATAATTTAAAAACAATCAAACTTCTCATTTCAGCTTAGTGACATATACTCACAAGACACAAACTTAATAGAAACAATAGGTCTGCCTTTAAAGAAACATCCATAAAGAGCCATATTATTTTGTTTTATTTTTTTGAGATGGACTCTTGCTCTGTCGCCCAAGCTGGAGTGCAATGGTGCAATCTCAGCTCACTGCAACCTCCACCTCCCAGGATCAAGCAGTTCTAATGCTTCAGCCTACTGACGAGCTGGGATTACAGGTGCGTGCCACCAAGTCTGGCATTTCTTTTTTTTTTTTTTTTGTATTTTTAGTAGAGATGGGGGTTTCACCATGTTGCCCAGGTCTCAAACTCCTGACCTTAAGTGATCCACCCACCTCAGCCTCCCAAAGCACTGGGATTACAGGCGTGAACCACTTTGCCTGGCCATTATTTTGTTTATTTAAATATGACAAAATTATCTATCGAGGTCAGAAACTAAATGATATAGGTATATATTTAATCACTACTGCTCTCAGCCAATGCTTTTAAATTCTGCCTCACATTAAAATCACTTGGGGATCTTTATAAAAAACACCAAGGTCTGAGTGCCATCCCCAGATTTTCCAGTTGAACTTGTCCGGGGGGACCCAGTTGCTTCCAATGTGTAGTTAGTGTTGAAACCTTTCATTTAAGGTATAAACATGATGAACAAGAGAAAAAAACACTGTGAACTTTATCTGAATAAGTCGGCATTAAATGAGAATAGTCTCTTAATTCAAATATCAAGAGAAGTAAAGCTTCTGAGATGGATACTCATAACTGCTTAATTCAAACATAGTCCCTTTCTTTAACTGTCACTCATGGCTTATAATCAAATATGAATTTGTTAGATAAGCAAAGAGCTATGCTGCTTGAAGCATAAATACGAGATGTTTTTCTTTAATTTCACAGTAACCCACTCCCATGCAAATAATGCAGCATTTAGTTTTGTGCTAACATGCACATAAAAACACAACAGCTAGAATGATTACGGTGTTTTATGCCAGGCACTGCTTTAAGCCCACTATGTATATGAACTTCTTTGATTTTCACATCACCACATGAGGTAGGCGTCATTATTTTTCAATTTTATGAATGAGAATACTGAGACAAACTTTAAGTTGCCCTGTGTCACACAGATAAAAAGAGACAAAGCCAGGTAATATGGCTCCCAAATCTAAGCATGTAACCTTCAATCTTTACTGCATACAATATTTAATGTTTTTTATCTGGTTGAGCACTTTACAGCTCATATTTTTAATACATATTATCCTAATTGATCCTTGCACCAATCAAGTGAAATAATCAGACTGGTGTTATTATCACTAAAAAGGAACCAAATTTAGAGATTAGATAATCTGTTCACCATCACATGACTAAAAAGTAAAGAAACCCTCTTGTACAAAAAGAATATATATACACACATATATGTGTATATATATGTGTGTGTGTGTGCGTATATATATATATATTTTAGACCAAGTCTGTTTTTTTTTTAGACCAGCCTGTCGCTCAGGCTGGAGTGCAGTAGCGAGATGTAGGCTCACTACAACCTCCACCTCCCGGGTTCAAGCGATTCTCCTGCCTCAGTCTCCCAAGTAGCTAGGACTACAGGCGCCCGCCTCCACGCCCGGCTAATTTTTTTGTATTTTTAGTACAGACAGGGTTTCATCGTGTTGGCCAGGATGGTCTCAATCTCTTGACCTCATGATCTGCCCACCTCGGCCTCTCAAAGTGCTGGGATTACAGGTGTGAGCCACCGTGCCCGGCCAGAACATGTCTTCTGTTAGGAAACTGTCTTCAATAAGAAAGTAGTTTTTTAATGTTACATAAAATTACAAAATCACATGTATTCAAAGTAATCGATTTTTTTCTTGAGAACACACAATATTCTTTAAACCAAAGCTGTATCAACAAGAAAAGCCATAAGCAAAATCAGGAATTAAATTTTATTTTAAATAATTCCACTTCCACTTTCTCAGCTTCCTGTCATCCTCTAGCTCACCTTTCCCCACCGTCTGGGCACCCAGCGTCTTTGTGTTCCTTTCTGCTAGGCCAGATCCTCACCACCATAATCTAAACTCTCAAAGTAAGTATCCAAAAGCTGTTCTTTGCATATTCTCTTTCTTTCCCTCATCAAAATTTCAAACCCCCTTACTACCTTGTTCTAAGATGATGCTCAAGAGGAATTCTCACTCCATTCCCTCAAAACCTCAAGTCCGAATCCTTGCTAAGGTAGGTGATGGTGTGAATGAGCTTCTCTACAATATAGAGGATGGTCTGAATCTTTAAGAGTTTAATTTTAGTAAATAGGCTTGTCAGGGAAAGATAAATTGTAGGGACAAGGAACCGTTCTCGTCATCCTCCAGGTCACAAAGTGGAGAATACCACCTTGTCCACAACATGAGAACACACTGTTTCTTAGGATAGCCTATGTCAAATTCCACAACTTAATCAGAATTATAATCTTACATACCCTTTCTTTGTAGGTAGGCCTGTAGACACCAATGGATCAAATTATATGACTGACTTTATTACTAAAATGAATCCAAATAATGTCATTTCAAACAACCAGTTTAATTCTGAAGGAGAGGTAATTGCGTAGCCATCAATCTTGCTAAATATCCAGACATAATGTTTCTTTCCCAGCCTCTGACTAAACTTACTACATATAAACCAAAAAATAAAAAATAAAAAAAGACTGCAAATTAAATATAGAACTTTGAGTCAGGACCTCTATATTACAAATCCAGCTGTGCTACTGACCTTTTAAAAAATAAAATTAAATTAGCCAAAATCTCTTCACCTGACAGTCCTGGGGGGAAAAAAAAATGCCTCAATTTTCCTATCTGAAAAACACATGTAAGAAGTATGTAGTTCTCAGGGTCATCTTCAAGTACAGCACTGTAAAGTTTAAGCACTCATAAATACAGAGTTGGAACATACTGGTGATTAAACAACCTTCTCTGGGTAATCATAACTATACTTTTTAGAAGGACAGCAGCTTTTTAGGAAGGTAGGAATGCCATTTCAAGTGACCTACACCACTAATTTGCTAAGCAAAACTAGAAGTTCAGACTAATCGTTACAAGATGCGAAAATGCTAGGTGTGCTAAAGGAAAAAATAAAAAGCTACAGATGCACTAAAATTCGCGTTTTTCTATCCATACTGGCCTAACATCTGTGCAATGTTTTCCAGTCTTCATTTTATTCTCCTTGTGAACACAGGTATATATTTGCACGACCTCATTAGAGCTTGGGGAGAAGGCTGACATTATGCTAATTGGCCCATTTGGGGATTCAAACTAACAACCTTTGCCTTAATAGAAGTATGCTCTAATAGCAAACCACAGTGGTTATCATTATTATTATTGGTTATAATTGATTATACTTAACATATAATCAATACAGTAATTAAGTCTTCCTATACAAAACGGATGTTTGCTTTCCCAGTATTTTCCCCTTTGTTACTTCACTTTATGCCTTTCCAAAAACAGCCATTGAATTTCAATTTGATACAAAACCTAATACCATCAATACTAATTTAAGCTGAAAACATACACTCCCTGAAGTATGAGTTATTTAGTCTTTCTTCTGCCTTCAGGCAAGAACACACTTAAGTCATCCAAGGATGTCTGATGTTTTCAAAGAACTCCAGAGAGTAACACCACCACCTTCGGTTTGCATAACACATTATGGTTTTTACAAATCACTTTTTTTCCACCCTATTAGATACTCACAACAATCTCACCAGTCTCAGATTTAATTATCCACATTTCACAGATGAAAAAACTGAGCATCAGAGAGGTTCAAGTGTTTTGCCTCAGCTACAGAACTGGAAAGGAACACCATCAAAACCAGGTCGTGGGTCTCCTGTGCTCTTTCTATCACAACTGCTTCCTCCACTGGTAATTTACTTCACTTTGGTGACCATTAGGAAATACTTCCCATGTATCTAACTGAAATTCCTTATTTCCTTTTGTCTTTAATGGAATGAAAATGAGATTGTTTTCCCAAAATTGTAAACAGTGTCACTATTAAATAGTTCCAGTATGCTCATTAACTTCTTAATAGTGAGATTTTAGGAGATATTAATACATGCTTAACTGGTCACCATCATGGCCAATTTGGCTCAGTCTGAATGAAAATACTGATAAGACAAGATGGCACTGCTTCTAGACATTTTCTCAGGAAAATGGATCATGGTATAGCAAAAGCCTTTTGGTAGACATGGCTTCCATCTTAAAGCCCTAAACCAAATTAAACTTTATAGCTGGCATAGGGCTGATTCAGTCTTCAAAGTGTAAAACGGGGAAGCTTTCTGGATTAAACACTGTAACAGCAACTGGAAATGTGCTGAGTGCAACACTGGACCCTACGTGTCACATGCATCAAGTCATTTGATCTTCAAAATAATCCTACAAGAGAGTCAGAAGCATTACCCCCATTTTATGAATGTGAAAAACTGAAATCCAGAGAAGTTTTAAAAACTTGCCCAAAGTCACTTAGGCAGTAAGTGTCTGAGTCAGAATCCAATCTAGGTCTGACTCCCTCCAAAACCTCCAACCCTTTAACCTGCCCTTCTAAGCCGAAATGCATTGTTCTCTCTTCACCAAGGGCAGAAAAGATTACAGTTGAAAGGGATAAACTCCTGGCTAGCCTGTGAGATTTGGGATACAGGATTTATTTTTCTGAACCTCAATTTAATTTTTATAAAATGGGAAAATTTCTGAATAACCATTTCTCAGGGCTGTTGAAAGATCAAAATGAAATAAAACTATAAAGTATTACACAAATATGTGTTATGTGATGATTAAACTCGATATATAAATCTCTTGATTATGAAGTAGTCAAAAAATTGCTAAATTGAACTAAACTGACCATGTCTAACATCTAGGACTGTTGCCAGCCATGTCTCACAGCCCAAAGATGCCAATTAGTAAATGCTGCAAAGCTAATTAGTGACGTTTCAGCTCATAGGTACCCTACTGGTTAGCAATGGATCTCATGTGAGGAAATCATTTCTAGTCTTTTAGACATCTTTGTGGCTTCAATTTGAGTATTTCCAAAGAATTCTCTATTGTGTCCAGCACTTGGGAGTTTCAGTGAGGTATTTCCCAAGAAGAGTCTGAGAATTAAGGGAAGTAATATTTCTGCCTGACAGTTAAATTATAAAATTCACACATAAAGAGATATGTTGTCAACCTTAAATGCACTAACTTGAACAGTAATTTGTAAACCAGTGGCAGAGAATTTGCTCCAGTCACATGCCTGGGTTTCGCTCCAGGCAAAGCAGGCCATTGAGCAATAGAAGCGGCACACCTGAAGGTGACCAACAAAGACAGGATATGGAGGAAGTGGTAAAATTAGAGATGGCAACCCACAGGAAAAAGAAGGGGAGGGAAATTGTTTATGAAACATTTTATCTAATACCATTTAGGAGCATATGCACCCTCTGTCACATTGAGAAAGATTATTCCTAAAGTAAGAAAAATTCTTCAACCATCTTAACTAAAAATGAGTCTTATGAATGGCCTTGAACACCAGTTCTCACTGGCAAGGCCTTCCCTACAGCTGGAAAGCTCCATAAACTGGATTAAAGAACTTGGCATGAAATTAATTTTGCTTTGACTCTAAATGGATTAAAGCAAACTTCTAATTATGACTTGGTTCCTCACATAGTCTGATCAGGTAAGAAATGTGCTGAGCATTAAGATTTTGAGTAATAAGACACATTTCACAGTTACTGCTCCTTGTAAATAAGTAAATCATCATTCATATGCCAACTGAAGTGCCAGGGGCATTTTGTTTAGCCAGTCAGTGGCTAAGAGTCTGATTATTTCAGGACATTGACAAGAACACATCCTTAGACTTTAAAAGTCTCAGATGTTGAAACATGTAGAAATCATCAAAATACTACGCAGAGTGGGTCCTGCCTAGCTCCACTGCTTCCACCTCTCTTGAAAGAAAAAACTAAGGGTCTGAATATAATTGGATCTAGTGTTGACTATAATCTGATGATCCAAACGGATATAAAACGTGCTTACTAGGCAGATGTTTGGCAGATAATGACTGCCACATCATCAGTGTCTATGATGCACTAGATTCCTAAGTTAGAGATACAGAATAATCACACTTTTTCTGGAAAAAAAAACCATGCAGGCAGAAGATTAATACTGCATAACATAAAAAGTCTTTTTTAGTTTAACTCTAAACTATCTGAGCACATTTTTTAAACTAGGTATCACTCTATTATATAACTATTATATTGCTTCCTCATTCCTTCTAATAAATTATTTAATTATGCCAAGATACATGGATGTATGGGTATGCATAGTTTATAGACAATATATGTAGAAAAATATATACCCTCATGCATGTAATTATTTATCTGATAATCAAGACTTCCTTCATATTTAGAAATCAAACGTCAAGTAATGTCATTCTTCTTCCCGCACTCTGCAGCATAAACTAAGCTGTTGGCAGTATCGGTGGCTTTTGTCACTTTGCTCACAGTTGCCTCACCCACAGAAGCCGGGAGCATACAAACATGACAGTGGACAGGCAAACTAGGTCAGCCTAGAGGCAGAGTCCTGGGGAAGAAAGAGCCCTTTATCATTTCTAACACACGCCTATTGTTGTGTAAACTCATCACACAGTCTGGAACTAAACAACCAGTAAGAGGTGTAAGGCCCACGAAAATCGCTACCACCACTCCTTAACAAGTCAACAAAGTAGGAGCCATAGGGGAGGCAAGGTAGGGAACCCATCCTCAACAAGACTGTATATTAAGGGTAGAACTCTTTGTGGCTATGCTGAGAAATAATAGCCTGGTAGAAACAGCTTAGGGTTTGAAATAGGAGAACCTGGCAGTAAAGCGTCAGTGGTTACCAACTTTGGGCCCTGGTTTCCTCACCCTTACGTTGGGCCTATCAAGAATCCATGTCCTGCCTACCTCATATACTTCCTGGGTGAATCAAAGTGGGATAATGTATGTGAAAAACATGTTCTGGAAATGCTGAAGAGATGTCACTTATTGCTACTGTCTTTTCTGTATGGAAAATATGGATCAGCACATCAATCTCTCATAGTCCTGAGGTGGGGAAAACTGAAAAGAAAAAAAAGTGATGTCACTAATGCCTTGTATTTTTAGGTGTATAAAAAAAAAACAGTATAGTTGGGGAAAGCCCTGGCTTTTCAAAATTCTCTTCAAATCTGCTTACTCTAAAAACTAATCAAAATAAGCTGTTGATCACAAAATGGGCATCGTGATGTGAACTGCTGTGGGGGCCATTTTCGAAGACCTCCAGCAAAAGACATCAAAACTTGCTCACTTTAGAACCAAACTGTAAACTAGGTAGTATTTCTGGCCATCTGTTTGTCTCATTACCTAATGGAAAATTAGTAACTCAGAAAAGGAGAGGGAGAGGGTGAAAGGATGTGAATAAGAAAGGGATATTGGGAACAGCGGCTTACCGAGGAGAGGAAATGTTTCTGACATGGCATCATGTTTTTTCAAACTCTTCCTAGATACTACATCAGTTTAAATATCTTGCTGTACCATTCAGCTTTACAAATATCTGTCAAATGTTGTCCTGCACAAGTTATACAAGTAAGCACGTGCACATATTCACACCGGAATTTTAAGGTTATGATGCTTGAAAACAAGGTACTGATTGGATATCACTTACTATTTTCCAACTTCTAAAAACATTTTAACTTCCTTGCATGCATAACAACTCTTAACTGGAATTTCCAAGGCAAACCCAGTACGGGGCATGTATTATTACCACAATACATATTAATCCATAAATTATCCATATACATAGCAAAATCTCTGGAATCTCTAAGCATTATAAAACATAAGGACACCATCAGCCCCATTTGGTCCTGAACCTTACTTAAAATGAGACCTAAAGTAGCAGTAATAGTTCTTTAAAAAAAAAAACACAGTTTATGATCTAAAATTTAAAAGTAGAATGCCACATCACAAAAAATGCTATATATTATTGTTTTTACTTCCCAATGTATCCATGTTATCACTACAGACCAAGAACATTAAATAATCTACTGTCACAAAGGAGCTCTCCAGATGGCTGAGAGATCCCAGAAGCATCACTGCTATATAGTCATCACTACATGGCAGAGTCTTGTGGGGCCAGACACTAGATTTGATTTTAGGAGCACCAGGAGAGCTATCTCCATCCCAAGCACAACCCCCGTGTTCCTCCAAAAAGGTTACTTTCTACCCCCACGCAGGTCCTTAAAATCCAGGGACGTTCTCTTGAATTAATAATTTTACATAAGGTATTTAAAATGTACATAGTACAATTTATCTGGTGGGAGAGTCTTACAGCAGATTTTTGTGGCATGAGGTTCTGATATAGGAATAGAGAAAGAGAGAAAATACAAACTACTAAATGTCCCCACTTAACATTTTCTTAACCTTAATCCATAATATATCAGAAGTTGAACTAGTATAAAATACCAAGGCAGAAACTGATATACTTGACTTTAATATGCCCATGATTCATTTCTATTAGTCACTCTGGAAGAGCAAAACCATAATAAACTTTGTTATTTTAGCTTTTTAAGATGTTTTCTTGATGTTATGCAACATCTTTACGTGGTTTATAAGATTTGTGGATTTATAATCACATAAAGTAGCTGAATACCTTATCTAATGGCCAAAATGTGTTGGTCTGATCTTACTTGTAGATCCTTATTAGCAGATTCATATTTTATAGTTATACAATTGGTAATATTTTGTTGACTCGTATTTGAAAGTGACTTACTAGTATATATTCTTTGAAAAAGTAGGTTTCTTGGGGTAACTTGTAGTACAATACTTTTTCCAATTACATGTCCAATGGAATTGTTAATTTCTATCACTATAGTTGCCATTAGCACCATTAAGGTGATATATTCCATCTGTATAATCAATGCAATTGGATATTTGTGTTGACTAGGTGTTTGAGACCTAGATTATCTGGATTTTTGTAAATAGTCAAGAAAGCTAGACCGATGGTAGAAAATTACATTTAGAACTTAATTTAATTTTATTCCTTCCATTTTTCCCTCACCCACAACCCAAGAATGCAGCTGAATAAGGAGATAAAGTGCCCAAGTGCTTAGAGAATCAGCAGGCAGCAGCCCTCTTCCACCACAATTCATATAGTTAGCCACCTGCAATAAGCTACAGGAGAATCCCATCCATTCTCCTTCAGCAAGAAAGTTAGGTTTATACGTTGCAAGTATACTTCTGGAGAAAAACTTTAATTCAGAACAAAGGGGAAGATTGGTTTTCTTTGAAATGTGTTTATAATGGCGGTAAGTTAACACAGAGAAAAAGAGAGAAAGACTTTATAGCTTGCAAACACTGTCAGGTCCACAAAGCATTTACTGATCTTTATATCAGGTGGAAACAATAAATCTCTCTTCTCCAGCTTCCACACTAGAAACTCCCTCATATCTGTCTGAAGCTTCAAATGGAATTACAATAGTCTGTAGCTAAGATTTACTCTTTCCCTCCGTCTCTGTTCCATAACAACACAATCATCTCATCATTATCACTCCCTACAATAATGCCTTTGGAGGCACATTCCTTTGTTAAGGAAGTAAAAGATATTTTCATTAGATGTGGAAAATTTTAAAAAGATACAATAAGGGTAATTATGCCTACTCCAGATTTCTATTACATGGTACTTTTAAATTCAGAATCCAATGACAGGGTCATCTCTCTTCCTCTCTTCTGCCCTATGAAATCAATAGTAGATTGGTAGATAAATACATAGATACAAATAGATAAATACAGATCTTTCAAATATCCTATTAAAATAAATTTAGGTTTATATGTGTAAATACTATGATAAAAACACACTTTGTAAGAATATCTACATCCCTTCCTTTTCAGAAAATAACAAACTCCTTAAGCCAAAAAGCAAAAAATTGGTAAGACAACATTTAAAATCAAGACATGATTCATACACAAATTAAACCAATCACACAAGGGAAAAAATGAAATTGGAAGAAAGCAAACAGATTCAGAATGACCATGCACTGACTGAATTTGGTCAATAGTCATTATAAGATATTTATTTCCTTTTGTTAAGGTCTACATAAATGTACTGATTTAAGATAATAAGCTTCTTACTAGTACAATGACAGGTTTTTCTTAAATTTACTGAAGGGGTTATATGAATTTTTCTTCCACAAGTTCTTGATTTCTCTTGGGAAGACTTTATACAAGAAAGAAGTTGGAAGAAATATAAAATCTTTCTGAAATTTCATTACTGAAATGTTTGAAACAGAATCACAAGAAAATAGGTGGCAGAGCAGTGGGTGGGGATATAGAATTGTAAGTATTTTCCCGAAATAACTGAAACATCTCAAGTCCCTGGCACAGAAACAACAAATATCTGCTTAATAAAATACTATTGAATTTCTTTAAAATATAGTTAGATCATGTAGACAGAACTTATTTTTTCCTCCTAGTATATAATGTAAGTTGACTGGTGTAGAATCAAGCATTCAAGGAAAATACTTTTTTTTAATTTTTTAATTTTTTAATTGGGCTAACGACCGGAACCATATTTTGCTCCACAGATTTGGGGTTCTGGCTCATGACACAGTAAAATTAAGCATGCATAGTAGGCGTATACAGTAAATATATGAAATAATAAAAATTAAAATAACAGGACATAATAATTATTTACATTTGCATATTCTGTTTTTCTACTTTGTTTTTGCTGTTGTTGATTTTATTTTTCTAAAGTGCATTTGTCTTCCTTATCTTTTTTGGTTCTTACAACATTTGTGTGGTATACTTAAAATAAATTATCTTTACATTCACTCTAAATTTACTCATATTTATTGACCAGGCACAGTGACTCTCGCTTGTAATCCCCAGAACTTTGGGAGGCCAAGGCAGGCAGATCACCCGAGGTCAGGAGTTCAAGACCAACCTGGCCAACATGGCAAAACCCCATCTCTACTAAAAATACAAAACCTAGCTGGGCATGGTGGTGGGCACCTGTAATCCCAGCTACTCGGGAGGCTGAGGCAGGAGAATCGCTTGAACCCAGGAGGCGGAGGTTGCAATGAGCTGAGATTGCAACACTCCACACCAGCCTGGGTGACAGAGTGAGACTATGTCTCAAAAAAAAAAAAAAAAAAAAAAAAGTGTTGCCCAACCACAATGTGCCAGGCATATTGTAGTCATAAAATTTGGCAGTATATAAAACACATAAAAATCCCTGCTTGATGAAATTGATCAAAATTCACCCAGAAAAGGAAAGAGAGCCAAGAAGCTACAGTTGATGATATACGTCCTATTTGGCCTTATTTCACCTTCCACACTACCTTTCAACAGTATAAAATATATTTAATATACTGACAAAATAGAGTCCTATTCACTTGGCTCCTAATATCTCAAGAGTTCCTTCCATTAGTGACCTTTCCACCAGTATCAAAAAAAGTGTCAAAAAGAGCTCTAACACTGAACAAAGTTATATCAGACATGGAGAAAATAAGAACGGGTGTGTGTGTGAGTGTACATACACAACTCGCATAAATATATAAACTTATAACTACATATATATGTATATAAAACACTTCTATAAGTAAAACAAAACAAGCTAATACAAACACAAATAAAAAAACAGTTTCTTCCATATGGTGTTCAATTTATAAATGCTTATTTTTAGGAGGATAGGAGAAAACCCGAAGTCTAAAGCTATTGATAAGACAATCCAAAAGTTATTTAAGCAGTTGATTATACAAATGAAACAATGTACTCTCCATGACTTGAGTATAAAATTACCAAAAGATGAATTACTGACATTTCATACCTGATTTGACATCCCACAGTCTGCACAGCTGCCATCATTAATGTATATCTAGAGAACTGCAAATTGCATGGCAATTTAAATGTGGTAATTGCTAGATATACAAAATTACTGGCCAATGACTAAGTTATAATGACAAAATCTAGACAAGAATGTAATAATAAATTAGGTATGAATAAAACCAAAATATGACAGTAGCCTTTGCACTGTACTCCTACTATGCCATATTCCTATATTCCCCTTGAGTATAAAGAAAGAAGTGTCCTCATTCTTAGGAAATAGGTTAGAGAATGCCTCTAGAGAGACCCTATCCTTGATCAAGTCTTATCTATCTCATCCGTCTCGTTTGTTTGTTTTTTACTTATCTTTTACCTTCAAACATGAATTTTCAACTCTAATAAACTTAGATTCAGCTTCACAGGTGCTGCTATCTTTCTCTATTTTTATCAAATATCTTGAATCAGAGATGTATGCCCACAATATACTTTGTTTTCTCACCATATATTCCCTCTTTAAACTTTGTTAAATAGGTCTTTATCTCAGTTGCAGGATTGGCATCGCTTTTCTAAGGCCACTAGCAACCTCACTTATACTGGATTTGAAAAGACCATCCTTAAATTTCATTATTTTGCAAATATCAACCACTGGGTCCTTGCTCCCAGCTGCTCCCAGTCACCTCCTATCCTACAAACACACAAAAAAAATCCTGTCACCTCTATTCTTTTTCTTATTTCTGTTTATTTCTCCCTAATTCTCTGTTGTTCTTATTTTTTTCTCTCTCACTCAGAGTGTTTGTCAATTTTCAAGATACTAGCTATCACCTCTAAAGTAACTATCTTCAACCACAAGCTCTTAGCCAGATTCCAATCCCATATCTTCAATCTTCCATTTATTAAATCAACTGGCAGGCACTGAACTAAGCTTGGTGATTCCGTAATACAAACCCTTAAAGATCTCACAGTCCAGAGATAATCATTTTTACTAAATTCAAAATATCCAAATCCAAAGCTATCATTATATTTCTCCCAAATGCCACCTTCCCATTACTGAATCTTGCACTTCTGTTAATGCCATGACAATTCTCAAACTCACCATCATGAGTTGGATTCTCCAGGAAGCAGACTCTAAGAGGGAGATGAGCATGCAGGAAACTTATTAGGGAGTGCTCTTGGGATCAACAACCATGAAAGGGTAGAGAAGAAAGCAGAATTGGGCACAAGGAGAAGTTGGACTATGATGAAGACTCAATGGAAGTCTCAGCTGACCCTACATAGAGCTCTGATCTCAGAATTGCCTAAATTAAAGCGAGAAGGCCTAGCTTTCTTATCCCACGCTGATTAGTCATGGGAACGGGGCATGACTTTGAGCAAGGCAGCTCTAGCTCTCCTCAGGCCAGGCAATATATAGAGAGGACTAATGATTGACGGGTGACTGTCAACAGAACTCCTAGCATCTAGAGGAATGAGTCCTTTATTACTAAAGGGACATCTAGGCAGTGAATCACGATGTCCACTACATTGACCAAAGCGTGAAATATATGAAATACTGAAAGGCATATGAGGTTTGGAGTCAAATAGAACAAGATTCCAACTTTATTTCCGTCAGTAATTAACTATCATCATAGGCAAGTTACTCAACTTCTCTGAATTGAAATATTTTTATGAGATTATTTTGAAAATTTAGTGATAAGTATTATAAAAACATTTGATAAATTCTGGCTCCATAGTGGTTGCTTAATACATGTTAATTCTCCTTCTCCCTTCCCCCATGAGTTATTTTTAACTATTCTCTTTCTTTTCCAAGCCCTAAGACTTCCTCCGAAATGACACTAATTGAAAGTATCAGGATACCTGGTAAGAAGGTGTTAGAGAAAAGCACCAAAATCCATTGATCATATGCTATAGTCCAAATACTGTGCTAGGCATTACTATACTTTTAATCTTCATAATCCTATGAATTTTTAACCTCATTTTATACACAAGAAACTGATCCTCAGAGAGGCTAATTTATCGAGTGACACCCAAGATAACAAAAAGAGTTTGCCAGACTGCAAATCTTCTCTTTTCACAGAATGTAGAGAGTTAAAGAACCTGAAGGAATATTTTGTTTTACAAGAAAGAAGTGAAGCAGCGCAAGGAAGCCACGAGTAATAGTAAACACAATGTCTTCCATTCACTGTTCACATTTTATTACATATTTACTCTTTATTGAGAGATTAATGAGATAGATGTGATTTCAGAGATGGGAAGTGGAGACAAAAGTTGTTTCTCCAAAGTCAAATTAGAACAAAAATCAGAATGCAGCATTTATCGACTTGTAGGATCAACCTCCAACCATTCTGTGCATGCACATACACAGACAGTCTGATAGACATTTTTTCAAGGAAAACAAGCACATTCACCAAATTATACAGAAGTCTAAAAGACAGGAAAACAGTTTGTTAAAATCTACTCACAATATCTTTCCCTTGCGTAAGAGACTCCCTGGTGGAATGTGAGAAATGGTATGCACATTAACTTGGTCAGACCACAAGGACCATTTACTTCCTCAGTGCTTCTATGTAGAGCAAGTTTGCTGTTATCAAGCACTTGACTATCTAAAACACTGCCCACACCAGGATGTTCACACATCTATAGCAGAGTGATAGTTAATACTCATAAGGACAACACTGAGGCACTGAAACACACAGGTGAACTTTGGGACTAGGAAGGACTGACTAACAAATTTAAAATCCTTTCACTCTTAAGTGTATTTCACTGAATTTCATCTGCTCTCTTAACAAACTGGTCCTGCATATGCGATAGCTCACTTAGAATGTCTGATTCACCAGAATTAATTTCTACCTTTTTAAGTAAGAAAATATCCACTGTACTCTCCAACACAACCTCAAATGTTCTGGTGGTCACTGCTACTCTACAACCCACAGACTGTCTTATACTCAAGAAGTAATGTATCAAGTCTGAGCCAAGAAAACCTTACAATATACCAACTATTCACTGGAACCATAAAAAAATGCATGAATGATGTAGCTAAATATTCTTGGGCTTTTCAACGATTAGTCCTAACTTTGAAAGCATGATATAAATACTAAGCAAGCAGTTAATTAGAACTGAGTTTCTCAAAGACTAACTGGTTACCGGTTACCTGATTCTGGTTTAGAACTGGGGTATACAAATCAGCTACTCCAATAGAGTGAACTGAATAGTGAAAGAATGCTCTAGATATATTCTAAATAGTCTTAATTTCAGATTGGTGTTCAAACAGAAAGGCTAGAAATGCCTTTGGATTATTGCAGTTTTCCCATTTGGACAATCAGTCATTATTCCTTAAGACATAACCCTCCACTCCAACAGATTGCCCCCAAACACCTCAAGTTCAATCTGACATACAGGCCTTCTAATGTATAAACAATGCTATCATTGCTTTATACCTCTGCATGTCATACTCATCTTCCCAATTTGATCTACATATTCATTATCTCCAACCTCAACAGGGCCCTCAAAAAACACCCAATAATATTTCTTCCTATTCCTAGGCAGTTCTCTTCCCCAGTCTTTAAATAAGCCATTTCTAACTTTACACTTTTTTTCAAGGATACTGTCCCTCCCTGTGCCACTATTGTGTCCACTAATGATTATTGTAAGATAGATGTATGGATATACTGGTTTGTAGAATTTTATTTAATAGAATGTTTAGTAATACAGGATTTCTTACATGCTAAAATAATAATGAACAACATAGCATGATAGATTTACTGTCCCTCTATCTTACAGATACACATCTCTTCAGGAGATAATATAGACACCCTTGTAAGTGGCAGCACATCAGTGCCCCCAAATAACTGTTGTGTCTACAGCCATTTTAAGATAATCATACTATCCGGCCTGGTGCAGTGGCTCATGCCTGTAATCTCAGTACTTTGGGAGGCCAAGGCAGGCAGATCACCTGAGGTCAGGAGTTTAAGACCAGCCTGGCCAACATAGCGAAACTCCTACTAAACATACAAAAATTAGCCAGGCATGGTGGCATGCACCTGTAATCCCAGCTACTCAGGAGGCTGAGGCAGGAGAATTGCTGGAACCTGATGGGCAGAGGCTGCAGTGAGCTAAGATTGTGCCACTGTACTCTAGCTTGAGTGACAGAGCAAGACTCCATCTAAAAAATAATAATAATCATCATCATCATCATACTACCCAAAGTGAGGCAATTTGCATAAAATCTACAGATTATTATGAAGTCTAAATAAAATGTCAGGTAGGAGAATGTTTAGAAAATCTTAACACATTCTAAAAAATAATGTTATAACTATACTCCCATTTCTGTCTGAGAAAAAGCTACAAAGAGAACAGTCAGATAAAATAATCAATTAAAAATCACAAAATCATTATAGCCAAAAGGGCAGTACCAAATACACCACGAACTACACAAGGACTTATTCATTCTTTTAACAAACATTTATTGAGTGCCTTTATAATTCAGACACACTGCTAGGCATGGGCATACATAGATAAATAAGATAGGATTTCCATCTCAAAGAGGCAGAATAAACCAAAATCAAGGTACAATACAGTAAGTCCAATAACGGGGATGTGAGTGATAACTTAGGATTCTATAGGGGGGAAAATGCAACAACAGATATCAGGATATATGTGTACGTGTGTGTGTACATAAAAACAGTCAGAAAAACCATCCTCTCCCTGTATTAAGTTGGAGGGTTCATGTATGAAGAAGCATAGACATAAAGCAACATGAAATGGAAGCATGTTTTAGAACATTCTGATTTTTGCCATTGGCCACAGCAGACTCACGCATAACAAATAGTATACAGTGAAAGGAAAATGAGTCAAGTGGACTTTATGGACTTACAATTAAGGTAACATCAGGACCTCCACACAGATAACTTCCTTTCATGATATATTATTAGAGTTGTCTGCAAATACATATTCTTCAAATGTTAGATCACCATTTATTTACTTGGAGAATTCAATTAGAGATGCCCCCACCCAACTTCGCCATTGAATGAATGGCTAACGATGCAGAGATTAGCAAGCATTAACGTTAGTGTCATCTTTTGGTAAGGTTTGAGAGGTGGCCCTATATATCTGATATCTGAACCTCCTGTTGTTTTCTTTCTAGCAAAAAAAAATTCTAGCATTCAGATCTGTTTTTTCTCCTTTTACTTTCTTACTTTTTAATTTTTCATTGGCATGTAAACAAATCACTCCTCCAAAATGAACCAGTAGATGGAGCATTTGAGAAATGTTGTGTCAGTCTCACTCTGAAAAACACAAGTGCTGATGATAATGTCAAATTCACCCTCACAACCACCCTTCTTTTTTTCTATAATCCCCAACCTTTTCAAATATTTGTTTCTCTGTTTTGGAAAAAGGGGTCACAAGATACTTATAGTAATGACATGTGAACTACTGAACATAAACATAAGCGGTTAACAAAACATCCTCAGGAAAAATGGGCAGAGTCCACAGATAATTAAAGCTACAAATGGTGAAATGTCAAATACCTTCTACCATACAACCAAAAAGATTATTTTGACCACAAAAGATACAGCCATAGGATGTGTGGATAACAGCATCAATTCACCACCTTTATCCCCATCCCAGTTAAGGTAATAGTTGTCTAAGGATACATTAATCCCAAAGGAAGTGGCTTTCAGGATCATTCTTTCCAAAATTCAGCCCATAGAGCTCACTGCTCAGTAGTCCTCAAGGTGTGGAATTCAGTCACCTCTAGACATACCTTCATGCTGAGCAATTACCTGGAGTTTTGTTCAAAATGTAGTCTGGGCTCCCTGGAACTATCCAACCAGATCCTCTGAGGATGAGGCCCAGGAATCTGCATTATAACAATTTTCCTCAGATATGTCTTGAGTTCAATGAAGCTCGAGAGCTACTAGATTAAATGAAGAACTGTTTAATAAGCCTCAAATAAAGCCTGCTCTGGAAGTGATTTCTCACTATTTATAAGAATGTTTACTCTTTCTCAATTCCCTACAACAGCCCCAGCAAATTTCCCATCTTCTGAGTTATTTCCTACTGCCCTACTTCCTAAATGACTCCAGCCCTCAATGTTACAAGGTACTCTGAGCTAACAGCATGTAATTCTACATCTTCAGATCCTGTCCTGAAGTGATGTTTAAGGGCCATAATTATGTCATTTCCATCTCCTAGTAGTGCATTTTTGGCAACAGTAGCCTACTTGTTGACAAACATTTCTTCTCATTTCACAGAGAATTGTACAGAAAATATAAGCAATCCAGACTGTAAAAGAATCGTTACATTTACCTAACTTCTTAAAATATTATATAAATGGACGACTCAAAGAGTCCAAGGAGAAGGATACTGTTCTATCTGCTCTTTTTGTAAAATGACTTCCTTCTGAAGTTTTGCTTTAAATAGCAGGTGTAAGCAAAATTCAAACAGGTTCGCACACTTGAATATGTCTATCACAGGCTGGATGAAAAATCTAAATATTTTGGTTGATGGAACCAAATATATCACCAAAAAAATCAAACACAAAAGAAACACTAACATAATTGAACAATTAAACAAAAACATGTATCCACTTCTCCTGAGCATTTTTTTTTTTTTTTTTTGAGATGCAGTCTTGCTCCATTGCCCAAGCTGGAGTACAGTGGTGTGATCTCAGCTCACTGCAACCTCCCCCTCCCGGGTTCAAGCTATTCTCCTGCCTCAGCCTCCCAAGTAGTGGGATTACAGGCACCCACCACCACACCTGGCTAATTTTTGTATTTTTGGTAGAGACAGGTTTCACCATATTGGCCAGGCTCGTCTTGAATTCCTGACCTCAGGCAATCCATCTGCCTCAGCCTCCCAAAGTGCTGGGATTGCAGGCATGAACCACTGCGCTCGGCCCTCCTGAGCATTTTATGGAACAACCATATTATGCTAAACACAAGTTAAACATAATATCAAGGACAGAGGCTTTAAATGTTAAACTAACTCACTGGCTCATGCATCGAACAAAGGGCCTGTGAAGAAAACCTGCTCAATAGATAGCCCTTGCAAATATTCTCCTAGCCTATGTGCCTACAAGTGTGTGAAATCTCAAAAAAGAAAATTATACCTTCCTAATAACTCATGATCAACAATGTATATGTCAAATGATAGTACATTTATTTTCCTATCAGATTCAATAAAATATTTATATTATGTTTTATTTTACTTACAGCTCTGTATAATTAGCAGCAATAAGACAAAAAGGTGAACAAAAAGACTGATGATGACATACATGGGAAAAATATGTAATAGCACTCAAGTACTTCATCCACGCATCTCAGAGTCCTTATAGGTAAATAAACTATACACTAAAAAGGAATATATACTCACTTCTGACTTCTACTTACAAACTAATAATCACTGATGTCATTTCTCATTGTCAAAATTTACCTCTAAAGTGAAAGTTTTACTCTTCAGAAGGCTGAGGCAGGAGCAAGACCCTATCTCAAAAAAAAAAAAAGGACAAAGACAAAAGAAAGCCTAGCAATTGAACCAACAGCCAAAAAAGGGAGCACCGTAAAACATAAACAGCATTAGCTATGTAATTATTGCATCTCACTATCAAGGCCTTTGAACACACATATAGATTAGTTTGAATGCAGTAGATGAAGAATGCTTGGAATTCTCAGGCAGATGAAATAAATTACTTCTCTTTCACCTAAAGTTTTTCTAATTTAAAATTAACTTGTCATAAAATATCTACATTCTACCAAATATATGTGTTCTTGTATTTTTATAGAATTTATAAAGTAGTCTTCATATTGCCACACAGCATTCAGTAATCTGATGGAAATGTTTGAATCTGCAATTTTTACATGTCTGTGTACATGCATGAGTCATACCCAGTGGCCAAAAAGGGACTCCAGTTTTAATTTTTTTAATGAATTGTCAGGCTATGCCAACAAAGTAAAGTGCTTCTTATAACTTTTGTTCTGTGTTTTTTTTTTTTTTGGTACTTGATATCGATTAACCTATTCTATAAACTTTTCCAATTAGGTGACGAGCAAGCGGATTATTGAGAAAAAAAGAAAATAAAAAATTGAGATCACTTTGAGGCATTCAAATTCAGTTAAAATTAATAGATCTCACCCTGAAACTATCATCTACTGAGTTTGGGAAGCTTTACAAAGAATATTCCTCCTTGTTCACAACGAATCTACAAAGTAGTTATTATTCCTAATTCACGAAAGAGGAAACTAAGGCTCAGAGAAGATATGAGTTAGTTTTCCCAGGGACTCATACTCAGTAAGGGGTTCAGCAGAGGATTACGCAAACCTAAATTTGTCAGACTCCAAAACTTCGTGCTTTCAACTCTGCCATGTTGTTTCTAAATGATTAGGGGTAAGGTAAAGAAAGGCAATAGGCTGCCCTTAAATTCTAATTTTGGATTATAGTATCTATTTTCATCAAATGTGAAAACATTCAATAATTGAAATAGACTTTGTATAATTTTATAATGGTAATGAATCTGTTTCTATAACTTTGTTAGCCAAATTAAGCCCCAAATTTAAAAAGCTTTAATTAAACTACCTAAATTTGTCATATATTCTACCTTACGAATATATTTTGTACGTTTTTTATTATCTACATGTTAGTTACACTCATACTTTCTAAGGTTTTTTTTTTTTTTTCGGGGTTTATACATGTCAGAGAGCTCATTTTATTTAATATCAACAGAAGCTAAATACATATTTTATGTCTTTTCATTCTTTCCTCGACATGTAGTAAGATAATTTCCTTCCTCAAAATAATAATTTATGCTTTCTTGTCACTTGAATCTAAGCTTCCCCCTCCATTTTTTCCTCTTCACTGGTCTCTGTTTCTTAAACAACTCCACAGGTCAGTAGCTCTCCTCTCCTTATTTGCCACTCCTCCAATTCTGTTACTTTTTTTTCCTGACATTCTGTTCTCTAAAGCTCCTGAGGTCTTCAAAGCCACTTGCAATGTTCTCTGTCAAGAAACCTAGAGAAGCCTTGCCCTTATATGACTCTAGTGGCATATCTTCACTGACAGGCTGACACCAGCAAACCCAAAATTGATGTCACAGCGATAGGGTAACTAAGCAACTCTCATTTAAGAATAAAATCCAAATAAATGAATTGCCAAGTTCACCCTTGATGTGAAATCCCCAGCTGTTGCTTAATATGTATTCCCAAGTATTAAATTATTTTAAAATAAAGAATGTAATACATGATTTATACTTCTTTAATCAGGTCTTAAGGTCTTGAGGGTTTTTTGTTTGTTTTGTTTTGGAGACAGAGTCTCGCTGTCACCCAGGGTCTGGAGTGCAGTGGTGTGATCTCAGCTCACTGCAACTTCCACCTCCTGGGTTCAAGCAATTCTCGAGCCTCAGCCTCCCAAGCAGCTGAGATTACAGGCAAGCATCATCATGCCCTGCTAATTGGAGGGTTATTTTTATTATTATGGCTGCACCCTAGAGATTCACAATGAACAAAACTACCCAAAGTGGATGAGAAATAAAACTTCCCCTAGATTTCGCCAATTGGAGTTCTTATGTTTCCCTTTATATAGTTTCATTAAAATAAAGATGATGATTAAAGAAGTTCCATGAAGTCAAAGACTAGCTATGTTTTGTTCAGCATTTGTCTTTCCAAATGCTCTGCACAATATCTGCCACATAGATCCTAAAATATTTTTAAACAATTGGGTGGATTAAATAGTATTTTGGTGCCCCATCTTAAAAAGTAAACTACTTTCCTCAAAAGTTTTAAAACTTATATGCTATGTTTTCTTTTCTTTTTTTTTTTTTTTCTTTTGAGATGGAGTCTCACTCTGTCGCCAGGCTGGAATGCAGTGGTGCGATCTTGGCTCACTGCAACCTCTGCCTCAGGGGTTCAAGCAATTCCCCCGCCTCAGCCTCCTGAGTAGCTGGCACTATAGGTGCGTGCCACCATGCCCAGCTAATTTTTGTATTTTTAGTAGAGACGGGGTTTCACCATGTTGGCCAGGATGGTCTCGATCTCTTGACCTAGTGGATCTGCCCGCCTCGACCTCTCAAAGTGCTGGGATTATAGGCATAAGCCACCGCACCTGGGCCACGTTTTCCTTTCATATGCCAACATGACAGTTTGTCCAAAGCCTGGGAAATCCCAGGCATTTAAAGTAACGTGTCCAGAGATATGTAAGTTTCTCATTGTCAAGGCAAAATCAGAATCAGGTCTCCTGAATTCTGGAATTTTTTTTCAATTTCACCAATGCAACTTACTTTTATTAAATAGTATTAGAAATTATTATAGCCTTTATACTCAACATCAATGCATCTTAAAGTGACTAAGTGTCAAAAACCTGAGTTTGGATATCCCATGGGTCAAATAACTAGTTTAATAAATAAATTTTCATTTTTCTATTTGCAAATCATTCTCAATAAAGAAGAAATCCCAAGTGACTAAGATATTCCATGATGAGACAACTGACAAAATAGGCACTTCCATGCAAAGTACAGTTTCTCCTGAAGTATATCGTAATGACATGCAAGAAAGCTCACAACATTCAAAACAACTAGAAATTCCCATCTAAAAAATGCTCTGGTAATGGCTACTCTCAGCAGTTCACAAAAAAAAAAAAAAAAAAAAAAAAAAAAGATGCCCAGCTTTCATGAGAGAATAGAGAGGACACAATCCATCTCCTGAAGAGTATTCAAAGAAGTTTCAAATCCTGACAATGTCAAAAAATGAATCTACTGGAACTTTTTGAGCTAGTGTTCTAACTTGCCAAATAAAAGAAAAAAAGGTAAGGACCACACAGAAATAAGTCACTGCTTTGAAATATAATCTCTCTCTCTTATTTGTGTCACTAAGTCTACTGGTGATATGGTTAACCAAGGAGAATTTTTCTACACGTGTGTTATGATGTTGAAAATGTTTACACTATATTCACCTGTATGTTCTCAGCATCCACCTGACAGACCCTTTTCATAATAGAAAAGAACTGTGGCATGGAAAGTATATGTAGCTGTTGCATTTATTTGATCATCACAATTATTTTCAAATTGCTTATGCTGAAAACCATTCTCTGGATACATTTTTTTCATCCAACAAAAAGCCAGTCATTCAAATTTAACTTATAAAAGTAACCATCAGAGATTATTTCCTTCCTCTTATTCTGGCAGAAAATACTGCAGTTCTCAGTTTCTTTTATGTACTCCTCATGTAAGTCGTTGAAAATGGTCTTAGTTTAAATTAGCATTATCAGAGGCATTGACATTACTTTTTAGAAATTTGTAAATTCTCACTCTTAGGCCAAAAAATAAAATTAAAAAAACCCTCCAAGGTTATATCAACAATTCTCCCCAAACTAATTACTATCTTTAGCAAACTCATTTAATTAAATAAGAATCTGTTGTACTAAATAACTATTTTATTGCACAAATGTTGCTTTAAGTACTCACACAAGCCTACAGATGCTCGGGGTCATTGGATTCCCGTTGTAAAGAAATATTTTCAACAATTTGCAGCATCAAATAGTTCATAAAATTACACTGCCTGGGAAATATTGGCAGGGAAGAACAGCAAACAACAGCCAATCTATTCTGAGGATTGTTTTCTAGGTTATCGATGAAAGAAAAAGTGGCAGAAAGATATATCAAATAGGAAAATACACAAGAATAGAAAGATGACTGTTTTTCAATATGTGTTCTTAAGAATTAAATTAGTTCAAAATAAATAATAAGTGATTTATACATCTTCAATCAGGTCTCGTAAAAGAAAAAAATCATTCTCCATTAATGGAAGTGCCACAACAATATTTGTAGAACTGCCTAGTACCAGTACTCAGTCCCCTCAGAGTCCCACTCCTTCTTAGGTCCCTCCTACCATCATGTGCAGTAGTAATCTCAAAAGAGAGACTCAACAGTAATCAAACAAGATCAATGTTCAGATTCATTTTGGAAACTTTAAAAAAAGTAAAAATCCTAGGGGTGGGTAGATAAAAGTGCTGTCAGGAGGAGTTAAAGCTCTTGTATCCAAGGTCAGGGTGAGGATAAAAGATGGGTGGCGGTTTGACGCTGAATCTTTTTCAAATTCTGTCGCAATAGAGTGGATTCCTTCAAAACAGATCTCTCCCAGACAGGGTAAGACTGTACCAGAGGTCTGGCATTCCTGCAAGAGGTAAAAGCCAAGAGTAGTTGAAATGCCTGGGCAGGAATGAGACAGGAGTACTCTGGAAGGATGCCTACAACCAGGCGGAGTTTGGTGAACACTTCAAACTGCTGATACAGACATCCCAAGATGAGCACAAGTTTATTCATTCCACAAATATTTAGGAAGGGCCTAATACAAAGAAGCCATCAAAAAATGAGAGAGAAAGCACTAGAGAATCAATTGAAGAGAGAGTAAAGGATGAGGTACAGGTGCAAGAAGTACAGAGCAGTTTAAATAGCTAATGCATGCGGAGCTTAAATACCTAGATGATGAGTTGGTAGGTGCGGCAAACCACCATGGCACACGTTTGGTACCTATGTAACACATCTGCACATCCTGCACATGTATCCCGGGACTTAAAATTAAATTAAATTAATTTTTTAAAAAAGAAACCAGACACCAGGTTTACCCAGAGAAGAATAAATGCCTAGTGGATTGGGGGGGGGGAGGGGAAGCTACGGGGTGAGGAGAACTCGAGATTAGAGATTCCTTCAACAGAAGGCAACTCAGAAAAGTATCTGGCAAAAAGTATCTGAAGATCTGAGAAAAAGGATGCAACATAGACTGCAGATAGCCTGTGGAATTCAACGATGTCAGAGAAGGTCACGCTAAGACCAAGAGAGTGTGGGAAATAAGGAGAGGAAGGGTTTCCTGGAAGGGGCTGGGGCTCCTCTGGGATGCTAGAGAACAGGATGAAAGATAGGGAAGCCGAACAGCAGAACACAGTGCCTGGGAAAGTTTAGGGGAAAGAAAACAGGTGGGTGTGAAGCAGCACTGGGGCTGTCCAGGGGGAACAGTGGTGAAGCAGGGTTCAAGGCTAGAGGTGGGCCGACCGGCCCCCGAATCAGGAGACCCCAAAGGAGTGGAATCTTACTCCTTCCCGGTGCTCTAGTCCCCTCTTCTGCCCTAGCCTAGGGTATCCTCTGTCGCCCGGAGCCACTGGAACCCTAGGCCAGGCAGGGTGAGGCCGGGCCGCCCCCCAGCGGTCGGGCTCTGAGCTCGCGCCCCGGCTCGCCCAGCGCCAACTTTACTGATCCGTGTCCTCTCCCCCGAAGGCGGTCCCCCCTTCCGCTCCCCGCTCACCGAGGGCGCCGTCAGGCGGCTGATGCTCTCGCCCAGCGAGTCCAGGTTGACCCGCCTCCGGCGCTGCACCCTCCTGGCCCCGGCCGTGGCGGCGGCGGCGGCGGCGGCAGAAGCAGCCGGGGCTGGGGCGGCGGCGGCAGCGGCAGCGGCGGCCGCGCTGGGCTCCGGCGGCCCGGGCGGGCTCCGGCTGCCATTCCAGCAGAGCCTAGACAGGGGGCACTCCCCCTCCTCCTCCGGGCTGGTCTCCAGGTAGTCGGAGCCCAGGGAGCTGAAGGACTCGGACGAAATCTTCCTTCGAGACATGCTGCCGGCAGCGCTGCAGCGGCCGAGGCGGTGGCTGCGAGGACGCGAGCAGCGGCGGAGGCGGCGGTGGTGGGACCGGCGAGCCGCAGCGTTAAGCGCGTCGGGGCCGCGGGGCGCTGCGGTCGCGCTCGGCGGGGCGGCAGTCCCCGGGGCCGCGGAGCCCCCCGAGCCGGCTGCTCATGGCGGGAACTTGGGGCGCCGCCACACCTTGGGGCCCGGGCTCGGCGGCGGCGCCGGGCTGGGCTGGGGGCCGCCGCCGCCTCTGCTGCTGCTCGCGCGGCGCCGCCTCAGCGCCAGCCTCGGCGCATCGCCGTGCGCCGCGCTCCCGCTCACGGGGAGGCTCCGAGTGTGTGAACGCGGTCGGCGGGGCGGGGAGGGCTACGGCCCAAGCATAAGGGGAAGCAGAGGCTTCTGCCGCCTGCGCGCCTATCTCGCCCCCTTTCCCTCTCTGCTCCCGCCCCTCTCCACTTGCTGCCCGCCTCCCTTCTTCTCCTTTTATCCCCCCGCCCATGCTCTCCCTCCGCGGGTATCACGTGTCGCCATCATACTCATTGGGAGTCTCTGCCTCGCCTGTCGCCACGTTTCAGGAGCAACGAGGACACTTCGTTGCTGTCCTCTGCGCGCCCTCCCTGCCCCGAGAAGGTGCGCACAAGAGCTCGGATCGGACTGAGGGGCCCCAACCCCAAACGCCTTATTCTCGGCCCTCGGGAGCAGATGGGCCCCGGAGGCGCTGGTGGGGAGAAGGACTCGGGACTCGGGGGCGAGAGGCCTCCCCCTGGAGCCACCTTAGGGAAGCCTGACAGTGTGAAGTGGGGGTTAGGGTCCATGTTGTCCTTTCTCCGAGTTTATTTAGGAAGTTCCGAGGCAAAACGAAAATGCCAAGCGTCCAGCCAGCCCATTCCAGAAGAGACGCTTACAGGGGAAGGGAAGGACAGGGGCAACATGTTGGCGCCCATCCTGCTGGAGCAGCTCCTGGGGACTTGCGTTCCCCGCCTCGTGCGAGGCCGTGTGGGCGCGGAGCGAGCCCAGAACGGGGCGGCAGTGAGAACAGCGTCTGCTCTGGCAAGAGCCCTGTTGCTGAGTCTCAGCCCAGCGGGGTACGCGGGGCTCCCGGCTCCGCCGGCACCTCACTAGTGCTGGACAGCTCCGCTTGCCACCTACAGCAGCGTTTGCAGGCCTTGAGAACTGGAGAACAGTTTCTCCTCAAACTACCTAGTACCTGGCCCGGGGGAAACCGGGGAATGATCCCACGTCCCTCATCCTCAGGGCTCTTTGCGCCAAATAGGCGATCTGTTTGCACCTGACTGCAAATGCTGCTCAGAAAGCTAAGAGGAGTAGGGATGAAGGCTTCTCAAACTGACTCGCCACAGCGCGATCATCTCTTGCCGCGAGTTTTCAGCTGTGCAGTTTCATTCCAAAGCTTATCTTTGCAAACCAGTCCTTCCAGCGCCTGACCCCACTGCCCCTTGCCTTAGCCCCAGAAAACTCTCATACTGGTTCTGAGGATAGAGTAAGGGATGGAAGAAGGGGCAAATGTCAGTATCCCAAAAGAGGGGTCCCAGGCTGTACTTCTCCCTGCAATAGAGTGGATGAGCACCCTCCCTAGCTCCCCCGATCCGCGGAGAGAAAAGTTCAGGAGCTCTGACTTCGGTTTCCCAGGGAAACCAAGTCAAAGCGTTTTTTTGTTAAAGAACTGGTCCTTCCAGGTGAAGGCAGACGGGTTTGTGTGGACTGTGTTTATTTAAAAAGCAAAACAAAACAAAACCACAAAACCTGTCCTGAACCCCCACCACAATTTGCTTTTAACTCCAAATCTTCCCAAGTGTTTGCGAGGGCTTAAATGTAAATGCTATTTGAAGTTTCATTTGGAAAAATCCACTCAAACTGGTTCAGAGGCATACCTTTTTCCCAGATCTTAAATGGGCTTTAAAGATAGAAAAGTGTGTACCATCACTCAGACACTCCCCCTTCAAATTATATATATATAGGTGTGTGTATATATATGTATATACCTATACATATAAGAAAATATATATACTCACGTATATATTCACATATATATATATTCTTTCTCATCCTCCTGAGGAAGTTTCTTTTAAAATAACAATTGTTACAATTATTATTCAAACTGTATGGTGCATCTACTATTGATTTCCCCATTACTTCAATTAATTCTATATGCATTTGTGTCCATTGAAAATTACTCAAATTACACTTTTAATCATAAAAAATCATCAATTTTGCTAAAAAGTTTCACTAGCCCCTTTTTCTAAATTACAATGAAAATTACATTATTCTAACTTTGGGGTAATTGTTTAATATTTCTGCTGCGCAGTATCAATCAGCATAAAGGATTAGAGTTCCTAGTTCTCTTCTTTGGTACTGATTATATAACAGTCAAGTTCTTTAGAATTACAGAATTTTAGTTAGTATTAAATAGACTAAGTAGCATGTGTCCTTCACATTCTTTCAATAAACTGCTGCGCACACAAATAAATATTATGGTAATGGCAAATAAACTTCATATTGAACTTAGAATTGGAACTTTTTACTAACCATTCCAACTCTTGTCTCAAAGTCAAAATTATTGAGTGCAAGGCAATGAGTATCACTTGTTTCTAAAATTTGTAAGAGGCCCAAGAGCCTTCCTGTTTACACTGGAAGTTTATTGCCAGAAAGAACTCTGAACCTATAGGACATTTTTTCTTTGTGTAAACTATTTGAATCAAAGACTCTTTACAGAATCCAGTCAGATGAAGTGGTCTTACAATTTTCTGTATGAATTACACCCTGCCTTTGATCATTATTTTCCCATGGATTTTTAAACTATAAACAAATCAAGGCCTAGATATAGCCAGTACAACATCTGCTTTGCTTTCAAGGGTTTCCTTTGTATTTCTGTTCAGGAGCAGGGTTCAAAAGCTCTCAATATGAAGAGTGCTATGTTTATACTAGAATTGACATTTTTAAAATGAAGCATAGCTACTCTCCATTAAAAAAAAGAAGAAGCCTTACAGCTAGCAAAAGCAATCCAAATACTGTAGGTAGAGTACTCTGCTGAGAATGAATAGTCTGTGCTCTGATTTTAGGGAAAGAAGGTTGCACAAACTCATACCCACAAATCCAGCCCTGCTGGATATATTGTGTTTCAATAAACTATTTAAAGCCCACTCTCCAACTGGAAAAGAAAAATGCAGAAATATACTTGGTTTATTTGTGAAGTTGGCATAGGCACCTGACAACTCAGATTGATCAAGCATTGGGAAAGACTTCCTAAAAAAACAGATTCTTCACTTTAGTCAAGACGGTGACTATTTTACATTTAAACATAAAGTAATTATTGTTTGTGTATGCCTTCCCTTCACATAAATCAATCCTATTTATAAACTCTTTCACTTACATAGCCTCATTTAACCTGATTTTCATCCTTCTCAGAGAAGTTGTTGAAGAAAAGTCACCTGTGTCAAATTCAAATAAAAACTACAATCAGTCCTCCTTCCCAAAATTCTTTGCATTTCCCAGGTCCAAACTCTTTTCTAGTTTCTTTTCATCCATCTAATACTCCAGTAAGAAAATCTGCAAGATTTGCATAAGCATTCCCTGGAGCAGAGCTCTATCCTGATAGAAGACTGAAGAATTTCTCCCTATCAATCTTTACATAAATCTGGCAATTCACAGGAATTGTACATGTAATATTAAAGCAAGTTTTCTAAAGAAACATAGTAGCTGGTGAATCCTTAACTAGGACAAGTTTTTCCGGATCCCTAACCTAGAAAATCACACACACATACACACACACGCACACTGCACACTTCTCACCTGCTAGTGTCACCCTATGTTGGTGTCTGTGAATCTGTCTACTCTCTCACACTTAACATATCCCCTCTTTTACAAGAGGGCAAATGTGCTTTCTCCGAGAAAGACTGGCAGCAAATAAGAGATACTGTACTTCATATTGTTGCACAATTTTGTAAGTAAAACTATTAAGGATAATATCAAAGTGAGAAGAACCATCTGCTGTGTTCATATATAAACGGACATACAGAAGACAACGTAATCTATTGTCCTATAGTTATATTTTATCATAAAACCATCCCGAAGGGGTAGGATACTTGCTGTTCAAAAAAGGATAGAGGAAGAGAGGGCTGTGGGAAAGGGGGAAAAAAAGAAAGAAAAGCCACAAAGTCAATGCTACACTTAGTAGAATTTGACCCAGAAAGACACTTAAGGGTGTAATAACTGACTTTTTTTTGATGCATCAAATCCATGACAGCGAGAAAGAGGCAAGTGATCAGCGTATGTCAGTGCCTCTTTCAGACACTACTCTCTCCTTAAGTGGCTTTACATTCAACCATGCACCACAGAAATCCATCCTCCTCTAAGAAGAGACCCTATTAGTCAACAGTTTGAATACTAATATCAGCACCACAGTCTCCTACAACTCTCAGCCTTTTTGTCTGCATACTCAACAATCCCAGGTCTCTATATGCTTTATTTAAATTGGGATTCTTAATCCCAACATAATAGGACATATTTTTCCAATTATAAAGTTATGGAAATTCTGGCACAGAGATTTAAAATATCTTCCAATGTCATGGAGCTGATAAATATTAAAGTCAGAATTCCAATCCTGACTACTAAGCCCATGCTATTTCCACTGAAACACCCTTCCTGTCTCTTGTCCTCGAATGTCCTAAAAACAGATTTTAAAAAAAATGCTGAATTAAAATCACAATGTGAGTGGGTTATTGCATTAAAATAAATATTAAATACACAATTAACTTGTATGAATTATGTCCTGGAACATAATGTGGAAAAGCACTGACATGTGCAGAAGTTCTACATTCTCGTAGTTTCTTTGTTGATAACTAGCTCTGTGACCAAAATCAAGTTGTTAACTGCTCTGGGACTCAAACCCTTCACCTCTAAATCAAAAGTGTTGGATAAAATCCTTAGGTGATCATCAATCCTCAAAATTCTATGATTTTTCCATTTGTTGAACTGTTCATTTCCTTTCCAGATATATATTGTGCCTAAAAAATGTACCCACGTATATCATCATAAGGTTAGACTCTCTTTTTCTTCCCTGTCATATCCTTTCTGAGAATTCAATTCTTCTACAGATCCCTCCTTAAACCACTCAAGATCCTCTCCTGATACAAAACTGCCATGAACATGGTCCATGGAATTAAATGGATAAAAAAAGAAAAATTTCAACTGAATCCTATTTGGTTAGATGCTCACTATCTCTCTGTCTTTTCATAACCTAATTCTTCTGTCTGCTTTATTGTATTATATAAAGGAATTATATTTTCCTGTCTGCAGCTTATTAAGCTTGACAGCTAACAATAATAAGTATGAATTATCAATAAGAATGCCTCAATATAACTTTGTTAATGTTAATAGACACTTACTTAAATATGTCCAATTTATAGTAAATATGCAGTCTATTTAATCATTATTTTAAATAATAAATCTTTTAAAATCCAATTTTAATATGATGACTAGAATTCTTAGAAGTATTAACATTAAGTATGAAGCATTCTTTTGTCACTAGATAACGTTCAAAAAATGTTATTAATAATGATTCATTGGAAATGTAATGGATCCCTTAAGATAATCGATAGGTACAATTTTCTGTTTAAAAATGTAAGAAACAAGTGACAGTTGATACCCAATGTTATGATCATTTCTGGAAAACTTTTCAAGGTGGACATTGAAATGAGGGCCTCAGTTATTAATAGATTAGTTCATGCCTAAAAACCTATGTTAATGTTAAAATAATTCTAAAACATTTCTCCACCAAAAGTAGTGAAACTTTTAGAATAAAACTTATGTTTACTCACTTCCGGCAGTTCTCCTTATAGTAAGTAAAATGAGCATTAATTCTTCTTTCTGTATACAAAAATGAACAGGCATCTGTACCACGACTGTGAACGAAATTCAAATATTCCATTTCTCTGTTTCACATGGGGCCTCATTAGCACCGCAGAAGCAGAGTAATCCTTGTTTCCAGATAAGCAATATGTATACACAATCATCCCAAAGTAAGCCTGTTTCAGTCCTCTCCTCCAGGATCCCCCAAGTGACTCTGTGTTTCCCTCCACAGCATGCAGACATAAGCTGGAATCATCTCTGCTCAATCTCCAAAAAATTCTTTGGACTTCCATCTCAGGGAAGAAAATTCCCAGATATTCTTGGTTTTCAGGTTTTCTCAGTAATTTTTAATAGCACCGTAGGTCAAAAGAAATACCTAACAATTCAATTTGAGATGTAGGCCAGGCACAGTGTCTCACGTCTGTAATCCCAGCACTTTGGGAGGCCGAGACGGGCGGATCACCTGAGGTCAGGAGTTTGAGACTAGCCTGGTCAACACGGTGAAAATACTAAAAATACAAAAATTAGTGGGGCGTGGTGGTGGGCGCCTGTTAGCTACTTAGGGAATGAGGCAGGAGAATCGATTGAACCCAGGAGGCAGAGGTTGCAGTGGGTCGAGACCACTGCACTCCAGCCAGGGTGACAGAGAGAGACTATGTCTCAAAAACAGAGAATAAAAATAAAATCTAGCTTGGTCCGAACTATTTAATAATTATTTATATCGTAACAACTTAGCAGCATTTGAAAACATAATAAAGTGAAAGAAAAATAATATCTTTATTTCATTATTAACTATGATTATTTAATTATTTTAGCTAATAAAGTTGAACACTGCACAACTTTTCAAATCTTGGAATCGTATTGGACATTGTCATCCTCATATTTTATTCCACATTGATTTTCCTGTGGTTGTTGCTTGTAATGATAGCAGCCTCCAAAACCCACCTTCACAAATGCATAAAGTGATTAAAATGGCTGGGTGCGATGGCTCAAGCCTGTAATCCCAGCACTTTGGGAGGCCGAGACGGGCGGATCATGAGGTCAGGAGATCGAGACCATCCTGGCTAACAGGGTGAAACCCCGTCTCTACTAAAAAATACAAAAAACTAGCCGGGCGAGATGGCGGGCGCCTGTAGTCCCAGCTACTTGGGAGGCTGAGGCAGGAGAATGGCGTAAACCCGGGAGGCGGAGCTTGCAGTGAGCTGAGATCCGGCCACTGCACTCCAGCCCGGGCGACAGAGCGAGACTCCGTCTCAAAAAAAAAAAAAAAAAAAAAAAAAGTGATTAAAATACGATAGTACAATCCAATGCTAAAACTATAAAATACCTCAAGCTAATAGTCTGTTCGGTACTCAACTGACGTTAAGCATCACTATGTTCCTCTCAAAATGTTAAAATATACCTCAGCAGCCACGTGCATCCACTGCACCACCCTAGGACCTGTTGGTACATCGTTTGGAAACCAGGACTCTGGTTTCTCAGCTTCCAAAGTTCTCAGAAAAGCTTGTCTTTTATCTTGATTACAGACTCTGAGTAAACAGGCAGTAACATCTTACAAATGTAAAACGAAAATGATGTATTTTAAGTCATTTTTTGCTGCAATAATTTTGTATACATAGTGTTGCCTATGCATTTGTGGTTTATAAATAGTGCATTATTCTATATTTAAAAATTTCATAAAGTTTTAACTGATTGTCTATAAACTGAGCTTTAAATGCATAATAAGAAACAAAATTTGCAAAGACAAATTATTTGCTTTTGGTATTTATTAAATATACTTTCTTTTTTACCAAGGGCTATACATGTGATAGATGAGCAGAACAATATTATCTCATGAAATATTATTTTTAAAAAAGACTTCATACATATAATTATATACATAAATTTCTAAAATTATATATTTTTAAAATACAGACCCTGAAATCTTGGCAACCATTCTTTGTTTGGAAAGAACAGGAAAGTCAAAGATAGGGCTCATTATTGCCTATAACTTCTATTGTCAAGCAAGGGAAATAAGGCATTTTATTGTATGTTGCCGATAGAGAAACAAAGGCATGCAAAGATTGAGGAAACTATCCATGGTCCTATGGCATATAGTTAATCACAGGTAAGCTCTTAGCTCTGCAAAATCTTATTTTATAGTTCTAGTGTAGAATGCTATCTCTAAGAAAGACTACTGCTTGAGGAAAAAAATAAGTCTGGCTCATTGTTTGCCAAGAATTTTATCTGAGTCCTTTTCTCAGGTTGTGATAATAGGTTTGCATTAGTCCAGTTACACATAGCCATCATGGCTAAGTTAACTCATCCGTTCATCTCAACACATATTTGAGTAACTGAACATTTAATATTAAACCAAACACAATAAGCATTATAAAGATAACATATGGTTCCTACTTTTGAAAAACTTACACTGTAATAAGCATAAGGAAAAGTTAAATAACATGAAAAGTTAAATGGCCATAGGAAATAGTACTAGATTAGATGTCATATGGAAAACAAGTAATATAATATTCTAGCAGAAAAAAATAAACTCTAAATATTTGCTTATGAAGGAAATGGAGCTTGAACTAGTCTTTGAAGAATGGGTAAAATTTTAATAGATGGAAACAAATTAATTGGGCATGGAGAAGAGAAAGAGTATGTTGTGTTTGAAAATGCTATGTATCACATCCAAACTGGATAAGAGAGTGCGTACTGAGAAATAGCAAGAAATAGAATGAGAAGATAAAGACCAGATTGGGAAAGGTTGACTGAACTTTCTCTGACAGGCATTGAAAAAAACTTTTTAATTTTTTGACCTGGGAAATGACACAAATAGAGTCTCGTACAAGCCAGTAAATGCTGCTCAGTCATCTATAAAGTTCATAATTCCCATGAACATAAACCAGCAGGGCAGATTGCCTCAATGTCCAGAAAACCAGTTGCAAACCATTACTGAGGTATGTGCAGCCTGAGTGACAGAGTGAGACCCTGTCTCTAAAGAGACAGAAACAAAAAACAAAGCTAAGATTCTTTACACTTTTCCCTCCTTCACATACACATACACATTTTTATATTAGTCAAACTTGAAGCACACTTGCTATAAATTATTTGCTTATAGTATTGTCCAAGAATATAATTCCAGTTAATAAAGTATATCATCTCCTTATCTCAATTTACTATTTGTCTAAATTGGCTTATTTTCCAAGCATATCAGTAGGATGAAAAGTCAACCTTTACAGAAACTATTTTTAAAAACTAAAAAAGGTTTTCTCCCATTCTGTAGGTTGCCTGTTCACTCTGATGGTAGTTTCTTTTGCTGTGCAGAGGCTCTTTAGTTTAATTAGATGCCACTTGTCAATTTTGGATTTTGTTGCCATTGCTTTTGGTATTTTAGACATGAAGTCCTTGCCCATGCCTATGTCCTGAATGGTATTGCCTAGGTTTTCTTCCAGGGATTTTATGGTATTAGGTCTAACATTTAAGTCTCTAATCCATCTTGGATTAATTTTTGTATAAGGAGTAAGGAAGGGATCCAGTTTCAGCTTTCTACTTATGGCTAGCCCGTTTTCCCAGCACCATTTATTAAATAGGGAATCCTTTCCCCATTTCTCGTTTTTGTCAGGTTTGTCAAAGATCAGATGGCTGTAGATGTGTAGTATTATTTCTGAGGGCTCTATTCTGTTCCATTGGTCTATATCTCTGTTTTGGTACCAGTACCATGCTCTTTTGGTTACTGTAGCCTTGTAATATACTTTGAAGTCAGGTAGTGTGATGCCTCCTGCTTTGTTCTTTTGACTTAGGATTGTCCTGGCAATGCGGGCTCTTTTTTGGTTCCATATGAACTTTAGTTTTTTTCCAATTCTGTGAAGAAAGTTATCGGTAGCTTAATGGGGACGGCACTGAATCTATAAATTACCTTGGGCAGTATGGCCATTTTCACGATATTGATTCTTCCTATCCATGAGCATGGATGTTCGTCCATTTGTTTGTGTTCTCTCTTATTTCATTGAGCAGTGGTTTGTAGTTCTCCTAAAGAGGTCCTTCACATCCCTTGTAAGTTAGATTCCTAGGTATTTTATTCTCTTGGAAGCAATTGTGAATGGGAGTTCACTCATGATTTGGCTCTGTGTTTGTCTGTTATTGGTATATAAGAATGCTTGTGATTTCTGCATATTGATTTTGTATCCTGAGATTTTGCTGAAGTTGCTTATCAGCAATCTACTCATCTGACAAAGGGCTAATTTCCAGAACCTACAAAGAACTCAAACAAATTTACAAGAAAAAAACAAGCAACCCCATCAAAAAGTGGGCAAAGGATATGAACAGACACTTCCCAAAAGAAGATATTTATGCAGCCAACAGACACATGAAGAAATGCTCATCATCACTCACCATCAGAGAAATGCAAATCAAAACCACAATGAGATACCATCTCACGCCAGTCAGAAAGACAATCATTAAAAAGTCAGGAAACAACAGGTGCTGGAGAGGATGTGGAGAAATAGGAACACTTTTACACTGTTGGTGGGACTGTAAACTAGTTCAACCATTGTGGAAAACAGTGTGGCGATTCCTCAAGGATCTAGAACTAGAAATACCATTTGACCCAGCCATCCCATTACTGGGCATATATCCAAAGGATTATAACTCATGCTGCCATAAAGACACATGCACACATATGTTTACTGCAGCACTATTCACAATATCAAAGACTTGGAGTCAACCCAAATGTCCATCAATGACAGACTGGATTAAGAAAATGTGGCACATATACACCATGGAATACTATGCAGCCATAAAAAAGATGAGTTCGTGTCCTTTGTAGGGACATGGATGCAACTGGAAACCATCATTCTCAGCAAATTATTGCAAGAACAGAAAACCAAATACTGCATGTTCTCACTCATAGGTGGGAATTGAACAATGAGATCACTTGGACACAGGAAGGGGAGCATCACACACCGGGGCCTGTTGTGGGGGTAGGGAGGAGGGATAGCATTAGGAAATATGCCTAATGTAAATGACGAGTTAATGGGTGCAGCACACCAACATGGCACATGTATACATATGCAACAAACCTGCACGTTGTGCACATGTACCTAGAACATAAAGTATTAAAAAAAGACATTTTCAGAAATAAAGTAAAAATAATAATAATAATAAAATAAATAAATAAAAAGTAAAATAAAAAAGGTTTAAAATTCCCCCAAAAACCTAGTAAGTGCCACCTCTGTGTTAGGGTCAGTGGTGTGTCTTTCACTTAATGAACAGACCCAAAATTTCTTCATTTGGTTTCCCAAGATAATAACTTAGTGGATTCAGTGGAGAGGATTTTAAACCAGATTGGTCAATAATAATAATGATTCCACCTTGACTCATACCAAATATAGTATGCTCTTATGTGCAATCTAATACATTTATTTTTTCTATCAGAGAAAAAGGTTTTGAGCTTGCTACCTTTTTTCAACTACCGGAAAGAGAATGTTCATCCATACAAACTGAAAAGACTAGCTCTCAGGAATTTATTGTCAGTTAGTGAATCAGGGTAAATATACACAATGAACGCTTGCAGCTAGGTTCAGAATGTAGTAGAGGCAGGGAAGAGAATGGAGAAAGAGATGTATGTGTGAATACTGATTTGTCAAGGCAACTGCAGAATATCTGAAGAAGGGAGATGGATATCTTGTGCTCAGCTGTAAATACAATTCTAGAACAAAGTTTGGCCAACAGGAGTTTGAAATCACTAGACTGGAATGAAACCAAAGCAATGACTAGATGTATTTGCTAGAGGCACACAATATAAAGAAGAGCAGCTTAGGGGACATTTGATTAATAAATGAATGAGCATTTTAACAAGTGGATTATTTGCGAAGAGACAGCACAACTGAAAGTGCTCACTATTGTATTTGAGAAAACAAATGAAAAATGAACAAGAGTCATTCCCAGCCATCCCATATACACCATTCATTTTTATAAGACAGTAGCCACCATTTGCAACTTTGTTCAAAAGTGCCTCAAAAAGAGGTCCAAATGATGACTGTTATGTAAATCCAAATGTTCCATCCAAATATCATAATTAATTACTTCAAAACTGTCTTTTAATGAGATAACTAAACATTAAAACCACTGAAGGGAAATGCTTGTCTTGTTCTCTATCAGTAATTCTTCTCATTGCTTCTTCATTTTTCTTAGTTTACATGGTGCTTGTATTTTCAGGAGGTTATGTAATGAACCATAATAAAATTAATTGTCTCCAGGCTGATGAGGTCATAAATTTTCAGTGCCCTTGAGTCCCAATTATTTTAGCAGAATTTCTTCCTCAGTTGTTCCCTATTTGGTGTCCTATTTCAAAAATGAGCACTTTTCCTTTTTGCTGTTTGCTGTTTGCTTTTTGTTGGTAGTTTTCCATTAGCAAAAAAAAAAACAAAAAACAAGAAAAACCCTATGCCTTATTACATAAAATGACATAATTTCTGTGCAATCTATCCAGATTTAAAAAGAAGTCACTGTAAATCACTAATAGTGTCAATTTATAAAATAGATTATGATATTCTTCATACATCTTAGAATTAAGTAAACATGAGCACTGGCAAAACTAGATTGTCACTCAAATTCATTGGAGTATAGCACTAATAACAGGAGCAGCTGATACTAGACTGGAGCAAGGTCCAGCATTCTCAAACAAAGCTATACATTTTTTAACAAAGAAGAACAATCTTTTTCCAAGGTATTGGCCCTCTGTTACTGTGACACAAAATAGATAAATTCCTGTCGGGTAAATTGACAATTTGGAACTTGTCATTGGTGCTTTCCTGCTTCAGTGAATATGTATACAAACAGAAATAGATTTCCCTTCTATTACTAGTTATTTATAAGAAATGTAAATTGTATAAATAAAGGCATTTTACATTTTCTCTTCATTATACCTTCTGCTTACTTATATTGAACAAGGCAAAAATAGAAAAATGCTTTCATAGGGACAATAAAACATTATTCTATTAAACATTAATATCATGATTTCATATTTATTATTTTATGTAAGGCAATTTCTTATCAAGACAGGAATCTACCTCACAGGTGAAATTCATTATCTTTCTTCAGCATGGGAATTGCCTCCACTATGATTATCATCTAAAGACTTAGAGATAATATCTTCATGCAGAAAACACAAAGACTGTTTCTAATCTTGTTGAGAAAATGATCAAAATGAATATGCACACATTTCTTCATTCAAGAGCATTTATTGAGTAATATTTTATGTCAGGAACTGTGCTAGACATTGTGAAGACAGAATAGTATAAAACACAATCTTTCTCTTCAAGTACCCAGCAATAGAGTAAAACACACATACATATATGAACAGGAGAAACAGACACACAAACTGATATTTTTTAGAATGGTAGGTTTAATAGTAGAGATACACACAGGATATAGAGGAGCACTTAATACAAACTTAGGGAAATGGGAGTTTAAATACCTTCTTAGTGATTATGTCTGAGCTGAGTTTTAAAGAACAGGTAGGATTTTAAAGATGGGGAAGTTAAGGGAGGGAAAGTCTAGGCAAAAGTTAGCCAGAGTAAGCACAAGATTGAGAACAACAGGTATGCACCAAGAAATATAAGGATATCAGGGATGCTAAGAGTATTGGATTAAAGCAGGATATGGCTCAGTAGAATATGGTAATAAGAAGTACATAGACACCAGATCACAGAGAACCGTGTTGAGGAATTATTATTGTATCTTAGAAAGATCATGTGACAATGAGAACTATAGACTTGAAGAGCCAAACTTATTATCAGGGAACATAGTTAGGAGGCTATTTGAATAATCCAGAAAAGATAAAAGGAACTTGGCTAAAGTAGAAAAAGCTGAACCCTACATTTAAATTCCAACTCTCTTTTTATGTAACCTTGCAAAAGGTTCTGACTTCTCTATGCTTTAATTTCTTTATCTGTACAGTTGATATCATAATGCTTAAGAATTAGGCACTATCATTCCATTTTGCAAATGGGAAAACTGATCATTGAAATAAGGAAGCCTTAGAGGGGACATATTAGACAAAAATAGAAGTTAAATTGACAGGACGTAGCAAATACTTTAATATGGGAACAGAGAGAGTGGTGAGATTTAAGAATGACCACATATTTCAGTTTTGGTGACTATTAACTGACATAAAGAACACAGGAAGTGAAAATTGCCTGGGGGAGATGAAAAGGTCTATTTATCATAATTGAATTTCAGATAAATCCAGGTGAAAATGTCTGGCAGGCAGTTAGATATATGGATCTTGAGTGCAGAAGAGAAAGCTGGGTAGAATATACTGATATGAAAATCATCAACGTTTAGTTTAATCAAAACCATAAGAACGAATGTGATCAACAAGAGGGTGGTAGGCTAAATAATAACCTCCCTGAATATCTCAAAATCTTAATTCCTAGCATTTGTGAATATGTTAGTTTATATGGCAAGATGGAATTTATAGATGTAATTAAGAAATTTGAGATGGAGCAATTATTCTGGATTATCTGGGTGGGCCCAGTGTAATCACGGAGTTCTTATAAGAGGAATGCAGGAAGCATCAGAGTTAGAGGAGAAAGTTATGTGATGACAGAATTAGGGAGTTGAGTGATATGACATTGAAGATGGAGAAAGGGGCCACAAGCCAAGGAACATAGGAGACTTCTAGCAGCTGCTAGAAACACATCCCCCCCTCACCGCCTAAAGAAGGAACAGCCCTCCCACCACCTGGACTTTTGTCCAGTGAAACTGATTTTGGACTTCTGACCTCCAGAACTGTTAAGAACATAAGCTTGCATTACTTTAAACCACTAAGTTTGTGGTAAGTTGTTACAGAAGCAATAGGAAACTGATACACAGAGATGATGTAGTGAAAATACAAATAAAAATACTTGAGCAACACCAACATCTAAGATGGCTGTCAGAGGAAACAGAGAAAGACAGGCCAGGCAAGGGCAATGAGGTATCAGAAGAATGACATGTCAATAAATTTACGAATTGAAGACTCCATAGTTAAACACCGTAAGGTAGTCCAATAACAGCTTTTTGAAAGGGAAAACATTCATTGGATTTGTCAAGAAGTCTTTGGAAAACTTAAAGTAGTTTTAGTGAAGGCTGGAAGCCAGTTTGCAGTGAATTGAGCAAGGTGAAAACTAGAAAGTAGAGATAGCAAGTATACACTATGTTATGCTCTACCCTGATTTCTATATAGAGATAATGTATGTTTATAAAATTATATATATGTATATAAATCACCCAACTGTACTGACAACTGATAATCAACAGGTATATTTTGTTGGTGTTCTCCAGAGAAACAGAACCAATAGGATATACACACACACAAATATACACACACATATAGAAATACATATATATATAATGTGTCATATCTTATTACATATCCTATTATTTATATATCATATATGTCATAAATATATATAATAAAATTTATTATAAAGAATTGGCTGATGCAATTATGAGGGTTGATAAATCCCATGGTCTGCTGTCTGCAGGCTGGAGACCCAGGAAAGCTGACAGTGTAGTTTGAAGGCCTGAGACCTGGAGGGCAACGGTATAGATTCCAGTCTAAGTCTGAAGGCCTGAGAACCAGGAGTACCAAGAGCAGGTGAAGATTTATGTCCCAGCTAGAGCAGTCAGGCAGACAGCAAATTCAGACTTGCTCTACCTTTTTGTTTTATTCAGGCCCTCAGTGGACTAGATGATGTCCACCCACACTGGGGAAAGCCATCTACTTTACTCAGTTCCCCAACTCAAATGCTAATCTTCTGGAAACACCCTTACAGACATACCCAAAAATAATGTTTAACCAGATATCTGGGCATCCCATGGCCCAGTCAAATTGACACATAAAATTAACCATCACAACAAGTAAAGGTCCTAGGTATCCAGTCAGATACTATAGGATAGCAGAGGGGTTTGAGGATGTGCAGCATAAGAATATGTAGAAGAAGATGTTAATGAGGCCTCAGAGAAAAGGGAACATTTACATACTGTTGGTGGGAATATCAATTAGTTCAGCCACTGTGAAAAATAGTTTGGAGATTTCTCAAAGAACATAAAACAAAAATACCATTCAACTCAGCAATCCCATTACTGGATATATACCCAAAGGAAAATAAATCATTCTACCAAAAAGACACATGTACTTGTATATTCATCACAGCACTATTCACAATAGCAAAGACATCATATCAACCTAGATGCCTATCAGTGATGGAATGGATAAAAAAAAATGGTACACATATACCATGGAACACTATGCAGACATATAAAGAATGAAATCATGTCCTTTGCAGCAACATGGGATGCAGCAGGAGGCCATTATCAAAAGCAAATTAATGCAGGAACAAAAAACCAAATACCACTTGTTCTAACTAATAAGTGGGAACTAACCATTGAGTACACACAGACATAAAGATGAGAACGATAAACATTGGGGACTACTAGAGGGGGAAGAAGGGACAAGATCAAGGTTGAAAAGCTGCATATTAGGTACTATGCTCACTTCCTGGGTGATGAGATCATTCATACCCCAAACTTCAGCATCACACAATATACCCAGGTAACAAACTTGCACATGTACCCCCTGAATCTAACATAAAAGTTTAAATTGTTTTTTTAAAAAAGAACCTGTGAAAGAAAGAAAAAACTGGATCAAATCCCTACAGCGTAGAGAGATGCTTAAAGGACACTGAAGCAGCAGCAACAACGAAAAATTGAAAAAAAAAAAAAAAAAGGAAAGCCCCTCGCAACCCTGCTTTCAGGCCCTCAAAATTAACTATGAAAGGAGAAGAAAGATATGGGCATCTTGAATATATTAATGTAGTTGTCCTTTGCTATCCATGGAGGATTGGTCCTAGGACCCCCACAGATACCAAAATCCATGGGGGCTCAAATCCCTTATACATATGGTGTAGGGTTTGCATATAACCTAAGCACATCCTCCTGAGTACTTTAAATCACCTTTAGATTACTTATGATACCTAATGCCATGTAAGTACTGTGGAAATAGTGTTATGCTGTATTGCTTAGGAAGTAATGACAAGGAAAAATGTCTATACATGTTCAATACAGACATAACCATCCTTTTTTGTTTGCGTTTAGTATTTCCAATTCACAGCTGATAGAATCCATGAATGAGAAACCCACAGATATGGAGGGCCAATTGTATTAGTAAACATCACTGGAGTAAAGCGGGCAGTACTAAAAGCAAGATCAAAGTGTTATATCTGGCTTAACCAGCTAGATTGCTAGTGAAAGAAAAGTAGATAAAAGCTTTAGTTACATAAGTAAAGTTTTATATATAGCTTTATTCTATGGGTTTTTGAAGCAGTGAAAATATCAGGACTTTATTAGTTAAAGAAAAAAAGTCAAATATGGAAGCCAAAAAAAGAGAAAAGATGACAAATAATTATCATAGGAATATCCAAAAGAGTTAGTAAAAGAAGTACTTATAGCAGACAAAGTTTTCAGATTAAAAATTTGCAGGAGGAGAGATTAAGATTAATAAATTCTGTTTTGAAAAAATAAACCTCAAAATATAATTCAGCCATTTAATAAATTAGTCCAATGTTTTGTCGGTGATATGCCAAGTCCCTAGCACCTCTATCCACCAAAAGTAGCATTACATGAGTAATATCCGGCACAGGGTCAGACATTTTCCACCGAATCCTTTAACTTTTAAAATATTGGTATTTGCTTCTGCATTTCATGGAAAGGCATTTCCCAAGCCCTTGTAAAACACTCTGCAGATATTATGTGTACACATGAATATGATGAATGTATACATAGTATTCATACACTTGTTTTCTAGCTCTGTCCACAGAAAGGGTCTAAAGGCAATGCAACCCAGTTTTAACAAACACATCCAGTATCAAAATCTTGGCCTTCTAAATGCAATTTCCAGTAAATGAAACTAGGCGTCCTTGAAAAAAATAGCTGATTCTAGGGCCAGCACAGGAAAAATATAAGCTGAGTCTAGAGCAGCCAGGCACAGTGGCTCACGCCTGCAATCCCAGCACTTTGGGAGGCTGAAGTGGGTAGATTACGAGGTCAGGAGATCAAGACCATCCTGGCTAACACGGTGAAACCCCGTCTCTACTAAAAATACAAAAAATTAGCTGGGCCTGGTGGCAGGCGCCTATGGTCCCAGCTACTCGGGAGGCTGAGGCAGGAGAATGGTGTGAACCCAGGAGACAGAGCTTGCAGTGAACCAAGATCACGCCACTGCACTCCAGCCTGGGTGACAGAGCAAGACTCCATCTCAAAAAAAAAAAAAGAATCTATAGCATCTTGTAATGTTAAAAAGTAAATAAGCACCAAAAAGTAAAATAAAGAAAGAAATAGGGGTTATTTATGTGAAAAAGTCACTGGAGCCAACCTAAAAGTGCTCGCAAAGTCCAAACAAAGCTAGATCTTTGAACAAAATAATGGATCATTAGATTCTAAGACAAAGTATGAAATAAATACCCATGAGTCCATACTGATAAAAATAAATTATTGAAAAAATAAATACATAGAAGATATAAATCTTCTGTACAGAAAATTTCCCTTTAATATATGTAAATACTTTCCACTCCAAGAGAGGGAGCTTAATTCCCATCATGCCCCTTGCCCCCACCACAGACACTTACATGGTGAGTGTGAACTAGACTTAGTGACTCACTTCTAAAGAATAGAATGTGAAAAGGGAAAAATAGTAATCTCACAGTGGAAAAACCTAGCAGACATCATCTCATCCAAGTGATTGAGGTTAACGTCACCAGTGATAAGTTATATTGATACTATGTCCCTCTAATATGTTGTGATGGGAAGGACACTCCACTTCTATAGTATTTCTCTCCAAAAAAACCTATAACCCAGGTTAATAACGTGAAAAGCAACAGACAATCCAAATTGAGGGACATTCTACAGAATTTTTGACGAGGACTCAAGATCATGAAAAACAAGAAAAGACTAAGAAACTATCTCAGGTCAGAGAAGGCTAAGGATACATGACAACTAAATGCAATAGTCGATCTTTTGGGTTGAATCCTGAAACGAACAAAAAGGCCATTAGCAGAAAAACTGGTGAAATTTAAATGAAGTCTGAAGTTTAGTTCATAGTAATGTACCAGTGTTCATTTCTTAGTTTTAACAAATGCACCATGGTTGTGAGAGTTGTTTAACAGTAGGGAAATCTGGGTCAAGGGTATATGGAATCTTTGTATTATCTTCACAACTTTTCTGTAAATGTAAAATTATTCCAAAGTAAATGTGGTATTTTTTTTAAAAGTTGGTTGGCAAGTTTTAAAATGCAGAATTTAACATTTGAGATAGTGAAATGTAACCACAGTGGTGAATGATTTCTTTAATGCCAAGATCTAAATATATTAGCTCCGTCATATTTATGACCAATAAAAGTACTACAAAATGTTTTGATGACCTATGGTAGTGATAAATTCTATATTCTCCTTTCAGAAGACATTGTGTTCATCCTACTACAAGATGATTTGGACAAACTCCCCTTTTTCACTTTGAGAAAGATGGTTTTAAGCCAGAATAGTCTATCTGTAGGTGAGTCCGGGTCAAGGGCAAAGTGTTGATAGGGATATTTAATTTTAGGGCACTCTTCAGGGTGAAATTTTCTGTAATTAGTTTTAGTTACTCGAACAGAGTATGACCAGCATTTTAAGACATCATCAGAATGAGAGCAAGAAGAGGTCTGGGGCAATGACAGCTCAAACATTCTACTATCATATAGTCAATACTTGTTTACAGTTTAAGCTGAATATCAACTGGGCTACAGCTAAATGCACCACATAACTGAGGTCTCTCCCTGCTTTGGTCAGCACTTCTTTCTTTTTTTCTTTGTTTCTTTTTTCTTTTTTTTTGAGACGGAGTGGAGTATCGCGCTGTTGCCCAGACTGGAGTGCAGTAGCACGATCTTGGTTCACTGCAAGCTCCACCTCCCAGGTTCATGCTATTCTCCTGCCTCAGCCTCCTGAGTAGCTGGGACTAGAGGTGCCCGCCACCACGCCCAGCTAATTTTTTTGTATTTTTAGTAGAGACAGGGTTTCACTGGGTTAGCCAGGATGGTCTCGCTCTCCTGGTCAGCACTTTTGATGATTCTTATACCTATTATCACAGACAACTGCTTAACATAGAAAACTCTGAATAGTCATTCATTCCTTCTTACTACATAGTTTAATCCCCATACTACTTTGTCTTTCCTCTCCAAGATTCTTATTTTCACTCTTGACTGCCATGCTCAGTTTTTTTCATCATATCCTCCAGAGTTCTGGTAGTATTGTTAATAAATACCCTTATTAGGTTAGGTATACTTCCAAACAGTGAAATACTACTTTATATCCACTGGAATGGCTAAAATGAAAGCTGATTATAGGAAATGTTGCTGAGTATGTGGACAAACTGGAAACCTCTTATATTATTATTTAGAGTAAAAATTGTATAACTACTTTGAAAAACTATTTGGCAATTTCTTATAAAGTTAAAAATACACCTATACAAGAACTCAGCAATTTCATTTTTGGTTTTATATATAAAATAAGCAAAAGCGTATGCTTCAAAAAGATGTGTATGAGAATGTTCGTAGCACTTTTATTCAGAATAGTCAAAAATCACAAGTGACTTTAGCATCCATCAATAGAATGAGTAAACAAACTGTGGTATATTATACAAGAAAACAATACACTATAAATAGCCACACTATTGATATATTCAACAAGATGGATAAAGTTCAAAAACGCCCTGCTGAGAGATAGAAGTCATACACAAAACAGCAAATTCCATTTATATCAAGTTTAAGAAGAGGACAAATTAACATATTGTGACAGAAATTTTAAAAGTAGTTGCTAGGAATAGGAGTATGGGCAGGAAGAATTGACTGGAAATGGGATTAAGGGGAATAGGGAACTTTCTGGGATGATGAAATTGTTTTATATCTCAACTTGGGTATTGGGCACACAAGTAAATATATTTGTCAAAATGTATCAACTGAAAACTTATTATCTGTGCATTTACAAAAATCTAATTACTAAAGAAGTCATTTCTGTCCTAACTAATCTATATTTAATATCTAGTATAGTACTGAGCCCAGAGTCTGTGCTCAGTGAATAGTCAATTAATGAATATTATCAATACAATTTTATATTTATGAATATTTAGCACATAAGACCAGATCTCAAATTCTTTGGATGCACATTCCTCCTAACCCAGTGAATTTCTTCAGTTCTATCTGAGCATGCTAGCTTAGCGTTCCCCAGTCATAGAGGTAGGAGAAGGTATAAAAAATGGAAAAACACCCTCAGCATTTAAGTTACATGATAAAAATGAGAGACAGATGAAAAGGAGGAAGACAGAAAGAGAAGGAGAAGAAAGAGATAATGTCTATGACATGGGGAAAGAAACAAAGGCTAGGAAGAGGTATTTCATCACATGGAATGCTAGACAAATCTTTTCAAAACTAGTATTTTATGTTATATATGCAGATACATAATCAATCAGTACAATAATTTAAAATGCAAAAAGGCAAACTTACTGTCTGGACAAGAAAAAAATGATATATACATCCACTAAAGTAGATCATTTGGGAAGAAGAAATACTTCTTCCTGAGTTGCTTTAAAAAATATTTCACTTACTAAAGTTTGTAAGTTTTAGATGATTACATAATCATTTTCCCATCACAACAGCAGCAGCAACAATCACAAAATTAAAATCAGGTGAATGCCTGCTCTGATAGACCACATATATCGTTGTCTACTTATAATTTAGCCCCATCTTGTGGTAGTCTAGGAAACTGGACTAAAGGCTCTCACTGTCTGATTGTGTTTTTGAAACTATAGGCATAAATGATACTATTCCAGTTAGGTTTAAGCCAAAAGAAACTAGACTAAGAGGACTACATTGCCTACATTAGTCAAGAGTTTCCCACTCCTTAGCTACACAATAAAGACATTGAAAGAAGTCTGTGAAATACTTTTGTTTCCTTGGACAAGCCACTTCTCTCAGAATAGTTATTTTCACAGAAGACCAGTGCTAAGTAACACAAATCTTCATGTAACGCTTCTCCTCTGCCTCAGCAAACCAAAAGCGAGAAAGCTCAAAATCTGTCTTTGGGAACTAGTTAGAGAAAGTCAAACCACTTGAAAAGAGCAGAATAATGTTGTTCTATCATCTCTATAACCATTAAAATTTTGAAGCAAATGACAGTTTACAACACTATTAACGAAGACATTTTAACAAAGATTCATGGTGATCAGTGACATTCAGCTAAAAGACTAAATTGGAATTTATTTCTTTGATTTTTCTTTTTTTTTTTACATTCAAAATTATGTGGGGAAATGCAATTTCTCCTGCCCTTTGGCAGTAAAAGTGCTGCAGTTTTTGTAAGTGCCATTTAGAAATGTCTTAAGCCTGACCTTTCAGCACTAAATGAAAGTCATTCTATGTAACCCAAAATAGATATTTATTTTAATCTAATTTAGAGAGTTGACCATTATATGACTCTGCATATCATGATTACTCATATAAAATTATCAAAATGAGAATTATTCAGACATGGCCATATAACTCAATTTCACTGGATTAGATACATCAGTAATTTACAAAAATACTTTTATTTGGATCTGTGTCAAGGTAGCCTGCAAATTTAAGTAAGAAGATCAGTGTGAATTATAAGCATACTTCAAGTACTATTGCCCAGTACTGATTTATCACACTAATGACATGACATAATACCACAAAGTTCAAGAAACCCTTTCATGTACCATCGCTTAACTGTAAAAGGAAGAATATGTAGCTAAAGTAAACAACAAAACTTGGGATAAACAGACATACTCTTGCTTAATGCAATAATGTAGATTCCTGAAATTTAATATACAAGTCTCATAAATTTGTTAATATTTTCATATTGAATTAAATGTTTTATTTTTACTTTCAATTCATCATAAGTTAACATATAAATGTACTGAGGTTTTCATACTTTAAAAGGTGCCCACCTAATGAGCCTATGCTAGAACAAATAATAATTTTGGAATAAAAAGCTTACAAGGGATGTAAAGGACCTCTTCAAGGAGAACTACAAACCACTGCTCAGTGAAATCAAAGAGGACACAAACAAATGGAAGAACATACCATGCTCATGGATAGGAAGAATCAATATCGTGAAAATGGCCATACTGCCCAAGGTTATTTATAGATTCAATGCCATCCCCATCAAGCTACCAATGACTTTCTTCACAGAATTGGAAAAAACTGCTTTAAAGTTCATATGGAACCAAAAAAGAGCCCGCATTGCCAAGACAATCCTAAGTCAAAAGGACAAAGCTGGAGGCGTCATGCTACCTGACTTCAAACTATACTACAAGGCTACAGTAACCAAAACAGCATGGTACTGGTACCACAACAGAGAAATAGACCAATGGAACAGAACAGAGTCCTCAGAAATAATACCACACATCTACAGCCATCTGATCTTTGACAAACCTGACAAAAACAAGAAATGGGGAAAGGATTCCCTGTTTAATAAATGGTGCTGGGAAAATTGGCTAGCCATAAGCAGAAAGCTGAAACTGGATCCTTTCCTTACCCCTTATACGAAAATTACTTCAAGATGGATTAGAGACTTAAATGTTAGACCTAATACCATAAAAACCCTAGAAGAAAATCTAGGTAGTACCATTCAAGACATAGGCATGGGCAAGGACTTCATGTCTAAAACACCAAAAGCAATGGCAGCAAAAGCCAAAATTGACAAATGGGATCTAATTAAACTAAAGAGCTTCTGCACAGCAAAAGAAACTACCATCAGAGTGAACAGGCAACCTACAGAATGGGAGAAAATTTTTGCAACCTACTCATCTGACAAAGGGCTAATATCCAGAATCTACAAAGAACTCAAACAAATTTACAAGAAAAAAACAAACAACCCCATCAAAAAGTGGGGAAAGGATATGAACAGACATTTCTCAAAAGAAGACATCCATACAGCCAACAGACACATGAAAAAATGCTCATCATCACTCGCCATCAGAGAAATGCAAATCAAAACCACAATGAGATACCATCTCACACCAGTTAGAATGGCAATCATTAAGAAGTCAGGAAACAATAGATGTTGGAGAGGATGTGGAGAAATAGGAACACTTTTACACTGTTGGTGGGATTGTAAACTAGTTCAACCATTATGGAAAACGGTATGGCGATTCCTCAAGGATCTAGAACTAGATGTACCATATGACCCAGCCATCCCACTACTGGGTATATACCCAAAGGATTATAAATTACTCTACTACAAAGACACATGCACACGTATGTTTATTGCGGCACTATTCACAATAGCAAAGACTTGGAATCGACCCAAATGTCCATCTGTGACAGACTGGATTAAGAAAATGTGGCACATATACACCATGGAATACTATGCAGCCATCAAAAAGGATGAGTTTGCGTCCTTTGTAGGGACATGGATGCAGCTGGAAACCATCATTCTTAGCAAACTATCACAAGAAGAGAAAACCAAACACCGCATGTTCTCACTCAGAGGTGGGAACTGAACAATGAGATCACTTGGATTCAGGAAGGGGAACATCACACACTGGGGCCTATCGGGGGAGGGGGGAGGAGGGAGGGATTGCATTGGGGAGTTATACATGATATAAACGTTATGCACATGTACCCTAGAACTTAAAGTATAATAAAAAAAAAAAAAAAAAATGAAGGCAAAAAAAAAAAAAAAAGATTCTTCTTAATGCAAAATTAGATGCGTCAAGCTAACAAAATGCATCTAATTTTGCAGAATTCCATAAAGAAAGGCAAATCTTTGCTACAAACACGAAGTTGCATTGCCTCTAACACTCCCTTTCCACTGCATGACATAATTCCCATACATTTCTCCCTGGATTTTATCCCCATTAGCACTGTTGGAAAACCATTTTCATAGATAAATGAATGAATTAACTAAAGGTTTTCTTTAAAAAAGAAATAAAATTTTAATCTATATATTTTAGGCACTCTTGAAATGTGTGTGTGCATGTTTGCATGTGGATGTGTTTATTCCCTCTGACTTCCATTTTACAGGCAGGTGTAATTATTAAATCTCTCTTCTTCCCCAAATAGGTAACACAACCTCATTTTCTCCCCACTTACCCTAGGTTCTGCTCTCCTCTCCATTTATCCTCTGATTCTCTTGCTTTCTCTTTCCTCATCTCTCTTCTCTGTTTTTTTTTTTCCTTTTTTTACTGCCGTATCATAAAAATTCAATTAATAATGTAATTCTTTTATCTTCCTTATTTAATCTCTATCTTATACTCCTTGATTTTATCTTTCTTGATTTCCTGCATGATAAAGCTAATTCAATAAATCATGTGTGCACATAATTAATTATATATTAATAAAAACTTTATACTCAAAGAATATAAATCATTCTATTATAAAGATACATCCATGTGTATATTCACTGCAGCACTATTCACAATAACAAAGATATAGACTCGACCTAAATGTCCATCAATGATAGACAGGATAAAGAAAATATGATACATATACACCATGGAATACTATACAGCCATAAAAAAATGAGATGGACCTGGAGGCTATTATCCTTAGCAAACCAATGCAGGAACAGAAAACCAAGTTCTGCATGTTCTCACCTATCAGTGGGAGCTAAACGATGAGAATACATAGACACTTAGAGGGGAGCAACACACGCTGGGGCCTATTAGAGGGTGAGAGTGGGAGGAGGGAGAGGATGAGGAGAAATAACTAATAGATACTAGGCTTAATAAGTGGGTGAGAAAATCACCTGTACAGCAAACCCCCACGACACAAGTTTACCTATGTGACAAACCTACACATGTACCCCTGAACTTAAAAAAAAAACTTTAATGATAGCTCAGTACAGAAGAAATGTATTAATACTTAGAGCTTATGATTATAAAGTACTTTTAAATACTTTAAAATTACATATATACAGTCAATTATCATTATTTGTGGAAGCTATGTTCTATAAAGTTGCTGTGAACATTGAATTAGCAAACACTGAAACATTGCTCCTAGAGGAAATACAAAGTTAGGTTCCTGCAAGCTTCTGGTCACAATATCCTTATCAACCAATCAATATATAGCCTTGTTTAATGACGTTTCTACTTTAAAACCTCATTTAATGCATGTCATTGATTCAAAAACATTTAATTAGCAGCCAATAAAACTGTAACGCCTGCCTGAAGAAAGTTCACGTAACCCACATAAGTTCTCCCTAAGGCACATCGTAGTGTTATTAAGAAGCAGGAAAAAAACAAGCCTTGTACTAGGCTGACACACTCTGAGACCCAGCGATAGGCAGAGCTGTGGCATGGCTTTGATAACACTATCTGCAGAGCCAGGGCCCTCAAGGGATGAGCCCCAGAGCCTCTCCCTCCCATCCCAGAGCAGAGATAAGAAAAACAAGTTCTTCTCCCCTTTCAGCTTCCCCTTTCCCCCTTACCATTCTCATGATTATTTTTGCAAGTTTGTAAGAGTTTTGCAAGTTCCTGTTTTCCCATCTGTGCAGTATGGCAAAGGTCACAGGACATGCTAGAGTTGCAGTATCTGTCACTGATAAATTGCCTTTGTTCTGCTTCTGTAAGCTTGTTTGCCCACTCTGCAGGTTTCACACCACTAAACTGGCCAATCCCCTTCAGTTGCATGTATAAAAGTCAGGCCTTGTCTTTGTTTGGGGCTCAGCCTTCAGATATTAATCCACTGGACCAGTGGCTAACTAAATAAAATCCTCCTGTTCTACCTATTGGTCTCTCCCATTCCTTAATTCCCACAACATTTCCACTTAGGAACACTAGATAGCATGTTAGCACTATACTTGCCATAAACAAGGAAAATGACCAACAAAAAACACAGAAGATGTGCCAAATAAACCTCAAAAAAGATACTCGTTTATAGTATGATAGCTGAAGCAGGAAAGCAGAACATAGCCTTGTTTGACCACAGCTGGGAACACATGCATTGGGTGACTCATTTTTCTCACTGCTCTTTGCATGTCTGTGAATGACCACAAAAGTGATACAAGTACTGATTGTGGGGTTGCAAATAAATTTTAATGAGTAGGCAAATTTGCAAATACAAAATTGGCAAATGATGAGGATCAACTGCACTTGGTTGCAAAGATATATAGTGTTACGATTTATAAAACATATTTGAGTATAAAAATGTTAAGACAGCATTACATTTCAAATTATTTAAATTTGTAATGAAAAAAGTTACATGTCAACTTAAAAATGCATGAATGGGTGCAGATTTGTTGAAAACTTTCATAAAGTTCATGACCAAAGAGGAAAAGAGAACTTTGTGCCTGATTTTGAAACTGAAGTCTCAGAAGAGCTATATGATATCGGACAAGTCTGTTGTATTCTCTGTCTCTTAGGGTCTTCATATAATAGGAACTAAATATCTATCTGAAGGGATTATTCTTAGGATGCAAATGAAATAATACAGGAAAAACTTGTATAAAATTTAAAATTGCAATAATTAATAATCATAATAATATAACAGCTACATGTTGCTAGGACATTGGTAATTCAAAGGTGCCTGAGCTTCCTATTGGTCTGTGAAAGCATTAATAAAACTGTAGAGCTGTTTTTCATCATTTTTAAAGAATGACTAATGGAAATAACACTTATATCTCAAAAAAGTGAAGAAAGGTCTAAAACCATTTTTTTTCTTTCCTAGCTATAATGTTTCAGTCGATCAGAACTTCTGAATTATGGCTGCTGTTATTAAATTGGGAGTACATTTTATTTAATACAGGTGGTTTGACAGAGGACAGTTTTTCAAAACATGGTATGCTTGATGGAGACAGAAAATAAAAGACGTTCTTAATGATTAAAAGAATGGAAATATTTTATAATCAAGAGTCACTCTTTGAAATATCAGAGTTCTGCTGGGGTTTTGCCACATCTCCCATAGAAAGATAGCACCTGCATTTCCCTCCAGCATACATTCCTATGAAAAATGCTGTTTTGTTGGGAAGAGAGTAAGCCTTCTAAAACGTAAATGAAGATAAATCTGTGCCTATTTATAGCAAACAATAAGCTGATGGCGTGTAAATAATTGTACACAGTAATGAGGAGATGCTTTTTGCAGCTCAAGAACATTCTAAGCCAGTCGCTCCCGCAGTCAGGGGAGACCATATCACACAATCCCGTCTGGCACATACAAAATCATCCTCAGCTCCTTGTCCACATTATGCATCTGTACATCCTAGCAAACGTGACAGATCAATGTGACTGACAACAGACAGATCTAGCTACTTGCCTGGAGCAATGAAACTCCCTTGGCCAAGAACACGGGAGCAGTGCAGTGCATTACAATGAAGCTTCCTAGTCACAGGCCTGATGTCGGTAATGCTTCTCCTTTGTCTTTGTGCTTGCCTTTTTTTCTGGAAGCTCCTTAAACCAGCACCTGTTCCCATCACAGGAATGCAACAACTAAATACCAACTTACTAGTTAAACAAAGTCAGTAATGCAATCAAGGGAGATATACAACAACTATTAAGAAACGAAGTACTCTTCTGTCAGTTCACACAGACCACTTTATTAATGTCACATTCGGGTCAGCTTTACTAAAGGCACAGACTAAATAAGAGCTCTGCCACAGAGCATCTTTAAGCACTACCAGGCCCATGTTTGCATATGAAGAATAAGATTCAGTGGTCATAGTTAATCACAAGTGATAACACTACTTTGAAGGCTATATTACATACACCGGCAATCTTGGTATCACAATACTCATCCTATGAACTCAGGCCTTGTTCTTTTACTGCCACAAACTCAAGCATGGAGTCAAACTGATATGACCCAGCTGAAAACAGCTCTTTTATATGAGGTTCCAACACTGTATTTATTCATTTCTTTGTCATAGAAATATTAAAGGAGAACAAAAACTAAGATCATCTCAGCCACTATTCAGTTTTTTCTTCCCACGAGATAGCCAGCTTCTTCCCACATCAGCACTACATAAAACGCCCAAATTAGAGGCTTTTTTAAAGCCACTAAAACAACGAAGAAGCCAAATCATACTCATCTTGTGACTATTCTAATTTCTAAGGCACTGACCTCACAGTCTTATTATTGCTGTCTCCAGATCAAAGCTTAAAACCAGCAAGAACAATGAGAACCGGCATGTGTGGTCAGAAGAAGCAACAGTTACTGAGTCTGAGTCAACAGAGTGTGGTCTGAGGAAGAATGTGGAAAGTTTAGCATGTTAAAATTGCCTGGTTGCTAATGCACAAGAATGACTATCTTTTAAATATCAAAATTTCCACACACAAAAAAATCTATTCCCTAATTTACATACATGACAGCCTTTCACATTCTCAGCTAATAACTCTGTCTTTTCCCTTTTCCACCCCCACTTCCTGCTTTGTGCACAGCAAATTATTCCCACTTTTTAAAAGCAATTATTTCTATGATTTGGTTGATAATCTTTCACTAGTCTGGATACCCTTTTCCAGATTGCCAATGTTCCTTTTAAACAGTGATTTGGTATTTAGTAAAACTTTACATTTCTACTGCACAAAAAATAACAATAACTACCATTTTTGAGCCCTTACAGTTTGCCAGTCAGTATGCTAAGTGCTTTACAAGAATGATTTTTATGATGATTATTAATCATTATTGTCTCAGTTTACTAAAGAGGAAACTGAGATGCAGGAAGTGTAAATAAATTCAGTAACTTATAGCTATTGAAGAGCCAGAACACAAACTCCATTCTCTTTGACTCCAAAGTTATTGCTGGAAAGTGATGCAATTGAGTTGATATCAGTAAAATATGCCACAAAACTGATATTATATACCATATTTTCTTGGTTCTAAGAAGCATATTTTCCTCCATTTTTTAAAGTTTCTGTAATCAGAAGCTATCTTAAAATGGGTGTAGACATGATGTGTATTGCTTTGCTCCTCCCTACCCTCCACAAAAGAGCTGTTATTAAATAAGTGACTCATCTTAAAGCTGACAGGAAAGTAGAATCAAGGAAACAATTGACTCATTCCTGATTGTTCTCAGGCCTCATCCACCTGTCTGCCTCTAGATGAAAGCACATCAATAATAATAATAATGCAAATTCTAGTGGCTGTTGCCCCAACCAACTCTGGCAATACCACAGCCCTCAGGAAAGTGCCCAAAATGTGTTTGTTCGTTCTTCTATTCACCAGTTCTCTAGAGCTAGGCACCAGTGCTGCCCATCTAGGCTGAACCATGACTTAAATCCCAATGTTTCACAAATACCTTTGTTACGAGAGCTCCTGTAGCACCAGTCTGAAGCTTTCTCCCCAGAGAGTCTGATCATGAGGCCAGGCATGGCAGGCAAAAGAATAGATTCCACTGTGACCTCCCTACCATGCCATCCCCAAGTGCTCCTGTAGAAAATTCTACCTGATAGGCCCCTTATGCCCATATAAATAAACCCAATCAAAGAGTCAACTCTGAGTTATGTGCTCCACTAATTCATATGATACTCCAAATACATCTGAATCCCACCAGGCTCAATTGATCTACCCTCAAGACCCCATATCTACCCACTCTACATAAAGTTGTCCCAGATGAGGAACCCCATATATTATTCCATCATGGGAACAATGTCATTCTCAAATATACGATTACAATTATTTCCAGAAGTAGAGGGAATTGGGCCAGGTGCCAAGGCTCACACCTGTAATTTCAGCACTTTGGGAGGCCAATGTGGGAGGATCACTTGAGGCCAGTTAGAGACCAGCCTGGACACCATGATGAAACTCTGTCTCTACTAGAAATACAAAAATTAACCGAGTGTGGTGGCACATGCCAGTAATCCCAGCTATTTACATGGCTAAGGCAGGAGAATTGCTTGAACCCAGGAGTCAAAGGTCACTGAGCTGAGATAGCAACACTGCACTCCAACCTGGGTGACAGAGTGAGACTCTGTCTCAAAAAAGAAAAATAAAGAGAATCATGATCCTTCTGGTCAGAAATGTTTATGAAGTTGGGGAGACACAAGGGAGGGTCTGAGAGCTAAACTTTTTCAATTAGGAAAACATGAGATTACCAAATTGTGTAGGAGGATTGCTTGGGATGAGGCCACTTTGTCTCAAATTGTTTTGTGCAGAAATACCTTAAAGTTAACATTTAATACATGCATGCTTTTTCAATGTTCATGATGACTACTGACAATGAAAACCAAGCTCCTCCATTAGGAGTACAGAACGATCATCGAGCAGAGGTGCCTAGAAGTGATGACCGTGGAAGTGAGGTGAGCCTAGAGAGGCTGTGAGTGGTACCAAGCAGCAGATTTACATCAGGGACAAGTTGCAGTGTCTGTACTTTTCTATAAGAAATACTTAAGAAAAAATGGGACTAAGATGATGTGTGAAGTTCATTGTGCTAGTGCTGGCAATCACAAATAAGTATAGACCATTGTTTAACAGCTTTAAACCTATCCAAAATAATAACCATAACAGCTACTATTTATTGAATGCCTACTGTGTGCCAAATCCTGTCCTAAGCCTTTTACGTCAGACCATTGTTTATTACATAAGCAAAATGAGCTTTATAAACCAAGCTTTACTAACGCTCAACCAATAATTTTTAAATGTCAAAAGTTAAAAGGTAGACTGAAGGTTGCCAGGGGCTGGTGGGGAGGAGAGAATGGGGAATTACTGTTTAATGGATATAGCATTTCAGTTTTACAAGACAAAAAGAGTTCTGTAGATGGATGGTGGTGATGATTACACAACACTATGAATGTATTTAATATCACTGAGCTGTACATTTAAAAATGGTTAAGCTGCTACATTTTATGTGTAGGTTATATGCATACCACAATTTTAAAACCTGGAGGAAAAGATCTAATGAGAACCAAAGGGAATTGTGTTTTTCAAATGTAATCCTTTTAAATAAAATACAGAATCAAATATTGAATCCTATTAGCACATATATTCTTCTAGATAGCACGTGCACTTTAGATTTTGGTTTACACGTGAAAATAGAAGCAACATCACTAAGCAGCTCCCAAAAGGATTGCAAATATACCTATCACCACCAGAGAAGTCAGAAAGTATGCTGTTAACTCTGGCAATAAATGTGATTTTGAGGATCAAATTGTTGATTAGCATCCAGAAGATAAAATCATTTTGAACCAGCCCAGAGAGATGAAAACATTCCTAAGACTTCCAACGAGAGACTTTTAGTCCTTTCTGGAGCACTCAATTTCTATGTGAGTAGACTCTCCTGTCAGAACTCATTCCAGTATTTGAAACTGTAAGAAAATTATTTCTAATGTGAAATGTGTACTTTGTCTTGGAAAAAAAAAAAAAAAAAAAAAAACACTTGCCTTCCAGTAGGCTTAAGATAAATTTCAGAACCTAGCATGATGATCAAGATCCTTTTTGACCCGGATCCTGCTAATTTCACCAACCTCACGATGCAGGTCTCTCTTGCTGTGACTCTCAGCCTTCTGTAATGAGAAGGCCTTGGAGCTACATGGAGGCTTTGCTCACCACACAGCTCTCTGTCCACCATTTCCTCCGTCTGGGCTGCTCTTCCCTTGCCTCTTCCCTTGTTAGGTGAGCCAATGCCTGTTTATCCTTCAGAGCTCAGTTTAATGTCATTTCTTCTGGGAAGTCTTCCTTGACTCCCTCAGTATTGAAATAAGCTCCCCTGCTTTGGGGAATCTCCTACAGAACCCATACTTCTCTGCCCCATCACACTGTGAGGTTCTTAAGAACAGGGATTATTTTACTAGTATCATCAATACACAGCATGGAACTATATACAAAGTTGGCATGAATAGCTATTTGTGAATGAATTAAATATGGAGACAGGATGCTGACTCTGGGCATGGTATGACCAAAGACCTAGGTGTAGGACATAATCCTTACTATCAAGGCATGTTTAATCTGTGCAGTATTGATCTAGGTGGAAATAAAAACAAGCTGCCCACTGTCCTCTGTACAGTAGCCTTTTAAGTATTTAGAGAGTATTATATAATTCTTATATAGGAAATAAAACTCTAATGTCTTTAAACGTTCTTTTCAAGCCTTATTGTTCAATCTTTTAGACTTATTTCCTTCTTCTGAACCCTCAAAAATCTTTCAAGATTTAACGTCTACAAATTATTTTAGGAAGTAGTTTGTGAAAAGGTTCAGTACATTCACAATTATTTAGCAAGGTCAGGGCTGGTCAGGGTTTCCTGCTGAATAATTCCTTTCCTAGAGGATCCCTTTGTAAAACACAAATAAGCTGACATAATTCCTCTGCTTAAAACCCCATTTTGGTTTCCCATTGCACTTAGATTAAAACTAAAGGTCCTAATAAACAGGTCATACAAGTTCTGCCCTGCCCTCCTTGTTGATTTATCCCCTCCCCTCCAACCTTCTCCTCAGCCTCATGTACTCCACTGTGGCTGGTACTTAAACATGACCTTATAGCTGGTCCTTAAACATGGAAAGTTCATTCATGCCTCAGAGTCTCGTCCCCTTACCTCGTGTACTTTTCCCTCGAGTATTTTCATAACCTGATCACGTACTTCATCCAGGTCTCTGTCCAAATATATCCTTGTTAGAGAGTCTTCTGTCCCCACCCTATATAGAAGCATGCCCCTCCCCATGGCAGTGAATATTACTCTACCTTGCTCAATTTTACAGCCTTCAGCACTACCTGAAATTATATCACATAGTATATCATATGTGTCATACCAAAACACGTCTATGTTTGTTTATCATTTGCAGTTTGCATCTCCCCCACTATGCACACGCAATATGGTCTTGTCTGTCATGACTACTACTGTGTCTCTGGCTCCAGAACAGTGCCTGAATCATAACAGAAGCATATTAAATACTGGTTGAATGGATGTATAAGCCTGTTGATATTTGTTTACTGTATGGGCTGCTTTTAGAGGAGCCATCTACACAAATATTCACTACTTCAATCACTGGAAACTCTTGAGCAGGCCAGATGCAGGAAGGGGAGAGTTCTAACCCCTGATCTGAATAGACTGGGGGTTGCATCCTGGCTCTTCCAGTTATACAGCCTTGTTACTCAATCCCTCATAGCCATGGCTTCACCTTTATAAAATGTAGATAGTAATGACCACCTCCTAGGTCTATTATGAGGATTCAATAAAAGTACCCACAAATCCATGAAAACACATATGCTTCACAAAGGGGGATTTTTATCTCATCCCCCTCAGGTCTAGATTAGTACCTGGCAAGTAGTAGGCAGATCTCTGCTGAATGCTCTGAATGATTAATTCAGTAAATGTGTCAAGGGCTCAACATGGTGCTTCAGATGTCTGGGAGGCATAATCACAGGGAGTTCCGTTCTCTATTCCTTCAATGTCAGAAAGAAAAAAACTCTGGACTATCTGAAAGAGTACATGCTTGAGGAGGAAATTTTGCCCAAGAAATAATTAGGTTAAAAACTTATGAAAATGACAAAAGTTATACGAAGTATAACATCCTCAGTGGTGAAGCCGAAAATTCTGATACTTTTCTTTCAGGGACTTTTCAGCCTTCTTGTTAGGCATACAGAATACTTTTTGTTACATAAACTGTATGTTAAAGACTATAAAATTAATGTATCTTAGCACATTCACTATCTGGACTCACATTACCTTTCTAATCAGGTCCTTTATAACTCTCCAACTCAAGCTCCATAGCTAGTCAGACAAGCACATATTCCTAAATTTTATATCAAAGATTCCTGTGGTAGTAATGGCCTGAAACCAATGCCAAGCGCCAAGTGACCTCTCAATTGGGAGAATCATAAGGAAGGGTGGTTTTTAATACACTCTTATAAGGACGCATGGGGCAGGGTTGAAATAGCCATAAAAGACATTTGATGCCCTTTTAAATATTCTAGTCTATCTAATACATATTGAACCATTTAGAAGCCCTTAAAACAATCTGTGCATGCCAGTACTAATAAGTAATAATCTAATATGAGAGCTGACTATTGAAACCATCCTTATAAACTGTATAAAATTAGTCAGGGAAGAAGGGAGGAGAAGAATTGAAAATAAACCAAGCTTGCAGCACAGTGTTAACCATTAGCTCAGCTTGCCCTCTGACCTGCTTCCTCATAGTCATTTGGTGCCTATTGCCTCAGAATCACATAGATCTTGTTGCAAGAATATAGTCCTCCTTAACCACTCTATAGATAACAACTTTAACGTTATAAACATTAAGTTTTCCATTTGAGATATCCTTTCAAGGCCTGCATTTTTGTGAAACTACTGATTTCAGATGGTTTGAAGGACCTCACATAAGCTGACTCACCAAGGAATGTGCTTTCCACATCCTGATGATTTTCAACGCCCCAGATCTCAACCAATCAATGACCCCAGTTATCCAGCCCCTCCGTTTCCATGATCTTGTTAAAAACCCCAGCTCAGAACTCCTTGGTGTTGGATTTGAGAGCCTCCTTCCATCACCTTACTTGGCATTCTGCAATGATTAAACTCTTTCTCTGATGTAATCCCTGCTATCTCAGTGAATTGGTCTGTTACTATGCAGTAGGCATATGAACCTGTTAGTCCTTGATATGGTTTGGCTGTGTCCCCACCCAAATCTCATCTTGAATTCCCCATGTTGTAGGGAGGGACCTGGTGGGAGGTAATTGAATCACAGGGGCAGGTCTTTCCCATGCTGTACTCATGACAGTGAATAAGTCTCACAGACCTGATGGTTATAAAAATGGGAGTCTCCCTGCACAAACTCTCTCTCTTTGTCTGCTGCCATCCATGTAAGATGTGACTTGCTCCTCCTTGCCTTCTACCATGATTGTGAGGCCTCCCCCAGCCATGTGGAACTGTAAGTCCATTAAACCTCTTTTTCTTCCCAGTCTTGAGTATGTCTTTATAAGCAGCGTGAAAATGAACTAATACAGTATATTGGTACCAGTAGAGTGGGGTGTTGTTGAGATACCCGAAAATGTGGAAGCAACTTTGGAATCAGGTAACAGGAAGAGGTTGTAACAATTTGGAGGGCTCAGAAGACAGAAAAATGCAGGAAAGTTTGGAACTTCTTAGAAACTTGTTGAATAGCTCTGACAAAAATGCTGATAGTGATATAAACAGTAAGGTCCAGGTCGAGGCAGTCACAGATGGAATTGAGGAACTTAGTGGGAACTGGAGGAAAAGTGACTATTGTAATGTTTTAGCAAAGAGACTGGTGGTATTTTGCCCCTGCCCCAGAGATTTCTGGAATTTTGAACTTGAGAGAGATGATTTAGGGTATCCAGCAGAAGAAATTTCTAAGCAGCAAAGCATTCAAGAGGTGACTTGGGTGTTGCTAAAGGCATTCAGTTTTAAAAGGGAAACAGAGCATAAAGGTTTGGAAAATCTGCAGCCTCACAATGTGATAGAAAAGAAAATCCCATTTTCTGAGGAGAAATTCAAGCTGGCTGCAGAAATTTCCATAAGTAACAATGAGCTGAATGTTAATCACCAACACAATGAGGAAAATGTCTCCAGGGCATGTCAGAGACCTTTCTGGCAGCCCTTCCCATAACAGACCTGGAGGATTAGGAGGAAAAAACGGTTTTGTGGGCTGGGCCCTGGGTCCCTCTGCTGTTTGCAGTCTACAGACTTGGTGCCCTGCATCCAAGCCACTCCAGCCATGACTAAAAGGGGCCAGCTACAGCTTGGGCAGTTGCTTCAGAGTGTAGAAGCTCCAAGCCTTGGCAGATCCACATGGTGTTGAGCCTGCAGGTGCATAGAAGTCAAGAATTGAGGTTTGGAAACCTCCACCTAGATTTCAGAGGATGTATGGAAACACCTGGATGCCCAGGCAGAAGTTTGCTGCAGGGGCAGGGCCCTTATGGAAAACCTCTATTAGGGCAGGGAGGAAGGGAAATGTGGGGTTGGAGTCCCCACACAGAGTCCCTACTGGGGCACCACCTAGTGGATCTGTGAGAAGAGGGCCACTGTCCTCCAGACCCCAGAATGGTAGATCCACTGACAGCTTGCACTGTGCATCTGGAAAAAGAAGATCATTTTGGAGTTTTAAGATTTGACTGCCCTGCTGGATTCTGGACTTGCATGGCGCCTGTAGTCCCTTTGTTTTGGCTAATTTTTCCCACTTGGAATGACTGTTTACTGAATGCCTGTACCTCCCTTGTATCTAAGAAGTAACTAACTTGATTTTGATTTTACAGCCTCATAGGCAGAAGGGACTTGCCTTGTCTCATATGAGACTTTGGACTGTGGACTTTTGAATTAATGCTGAAATGAGTAAAGACTTTGGGGGGGCTGTTGCAATGGAAGGCATGATTGGTTTTGAGATATAAAGACATGAGATTTGGGAAGGGCCAAGGGAAGAATGATATGGTTTAGCTATGTCCCCATCCAAATCTCATCTTGAATTCCCATGTCTGTAGGAGGGACCTGGTGGGATGTGATTGAATCATGGGGGCAGATCTTTCCTGTGCTGTTCTCTTGATAGTGAATAAGTCTCACAAGATCTGATGGTTTTAAAAACGGGAGTTTCCCTGCACAAGCTCTCTTTGCCTGCCGCCATCAATGTAAGATATGACTTGCTCCTCCTTGCCTTCTGTCATGATTGTGAGGCTTCCCCGGTCATGTGGAACTGTAAGTCCGTTAAACCTCTTTTTCTTCCCAGTCTTGGGTATGTCCTTCTCAGCGGCATGAAAATGGACTAATACAGTCCTACAACACTATTGTCCCTTTAACAATAAAGTTTACAATTCCAAATATAGTTTTCATTTTTCAAAATGTTATCTTTTCTGGATGCTTTAACCATTTTAATCCTCATTTCTTTTCCTTCTTTATAACATGCACTTATGCAGAGGAAGAAAGAAAAGCTGTGTTCTTTACAAAGTATTTAATGACAATAATTTACAAGAAATAGACAAATATTTAACCAAACATACATTTAGTGTGATTCAAGTGGATGCCAAACCCAGTTATCTCTGCTGTGTGCATGCCATCTGCTCATCAAGGCACAGGAATCTATAACCCTTCTTAGAATAATAGAAGACAGGCCGCACAGCATGAAAGATACTGTCAATTTTGAGGCAATTTTGTAATTAAATAAATATCAATTCTTTTAAAAGTTGTTGTAAAGCAATGCTAATATAAAATTACTGTAAAACAATGGGTACAATGTACACCCATTAGGTGATGGCGACTCTAAAAGCTCAGACTTCACTACTACACAATATATCCATGTAACAAAATGACACTTATTCCCTTCTAAATCTATTTTTTTAATTACTCTAAGGCAAGTAAAAGAGAGGTTGTCTTGTTCATATGCATGCATGATTTCATCTAAGATCACAGGAGAACACATTTTACAATTTTCATATAAAATACATGACATTTTTCCAAGTGTCATTCATAACTATCGTATTTGGTAATCACATAAGATTCTATGAAGTAGATAAACCATAATTTATGTAACACCCCTCTCCTGGTGGTCAATTAAGGTTTCCATTGTACCTTTATTTTGAGTAATGTAAAAAATATAAATGTGTGTCTGCAAATACAACATGTAAAACTTCTGTGTGATTTATTTTCTTTATAAGTGTTCATATTCATTTTGAATCATTTATTTCTTTATTCAAGACATGTTTATAACTTGCTACTTTGTTCAATGCTTTGCGCAAATAGAAACATTTGCTCAAAAGGACCTCCCTATTCCTCATTGCCATTCTTTAATGACCATTATCATTTAATAATGTGTCACAAAACCTGCAATGAATGTGCTCTTAATTAAAATAAAGTAATATAAAGAGGCCTGAAAATTAGATTTACTTTCTGTCCAATGTCTTCCTTTGTCTTAGTCTGTTCAGGCTGCCATTTAAAAACAAACAAACAAACAAACAAACAAAAAAACAGAAACAAAACACATATTCTGGGTGGCTTAAATAAGAGAAATTTATTTCTCACAGTTCTGGAGGTTGGGAAGACAGATCCAGTTTCTGATCAAGATTCTCTTCCTGGCTTATAGATGGTCACCTTCTCACTACGTCCTCACATGTTCTTTCCTCTGTCCTTGGGGAATGAGAGTGAGAGGGGTACTGGAGCATTCTCCAGTGTGTTTTATTAGGGAGGCCAATCTGCTTTATTTAGTCTGTCCATTTAAATGTTAAATTATCCAAAACCACTCTCTCAGAAACACCCAAAATAATGTTTGATCAAATATCCAGTCATCTTTTTTTTTCAAAATGGAGGATGAGAGGCAGTGTTAGCATGCCTCTCCCACTTGGAAGGACAGAATAGTGGGTAGAGGTTCACACCGATTTTTTTTTTTCCAAGAACCAATGCAGGAACTTAACAGAAAAATTGAAAGAATCCACAGACCCTTTGAAAGAAGTGGCAGGCTGTAGCCTACTCCTTGAGACAAGTGAAAAATTATAAGTTCTCAGAGTGTGAGAGGAGGATAGCCTGCCCTTGAACACACATACCCCTCCCCCGACCCACACCCCCGCCCTAGGGAATATGAAGAGCCAGGCAATGGGAGAAGGCCTTAACTCTATCCAGAGCTGGGACAAACTTAGGGAGCAGCATGAAATACATAAGTAGAAGCAGCAGCAGCAAGTGCCTTGCAGGCATTCCCAGTCTCCAGTATGAACCAAGCTAAGCCATTCCTGACTCTATCTCACAGGAGCCCTTGGGGAAGTCAGCCAAAGAGCTCAGGGAGGGGTCACAGGGTGCAAGAAGCTCCCAACTAAACTTTGTGATATAATCTCATCTGGGAATGAATTCCTGCTGCTACTTCCACTTGTTAGACAAAAGCATCTGGTAACCTATAAAGGAAAACCTATCAAAAGAACAGCAGATTTCTCAGCAGAAATCTTACAAGCCAGAAAGGACTGGGATCCTATCTTTAGCCTCCTTAAGCAAAATAATTGTCAGCCAAAATCTTGTATCCACAATAACAACAAAAAAGAAAACTTCAAGACATCCTTGATGAACATCAACGCAAAAATCGTCAACAAATACTGGCAAACTGAATCCAGTAGCACATCAAAAAACTTATCTACCATGATCAAATAGGATTTATTCCTGAGATGCAAGGTTGATTCAACATATGCAAATCAAAAAATGTGATTTATCACATAAACAGAACTAAAGACAAAAACCACATGATTATCTCCATAGATGCAGAGAAGACTTTCAATAAAATTGAACATCTGGCAGGGCATGGTGGCTCATGCCTGTACTTTCAGCACTTTGGGATGCCAAGGCGAGCAGATCACGAGGTCGAGATTGAAACCATCCTGGCCAAAATGGTGAAACCCCATCTCTACTAAAAATACAAAAATTAGCTGGGCGTGGTGGCACTTACCTGCAGTCCCAGCTACTTGGGAGGCTGAGGCAGGAGAATCGCTTGAACCTGGGAGGTGGAGGTTGCAGTGAGCCAAGATTGTGCCACTGCACTCCAGCCTGGGTGACAGAGCCAGACTCTGTCTCAAAAAAAAAAAAGAAAAAAGAAAAAAATTGAACATCTATTCATGTTACAATGCTCAATAAACTAGGTATTTAAGGAATATACCCCAAGATAATAAGCAGCATGTGAATGGGCAAAAGCTGGAAGCATTCCCCTCGAAAACTGACATAAGATAAAGAAGACTTCTCTCACCACTCCTATTCAACATAAGATTAGAAGTCCTGGCCAGTGCAATCAGGCAAAAGAAGGAAATAAAAGGCATCCAAATAGGAAGAGAGGAAGTCAAACTATCCCTGTTTGCAGATGACATGATTCTATATTTAAAAATCCCCAAAAACTTTTTTTTTTTGAGACTGAGTCTTGCTCTGTTGCCCAGGCTGGAGTGCAGTGGCATTATCTTGGTTCACTGCAACCTCCACATCCAGGGTTCAAGTGATTCTCATGCCTCAGCCTCCCAAGTAGCTGGGATTACAGGTGTGTGCCACCATACCCAGCTAATTTTTGTATTATTTATTTATTTTTTTTCCAAGATGTCTGGTGTCTCACTCTATCGCCAGGCTGGAGTGCAGTGGCTCGATCTTGGCTCACTGCAACCTCCACCTCCCAGGTTCAAGTGATTCTCCTGCCTCAGCCTAATTTTTGTATTTTTTGTAGAGACTGAGTTTCGCCATGTTGGCCAGGCTGGTCTCTAACTCCTGATCTCAAGTGATCCACCCACCTTGGCCTCCCAAAGTGCTGGGATTACAAGCTTGAGCCACCATGTCTGGGGGAAAAAAGAAAAAAAAAAAAAACTCACCTAAGAAAGCTTCTTTTTTTTTTTTTTTTATTATTATACTTTAAGTTCTAGGGTACATGTGCATAACGTGCACGTTTGTTACATATGTATACTTGTGCCATGTTGGTGTGCTGCACCCATCAACTCGTCAGCACCCATCAATTCGTCATTTATATCAGGTATAACTCCCAATGCAATCCCTCCCCCCTCCCCCCTCCCCATGATAGGCCCCTTCCTGTCATTCTTAACAAACTATCACAAGAACAGAAAACCAAACACCGCATGTTCTCACTCACAGGTGGGAACTGAACAATGAGATCACTTGGACTCGAGAAAGCTTCTTAAAGTGATAAACAACTTCAGCAAAGTCTCAGCATACAAAATCAATGTGCAAAATCACTAGCATTCCTATACATCAACAACAGTTAAGCTGAGGGCCAAATCAGGAACATACTCTCATTCCCAATTGCTACAAAAAGAATAAAATGCCTAGGAATATAGCTAACTAAGGAGGCGAAAGACCTCTACAAGGAGACTAAAAACCACTGCTCGGAGAAATCTTAGATGACATAAACAAATGGAAAAACATTCATGTTCATGAACAGGAAGCTCAATAACATTAAAATGGCCATACTGCCCAAAGCAAGTTATAGATTGAATGCTATTCTTATTAAACTACCATGGAGACTCTTCACAGAACTAGAAAAAACTATTTTAAAATTCATATGAAACCAAAACAGAGCCTGAATATCCAAGGCAATCTTATGTCATAAAAAACCAAGCTGGAGGCATCACACTACCCAATGTCAAACTATACTACAGGGCTACAGTAACCAAAACAGCATGGTACTGGTACAAAAACAGACACGTAGACCAATGGAACAGAATAGAGACAACCCAGAAATAAGACCATAGACCTACAACTATCTGATCTTTGACAAAACTGACAAAAACAAGCAATGGGGAAAGGATTTCCTGTTCAATAAATGGTGCTGGGATAACTGGCTAGCCATATGCAGAAGATTAAAACTGGACCCCTTCCTTACACCATATACAACAGCTAAGGTGAATTAAAGACTTAAATATAAAACACAAAACTATGAAAATCCTGGAAGACAACCTAGGCAATACCATTCAGGACAGAGGTATGGGCAAAGATTTCATGAAGAAGATACCAAAAGCAAGTGCAACAAAAGCAAAAATTGACAAATGGACTCTAATTAAACTAAGAACTTCTGAACAGCAAAAGAAACTGTCAACAGAGTAAACAGATAAACTACAAAATGGGGGAAAAAGACATATGCACATGCATGTTTATAGCAGCACAATTCACAATTGCAAAGATATAGAACAAACCTAAGTGCCAATCAACCCACAAATGGATAAAGAAAATGTGGGATATGTACACCATGGAATACTATCCAGCTATAAAAAGAAAAGAAATAATGTGTTTTGCAGCAACTTGGCTGGATCTGGAGGCCATTACTCTAAGTGAATTAACTTGAGAATGAAAAACCAAATATTTTATGCTCTTACTTATAAGTGGAAGCTAAGCTATGAGGACACAAATGCATAAGCAGGATATAATGGACTTTGGGAACTCTGCGGGGATGGGGACAAAGATTGGGAGGGGAGTGAGGGATCAAAGACTCCATAGTGGGTACAGTGTACACTGCCTAGGGGATGGATACACTAAAATCTCAGAAATCACCACTACTTATGCATGTAACCAAAGCCCACCTGTACCCCAAAAAACTATTGAAACAAAATAAAATTTTTAAAAAACTTGTAAAGGCCATCAAACATGAGAAACTATCATGGCCAACAAGGCCTCAAGAGACATGACAACTAAATAAATCTGGTGTCCTGGATGAGATCCTGGAACAGAAAAGGGACATTAGTAAAAACTATTGTATCAATATTGATATATCATCATTAACTAAAGTTCATACTTTATTCTGATTTTTAAACTAAAGTTCATACTTTATTCTTCAGTTAATGATAATGTATCAATATTGGCTCACTGATTGTAACAAATGTGCCATACTAATGTGGGATATTAGTAATAGGGGAGGCTCCATGTTGAGTATATGAGAACTCTGTACTATTGTAAATCAAAGGCATTTCTAAAGAATAAAGTCAATTAAAAAATAAAAGTAAATAAAAATAAAATTAAAAATACATATCCAGGCATCCATTCTACAGGATCAGTGTCCTACCCTTATGACCTCATTTGACCTTAATTACTTCCTTAAGGTCCTCTCTCCATATCCAGTCACACTGGGGGTTGGGGCTTCAACATATGAATTGAGGGGGTGGGGAGCACACAAATATTTCATCCATAACATTCCACCCACATGCAGGATAGTTCTATCATGTTAGATGGAATTATGACCTTGCTGTTGTTTTCGTTTGGCGATTAAGTATGGCTTAAGGAGATGTATATGGGTTTCCAAGTTGACAAGGATGGGCTTGTGATAGATAATTTTAGTCGTCAACTTAATTAGGCCACTGAATGCCTTGATATTTGGTCAAACATTATTATGGGTGTTTATGGGAGGGTGGTTTTGGACGAGTTTAACATTTAAATTGACAGACTATATAAAGCAGATTGCCCTCCCTAATGTGAGTGGGCTTAATTTAGTCAGTTGAAGACCTGAGTAGGTAAACTTTTTGTTGACCCTTCTCCATACAAAAGGGAATTCCTCCTCTCTAACTGCCTTCAAGCTGGGACATTATTTTCTTTCTGCCTTCAGACTCAAACTGAAACATCATCTCTGTCTGAGTCGTGAGCCTGAAGCCTTTGAATTGGAATTACATCATCAGCTCTCCTGAGTCTCCAGCTTGCTAACTGCAAATCTTGGATCTTGAGTCTTGTCAATCTCTATAACTACATGAACCCGTTCCTTATAATAAGTTAGTGTCTGTCTGTTTGCCTGTCTCTCTCTCTCGCTCTGTCTCTCCATATGCTTACACATCCTATTGGTTTGATTTCTGACTAATAACCCTGACTAATGCACTTTTTCTTCAAGATGCTTTTTAAAACAACTTAACCTCAAACTTAAACTAAAATGTGCCTTATATAAGAAGCAGTTGTATTAGTAACTCAGATCAAAATAAAATGCCACAGTTCTGGGATCAATAAAATTCTGGAGGCATAAATGTTCAGTTCTGAAGTAAAACCATAGCAGATTTTTCAGAATTTTTGAGAGCTCCATTCAATTTCAATTGATCCACTTTATTTCACCCATAGCAGGAGGCTCAAATTATTTTAAATAAACTATCATAACCAGAAGCAACTTCCTTAATATTCTGATAAACCTCAGCTTTGGGAATATGCAGAGCAACAAATGGAATAAATCCTGGCACTTGCTTACTTCTGGTACAAATCCTAAGAATTTAACCTCTCTACTATACCAGTGTAATACCAATGGTTAAAAAAAATTATGGATCTATGTCTATCTATATAAATAGTTGTGTGTTTGTGTGTGTAGACAGATATATAGAGAGAAACAACAATAACAACAGAAACATTAATTAGAAGCATCTCAGTTTTCAAGGATGCAGGAAAAAGAGAACACTTATACACTGCCTGTGGCAATGTCAATTAGTACAACCATAAGAAGGCAGTACAGAGATTTCTCAAAGAACTAAAATAGAAGTGCCATTGAATTCAGCAATCCCACTATCAGGTTTGTACCCACAGGAAAATAAAGCATTATATCAAAAATATACTTACAATCATGTTTTTCACAATAGTAATGATATGGAATCAACATAATTGTCCATCAATGGAGGGTTGGATAAAGAAAATGTGGTATATATACACCATGGAATACTATTCAGCCATAAAAATAAAATTATGTCTTTTGCAGCAACATGGATGAAACTGGAGGCCATTATTCTAAGTGAAATGATTCAGACACACAAAGTCAAATACCACACATTCTCACTTATAAGTGGGAGCTAAATAATGTGTATATATGGAATTACAGGGTGGAATAACAGGCATTGGAGACTCTGAAAGGTGGAAGGGTGGAAGAAAATTGAGAGTTGAAAATGTACCTATTGGGTGCAATGTTCATTGTTTGGATAATGGGTGCACTAAAAGCCTAGACTTTGCCACTACCCAATATAGACATGTAAGAAGTCTGCACTTGTACTCCCTAAAAATATATATATATACATTTAAATTTTAGTTAAAAAAGCATTTCTTTTTTAAATTTCCATATCAAAGAGGAGATGAATGTTACATTTGTTCTATATCCAGCATGAAAGCACCAAAGCACCTTTGATAAAGACAAAGATTAATTTTTTAAAGCCAATGGAGAAAGGGTGTTTTAAAGATCATCTTCCTTTCTGACTACTGCCTGCAAGGAAGGTCCCCTTCAAGTTACCAGGTCTAGGACATCTGATCTTTTTAACTCACAAGTCAAGAAGAACGAAAAAGTTTTAAAATGTTAACAAAAAAAATTATTTTACAAGAATAGCATTCAGGACAGGTCAAATGATCACTGTGGATGTGAGGGTAAAAAATGGAGGCAAAGCTGCCTATTTTGAAAATGTTCTGCTTACTCCCAAAAGGAGACATTTAGATCATGAATGGTCTCTGAAACCTGCACCCAAAGGCACCCTGTAGAATGTGTCAGATCATTGTTAAGGTCTTCTGCTATGGTTTGGGTATGGCTTGTTGTACCCACCAAATCTCATGTTGAAATTTTATTCCCAATATTGCAGTGTTGGGAGATGGGCCTACTGGCAACTGTTTGGATCAAGGGGCAGATCCCCGATCAATGGTTTGCTGCTGTTCCCTTGGTATTTCCAGAGTTCGCTCTCTGGAAAGATGGCATTTGTTCTCTTAGGAATAGGTTAGCTTCCACGAGAGTGGGTTGTTAAAAAGACAGGATGCTTCTTGGGCCTGGTCTCTCTTTGCACACACCCACTTCCCCTTTGACCTCTGCCATGTTTTGATGCAGGACCAAAGTCCTAAATATTCATCTCTTTTTAGATATGGAAATTTTAAAGGGATGCTTCTAGTTAATGTTTCTGTTATTATTACTGTTGTTGTTGTTGTTTCTCTGTCTCTGGGATAGAGGGATAGAGTACAGTCATAGGGTTTGTGCCTGAAGTAAACAAGTTGCCAAATTTGTTTCTAAAATAACCAAAAGCTGAGGAGATACCAGCACCATGCTTTTTGTCCAGCCTGCATAACTATGAGCTAAATAAACATCTTTTCTTTATAAATTAGTCAGTTTCAGGTATTCTTTTGTATTAACACAAAATGGACTAAGGTACCCTCTGGGCTCAGAGAATATCAATCATTCAATCTTTTATTGACAGACAAATCATATATCTGTTTTTTTACCACATATTATTAAGTATCTCCTCCTTTTCTTTCTTCGTTTCTCACACACATTGCCAGCACACTCAACATCACAAGCTAATCTTACGGTGATTTTCTAAGATCTCTTATATAGGGCTCCAACCAGACTTTCTCCCTCTGAAGAACTCTGCATTCCAAACTTGTGCTTCAATATCTTTTGCCCAACACACACACACACACACACACACACAGCGCCTTCCATCCCTTCAGCTAAGTGAATATCTCATTAAAGGGAAGAAAGCTGTGAATGATGACTAAAACTTTACCCACAGGAGTGCATGTAAATTCTTAAATACTAATTAGTGGATGATAGATTTTGGAAAAGAGATGGTAGTAAGAATATTCTTTTCTCAACAAATACCACCCACTTATATGCCCACATCCCCTCTCATACACAAATATACACACCCACATTGTTAGAAGGATAGAAATTAGACCCTTAGGAATTAACTTGGAAAAGTTTTCGACTTCTAAAATGTAGCCAAACTTATTTCTAAAAATAACAAAGCAGTGTCTTATCTCAGAGGACAGTGTAGATGAAAACACAACCTCTCTTGGCAATATGAGGAAGATTTGAGTGTTTCACTTCATCTATACATCTAATTAAGATGCAGAACTGAGTTATTTCATCAACACTTTTAATGCAGTCATCATCATCATCACCCCTTTAAAGGGGAGCAGTAGAGAGTATTGTCTAGCCTACACAACTTTCCAGAAATGTTTGGATTAATTCAATCAATCACAGACTTACAATTTTGGAAACCATTCATTTTTCTCCCTTTCCTGTTAACAAAATATTTCAGGTAGAATTCACATTCACTGGTTGTACTTAACCACTCAAAAAGATTCGAAAGGGACTGTGAGTCTTCTTTTGGCTTTGCTTGCGTATGTCTTTGGCTCTGTATCAAAAGCACTCAATTTTGCCGTCATAATTCTCTAATAATGTGGCTTGTGGTATTGATTTCAGTAAACAGACCCTAGAGAGCCTAATAGATTTTAAAGATTTACGAATGATAAGTAGGCCCATTTGGTCATGTCTTACAGAGTAATAAATGTCTGAGCCAATTTCCTTTGCCTTTGTACCCACAGCATCTACTCTTTGCCTAATGCAGGCTTTGAATAGAAGTGGAATTGGCTGATGAAGAGCCCAGGCTTCAGTGCCTGATCACCAGGGTGGAAACCTGACTTTGCCAGTGACTGGTGACTTGGAACTATTCATTTATTCATTCAAAAGTATTAATAAATAATTCAAAATATTTGAGTACTGACAATCTGCTAGACACTCTTTTAAATGCTCATGATACAACAAAGAACCAACCAACCTAAGCTCCCTGCCCTTCTGGAGTTTAACAGGAAAAGAGAAAGAGAGAATCAGCAATAGTTCTTAGAAAAGAAGTCAGTAACTATACATGGCACGTTAGACTGTGCTAAGTATAACACGGGGGGAAATACAGAGTGAGGGACAGGGACAGTAAGGCGAGAAGTTGTCATTTTAACTAAGGTAGTTTGGGGAGAACTTACTGACATTTAACAAACATTTAAACAAAAAGTTGAAGTGGGTGAGGGATTTGTCCATGTCTGTAGAGTTCAAGGAACATTATGGAAGCCACTTTGGCTAGAACACTCCAGATTCATATACTCAGTTACTGACCTAACACTGAACAGCTACAATTGAATGTCACTCAAACATCTCAAACTTTACATGTCTAAATTGTAACTCCAGATTTTCTCTCACAACACATCTCTATCACCAACTCCAGTCTTCTTCATTTCAGTGAGTAACCCTGATGTCTACCCAGTTGCAGAAGTCAAAAACCAAGGAAACGAGCTTGATTCCATCTTACCCAGCCATACCCACATTCAGTGCATAATTAACTTCCATCATAACAATCTCCAAATGATCTTGCAACTGTCCACTTCCCTGGGAGATTCTCTGCTGCCACACTATGCTAGGCCCCATCATCTTTTTGCCACCTAACTGCCCCTAACCAGTCTCCCCATGTCCACCCTTGCTTTCCTCAAATCCATCTATCATGCAACCCCCGAAAGGAACTCTTTACATATAAATCAAACCATATCACTCCCTTGCTTGAAACTATTCAAAATAATAATTCCAGATGAAAAGACAGTTGCATTTATGTATAATTCATTTATGCTGTGGGAGTAGAACTGGTCTTTTAATCACAGCATAAAACCTAGGTGCCATAAAGAACAACTTGATACATTCGACTACTTGAAATCAAAACCCTGGAAAGCAAAATATCAAGCTGTGAAAATATATACTATACCAGGCATACTTTCCTTGATTACAAATTAATCATTTCACAAGGAACTCAGATAAATCAATGATGAAAAGAATGACCCAGTAGAAACGTGGTTAAAACGTAGGAATAGGATCACAAAAATACAAGCATAAAAAACTTATAAACGTAAGAAGAGAAACTTGATTGCAAGACATTCATCTCAAATGACATTGAGATACCATTTTTTATTTCTCAAATATAAATTAAAACATTTTCTGATACCCAGTATTGTGAGTTGTGTAGGAAAATAGACCCTCTTGTATAATTGGATGGAGCAGTTTTAAGTTGGTGAAGTTATTCTGGAGAGACACTTTAGCATTCTCTCTCCATGATATTACTCAATAATAACACTTGCAGAAGTGTGTCATGATTTACATATGAAGATGTTTCTTGTAGTATTATTTGTCATAACAAAAGAAGAAAGCCATAAAAACATCAATAGGTGACTACTTAAAAAATCATACATTCATAATATAGAATATTAATGCAGAATATTAAGCACTTTTAAATAAAGAATGAGATGTTCTGTGAGTGCTGATATATTTTTAAGTGAAAGGGTAAGTACAGAATATGATACAAATATAACACCTATATATGTGTGTATATAACATAAATATATTACATATATATTTGCATAAAATTTTAAAGAAAGAAAGAAACTTTAATAGTGACTACTCTTAGGAAAAGGGCATGAGCATCAAAGTGAGAAACAGAAATATGTGGTGTTCATATGTATAAAAATAAACCTTTTATTTTTAATCAAAATATGCTATTTGGGGAGGAAGATTACAGATCATTTAATTTTTTGCATTGCTCTGTATTAAAATACAAAAAAGTAAATGCCATGCAATTTAAAAAAGAGAAGATCTGATCTTAGAAATAATGATTAAAACTCTTTTAAAATACCTTCAATGGTTCCCCATTGCACCTAGAATATGATCCAGGATTCTTACCATGGCCTAGAACCCATAGCCTGCATGCACTAGGCTTTGTCTACCATCTTTACCACTCTTTCCTGCAACTAAACAACATCCTCACTGCATTCTTTCGATTTCTCAAATGTGCCATAGTATAAAAGTCTCAGGAGCTTTGCACCTGCCACTCATTGTGCCAAGGATATTCTTCCCCTGGCTCTGTATGACTAACTCCTCATTTCTTAGGTCTTGGTCTAAATGCCACTTCCTCAGAAGATCTTTTCCCATCTGCTCTAACTAAAGATGTTCCACTACTCCTGACTATTATCTCAGGTCTTAGTTTATTCCTTCATATTGTCCTCTAATTCTTCTGTTTACTTTCTCTTTTACATTTTTGGAGAGTAAAGGCAGCTGGACCTTCCACTAAAACACACCTCCTCGAGGAAAGGGAATCACATTTCTTCTGTTCACCTTCGTGTTTATGTCCAATGCCTAGCACATAGTAGGTTTGCAATAACTGAGGTGACCCTATAACTGATCATTCAGACAGTGACATTTTTCCGAAAAGAAAAGGAGGAGCTGAATAATTCCTCCAGGGCAAACAGGAGAGTTTTAGATTTCATGCTCAATGATTTCATTAGGAAAAAGAGACAGCTCAAAATAGACAAATATTAAAAATCTGTCTTTAAAAAGCCATTTTCTGAACTCCCCCCACCTCCCTTTATGCTGTTTCTTGTTCCCGCTGTCCACAAACAGAAATGGCAAGGTTTTCATTTATCTTTTGGGTTGACCTTCTAATTTAATTCAGCCAGCTAATCTATAAGACTTGCCTCAAACTATAATTCTTCTCCCTAATTCCAATTGCTGTTTCTTCACTACACTTGGCTGAAAAATGACACCATGCAAACAGTCCTCAAGAAAACATTTCTAACTCAGAATTGGGCTTTGTCCAGGCAGAATTCACAACTGCAGTTAAATATGTTGTCAATTTCCCTCTAAACTGTGATAATTAAATTAATGAGAATCAATTTTATTTTCTACTGCTTGGCCAGAATAGATTAAAAATAAATAAAGAATAGCCACATATCTGCCATGATCACTCTTATTAAATAATTCAGTCCTCCACAATGCCCTGGAGGGTTACCCATTTATCAATGTTATTACACAAATATGCATGTTCATACACACATACACTGAATAAAAGGTAGCCTACAATAACGTAATTCTTGACATTCCAGGGTGTCCACACATCTCAAAGGGACAGGTATATTTCTTTGCAAATTTCTGGGACAACAGTACGAGTTGGATGAACCTAAATTTGAATTAAGCTCAAACAATAACTATAGAATTACTTAGACTTTTTTCCTTAGTTTCTTATCTTTCTACATGAGGTCAGTGGTACCTGATTTGTGGGGTTTTGTGGGATTAAGTGAAAATCTAATAGCAAATCTTATTATCCAAATAGCAATTAACCCAGTACTTGGCATATATATCAAATGTTCAATAAATGTTAACTTCTTTGATACTTTTTCTCTCCCCCTACACCCACCACAGGAGAGCACATGTATTTCCACAGGATACATCAACCTAACATGTATGCTTTGCAGTGAGGAGGATGGTTATAAGGAAAGAGGAAAGGGGCAAGTGAATGAGTGAATAATGAGAGCAAAAATCGTAATGATTTGTCATTCTCCCTGTGAAACTATTTTGTGTTCTTGGTACTGTTGCTTGTGTTCCCTCCATTCTGACTCACAAGAGTCTTTTCTTAACAGCTTCCAGATACATGATGTTCTGACAAGCCAACTGAATACAGCACAGTTTTACATTTTTGACTTGACCCTTAGAAATAAGCCATTATACTTTTAGCTTTTTTATTACCAAGTATTATACGGTATATAAAAGAAATCCCTCCTTTAGCTTCAGTAGGTATGAGTGACGTAGGTATGAAAATCTGGGACAGGGCACGGGTCAAGGAATGCTATCAACAATGGCAGAAGGGTCAAAGGTGGGTTGCGATCTAGATGGAGCACAGAGTTTAAGTGTCTGCAGCTGCTACTCGAAAACACCATAAGCCAGGCTGGGCGCAGTGGCTCACACCTGTAATCCCAGCACTTTGGGAGACTGAGGCGGGCAGATCACTTGAGGTCAGAAATTCAAGACCAGCCTGACCAACATGGTGAAACCCCGTCTCTACTAAAAAACACAAAAATTAGCTGGACGTGGTGGTGGGTGCCTGTAATCCCAGCTATTCCAGAGGCTGAGGCAGCAGAATTGCTTGAACCCGGGAGGCAGAGGTTCCAGTGAGCTGAGATCACACCACTACACTCCAGTTGGGGCAACAGATCCAGACTCTGTCTCAAAAAAAAAAAAAAAAAAAAAAAAAAGCACCATAAGCCAGAATCAGAAGGTTGTTTTTAAGACCCTGAAGCATCCATGATATCAAACCAGACATCTCAACTGGTCCTGGTTTACAGGACTCTCTGGGGTTCACAAGTTGGTGGCAGCATTGACTTTTCCCTTCCCCACACCACTTCATTTAAAAACCTCAGCCCCAGTGTTTTAAAGTTTCTCCATCAATCAAATGTATATATCCTCAGGCAAATAGGACAGCCAGTAAATCCTTCTATTTTTCCAGAACTCCTGAGGCAGGCACTCAGATTAGAACTCACCTGCTGGGATTCTAAAACAATTAGACAACTTTACAAACAATTAGACAAAAAAACAATTAGAAAACTTTAAAACTCACAATGGAGATAATGCCAAAATTTGAATCTTGGTGAATGTCTTTGCAACTCTTCCTCATTTTTTGGTGCAAAATGTGATTGTAATTAGTAATTAGTGTTTGAAGTTTCTGTTTGCCTGTGTAAAGCTTCAGCTCAAAATATTTTAGTATCTGCTCTTTCTTTCAGCAATGCTAATGAAGCATTGCAAATTCAGCTTTATACACAATTATTTTTTGAAAAACAAATCCTAAAAGTATATAATTATTTAAATTTAATTTCATAAAGAAACCAAATTTACCACATTTCCATTTTGTAATTATTTCCCTTTGTTTTCAAGCATTTATGGTCATGATTGGTTGTTTTTTTCATAGTAATATTTCTTTTCTGGCATTTGAAGAAAAGATACTTAGATTTCAAATTAATAGTGTTCTTTTACACTATTCTTACCTATTTGGAAACCCTATGATGCACAGGCACTTACAAAATTTGGAAAAAGACCACATTTCCTTTGGAAAAAAATCGGAAAATAATTACAAAAACTGTCACTGAGTTTTTGGTTAACAAAATACAGCGAAATAGAATAGGCTAATGTCAATAAGTGAGTGCACTTAATGTAAAGGAATTTTTTGCTATAACAATTATTCAAATTTATTCTCATGGCCACTTCTTGCTCCAGAGTGACTCCTCAGTGATAAGAAGTTAGGACTAGTAATAGGCCAAATGAGGCGTGGGTAGTACTATACTTTATCTTAGAAGTGGCAGAGCTGACACTGACCTGAGTGAATAACATTAGATTTCTTTTAATCTTTGGGTGCAATGATGTATTTTCCAGCCCTTCTTTATGTCTCTCTCAAAGAGTACCTCTCCTTTCTCACAAGCCCCTTTTGGCCTCCTGAAAACATATAAATTCAAATATGTACATCCCTCCTATAATTAACCACACCTCTCTGAAGTCCTCTGCACTGGAATAATTACCTCATGTTCATCTCTGTCACATGAAATTTCAACCCAAAACCTGAAGGAGCCAGACAGCAGCTTGTTCTACCTATAATTCCTTGATCAAAGTATTAATGTCTCTGAACTTGTTTTCATATCTTTAAATTAACGATGATAATCCTTATTTCATACTGCTTCTGTGAAGACTAAGTAGGCTGATACATGGGTAAACCCTAGTATGGTGCTACTAACCTCTAAACTTTAAACTAGAGAAAGCTGCATTTCTACACATCCTTCAGAACCCTGGTCTTGAGTAAGATTCCAGTCCAGCTAAAGATGCTGTAAAATTAATGGTGACAATGGCTATATTGAAATGTGCGTTGCCAATCGTATTGACCACGGGCACTGCCTCTTTGTTGGAGGAATTCTTCTCAAAGAACAAGGTTCCTGGAGTTTTACTAACAGAGCACCACTTAGCACTGATCTTTCTATGTCTTTATTCTGTTCAGAACATTATAGAAAAGACTTATACTTTATATAGAAAAGACATATTTTTTAAAGAGTCTCTTTTGTGCATATATTGCTGTGTAAAAAAAAAAAACACTAATTTCAAATATAGCAGCTCAAAACAACAAAATTTCAAAAACAGAGCTTTTGTTTTTGAGTCAGAAAACCAAGAACAGCTTAGCTGGGGATCTGTGTCCCAAGGTCTCTCATAAGCTTATGAGGTTGTATTAGAGCCACAGCTGGGGCTGTTGTTTCATCTGAAGGCTTGATGGGGGAAGTGTTGAAGGGGATTTATTTCTAATCTGCATAATAGTTGTTGAGAAGCCTTAGTCTCTCACCATGACAGCCTCTTCACAAAACATGGCAGCTAAAATTTTCCAGGGCAAGTGATTTAAGAGAGGGTGAGTGGTATTGTTTGAATATTTGTCCCCTCCATAACTCATAAGTTTAAGTTTAACCTCCAGTGTGGCAGTATTGAGAGGTTGGGCCTTGAAGTTTATTGGGTCATAAGACTCCTGCCCTCATGAATGAATTAATTTACTTATGGATTCGTGGATTAATAGGCTAATGGATTCATGAGTTATTATGAGAGTGGAACTAGTGGCTTTAAAAGAAAAGAGGCTTGAGTTAGCATGCTCAGCTCCCTCACCATGTGATGTCCTGTGATGTCCTGTGCTGCCTCAGGACTCTTCAGAGAGTCCCCACCAGGAAGAAGACCCTTTGCTAGATGTGGCCCCTCAACCTTGGACTTCTCAGCCTCCATAACTGTAGAAAAGAAATTTATTTTCTTTATAAATTACTTAATTTTAGTTATTGTGCTTTAAGCAGCAGAAAATAGACTAAGACCATGAAAGAGTACACAAGATAGAAGCACGGCCTTTTTTATAACCTAATTTCATAAGGAACATTCCATTACTACTACCATATTCTTTTCATTAGAAGTAAGACCCTCAATTCATCCCACACTCAAGGAGAGGTAATTACACAAGAGAATAAATACCAGGATATGGGGATGCACTTAGTCACAGACATAATCATTTATGTCTCAAAGAAAGGCTGGATGACTGCTCTCTAGCAGTGACCAATTTGTTGAGTTTCTGGACTGTCAGGGTGCTGCTGCTTTCTCTCTCACTTCTTTACCAAGTTTAGAGGAACTGGAAACCCATTACCCTTTAGGAAAGTTTATATCTGACAGGTATATCAGAATGCTTCAGACCATGTTTATAACCCATGCCTACTTAGTACAATTTCATGATGTGACTTTGTGAAAAAAGCAAATAAATAACATGCTCTAAAACATTCATTATCACTGATATTTCTGTTCAAATTCTACTCTTGGCCAAGCTAATGCAATATAGTTAGAATGTTGTACAATCTCTGATTGTCCTGGTATTTATAAGTCTTCCAACCTAAGCATGAATATTTCCATAAGCATTAGTTCAGTCCTCTAGAAAGCCATTTGGGCCACAAAGGAATACACCAGTGTATTAAATTTGGAGGTGTTACCCTTGAAGTTTGCTAAATGTTTCTCTTGTGACCTGAAGGAGTTAATATGACACACATGACTTAATTTGTAATGAGGATGGTAATTAAGCACTGAACATAATAAAGCACTTTATATTGGTGTCCTACTGAGATCTGGTTTATGTCTTTGGAAACAATGCATAAACATATAATGACCTTTTTTTGTGCCTAGAAAACTAGAAATTATATTTAAACACCACTAGAACACAAAGATTATCAGCCAAAAGAACACACTATCAATTTGAAAGCTAAGTATCTTTTCTTCAAATGCCAGAAAAGACACATAACTATGAAAAAACAAACAATCATGTCCATAAAGACAGTTGAAGAAACAATGATATTCAAACTGCATTAAATGGAACCTTGGGATTCCCTATAAATGTTCCCAGGGACCTACAGACAAGGGAAAGGGGAAGCCAACTGGACAAGGCTCTGAGCTCTCCCGAGTTGGGCTCCCACTCCACTCAAAGTAGCTGTGCCTTGATCTGTTTCACAAACGGGATTAATTTACAATGTTATGCAAAAATAGATATATCCGTCATTGGCAAACCTATGAGAAGTGAGATCTTATGCATGAATTGTAGGTAAGCATGCTAAATATTGTAACAGTTTTGGAGGGTACTCTATCTACAGAGTCTATCACAATTTAACTCTGAATACTTTTTGCCCTAGAGAGTCTGCATCTAAAGTACTACAACGGGATAATAGCCAGATCCTGTGCAGCATAAACTCAAGCAGAATAATACATTTACTAGGGTAATTAACACTGTTTTGAAACCCTATGATATATAGGCATTTACAAAATTTGAAAAAAAAAAAAAACCCATATGCAGGACAATGTTTATCTCTCATTGGACAATAATCTTTTTGTTTTTGTAAAAGGGTTCGTAGTTTGTATTTTCATATCCAGCCAGCATGACCACAAACTGATACAAAGAAAGTGTCCAAAAGATGTTTGCTGAATAGTTAAATGACTAAGTGTTGAATGATGTGTAAATACAAAAAGAAAAAGTGATAATAACTATCACTGCTTGGCAGTGTCACTGGAAATGGCTCCTTTCAGGAAAATCAAACAGCCACTTACTATATACTCTGTCACTTATTTTCTACTCAGATCCACAAAAAAAAGAAACAAGAAATGTGTCAAGGAGAACGGTAAATTAAACAGATTGCTCCATGGCCATGGAAAAGATTGTAAGCTATATACCTATGACAGTAGCAACTCCAAAAGTATTTTTATTATCATGAGGTCAAGTACTATTTATTTGACATCTCCAGGTAATGGGGAAAAAATGTACAGTTAGTTTTATATTGTCAGTTAGATATCAAGTCACTAAAATAATAATTCTACTAAACATTTTCAGTGATAGCCCATAGGAAAAGTATGCCTGATCTGAAACATAATTTCCCTTGACATAGTCTGTGTCACTCCATAGTCTCATACCTTAGTGGACAAGATACAGAAATATAGCTTTTTTCACATGCTCAGAAAAGCAAAATCTATACTACAATGCCATCTACACTGCACTTCTACCAAGACGTAAAAAAATAGTTTTAATACCCAAAGTATTATCTCAACAAGGGCAGGGAATATGTCTATTTATCTTTTATATTCAATAGCTGGTATGTTATTTGACACAGAGTAGATATCAACAAATATTTGTTGTTGGGTGATAATACTAACAGTCACTATACACACCCTACTCAGTATGAGTTTTCTTTTCTGCTCCACTCTCATCATTGGAAATGAGGGCCAAAATATCTTTAACAGCTTTATCCAGGTATAATTCACATACAATAGAATTAACTTGGGTGGTATAATTTATATTCTCTACTGGATGGACCAAATCTCTGAAACACACCTAACACTTGCAAAGTTCCTTCTAAGGGGCTTCGTCGAGTCGAGTCCCCCCCCCCCTTTTTTTTTTTTGAGACAGAGTCTTGCTCTGTCACCCAGGCTGGAATGGAGTGGCACGATCTCAGCTCACTGTAATCTCCACCTCCCAGATTCCAGTGATTCTCCTGCCTCAACCTCCTGAGTAGCTGGGATTACAGGTATGCACCACCACGCCCAGCTAATGTTTGTATTTTTAGTAGAGACAGTTTCGCCTTGTTGGCCAGGCTGGTCTCGAACTCCTGACCTCGTAATCCACCTGCCTTGGTCTCCCAAAGTGCTGGGATTACAGGCACGAGCCATCGCACCCAGCCTGTCAAGTCTCCTTCCTAACCACTTTCACACAAGTCCCAATGCCACTGCCACATCACCTGTCAATCTAGCAATTAGCTGATTTAAGAAGGAATCGGTGCCTGACCCAAAGGCAGTCAGTCCACAGATATCCCTTGGGCCATGAGGTGAGTTATAAAGAAAAGGTCTCTCCAGTAGGCAAGATGGTAAACACCTGTACTGAGTACATTCATCTCTGAGACAGTTTGACCTTGAGATATATAGAATTCAGGATCTAGAAGTTAAACTATAACCCCCACAATGTAGCAGAGACAAAGTGAGAAACTAGCACACCAGAGGAGGGAACACAGAACCCCACCTGTACGGGATCAACAAGAGAGTCTGCTCCCTAGAGCTGACAGACTAATCTAGCCCAACTCCATGGAGAAGTAAGTGAGCCCTACCTAGCAACTGAGGCACAAAGTTTATCAGTGTTCACTGTCTAGCCGAAGCTGCCACTGATCTCCCAAGACATCTTAACAGTACTTGGTTTTGACCTTGATTACGCCCATTTCTCCAGCCTTGTATACTGTCTTTGTCCACAGAGCTTCTTTGATCAAGTCTTGCAAGCCCCAGAAGCTTGTCTTATTGCCTTTAGCTTCCAGTTAGAGTGCAGCTCCGGTGATTTATTTTCTTCTAAGTCATTACCAAAACTAGTTTGCTTCTAATAAAAATGGTGGTAGCAATACCTGACATTTGCTGAGCATTTATTCTTTACCCCGCCCATCTTTATCAGACTAAATTTTTCCAAGAGCCACAAGTATGATGGGCCATTATCCTTATCGTGCAAGTAGACTAAGTCTTAGAAAACCGTAAGTAACTGGACCAAAAGGCAGGCCCAGTAAGTGAAGTCAAGAATTAAGCCAGGACTGTCCAATGCCTCGTCCTGAATATTTATCCATTAAGTACATTGCCTTTAGTTTATTAGGTTCAAAGGGTAAGAATATGACCCCTGGATGTCCCAGGGAGAGTTAGGTACAAGGAAGAACTTAGAAAAATATGTAGAAGAGCCGGTAGTGCTCTGCAGCAGTGTAAGAAAGGATTGTGACTTAACTGAAACCAAGGACCCTGCCACCTTCTTAAGAATTAACTTACTGCTATTCAAGGAGAATCTAAAGGCCCAACCATCCTAAAAGGAATGCAAGGGACATAAAGCAAAGGCAATCAAGAGCAGCAGGATCCTGCAGCTCATGGGTCTATTAAGATGACTTCCAGTTCCCCTGAGACCTACCTGTGTTGTATTGTCAACTGTCTGTAAAGGCTGTGGTAGAAGTTACTATCCTCTTTATTCCTACTGATGTCCTCACAACAAATTCCTGTTACTTAATGTAACATGAGTGTGGCTTAGCTTCTTGAAACATAAAAACAAAACAAATTAAAAACCCTAACTAAAACATATGTTATTGCAAAGAAAGACATTCATCCTTTGTTTCCTTCTACTAAAGAATGGATAATGGAGCTAAGAAGACAGAAAGATGGTACACATAACAATTATATCAGTCAGGGTCCCAGCACGAAACAGCTGGCACACTCAACTTGGGGAATTTGAAAAGAGTTTAATAAAGGGACTCTTTGCAAAGGTTTGAGCAGGCATGGGGGAAATTATGGGGAATGATGGTTCCATTCACCCTCCGGCCCGAAATGGTGAGGCAAGGAGGTAACTGGAACATATGAAGAATAAGAACTGTGTGGGGAGGGTCACATGAGAGTCGCTGGTGTGTTTTTGACCATTGAACAGGGAAGCAGCAAGCCCAAAGTGACTGCAGAGAAACAAGCTGGGGAATGAACACACTGATCTCACTATCTTCCTCCCTCCAACTTTGATTCTCCCTGTTATCCAGGGCAAACGTGAAACCAAAGAGCCAGGGAGCCTGTTGCTGTGGTTGGGCCTTCTGGGGCAAAGGCAGAGTCGAAAATAGCTATGGAAGAGAACATCGGAAGACAACTGCACAGAGTGGCAAAAAGAAAAAGTTGATGGGGATCAGGTTTAAGGAAAGAGATGAAGGGTGGACATGGTGGCTCATGCCTGTAATCCCAACACGTTGGGAGGCTGAGGCAGGTGGATCACCTGAGGTCAGGAGTTCAAGACCAGCCTGGCCAATGTAGTGAAACCCTGTCTCTACTAAAAGTACAAAAAAACCCCACAAAATTATCTGGGTGTGGTAGCACATGCCTGTAGTCCCAGCTACTCAGGAGGCTGAGGCAGGAAAATCGCTTGAACCTGGGAGGTGGAGGTTGTAGTGAGCCGAGATCATGCCACTACACTCCAGCCTGGGCAATAGAGTGAGACTCCACCTTCAAAAAAATAAAAGTTAAAAAAAAAAAGAAAAGAGAATAGAAATTGTGACAATAGGGAGGAGGCAGTTACACAAACGTGTCAGATTGGTGAATAGCCAAAAAGTACCAAAATGGAATCAAGAAGAAACAGAAACTATGAATACACCTATAATGAATAAAGAGATTGAATTAGTAATCTAAAAATTTCCCACAATAAAATGATCAGGCCCAGATGGCTTCACTGCTGAATTCTACTAAACATTTTTCAAAAATTAATACTAATCCTCCACAAAAGTCTTCCAAAAAGTAGAAGTGGAAGTAGCACTTCCAAACTTGTTCTATTATATGAAGTCAGCATTACTTTAATAGCAAAGCCAGACAAAGATACCCCAAGGAAACTACGAATCAACATATCTTATCAATATAGATGCAAAATTCTTCAAAATACTAGCAATGCCAATCCAACTATGTATAAAAAGAATTATAAAACATGACCATGTAAAATTTATCCTAGAAATGAACAGTTGGTTTAGCATCTGAAAGTCAATCAATACAATAGACTACTAATAGAATAAAGAACAGAAACCACGTGATCACAATAGATGCAGCAATAGCATTTGACAAAATCCAACACCCTTCCATGATAAAATACTCAACAAACTTGGAATACAAGAGAACTTTCCCAATCTCATAAAGTGCATCCATAAATCCAGCTAATATCTCATACTTCATGGTGAAAAAGCAATGTTATCCTCTCAAGATCAGGAACAAAACAAGGGTGTCTGTTCTTCCCACTTCTCTTCAACATTGTCCTGAAAGTTCTAGCCAGGGTAATTAAATAAGAGAAAGAAAGGAAAAGCATTCAGACTGGAAATGAAGAAGTAAAACCATCTCTATTTGCAAAGCCATTATTGCACACATGAAAACTTCTAAGGAATTTACTAAAAACAAGTTATTAGAACTAATAAACTAGTTCAGAAATATTGCAGTGTACAGGATCAATATACAAAAATCAATTATATTTATTTCTATAAATCAGCAATGAATACTTAGAAATGAAATTAAGGATATAATTACATTTATAATAACATTGAAAAGGATAAAAAACCTAGGAATAAATTTAGGTAAAGAAGTGCAAGACTTAATGTGCTGTAAACCACAAAACATTGTTAAAATAAATTAAGGAAGATCTAAATAAATACAAAGAAATCCCATATTTATGAATGAGAAGACTTTATATTGTTAAAGTTATAACTGACAGATTCAAATCTTGCCCCAAATTCTACCTAAGGGGTCTAGGAAGTCATGCCCTACAAACCACAAATTCTCATCAGATGGGTTTTACTTGACCTTATATATTGTGACTTACTTTTCAATCTGGCTCTGGCATAACATTATGACACAAGGAAAAAAAATACTTAACCCCAAAATGTATTTCCTTGCCATACCTTGAACCTGCCCTGCAAAGTCTCTTATGGGAGAAATCCACATTCTATGGAGAATCCCCTTCTCCCTTTGTTTTCTTTCCTTTCTTTTCAAGATCCAGGAGATAATCAACTCAGAGCCAGACACCCTTTTAGGTCCCATAAGAAACATTTTACAACCTGCTCTCTCTCTCAAGCTTGCTATCTGAAGGTTCCCCTGAACAATAAAACTTGGTCTCCACAACCATTTATTTTAACCTGAACATTCCTTTCCATTGATCCCAGGTCTTCAGATAAACTTAACCAATTATCAACCAGAAAATGTTTAAATTTACCTGTAGCCTGGAAGCCCCATCGCCGCCTGCTTTGAGTTGTCCTGCCTTTCTGAACCAAACCAATGTATTTCTTAAATGTATTTGATTGATGTCTCATGCTTCCCTAAAATATATAAAACCAAGCTGTACCCCGACCACATTGGACACATGTTCTCAGAACCTCCTAAAGACTGTGTCACAGGCCATTGTCACTCATATTTTACTCAGAATAAATATCTTCCAAATATTTTACAGAGCTTGACTATTTTTATCGACATAAGCGACCAATAAATGTGAGCTCCATTCACCTCTTCCCAGAGATGTGTCTTAAGTTTATACTTATCTATGACATTTTTTTATGTCGTTGGAAAACATTTTTTCTGTCTTTTTTTTTTTTTTTTTTTTTTGGCGATTTCACTCTCTTTATATAAAATAAGCGCCCCCTGTAAAATCTCCCCGTGTTATCTGTGTTGTTCCTGCGCATTGATCCATCTATCTCTGTTCTTCCTCTTGTCTAGAATCAGTGTTTCCGTAAGTGCTTTTTACCGATGAAAAGGCCAAGAGGTGACCGTGTGAATATGGGCCAAGAAATGTTAACTTCTGGTTCTGTGAGAAGACAGCATTTGACTCCTTTCCAAAACAACCCCATCTGTGGAGAGCATCAAATGTTAGTGGGCTGCGCTGTTGTGCGTAAAGTATTTCTGGCAATCCTGTTGGGAAAAAGAAAACATTTCTTCTCTGAAACTCAAATCACCATGAAATAGAGTCTTTATTTATTATTTACATTGCAATGGTTATCTCCATTTACACTCAGATTGTTAGGTTACCTCCAATCTGAGTTGACAAAGGGAAAAGACAGAAGTATGTGGTTTTTAATAATTACTTTTAACTTCCATGTCCTAATCAAAGATCAGTTTTGATAATTGTACCTTGTCCTATCTGAAACTTTCATATTCATGGGACATAATATATCCACTTATTGTTATAAATGGCAGTATTTTATCATCTCATGATTGTGTGTGTGTGTGGGGGGGTGTATGTGTGTCAGTGTGTGCGTTTATACTCATAGTACCTTTATTCACAATAGTCACAAACTGGAAATAACTGAAATGTCCACCAACATGTAAATAACCAAAAAAAGTGACTTATTCATACAATATACTACTACTCAGAAACAAATTGTGTGATGTTTTAATGTTCTTATACACTAGAAAAATTTCTTTATGAAATCTTCACTTTTTTCGGAGTAGTTTATGATTTTTGTTATTGTAAGCTACTCTTCTAGGGGTATTTTTGCCTGAATAGTCACAAGGACTCTGGATTAGAGAAGTGTCTCTTCTAGAAAGTTCTATTTATCTTGCACAAGGGCTCCAAAGGTTTCACCAGGTAATTTTAAAATATCTTTACTAAGGTACAATTGACAAAAATAAAATTTATATGATTAAAGTATATAATTTGATCAATGTTGACATATGGAGGTAAAATATGCCCAGAAGAAAAAGGAAAAAAAAATGGACATATATATGCACCCATGAAAATATCATTGCAATACAAAATTAACATATTTATTACCCAAAAGAGTATTTGTGCCACTTTGTCATTCCTCTTTCCTGACCCAAACACCACCCCCACATTCCGAGGCAACCAACGATCTGCTTTCTGCCACTATGAATTAGTTTGCATTTTATAGATTCTTGCACAAATAAAATCATGATTAAGTACTCTTGGTTGATTTGCTTTCATTGAACTACAATTGTTTTAAAATTCATCCATGCTGTTAATTCTTATGGACAGTTTATTTCTTTTTGGTGCTAAGTAGTATAACACTGCATGAATGTACTACCATTTATCAATTCACCTGCTTGTGGACGCTTGGAGTTGTTTCCAGTTTAGGGATATTACAATTAACACTCCTATGATCATTCTTGTATAAGTCTTTGTGTGGACATAAGCTTTCATTTTTCTTGGGAACATGCCTAATCATGGAATGCTGGGATAATATGGAAAACATAAACTGATTTCTAGAGTAGTTGTACAATTTTACATTCTTACTAACAGTGTGTGAGAGTTCCAACTCATCCACTTACTCATCAGTAGTTGATAAAGATAGTCTTCTTAATTTTAGCCATTCTAATAAGTATATAGTGGTTTCTCACTGTGGTTTTAATTCGCATTTCACAACGACTAAATACAGGGTGTATCCTAAGACTATGGCCTCAGAAACACTCTAGTGCAAGTCAACACTCAGCCTCCAGCAATTCATCGAAATTACCATGGAATTGTTGCTACCAGAGTGTATGGCTCTAGTGGTTTCTGCTCCAGTTAAGCAGATTCTGGGTTCTCTGTCTTTGTGCCTTAGTCCATTTGCATTGCTGTAAAGGAATACCTGAGACTGGATCATTTTTTAAGGAAAAGCAGTTTCTGTGGCTCATGGTTCTGCAGGCTGGACAAGAAGCATGGGGCCTCACATTTGCTTCTGGTGAAGGCCTAAGGAAACTTCTACTCATGGTAGAAGGTGAAGGGATGCAGGCATCACATGGTGAGAGAGGGTGAAAGCTGGGAAGGGGGCAGTATCAGGCTTGTTTTAATAACCAGCATCCAGAGTCAGCGAACAAATAAAACAAGAACTAACTCATTACCACGAGGATGTCACCAAGCCATTTATGAGGAATTTGCCCCCATAACCCAAACACTTTGCAATAGGCCCCACCTCCAACACTGGGGATCAAATTTCAATATAAGATTTAGATATTAGATAAATATCTAAACTATATTACTTTGGATGTGCCTGTGTCTCCATATTTAGGGTGGCAGTTTATCCTAAGACTTCAGTTCTCTGATAGGTTCAAGAAAAGGCATTGATTTTCTGGTTCACCCAGCTTTTCCTTATTGTGAAGATTTCAAGTTTATTACATGTCAAAGCTGGAACTGTACATCTATGGAAAGGTTTTTAACTAAAGTTTTTAACCAAAATTTAACTCATTCAATAGATATAGGGCCATTTTGGTTATCTGATTATTCTTTTGTGAGCTTTCAAGGTTTGTGTTTTCAAGGAATTTTTCCATTTAAGTTGTCATACTTATTGGCATAAAGCTCTTTATAATAATTACTTATTATTTTTAATATCTGCAAAATCTATAATGTCTCTATCTCATTTCTAATATTAATAATATGTGACTTCTTTTTTTCCCAACTACTCTTGTTAGAGGTTTATCAATTTTATCTTCTCAAATAATCAGTATTTACTTTTATTGATTTTCTCTATTGGGTTTGTTTTTTATATTATTGATTTCCATTTTAATCTTCATTATTTTATTTTTCATAATTTAGGTTTCATTTGCTTCTCTTTTTCTATCTTAATGAGGTGAAAACCAAGATCACTAATTTAAGAATGTTTTCTTTTCTAATGAAGTTTAGTGCTACAAATTTCCCTGTATATCCTATTTTAGCTGTATCCTACATATCTTAATATGTTGTTTTAATGTTCATTTAAAAATATTTTATTGTTTCTTTGAATCTTAAATTATTTAGAAATTTTTACTTTAGCTAGCATTTTTAGTTTAGTTTAGTTAGCATATTTTTTCTGCTATCTTTTTTTTATTGGCTATTTATCTAATTCAGTTTTGCTCAGAGAACCTGCTTACTATGACTTGACTCACTTTAAATTTATTCAGACTTGTTTTATGGACAAGGATATTACCTATTTTAATAAATGTATACTTAAAAAGTATCTGTCATTTGATGGTGCAGTCTATACACGACACAGGTCAAGGTGGTCTACAGTATTGTTCAAGTATTTATATTCTTATTGATATTCCATCTTCTCATTTTAGGTACTATTGAAAGAAGAGTTAAAATGATTGAACTACAGTTGTGGATTTGTCCATTTCTTTCTTTATTTTGGAGTTTTTGCTTTATTTATTTTGGAGCTCCGTTAACAAGTGCACAAACATTTAGAAAATTTTTTAACATTAAGTTCAGTGACTCAAGTCCTGGTTTGTTACACAGATAAACTTGTGTCATGGGAGTTTGTTGTGCACATTATTTATCACCCATGTGTTAAGCCTAGTACCTACTACTAGTTATTTTTCCTAATCTTCTCCCTCCTCCCACCCTTCGCCCTCTTATAGGCCCCAGTGTGTTGTGTTCCCCTCTATGTGCCCATGTGTTCTCATTATTTAGCTCATTCTATTACATTTAGCAATCTTATACCCTCTTGATAAACAGGTCCTTTGTAACATCACAAAATGACCGTCTTTATCTCTGCTTACATTCTTTGCTCTAAAACCTAATTTGTCTAAAATTAAAATAGCCATTCCAGCTTTCTTTGGATTAGGGTTATTGTGGCATATATATTGTGACCATCCACACTACATTTAACCTAGCTGTGTCTTCGTATTTCAAGTTCCTTGTAGGTTTCTTGTAGGCACTATATAATTAGGACCTGCTTATTTGAGCTGACAATCTCTATCTTTTGATTAGGGTGTTTATAATATTTATATTAAATGTAATATTTATATTTTTGGTTTTAAACAGACCATCCTCATAGTTGTGTTCTATATATTCCATATGTTCTTTTATCATTTTTTTCTCTCTTTCTCCCTTCTTTGGGATTGAGCATTTTTTATTATTTCATTTTCACTTCTTTTTGGCTTAGCAGCTATAACTTTTAAGTTATTTTAGTTGTTGCATTAGGATGTATATTTTATATCTTTATTTTGTCACAGTTTATTTTTATGTGATTTTTTATCATTTCATTCATAAGGATTTTACCAAAATTCTTCACAAAAGTTCTTGAAAGAAGAAGTTTCAATTCTCCTCTCCCAGCCGTTTTGCTGTTGCTTTCATACATTTTACTTAATACATATGTTATAAATCCCAATTCATTACTACTTTTTATTTAAAGAGTTAATTATCTTTCAGAAAAAAATGTAATAAGAGAGAAATGTTTCAGTATTTACCCACTGTATTAGTCCATTCTCACATTGCTATGAAGAAATACCTAAGACTGGGTAACTTATAAGGGAAAAAAGGTTTAATTGACTCACAGTTCCACACTGATGCAGAGGCTTCAGGAAACTTACAATCATGATTATAGGCAAAGGAAAAGCAAGGGCCTTCTTCACAGGGTGGAAGGACAGAATGAGTACAAGCAGGGGAAATGCCGGGTGCTTATAAAATGATCAGCTGTCATGAGAACTCACTCACTATCACTAGAACAGCATGGCAGAAACCACCCCCATGATCTGATTACCTCCACCTGGTCCCACTTTTAACGTGGGGATTATGGGGATTGCAACTAGAGATGAGATTTGGGTGGGGAGATAGAGCCAAACCATATTATTCCACCTCAGCCCCTCCCAAATCTCATGTCTTTTCACATTCCAAACCAATCATCCCTTCCCAACAGTCCCCCAAAGTCTTAACTAATTTCAGCATTAATTCAGAAGTCCACAGTCCAAAGTCTTATCTGAGACAAGGCAAGTCCCTTCCATCTATGAGCCTGTAAAATCAAAAGCAAGTTAGTTACTTCTTAGATACAATGGAGTACAGGCATTGGATAAATGTTCCCATTCCAAATTGGAGAAATTGGCCAAAAAAAGGAGCTACAGGCCCCATGCTAGTCTGAAATCCAGTAGGTCAGTGGCTTTGTCAGGTGCATGGTATAAGCTGTTAATGGATCTACCATTCTGGGCTCTGGAGGACAATAGCTCTCTTATCACAGCTCCACTAGGCAGTGCCCCAGTGGGAAGTCTGTGTGGGGGCTACAGCCCCACATTTCCCTTCCACACTGCCCTAGCAGAGAGTCTCCATGAGGGCTCCACTCCTGCAGCAAACTTCTGCTTGGACATCCAGGCATTTCCATACATCCTCTGAAATATAAGCAGAGGTTCCCAAACCTCAATTCTTGACTTCTACACACCTGCAGGCCCAACACCACATGTAGGCTGCCAAGGCTTGGGGATTGCATTCTATGAAGCAATGGACTGAGCTCTATGTTGGACTCTTTTAATCATGCCTAGGATGCAGGGCATCAATCCTGAAACTGCCCAGAGCAGCAAGGCCCTGGGCCCAGCCCACAAAACCATTTTTTCCTCCTAGATCTCCAGGCCTGTGATGGGAGGGCTGCTGTGAAGGATTCTGACATGTCTCAGAGACATTTTCCCCATTGTTTTGGTGATTAGCACTTGACTCCTCATTACTTGTTGCAAATTTCTGCAGCCAGCTTAAATTCCTCCCCAGAAAAGATGGTTTTCTTTTCTACTGCATCCTCAAGCTACAAATTTTCCAAACTTTTATGCTTTGTCACCTCTTGAATGCTTTGCTGCTTAGAAATTTCTTTCACCAGATACCCTAAATCATCTGTATCAAGTTCAGTTTCACAGATCTCTAGGGCAGGGACAAAATGCTGCCAGTGTCTTTGCTAAAGCATAGCAAAAAGCACCTTTATTCCAGTTCCAAACAAGTTCCTCATCTCCATCTGAGGCCACCTCAGCCTGGACTTTATTGTGCATATTACTGTCAGCATTGTGGTAAAATCCATTCAACAAGTCTCTAGGAAGTTCCAAACTTTCCCACATCTTCCTGTCTTCTTCTGAGCCTTCCAAACTGTTCCAACCTCTGCCTGTTTCCCAGTTTCAAAGTTGCTTCTACATTTTTCGGTATATTTATAGCAGCACCCACTCTCAGTACCAATTTACTAGTCCGTTCTCACACTATTGTGAAGAAGTACCCGAGACTGGCTAATTCATAAAGGAAACAGGTTTAATTGACTCACAGTTCCACATAGCTTGGAAAGCCTCAGGAAATTTACAATCATGGCAGAAGGCAAAGGAGAAGCAGGCATCTTCTTCACAGGGCAGCAGAACAGAGTGAGTACAAGCAGAAAAAATGCCAGATGCTTATAAAACCATTAGATCTTTTGAGAGCTCACTATTACTAACACAGCATAAGGGAAAACCACCCCCATGATTCAATTACGTCCACCTGGTCCTACCCTTGATACTTGGGGATTACAATTTGAGGTAAAATTTGGGTGAGGACACAGAGCCAACCCATATCACCCATGTAATCCATTCTGTTTTTCTTCATTTCTTTGTGTAAATCTAGGTTCCCAACTGATACAATTTACCTCTGCTTGCAGGACTTCTCTTAGCAGGTCTTGCATTGCAGATCTCTGTGTAAAGAATTATTGCAACTTTTATACGTTTGAAATAAAACCTTTTTTGAAGAGTATTTTCTTTGAAGTGTATTTTTGATGGACATATAATTCTAGGTTAGATTTTTTTTCAGTACTTTTAAAGATGCTGTGCCTTTTTTGTGGTTTCTATTGTTTTCAACAAGAAATCTGCTGTAATCCATATCATTGTTCTTCATTACATAATGCACATATTTTCTATGAGGATTTTGAGTTGCTTTATTTCTTTTTAATCACGGGGTTTTTTTTTGTTTTTTTGTTTTTTAATCAATGGTTTTAAGCATTTGATCATAACGTGCCTTGGTATAGTTTTCTTGTTTCTTGTACTTTGGGTTCATTGAACTTTTGAATCTGCATGTTTATAATTTTCACCAAATTTGGAATGTTTTCGGCTATTTTTTTCTTTAAATAATTTTTTAATCTCCACCCATCCCCCCACCCCCATCCTCTGCTTAGGGGACTGTAATTATTTGTATATTTAGTTTCTTGAATTTTTTGCATAGCTCACTGATGCTCTTTTAAGTACTTTTTTCTCTCTTTGTTTCATTATAGATAGTTTCTATTGCGATGTCTTCAAGCTCACTAATCTTTTGAGCTCTATTGTCTACTCTATTAATTCTACCCAGCATACGCTTGATCTCAGAAATTGCCATTTTTATCTTTTAAAGTTTTATTTGCTCAATCTTTCTTCTGGCATTTGAACATATGGAACATAGCCATAATTACTTTTTAAATGTTTTCTTTTTTCTAAGTTTATCATCTATACCATACTCAGTCCATTTTCATTTACTGATTTGCCTCAATGTAGGTTGCATTTTCCCGTTTCTTTGTATACTTGGCAACGTTACTCAGAGTCCAAGCATTATATTTAGACCTTGTTTGGTACTAGATACTTTTGTATTCCTATAAATATTTTTGAGCTTTCTTCTAAGACATAGTTGAGTTATTTGGAAACTGTTTGATCTAACTTTTAAGCTTGATTAAATAGGAACAGAACAACATTGAATCTAGGGTTCATTTTTTTTCTACAACTGATGCCCCATACATTACTAAGTGTTTTGCTCTAGCTGTTGACAATAAACACCCTTCCCAGTGATGTGTGAGCTCTACGTACTCTTCCTTCTACTAGTTTGGGATATTCTTTCTCCCACCTTAGGGTATTTCCCTCACATGCACATTCTACTCAGTACTACTAAATATTTGAGGGAGAGTCTCTACTAATTTTCAGCACTTTATCTCTGCAAAGCTCTCTTCTTTCTGTTACTCTACCATGCAAACCTCAGCTGCCTTAGCCTCTCCAAACTTTCAGATCAGTCTTCTCAACAGAGAGGATGCTCCCCATCCCTGAGCCTTGTCCTTGTCCTGGAAACTTTCCAGGCCATTCATAATATATGAATCAAAAATTTCATTTTACTGGAGGGGCATTGTGCTTTGTTTGAAAATGACAGGAAAACCCCTAAGAGTTCATGCCATATTTTTCAAATTTTTAAAAGACAAATCTAGGGGTAAATATTTTCGGATAATTCACTATTACACTCATTTTTTTATTGTTATGAAATGTATTGTATTTTATAATCTCTCATCCAAGCTCATATACTTTCATATTCTATATTGGTAATGAAGGCTTTTTCAGTAAGTTCATTAAGAATATTATTTGAAGCTGTAATGTTTACATTATTGTCATTTTGATATATAGATCCATCTTTAGTAGATTGTTTATATAATTTAATTCATATACAGGTGAGCCATTTTAAACCTCACCTTAATTACTGAATATTAAAGAAGACTGAAGAATGCAGTCCTAAATCATTCACCATTTTTAAGAACACAGTGATTAAAATATAGAATAGTACATTTCTCTGACAAGATAATAAATCTTGTATTTAAAACGTGGAATGTACTTGTAGAAAGTTATGTTATCACTTTTTCTAAAATTGCCAAAGCCTGCTGGTACTCTGTAAGCTTACAGGGATTCTGAGTGGTACACTTGTCACATTTTAAGAAATGCAACCTTAGAAAATCCAATAAAACTATAGATCCTTTCAAAGAAATACACAGAAACGTTTCTGAAATGCATTCGAGACTTCAGGCTTGGAGTCACTCTTACAGTGGTTTACTTTGATTAGGGAATAGATACAATATATTGTGAGCATGAAAACAGGGTCCCTTGCCTGAAAGCCTAACAATTTCTGAATAAGGAACATCTGGGGTTATTTTCTCAATATGGGATTATGATATGGCAGACAGTTATAATTACATGAGTAATCCAGTATGAAAACTAAAATGAAAAAATTTGGTGTAGTCTTATAATTTCAGGCATCTTGGTATTCAAATATCATCCATAGGCAGAGTTTATTACCATTTACATATAATGAGTTTTGGAGAAATGGCTAAAGCCTTTTTACACATTACTAAGCTAGAAATTACCAGAAATGCTGCAGGATAAATCTAGAATACTAGGAAAGCCAGAGGAATATCTCCTTAAGTGAGGCAATGATGCTTTTACAAAACAAAAATAACAGTTAAAAACCTAATGTAAGTCTTGGTGTTGTGGCTTTGGCACCAGTAAAGTTCCTCATGGAAACTAGTCTTGGTTTCTACGCCACACGAATAGAAAAAGCGGCTGAGCGTGGTGGCTCATGCCTGTTATCCCAGCACTTTGGAAGGCTGAGGCAGGCAGATCACCTGAGGTCGGGAGTTCAAGACCAGACTGCCCAACATGGAGAAACCCTGTCTCTACTGAAAATATAAAATTAGCTGGGCATGGTGGCGCATGCCTGTAATCCCAGCTACTCAGGAGACTGAGGCAGGAGAATCGCTTGAACCCAGGAGGCGGAGGTTGCAGTGAGCCGAGATCGCACCATTGTACTCCAGCTTGGACAACAAGAACGAAACTCTCAAAAAAAAAAAAACCCAAAAAAAAAGCATTTACCCAAATTGCATCTACCACTTAGGTGTTACAGTTTTAAACTCACTAGTTACTATCCACATGCATGTTCCTTTTTAAAATAAAAAAAAGATATTCTTTTCAAATGACATTGTAATCAGATATCAATAAATTTAAAATGCTTCCTAATTCAATTTGCTTTAACATTAAAATTCATTTGAGTGTAAAATTGCAAGCAAACAAAGATGCTTTGGTTAGGAATAATTCAAGTTTTATTTAACAAAATATACTGGAGTTTGGTTTAAGATGTTTGCTAACACTTCTTAGCCCCACATCCCTCAGTAGCTCACTAGCATGAGGCCTGCCCCAGGTTCTTATCTGAGATCAGCTGACTCTCATGTAGTGTTATGATCTCTTATTAATATCTCCAAATGTAGAGGGATACCTTTCAAAATATCTTTGAAGGAGTTCATGAAAATAATTTTTCTACCCATCAGAAACGGTGTAATATTTCAGATAGTTCATGGAAACTCTGCCATCCCAAGTAGAAAAGTAGCCCAATCTGTTTTAAGGTAAGGGTGATAATTGAAACAAGATCAAAAAATTAAACTCAGTACTGCAACCTTTACAACACAGTACTATTCTCTTCTAGAGCCTCTAATGCAGTGTCTCACACTGAGTAATTAACATATCCTGGTTACAGTGAGAACTTTCCAAATCTCTATTCCCTTGGTGACTTTTTAGAGCAGTATCAATAAAGGGCTTATAAATAAGCATGGACTTTCCCCACTGGCTTCCTTCAAAGCCTGAAACTGCCTTGGAATGGAGCAAAAAGGATTAAAAAGTTTTAAATATTCAAAAGCAGTAGGCACAATGTTCTTGAGCCTAGAGACATACTAGAGAAAAACTGAACTGTTCCACTTTGAGTAATTCAAGTAATTATCAGAGGAATGCATATAGCATATATAAGGCTTAAAAATATAGGAACACAGTCAAGGAAATACAATTGGAGCTGTTGGGTTGAGAGAGGAAAAAAGCATCGATTGGTCAGTTACGGAAGATGCAACTTTTTTCATTGGAAAGTGTCCTGGATTTAGGTGAGAAGGTCTGATTCCTATATCAGCTATACTATTATCATCTGTATGACAGGAGGCAAGTGACATATTCTCTAATTCAGTTCCTGCAGAAATAACACAATCTTCTTAGGATAGTTACAGGAATAATATTTTAAAAAATAAAAGCACCTGGCCTCTCAGCACCTGGAGATGGATTCAAGACTTGGCTCTAAATGTCTGAATTAGTGTCTTTGAACATGTCACTTAACATCTCTGAACATCAGCTTCTATGTGCTATATGTTTAAAGATTGCTGGTATGACTCTGATGCTTGGGTTGACTACCAGAGAGCAAACACAAACCAGGCCCATACCAAGAGATTAGGACTTGAAGAATGAGAACCAGAAGCAGCTTAAGCTACGTGGACAATGGACACTGGTATATACCAGTAATAAGTAGGGTTCCAGGAAACTGTTAAATCAATCGTAACTTTGTGAATTTATGTATTCCCGAAATGTGCAGTCTTGTTTAGTCTGATTAGCTTAGAGACAGCTATTTGATTAACCTGTTGAATAAGGCAGAATTTGAAGACCTTTCCAGGCATAAATGAGATCTATGTTGAGAAAGCCCCTAACGGGTAGACTTGGAGCACATTCTGTAAAATAGCCATTCCTATCAGGTCGTTTACAGCAAAGTCCTTTCTCCGTCTCTTTGAATTCCTGCCTCCCCTCCGTCAAACACTGGCCCATCTCTTTGAACTCCTGTCTCCCCTCAGCCAAACACTAGCCCATCTCTTTGAACTCCTGTCTCCCCTCAGCCAAACACTGGCCTGGGCACAAAAAGAGAAAGACTGGCACATGGTCTTAACATTTGAAAGCTAACCAAGGTCAGCCAGGCACCGTGGCTCATGCCTGTAATCCCAGCACTTTGGGAGGCCGAGGTGTGTGGCTCGCTTGAGGTCAGGAGTTCAAGACCATCCTGGCCAACATGGTAAAACCCCATCTCTACTAAAAATACAAAAAAAATTAGCTGGTGTAGTGGTGAACACCTGTAATCCCAGCTACTTAGGAGGCTGAGGCAGGAAAATTGCTTGAACCTGGGAGGCAGAGGTTGCAGTGAGCTGAGATGTCAGCAGTGCACTCCAGCCTGTGTGACAGAGTGAGACTCTGTCTCAAAAAACATAAAAATACAGAAATAAAGCTAACTAAGGTAGAATAATAAGGGTTGCATTTAGTGTTTTTGTCTTTTTACAATAGTCTTTCTAAAAATAAAACTAGCAAAGAGAATAACAAGCAAAGAAAACTGCTCCATCTCTGATAAAATAAGACACAATTACAACTCCAAATCAAAATCTATGAGCACAGTGTTCACATATAGTACAACCTGGACCAAATTCAGGAAAGGGGTTGAGAACAGAAACTTGTCTCTGTAGAACTATGGCAATACCCCAAATCCACAAAAAGTGAGTAGCAAAATTGATGTAACAAACCAGTAATCCATTGCTTCAAATAGCAGTATCTAGGAGGTTGGGCTAAGGGAAAGTCATGAGCCATGAAATGGAAGGAACAGGGCTTAAGAAGGATTTTTTCAGACTCAACATCTTTCAAAGTGGCTACTGGTGAGGCAAGGTAGAATATAAAGAGTGAATGGCCTGACACAGAAGAAAAAAAAAAAGAGTAAGGGGAAACCAGTTCTGCAATGCATGCAGAAGCCAGTGCTACATTGTCCTAGTAAGGGCCAGTGAGATGCGCAGTTTCACTACTAGCCAGGCACATATCCAGGTCTCCAGGAGTGGTGAGGTAACTGTGAAAACCTATGACCAGTAGAGTCAATAATTAAAGTGTGTTAGTGCTTCAACTTACTCCCCTAACCTTTCCTTTACATTGTACTTCCATAAGCACCAGGCCTAGGAATGAAGCACTTTTTAAAGATCGGAAATATCTTTAAAAAAGATAAGAAACAGTGCATTTATACTATTAAAAAATAAGTAAATAAATAAAAATAAGCAAAAATTAAAAGTATTATACAAAAAAAACAGAAAAACTGGAATAATCAGCTCTCTACAAATTAAACAAAATATTGCCCTCTGAAAGAGATTTCAAACACGAGATGATGACAACCAAAGTAGATTCATTATGAAACAGTGCAAATGCAAATCAGAAACTGAAGAGAAAAATAAATAATTACCAAGATAACATTACTTTGAAAGCTACAAAAAGGAGAATAAACACAGCTGGGTCCAGCACATGGTGAACAGCATTGCAGTCAGGCGCGGTGGCTCACGCCTGTAATCCCAGCACTTTGGGAGGCAGAGGTGGGTAGATCACTTGAGGTCAGGAGTTCGAGACCAGCCTGGCCAACATGGTGAAACCCCATCTCCACTAAAAATACAAAAATTAGCCAGGTGCAGTGGCAGATGCCTGTAGTCCCAGCTACTTGGGAGGCTGAGGCAAGAAGATCACTTGAACCCGGGAGGAGGAGGTTGTACTGAGCTGAGATTGTGCCACTGCACTCCAGCCTGGGCAACAGAGCAAGACTCCATCTCAAAAACAAACAAACAAACAACACACTGTAAAGTAGAGTATAATAAAATGTAAAATACCAGAGTAAAATAGAATTAAGGAGAAAATAATAAATGCAGAATATATACAAAGACTAGTAAATCTTTAATGGGTGTCACTGAAGACAAGAATGAAACAAATGGAGCAGAAGAAATATTCACTATACTATAAAACGAGAAATAAATAGCACAAAGATAACGAAAATATACAAGTATGTGAAAACTGAGCAACACATCATTGGGTCAAAGAAGAAGTCAAAAGGCAATTTTTAAAATATCTTGAGACAAACAAAAATGAAAACACAACATACTAAAACTTATGGGATGCAGCATTCTTGGTGATAAATGCCCAAATTACAATAGAAGAAAGACCTCCAACAAATGAGTCAACATTACATCTAGGAACTAGGGAGAAAAAGATCCAAGCCTAAAGCTAGTAGAAGAAAGGAAATCATAAAGATTAGAGCAGAAATAAGTAAAATAGAGAATCCAAAAGCAATGGGAAAACATCAACAAAACTAGGGGTTGGTTTTCTGAAAAGGTGAACAAGAATTGGCAAATGCTTAACTAGACTAACAGAAAAGAGAAAAGATTCCAATACATAAAATCAGAAGTGGAAGAGATGACATTTCAATTGATGCCACAGAAATAAAAAACATCACTAAGGGATTATTAGGAACAATTATAAACCAACAAATTCAACAATCTAAAACAAATAGATAAATGTATAGAAGCGTGCAACCTACCAAGAATGAATCAAGAAGAAATAGGAAACCTGAACAGACCCATACCAGATAAGGAGATTGAATCAGTATTAAAAAAAAACTCACATCAAAACAAAAAAAATCCCAAGACCAAATGGCTTCACAAGTAAATTCTAACCAAACATTTGAAGAGGAATTAATATCAATTCTTAAACTCTTCCAAAAAAATAGAAGAAAAACACTTCCAACGTCTTTTTAAAGAGGCAATATTACCCTGATACCAAGGCCAGATAAATATACCACTGGAAAAGGTAAATACCCCTGATGAACATGAATGCAAAATCCTCAGTATCAGCAAACTAAATTCAAAAGCACAATAAAAGAATCATATGCCATGAGTAAGTGGATTTATCCATGAAATTCAAGAATGGTTCAACATACACAAATAAACCAATGTGATACACAACATAAATAAGGGATAAAAATTACAGAATTTTCTCAATAAGTGCAGAAAAACCATTTGACAAAATTCAAAATTCTTTCATCATGGCTTGGTGGAAGGCAGATCACAGTGGATAGGAGGCAAAACTAGACTGCAGCTTCAACTTGGACAGACAGAGCAGCGTGTGGAGGCTCTCACTGTGAATTTTTGCTTCAGAATGACTCCAGGAATACATCAGGAAATCTGAGAGGACCCACAGACCCTCTGAAGGAAGCAGATTACTCCTGCATGACCCAGAAGACACCCCAAATACTGTGAATGTCCAAACTGTTGATGTGGGAAAGGGAGATCATCCACCCCCAAACACACACCCTCACTGGGGAAACTGAAAGTCTAGATTATAGGCGAAGATTCTGACCTTACCTGGAGATGAGTAAATTTAGACAGCCAAGTGAAATACAGGAGTAGAGGAAGCAGCAGGAAAAGCCCTGCTGGGTCACCTAGGAAACCATTTCTGCCTGGCCTCACATGGATTCTTCAGGAGGATGGCCAGAGTCACAGGGAAAAGGATACAGGGAGAAGGGAATATCCAGCTGAACTTTGTAACAATTTGAACTGATCAAGAAGTATCCTGGCCAGAACTCAGGGGAGGGCGTGAATCCAGTGTGCAGACTCCAAAAGCAGGGGAAGAATGAAAGCCATTCTTTCATGGTTTTGCAGTTGGAGGACAGGAAGCCTGGAGCAAGTTCTCAGCCCTACTTACCCACTGCCTGGAACCAGACTTGGTGCTATTGGGGGGTACAGTGGGAGTGAGACCAGCCCTTTGGATTGCATGGGAGCTGAGTGAGACCTGTGACTGCCAGCTTTCCTACTTCCCTGACAAACTGCATGACACAGCAGAAACAGCCACAATCCTCCTAGAAACATAACTCCATTGACCTGGGAACCTTACCCCCATCCCCCACAGCAGCTGTAGCAAGATCTGCCCAAGGAGTCTGAGCTCAGACATACTAGCCCTGCCGCCACCCAATGGTCCTTCCCTACTCACCCGTTAAGTGAAGACAAAGGGCACATACTCTTGGCAGTTCTAGGGCCCCACACAGGCCTATCCCTCCCCATACTGCCACAGCTGATGCTCTCAGGAAAGCGCCACCTCCCAGCAGGAGGCCAACCAGCACAAAAATAGTGCATTAATCACCAAAGCTAAGAAGCTTCAAAGAGTCCATTTCACCCCATCTGCACCACCTCCACTAGAACAGGTGCTGGTATCCATTACTGAGAGACCCACAAATGGTTCACATCACAGGACTCTGTGCAGACAAACACTAGTACCAGTCCAGAGTCTGGTAGATCTGCTGAGTGGCCAGATCCAGAAGAGAGATAACAATCACTACAGCTCAGCTTTATGGAAGCCACATCCATAGGAAAATGGGGAGAGTACAACATCAACAGAACACCCCATGGGACAAAAGAATCTGAACAACAGCCTTCAGCCCTAGACCTTCCCTAGACAGCCTGCCCCAATGAGAAGGAACCAGAAAACCAACTCTGGTAATATGACAAAACAAGGTTATTTAACACCACCAAAAAATCATACTAGCTCACCAGTAATGAATCCAAACCAAGAAGAAATCCCTGATTTACCTGAAAAGGAATTCAGGAGTTTAGTTGTTAAGCTAATCAGAGAAGCACCAGAGAAAGGGGAAGCCCAATGCAAGGAAATTTTAAAAATGATATAAGAAGTGAAGAGAGAAATATTCAATGGAATAGATAGCATAAATAAAAAACAATCAAAACTTCAGGAAACAATGAACACACTTGTATGCTGTGCAAAATGCAATGCAATGCAAAACGCTCTGGAAAGTCTCAGCAATAGAATTCAATAAGTAGAAGAAAGAAATTCAGAGCTCAAAGACAAAGTCTTTGAATTAACCCCATCCAACAAAGAGAAAAAGAATAAGAAAATACGAGCAAAGCCTCCAAGAAGTCTGGGATTATGTTAAATGACCAAACCTAAGAATAATCAGTGTTCTTGAGCAAGAAGAAAAACCTAAAAGTTTGGGAAACATGTTTGGGGAAATAATTGAGGAAAATTTCGCTGGTCTTGCTAGAGACTGAGACATCCAAACACAAGAAATAAAGAACACCTGGGAAATTCATTGCAAAAAGATCATCATCTAGGCACATTGTCATCAGGTCATATAAATTTAAGATGAAGGAAAGAATCTTAAGCACTGTGAGACAAAAGCACTAGGTAACCTGTGGGCGGGGGGGGGGGAAACAAAAACCTATCAGATTAACAACAGATTTCTAAGCAGAAACCCTACAAGCTAGAATAAATTGGGGCCCTATATTCAGCCTCAAACAAACAATTATCATCCAAGAATTTTGTATCCAGAAAAATTAAGCTTCATATATGAAGAAAAGATACACTCTTTTTCAGACAAACAAATGCTGAGAGAATTCACCACTACCAAGCCACCACTACAAGAACTGCTAAAAGGACCTCTAAATCTTGAAAAAAATCCTGGAAACACATTAAAACACAGCTTCTTTAAAGCATAAATTTCACAGGACCTATAAAACAAAAATACAAAACAAACACAAAACAAACAAAAATCAAGCTATAGAGACAACAAACAGCATGATGAACGGAATGGTACCTCACATCTCAGTACTCACATTGAATGTAAATAGCCTATATGCTCCACTTAAAATATACAGAATTGCAAAATGGATAAGAATTCACCAACCATCTGCTACCTTCAAGACACTCACTTATCACATAAGGACTCATATAAACTTAAGGTAAAGGGGTAGAAAAAGACATTTCATGCAAATGGACACCAAAAGCAAGCAGGAAGCAACAGTAGCTATTATTTATTTATTTATTTATTTAGATGGAGTCTCACTCTGTAGCCAGGCTGGAATGCAGTGGTGCGATCTCAGCTCACTGCAACCTCCGCCTCCCAGATTAAAATGATTCTCCTGCTTGAGTTTCCTGAGTAGCTGGGAATGAAGGAGCACACCACCATGCCCAGCTAATTTTTGTACTTTTAGTATAGACATGGTTTCACCATGTTGGCCAGTCTGGTCTTGAGCTCCTGACCTTGGGTGATCCATCCACCTCGGCCTCTCAAAGTGTTGGGATTACAGGCATGAGCCATTATGCCCAGCCAGTAGCTATTCTTATATCAGACAAAACAAACTTCAAAGCAACGGTAGCTTAAAAAGACACAGAGGGACATTATATAATGATAAAAGGCCTTGTCCAACAGGAAAAATCACAATTCTAAACCTATATGCACCTAACACTGAATCTCCCAAATTTATAAAACAATTACTAATAGACCTAAGATTTGAGATAGACAGCAACACAATAGTCATGGAGGACTTAAATCTCCACTGACAGCACTAGACAGATCATCAAGACAGAAAGTCAACAAAGAAACAATGGATTTAAACTATACCCTGGAACAAATGGACTTAACAGATATATACAGAACATTCCATCCAACAACCACAGAATATACATTCTATTCAACAGCACATGGAACTTCCTCCAAGATAGACCATATGATAGGCCATAAAACGAGCCTCAATAAATTTAAGAAAATTGAAATTCTATCAAGCACTCTCTCAGACCACAGTGAAATAAAACTGGAAATCAACTCCAAAAGGAACCTTCAAAACCATGCAAATACATGGAAATTAAATAATCTGCTTCTGAATGATCATTGGGTCACAAAAATGAAATCAAGATGAAAATTTAAAATTTCTTCAAACTGAAAAATAATAGTGATGCAGCCTATCAAAACCTCTGGGATTCAGCAAAGGTGGTGCTCATAGGAAAGTTTATAGCCCTAAACGCCTACATCAAAAATGTGAGACAGCACAAAAACACAATCTAAGGTCACACCTCAAGGAACCAGAAAAACAAGAACAAACCAAACCCAAATGAAGAAGAAGAAAGAAAATAACCAAGACCAGAGCAGAACTAAATGAAATTGAAACAAAAAAAATACATAAGATAAATGAAATGAAAAGCTGGCTACTTGATAAGATAAATAAAACTGATAGATCATTAGCAAGATTAGCCAAGAAAAGAGGAGAGAAAATCCAAATAATCTCAATAAGAAATGAAATGGGAGCTATCACAACTGAGACCACAGAAACACAAAAGATCATTCAAGGCTACTATGAACACCTTTACATGCATAAACTAGAAAACCTAGAGGAGATGGATAAACTCCTGGAAAGATACAACCCTCTTATCTTAAATTAGGAAGAATTAGATACCCTGAACAGATCAATTACAAGCAGCGAGATTGAAATGGCAATTTAAAAATTACCAACAAAAAAAAAGTCCAGGACCAGATGGATTCACAGCACACTTCTACCAGATATTCAAAGAATTGATACCAATCCTATTGACTCTATTCCACAAGATAGAGAAAGAGGGAATCCTCCCTAATTCATTCTATGATGCCAGTATCATCCTAATGCCAAAACCAGGAAAGAATATAACCAAAAAAGAAACTACAGACCCATATCCCTCATGAACATAGGTGCCAAAATCCTTAACAAAATACTAACCAAATCCAATGACATATCCAAAAGATAATCCACCATGATCAAGTGGGTTTCATACTAAGGATATAGAGATTGTTTAACATACACAAGTCAATAAATGTGAGACCACATAAACAGAATTAAAAACAAAATCCCACGATCATCTCATTAGATGCAGAAAAAGCATGCAACAAAATCCAGTATAACTTTATGATTAAAACTCTCAGCAAAATCAGCAAACAAGGGACATATCTCAATGTAATAAAAGCCATCTATGACAAACCCACAGCCAGCATAATATTGAACAGGGAAAATTTGAAAGCATTCCATCTGAGAACTAGAACAAAACAAGGATGCTCACTCTCGCCACTCCTCTTCAACACAGTACTGGAAGTCCTAGTCAGAGCAATCAGAGGAGAGAAAGAAAGAAAGGGCATCCAAAATGATAAAGAGGAAGTCAAACTGTTGGTGTTTGCTGATAATATGGTTGTTTACCTAGGAAACCTTATAGACTCCCCCAGAAAGTTCCTAGAACTGATAAAAGAATTCAGCAGTTTCTGGACACAAAATTAACGTACATAAATCAGTGGCTCTTCTATATAACAACAGCGACCAAGCTGAGAATCAAATCAATAACTCAACCTCTTTTACAATAGCTGCAAAAAATAAAATAAAATAAAATGCTTAGGAATATACCTAACCAAGGAGGTGAAAGACTTCTACAAGGAAAACTACAAAACACTGCTGAAAAAAATCGTAGATGAAATAAATGGAAACATATCCCATGCTCATGGATTGGTAGAATCAATATTGTGAAAACAACCATACTGCCAACAGCAATCTACAAATTCAACACAATTCCCATCAAAATACCATGATCATTCTTCACAGAATTAGAAGAAACAATTCTAAAATTCATATGGAACCAAAAAAGAGCCCTCATAGCCAAAGCACAACTGAACAAACAGAACAATTTTGAAGGCATCACATTACCAGATTTCAAACTATACTATAAGGCCATAGTCACCAAAACAGCATGGTATTGGTATTAAAAAAAATAGGTATAGGCATGGGCAAAGACTTCAAGACTAAAACACCAAAAGCAATGGTAACAAAAGCCAAAATTGACAAATGGGATCTAATTCAACTAAAGAACTTTGGCATAGTGAAAGAAACTATCATCAGAGTGAACAGGCAATCTACAAAATGGGAGAAAATTTTTGCAATCTATCCTTATGACAAAGGGCTAATATCCAGAATCTACAAAGAACTTAAACAAGTTTACAAGCAAAAAACAACCCCATCAAAGAGCAGCCAAGGGATATGAACAGACACTTCTCAAAAGACGACATTTATGCAGCCAACAAACATATGCAAAAAAGCTTATCATTAGAGAAATGCAAATCAAAACCACAATGAGATACCATCTCATGCCAATTAGAATGGTGATCATTAAAAAGTCAGGAAATGACAGACGCTGGATAGAATGTGGAGAATTCTATCCATAGATAGAATAGGAATGCTTTTACACTGTTGGGGGTAGTATAAATTAGTTCAACCATTGTGGAAGACAGTGCTGTGATTCCTCAAGGATCTAGAACAAGAAATACCATTTGACCCAGCAATCCCATTACTGGGTATATATCCAAGGATTATAAATCATGCTACTATAAAGACACATGTACATGTATGTTTATTGAGGCACTATAGCAAAGACTTGGAACCAACCCAAATGCCCATCAATGATAGACTGGATAAAGAAAATGTGGCACATATACACCATGGAATACTATGCAGCCATAAAAAGGATGAGTTCATGTCCTTTGCAGGGACATGGTTAAAGCTGGAAACCAGCATTCTCAGCAAACTAACACAAGAACAGAAAACCAAACACTGCATGTTCTCACTCATAAGTGGGAGTTGAATGAGAACACATGGACATAGGGAGGGGAACATCACACACCAGGGCCTGTCAGGGGGTGGAGGGCAATGGGACGGATAGCATTAGGAGAAACACCTAATGTAGATAACGGGTTGATGGGTGCTGCAAACCACAATGGCATGTGTATACCAATGTAACAAACCTGCATGTTCTGCACATGTACCCCAGGACTTGAAATATAATATAATATAATATAACATAATATAATATAATTACAACCCAAGCTTATAGGAAAAAATAGGCATATAGACCAATGGAACAGAATAGAGAACCGAGAAATGAACCCAAATACTTACCACCAACTGATCTTCGACAAAGCCAACAAAAACATTAAGTGGGGAAACGACAACCTTTTCAACAAATGGTGCCGGGATATTTGGCTAGTCACATGAAGGAGAATGAAACTAGATCCTCATCTCTTACCTCATACAAAAATCAACTCAAGATGGATTCAGGACTTAAATGTAAGGCCTGAAACTATAAAAATTCTAGAAGATAACATTGGAAAACCCTTTCTAGACATTGGCTTAGGCAAGGATTTTATGACCAAGAACCCAAAAGCAAATGCAACAAAAATAAAGATAAATAGCTGGGTCTTAATATAACTAAAGCACTTTTGCATGGCAAAAGTCAGTCAGTCACCATAGTAAACAGACAACCCACAGAGTGGGAGAAAATCTTCATAATCTATACATAAGACAAAGGACTAATGTCCAGAATCTATAATGAAGTCAAACAAATCAGCAAAGATAAAAACAAAAATCACATCAAAAAGTGGGCTAAGGACATGAATAGACAATTTTCAAAAGAAGATATACAAATGACAACAAACATATGAGAAAATGCTCAACATCACTAATGATCGGGGGAATGCAAATCAAAATAATGCAATACCACCTTACTCCTGCAAGAATGGCCATAATCAAAAAATAGTAGATGTTGGCATGGATGTGGTGAAGAGGGAACACTTCTACACTGCTGGTGGGAATGTAAAGCAGTACAATCACTAAGGAAAACATTGTGGATATTCCTTAAAGAACTAAAAGTAGAATTACCATTTGATCCAGCAATCCCACTACTGAGTATCTACACAGAGGAAAAGAAGTCATCATATGAAAAACATACTTGCACATGCATGTTTATAACAGCACAATTCACAATTGCAAAAATATGGAACCAGCCCAAATGCCCATCAATCAACAAGTGGATAAAGAAACTCTGGTGTGTGTGTGTGTGTGTGTGTGTGTGTACGATGGAATACCACTCAGCCATAAAAAGGAATTAATGGTACCTGAAATGACCTGGATGAGATTGGAAACTATTATTCTAAGTAAAGGAACTAGGAATGGAAAACCAATCATCATATGTTCTCACTCATAAGTGGGAGCTAAGCTATGAGAATGCAAAGGTATAAGAATGACACAATGGACTTTGGGGACTCAGGGAGAAAGGGTGGGAAGGGGGTGAGGGATAAAAGACTACAAATAGGGTGCAGTATATACCGTTAAGGTGATGGGTGCACCAAAATCTCACAAATCGCCACTAAAGAACTTAACCATGTAACCAAACACCACCTGTTCCCCAATAATCTATGGAAATAAAAAATTTAAAAACAAACAAAATTAAAAATCCTTTCATGATGAAAAATCTCAACAAATTATATACAGAAAGAAGTTGATTCAACACAATAAAGGCTATAAATTAAAAACTCATAGTTAACATCTTGCTCAATGATGAAAGCTTTTTCCCCAAGATCTGAAACAAGTCAAGGATGCCAACTCTCACTACCTCTACTCAACATGATACTGAAAGCCTTAACTAGAGCACATAAGGAAGACAAAGAAATAAAATGCATCTAAATAAGAAAGAAAAAAGTAAAATGATCTGTTTGCAGATATAATGTTACATGCAGAAAACCCTAACAATTTCACAAAAATAATTGTTACAACTAATAAATGAAATCAGCAAAGTTTCAGGATACAAAATCAATGTACAAAAATCAGTTCCATTTATATATACTAACAATAAATTATCCAAAAAATTTAAAAAGTTCATTTTTCACCCAATTCTTTCATCTCCTTGGTTAAGTTTATTTACAAGTATTTTTATTTGATACAATAAAATTAATTTTCAACAAAGTTGGCGAGGTATTTTAATGGAAAAAAATAAAATTTCTACCCATTTTGTAAGAACTGTAGTTGATATGGATTCTAATCTCACACTTCACACACAAAATTTACCTAAAAACATTATCACAGAATTAAATATAAGAGCTAAAACTATAAAATTTCTAGAATAAGACATGAGAGAAAATATTACTTACCTCAGGTTTTGCAAAGATTTCTTAAATATGACACAAAAGCATAAATTATAAAAGGAAAATATCAATAAACTGGATTTCATTAAAATTAAAAATGTACTTTAACAGACACTATCAAGAAAATGAAAAGACACAGACTGGGAGAAAATATCTGTACATGTATTCAACAGAAGGTGTGCATCTAAAATATATAAACAACTTTTACAGCTTAGAAGAAACAAAATACCTGATTTTAGAATATGGACAAAAGATTTTAAACAGATACTGGCAGATGGGAGGCATTGTCAGCATGCCTGTCCCACTTGGAAAGACAAAATAGTGAGTAGAAATTCACCTGTGACCTTTTTTCCAAGAAGCAACATAGGAACTTAACAGAAAACTGAAAGAAACCACAGACCCTTTGAAACAAATGGCCGGCAGCAGCCTACATGGTAAACCAAACTGAAAAGTGTGAGTCTCCATAGCATGAGACAGGGAGAAACTGCCAAGGCAACACACACTTGAACAGGGAAGCCAAGCCAGCCAGGCCAGGGGAAGGCCTTGACCCTCCCCATCGCAGGAGCTGATGTAGGGAGTGGTGGGGAGTATACGAGAAGGAGCGGCACTGGGACGTGCTTTACATGAACTCATGGACTCCATCAGGGATGGAAGAAAGCCATTCCTTTGATCACAGGTTGTGAGAAGCCCATAATTGGGATTTGAAATATAACCTTGAGTGGGGATGAGCCCCACTGGCCAGAACTGAGGGATGGGAGGGACACTTGCTACAGCCATGGGCGCAGAAGCTGGATACTCCTGCTTCACGGGCAGACAAGGAGGGGCATGGCCTGAGAGCCATGGTTTCTGTCTCCCTCAGGAAGGCTTATGGTCTGGGGCAGTTTTGAGTTCTGAGCACAGGCTGCCTGGAACCTAACTAGCTGCTATTAGCAGAACACTGCGGATGTGAGACCAGCCTTGCCAAGTGTGTGGGAGCTGAGTGGGGCTTATTGCTGCCTGCCACTCCCTACTCCCCATGTAGATGCTTTTGTGTGCCGCAAAGGCAGCTGCGCTCCTCCCTGGAATGTTACCCCAGTGGAAAGGGAACTACTCTCTGATCCCCATTGGGGCCACTACTTACGCCCACATGCGGGTAGCCAGAGCACAAAGAGCACAAACTTGGCTGACCTAGCTCCCATCGGCTTTCACCCTCAACCTACCCTGGTAGCATAACACAGTGAACAGGGACATTTGGTACCTCCACGGTCCCTCCCACTGCCTGAAACACCAGATCACCTCCCCTGGGTAACATAAGGTAAGCACAGATTCCACCACTCTCACCACAGCTGGTGCTCTTTTGCAAGTGCCACCTACTGGCTGGAGTCCAACTGGCACAGCCCATTACATCATCTGCAAGCACAATAATACAGCACTCAGGAAGGAGAAAGCTTTTGCACGACCACAGCTATCAGCATTGCTTGCATCACCCTGGCTAACCAGGAGGTCATGAGTCTGTCCACATGCCCAATACATTACTTCTACAGCTGGCATTTAAGAAAGCCAACACACTAAGGGTATTTACAACAAAGGAAATCTCAGTGTCTACATCATTCCCATCCCACCCTCATCAGAGCTGGTGCTGATACCCACTGCTGGGAGCCTAGAGGACTGGTCACATCACTGGTTCCCTTACAGACATTCCCCAGCACCAGCCTGGAGTGTTGCAGCCCCACCAGATGGCTAGACCAAGAGGAGCAGCAGGATTAATAGTAGGCTGGCCCTCAGGGATAGCTACTCCTAAGGGAAGGGTGAGGACAACACATTAAGGGAACACCCTTTGGGACAAAAGAAACCAGACTGCAGGCCTTGAGTCCAGGAACTTTCAACTTATGAGAAGTTTTTTTCAGAAGAGGCACAGGCCCAATGTTATGCTCAGTAAGGAAAGTCTGCAACTCTTCCTCAATAGTCAGACATCCCTGGTACTGATGAAGAATCTTGGAGAAGGAGACTTTTTCTCCCCCTTGCCCACCACTGCAGACATAGCTGGGGCTTCTCCCAGCGAGCTTGGCATGGGTGCATCTATAGACAGGTGTTCCTTTTTGGAACACTTCAGGGTAACTACATAACCACAGGAGGGGTGTCCCCCAGGTCCAGGCTAGCATGAGAGTTAGAGTTACAATCCCTCTTGCATGGAACATTAGCATTTCTGCAGATGAAAGGAGGTGCCTGTCTGATCGGAATAGCCAGAACACCAGGTCTGGAGTGTTACTGGGAGGTGGATCACTTTCCTGCTGGCCTGGAAGGAGATCCATGGTAGCCCCTGAAAACACCTCAGGGCATTTTACTGAGAGCTTCCCTAACCACCTCTGTCAAAGCTGGAACCTCTGCCCACCATTGGGGTATTGCATTTACCCACCTGCTTTAGCCACAGCTAGTTTTTAGCTAAGCTACATGACATAAACTTCATGAGACCTCTGCCATTCCAGTCCCAAAGGAGACAGTGAACATGCTCCCACACCTACTACTACAGCATCTGAGAAAGTCATCACACAAAGATTCACTATAACTAAGTGTATCAGTGTCTTCTCACATTGCTATAAAGAAATATCTGAGACTGGGTAATTTATAAAGAAAAGAGGTTTATTGGCTCATGGTTCTGTAGGCTTTACAGGAAGCATGGCTAAGGAGGCCTCAGGAAATTTACAATCATGGCAGAAGACAAAGGGGAAGCAGGTACATCTTACGTGGCTGGAGCAGGAGAAAAGGGAAGGGGAGATACCACACTTTTAAACAGCCAGATCTCATGAGAACTCTACCACAAGACAGCACAAGGAGGGTAGTGCTAAACCATAAGAAACTGCCCCCATGATCCAATCACCTCTCATCAGGCCGCATTTCCAACATCGGGGATTATAATTCTTTGACATGAGACTTGGATGGGAACATAGAGCCAAACCATATAACAAAGGAATTCATACAGATTCTTCACCATTGAAAGCACTCAGAGCCAAAGATAGGTGACAATAAACAATAAACATTAAAGTCACATCCTTGAGGGGAATAAAAGAAATTTTTAAAATGTAGTTGAATAAAAAATAAACATAAAAATAATTAGAATAAATAGTTTACCCAAATGAGAAGAAACTAGAAAAGTAATTCGGCAATATGAAAAAATAGGGTTTTATAACACCCCAAAAATCACACTAACTCTCTAGCAAGTCAAGCAATGACAGAATCTTTGAAATACCAGCTAGAGAATTTAAAAGATTATCAGGTCATTCAAGAAGATATAAGAGAAAGATGAAAACCAACATAAAGAAATTTTTTGGAAAATTATCTAAAGAGGTAAATATTTTAAAGAAAACCAATAATAACTTCTGGAAATGAAAGGCGTATTTTGGGAACTACAAAATACAGTGGAAAGTTTTAACAATGGACTACAACAAGTAGAAGAAAGAATTTCAGAGCTCAAAGACAAGGCTTTTGAATTAACCCAGTCAGAAAAAAACAAAGAAAAAAGAATCAAAAGCAATGAACAAAGTCTCCAAGAAATAAGAGATTATATAAAATACCAAAACTAAGAATTATAGGTGTTCCTGAGGGAGAAGAAAAAGCAAAAAGTCTGCAAAACCTATTTGGAGGAATAACTGAAGAAAACTCCTCTTTACTTGCTAGAGATTTAGGCAGACAAATAAAAGAAGGTCAAAGAATTCCTGAAAAACTCATTACAAACACGACATCACCAAGACATACAGTCATCAGACTACCTAGAGCCAACATGAAGGAAAGAATTATAACAGCAGTGAGACAAAAGCAACAGGTAACCTATAAAGTAAAACCTATCAGACTGACAGCAGACTTCTCAGGAGAAACCTGACAAGTCATAATGAATTGGGGTCCTATCTTTACACACCTTAAACAGAATAACTGCAGCCAAGAATCTTGAATTCAGCAAAACTAAGTTTCATAAATAAAGGAGAAATAAAGTCATTCTCAGACAAATGCTGAGGAAATTTGCCCATTCTAGACGAGCCCTACGAGAAATGCTAAAAGGAGTTCCAAATCTTGAAATAAAAGGTTCATATGCACCAGAATAGAAACTCCTCAAAGCATCCAATTCACATGGCTTATCAAACAGTAACACAATAAAGAAAACAAAGTCAGTAGGCAACTATCAACTGGATCACTGGAAAGGTACTCTCACATCTCATTGTTAACACTGAATGTAAATGGTCTAAATGCTCCATCTATAAATATACACATTGACATAATGGATAAGATATCACAAATGAAATATCTGCTGTCCTCAGGAGACATGCCTAACATGTAAGGATTTTTATAGATTCATGGTATAAAGAGGTGGGAAAAGAAATTTTACACAAACGAAAACCAAAAGTCGGCAGGAGTAGTTTTTCTCATATCAGATAAAACAGATTTTGAAACAATAATAGAAAAAAAAGACAAAGCAGGTCATTATATAATGATAAAAGGAACAACTCAACTAGAAGATACAACAATCCTGAATATGTATGCACCTAACCTCAGAGTTCCCAGATTCATAAAGCAATTACTACTAGACCTATAAAAAGAGACAGCAGCACAATAATAATGAGGGACTTTAATACTCCTCAGATGGCACTAGACAGATCATTGCGGCAGAATATCAACAAAGAAACACTGGATTTAAACTGCACTCTAGAATAAATGAAACCAACAGATATTTACAGAACATTCTACTCAATAACTGCAGAATATACATTACTCTCATCAGCACATGAACCATTTGCCAAGATAAATCATATTCTAGGCCACAAAACAAGTCTCAATAAATCTGTAAAAGTTGAAATCATATCAAGTATCTTCTCAGACCACAACAGAGTAAAATTAGAAATCAATACCAAAAGGAACCCTCAAAACTATACAAATAAATGGAAATTAAATAATCCACTCCTGAGTGATTTTGGGGTTAATAATGAAATCAAGATAGAAATTTTAAAAGTTTTCAAAAAACCCAAAACTAACAAAAGAAAAGACATAACAAAGATCAGGGCAGAACTAAATAAAATTGAGACCACAAAAGATACAAAAGATCAATGAAGCAAAAAGCTGGTTCTGTGAAAATATAGACAAAATTGATAGACAACTAGTTATATTAAACAAGAAGAGAGAAGATTCAAATGAGCTCAGTTAGAAATGGAAATGAAGACACTACAATGTACATCACAAAAATACAAAAGACCATTTGAGACCGCTATGAACAACATTATACACACAAACTAGAAAAGCTAGAGGACATGGATAAATTCCTGGAAACACACAATTCACCTAGTTTGAATAAAGAATAAATACAAATTCTGAACTGACCAATAACATGCAGTGAGATTGAATCAGTAATTTTAAAACTGCCAACAACAACAAATTCCAGGGTCAGATAGATTCACAGCTGAATTCTATCAGACGTTCAAAGAATAATTGGTATCAATTCTACCAAAACTATTTCAAAATATTGAGAAGGAGAGAATACTCCCTAACTCATCCTACAAAGCAAATATTAACCTGATACCAAAGCCAGGAATGAATATTACAAAAAAAAAAAAAAAAACTACAAAGACCCCTAGTGAATATTGATGTAAAAATCCTCAACAAATTACAAGCAAACTGAATCAAAGAGCACATTAAAAAAAAAAATTCACCATGATCAAGTGGGTTTCATTCCAGGGACACAGGCATGGTTCAACATAAGCAAGTCAATAAATGTAATTCATCACATAAGGAGAATTGAAAAAAAAAACAACGATGATCTCAATAGGTGCAGACAAAGCATTTGATAAAATTTGGCAGTTTTATGAAAAAAGTCCTCAATAAACTAGCTATAGAAGGGACTTACCTCAAAATAATAAAAACCATATACGACATAACTACAGCCAACATCATAATAAATTAGGAAAAGTTAAAAACATTCCCCTTAAGAATTGGAACAAGACAAGGATGACCCCTTTCACCAATTCTATACAACATAATACTAGAAGTTCTAGCCAGAGCAATTAGGCAAGAGAAAGAAACAAAGGACATCCAATTTGAAAACAGGAAGTCAAACTATCTCTGCCAATGATATGAAATTATACCTAAAAAACCCTAAAGACTCCTCCAAAAGACTCCTAGATCTGATAAATGAATTCGGTAAAGTCTCAGGTTACAAAATCAATGAACACAAATCAATAGCACCACTATACATCAACAACAACCAAGCTGAGAATCAAATTAAGAATTCCATCCCTTTTAAAATAGCTGACAAAAAATACCTAGGAATATACTTAACCAAGAAGATGAAAGATCTCTACAAGAATTCCAAACACTGCTGAAAGAAATCATAGATGACACAAATAAATGGAAATACATCCCATATTCATGGATTGGAAGAATCAATATCATGAAAATGACCATACTGCCCAAAGCAATCTACAGATTCAATGTAGTTCCTATCAAAATACCAACATGATTTCTCACAGAATTAGAAAAAAATCCTAAAATTCATATGGAACCAAAAAAGAGCCTGAATACCCAAAGTAATCTTAAGGAAAAAGAATAAATCTGGAGGGATAACATTACCTGACTTCTAACTATACTACAAGACTAAAGTAACCAAAACAGCATGGTAGTGATATTAAAGTAGATACATAAACCAATGGAATATATTAGAAAAGCCAGAAAGAAAGCTAAATACTTAACAACCAACTGATCTTTGACAAAGCATACAAAAGCATAAATTGGGGAAAGGACACCCTATTTAATAAATGGGGCTGGAAAAATTAGATAGCCACACACAGAAGAATGAAACTGATTCCCTATCTCTCACCATATAAAAAAAAACTTAACTCAAGATGGATTAAAGACTTAAAGCTAAGACCAGAAATCATAAAAATTCTAGGGAAAAAAAAAAAAAAAACCTAAGAAAAACTCTTCTGGACATTGGTCTTATGACTAAGATCCCAAAAGCAAATGCAACAAAAACAAAAATAACTGGGATCTATTTAAGCTAAAAGGCTTCTATACAGCAAAAGAAATTATCGGAGTAAACAGACAACCTACAGAATGTAAGAAAATATTTGCAAATTATGCATGCAACAAAAGACTAATATCCGGAATTTACAAAGAACTCAAACAAATCAGCAAGAAAAAACAAACAATCCCATTAAAAAGTGGGCAAAGGACATGAACAGACATTTCTCAAAAGAAGATATACAAATGGGCAACAAACATATGAAAAAAATGTTCAACATCACTAATCATCAGGGAAATGCAAATTAAAACCACAACGAGATACCTCCTTACCCCAGCCATAATGGTCATTATTATAGTAAAAAAACGATAGATGTTGGCATGGATATGGTGAAAAAGGAACACTTATACACTAGTGGTAGGGATGTAAATTAATAAAACCTCTATGGCAAACAGTAAGGAGATTTCTTAAAGAACTAAAAGTATATCTACCATGCCTCCAGCCATCTCACTACTGGGTGTCTACCCAAAGGAAAAATAGTCACTATATCAAAAAGACACCTGCATGCACATGTCTATAGCAGCACAATTCACAATTGCAAATATATGGAATTAACATAAGTGCCCATCAACTAATGAGTGGATAAAGACAAAGTTGTGTATATATATATATATACACATATATACACTATATATATACACACACTATATATACACACTATATATACACACACACACACACACACACACACACACACATACACATACCATGGAATACTACTCCGCCATTAAAAAAGAACAAAATAATGTCTTTCGCAGCAACTTGTATGGAACTGGAGGCTATTATTCTAAGTGAAGTAACTCAGGAATCAAAAAACAAACCCCACATATTCTAACCTATAAGTGGCAACTAAGCTATGGGTACACAACGGCACACAGCATGATATAATGGACACTGGAGTTTCAGAATCGGGGAAAGCTGGAGCAGGGTTAGGGCTAAATAATGACCTATTGGGTACAACGTACACTACTCAGGTGATGAGTGCAGTAAAATCCTAGGCTTGACTACCATACAATTCAACCATGTAACCAAAAACCACTTGTACCTTTAAAGCTATTAAAATAGAAAAAAATTAAAGATTAAAACAGATACTTCATCAAAGATAATATATGAATTAATAAATAAGCACCTGAGAAAAGTATCAACATCATTAGTTATTGGGGATATTTAAATTAAATTCACAGTGAAATACCACTCAGTAGAATGGCTAAAATTTAAAAACTTGATCATACCAAATATTAGTAAATATGTAGAACAACTAGGACTCTCATACATTGTTTGCAGGAATATAAAATGGTACATCCTCTTTGGAAAACAGTTTTGCAGTTTCTTAAAATAAACATACACTTACCATACGACTCATCCATTCCACCCCTAGATGTTTATCTAAGACTAGTAGTTGAGCAAATGTTCACAACAAAGACTTGTACACGAATGTTCATAGCAATTCTGTTTGCAATAGCCAAAGATCAGAAACAACTTATCAACAGGTGAATGGGTAAACAAATTGTAGTACATCCATGGAAAGGAATACTACTCACCAAAAGGAATGAACAATCAGTATATCCAACAACATAAATGAATCTCAAAATAATTAGGCGCTAAGTGACAGAAGACAGACATAAGAGTAGCTTCTTCTGTATCATTTCATTTATTTAAAATTCTAGAAAATGCAAAGTAATTCATTATTCCAGGAAGTACAGCAGTGTTTGATTGAAGATGTCAGGGATGTGGACGGAGAAGGAAGATTTACAAAGGGACTTGAGGAGATTCTTGAGGGCAATGGATATATTCATTAATTTGATAGTGGTTATGGTTTCAAGTGTATATTCATACACCAAAATTTATCAAATTATATACTTTAAATAGAATCAGTTTATTATGTATTATATAACTCTGTAAGGTTAAAAAATGAGAGTGGTACTCTAAGTATAGGGGTCTCAAGGTTTGTGAAAGATGTTTTAGATAATATTATAAACTTAGCTAATATTTTTATAATTTATAATTGTGTCTATACATTTCAAATGCAAGAGAATTCACTGCAAATTTCTTTCATCTCCTCTCTTTCTCACCTTGGATTAAGTCCTATTAGACACACACTATAAAAGCTCAGTGTAACTTCTGGTGGTTTAGATTGGTTTTATAATTACTGATCCCTGCTGCAGCTGTTTATGACAAGCTTGAAGTAAACAGAGGTACTTCTGACACTTTCTAATCTAAAACCAACAGTCTCATTTTTCCAGTATACGATGACAGGCCAAGACCACACATATCTGTCATAATGAAATTGAGAAAAACTGAACTATCAAAAGGAAAACATTCTCAGACTGAGTAAAAAAAAAAAAAAAATTCTGTCCATAAGAAATACATGCACATCAAAGTCATTTAGAAAGAGTGGAAACAAAATGGAAGAATTTTACCAGGAAAACACACATGCAAACACACAGGAAACTAGAAGTTGGATATTCATATCAACCAGGGTTTCAAAACAAAAATGAGATAACAAAGGGCAACTGATAACAATAAAAGGTGAACTTTTTATAAATTTGATGTATTAAATAGTATAATATTTTTCAAAATACAATCCTCCTAAAAATAGAACAGAAAGTACAATATTATATTAAGGTGCTTCTTCTTTTTTTTTTATTATACTTTAAGTTCTAGGGTACATGTGCATAACATGCAGGTTTGTTACATATGTATACTTGTGCCATGTTGGTGTGCTGCACCCATCAACTCGTCAGCACCCATCAATTCGTCATTTATATCAGGTATAACTCCCAATGCAATCTCTCCCCCTCCCCCCTTCCCCTCCCCATGATAGGCCCCGATGTGTGACGTTCCCCTTCCTGAGTCCAAGTGATCTCATTGTTCAGTTCCCACCTATGAGTGAGAACATGCAGTGTTTGGTTTTCTGTTCTTGTGATAGTTTGCTAAGAATGATGGTTTCCAGCTACATCCATGTCCCTACAAAGGACACAAACTCATCCTTTTTTATGGCTGCATAGTATTCCATGGTGTATATGTGCCACATTTTCTTCATCCAGTCTGTCACAGATGGACATTTGGGTTGATTCCAAGTCTTTGCTATTGTGAATAGTGCTGCAATAAACATACATGTACATGTGTCTTTATAGCAGCATGATTTATAATCCTTTGGGTATATACCCAGTAGTGGGATGGCTGGGTCATATGGTACATCTAGTTCTAGATCCTTGAGGAATCGCCATACTGTTTTCCATAATGGTTGAACTAGTTTACAATCCCACCAACAGTGTAAAAGTGTTCCTATTTCTCCACATCCTCTCCAGCACCTGTTGTTTCCTGACTTTTTAATGATTGTCATTCTAACTGGTGTGAGATGGTATCTCATTGTGGTTTTGATTTGCATCTCTCTGATGGCCGTGATGATGAGCATTTTTTCATGTGTCTGTTGGCTGTACGGATGTCTTCTTTTGAGAAATGTCTGTTCATATCCTTTGCCCACTTTTGATGGGGTGTTTTCTCTTGTAAATTGTTTGAGTTCTTTGTAGGTTCTGGATATTAGCCCTTTGTCAGATGAGTAGATTGCAAAAATTTTCTCCCATTCTGTAAGTTGCCTGTTCACTCTGATGGTAGTTTCTTTTGCTGTGCAGAAGCTCTTTAGTTTAATTAGATCCCATTGTCAATTTTGGCTTTTGCTGCCGTTGCTTTTGGTGTTTTAGACATGAAGTCCTTGCCCATGCCTATGTCCTGAATGGTACTACCTAGGTTTTCTTCTAGGGTTTTTATGGTATTAGGTCTAACATTTAAGTCTCTAATCCATCTTGAATTAATTTTCATATAAGGAGTAAGGAAAGGATCCAGTTTCAGCTTTCTACTTATGGCTAGCCAATTTTCCCAGCACCCTTTATTAAATAGGGAATCCTTTCCCCATTTCTTGTTTCTCTCAGGTTTGTCAAAGATCAGATGGCTGTAGATGTGTGGTATTACTTCTGAGTACTCTGTTCTGTTCCATTGGTCTATATCTCTGTTTTGGTACCAGTAACATGCTGTTTTGGTTACTGTAGCCTTGTAGTATAGTTTGAAGTCAGGTAGCGTGATGCCTCCAGCTTTGTTCTTTTGACTTAGGATTGTCTTGGCAATGCGGGCTCTTTTTGGTTCCATATGAACTTTAAAGCCGTTTTTTCCAATTCTGTGAAGAAAGTCATTGGTAGCTTGATGGGGATGGCATTGAATCTATAAATAACCTTGGGCAGTATGGCCATTTTCACGATATTGATTCTTCCTATCCATGAGCATGGTATGTTCTTCCATTTGTTAGTGTCCTCTTTTATTTCAGTGAGCAGTGGTTTGTAGTTCTCCTTGAAGAGGTCCTTTACATCCCTTGTAAGTTGGATTCCTAGGAATTTTATTCTCTTTGAAGCAATTGTGAATGGAAGTTCATTCATGATTTGGCTCTCTGTCTGTTACTGGTGTATAAGAATGCTTGGGATTTTTGCACATTAATTTTGTATCCTGAGACTTTGCCGAAGTTGCTTATCAGCTTAAGGAGATTTTGGGCTGAGACAATGGGGTTTTCTAAATACACAATCATGTCATCTGCAAACAGGGACAATTTGACTTCTTCTTTTCCTAACTGGATACCCTTGATTTCTTTCTCTTGCCTGATTGCCCTAGCCAGAACTTCCAACACTATGTTGAATAGGAGTGGTGAGAGAGGGCATCCTGTCTTGTGCCAGTTTTCAAAGGGAATTTTTCCAGTTTTTGGCCATTCAGTATGATATTGGCTGTGGGTTTGTCATAAATAGCTCTTATTATTTTGAGGTACATTCCATCAATACCGAATTTATTGAGCATTTTTAGCATGAAGGGCTGTTGAATTTTGTCAAAAGCCTTTTCTGCATCTATTGAGATAATCATGTGGTTCTTGTCTTTGGTTCTGTTTACTGCTGGATTACGTTTATTGATTTGCGAATGTTGAACCAGCCTTGCATCCCAGGGATGAAGCCACTTGATCATGGTGGATAAGCTTTTTGATGTGCTGCTGAATCCGGTTTGCCAGTATTTTATTGAGGTTTTGCATTGATGTTCATCAGGGATATTGGTCTAAAATTCTCTTTTTTTGTTGTGTCTCTGCCAGGCTTTGGTATCAGGATGATGTTGGCCTCATAAAATGAGTCAGGGAGGATTCCCTCTTTTTCTATTGATTGGAATAGTTTCAGAAGGAATGGTACCAGCTCCTCCTTGTACCTCTGGTAGAATTCAGCTGTGAATCCATCTGGTCCTGGACTTTTTTTGGTTGGTAGGCTATTCATTATTGCCTCAATTTCAGAGCCTGCTATTGGTCTATTCAGGGATTCAACTTCTTCCTGGTTTAGTCTTGGAGAGTGTAAGTGTCCAGGAAATTATCCATTTCTTCTAGATTTTCTAGTTGATTTGCGTAGAGGTGTTTATAGTATTCTCTGATGGTAGTTTGTATTTCTGTGGGGTCGGTGGTGATATCCCCTTTATCATTTTTTATTGCGACTATTTCATTCTTCTCTCTTTTCTTCTTTATTAGTCTTGCTAGCGGTCTGTCAATTTTGTTGATTTTTTCAAAAAACCAACTCCTGGATTCATTGATTTTTTGGAGGGTTTTTTGTGTCTCTATCTCCTTCAGTTCTGCTCTGATCTTAGTTATTTCTTGCCTTCTGCTAGCTTTTAAATGTGTTTGCTCTTGCTTCTCCAGTTCTTTTAATTGTGATGTTACAGTGTCAATTTTAGATCTTTCCAGCTTTCTCTTGAGGGCATTTAGTGCTATAAATTTCCCTCTACACACTGCTTTAAATGTGTCCCAGAGATTCTGGTATGTTGTATCTTTGTTCTCATTGGTTTCAAAGAACATCTTTATTTCTGCCTTCATTTCGTTATGTACCCAGTAGTCATTCAGGAGCAGGTTGTTCAGTTTCCATGTAGTTGAGCGGTTTTGATTGAGTTTCTTAGTCCTGAGTTCTAGTTTGATTGCACTGTGTGCAATTTGTTATAATTTCTGTTCTTTTACATATGCTAAGGAGTGCTTTACTTCCAATTATGTGGTCAATTTTGGAATAAGTGCCATGTGGTGCTGAGAAGAATGTATATTCTGTTGATTTGGGGTGGAGAGTTCTATAGATGTCTATTAGGTCCGCTTGGTGCAGAGATGAGTTCAATCCTGGATATCCTTGTTAACTTTCTGTCTCGTTGATCTGTCTAATGTTGACAGTGGAGTGTTGAAGTCTCCCATTATTATTGTATGGGAGTCTAAGTCTCTTTGTAAGTCTCTAAGGACTTGCTTTATGAATCTGGGTGCTCCTGTATTGGGTGCATATATATTTAGGATAGTTAGCTCTTCCTGTTGAATTGATCCCTTTACCATTATGTAATGGCCTTCTTTGTCTCGTTTGATCTTTGATGGTTTAAAGTCTGTTTTATCAGAGACTAGGATTGCAACCCCTGCTTTTTTTTGTTCTCCATTTGCTTGGTAGATCTTCCTCCATCCCTTATTTTGAGCCTATGTATGTCTCTGCATGTGAGATGGGTCTCCTGAATACAGCAGACTGATGGCTTGACTCTTTATCCAGTTTGCCAGTCTGTGTCTTTTAATTGGAGCATTTAGTCCATTTACATTTAAGGTTAATATTGTTATGTGTGAAATTGATCCTGCCATTGTGATATTAACTTTGTTTTGCTCGTTAGTTGATGCAGTTTCTTCCTAGCCTCGATGGTCTTTACATTTTGGCATGTTTTTGCAATGGCTGGTACCGGTTGTTCCTTTCCATATTTAGGGCTTCCTTCAGGGTCTCTTGTAAGGCAGGCCTGGTGGTGACAAAATCTCTAAGCATTTGCTTATCTGTAAAGGATTTTATTTCTCCTTCACTTATGAAACTTAGTTTGGCTGGATATGAAATTCTGGGTTGAAAATTCTTTTCTTTAAGAATGTTGAATATTGGCCCCCACTCTCTTCTGGCTTGTAGAGTTTCTGCCGAGAAGTCTGCTGTTAGTCTGATGGGCTTCCCTTTGTGGGTAACCCGACCTTTCTCTCTGGCTGCCCTTAAGATTTTTTCCTTCATTTCAACTTTGGTGAATCTGGCAATTATGTGTCTTGGAGTTGCTCTTCTCGAGGAGTATCTTGGTGGTGTTCTCTGTATTTCCTGAATTTGAATACTGGCCTGCCCTACTAGGTTGGGGAAGTTCTCCTGGATGATATCCTGAAGCGTGTTTTCCAACTTGGTTCCATTTTCCCCTCACTTTCAGGCACCCCAATCAGACGTAGATTTGGTCTTTTTACATAATCCCATACTTCTTGCAGGCTTTGTTCATTTCTTTTTCTTCTTTTTTCTTTTGGTTTCTCTTCTTGCTTCATTTCATTCATTTGATCCTCAATTGCTGATAATCTTTCTTCCAGTTGATCGAGTTGGTTACTGAAGCTTGTGGATTTGTCACGTATTTCTCGTGTCATGGTTTTCATCTCTGTCATTTCGTTTATGACCTTCTCTGCATTAATTATTCTAGCTATCAATTCTTCCACTCTTTTTTCAAGATTTTTAGTTTCTTTGCGCTGAGTATGTAATTCCTCCTTTAGCTCTGAGAAGTTTGATGGACTGAAGCCTTCTTCTCTCATCTTGTCAAAGTCATTCTCTGACCAGCTTTGATCCATTGCTGGCGATGAGCTGCACTCCTTAGCAGGGGCAGATGCGCTCTTATTTTTTGAATTTCCAGCTTTTCTGCCCTGCTTCTTCCCCATCTTTGTGGTTTTATCTGTCTCTGGTCTTTGATGATGGTGACGTACTGATGGGGTTTTGGTATAGGTGTTCTTCCTGTTTGATAGTTTTCCTTCTAATAGTCAGGACCCTCAGCTGTAGGTCTGTTGGAGATTGCTTGAGGTCCACTCCAGACCCTGTTTGCCTGGGTATCAGCAGCAGAGGTTGCAGAAGATAGAATATTGCTGAACAGCGAGTGTACCTGTCTGATTCTTACTTTGGAAGCTTCCTCTCAGGGGTGTACTCCACCCTGTGAGGTGTGGGGTGTCAGACTGCCCCTAGTGGGGGATGTCTCCCAGTTAGGCTACTCAGGGGTCAGGGACCCACTTGAGCAGGCAGTCTGTCCGTTCTCAGATCTCAACCTCCCTGTTGGGAGATCCACTGCCCTCTTCAAAGCTGTCAGATAGAGTCGTTTGCGTCTGGGCAGGTTTCTGCTCCTTTTTTTGTTGTTGTTGTTTAGCTGTGCCCTGTCCCCAGAGGTGGAGTCTACAGAGACAGGCAAGTTTCCTTGAGCTGCTGTGAGCTCCACCCAGTTCGAGCTTCCCAGCAGCTTTGTTTACCTACTTAAGCCTCAGCAATGGTGGGCGCCCCTCCCCCAGCCTCGCTGCTGCCTTGCGGTTAGATCACAGACTGCTGTGCTAGCAATGAGGGAGGCTCCGTGGCCGTGGGACCCTCCCGGCCAGGGGTGGGTATAATCTCCTGGTGTGCCTGTTTGCTTAAAGTGCAGTATTGGGGTGGGAGTTACCCGATTTTCCAGGTGTTGTGTGTCTCAGTTCCCCTGGCTTGGAAAAGGGATTCCCTTCCCCCTTACGCTTCCCAGGTGCGGCGCTGCCCTGCCCTCAGCTTCTTGCTGCTCGTGCTGCGCTGCTGCAGCAGCTGACCAGCACCGATTGTCCGGCACTCCCTAGTGAGATGACCCCAGTACCTCAGTTGAAAATGCAGAAATCACCGGTCTTCTGTGTCACTCGCACTGGGAGTTGGAGACTGGAGCTGTTCCTATTCGGCCATCTTGCTCCGCCTCTCTTTTTTTTTTTTTTTGAGGTGGAGTCTCGCTCTGTCACCCAGGCTGGAGTGCTGTGGCCGGATCTCGGCTCACTGCAAACTCCGCCTCCTGGGTTCTCGCCATTCTCCTGCCTCAGCCTCCCCAGTAGCTGGGACTACAGGTGCCCGCCACCTCGTCCAGCTAGTTTTTTGTATTTTTTAGTAGAGACAGGGTTTCACTGTGTTAGCCAGGATGGTTTCGATCTCCTGACCTCATGATCCGCCCGTCTCGGCCTCCCAAAGTGCTGGGGTTACAGACTTGAGCCACCGTGCCTGGCCTAGGTGTTTCTAATTAACCTTTTTCATCTCATAGAAAATTAAGTACATAATCAAAATAAGTAACAATATGGAGAAGAGTTTTTCTAAGTGTGGTCCAAGGACCACTTGCAACAAACTTCCCTAGGATTCTTGTAAAATAAAATATATTTCAAGTCTCTACTCTGACTTATGAAACCAGGTTTCCTGGGAGTGGTTCCCAGAAATCATCATTTTTGCAAGCACCTTAAATGATTTTTATGCATTGAGCATACAAATTATGTACTTAATAATACTAACACATTTACATATGAGTACTGCAGTCAACTGAATATATAATTTCTACTCCAGGGACAAATAAATGTTTATAAAAATGGACCAGAAAGTGTACTAAATTTTAAAAAGTGGAAATAGTAAAGGCTACACTCATTTCAATTGTTAAAAAAAGAAAGAAAAAAAGCTATAAATAAATGTTTTTAGAAAAGAAGGAAGCAACACCTTGACCAGCCGAAAAATTAAAGTTTTCTCTTAATATGGGCCAAAGAGATAAACCAAAGTGTAGAAAGTTTTAGAAAATAAAATGGGGGTGATGTACACATTAGAACCTATGGAATGTGATTCAGTAGAGCTCAAGAGATATTCATAACACTAAACACTTAATTACTACGCAAGAAAGAATAATAGCAAATAAATTCAGAGCTCATTTTAATAAATTAGGAATATAACAGCAAAATAAAGCCAAGTAAAAGAGAAGAAAGCAATTATAAAGATAAAAGATTGCCTGTAATCCCAGCTACTCCAGAGGCTGAGGCAGGAGAATGGCGTGAACCCAGGAGGTGGAGCTTGCAGTGAGCCGAGATCCGGCCACTGCACTCCAGCCTGGGTGACAGAGCGAGACTCCATCTCAAAAAAAAAAAAAGAAACAAACAAAAAAAAAGATAAAAGATTAATGGACTTAAGCTAATTTATACTATATATAACAACATAATAAACACTAGAGCTGCTTCTTTAAAAACAGTAAAGTTAATAGCTGACATGTAATCAAGAACAAAATATTACATACTCTCTGCTTGCATTTATAAAATGTCAGTGGTTCCTGGGGCTGGAGGTAGGGACAGGAGTTGATTGCAAATGAACATGAGGACACTTTCTTGGGTATTCTTTAAATATGAATTGAAATATATCAATTTACTAAAATTCATGGAACTGTATACTAAGATGAATAGCAAATGTTATGATTTATATTTTTTTTTTTACCTGAATAAAACTGCTAAAAATATATATTTGTATAGATCTCACTATAGCAATAGAAAAGATGTGATACCTAAAAATAATGAAGGTGCTATTTTGTGAAAGACAGTGACTAAGGCTTGGATGGATAAAAAGATATGACTTGTTCTTAGATAAGAGAAAGAATATAAAATACCCTTGAATTTATCTGCAGATTTAATGCAATACCAACAAATAAAACAGAGTAAAATGTTAATTAAACAAATCACATTTAATTGGACAAAGTCTGATTATTCAGTGGATAGTTGGGATGGCCATTAAAAGAGGGATAAAAAATAAGGGCCTATTTCACTCTCAACACCTTAATATACACTCAGTGGAAAAAAGAAGGAAAATATTTTGCATAATTTAAAGTACAGAGGGTAACTTTCCTAGAAAGCACACATAACTCAGAAACCATGAAGAAGGAAATGGATCAAACTGACTACATAACAATTAAAATTGCATTAACGGTAAACACACACATACACACACACACACACACAACAGTTTAAAACTCCAACATTTTTGACAAAGATAAAATTCTATTGTTGTAGAAATAACGCTTTAAAATTCCACATCCAATGTATCAATAAAACTTGCTGGCTCTATTGCCAACACATATTTAGCCCCTGAGCATTTCTTATCACCTTACACTGCTGCCCTGAGCCTGTAACCACGACATCTTACCTAGATTATTTCAATGGCCTTCTAATTGATCTATCTCTGCCCTTGCTTACTTCCAAGTGATTCTCAAACAGCAGCTAATGTAATCCAGTTAAAACTAAGTTAACACTTCTGTTCAAAAACCTCCAATAGCTTCCCATTTTAATTGGCTGTCAAGCTAACAACTAGCTGCATGAGCTTAGAAGTGCCTTCTCTAGTTCCAGTCAATCCTTCAGATGACTGCATTTTCAACTAACACTTGCACTACAACCTCATAGTAAATCCTGAGCCAAAACCACCAAGCTAAAATCCTGACCTGCAGAAACCATGAGACATAAGTGTCTTCTAAGACTTAAGTTTTAAAGTAACTTGTTACATGGTCATATATAACTAATACAGAGCCTCTCAATGTACCTTTCATGTCTTATCTCTTCTTTTGTACAGTTTGCATCCCTGTATCTGGAAACTACATTATGGGCAAATTCATTCTATACTCTGGTTAGGATCTATTTGGCTGACTGCATTTTTGTTTCAATAATGATACTTCTCATAGACATTGTTCTTTCTTCTTGTCTTCCTTGTTTCAAGCTTTCTGATTCTTTTTCAGTGAAGTGATATTTTCATTTGGGCCTTTGAACATCTTCAAAATAGTTATTCTAAACTTTTATCAGGAATGTAGTTATAATACGAATTTCATCTGGATTAATTTCAACTTCTAATTACTTATTGTATTGACTGCCTTTTTTACTTTGGGGAATCTCATTTTTAGCCTCATTTTGAGTGAGAAGTGTTTTTGTTATTACTGTTTGTTTGCTTAACATATGTTCACTCTTTCTTTTCTTGTCCTTCCCTCCCTTCCACAAAACTAGTTTTATGGTTATCTCTACCCAGGCTTTGAGCTACTGATTCAGAACCAGGCTTAGGGTGTGATTTTCATGGTAACAGCCCCATGATAATACCGAGAATACTATAGATCAAGCCATAAAGCCAGGAATGGTCTTTATTCAAGATTATTTCTGAGACATTGTGGCCATATCTTCCTGTCTCTTTGGACTTTCAGCTTGTAGCTGCTAAAGACCTGGACATCACAAAAAGAATAAAATACTTAGGAACACAGCTAACTAGGGAGGTGAAAGATCTCTACAAGAAGTCAAACCACTGATCAAAGAAATCACAGATGACACAAACAAATGGAAAGACATTCCATGCTCATGGATAGGAAAAATCAGTGTCATTAAAATGGCCATACTATCCAAAGCAATTTATAGATTCGATGCTCTTCCTATTAAGCTAGCATTGACATTCTTCACAGAACTAAAGAAAACTATTTTAAAAGTCATAAAAGAGCTTGTATAGCCTAAGTAAAAAGAACAAAGCTGGAGATATCACTTTGCCTGACTTCACACTATACTACAGCGCTACAGTAACTAAAACAGCATGGTGCTCATACAAAAACAGACATATAGACCAATGGAACAGAATAGAGAACCCAGAAATAAGGCCACACGCCTACAACTATCTGATTTTTGAAACCGCTGACAAAAACAAGCAAAGGGGAAAGCATTCCCTATTTGATAAATGATGCTGCGATAACTGGTTAGCCATATGCAGAAGATTAAAACTGGACCCTTCTCTTACACCGTTTACAAAAATTAACTCAAGATGGATTAAAGACTTAAATGTAAAACCCAAAACTATAAAAACCATGGAAGACAACCTAGACAATACCATTCAGGACATAGGTATGGGCAAAGATTTCATGAAGAAGATGCCAAAAGCAATTGCAACAAAAGCAAAAATTGATAAACGGAATCTAATTAAACTAAAGAGCTTCTGCACAGCAAAAGAAACTGTCAACACAATAAACAGACAATCTACAGAATGGGAGAAAATTTTAGCAAGCTATGCATCTGACAAAGGTCTAATATCGAGTATCTATAAGAAACTTAAATTTACAATAAAAAAAAGCCATTAAAAAGTGGGCAAAGGACATGAACAGACACTTTTCAGAGGAAACTATGCATGTGGCCAACAATCATTTTTAAAAAAAGCTCAACATCACTGATCATTAAAGAAAAGCAAATCAAAACCACAATGAGATACCATCTAACACCAGCCAGAATGGCTATTACTAAAAAGTCAAAATAACAGATGCTGGTGAGGTTGTAGGGAAAAAGAAACATTTCTACACTGTTGGTGGGAGTATAAATTAGATCGATCATTGTGGAAGACAGTGTGTGTAATGATTCCTCAAAGATCTAAAGACAGAAATACCGTTAGATCTGGCAATCCCATTTTGTTACATATCCAAAGGAATATAAATAATTCTGTTACAAACACACATGCACATGTATGTTCATTGTAGCACTATACACAATACCAATGACAAGGAATCAACCTAAATGCCTTCAATAGTAGACTGCGTAAAGAGAACCTGGTACATATACACCATGGAATACTATGCAGTGATAAAAGGGATCGAGATTATGTCCTTTGCAGGGACATGGATGGAGCTGGAGGCAATTATCCTTAACAAACTAACACAGGAACAGAAAACCAAACACCATATCTTGTCACTTACAAGTGAGAGCTAACTGATGAGAACTCATGATCTCATAGAGGGGAACAACACACAGGGTGGGAAGAAGCAGAACATCAGGAAAAATAACTAATGGTACTAAGCTGAATAACTGGGTCATTAAATAGTCTGTACAACAAACCTCCATGATACATGTTTACCTGTGTAACAAGCCTGCACATGTACTCCTGAACTTAAAAGTTAAAGAAAAAAAGACTTGAGCATCAGTTTAAAGCAGTTTTTTTTCCAACTTCTTATGTATTGTGGGTTGCACATAGTCCCAATCCAGCACCTGGCTTTAAGCAATGGGCACGAGCCAGCCATCTCAAGTGGAGTCCTTTAGGTTCCTCTTATTCCTCAGAAGCTCAAGTCTCAACCAATAAAAAGAGACTAGTCAGAAAAAATGATACATAAAACTGTCATAATCAATGTTTATGGCTCTTCTTGAAGATAAGATGCTTAGAAATAGGTCTGTGCTTACTGAGAGCATAATTTCATGCCTTCCAAGTAATACTCTCAAATTATGCTAGAGAGAGCCTTTTTCATATTCCACACCTGCTGTGGGGGGCTCTTAAAAATGTCAAAATTCAAATCAGACAATTTTCTTTTTCTATGAACAACACAGTGCCACATGCAATTCCCTTACAATTTATATTAGCATATTCTCTGTAGACAAGGATTTTTTCAAGCATAAGAGAAGGTATATTTTTTCTTGCCTAGATTTCACAAGTCTTACTTATGGTCTTGTATTAAAGTGTGTTTACAAGATCCATCACAGTTCTCCATAGTTATCATACTTTAACACTTCAATGCCGAGAGTTCTGCATTCCATCACTTTGTCCATTCATGTGTCCATCCATTTTCATCTTTGAATGAGTCTTCCTTTACAAGATGAATAATGAGATTTTAGATGACATCGCAAAATATTAGAATGAGTTCCTATATGTGAGGAAATTGTGTGTGTGTGTGTGTGTGTGTGTGTGTGTGTGTGTGTCTGGTATTAATGAGAAAATATGTCATTCTTAACAGTGGTTCCAATTAAATACTTGCAGTCTTGAAAGGTGAGCCTAAGAAAATCCCCGAGAATGTTATGAGACCGAAGATAAGCTGAAGACCCAGCCAAGGGAAGAAGTAATGGACTGGAAAATAAGCTCCTAGGTGGGGGTCAGTTCTTTATGTCCAACCTCACTGCTGACTTGTCTTTCATTGACAAATGGCTACACTACCCTGTTCAGTATTTCCATTTGCTCACTATTCTGAGCCTAGCTTCAATGGCATTTTGAGGCTACACATTTCTATGATTCTCACAACAGCAAAATAAGTTTTCCTTTCATATGCACTGCCGCAATGCCTTATGTATACCTATATTTTAAGTACATTAAATTGCCTACTTAAATATATGATTACTCCTCAGGCCAAACTGACATCGCAGGGTCTAACTCCTGCAAAACTAACTGCAACGAGGCTGCCTGCTATGGGAAGCCTTCCCTGACTCTCCCAGAATACTTAGATTCTCCTCTCCAGTGCCTCTGAAGAAAGGCAGGCAAGCCCCCAACTTGGGGCTTATCCCAGGAGACTTCTTGGTTTCATCCAGGAAAGAATTCAAGGGTAAGCTGGTGGTGTTAAACAGCAACTTTTACTGAAGCAGCAGTGTACACCAGCAGAGATACTGTTCCTTTTGGAGCAGGGCTTTCCCATAAGCAGTGTGCCCAGAGTAACAGCTCAAAGGCGGTTCTGCAGTCATATTTACAACCACTTTTAATCACATGCAAAGTAGGGGGTACATTATGCTTTCTTTCCCGCATTAGCAATATTCCCAGAAAAATAGGCCAGTACCTGTTATTGTACATTGGCCGATTTTTTGCTCCATCTGAAGTTTTATTCTAGTTAAAGAAAATGAATCCTTCAAGAGATTTTTGCTAGTGCTGTTATTTTCTCAATATGTTGTTCCTGTCCAAGATAAGTGTAACAACCTCTTTACTTTTCAGCCATGCCATACAGTAAGAACCATACCATCTATATATTGAGAATGGCCTGGTAAGGGGCTGAGAACAAATGACAATTGGATACCTAAGATGCAACTGACCATGGATATTTCAAGGAAAATTTGATGACAATTTGAACTTGATTTTTCATTTTACATAATGCAGCATGGATACTAGATGCTACTAACCACGGACATTTCAAGGACAACTTAATTTGAACTTGATTCTTTATTTTACATAATACAATATATGTGAAGATCTCTCTAAAATAAGGTTGGCTCATCTAGATCCAGGAAGAAACAGCCGCTTTTACTGAGCAAACGTGCTGTATCCAGAGGCAGAAAGGCAAATGCTATGGTTTGAAAGTGTTCCCCACAGTTCATCTGTGGGAAACTTAATCCCCAATGCAACAGTGTTGAGAGGTGGGACTTTTAGGAGGTGATTAGGTCATAAGGGTTCTACTCTAATAAATGGATTGATGTTATTATCAAGAAAGTGGAGGACACGGATGCAGCTGGAAACCATCATTCTCAGCAAACTATCGCAAGAACAGAAAACGAAACACCGCATGTTCTCACTCATAGGTGGGAACTGAACAATGAGATCACTTGGACTCGGGAAGGGGAACATCACACACTGGGGCCTATTTTGGGGAGGGGGGAGGGGGGAGGGATGGCATTGGGAGTTATACCCGATGTAAATGATGAGTTGATGGGTGCTGACGAGTTGATGGGTGCAACACACCAACATGGCACAAGTATACATATGTAACAAACCTGCACGTTGTGCACATGTACCCTAGAACTTAAAGTATAATAATTTAAAAAAAAAGAAAAAGAAAAAGAAAGTGGGTTAGTCATTACAGGAGTAGATTCCTGATAAAAGAATGAGTTCAACCCCCTCTCTTGCTCTCTTTCCTGCCCATGTAATGCTTTTCATTATGTTATGACACAGCAAGAAGGGCCTCACCAAATGCATGCCCCTGGACCTTGGACTTCCCAGCCTCTAGATCTATAAAAAATAAATCTTTAATTTTTATCAATTACCCAGTATCAAGTATTCTGTTATAACACTACAAAATAAACTAAGACAGCAAGCATCAAGAATCTTTCTTATAATGGCTGTAACTGCAGACCAATATGTACAACATGTGGTCACAAACATGCAAAAAGGACTAGCTGTCATGAATTGCTAGGCTTTTAGTCATCCATACACGGTGACACATTATTTCAAAGGCCACACTAGCTATTTTCTCAGTTACCAGAAAACATATTATGCTTTCTATAAAATTACTGTCATCATCATTATTACTGTTATTGTTAGTCAGAGGTTTGCAATGGACCAGAAATGGAAACTGGCAAAAGGATTCTCATCTTCAAAGTCACACACACACTGTTAATAGTCTCTGTTAATGCTACTTGCTGATCTGTCATTACAGGAATTTTCCCAATATGATGGGCAAAAGTAAAATAATTCAAGTGACAGAAACAAGCTTCAGTTGCTTAATCATGGATTATAAAGAATGAAATTTATATATGAATATATAATTACTGCTACTTCAATATAAAGTCCAAATTGGACCTCACTCAAGGAAATTTAATAATGAAAGTTCAAAGTAATTTTTGTCATATGCTGTCTATGTCAAGATCTTAGATTGAAAGCAACAGAAATTAAGTGTAGCTCGAGCAAAAAAAAAAAAAAAAGTTGAGTAGAAAGTTAAGAAACATTAACAGTAAGAATGGATAAATATGCTTAGAAGTGGGTAAGAACCATGTTCTCACTCATAGGTGGGAACTGAACAATGAGATCACTTGGACTCGGGAAGGGGAACATCACACACTGGGGCCTATCATGGGGAGGGGGGAGGAGGGAGGGATTGCATTGGGGAGTTATACATGATATAAACGTTATGCACATGTACCCTAGAACTTAAAGTATAATAAAAAAATAATAAAATAAAAAAATAAAAAAAATTAAATGTAAATAAACCTGCAAAAAAAAAAAAAAGAAGTGGGTAAGAACAAAACCAGAAACTATGGAGTCTTACAGCAGAAACAATTTGGTCAAGTCACTGCACTACCAAGATGCAGATTTCAGGAAGGAAGCAACTAATTGGCTTTGTCAAACGCCTGCCCCTTAGCTAAGAAGGTCAATGCACATGCTTAACATTCCCATTAAATTGTCCCCAATAAGGATGACATGACGCTATTTCCTGAAAGTAAATTAGAATGCTTTGGGGTAAAGGAAATAGATACTTAACCAAAAAAATCAATTGAATCCAAAAAGAATAAAATAATAAAGCTGATGTTCATATGTACTATTGTTTTTTCATTGGCAATTCCATTACTGAATCAAAACAGGGACATGAAAGTTTATTTAACGTTCACTTAATAAATTTAGGACATTCTGAGTTTTTCTAGTGATGCATCTACTGTCTAATTAACAACTAGAGATAATTAATGATGTTGACATTTATAGCCCTCATTTGTGTCACCAATTCCTGCATCATACTAATTGACATTTAGCGCCACAGGAAACATGTTTCTGAACTGAACACTGACACCATCATGCTGATGCAGTTTTTTTTTAACTCCAAGACCTATTGTCCTGTTGACATATTAGTATCATTTTTAACTGCATTTGTTTAGAGGGATTACCCTGAATACATGAGAACTTTGAATAGGTACATGTTATGTCTACTTTTACAGTTAGAAGTTATAAGCATGAGTTCACTCCCTAAGGTACTTTTCAGTATTTTTGTAGAGTAAATATGTAACAAGCATGACCATGTGTACATTTGGGTTTAGTAGCAGAAGACTGTTTAGTACTCTAAATTTAAGAGAAAAAAAATAACAAACATCAAGAACATCTAGGAAAACAGTCTCTCCAAATGAACTAAACAAGGCACCTGTGACCAATCCCAGAGTGACAATGATACATGACATTTCAGACAGGGAATTCAAAGTATCTGTTTTGAGGAAGCTCAAAGACATTCAAAATAACGCAGAGAAGCACTTGCTGAAAAAGTGCATAACTAAGAACACTACATTCCTGAGCCAAAAAGTGTACACTGTGCCCCCTTTTGTACATAATTACAAAATAAACTGACACTTGTACTCTTTAACATGTTGAGTTTATTAGACAGTATTTGAGTTTATGGGAAGAGAGAGGAAAGAGATTGAGGAAAGGAGGGACAGAGGAGAGGTGACAAAAAAGAAAGGAAAAAGGAGAGACCGTAAGAGCTCTCTCCCCCTCCTGTCACTTCTGTACTCCTCTCTTTTACACAGGACCAAATAAATAACTGTTCTTCAACAATCTAAGAGACTCATCTTCAGTAACAGGTGCCTCACTCCAACCACCATTAGATTCAGCAAATTTAGATGATTTGCTGAAATGCCTAATAGATATAAACACAGTATTTCCCGGAGCTTCCAAAGGTCAACAATATGTTCATACTTTTATATCAGTTACAGAATGTAGTTTCTTACAAGTTCTAACAAACCTCAAGATTGTTTTTTGTTTGTTTGTTTGTTGTTTTTTGTTTTTTTTTTTTTAAAGAAAGTGAAATAAGATAGCCAAATAGAACTCTCTGGCAATCATTCCCCATAGGAAGGACACCAAATCGAACAACTATCTGCATTAAAAAAGCACCTTCATAGAACCAAACACCAGGTGAGTGATTATAGTACCTGGTTTTAACATTATAGCAAGGGAAGAGGCACTGGAGAGGGTAGAAAAGACAGTCCTGAATTGCCAATGCAACCCTCCCTGATTCCCCAGCGGCACTATGCAGTGTGAGGGAATCTGTGTGCTTGGGGGATGAAGAGAGCAGTGATTGTGGAACTTTGCATTGGAACTCAGAGCTGAAATGTCACAGTGAAAAGGAACACAGAGCAGAATTCAGCCAGCACCAACGGAAGGAGCATTTAGACCCGACCTAGCTAGATGGAAATTGCCCTTCCAGTGGTCAGAACCTGAGTTCCAGCTTTGCCCACCATTGTGGGCTAAAGTGATCTGGGGTTCTAAATAAATTTCAAAGGCAGTCTAAGCCACAAAAACTGCAATTCCTGGGCAAGTCCTGGTGCTGTGGTGGGTTCAGAGCCAGTGGACTTGGGGTGCATGCAACTTAGTGAAACACCAGCCAGGGGAGCATAGGGAGTGCCCCAGGCAGGGCAGCTCACAGCACCAGGAGAGACTCCTTCCTTCTGCTTGAAGAGGAGGAGGAGAATAAAGAGGACTTTGTATTGAAACTTGGATACCAACTCAGCCACAGCAGGATAAGGCACCTGGCAGAGTACTAAGGCACCCATTCCAGACCCTAGCTCCTGATGACATTTCTAGACACAACCTGGGACAGAAGGGGACCCACTGCCTTAAGATGAAGTCCTGGCATGATCCATAACCTGCTGACTAAAGAACCCTTAAGACTTGAATAATCATAAGCAGTACCCAGGCAGTACTTGCTGTTGGCCTTGGGTGAGACCCAGTATGTCCTGGCTTCGGCTATAACCCAGCACATTCCCAGCTGTGGTTGCCAGAAGGAGAGACTCCTCCTTGAGAAAAGGAGAGGGAAGAGTAAAAGGTACTTAGTCTTGTAGCTTGGGTATCAGCTCAGTCACAGTGGATCAGAGCACCAAACAGCCTCCTAGGGCCTCCAGTTCCAGGTCTTGGCTCCTGGGCAGCATCTCTGGACCCACCCTATGTCAGAGTAGAACCCACTGCCCTGAAGGGAGAGACCTAGGCCTGGAAGCACTTATCACATGCTGTCAGAAGAGCCCATGGGCGTTGAGTGAATCTCAGAGGTAGCCAGGCAGTATTTGCTGCAGGCCTGAGGCAGTGGTGGCCATAGAAGAGGCTCCTGCTTGAGAAAAGCACGAAGAACAGGGAAGACTTTGTCATGTAGCTTGGGTGCCAGTTCAGCCATGGTAGCATAGAGCACTACTTAGATTCCTAAGGTCTCTGACTCCAGGCCCTGGCTCCTGGATGGCATTTCTAGACCTTCCCTGGGCCAGGGGGAGCTTACCACCCTGAAGGGAAGGGCAGAAGCCTGGCTGGATTTCCCATCTGCCAACTGAAGAGTCTTCGGGCCTTAAGTGAACATCACTGTTAATCAGGCAGGGGTAGCCACAAGCCTATGGTAGGACCAGTGCTGTTCTGGCTTCAGGTCTGACCCAGCAGTGCCCCAGTGGCAGTGGCCTCTGGGATGCTTGTGTCACTCTTCCCCCCGTTCCAGGCAGCTAAGCATAGAGATATGGACTCCACTTGTTTGGGTGAAGGTTATGGAAAAGAACAAGAGTTTCTGCCTGATAATCCAGGAATTCATCCTGATCTTCCCCAAGATCACTAAGGCAGGGCCTTTACGAATCTGCAAGAGTCACAGTGTTCCTGGGCTCAGGGTGCCCACTAATGCATATACAGCTCCAGTGACCAAAGAGTTAGATCACAGCACTCAATACCCTTTGAATACTAGGAGAGCCTTCCCAAAAAGAATGACTACAAACAAGCCCAGACTGCAAATATTACAACAAATGCCTAACTCATCAATGCCCAGACAATAACAAACATCCACAAACATCAAGAACATCTAGGAAAACAGTCTCCCCAAATGAACTAAATAAGGCACCTGTGACCGATCCCAGAGTGACAATGATACATGACATTTCAGACAGGGAATTCAAAGTATCTGTTTTGAGGAAGCTCAAAGACATTCAAAATAACACAGAGAAGGAATTCAGAATCATATCATAAATTTAACAGAGATTGAAATAATTTTTAAAAATCAAACAGAAATTCTTGAGCTGAAAAATTCAACCGACATACTGAAGAATGCATCTGAGTCAATAGCATAATTGATCAAGCAGAAGAATTAGTGAGCCTATTTAAAAATACACAGTCAGAGGAGAAAAAATAATAAAAAAAGAATGAAGCATGCCCACAAGATTTAGAAAATAGCCTCAAAAGGGCAAATCTAAGAGTTATTGGCCTTAAAGAGGAAGTAGAAAAAAATTGGGATAAAAAAATTTATTCAAAGTGATAATACGTTTTTTAAACTTCCAAATCTAGAGAAAGGTATCAAGATTCAAGTACAAGAAAGTTATAGGACACCAAGGAGGGTTAACCCAAACAAGACTACCTGAAGACATTTAATAATCAAACTTCCAAAGGTAAAGGATAAAGGAAGGATACTAAAAGCAATAAGAGAAAAGAAACAAATAACATACAATGAATCTCCTGTACATCTGGCAGCAAATGTGGCCTCCTACAGGCCAGGAGGGAGTGGTATGACATAGTTAAAGCAGTGAAGGAAAAATCTTTTATTCTAGAATAGCATATCCAATCCAGTGAAAATATCCTTCAAACATGAAAGAGAAATAAAAACTTTTCCCAAACAAAAGGTGAGCGATTTCATCAACACCAGACTTGTGCTACATAAAATGCTAAAAGGGGATCCTCAGTCTGAAAGAAAAGGAGGTTGATGAGCACTAAGCAATCATCTGAAGGTGCAATCACTGGTAATAGTAAGTACACATAAAAACACCCAATATTATAACAGTGTAATTGTGGTATGTGAACTACTCATGTCTTGAGTAGAAAGACTAACAATTAACCAATAAAAAATAATAACTATAACAACTTTTCAAGATATAAACAGTATTATAAGATATAAATAGAAATGACAGAAAGTTAAAAAGTGGGGATGAAGTTAAAGTGTAGAGTTTTTATTAGTTCTCCTTTTGCTTGTTTATTAAATTGTTTGATTTTTCAGTGCTATTATCAGTTTAAAATAATGGGTTATAAGATGTTATTTGCCATCTCATGATAACCTCACATCAAAAAACCTACAACAGATACACAAAAAAATAAAAAGCTAGAAATTAAAATGTACCACCAGAGAAAATCACTTTCACAAAGAGGAAAATGGAAGGAAGGAAGGAAGGAAGGAAGGAAGGAAGGAAGGGGAAGGGGAAGGGGAAGGGGAAGGGGAAGGGGAAGGGGAAAGGGAAAGGGAAAGGGAAAGGGAAAGGGAAGGAGGGAGGGAGGGAGGAAGAGGAGGGAAGGTGTGAGGGAGGAAGAAAAAAAGGTCACCAAATAATTAGAAAAAATAATAAAATGTCAGGAGTAAGCCCTTACTTATCAATAATAACATTGAATATAAATAAACTCTGCAATCAAAAAATATAGAGTGGTTGAATGGATTAAACACACACGCGCACACACACACACACACACACACACACACACACACAAAAGACCTAGTGATCTGTTGCCTATAAGAAACACATTACCTATAATGGCACACATTAGACTGAAAATAAAGGGATTGAAAAAGATAATCCATGCAAATGGAAACCAAATAAAAAAGAACAGGAGTAGGTAAGCTTATATCAGACAAAACAGATTTCAAGACAAAAACTAAAAAGAAACAAAGAAAGTCATTATATAATGATTAAAGGGTCAATTCAGCAAGAGGATGTAACAATTGTAAACATATATGCACTCAACACTGGAGCACCCATATGTGTAAAGCAAATTTTATTAGAGCTAAGAGAGATAGGCCCCAATACAATAATAGCTGGAGACTTCAATACTCCACTTTCAGCATTGAACAGATTATACAGACAGAAAATCAACAAAGAAACATCAGACTTATTCTGCACTACACACCAAATGAACCTAATAGATATTTACAGAACATTTTATCCAATGGCTGTAGAATACATATATTTCTCCTCAGCACATAGATTATTCTTAAAGGTAGATCATGTGGTAGACCATTAAACAAGTCTTTAAAAAGTTCAAAAAAATTGAAATTACGTCAAATATCTTTTCTGATCACAATGGAATAAAACTAGAAATTAATAAGAAGAGGAACTTTGGAAATTATATCAAAACATGGAAATTAAACAATATACTCCCAAATGACTACTGTGCCACTGAAGAAATTAAAAAGAAAATTGAAAAAAAAAATGGAAACAAAGATAGAAAAACAACATACCAAAACCCATGGGAAACAACAAAAGCAGCTTTAAGAGGGAAATTTATAGCAATAAGTGCTTATATCAAAAAAGTAGAAAAACTTCAAATAAACAACCTAATGATTCATCTTAAACAAATAGAAAAGCAAAGCAAACCAAACACAAGATTAGTAGAAAAAAAGAAATAATAAAGGTAAAAGCAGAAATAAATGAAATTGAAACTAAAAAAAAAAAAAATTACAATAGCTCAATGAAACTAAGAGTTGTTCTTTCAAGAAGATAAGCATAATTGGCAAATGTTTGGCCAAACTAAAAAAAAAAGAGAGAGAGAGAGAAAGATCTAAATAAATAAAACCAAAGATGAAAGAGACGTTACAACTGGCACTGCAGAAATTCAAAAGATCATTAGAAACCACTATGAGCAACTATATGCCAATAAATTGGAAAATCTAGAAAAAATGGAAAAATTCTTAGTCAAATACAACCTACCAAGATTGAACCATGAGAAAATCCAAAACCTGAGTAGACCAATAACAATTAATGAGATTAAAGTTGTAGTTAAAAAGTCTCCAGGAAAGAAAAGCCCAGGAAACAATGGCTTCACTGCTGCATTTTACCAAACATTTATAGAAGAACTAATATCTATTCTACTCAAACTATTCCAGAAAATAGAGAAAAGAAAACTTTGCATGTTCTCACTCATTTGTAAGAGCTAAAAATTTAAAAAAAAAAAAAAAAAAGTGAACTAGGAGACAGAGAGTAGAAGGATGATTACCAGTAGCTGAGAAGGATAGTTGGGGATGGGGGAGAGAAAAGTGGCAATGGTTAATGGGTATAGAAATATGGTTAGATAGAATGAATATGATCTAGTATTTGATAGCACAACAGGGTGATTAGAGTCAACAACAATTTACTGTACACTTAAAAATAACTAAAAGAATATAATTAGAATGTTTGTAATACAAAGAAAGGATACATGTTTAAGGCAGTGGACACTCCATTTACTCAGATGTGATTATTATGCATTGTATGACTGTGTCAAAATATCTCATGTACCCCATAAATAAATATACCTACTATGTACATATAAAAAGTTAAAAATATTAATAAAAAATTTTAAAAACCTCAGTGTGGATAAATATAAGGACTAATCTGGTCAGATCCCTTCGTCCTTGGAAACTTGACTCCCTGACATTCATTGAGAGGTAATCACACTATTCCATGGCAGCTATCACCATTCCCAGCCCTTCTCTGTGACATCCCATTTCCTCCCAACTCCTTCAGAGTTGATGCAGATAATCTTTCACTCACTTCCTTCCGTGCTCATTGCTACTGGCCTCCTCCCTCCTGGACCATCTGATAGTCCCTGAAGGGGACTGTATCAGGCCCAAGAATTGAGGCCTGTTCCCTCAGGATCCTATTGGGAAACAGATGAAACGCTCAAATTGGAGTAATTCAAGAATGAGTTGCCAGGCACGGTGGCTCAAGCCTGTAATCCCAGCACTTTGGGAGGCCGAGGGGCAGATCATGAGATCAGGAGTTCAAGACCAGCCTGGCCAACACAGTGAAACCCCGTCTCTACTAAAAATACAAAAATTAGCCAGGTGTGGTGGCACTGAGGAGTGCCAGCTACTCAGGAGGCTGAGGCAGGAGAATCACTTGAACCTGGGAGGCAGAGGTTGCAGTGAGCCAAGACCATGCCACTGCACTCTAGCCTTGGTGACAGAGTGAGACTTCGTCTCAAAATAAAAAAGAATGAGTTAATGAAGACATAAGTGCAGTTCCCAGATCGGCATCAGCGTCACTTGTTAGGAGTACAAATTCTCAGGCTTCACCCCCTGACCCACTGAATCAAGTGGTTTTAACACTCAAGAACCACTGTTGTAGGAAACCACAAGATAAAGTACAGGGTCCAGGGGCTAAAGAGCTAGTTACTGCCCTTAGGCCTGGATATAGTACAGAGAAGGTCACCTTCAAGGAGCTGTAAGCTTTGGATCAGGAATGCAGCTAATCTGAGAAGACTTACATTGACAAAATTGGGCTAATAAATGCCCCAGCCTCCCTCCCTCCTTCTGATCTCGTGCTAGGGCTTCCCATTGGAGAAACCTAACTGGAAGCCGAGGATAAAGGAGTCCTCTTATGCAGTCTACACAGGTCAGCCTCCTAAGGGACAGAGCACATCTGGAGAGGTAAATAGACTATATCTGATACCCAGGCAATTCCAGGCTCATCTCATCTCCAGTTGGCTTCACTCACAAAACCTCATCCACTATGCTATGTACAGGGTTTATTAACCGCATACTCCCATGTATTCTTCCATCAACACTAATATTCAGCTGAAAAGAGCCATAGTGGTGTCACTGATGCTATAGTCAGGCAGCTTAAACAAAGACAGGTAGATATCAGGAATGTGAGTATACTGCGATGTAAAGCACCACTAAGGAGAAAAGGACTGTCTCCCTTCAAAGGTGCCCCCAAAATGGGTACATATTTCCTAATCTTTTCTTATTTATCCATAATCAACCCCCAACATCCCTCCACCCCTGAGAGAACACATGGAAGAAAAGGCGAGCCCTGGGCCTAGTAGCTTCCACCAAGGAACCATTAGGGAAACATAATTCACACAAGTACAACATTGTGTTTTACAGCTCAGATGCCAAAATGTCCTTAACAGCTACTGAATGAATCACTGGGTGTCTTTCACCTTTCCCTGGATACAAAATTAATTTTTCTAAATCCTTAATCATCTGTTCTGGCAATATTCCAAAGGAGAGCCTTACCCAGCAGCACTTAGGCTAATTAACTACCTTGGGTTTTACCTATTTAGGCATTCAAATTACTCCTTTTGTAACAGATATTTTGCTTGCCAACATTTAATTCTTCATATCCAGTGGTAAAACTGATACAGGCCATTAATTCCTAATGCTTTTCTACCAAGGAGATTGTAATTCAAGTCTAAAAAATTGTTTTAAAATGTGTCTCTTTTCATAAAAGCCTAGGAATTCTTTTCCTTCTTTTTATTTTCTCTCAACTCTCTAAAAAAAGAAAATCAAATTAAAATAATTTTCTCATATTCTGTTAATAGAAAATTGCTTTCAACCACCAATCTGTCTTAATGCTGAGCCAAATGGACTGATGCCTGTGACTTGGACCATGGAAGAACTGTTCATGGTAACATGAACCCAAGGAAGCATGTGACTTTCATCACACAGAGCTCAGGTTGCCTGATTTCCTGGTCTTTTCTTTGATTCCACTATATCTTTGTGCTTTCACACACAGAAGTCTAATTAATCCCCAAATCCTGTTAATTTTATCTCCTAAATTTTGGAGAAAAATCTAGGTGATAAAATCGTACCCTCTTGCCCGCTAACCACCTGTGTCTTGATTTAAGCTTTACTATCCCTCGCCTGAGCTGTAACATCCACTTCCTGGCTGGCCCCATACTCCAGTTTGTTCCCACTCAATTCCATTTCCAGCAAAATGACCTTTTCAAATATGGTATGTAGCTTTCCTACTTAAAGCTCCTTAACGGTGCCTCACTGCCTACAGTATACAGTCCAGACTCACTAATAAGGCACACGAAGTCCTCCCAGGCCTGTTATGCCCAACTCCATATTCTTATTTCCATATCAAAGCCTTCATCACATCATATGCTAATTCTCCAGGCACAGCATGCACTTTTACACCTCCATGTCTTTGTTCATCTTCCCACCCCCTTTGTTTTTGCCTATCTCCTTTCATGCTTTAAACTCATCCCCAGACCTCACCCTCATTCCCAGTGCCAGGATCCTAGAAGTCCCTCTTCACACTGCTCCAACCCGTGTGCATGCCTCTGTCCTTGCACTTAACATAAGTTGTATTAATCTGGAACTATCTGGAAAATTTCGTTTTCTCTACTTATGGGGAGAAATTATGACTTCATCTTCTTTGTGTGCCCATGGCTCGAAAATACCTGAATAAGTGTTTGTTGAATAAATGTAGGAACTATTGCTAAACAGCGTATTTCCCTTAAACTTCAAGATTCTTTGCTGCTGCTACTCCAACATGTCCATTATGTGGTTCACATTTTGGTAAAAATATAAAATGGTCATGATCCTACAATTGAGAGTTTCTCACTTTGGGTAGGGGAGATACAGAAAAACTACTTTTCCCTAAATATAGTGTTAAGGTTAGAATAGAGTAGTTTATATTGAGTGTAATCTGCTTCAAGTAAGGGAGAAAAGAGAATAATTGCCATGAAATTTCATAAACTCTGCACAGGAAAGTCATCTCATCCAAGCCCCAGTCACCAGAAAAAGAATGAAGCCATCTTAGCTAGTCCAGACCTCTCTTTATCTTTTAGTCACCTTGCCATGGAGGCAAATCGAGATCTAGATTGAGGTAGCTCAACTCCTTACACTATGTGGTTGTTCCAACATGAGCCACTTCTCCCTGCTTACTTCCATGAAAGGGCAGGTGGCAAAGGTATGAAAGCCAGTAGGCTCATTTTGGTAGCAAAAGCAGCAGGAGCCAATGGCCCAACCCCAGGAAGTCCATGAATTATTCTCTATATTTAACTCCATAACAGCATCCACCATCATTATCAACACATCTCAGGAATCATCTGGCACCATCCAGTTTGCTGGATGCAGTGAGACACTTAGTCCCTGAGTAAAGGGGCGGAAGTAGAAGAGGAAAAGTACAGACAGCCTTTAGGAAGTGTAAATGAAGTGAGTCATTTAGTCAGGGGGGTGGGGGGATGAAAAAAAAGAATACAAGGAAAATTTGTTTTATGATTTGTGGCCAGCACAGTCCAGAGAAGGAAGGTAGCACTTTTACTAAACAGAACGGATGTCTTCCTGGCCATAAAGACTGAAATCACCTTCAGGACTTGTCTGTTCTTCCAGCTTGGCCTAGTGCTGGATTTTGCTTCTTGCTGGCCTCCATATTGAACATGTGGTGGCTCTACCCTCAAGGGAGTAGGAACAGCCATGCAAGACAGGTTTTGTTTTTGTTTTTTAACTACTTCCCCCACCTCCCAACCCCCGAGATGGAGTCCTGCACTGTCACCCAGGCTGGAGTACAGTGGTGTGATCTCAGCTCACTGCAACCTCCACTTCCTGGGTTCAAGTGATTCTCCTGCCTCAGCCTCCTGAGCAGCTGGGATTACACGTGCCTGCCACCAGGCCCAGCTAATTTTTGTATTTTTAGTAGAGACAGGGTTTCACTATGTTGGCCAGGCTGGTCTCAGACTCCTGACCTCAGGTGATCCACATGCCTCAGCCTCCCAAAGTGCTGGGATTACAGGCGTGAACTACAGTGCCCAGCAACTACTGTTTTAAATCACTACAAAGTATTCTATATTCGTTGCAGGAAACATTTACTACAAATAAGTGGAAAAAATAAAACCTTCCATAATCACACAACTCAGAAATCAAAACATATTATAGGATAAAAATAGAATTATAATACTTAGGAAACTTGCTTTTGAAAGTTAACAATTTGTTATGCACATGTTGCCCATGTTGTGAAGTGTCCTTTTATAATGTCATTTTTAGTGGCTGAATGTTATTTCACTGGGCAGACATACCATTTTATTTAACCAATTACAAATTGATAGACATTTAGATTTATATCCTATTCTTCCTAATTTTAGCACTTGCATGATGAACCTCTTTGTAGGTAAAATGTTTACAATCTATAATTGCCCTAGAAGAAACTGCTGCACATAGAATTACTACATCAAATATATAAATGTACTGATGCTATTTATAGGTAAAGCTAAATTTCCCTACAAAAAGTTACACCAATTTATATTCTCATCCGCAGGAGATAAAGGTATGTATTTCCTAATTTCCCGCAAAGAGTTTTTAAAAGAAAAGCAGGCCGGGCGCGGTGGCTCACGCTTGTAATCCCGGCACTTTGGGAGGCAGAGGTGGGCGGATCACGAGGTCAGGAGATCGAGACCAGCCTGGCTAACACGGTGAAACCCCATCTCAACTAAAAATACAAAAAATTAGCCGGTCGCGGTGGCGGGCGCCTGTAGTCCCAGCTATACTCGGGAGGCTGAGGCAGGAGAATGGCATGAACCCGGGAGGCGGAGCTTGCAGTGAGCCGAGATCGCGCCACAGCACTCCAGCCTGGGCGACAGAGCGAGACTCTGCCTCAAAAAAAAAAAAAAAAGAAAAGAAAAGAAACTGACTATATTCTCAAAGCTCCTATGTAGAAACCAGTCTATTGATCACAGTTTATTTATTTGCTTGATTTCAATTCAACATTGAGTACTTTTCAATTTATTGAGTACTCTGTGTTGAGCAATATGGATAGAACCAGCAGGCTTAATGAGCCTAATAATGAATGTTCTATTTAACTTGGCCGAAATAGTCACATTGGCCGATATAGAAACACCTATACAAGTATTTTAAAAGTATTGTAGGGTTAAGATTTCCATTTTGAAATCCTTCTTCTATAGATTATGATGTTTGTTTAGCCTCTAACTAAGAAGTAATGACAAAGAGTTCACTACTGAACCAACATATGCCCAAGCTGAGAGTCTTTAATCAGGGAAAGACCTTTATTGCATTAAATTTAAATTTTCTCTCTATAAATTCCACATATTGGTTCTGTTGTTACCTAGGGAAGAATCTACTTCCTCTTCAAATATGTTATCTGTTCTTCAAGACAAACAGTCCAATTCCTTCCACATTCCTTATAAAACATTATTTCCAAAATCCTTCCACGATCTGGAATGCCTATAATTGTGTTCCTTTTCCTACATCCTGGTGAATCTCTACTCATCCTTCATGGTTCAACACAAATGTCACCTTTCCTGACACTTCACCCACTTTATAATCTGTTCAGAATTAATTTCTTCACTTTCTACTGTATTCCCATAGCATCATTTTGTACATATCTTTATTATAAGCCTTCACTACTCAATGTGGTAATTATTTGTTTGCACTACTGTCTTTATGACTTACCTGTGACCACTTTGAGGACAAAGTCTATATCCAAAGCACCTGGAAACCATACCTATTAGACATGATAGGTCCTAAAAAGTATGGATTAAAATGAAACATTAGGAGTTTATAATCTGGTACTAATCTGGTATCTAGTAACAAAAGTGACACATGGATACAAATGACTACCAGTCATAAAATATAGAAGATGGTAAATATCATGAGATGATTACAATTAGGTTCTGTGTAAATGCAAAGATAAGGCATTTCAAAGATAAGAACGGTGGATATCCTTGAAAGCCAAACTGAGGACATTGTCTTCTCACCATAGACAACGTGAACACATTCTGAGCAGTGTGGGCAGAAAAGTTCTGAGGAAGGAGCAAGGGAAAAGTCCATTGACAGTCTACAAAGAATATAAACCAGGATCAGTAATAGCATAGAAAGGATAAACAAGGAAACCATTGGGAGAAAAGAAGCAATAGGATTTGGTCACAGATAACATACGGGTCAGGGAAGAAAGAGAAGGGAGGGAAATCCATCTGAGATACCCAGCGTGGGTAATTAGGATACTATTGCTACCCAAATGTAAATTCATAACTCCAGAAGACGAAACTTGCAGATGTGGATTTATAGCCCATACACTGAGTTAGCTTTTTTTTTTTTTTTTTTTAAATTTGAAGGCTTTTAGAAATAGTAGGTAGCTCAGTGGTTTCCAAACATTTCTTTAGCATTACAATTCTTGATTAAAAATTAAATCTCACTTAGAAGTCCCACATATTAAAAAAAAAAAAAAAAAAAAAGAGTGCCCCAGTTAGTAGAAGCACTTAGGGCCCTCATTTTCACAACCATCAGTCCCAACCTCATTTGACATTTAAGACATTTTCATGAACCTTAGGGACCTGGAAACCATAGTTTGAAAACCTCTGATATGAATGATAAATTGAGATTTATAGATACTGCTTTTGAGGTACCAACAGATCTACAGGTGAAAATGCTCAGCAGGCCACTGAGTAGAGACAACAGGAAACTGGGAGAGAGTTAAGCTCTGGATAAAGATTTGAAAACCATCTGGAAGAAGGTGATATTTGAAGCCATGGTAAATAAGTGAGAAGAGCGAGAAAATAGTGGGCAGGAAGATAAAAGAATACAGATAAGAATAGGTCTTTTGGGAATGCCTACATTTTTAAGGTGGGCGAAGAGGGAAAAATCAGCCCAGTAGACAGATGAATAATCTGACAAGTAGAAGGAGAATCTGAATAGTATAAAATATTAGAAATTAAGGAAGCAGTTTCAGGAAGAGAAGAGTGATGGAGAGTGTCAGATGAGCCAGGAAGGAAGATGGGATTGAGGAAAGGTAATCTGTTAGACCAGTGACAGATGACTAAAACGATAGCCCTCAAGAAGCAACTTCAGAATGGTGGAGACAGGAGATAGAGAGCAAATGGGATAAGGAGGGAACAGGCAGAGTGTTTACTCTTTTGGGACATTTGAAGGTCAAAGAAAGGATACAAATAGGTTGATAATGTGAAGACCTCGCCAGGAATATGGAGAGGTTGCTAAGAAATGTTGCGTTAGGTGACAGAGGAAAACATTCTTATGGCAAGGGGATGCTTATATTTCTTTAGTTCAACCTGGCAGAAAAGTGAAGACATACCACAAGCTCCCCACAAGTGGTTTCCAAATTGTTGTAGGGGCAGTTGGCACTGAAGGGCTGTTGAAGTCTCCTGCAGGTTTGAGTGTCTATGGGTACGTATCAGGTACTGTCTTAAAGGAGATCTCCTCCCCAATCGATCAATAAAGATTATATATCAATAGGGCAAGTGAGTTTGTTTTGCCTATGGGGAGACAGAGGAAAAGGAACTATCCCAAGATGTTGAAAGCATGTGGATCACCTTCAAGCTGGGAGGCATTCTTCTAGGATATACCAGACGTACCAATATCTGTTGTGACAATTTGGCTCTGCTCAATGTTGTAAGGTCATGATCAGGGTTTCAATTCCTGTGTAGCAATACACATTTCTTTATTTGAGCTGGAGTATATTATATCCAGAGCCAGTGGTCTTGTAAATGCTCACCACTGAACATAAATAAAATCAGGAGAAAGTGAGAATGTGTCTGAACAAATTATCCTATCACGAAAAGTAATTCAAAGTGATGCTGTAGTGATGTGAGTCAGAAGACACTCTTTCCTCTGTGAAGGACAATACTTCTTATTGAAGCCAAGCCCAAAGAGAAATAAATTGGACTATAACACACAGATTTCAGAATCTTGAAAATGTAATCACAGAGAATATAATGCTAAGAGTTTGATGATGAGAATTATAGCCACTAACATTTATGAATCCTCTATTATACTCCAGGCTCTTTACCTACCTTGTCTCATTTAATCCAAATAGAAATTAGATAAAATAGAAAATTCCAATTTTACTTTTTATTTGTGGAAAGATTCACAAGAGCTAAGTAACTATCAAAGTTCACAGGGTCAATAAGTGACAGAGCAGGATTATAACTCACATATCTCTTTTTTATATATTAGTGGTTCCCCAGCATTCTACGCTGCCTCTGTTAGTATAACCCTCGACTCCACATCTGCAGATTGACTGAGAGAGTCCCATTTACTCTTTGAAGGTCAACTTTTCACCAACAGACCAACTGCTTTTGGTAGCTTTCTGCCTCGGCAGGACTGTTTGCATCACTGGGCTCAGACCACACTTCATGTGCCCCAGAAAGGTAGACAGTGTAATGGAAATAAAACATAAAACTGTTTCAGTCTTGGAGCAGCACCAGACAAGAAAGCATGCAAATATAGTTGGCAATCCCTGACACCTGTGGAGGCTCCAGATCAGCAGGGTGATCTCGCCCAAGTAATGACAATTGAAAGTCAAGACTATTCAAGTAAGAATTAGATATATATGGAGATTTTTACAAAGGAGAGGCAGTAAAACTGTTTCTTCACACAAGCTATTTTTCCCTACCAAAGGTTTGGGAGGGAAGGAAAGATAAGGGTCCTAGCCAGCCTTCTGCTGGGAAGTGTCAGGCACGCCTAGGAGCCCGTCATTCATCATCATGTGGCACAGATGATTACTATAAACAGCACGGGTGTCCATGATAATGGATTGGATTCAGTTTTCTATTTATGAAATCCTATCTGTATGGTGGATAAAACTTCAGTCTTGCTGTCAAGGCTTACAAATCAGTTTCTCCTATGCTAATGTAAATCCCAAGGTTTGGTTCTTCTTGCCAAAATGGATCCCACACATACAATACATACTTAAGGGAAAATAAAAATACTGTATCTCTCTTATTCCTGAATGAGTTTCAGGGCATTAAAAATTATCTAGTGAGATAAAATTATCTAGTGAGATAAAAATTATCTAGGGAGAGAATATGGTCATGAGTTCTTAGTTTCTGTTTCTGGTTGGGCCAGTAAAGCCCCTTCCTATCCCTCTTTTCCACTTATCACTAGAGACAGACACTAAAAACCATGGCTTCAGGCTGCTAAAAGCCTAAAACAAAACAAAACAAAACAGAAAAACAACAACAATGAAAATAAAGATGGCTGTACAAACTTGATATGGTCTTGCCCTCTGTGCCTTAAAAAAGAAAAGTGTGGCTTGTTGTTCCTCACTATGCCAAGAGCACTCTGGTTGAGATTGGGTGTCATGGGGTGTAAAGTGATTGTCGAAATTCACATTAGCAATAAAAACAGTTCTCTGATTTAGAGAAAGCTACTGGATTCCCACAAAACCTGGCCAGGTGTGGGCAACAGGGGAAGATGGAGCGGGTGGGAAATGAACCAGATCACTGGTTTCGTAATAGTTGTGACTACATTTCCTCATCAGTAAAATAAAGCACCTTGGGAGGCCGAGGTGGGCGGATCACAAGGTCAGGAGATCGGGACTATCCTGGCTAACACAGCAAAACCTCGTCTCTACTAAAAATATGAAACAAAAATTAGCCGGGCATGGTGGTACGCGCCTGTAGTCCCAGCTACTCAGAAGGGTGAGGCAGGAGAATCACTTGAACCCGGGAAGTGGAGGTTGCAATGAGCCGAGATCGTACCACTGCACTCCAGCCTGGGCAACACAGTGAGACTCCCTCTAAAAAAACAGAATACCAGTGACAGTGATATCATTGAGAACCACCACCTCATGTGTCAATAACTAGCCCATAAAAAGTCTATGCCCTTCAACTATCACTACCTCTTCAGAATAACCAGGAACTTTTACTGCTTAACTAAAGCAAGATGGGGTTCTACTAACTTACTACTTTCTTATTGCTACAGTAGACTAGATAATCTTTGATGTCAAAAATAAATAAATAACCAGAAGTCCATACTGATATAAATATTAATAAATGACTGAATAAGTAAATGGGGGAAAGAGGCAAATCTCTTGTGCAGAAAAATTCCAGATTATTTATATAGATACTCTGCTCTCAAAGAGATGGAGCATAACTCCTCACTCCTTAAGCATGGGTTGTGCAGTGACTTACTTTCAAAGAGTATAGTATGAAAGGGGAGAAAAAAACAATAACTTCACAGTGGAGAAACCTTACATATATACTACTACAGCCAGGGGATCAAAGTTAATAACAGCAATAAATTATATTGATAGTACATACCCTTGATATGATGTGATGAAAATGGCACTTTAGGATGAGCGCGGTGGCTCACGCCTGTAATCCCAGCACTTTGGGAGGCTAAGGCAGGCAGATCACTTGAGGTCAGGAGTTCGAGACCAGAGTGACCAACATGGTGAAACCCTATCTCTACTAAAAATACAAAAATTAGCCAGGCATGGTGGCAGGTACCTGTAATCCCAGTTACTTGGGAGGCTGAGGCAGAATCACTTGAACCCAGGAGGCGGAGGTTGCAGTGAGCCAAGATCACACCATTGCATTCCAGCCTGGAAGACAAGAGCGAGACTCCATCTCAAAAAAAAAAAAAGAAAAGGAACTTTAATTCTGTGGTCTTCCTCCTAAAAATCCAAAACAGACTAGTTATGAGAAAAACATCAGACAAATCCCAGTAGAAGTACATCCTTCAACATGCCTGACCAGTACTCCCCAAAACTGTCAAAGTCATAAAAAACAAAGAAAGTCTGTGCTATGGTCTAAATATTTGCGTTCCCCCAAAATTCATAGTTGAGATTGTAAACCTCAAGGTGATGGTGTAGGAGACTATTAGGTCATGAGGGTGGGGCCTTCCTGAAGAGAATTAGTGCTCTTATAAAGGAAGCTTGAGAGAGATCCTTCATTCCCTATACCATGTAAGAATAGGAAGAAGGTTCTGTCTATGAGGAACGGCGCTTTCACCGGACACAAATTTGCCAGCATCTTAATCTTGGACTTCTAGCCTTCAGAACTACAAAAAGCAAATTTCTGTTGTTTATGTGTCACCTAGTGTATGCTATTTTGTCATAGTAGCCTGAACAGACAGTCTGAGAAGTCACAGCCAAGAGGAGCCTAAGGAGACACGATAACCGAAGGTAACATGGTATCTTGTATAAAATTCTGGAACAGAAAAAGGACATTAGGTAAAAACTAAGAAAAACAGAATAAAATATAGACATCAGTTAATAACAACTAGTAATAGTATTCATAATTAATAATTAGTTGACAGTGTATCAATATTTGTACATTATAATAAATGTATACTAATATAAAATATTAACAATAGGAGAACTGAATGAGAGGTATATAGGAACTCTTTATATCATCATCACAATTTTTCTTTACATCTAAAACCATTCTAAAAAAGAAAATCTATTTTAAAAATGAATGAATATGTAAACAAATAATAAAAAGACTATTTTTTTAAGATCCAACAGTAGAGAGTTATAATGAAGAAAAGATCAATTATGTATCCCATTACTGGTCCTGTGTTAAGGCTGACTCACCTTCCCAAGCCTCTATTTCCATGTCTGTAAAAGGCAGTGTGGTGTAACGGTTAAGAAGCATTGGCTTTGAGCCAGTAAGTGTGAGTTTGCATTCCAGCTCTGATTTCTATGAGCTCTGTGATCTCAAACCTTGGTTTCATTATCTAATAATGCCTATCCCATAGAGTTAATATGAGGACTAAATGAGATGGTGTGCTTGGAAGCATTTAGGTAAGTGGAAAGCATATAAAAGTGTCAGGGACTAGTCACTGGAGGAAGCTGGAGCATCAGCAGGAATAAAGCCCTGTGATCACTCGTATAAATGGACAAAGCTGTGTCAGACATTGTCAGCAGGATGATTTGTTCTCAAAGTCAAGTAACAAGGAAGGCGAGGACAGTAGGGTTAAACCTATGTTATACGCAGAGCTTGGGAGATGAGGTTCCTCTCTTGTCTCCCTTTGGGCACCAGGTCTGATAACCCCTCCTAAGAAGGAGTAGGAGCTAACAAAATGAAGCAGAGCTGCTTGTCTGGACCTCTAGTTGAAGAGGAACAGGCCGGCAGCACCGTCTCGGAAAATCTATAAAGAAATCGACTGACAGTTTTATTTATTTCAGCTGCTTAATGGAGCACATTTTTGTCAGTGGATATTGAAATCTTCATTCCTTTCAGAGGAATGATTGCTGCACCTTCCTCTTTAGGACCACTCGCCTCATGTTTAAAATAAAGCTTTGGAGGAGAATGAAATGTTTTTCAAGAGCACGTAGGGGTTGCAGTTTTTGCAGAAAGTTTCCTCATATAGCTTCAGAACTCATCAAAGGATCCACTCCCAGCAGGCCTTGGTCCCTGCTCTCTCATCCTGTGAACCCAAACTTCCAAGAGCACTAGGCCAGGACTATCCTGAATCCCTATGCCAAAGATGCAAAATTCGGGCTGATGCCCATTCTCTGAATCCTCTGACGTTTACCTAATCCTGTATTTAAAATTATCCTTATCCTTTTCAGCTAGGATGTGACCCTTAAAAGGCACACTTAGAATCATTTTCAAGAGTCTTGTCTTGGCACAGGTAAGATTCTTTTCATATCAATCTTTGTCTAAGATCACATTGGGTAATGGAAAGACCTCAGCAATGATTCTTCATGTATCAAAAAAAAAAAAAAAAAAATGACAAGATCAGAGAATGGCTCTGGAGTAAGAGAAGATGGAGTTAAAATCCTGATGCTGTCACTTACTATCTGAGTCACCTTCTGGCTGGTTGCTTAACTTCTCTGAGCCTCAGTTTCCTTATCTGTAGAAGGGCAATACAATCTTAACAAGACTCAAGTTAGATGATGGAGGCAAAGTGCCTAGTGCCACACTAGGTGCATGCTCGGCATTCACTAAACAGTAAGTTTAGCAGAATAGGGGTTTCAAATGAAATAGAGATGGTCCCATAAGCCTTTGGAAATTTGCTTAATGTAGTAGGTGAAACAAGCTACATAAATGGAGCCAAATAATTTGAAATTGATTGAGGAAAAAAATGAACTCTCAATGAGATTATGAATCATTCTAGTTGGTTGCTTGGACTTGCTCCAAGAATAATTATTGTGGTTTTAATTTACAAGATGAAATAGGAGCTGCTTCTGAGAGCAAAGGGAGAAACGAGAGGGTGGTCTGACCAGTCCCCACCACCCACACTCACAACCTGCATGGCCAACACCAACCAGTGGCCTTCCAACTACCGCAAAGCCCCTGGAACAGCTTCGTGTCCCTAGAAACAGGTTCTCTTCCTATGCGCTGTCATGACGGAGGCCCACTGGCCCAGAGAGGATCGCATCTGTTTCTGCCACAGGTGACACAAGTTCCAGCCAGGCTCTTCAAAGCACAACCTGTTCTGTATCCTCTGCCCGCCCCCTCCTGCTAGTTAAAGATGTCAGTGAAGCTGAAGAACTCAAGACTGATTGATAACAACTTCAATCTCCTGAGGCTCACTTGTTCCTTTTTTTAAAATTTCATTCTGCTTACCAGCTGCTTCTGTTCATAAAAGGCTAGGGAAACATTAGCACCATATGTCTTCTGGTTATCTGGGTGTCTAATGCAAAATGTATTTAAAGGATTTATCAAATTCTAATAGACAAGCTAGCAAAGGAATCAGCCTAAAACAAGAATGAAAGTTCTTGTTTCCTGCAGACACTTCAAATGTTCTCTTTCTTTTCTTTGAGGAAAGCCATGGCTCACAGCCTCAGACTCTGCCAGCTGTTCCCTCTCCCTCCTCAATTTGCCTCTGGTGCCTGGCAGGGAACTTTGCATCTGTGCATATTGAGTAGACATGTATAAAATTTAAGGGAACTGTGAATATAAGGAGAGAATTTTCTTGAGTTACACGACTAATATAAATATAGAGGTTTGGCATCAATTTTAAGTTAGAGCTCCTCTGTTAAGTCCTGAAAATGTATTTGCTTATGATGAACGATAGATTCATGTATCTCTAGCTATATTTTGGGAATAATTTAAATACACACTTTTGATTTTTTTGAGGCATAGACTTCAATGCCTTGCTTTTAATGTATGAATTGGAGAGGATTACCCTCATTTACCACTTCCCCTGGTGAACCATAAACCCCACTCTTCCTGCCAAAAGACTCAAATTAACTATTTACAGATAATGAAACTATATCCCTTAATTTAAAATCAATGACTAAAAATCTCAAGGGCTTACTGGGAGAAAAAAATGCTTGACACTCTTCCAGCATGTTGTCTGTGTCTTTGGCTACTCTAGTTGAGTTGTAGTTAACTGGTCTCTTTCCTGGTTGTTTTCCCATAAACACTGAAAAATCCTTAATGGAAGGGGCTGCACCTTCACACACACCCCTAGAACTGAGCAGTGTGTGGCTCGTGGTGGCACTGGAATAGGGAGAGACTTGAGACAGGATTAGGTTGTTATTGAAAAAGTCAAGGCAAGTGATAAAGGGATAAAGCAGGCACGGCCCAGTACTACCTTACAGAGAGCACTAGATGCCACACAAATAACAAAACAGTGGAGCGAATCAAGTATCTTGCTGTGTAGACGAGCATAGCACCCTGGCCTGTCCTGCCTGAAATCCCCACTCTATGCCACACTCCAGACTGGGCAGCAAAGCTAGAAACAATAGCTCCAAAAGTCCACCGTGAAAACATTATTATCTAGAGATAGCATCTTGCATTCTACGTTTTGCTCAGCACCAGTCACTAGACCTTCTCTGCATGCGAGAAACACTGAGCAACTAGGTCCTGAGCACTTCCATGTAATGCAATAGAAAGATGAGGCCAACCCACTTCCACCAGGTCCCATATTACAGACAATCTCACCTCTTCTCCTTCCCATTCCCACTGGCTGTTAGCCTGCCAGTCTCACTGTGGTGTTTTATAAATTCAGCTCTCAGCACAGACATGCTGTTTGGGGAAAGGGAGCATGTGCAGCAGAGATCTTGCCTGAGTTAAATGCCTCTCCACTGCTTCTGAAAGTGTGACATCTCATCTGATGTGAGTTCACTCCAGCTGCACACAGTCCCCTGGTACGAGGAGCGTGTTCCTGCTTCTCAGTCAACCTATTACCTCTGAGTCTCTGACAGTCAAACTTCCTCATGTCTGACTTGTTCCAGCTCCAGCAGGGAAATTTACTGTGTAATGTAACTGTGCAAATGGTTTATCTGGAAATCCATGTGCTTCGTTTGGCAGCTGCGTTTTCTGACAGTAAACTCAGGGATCACATGTGTGTTCGCTCTTATTTTAAAATAATTTGCAGGAAAGTATGCAAAATAATGTAAATGACATACAATCTAGTTAAGCAACATCTAGCCTAGAGGCCAAGGCAACTCCAGGTTAACTAGAAAGGAGTCCAGGTGGGCCTAGCTGAAAATTCCTCTTAATCAGAAGACGGCAAAGGAGGAGGAGGCTGAGAGATAGTCATGTATGTTGACTCAGCTGTCTTGAACTAAAGATGATATTTATTAAGGGTTTTAATATCTCACTCTCGAGATATTGTGAAAATTGCAAGAATGGGTTTCCTGAAACCAAAATGCTTAAGGGAAATTTCAATTCTATCCACCATATTACAGCAGAGAATTTTTCATTTTTTCTAACTTTCAGCTTCTATTTTTGTAATATGCTCCTAGAGGCAGGAAAATACCACTTATTACTTTTCTAGTTTTATCGTGTTTCATTTGGCAGGCTGTGAATTCTTCCCTCCTAGAAGATCCTTGTGGGGTGAGAGCGATGACGGGTCTGTTTACTTGGCAAGGCTCTCCTTCCGAGAGGTCAGTAGACAGCATAGGATGGGCGTGGTGCTAACATGGCAGTTTCTCTCTAACTGATGAACAGATACTCAGAGATAGTTTTACCCACATAGAAAACAAAGAAGCAACCCCACTTTGAACGCTTAGAGAAGGGGAGTCCAGCTCTTCAAATTAGAAACTGCTAAGGAACCCTCGATGAAGAGTGACTGAGGGGACCAAATAAAGAGAACCTTATCTATATGACAAACTGACAGGGATTGGGTCCCAAAAATAATTAATTAACAGGTAGCCTCAAGTGAGACACTCATTTAGAGCATCAGATCCTCCTCCTCTTCCTCCTCCTTCCCCACTTTCAAATCTCTTCTTTTTTCCAATGTCTTCCCCTTTCTCTCTTTTCCTGCTTCATTCAAGGTAACGAGAAAACCATGCTACAAAGTATAAGCTCTCTGATCTATTGTCCTCTCTTTCCAGCCTGACATACTCTGTCTAGTTTTTCTTGTGTGGTATTTCTGCTAGCAACAAATTCTCTCAGATTTTATTTATCTGGAAAGGTTTTTTCTCTTCATTTTTAAATCACAATTTTGCTGGTCATAGATTTAAAACACAGATTTGCTGTCAATCTTGACTGACAGTTGTTTTCTTGCAGTACTTTGAATACATCATTTTGCTGCTTTCTTGTGTCCATGACTTCTGATTATAAAAGTAAGCTGTTACTATTATTATTCAGAATCATTTCTATGTAATAAGTCACTTTGCTCTTGCTGCTTTCAAGATTCTCTGTTTTTCAACAGTTTGACTATGATGTGTCTAGATACAGATCACTTTGAATTTGTCCTTCTTGATGTCTGTTGAGTTTCTAAGATGCATAGATTAAGATTTTCATCAAATTTGGGAATTCTTTTGTCATTATTTCTTCAAGTATTCCTTCTGCTCCTTTTCTTCCCTCCCTTCTGGGGGATTCCATTATGCATGTTGATATGCTCAGTGATGCACATAGTTCTCTGAAGCTCTGTTCATTTTTTGTTATCATTTTTTCTTTTTGTTCCCCACATTATATAATCTCTATCAATCTATCCTCAATTTATCTGATTCTTTCTTTGAGATGCTCAAATCTAATGTTGAGCCCTTCTAGGGATTTTTACTTTTCAGTTATATTTTTCAAATCTAGAATTTATATTTGGTTCCCTTTGATCATTTCTATCTCTCTTGATATTCTCTGTTTGGCAAGACATTGTCCTCATATTTTCCTTTAGTGTTTTAGGCATGGTTTATTTGAGTATATTTAAAATAGCTGATTTAAAATCTTTGCAGTAAGTCCAATGTCTGGCTTTCTCAGGGACAGTTTCTATTAATGCCTTTTTCCTGTATATGACCCACACTTTCTTTTTTCTTTGCATATTTCTTAATTTTCATTAAAAACTATACATTTTAAACACTATAATGTGGCATCTCTGGAAATCTAATATCCACCCTCCCCAGGTTTTGTTGTTGTTGTTGTTGTTGTTCTTCGGTGACTTTTTAGAACTCTAATCATGCTCCCATAACAATGTTTTGGCCAACAATGAACAATATATATAACAGTGTTCCCAGAAGGTTATACCATGATATGTTTACTGTATGCTTTCTATGTTTAGATATGTTTAGATTCACCAATACTTACCATTGTATTAAACTTGTCTACAGTATTCAGCATAGTAACATGCTGTACAGGTTGGTAGCTGAGGTGCAATAGGGTGTATAGTAGGTGATAACATCTAGGTTTGTCTCAGTATACTCTATGATGTTTGCACAATGACAAAATCTCCTGACAATGCATTTCTTAGAACAAATCAAGTTGTTAAGCAACACATAACTATGATTCTGTACTCTATTGTCTTTGTTGTGCATGATCGTTGGAGTCTCTGCTTAATTAACTTAGTGATTAGTTAATTATTGGGCAGATTTTCTTAAGTGCCTTGAACCAGAAAGTGTCCTATTATTTGTTGAGAGGCTGCGTGTGTGTTGGGGTATGCCATCAATGTTCTGGCAGGCAGTTTACAACTCTTCCTCAGCCTTCACCTCCCAATTGTGCGGAGACTCAAGATCAGCCAAAGACGAAAATTTAGAACTTTTTCAGGTCTTTCCTATGTATGCACACATCAAAGCACACGTGCATGGATGCCTAGATTCCCAGGAATATGCTGGAGCTTTTCAAAACCCAATGAAGACATCTCATTCCAAAATCTTTCCTTTTAAATTTTGTAGTCTACCTCTTCTAATCCCAACTGGAAATGCAACTTTGGGCAGTGTCATACTATTGCCACTGATTATTTTTGACAAATACACAGAGTAAGCTCTAAGCCAGGTTAAATAAAGACAAATCCTGGGAATAGATGACTTTTTTTAATAAGCTACCAGACAGGTTAGTGTCAAATTTATGAAAATGGAACTTTTCTGGAGTTGTAAACCCATTCCACCTCCTCTACTAGCTGCTAGTTTGCAGTTACCATAGCTACTATAGCAGTGAAGGTGTTGGTTTTCACGTCTACTGCAGATCTAGGAAAAAGGAGGTGGTACTAGAGCAACTTCAAATACCACAAAGCTTGCCATTTTTACCATAATTCAGTTGATTTTACTGAATAAATATTCCTTGAAATGTTGCAATTTTTAATTTTCAGAGTCCTGAAAATTTTGAGTTGGATAATTTTTAACAGTGTTCTCATTGCTTTTCTAGAGTAGTGAATTTTCAAAGGTCCTTATTCTATCATTCCAGAAGTGTTTCTTCATCTGAAATGCATCTTGTATCTGATTTTGCATTTTTATCAACCTTCCAAATATCTCTTTATTTCACACCCATAATTTTACATATATTTATATAAATGGCATTTACATAAAACACTGCTATCATAGAAAGGTTTTTCTCACTTATTACTGTGCTATGGATCTTTCCATATCACCAAATGATCCATCATTTTAAATGGCTGCATTTCACTTAAGACATATTCCCACATTTTTTAAAGGTTATATTTGATATATGATGCATATATTTAAGTTGTGAAACTGGAACCAAAAAATGAACACCCACAAACTCAACACTCAAAAACATTAAAACTTTCTTTGAAACATTAAATCAGGCTGAATAAATGAGATACACACTGTGTTAATGGATAGGAAAACTCAACATTCTGAAGATGTCAATTCCTCTCAAATTAATTTACAGAGTAATGAAATTTCAATAAAAACCTCAATGTGTTTTTAGAGGAACTGACAAGCTGACTTTAAAATTGGCATGAAAGAGCAAAGTCTCAAGAAAAGTTGAGAAGACTTATTCTCCTAGATATTAACTATAAAGTTATAGTTAATATGATTTATTGAACAAGAACAATCACTAATTATACGAAAAAGATGGACAAAAGTGATTGCTTTAAAATGAAGAATGCATGAAAGAGCACCATAAAGAAGAAAGTAACAAAGGCTATAAACAGGAAGATGATATTGATAGGATTGCACTCTGTGGGTCAATTTGGGGAGAATTTACATCTTTATAATATTAAGACTTACTTCCCATTGATATGGCAAATATCTCCTTGTATTTATCCACATATAATGCTTTTCAATGAAATTTTGTCATCTCTGTAATATTCAGGTTTCTTGACAAATGTTTTCAAAAATTTGCTGCTCTCAAAATTAACGACAAAAGTCCTAAAACCTTCAGTCAGTTAGATATTGCACTTGCAAATTTCTAATCAGTTATCTGCATTTCTGGGGCAAGATAGAAAATTCAGGAGCCTAAGAAACCTGAAAAGAAAGAGGTAAAATTGATAAGCATGATAGCCACTATGAATAGATTCTCTGCCTGATGTTTTATGTGCATTATCACATTAAATTCTCATAACACCATCTGAGAGAACTGAGGCTCTTAAAGCCAACATCTCACAGCTTACGAGAAATCACATATAGATAGATGTTACCACCTTTGGAAAGAAAATAGACTTGGATGTCCTCAGTCCCACTGCAGAGTGAGTTTCGTGACACACTGACATTCTACCTTCTTATTGCATCAGAGATAGAGCAGAGGCATCTGTTGATAACTGAGCACTCATTCTGACTTCTGGAACAGGTACAGGAAAGTGCACAAACAAGATTAGCAGTTTCATATTTGGCCAAAAAAAGAGAATATTTATGTATTGTGTAAAACAAATCATCACCAGATTTAGTGCTTAAAACTATAATGGTTCATTATTTTCCACAACTCTGCAGTCCCAGTGCGCTTTGGCTGACTTTTCTTCTATTGGTGCTGGATCATCCAAGATGACCTCCTTTGTATGTCTAGCACCACAGTTAGGATGGCTGGAACCACTGGTGCAGTTCCAGTTGTTCTAGCATCTCTTCCTCTCTCTCCATGTGGTCTCTCCAATAAAATCGCCAGACCTCTTTATCTGGTGACTCAGGGCTCCAAAATTGAGCAGTCCATAAGTACATGCCCCAGTGAGCAAGTGCTTTTAAAGCCTATTATTGTGTCATGTGTGCTAATGTCCCATTGATCAAAGTCCAAAGGCAATATGGGAGAAAACTACATAAAATGTGAATATCAAGAGACATGGTTTATGGGCTGTAAAATGTAAGAGCTTGAATTTTTAATTTACATTGTAGGTCTAGTTATAAAGGACAGATCAGACAGAAAAAGGCTAAGAGGAACCTGGAGTCATTAGACCTTCTGAAGATGAGATGGAAGGGGATCAAGAGGACCGCAACTACACTGCGAATTTCTAGAAAGTCCCCCTCCAGAAAGGTGAAGTATCAATAATAAGTGTTAGTCCAGGACGACAGCCAGACTTAGTCTAGGACATCAGTCAACCTCACAAGGCCTAACATGAGAGAAAGGGATTTCTATAGATGGGCATAGCATTGCAATATGAAATCCAAAGGCAAATAATATTCAGGAATCAAAAAGGCAGAAAAGTGATCTAAAGGAGCAGATCTAACCATAGAATTCTAATTCCTGAGTAAGCAAAGGGAATAAATTCAAGTCTCAGGTTCAGACTGAGAGGAATTGGAAACGCTAGAGATGGCAGACTCTATGAAAATGGGAACAAAACAGGGTCCACATATTCAGAACCAAAGTATTTAGCAACAAGTTGGTCTCAGGGACTAGAAAAAGTCTACTTATTGAAAATGTGAAGCAACATCAGAGGTATACTAACCCAAACCTGACTTGGTTCCAAAGCCCTGTGCATTGGTTTGAAGATGCTTAGATTTCCCCAAATCACAGAACTGGTTGGCCCAGCCTATATGGAGTAGACATATGTACTTTATATATTAAAGCTTCCTTTCCTTTAAGGAACCCCCACTAATCCATTCTGCATGGTTTTGATGGAATGTTTCTTCTCTACTCCACAGCCACACAGTGGGCATCTAACCCAGGCCTTGTCTATAATAACTGTCCCCTCAACAAGAGAGATTTGTATTAGGGGTGAGGCTGTTCTTTAAATAGGGCCAGTGTCCTTCTCTGTGATTGATTTTCAAACAAGGAAAATAGAATTTTCTTTCTGTTGGGATTACTAAATTGAGAGAATTTAAATCTGAGGCTGAGTAGTTAGTTTTTGCTGTCACATGGAGAGTCTTTCTATAGGATAAAGTCAAGCAGAAACAAACACACACAAAAGTGAGAGACAGCAAGTCTTGGTGGCCTTCTCTGAGACCAGATTTCCTACAGTTCTTCTTTCAATCCTGTGTGTTGTAACATTATCTTTTCCTCTCACAGGAGTGACTGTATTAGTCTTATCAGGCTACCATAACAAAATGCCATCAGCTGGGTAGCTTAAACAACAGAAATTTATTTTTCACAGTTCTGGAGGATGGGAAATTCAAGACTAAGGTACCAACTAGTTTGGTTTCTGGCAAGGGCTCTCTTCCTGACTTGTAGACTGCCACCTTCTTGCTGCCTCCTCACGTTCCATTTCCTTAGAGCATGCAAACACAGAAAGAATGAGAGCTCTGCTCTTTCTTCCTTTTCTTATAAAGACACTAAATCTATAGGACAGGGCCCTACATTTAACATTAATTAAGGAGTTAAGGGTCCTATCACCGAATACAGTACCATTGCGGTTTAGGGTTTCAACATACGAATTTTTAGGGAGACATAAACCTTCAATCCATAGCAGTGACTAAATCCATCTTTTTGCCTAAAATTGTGTGTTCCTACCAACTTACAACCAAAATAATTCTGAATTTGTAGAGAGAAGAGCTATTGCTGAGGTGGGAGGGTTGTGAAAAAGACCCTTGTAGATCTCATTTCTGAATTCAGAACATATTAAATAACTGCACTGAATAAGTGTTGGTGCAACTCTGTTTCTAGCACTATTCTGTAAAGATGACATCGGGGGATGTACTGTTTCATTTACTCGGGGCATTTTTTAAACTATCTATTATTAGCCAGACTAAAGTACTAGGGAATAAAAAGTCAAGAAAGACAGCTGCCTCCATTAGATAACTCTTCTTCTCCATTATTTCTTTCCAAATGCATTCACATATACACTAGAGGCATTTCTATTATCAAATCTGGTTCTATTTATCATTAAAAACTTGGCAAAACAAAACAGTAGCACAGACTGACAAGGAAAAAGTTGATTACTCATGTAACAAGAAAAGTAAACAGCTAAAATGTAAACATTGAAAATTTAACCCTAAACTCATTTGAAACTAAATAATAACATCTTTTAAAACAAAATTGCTATGAAAACGTCTTTACCCAAAATTTTGGTCCACAGCCTTCATTAGATTACCTATCAGGTAATAAAGTTTAGCCATGTGAACATGTCCCATTTTATCAAAATATAATTTGAATCAAACTGTCTTTTATGAACTGGTACATCTATGTGTTTTGCTGTCTCCTGACCAAAATTCAAAAATGAAAGCCATAAAAAAATCTGTGTTTGTGTGTATGTATTTAGGTGTGTTTATGCATATATTTGTATATTACGTTGTTTGATATGTCTACACGTTAAAATCTGGCATAGGGAGCCAGAAATCCCTTAAGGAATTCTATTCAGATTGGTTTAAATAAGCACTCATAAAAAGTATATGAGTGCCAACACAAATGCCTTTTAGTTCGCATGACTTAAGTAATTTTTTAATAAATAAGCTGGTTTTTAAATTGTTGGTAAAATTAAAATAGAAATGTCTTCAAAATTGTTAGCATACATTTTGCCTGTTTACTGGTCAAATAGTTTTACATTTCTTTCTGATAGATGTTTCAAGGTATCCGGATTTGTCACAAAGGTTATAAAACTATAAACCCAGTCTAAAACAGAATGATCTTTGTTTGTACAAATCTTTAATAAGTACCACTAATATAATATTGTTGGTTTAATTAAAACAGCTATATTTCCTGAGTTATCAGCAAAATATCCATGTATGTAGCTTTAAGTTTCTTACTTAGATAAACACCTGATACTCACAGGCTATAAAAATGGTTAATAGGAAAATAACTTGAAATGATGACTAGCTTTGCCTAATATCTCAGTTTTCATAAGTAATCTAGGTAAATTGTTCAAAATAAATAAATTAGGCAAACTTAAATGAAATAAACATTTATAAATGGGCTTTTCATGTAATTTGAAATCTTAAAATTATGTTAAATTACATAATAGAAACTCATTAAAGGTCTGGGCCATTTTTAAATAAGATAAAATATGGAAACAAATTGATGAACATAAATATGTTTTTTCTTGGCTTTTTACGTTTTATAGAGAGAGTAAATATATTTTGGGTGGGTCTCAGTATATGTGTGAAGATTATGTTATGGAAAAATGTTTCTAAAAATTATAAAATGATTCTTTTCTATAAAATGCTAATATGTGACAGATAATTCAAAATTACTTGCTATAAATTAAGGTTACTAAGAGTTAAAATTCTGATTAAAACACATAGTTCTGTATATAAAGTGTGCCAGGAAAGTAAGTGAGATAGAAACAAGATAGAAAGGAACTAGTAAGTAGGGGAGAGAAAGAGAGAGAGAGAGAGAGAGAGAAACGTGAAGAAAGCTACAGCCATGAAGATGTATTTTTGGTATGGAAGGTCACAAAGAAAAAAGAATAATTTTGTATGAGAAAGAATCTTGTGTGATAATTTTCTTCCTAAAACAAAATAACTGCTTATTTAAGAAAGAGGAAGTATAGGACAAAGCAGAAAGTTTAGTTTATGTCACCAATGGTCTGAATAAGCCATGGTAAGGTGCATTAAGGATGAATTTATGAGAGGAATTTTTGTGTGATCAAGTTTCTATAATTAGAAGGGAATTATTTATCAGTCTTTCTAAACAATGAACTTTGATTTTAAAAATACACTAATACAAAATTAAAAATTTGGTCCCCTATGGTAGAACCCTGTTTGGTCCTCTATGGTAGAAAGTTTTTTGAAGCATTGATCTATTAGTAGTAAAAATTGCAAGAGGTTTTGATTTTTAATTCTAAAATCTGGTTCTTTAAAAGCCATCCTTTAAACTGCAGATAGTTTCTATTTCTGTCACATTTCTTCCTTAGATGCACTTAATTCCCCTAGTTTCAGGTCAGAAATGCTGTCTTTTTCATTTAGAAAGGTAATTTCATTTCTTGAGGTTGAGTTTTCCTCTTCTAGCTTTTTTGGGGAAACTTTAAAAATCAGAAGACAAAGATTTCAAAGAGAAATCTGAAATTGCCTGGGGCAATAATCAAATGAAACAGATTGATACCTCAGAAGTTCAACTCTTGCTGTATCTTGCAGCACATAATTTATAATTCATGCATCGTTGTCTTCAGTTCTTTATCTTCTTGGAGTGACCTGGAATAAGTGTCTCCTCAAACTTTTTTGAAAGCTCCTGTAACTCTGCTGTTATGACCTAATGCTGAAAAGTTTATCTTAAAGAGATTTTTTTTTAAAAAAAGCAATGTTTTCCTCCAGTATAATTTGATTCTGCACTCTCGGTGTTTCCTAATATATCCAAATTATTCCGTGTAACTAGACACACATTCTTCCTATGTCTGATTAAATTCAAGAATGCTTTCATCAGGTTCAACTTCCAGGTTATCTAAATGGACTTTTCATAAGAAGAAGCAATCACATTGCAGGAGGGTTTTTTTTTTTTTTTTTTTTTTTCCGCCATCTTTTTGGCAACTGACTGTGTTAGTCCGTTCTCACACTGCTATAAGAAAATAACTGGGACTGGGTAACTTACAAAGGAAAAAGGTTTAATTAACTCACAGTTCTGCATGGCTGGGAAGGCCTCAGGAAACTTACAATCATGGTGGAAGGAGAAGAGGTATGTCTTACATAGCAACAGGCGAGACAGAAAATGTACATGTAGGAGGAACTGTCAAGCACTTATTAAACCATCAGATCTCATTAGAACAGCATGGGGGGATACTGCCCCCATGATCCAGTTACCTCCCACCAGGTTCTGCCCTCAACACGTGTGGATTATGTAGTTTACAATTCAAGAAGAGATTTGGGTGAGAACACAGGGCCTAACCATATCACTGGCTTTAAAAAAAATTACATCAATAATTTCTGATGTTGTCTTTATTAGGTTTATTATTACTTAGGAAAGCTAGATTTTGACAGGGTTAAGGGTTTTTTTTTTTTCTTTTTAATCCGTGTAACTTTCTTTTTGAAAGTATTGCTTTTGAATAATTCTGATTATTCAATTATTTAATTTGGTTGAATGAATGACAATTATTTCAGAGTGACTCGTGATCCTATTTTGATCAAGTGTTTTAACTTTTTGACATGTTTGGCAGGCTTCTCCAGGATCAAAATTCTAAATTAAGTATTTTTGGTCTAGAAATAACTTTGGTATTATCCAGTGAAGCCCCTGGAGAGCCCGAAAGAATATGCCTCTCATCTTGTAGCGATATTAAATGATTAGGTTTATTTGGTAAATTGTATGGGAAACATTGGCAAATGATAAGCAATGCCAGATCTTTCAGTCACATTTATGTGATATGTTATTTATATGAATATTCCAATATTGCATAAAACTCTTAGAAATTTAATATGTCATCAGTCATTATTCTGAGTATTATATGTCATAAAAGTAACTAGATCTCCTTGTTAACTACTGATTATAATAAACTTTCATTATATTTAAATTTGGCTACTCTAAATATTTGTAATCCAAAATTATTTTTTAAATTATTTTCTAAAAGCATTTGCACTCAGAATTGTGGAAAACTCTAACCAGCACTCTTTAATACAGGTTTCTAATAACTTTAACATTAATGGATTAAATAAAATTTTTTCAAAACTTGAATAAAAAACTAATGGGGCTATAAAACTGTTAATCAAGACCAAGCAGAACAAAATTCCATCAGATTAAATAACTAAAGTTAAGCCTGGCAAGGTGGCTCATGCTTGTAATCCCAGCACTTTGGAAGTCCGACACGAGTGGACTACTTGAGTCTAGGAGTTCAAGACCTGGGCAACGTGACAAAACCCTGTCTCTACAAAAAGTATAAAAATTAGCCAGATGTGGTGGTGCAGACCTGTACTCCCAGCTAATTGGGAAGCTGAGGCAGGAAGATTGCTTGAGCCCAGGAGCTTAGGGCTACAGTGAGCCGTGATTGTGCCACTGCACTATAGCCTGAGCAACAAAGCAAGACCCTGTCTCTAAATAAATAAATAAAAAATAAAATGTTTTTATGACTTTTACTTAAAACACTATTGGTTATTTTACTTAAATATTTTGTTTTCTAGATTTAGAGAAATCTTCTCTCTTAAGCTATCCATAGTTTACAGCAACTTGGTAAAATATAGTTTTGTGGACAAAGATGAAAGCATTTGCTTTTACTTCCTACTTGAGTCCTCCAAATTTTGTAAATTATTTGTGAGTATTCGTATGGTAAAAGGGTTATTTGCATAAGCCCAATGAAAATCTACTCTCTTTTTATGGCAGAATACAATTGGAAACATTGGTTATATTACAAATGTCTTTTATTCATGTTTTTACTGAAATGTCATATTTGAGAATATGCATATATTACCTGGCTTCAATGTTTCCCATCCTTAGAGTGAGTAGTTCAAAATTATCACTTCCTGGCAGGCCCAGGAACCTTAAGACTGTAGGTAAAACCTAAAGTCTGCCTTGGCTTGGCTTCCCAGCTACAAGAGGTTTTAAATCTGAGATTTCTGTATGACCAATGTAAAAGAGAAAGTGATGTTTCTAATAAAAAGGCAATAATACACCTGTCATTAGATTGAAGCTCTGTGCATTGTTTTCTGGATCTCATTATCTACCTATAGGCTAGACTATGTATTGAGTTCTTATAGATCCCTCTAATCCAAATTTCTTCCATAGAATTACGAAAAATGAAAAATGCTCTGTTTCTAAGGCCTTGTAAGCTAAAACTAGATGAATTTTAAGGAACAAGTCTCATGCCTAATTTATGGGCCACACAAAAAGTTCACCAAACTGCCTGATGCTATAACTAGTGACATTCAAACTACAAACCAGGATAAGAAGTTGATATTTTCAGGCTATAGACAGCTTTTCCCAAGATATCAGAATAAGGCTTCACACTGTAATAACACTCTTACTTCTCTTAATGCCTATCTTTTTCAACTGTCAGGATAATGGTCATTTGACTTATTCAACTGGTTGCCTTTAAGCCTAGGTTCATGGTTCAAAACCACTGTACAAATTTGTATTACGTATTGCTATACATTTTACCTCATATTTTTCCTTTTAAAACTTTTATGAATTACTCATTAAATGTTTGTGGAAGTACAACTCCTAACAGAACAATGCTGGCCCAACATTTTGAGATGACAGTTAAAAAAACTATAGAACAGACAAAATCAATAACTTAATAATGGACTCCAGGTGGACTTAGCCTGAGAGCCATTCTGGGTAAACTCACTTATTTGCTGAAATGTGGCTAAAAGTTTTGTTCACACTGACTCCTAGTCACCATTCACTTTCTCCAACATGGGATCAGACAAACAAACAGAGATAGAGCCATCTTGAAACTGAGGGACAATCAAAACCTAACCACAGGGTGATTCATTCGTGATGCTTTTAGAGAAAGATCTTGATTAAAATGGAGAAATGTGAAAGTTGTCAGAATCAAAATGGAGTCACTTCTCAGGATTGGGTCATACAAAGCTAAGTGGTGATGATGCTATGTAGGGAAAGGTTTTTTTTGCTTAATTTTGTATTTTAAAACTCTGATATTTACTTGAGCAACAGGCAGGTTATCTGCCTGTTTGAATTCTGGTTGAACCGTGTATTCTAGTATTTCCAGTTAAGTGGTGACTAGGTAAAGAAACCACTTGGGGTAGCAATTCAACAATTCACTTAAGAACGTTTATAAGCTTTCCATTTCCTAGGTAATTTTTAAAAAGCCAGTCAAAACAAAAAATCTTCACTGTCTATTATACCTAAAATAGACAGGAATAGGAAATGGCCCTTTTCCTTACTGTCTATACCTCCTGAACCTTGGTATTATGTTCTGACCATTCCCTAGTCTGCATGGCCAAGCACTCAAGGATTGATGGACACCACACACCAGCTATATTCATTTGCTAAAAACAACAGCTCTTTCTCCAAACAACTCAAAGCCCCAATTCCCATCGCATTCCATTTGGGTGAGATGCAACTAATAGTCCCCTTCCAGGATAAAGGGGTCAAAGAATAAAGCTTGCCTAGAGGCAAATAATAATAATAATAATAATAGTAATAACAGCAAAATCTGACAAATAGAACAAGGGAGAGCCATGAAGAGAAGAATTCTCATGAACAAATGCCTGATAACAGAAACTATTACAAAAGCCTGGGCAAAAAATTGCAACCTTGCACAAAAAAAAAAATACTTCTACAGGGTCATCTGCCCAGCAACTGCCTGTTCAACTTTGGACTAGTGTCACACTTATTATTGATCCTTGTAGCCAAGAGTAATGATCTCAAAACAACTGTGTAACCCTCCTCATTTTTTCCTTAAAAACCTTGTCTTTCTTTATCTCCCTGAATATGCACATAGTTTACTATGTCTTATATATTCCCATTGCAATGCCTTTATTCCCAAATAAATATTATTTTCTTTTAGATACCTTATCTCTCTGTTTGCTATCTAAGCTGACACTGTACCCCAGTTTGGGGAAATTTTAAAACTCAGAAGGCAAAGATTACAAACAGAAATCTGTAATTGCCTGGGGCAATAAACAGGCAGATTAATCAAGATAAAGATTGAGAAATAGGCAAGGGTCTCTTTGCTCAATCTCCTACTGGGGATCCAAAGTCTTCTGTACACAAGTGAATAAAATGGTCAGGAAGTGGTGAAGAAAAATTCCTGGGAATCCTTGATATGGGAGCCCCATGCACTGTGGTTCCAAGATTCATTGGTGAAGCCCTGGTTGGGACTACAATTAGATCGAGAGAACATAAAAATGTAAAGGTTGATAGGATTATGAAAGTTGGAATATTTAAACAGGTCTTGTTTAAAGAAGTTGTGTCTCCTTTACCTAAATCCTTTATGGGAGTGGATATTGTGTCTGACTGGGGAAAACTTCCTCCAGCTAGTATTGTAAAACAAAAGGCATATAAATCTGCTCTTCAAACAATACTAATTGGATATGCTAAAGGAAACCAGTAAGATTCCCTGAGTCCACACAGTGTAGAACGGAAGCTCAAGTAATGGTAGGAACAAATTCTGTGTGTGATAGCCCTATGTAAAGCCTAGACTATTGCTTATGGCAAAAGACGATGAACACCTCCCAGCAATTAATACTGGGAATCTGAACTAGAGAATTTCCACTTCAAGGGCATTTACTACCTTGCTATGGGACATTAATTGAAGCTAGCCTTATGACTGAAGGACGTAAAATGATCTTGAAACCTGAAATACCCATGATGTCCTGGATAATGTCACAGAAACACTCTAAATGGAGATGCTACTGCCCAGAAGAGTTCCATAGTAAAATGGAAATGGCTTATACAAGATCATGCTGAGGAATGCAAAGAGGAAATACTCACAAGCAGGGAGCCTCTTTTCCCCTAGGCCTGATTCTGGAAATGTGTGGGGAGTTGCTGGATTCCACAGTGTCCTGTAAACAGTCTCAACTGACTATTCAAGAGCTTTTGGGTTTGCAGATGGCAATTCTTGGTTGAATGGACAACACGCTATTTAGATGGCTGCCACTCTGGGGAAGGTAAAAACAAATCAGCTTGGTGGGCTGAGTTACATGCTGTTTTTCCAACAGCAATTGAAGAATTGAACAGTGTTAAAAGCCCCTGTGCTTGGGTTTTTACTAACTCATGGTCAGTGGCCAATGGTCTAGAAAAATGGTCAGTCAGAAAGGTAATGCAAGTGGAAACCTGGTCATTAAAGGAATGCTCATATGAGCCACAGCCTTAGGGAAATTTGAAAGGTGCATTAAATTTCAATGTCCAGCAATGCCCAGGTTTGGGAGGTGATTTGAATTGACAAGCAGATATTCCTGTGTGTTCATTTGAGGTGGCCACCTGGGTCCATGAGATGAGTGGTCATGAGGCTATTGCAGCAGTACAAAGATGGGGCTAAGTCTAGATATGTTCCTTTGCACCCTCTCAGGTGCATAATGCTAATAAAAACTGTTCAATCTGTCAGCAAAAGAAACAGAGATTGCCAATGGCTATGGGGCATATTCCTTAGTAGGAAGGCCCAAACATAGCTGGCAAGTGAGACATGCTGGTAACCCTGAGGGAATACAAATATAAGTCTTGACAGAAACAGACACTGATTCTAGGCTAGATTTTGCTTACCCCGTGGAAGGTAAAAATGCTCAGACTGCTACTTAAACAAACAAACAAACAAGAACAGAAGATACTGAATAGATTTGGATGGCCAACCGTTATTTCTTCAGACCAAGGAATATACTGTATATCCCTTAACGTTCAACAATAGTCATAGAGGTAACCTCCTCAGAGTAATAGTTTGATAGAGACATAGAATCTGCAATTAAAACATTGATTGACTAAATCAGGGGAAGATAAAAGCATGAAGGGTTAGCTTACACACCTTCACAAGTGTGTGCTCACACTCAACATGAGTGGAGCTAAAAAAAAGTTTCCCCACTATACTTTCCTTTGTTTTTCTGGTAGAATGGGGAAGAAGGGGTGGGAAAGGATGCTGGCATGACTATGCAATTCTTACCAAGGGAGGAATATGCTGTTGTAATGATTATAATTTTTTTCTTTCTTCCCCACATTGTCTCAATTTGATTTGTCTCCCCTACCTAATGCAGAGGTCCTAGGACCAGGGCTGCAACTACAAGAGCTAGAAGCTGGGATGATTCCTAAGCAAGAAACTGTAACTGTATTTTTAAACCTTATGTCAGAATTCCTAAGGGCCTGATAAGGGTGAGTTGTGCCCTCAGCCCACCTGGAAAAATTGGGGTTAACAGTGAATGCAGCTATACTGTCTGGAAGTAAAAAATAACCCACGAATTCTGCACCTCATAACCTTACTCTTTCTAAATGGCAGTGGACTGAGAGAGAGGTACTTACTAGACTGGTATTGCTGCCTACAATGTAGACCAGCATAGTGGCCTATACTAATGTCTCTTCAAAAGATTAGAAAAAAAAAAGTTTGGCATTAATGAAGAAAAGGAGGAATAGTACCTGAGGGTAAAGAAATGAATAACTGGGTTATGAATTGAAGGAAATCCAATATCACATTTACACCTTGGAAGAGACTCAGAGCAAGAGATGACATTGTCTTTTAACTCAGTTATACCAGATGCCTGAAAAGGTCAAGCTATACACTTGCCTTTGGAAACCGGCCAGATTGAATGAACGTCTACTTCCATTTTTTCCCTGTTTTGATAAGGAACAAAACAGGGATGCTCACTTCTTTTCAACACAGTAATGAAAGAGCTATTAAGCAAGAAATAAATAGAATAATTAAACAAAAATAAATATACAGTACTATTAAGAACAATTAAGCAAAAAATAAATAAAGTCATCATAATAGGAAAGAAAGAAATGAAATTATCTCTATTTAGTGATAACATGGCCTTATATATAGAAAATCCTAAAGACCCCACCAAGAAACTGTGAGAACTGACAAATTCAGTAAAGTTGCAGGATATAAAGTCAACATATTTAAATCAGTAGTTTCTATATACTAATAACAAACTATCTGAAAAGGAAATTAAGAAAACAATCCCATTTACAATAGCATCAAAAACAACAAAAATATTTAGGTGTAAATTTAACCAAGGAATTGAAAGAACTGTAGAGTGAAAACTATAAAATACTAATAAGTTGAAAAAAAACCACAAATAAATGGAAAGATATCCTATGTCCACTGACTGAAAGAATTAATATTGTTAACATGTTCATACTACTCAAAGCAATCTACAGATTCAGTGCAGTTCCTATCAAAATTACAATGTCATTTTTCACAGAAATAGAGAAAAAATAGTCCTAAATTGGTATGAAATGGCAAAGACCCTGTATACTCAAAACAATCTTGAGCAGAAAAGAACAATGCTGAAGGCATTACACTGCATGATTTCAAAATATATGCCAAAACAGTTATAATCAAAATAGCACAATACTGGCACCAAAACATACACATATATCAATTGAAAGGATAGAAAGACCAGAAATAAATCCACACATTTATGGTCAATTGATTTTTGACAAAGGTACCAAAAGCACATAATGAGACAAGGACAGTGTTTAATAAATGAGATTGGAAAAACTGACTACTCGTATGCAGAAGAATAAAATTTGATCCCTATCTTACACTATGTACAAAAAATTTACTCAAAATGGGTTAAAGACTTAAATCTAAGAGCTGAAATGGCAAAACTACTACAAGAAAATGTGGTGGAAAATCTTCACATTTGTCTCAACAGTGATTTTTCAGACACAACCCAGAAAACACAGGCAACAAAACTAAAAATAAATAAATTGTATTACACCAAACTATAAAGTTTTTGCATAGTAAAAGAAACTATCAACAGAGTGAAAAGACAATCTACAGAATGGAAGAATATGTTTGCAAACCATACATCTGATAAGAGGTTAATATCCAAAATTTATGAGTAACACAAACAACTCAATAGCAAGAGAACAAATAACCCAATTAAAAAATAAGCAAACAACCTGAACAGACATTTCTCAAAAGGCATGCAAATGAACAAGTATACAAAGAAATGCCCAACGTCACTAATCATTACTGAAATGTAAATTAAAATCACAATCAGATATCAACTTTCAGCTATCAAAATAGCTTTTATCAAAAAGATCACATATGTTGGCAAGGGTGTGGAGAAAAAATAACTCTTGTACATTGTCGGTGGAAATGCAAATTAGTACATCCATTATGGAAAATGGCATGAAGGTTCCTCAAAAAACTAAAAGTAGAACTATCATATGATCCAGCAATCCCACTACTGAATATATACCCAAAGGAATTGAAATCAATATGTCAAGAGATATCTGCACTCCTCGGTTTAATGTAGCATTGTTCACAATAGCCAAGACATGAAATCAACCTGTGTCCATCAATGCATGAATGAATGAAGAAAATGTGGGATATATACACAATGGAATACTATTCAGCCTAAAAAAAGAAAGAAGAAATTCTGTCGTTCGTGAAAACATGGGTGAATCTGAAGGACACTATTCATAGTGAAATGAGCCAGGCAAGAAAGACATACTACATAATCTCACTTATATGTGGAATCTAAAAATGTCAAACTCATAGAACCAGAGAGTAGAATTATGGTTAGGAAATGCTGGCAGTAGGGGTAAGGGTAATGGTCAAAGGGTACAAAGTTTCAAATAGAAGAATACCTTTTGATATCTATCTAACAGCAGGGTGACAACAGTCAATAATACTATATATTTCAAATAACTAAGAATACATTTCAAATATATTGCCATAAAAATAAGTTAATGAGATTATAGATATGTTAATTAGCTAGATTTAATCATTCCACATTGTTTACATATATCAAAACATCACATACCCCATAATTTGTATCCCATAAATGTACACAATTTTGATTTGCCAATTAAAATAATATTAATAAAGTAGAAACTAAATACTGAAGTGGAGTGACATAACATGCTCATGATTTGAAAAATAAAACCTATTAAAAAATGTATACACCAACCATCTGGTGTTTACATTAGTCTTAATAGGCACCATTTGACCTTCCAATTCAAGTATTTGTTGGACGCTAACCAGAAAATCTGTGTCCTAATCCCCAGCAAAAAGAATATTATTGTACCATCTTGGATCAGATGTTTGATCTACCTTATTCTAAACAACAGTGTCTGGGAGTAGCTGGACACATGACTCCTGCTGCCAATGTTTGGGCCATGGGAGAAGCCTCTGTGATGTAAAGTGACTAACATGTTCACCAACTCACCTTGACTCCCACAATTAGAAGAGATCAGACCCCTGGGAGAGGGGGAGGAGGAATGGGTAACTTGAAGCAGGAAATTTTCCCGAGTATCAAGAGAAACATCAGGATGCAGAGGGGTTACAAAATGGTAATATTCTCATTCTTTCATCATTTTTTACTTAGTTGGCATGTCTTCCTTACGCCAACCACTTGGTTATCCTATGGTACAGTGTATGCAGGAAAGCCATGTCTTATCTTTCCCTTCATTTATCAGTTTTCAAAATAAAGAGCTGGTTTCTTAGCATACTCTACAATCTTAATAAATTTTGTGTTTTTTAAATTTTAGTATCAATACAGATTGTTGGACTTAAACATATCTGATGTGTTTCAATCTATTTTCTGTTACTATCTTATTGTTGCTCAAAATTATACTATCTTTAACCAGTGAAATCCTATTCAGGTTGAACTCCAAGTCCTTTCCTACTCCGTACTAGTCTTTAATAGCTTCCTTGCTTGTTGATATGACATAATTCTCCAGATTCATCTTACACATTTTGTTCCCTAAACTTTGTAATCAGCAAATTTTCCAGAAACCCAGTTTTTTCACTTTTTTCAGGGAAAATGTCATTTAGAGAACACAATCCAGGTGTGGATATGCTTGTTGCTACTGGACAGACCCAGAAAGAATATTTTTTTTTTTTTTTTGAGACGGAGTCTCGCTGTGTCGCCCAGGCTGGAGTGCAGTGGCGCGATCTCGGCTCACTGCAAGCTCCGCCTCCCGGGTTCCCGCCATTCTCCCGCCTCAGCCTCCGAGTAGCTGGGACTACAGGCGCCCGCCACTGCGCCCGGCTAGTTTTTTGTATTTTTTAGTAGAGACGGGGTTTCACCGTGTTAGCCAGGAGGGTCTCGATCTCCTGACCTCGTGATCCGCCCGCCTCGGCCTCCCAAAGTGCTGGGATTACAGGCTTGAGCCACCGCGCCCGGCCGAAAGAATATTTTTTAAGATAAAATAAATCATACTATAAAATGAACACTTCCAATTCAAATGCACTGCAGAGTAAGATTTTTACTTACCTTTCTCAACATTACATCTTCATATCCTTTCAAGAGTGTTTAATTCCACTAAGACTGTACAACTTACTAGATTCTAAAAAAACTTAAAATTGTACCTTTCTGTTTGGTTATGCCACCAACTCGATATATAATTAAGTTCACTTATTTCATTTGGTTTTCAATTATTAAAAATTGCTTTTGAAATTTAACCTTGATAACTCAGAAAAATATCTACATGATTTCAAATGTTTCCAAAAAAAAATGTTCTCATAAAGGAAATCTAGCTTCCATCCCCCAGTACTTACTTTCTCCCATTTATAGCCTTTCATTAAAATTTTATAGTTTATCTTTCCATTTTCACCTTAAGCAAATGTGTATGTACCTGCCATCTTTCTTAGGACAGGTACCACACAGTTTTTCAACTGTGTTTTTTTCATTTAAGTAATCTTAAAGATCATTTCATCATAATAAATAAATTCCTCTTGTCCTTTTTCAGCTGCATAGTATTCCACTGTATGAATGTTTCATTGTTTACTACATCCTTTTGATAAACATTTCCAATCTTTCCAGACTTTAGCTATTAAAAATAATGCTTATAATGAATAACTCATTTATACACCTTTACGTATTTTTACCAATGACCCTTGAAATATATTAAAGTAGAATGCTGGGTCAAAGGTAAATTCACATATAATGTTGCTAGATTATTAATGACTTTCCCTTCAAAGTGGGGAAAATTTTGCATTCTCACCAGCAATATATGAAAGTGCTAATATGCCCAAAGCCCCAATAATAGTAGATGCTGTCAAACTTATGGATTTTTCCAGTCTGATCATTGAGAACTAGTATCATAGAGCACCTTGGATTTGCACTTTTTAATTTGTATAAATGTAAGGGGTACAAGTACAGTTTTTTTTTTTTTTTTTTTTTTTTTTTTTTTTTTTTGAGGCGGAGTCTCACTCTGTCGCCCGGACTGGAGTGCAGTGGCCGGATCTCAGCTCACTGCAAGCTCCGCCTCCCGGGTTTACGCCATTCTCCTGCCTCAGCCTCCCGAGTAGCTGGGACTACAGGCGCCCGCCACCTCGCCTGGCTAGTTTTTTGTATTTTTTAGTAGAGACGGGGTTTCACCGTGTTAGCCAGGATGGTCTCGATCTCCTGACATCGTGATCCGCCCGTCTCGGCCTCCCAAAGTGCTGGGATTACAGGCTTGAGCCACCGCGCCCGGCCACAAGTACAGTTTTGATGCAGGGACATATTGTGTAGTGGTGAAGTCCAGGCTTCTAGTGTAACCATCACCAAAATAATGTAAATTGTACTCATTAAAGAATTTATCATCTCTTATCCCGCTCTCACCCTGTCGCCCTTCCAAATTTCCAGTGTCTATTATTCCATACTGTCTGTCCATGTGTACACATTATTTAGCTCCCACTTATAGCTGAGAACATACATTATTTGGCTATTTCTGAGTTATTTCACTTACCATAATGGCCTCCAATTCCATTCATGTTGCTGCAAAAGACACAATTTTAATTTTTATGGCTGAATAGTATTCTATTGTGTATCTATACATGTGTATGGTGTGTGTGTATCACATTTTCTTTATCTAATCATCTGTGATAGACATTTGATTCCATATCTTTGCTATTGTGAATAGTGTAATTTGCACGTTTTATTATGAGCAAACTTGATCATCCTTTTATATGAGTAAAAATCATTTGCATTTATTTTTCTTGAATTGTCTTTTTCCTAGCCCAATTTTTTCATATGACTGCTGTTTTCACTTCTATCTGTAGATCTTTATATACTATGGATATTAACCTTTAGTTTTTTATACATTCGCAAATAATTATTTTCCAGGGTATTGGGATTCCAAAAGTTTGCTTATATTTTTTTAATCATGCAAGACTTTTCTTATTTTTATCATTTTTTTCACATATTACATCTGAATTTTAAGTACTTTTTAATTTTATTTTTATTCTTTTAGAGACAGGGTCTTGCTATGTTGCCGAGGATGGTCTTGAAGTCCTAGCCTCAAGTGATTCTCACATCTCCGCCTCCCAAAGCTTTGAGATTAGAGGCATGAGCCAATACACTCAATCTGGATTTTAAATCTTATTTAGAAATGTTTTCCCCACTTTTGGCTAGTGGACAAATTTGTATTTTCTTCTAGTATTGTATGGTTTAATGCTTTACATTTAAATTCCTGATCCACGGTGAATTTATCAAGGCAGTAATTTGAGGAATAAATCTCACTTTATCTTTCTCTAAGTGGTGATTCGGTTATAATATCTCCAGAGTCTACTTTTCTCATTGATTTGAAGTGCCAGAGTTGTCATAGTTAATTTCTATAGGTAATTGAGTCTATTCATGGATTTTCTATTCTGTTCCATTAGCATGTCTGTCTATACACCTACATCACACTTCTATTTATGAAGGCATTAATATCTAGGAGGGCTATGTTCATGAATTGCTCTTACTTTTTCACTGTTTTCAGACTAGTCTTGCTTGTTTGTTCTTTCAAATGTGTTTTTTAACCAATTTGTCTAGCTATAAATTTAAAACTCTGATGTCATTTTTATTAAATTATATTAAATTTATAATTAAATTTTGTGATTGCTGACATTTTTATGAAATTGCATCACTCTACCCAAGAAAACAACGTCTTTCAATTTGTTCAAGTTTACTTTTGTTGTGTTTCAGGGGTGTTTATAGTTCATAGTTCTCTTGAATAGATTTTGGCCGTTTTATGCTATTTATGTCTCAGTATTTTGTTTTCTTTGATGTCTTTTTTATATCTTCTCAATGATTCTGCTTATATATATGAATGCTATGGATTTTTCTATAATAATCATATAATTTGATACTTAAAAATTATTCTATTGTTTGTAGTAATTTTTACTTTCTTTTTGGCTGTCCACTCATATAATCATATCATTTGAAAACAAAGAAGTAATTTTTACCTCTTCTTTTTTATGTTTATATTTCTAGTTACTTTTTCTTATTTTCATTAGTTAATATTTCCAAAGAGAATGAATACTATGATCTTGCTTTTGACTTTATCAGGGAAGTCTCTACTATTTCCTTCATCACAATGTGGACTTTTGGGCTAAGGCATATATCTTATCATATTAAGAAAGTAGCAGTACTTATGTTTTTCTTAAATGCCTCTTCTGTGTCTGTAGCAATAATCATACGATACTGTTTATTGTTTTTACTGAGCTTCACTTATATGGTGAATTATATCAGTAGATTACTTAGTATTGAATCAACTTTGCATTCCTGGAGAAAAAACCACTTGGCCATATTTTAATATACTGTTTGATTCTGTTTGCTAATATTTAAGATACATGCATGGATATTCAAAATTAAGATTGGTCTACACTTGGTTTGTCAGCTGGATTTTAGTGCAATCTTTGAAAGTTTGGGGGATCCATGTTATTCCTGCTTCATAAACAAATTTGGAAGATTTCTTTGATTTTCTGTGCTATGGCATGGTTTATGCAGTATTGAGATTATATGATCTTTAATGATTTGTCGGAATTTCCCTGTGAAAACATCTGGCCTGGAATTCTGGTATGTGGAAACAACATTTTATCATGTTCTTCTAGCATAAATGGCCTATATCACTCTCTGTCTCTAATAGGATCAATTTTGTTAATCTGTGTACTTTTAGAAAATTATCTATTTCTCCTTTTTCAATTTATTTATACAAATAAATTGATGCAAGATAGTCTTATTATTTTTTAAATTTCCCCTATTAATGATATTTACTTAAATTTCTAATTTTGTGCTAGTTCTAATTTTGAATGTTTGTACATTCTCTCTTTCTCTTGTTAATCTATACAGAAATATTATTCTAATTAAAAACATCAAGAAAGCAATTACTTTTTACATACTCTCCAGTGTGTGGCAAGGACTTTAGCATACATTTTACTTTCACTGATTATCTTACTTTTATTATTCCTGTTTTTATGATCACTTTCTTTAATGCTGACAGCTGTTATTAAGTTTACATAGAGTAAAATACATAAATCCTAAATGTATGTATTGGACAAGAGTTACAATTGTTTCACATCTTTATGAACACTACGTATTATCAATTTTTTTACTGTAGCCATTCTGGTGTGTGTATGTAATAGTATCTCCCTGTATTTTTAATTTTCATTCTCCTGGTAATAAGGACATTAAGTACCTTTTAACATGAATATTGCTTAGTTAGATATGTTTTATTAAATGTCTATTTAAGCCTTCAGATAATTTTGTATTAGGTTACATTAAAGTATCAATTAGTAATAGTTCTTTATCATATGCAAGATTAAATTAAAAGTGATCCTTGACCTACAATGGTTTGACATGATTTTTTAAATTTATGATGAGTGTTGGGATATTAAATCCATTTTTGACTTAATGATACTTTCTACTTGCACTGGGTTTATCAGGACACAACCTCATCATAAGTTGAGAAGCATCTATATGGTGAATATTCTTTCCAATTCCTGGCTTGCTTTCACTTTTTTGGTGATGACTTTTGTAAGCAGAAGTTTTCCATTTTTATGAGGTCAAATTTATCACTTTTTTCTTTTATATTTAGTGGTTTCATGCTTTGTCTAAGAAAGCTTTGACTATGATTTTTATCTAGAAGATTTATAGTTTTGACTTTCACTTGGAGATCTATGATGCATTCTCCAATTAATTTTGCATATGGTGATATAGGGCTCAAGGTTCACGTGTTCTAATTTGTAAATCCAACTGTTTGGGATATATATGTGTATATATAGCATCTGTATTTATACACAACTAATGACATTATATCCTGATACCTTACTAAGCTCACTTATTAGTACAAATAGTTTATTTGTAGATTCTCTTTTCGATTCTGTATGTACACGATCATAAAATCTGTGAGGAAATATAACTTTATTTTTTCCTTTCCAAACTTTATTCCCCTAAATTATTTGTCTTGCTTTTTTGCACTGGCTAGGAGTTCAGTATAATGTTAAACAAAAACAGAAAGAGTGGATGTAGTTGCCTAGTTCCCAGTCCTAAAGGGAAAGACACTTAATAATTCACATTAAGTGTGATGCTAGCTGCAGGTTTTTAGCAGAGACCCTTTAGAAAACTGAGAAAATTTCTATCTATTCTTAGTTCACTGGGAATTGTTATCTTTAATTGGTGTAGAATTTTTTCAAGTGCTTTTCTGCACCTATTAGAGATAATGGGGTTTTTCTCTTTTATTCTGTTAACTTGGTAAACTACACTGACTTCCAAATATGAAACCAATCTTACATTCCTGACATAAAGTACATTTGGTCATATTTGACCACAATGTATTATATGTATAAATATCAGTATGCATATGTATGTATTGTAAGGTTTTTGCATCTATGCTTATAAAGGATACTGGTCTGAAATTTGGTGGCTTGAGGATATTAAAGCAATACAGTGTTGGTCTCATAAAATGATTCGGGATGCATTCATCCACTGTCTTCACTAAAGGATTGTGTGCAAATCAATATTTCTTTTTATATGTTTTATAATATTCACAAGTAAAGTAATATGAGATTAGAGATGGTTTTTAATTAAAAGTTCAATTTATTTAAAAGATCTATAAGTGCTCAGATTTTATATTTTTTATTCTATCTACTTTTGAAACAATTATATCTTAAGGAATGTGCCCATTTTCTGAGGTGCTAAATGTATTGGCTTAAAAGTTGTTCATGGTATTTCACTTTTATGCTTATAATGCCTGTCAAACCTGTAATGATATTTCTGTTTTCAATACTGATTTGTATTTTCTCTATTTCTCTTTCAGTTTTATAAATCTTTTTAAAGAAGACATTTTGAGCTTTGTTAATTTTCTCTATTATTTGCTTTCTGCTCTTGTTTTGCTTTCCTTTCTTTGTATTTAATTTTCTATTTTTCTGTCTTCTTAAGTGAAAGCTTACATCATCAATTGTAATCTTCATTTTTGTTTCTAACATGTGCATTTAAAGCTATGAATTTCCCTCTAAGTAGTGATTTAGCTACATCCCATAAATTTAGAAATGTTGCACCCACATTGTTTAGGCAAAATACTTTCTAATTTCCATGAGTTAGTTAGATTTATGTTGTTGGACTTCTAAATATTTAGAGACTTCTTACCTGTCTTTGAAAATACTGATTTTTGGAAAGTTCCATTGTTGTCAATGAATATATTCACTATGACTTCCATCTTTTGACACTTATTAATATTTATGGCTGGGTGTGGTGGCTCACACCTGTAATCCCAGCACTTTGGGAGGCCAAGGTGGGTGGATCTCCTGAGGTCAGGAGTTCCAGATCAACCTGGCCAACATGGTGAATTCCTGTCTCTACTTAAAATACAAAAAATTAGTTGGGCGTGGTGATGGGTGCTGGTAGTCCCAGCTATTCGGGAGGCTGAGGCAGGAGAATGGCATGAACCCAGGAGGTGGAACTTGCAGTGAGCCAAGATAGCACCACTGCACTCCAGCCTGGGCAACAGAGTGAGACTCCATCTCAAAAAAAAAAAAAACAAAAAACAGCCAGGTGTGGTGGTGCACACCTATAATCCCAGCTACTCGGGAGGCTGAGGCAGGAGAATCACTTGAACCTGGGAGGCAGAGGTTGCAGTGAGCCACGATCATGCCACTGCACTCCAGCCTGAGTGACAGTGAGACTCCAACTCAAAAAGAAAAAATACATATTCATATGGCTCAGAATACAGGCTATAATTTGGTAAATATTCCATGTGTGCTGGAAAAAATTGTGTAATATGTCATTGTTAGGTATATAGTGTTTTATAATTGTCAGTTAGATCATAAAGAGTCATAGTATTAAATTTAATTAAAATTAAATTTAAATTTTTCTCTTATTCAAATAATTACTAACAGAAAAGTTTTTAAATCTTCAATGATTTTAATATATTTATCAATTTTTTCTTGTATATATTTGTCACTTTTTATGTATTTTGAAGCTATATTTTTGAAAATCATATATTTGAGATTGTTATTAATATATCTTTTTTTTTTTTTTTTTTTTTATTTTTTTTTTGAGACGGAGTCTCGCAGTCGCCCAGGCTGGAGTGCAGTGGCCAGATCTCAGCTCACTGCAAGCTCCGCCTCCCGGGTTTACGCCATTCTCCTGCCTCAGCCTCCCGAGTAGCTAGGACTACAGGCGCCCACCAACTCACCCGGCTAGTTTTTTCTATTTTTTTAGTAGAGACGGGGTTTCGCCGTGTTAGCCAGGATGGTCTCGATCTCCTGACCTCGCGATCCACCCGTCTCGGCCTCCCAAAGTGCTGGGATTACAGGCTTGAGCCACCGCGCCCGGCCTATTAATATATCTTTTATATGAAATTTAATACTTTGCATTATAGAGCAGTGGTTCCCAATGTATTTTGCACCTGGGACTGGTTTCATGGAAGACACTTTTTCCACAGGTGTGGTCAGGTGTGGTCTCAAGATGAATCAAGCATTAGATTCTCATGAGGAGTGCATAACCTAGATCCCTCACATACACAGTTTACAATAGGGTTCACACTCCTGTGAGAATCTAAAATTGCTGCTAATCTGATAGGAGGTGCAGATAAGGCTCCAATGCTTGCTTGCTCACTATTCACCTCCTGCTAAGCAGCCTGGTTCCTAACAGGCCGTGGTCTGGTTCTACTAGCTCATGGCTAAGGATTGGGGAACCTTGTTATAGAGAATTTTTCTGATATCTGGTAATACTTTTTGTCTCAAAATCCTTTTGTCTGACATTAGTGTACTTTCATTATTTTTCTTAAAGGTAGTATTTGTATGACATATATTTTTCTATTTATTCATGTTCAGCTCAATGCTGTTCTTTTATTTAAGGTGCTATGTCTTGTAAACAGCATATAGCTGGGTCCTTTAACTATACAATCTGACAATATCTGTCTTTTAACTAGAAAGTTAGTCCATTTACATTTAATGTAATTACTGCTGTGGATAGGTAAATTGACTTCTTTTGGTCTTCTGTTTTCACTTTTTATTGGTCTTTTGGCTATATTTCTTTGTATTGTCTTTCATCATGGTGCTAGAGATCATAATATGAATTATTAACCCTTTGCAATCATAATTCACATTTAATTAATGTTATTTCACATAGCATAAAATGTAAGAACCTATATCAGTAAATTCCTTTTAACTTTCTTTGCCCTCTGTCACTTTTGTCATATATTTTAACTCTAAAATCTGTATAAATCTTATCACACATTTTTCATTTCTACTTTGAAAAATTTAAGGATATTTTAATGAACTTTTTAATGCACATATTTACCAGTGCTCTGCTTTCCTTTCTGAAGAGCCATACTTTCATCTTGTATTATTTGTCTTCAGCCTGAAGAACTTCCTACTACTATTTCTTGTAGTATGTTTCTAATAGCAACAAATTGTCCTGGTTTTTCTTTATCTTAAAATTCTTTTATTTCATCTTCATTTTTAAGGAACATTTTTACTGGATGTAGAATTTCCAGTGACAGCTTTTTTTCTTCAAGATTTTAAGGATCACATTCTATTATTCTAGCTTCTTTTTGTTTTCAATGAGAAGTCACTTTATTATTTAAAAATTTTGTCCTCTTTCTCTGGCTGGTATTATAATTTTTTATACTTTTATTTTTCACCAACTAACCTATAAAGTAATGAGTGTAGTCTTTGTATTTATCCTGCTTAAAGGATACTTTTTTAACAATTTTTGTTTGTTTGTTTTTGAGACAGGATCTCACTCCATCACCCAGGCTGGAGTGCAGTAGCATGATCATGGTTCACTGCAGCCTCAATCTCCCAGTTTCAGGGGATCATCCCACCTCAGTCTCCTGGGTATCTGTGACTACAGGAATGCACCACCAAACCTGGCTATTTGTGTCGTGTGTATTTTTTTTAGAGCTGGAGTCTCACAATGTTGCCCAGGCTTGTCTTGAACCCCTAAGCTCAAGTGATCTGCCCACCTCAGCCTCCCAAAGTGCTGGGATTATAGGCATGAGCCACTGTGCCAAGCTGAGCTTTTTTTAAACTTTAGTTTAGGTTCAGGTGTGCACATGTAGGTTTGTTATGTAGGTAAACTCGTTTCATGGGCATTTGATGTACAGATTATTTCATCACCCAAGTACCAAGCCTAGTAACAACAGTCATTTTTTCTGTTCCTCTTCCTTCTCCCACTCTCCTCCCTGTGTGGGAGCTCCAGTGTCTGTTTGTCCACTCTATGTGTCCATATACTCTCATCATTTAGCTCCCACTTATAAGTGAGAACATGCAGTATTCGGTTTTCTGTTCCAGTGTTAGTTTGCTAAAGATAATGGCCTCCAGCTCCTTCCATGATCCAAAAGGTCATGATTTCATGCATTTTTATGGCTGCATAGCATTCTATGGTGTGTATGTCCACTGACGAACATTTAGGTTGACTCCATGTCCTTGCTATTGAGAATAGCTGCAATGGACATGTGCATGTATGAGTCTTTATGATACAACAGTTTCTATTCCTCTGGGTACATACCCAGTAATGGGATTGCTGGGTCGAATGATAATTTTGTTTTCAGCTCTTTGAGGAATCACCACACTGTTTTCCACAGTGGTTTAACTAATTTACAATCCCATCAACAGTGTATAAGCATTCCCTTTTCCCCACAACCTCTCCAGTATGCTATTTTTTGACTTTTTATTAATAGTCATTCTGACTGGTATTAGATGGTATCTCGTAGTTCTGATTTGCATTTGTCTAATGATCAGTGATGCTGAACTTTTTTTCATATGCTGTTGGTCACGTCTTCTTTTCAAAATTGTCTGCTCATGTCCTTTGCCCACTTTTTAATGGGTTTTTTTTCTTGTAAATTAGTTTAGGTTCCTTACAGATGTTGGATATTAGACCTTTGTCAGATGCACAGTTTGCAAATATTTTCTCCCATTCTGTAAGATGTTTGTTCACTCTGTTGATAATTTCTTTTGCTGTGCTGAAGCAAAACTTTAACTTAGTTAGATCCCATTTGTCAGTTTATGCTTTTGTTGCAATTGCTTTTGGCATCTTCATTGTGAAATCTTTGCCAGTTCATATGTCCAGATGGTATTGCCTAGGTTGTCTTCTAGGGTTTTTATGGTTTCAGGTTTTACATTCAAGTCTTTAATCCATCTTGAGTTGATTTTTGAATATGGTATAAGGAAGGGGTCCAGTTTTAATATTCTGCATATGGCTAGCCAGTTCTCCCAGCACCATTTACTAAACAGGAAGTCCTTTCCCTAAACAGGAAAGACTAAACAGGAAGTCTTGTTTTTATCTGCTTTGCCAAAGATCGGATAGTTGTAGGTACGTGGTCTTATTTCTGGGATCTCTATTCTGTTCCATTGGTCTACATGTTTGGTATTGTGCTAGTACTATGCCATTTCAGTTATTATAGCCTTGTAGTACAGTTTGAAGTTGGGTAGCATGATACTTCTTGCTTTGTTCCTTTTTGCTAAGCAAAAAGGAATACATTTTGAGTTTGGTGTTGTTCATCAATTTTAGGAAATTTGCATCCACTTCTTCTACCATATTCTGTCTCTTCTTTCTTCACGGGCTTCCAAATAAACATATATTAAACCACTTAATGTTGTGACAGATGCTGGGTTTTTTTTATGTTTGTTCATTTTAATTTTTACATTATCTTTTATCTATTTGCTTCAGTTTGAATAATTTATGTTTCCCTTTAAGATTACAAGTCCTTTCTGTGAACTATTCAATATGCTTATAAACTCATTCAATTTTTTATTCTAGATATAATTTTTAGTTCTAAAATTTCTATTTAACTCTTTTTTATACCTTTTGTTTCTCTGCTAAAACACCACATCTGTTTGACTGTATATATTTTTTCTCTAAATTGTTTTATAAATATTTTTATTTATTTTATGTTTTATTAAAGTTCTAGGGTACATGTGCACAACGTGCAGGTTTGTTACACATGTATACATGTGCCATGTTGGTGTGCTGCACCCATTAACTCGTCATTTACATTAGGTATATCTCCTATTGCTATCCCTCCCCTCTCCCCGCACCCCATGACAGGCCGCAGTGTGTCATGTTCCCCTTCCTGTGTCTAAGTGTTCTCATTGTTCATTTCCCACCTACGCGTGAGAACATGTAGTGTTTGGTTTTCTGTTCTTGCGATAGTTTTCTGAGAATGATGGTTTCCAGCTGCATCCATGTCCCTACAAAGGACATGAACTCATCCTTTTTTATGGCTGCACAGTATTCCATGGTGTATATGTGCCACATTTTCTTAATCCAGTCTGTCAGTGATGGACACCTAGGTTGGAAAGGATTATAAATCATGCTGCTATAAATAATATTTTTATAATGGTAATTTAAAGTCTTTACAAATTTCTACACTTCAACATCTCTGGGCCTTCTTCTACTGACTGATTTTTGTCTTGGTTATGTGCCACAATCTCCTTCTTCTTTACGTATCTAGTAGATAGAATACTATGTAGATTCTGGATTATTTCATCTTCCTTCAATAAGGGCTATATTTTGTCTAACAGATAATAAATTACTGGTGAATCACTTTGATCCTATAAGTATCTGATTTTAGGTTTTTTGAGGATTTGGTTTAGTTTGAATTTACTCCTAAATACCTAATGACCTCCATGTTTGTTAAAAGCCATTATTCCTAGGATGCAGCACCTACTCTGAAAACTATTTCCCTGAGGTCTTAAATTTGATCAGGATGTACACTAAGATCACCCTACTCCGGCTCCAGTACCTCCTTAGCATTATGCAACCTCTCTTCTACCTCAACAGCAATTCTCTGCTAGCCCTATAGGCCTTGTTCAGCAGTCTTATCCTGCCTCTGCACACTTTAGGATTTGGTCAAGACCCTAAGAGGAATGCCTACACGAATTTCTGAATCTCCTTTGCAGCTCTTTTTCTCTGGTACTCCGCCCTTTCAATTCAGCTGCTGTTTTAGCAAACATAAACTCCCCTCTCTAATTCCTCTGTCCAGAGAGGCTAAGATTCTCTGCCTGAGTGGCATATCACCATTAAACTCTGGGAAATGCCCCTAACAGAAAACCTGAGTGAATGTAGACCTTACCTTGAATGCTTCACTCAAAGATTTCAACTCCATGCAGTGTGCAATGCCTGAAACTCTTGTTTCATGTATGTTTTCCAGTTTATAGTTGTTAACAACGGGAGATTAAATCTAATACTAGCTACTCCATTGTGACTGGAACCAAAAGTGCCTGTAATCAATTGCTCAAAATCCAGACTAGTATTATAATATTGCTTATTTATATAATTATGCCTTTTAATAATTTTTAACATTTATATTTTGCTTTGTTACACTAAAGTATTTTTTATTCTAAGCTCTATAGTTATACTGTTTCAAAATTCACCTAATGGCCTATCTATTCTTTAAAAAAATACAGTTTTGAATTATTAATCTCTCAATTCACTAAAGAACGCCTTTGAGTAATTATTTTTTTCATACCATTTACATAACAGACATATTCTGAGGCTTTGCATTTTTGAAAAAAAAAAATCTAGCTGTTGCCTTAATATCTTAACATGAATGGTAGCTCTACTGGGTATTTTCTGTTCATGATGTCTCATTTTTTATTGGCATTCATATTTTAATAGTGTGAAGTCAACCCACTTGGGGTCCGTTTGAACAAAAACTGCATCTTACTTTCCACCTTGTTGCTCATGAATTTTCATTATCCTTGAAGTTTAAAATACCTTCCATGATGCCTACAGATGTATTACCATTAATATCACCTAGAACACAGTGACCCTTTATATTAATAATTTATAGAGTTAGCTGAAAACTTTATATCTATTTTACTGAATATTAATACTTCTTATATATATCAGAATATATATGCCAGAAGCATCAATAGCTAGTAAAATATATTCTGATATATAAAAAACATATATAAGTATATATCAGAATATATTGCTTATTTCTGTAATTATGCTTTTTAAGAATATATTAATATATCCTGCTATATCTGATATATTTCATCAGATATATCAGAACATATTAAAATATATACATATAAATTCTGGTATATATCAGAAGCATTAAAATACAGCAAATAGATATAGAATATACATATCAGGAGCATTTTATATATCTATAATAAGAATTATATGTATCAGGGGAATTTTTATAGACACAAAATTTTGATCTTATTTAGGAATACTTAAAATTCATAGGTTGACTCTCCATTTCTCAATATTTGCTATTGTTTTGCTTTCTTGCTTTTTCTTTATATTCTTTTTCTCTTTAAGTCTCTGAAACTTTTGAACATTTTTCTTCATCTCCATGACAAATTTTCTAGAGAGCCAATTTTTCTTCCTATAGATAATTTAGTTTTGCCCTTATGTATTGAAATTCTTTCCATTCTTTATCGCATGACAACTACCTTCTGTCATGCTGTTCTTTATCCCATACCATTTTCTCTTTATTAGTTGCTCATGCTTCATAAAGGTCATGCCTTCATATCTTTTACTGAGAACACCAAACAGATATTATCTAGCTATTCTGCTACTTCTTGTCACAAATAATTTTTAGAGGCATATTTTTCCTTTGAGCCTTCAGATTAACATAACTTTTTGGTGCTATAGAATATTTTATAGACCCAATTTTGCTTTTCATTGCTTATTTGCTTATATTTATGTCTGACTGAGTTGAGATCTCTTTAGGTCTAGCATTGCCAACAGACATGGTAAACTGTGTGTCCTTAAGCATCTCTTTATTGGTCATTTGGGGCATTAGATGGCTTATCTCAAATTTAAACTTAGAAACATAGTAATGAGTATATCCTTAATCCAATTTATGGTGTGCAGCAAGCATTTATGCCTTGTGGCTCTGCTGAAATATGTTAAAATATTCTGTTTTTGCTGTTGAATTCTCCATGTTAGGCAATAAAATGCATATCCTGGGATGCAAGGAATTAATTCACATCCTCTTTTCCCTTGTTTTTGTGTACTAAAAGCTAAAATCAGTGCAGGAAGAGACGATTTGTTTTCTTGGTTTAGAGCGGGAGGTGAAACACTGGGACACTGGTATAAGACCTTTTCTACTTCAGAAAATATTTCCTGTGCAGTATGGGGGTGACCTGCTTGACAAGTACAGCCTTTTTGTTCTTGGGCTGGAAGAAGGTAGATAAAATGAGTCAAACCCTTCTCATGCAAAGGAATCAGCATGCATAGCCTAGGAAAGTGTTTCTCAATCTAATCCAGTCAGTTTTTCAATTCCTGAGAACTCTCAAATGTTAATTTATAGTACACTCTTATTCATTCCCAGTACTGTTGAAAACTTTATATATCTTCAAGTATTTTTTTTTAAAGAAAAATCTGGAGAAGACAGCATGCCACTACATTGCCTCAGAATTTTCAATGATCTCTTGTAATAAACTTTGTATGTGTTTCCATTTTTTTACTTCCTCCAACTGACAGTCACTAACTATAATTTCCCCACCTGTCTTGTCTTTAAGTTTAGAAATATAACACCACATATTAGGTGTAAATAGAAGATTATTGAGAGAGTCCCTTAGTTATCAAATTAACATCCTAATTCTCAGTGATGGAGTACAACCTCTAAAAATAATAAACATTGTAGTATTTGCACAAATCGGTCCCTCTGCACAGAATCCTCTGCCCATCTGCAGACTACTCAGCAACACAGAACAAAAAAATGCACAATTGTAGACATTTTTTGACTTGAAAATAAAATCACTTTTAAGAAACATTAAACTTTTTTTTATTTTTAATCTTGCAAAGACCAACTCTAAGCCATCTCCTCCAAGAAATACTTCCCTTCTGATTCTTCCTTCTGGTGCTTAGCAACAAGGTCAGACAGTTTAACTTGAAAAAGCAAAATTGAGTAAAGTACTTGTTAATAGTAAGTTGCTATGTTGGATTTGGAATGCACTGAAACATTTTTATCTTGTTTTTTTCAAAATAAAATTCTAAAATATTATTTTATTACTTTTTCAGATAAAATGATTAAAATCATTAAAATCATTAAAATTGAATTGTGTTTTTTGCTCCTCAAACTCTGGAATCACACCAATAAAATAACGATGAAGTAGTGTCTTCCTCAGAGTGCTGCTGCGAAGACTAAGACAAGATATGTAATGCACTTAAATAAAAATAAAACTATCAAAATTGCTGATGAGAAGTGCTAACTATAAGCACAGAATCACAAATTTATCTGTGTATACTACAGAGAATTATAAAGAAAAACAAAAGCAACGAGTATAGTTTTTGACTCAATAATTATAAATTTTTTTAACATTGTGGCTGTGTTTTTTCTCTATTCCACAAAATACAAAGCATGATATTCAACCCAGAGCAAAAACACTGTTGTCCTGATAGGTATAATGGTAATTTCATACCTGCATCCTTGGACTATAAATTCTTAAAAAGTAGAGATTACACCTAGTTAATTCTGCCCATAACCAAATCCAGAACCATGCATATGGGCAACTCAATGAACCACCTTCTGTCCTGATTCGACACTATCTAGATAATCCTTTAGATATATTTTCAATTTCTACTTTTGATTCAGTGGAATTTTGCAATTTGCGAAGTTGATGTGCCCACCATGCCCAGCTGATTAAATATTTACCCAATATTAATTGAGCACCATCTAGGAGTCAGTCAATGACATAATTGCCTGGGAGACAATCCCAAGTCACCACTTGCATCTTCAAAGATCTCACAGCCTAGCAGAGGGAATAGACTATTTTTAAAAAATCACAACTCAGTATGACAAGTGCCGTAGATACTATGGAATAAAATTTGGGAGTCCCCGAGCTGAACTGATGGTGTCATGGTTAACCTGAAAAGCAAGTAGGAGTTAGCTATGGAATGAGGAGTCCCACCTGCAGCCAGCCTTATACTGCAGAGGGGTTGATGCCTGGACACTGGCAACAGATGCTTGGGTTTGGATTTCCCCTCAGCCAATTCTGAGCTTAGTGAGCTTTAACAAATCCTTTAACCCCTTGGAGATTGTTCTGCAAAATGAGGATTATAATAGTTTCTAATTAATGGAGTCGTGGGGACCAAATTGGTTAAGTAGAGCTTTTACCAGGCCCTGCTACACAGCAAGCCCTAGCTCAGCGTGAACTTTTATTATCATTATTATTGGTTTGCTGCTTTCTCCCAGTGGCTTCTCCTGAAGTTTCCAATCAAGTTATAATTTTCCTTGTATGTGCTCACATCTCAGGCACATCAGGACAGCAGCATTACAGCCATTCAGCAAAGGTTCCAATCAAAGCTCATAAGATCTCACTTAAGCCTTATCTGAACAATGTGCTAAAGGAACTTTCCTGTTGGAAAAGGAAGGAGCTTACCTCTTCAGAGTGCCACTAGATGATTCGAGGCAAACTGTCATGCTGACGTAAATATGAGAGTTTAGTTATGGAAGGTGGGAGTGTTTACTTAAAATGACACTAAAGCTGAATTTTTATGAATGGCTTTTTATTATACAAGACATCTATGTTCACTGAAGAAACTTAGAAAGTATAGACAATCAATAATTTATACAAATTATAATCAGCTGTGATCCCACCGCCCATTAAAAAAAGTACTATGGCATTTTGATGCAAATGGTTTCAGTCTTTCTTCTACACCTGCATACTCTGAGAAAAATGCATGTACCCTTCTGCTTCTCTCCCAACTAATACCCCTACTGGAACATCTCTTAGGAGGAGATCATTTGTCATTTGATAGGCCAGAGTTCAGAATGACCACTGGGCCATATTTAACCAGTGGACCAAGTTATTATTCCTTAAAGACCCCAAGTCCTCCTTTGGCTCACTTCTTTCTGTGACTCGGTGATAAGAAAACCAAGGAATACAAAGAGAGTTGTTCGTGTGTGTGTGTGTCCCATCTACTCTGTAACTATAATTAAATAGGCAGGGGCATACTCTGTTTATCCAGCCATCCTGGACGCAGGAGGCTTCACTTAAAGTAAAAGTCTCTGGATATAACCATGCTCTTCTATCCATCTTTTAAGAGAAAGGTCACAAGGTGAACTAGGTGTTTATCCAGTTACTAATAAACAATACCATCTCCTATCATTCCTTGAGCATCACTTGCTTGGCTGGCAACACCCTGAGAAAGACACATGATCAGCATGACAGAATCTTCACAGCCTTGCATCCCTGACCATAATACCATTACAGCAATACCAAATTCTCACCTCTAATCTCTAAAAATACGCACAAATAAATAAACCCATTTATTTGCATAAAAATGAAATTATCCTGCTCTGTCGCCTGCCACGGCTGCCCGAGCGGTTCACTGCACTCTGTGTCCAGACAGTATGTGTGTCCAGACAGACTCCAGACAGTATGTCCAGCAAAGGCTCCATGGTTCTGGCCTACAGTGGCGGCCTGGACACCTCCTGCATCCTTGTGTGGCTGAAGGAACAAGGCTATGACGTCATTGCTTACCTGGCCAACACTGGCCAGAAGGAAGACTTCCAGGAAGCCAGGAAGAAGACTGAAGCCTGGGGCCAAAAATGTGTTCATTGAGGATGTCAGCAGGGAGTTTGTGGAGGAGTTCATCTGGCCGGCCATCCAGTCCAGCACACTGTATGAGGACTGCTACCTCCTGGGCACCTCTCTAGCCAGGCCCTGCATCGCCTGCAAACAAGTGGAAGTCGCCCAGCGGGAGGGAGCCAAGTATGTGTACCACGGCACCATGGGAAAGGGGAATGATCAGCTCCGGTTTGAGCTCACTGCTACTCACTGGCCCCCACAGATAAAGGTCATTGCTCCCTGAATAATGCCCGAATTCTACAACCAGTTCAAGGGCCACAATGACCTGATGGAATACTCAAAGCAACGCGGGATTCCCATCCCGGCCACTCCCAAGAACCCGTGGAACATGGACGAGAACCTCATGCACATCAGCTACGAGGCTGGAATCCTGGAGAATCCCAAGAACCAAGCGCCTCCAGGTCTCTACACAAAGACCCAGGACCAGGCCAAAGCCCCCAAAATCCCTGACATTCTCGAGATCGAGTTCAGAAAAGGGGTCTCCATGAAGGTGACCAACGTCAAGGATAGTGCCACCCTCCAGACCGCCTTGGAGCTCTTCATGTACCTGAACAAAGTCGCGGGCAAGCATGGCGTGGGCACTGTCATCGTGGAGAACCGCTTCATTGGAATGAAGTCCCGAGGTATCCACGGGGCCCCAGCAGGTACCATCCTTTACCACGCTCATTTAGACACCAAGGCCTTCACTGTGGACCGGGAAGTGCACAAAATCAAACAAAGCCTGGGCTTGAAATTTACTGAGCTAGTGTATACTGGTTTCTGGCTTTCTGGCACAGCCCTGAGTGTGAGTTTGTCCGCCACTGCATCACCAAGTCCCAGGAGCGAGTGGAAGGGAAAGTGCAGGTGTCCGTACTCAAGGGCCAGGTGTCCCTACTGAAGGGCCAGGTGTACATCCCTGGCCGGGAGTCCCCACTGTCTCTCTACAACGAGGAGCTGGTGAGCATGAACGTGCAGGGTGATTATGAGCCAATTGATGCCACCGGGTTCATCAACATCAATTCCCTCAGGCTGAAGGAATAGCATCGTCTCCAGAGCAAAGTCATCACCAAATAGACGCCCTTACAATGAGGAGCTGGAGCCGCCTCAATTTGCAGATCCCCCAAGTACAGGCGCTAATTGTTGTGATAATTTGTCATTGTGACTAGTTCTGCCTGGCTGGCAGCAGAGTGGGGCTGCCAGGCCCCAGCTTTGTTCCCTGGTCCCCCTGAAGCCTGCAAACAACGTCATTGAAGGGAAGGGTAGGGGGCAGCTGCGGAGGGGAGCTATAAAATGACAAAAGATACACTAGTCAAAAAAAATGAAATTATACCATACATATCAACTGATTAACTATGTAAGTTAATAAATAACCCAATCATATATTTTTATATTGATGAATACATACATAAACATGTCTGCTTCCTCATTTTTTATTTTTTTACTTACACTAATGATTTTGTTGTGTGAATACTACCATAATTTATTGAACCAATCTTCTCTCATTGGAGAGTTCAATTGTTTTGAAGCTTTCACTATTAAAAACAATGTCTCAGTGAAAATCCCTCTACATGTACCCTTGTGATTGTGATTCACTATACCCAAAGACCATACTCTTCCCTGCACCATGGCAAATATACATAATATCCTACCATCATTTCTACCAAAGCTTGACTTCCCCAGGTCTGTATCTAGGGAGCTAGAAGAAGCTCGTAACTACTTCACTTCAGATGAAACTGCATGTCAATGGCCTGAGCAGCGTGGAGCTCTACAATTGGATTAATTGGTCCCCCAGGTAACTAATCTTGAATTTCTAATGAGCCCATTGGAACAGAAGGAACTGCAAATCTGAATTCAGATGTCAGAGTTAGGACTAACAATATGAAGCAAAGGCCTAGCGCAGTGGCTCACTCCTGTAAGCCCAGCACTTTGGGAGGCCAAGGCAGGCAGATCACTTGAGGCGAGAAGTTGGAGACCAGCCTGGCCAACATGGAGAAACCCCATGTCTACCAAAAAATAGAAAAATTAGCCAGGTGTGGTGGTGGACACCTGTAGTCCCAGCTACTCAGGAGGCTGAGGTGGGAGGATGGCTTGAACCCACAAGGCAGAGAGAGATTGCAGTGAGACGAGATCGTGCCACTGCACTCCAGCCTGGGTGACAGAGCAAGACTCTTTCAAGTATATATAGCACAATCAACAAGTAGAGAGGCAAAAACCTAACTGGGGCTATTTTATCCTACCTGCTGAAGCTCTCACTGTCTGAGCTACTGGACTAGGGGTGAGGTGTGAGAGTTAACACTTGCTGGACCTTAGAGGCATAGTAGGCCAGGCACGGATAATTTAGAGAATATTTTAGAAAGTTTTCAGGATATTTCTAGAGCCACAAATCAAAGGTGTTTTTTCAAACCTATAATATCTTCCTCATAAGTGTAGATTACTCAAGAGACAATTTTAGGTACTAACACTGTAAAATTTTAGGGACACCACAAAACTAGAGTTTTACAACTTGAGGAAACACTGCCATTGATGTGTTTAAAATAGAAACTCAAATTTATAAATAATAATAGTAATGATAATAGTCATCATCTTTTAAAATAATTATCTTTCAAAGGCTCATCATTTTTTTAAAATTAAAAACAGAGCTGGTGACCTTCACAAAGCAAACTAGGGAATACATCAGTATCCTGGCACTTGAGCAGAATTTCTAGGGATTTGGGCCCCTGTGAATCGTCTCCAGCCCAGAGAATGACTTAAAGAAAAAACAAAAGCTCTGTAGTTTACATCTGTTTTTTAGTCCTCACCTGACAGAACTGTCAATCACATATTCCTTCCTCCCTCACCATAACAGAAGGCATGTGACCCAGACTGTCCAATCAAAGTACCTCATGCTTCAAGACTGGCCCAGGGGCACATTCATGATCCAAGTATAGCCAGTGACAGTCATTTATCAAAAGTTTATAGGGAGCTGAGAGAGATTTTCTCTCCTACAGAGAGCATAATCCCATGGACCATGTAAAACACGGTGCTGTTAGGTGGCATCTCAGTCATTACATAGAAAAAGCCTCACAAGATACTCAAGTTCTCTCTTTTAGCTACCTCTCTTTGAAGTAAATTTCTTTTGCAGCTAAAATAATTCTCATCTAAAACTCCCAGGATCATTTGATTCCTGCAAAGATCATCTGAGTCTAAAGAAAAGATGAACGTGGAACTGGAAAGTTCATCACAATTCAATTATTAGTTGGATATAACATTAAGATTTGGTTCCAGATTGATTTGTGCTTTCTAAAATTACTGGTGTTGGAGAATACATTTGACCTCACACTCATATTTCTTTCTGGGGAGAGCACAGACCAAACTAAGAATAATTATGTTTCCTTCATTACTCAGTCATTCATTCATTCAAATTAGTACGTGACAATTTTTCCATATTCCTAAAAATCATTTCATATGACCTGCCTTATCACATTATCTTTATTCAAATAGCAACCCCAAGCATTGCTCTTACCCTAAAACATTTTTCAAATAATTGTAATGGGGGAGGAGGAAAAGGGGAGTTGTGGTTCAATGGCTATAGAGTTTCAGTTCTGCAAGAGGAAAAAGTGCTGGAGATGTTTCACAACGATGTGAAACAGACTCAATGTGGATACACTCAACACACTAAACTATGTACCTAAAAATGGTTAAGATGGTACATTTTATATTATGTATTTTTAATACAATAAAAAATTGTAACAGTACAAAACAATAAAATACATTTTAATACTTTGTGGTGTTATAGACTGAATTCAGCTGATGAAAAAAGAGATATTACTGGAAAAACTTACTGAAAAACACTTGGAAGGGAAGCTGAATCCCAAGACCTTAAAGTTGTCTCAGCACCTAGGCTTCTCAAAGTGAGGAGAGATATTTTATGTAACAGATGACAAAAGAGTTGGAGCTCCTGGAAAAATCTAGGGCAGAAGGATAAAAAAACATTAAAATGGTTGGAGGTTGTTGATTTGACTCCTCCCCATGACCACATGAAATGTTTGGTGCCAGTCAATTCTTTTGGGAGCAGTTCACAAAGACATTTCATTACACATCTGGGTCAATGCTGCAGCTCAGAGGAGCCATTGAGAAGCAAGGTTGAAAAGGTCCCAAATGATGTTTGCATTAAAAGAGTTTACAAGGCACTTTCCTATTCATAATCTAATTAGTCTCCATGGTAACTTAAAAATGGATATTAGCATAAGTTCCATTTTACAGATAAGATAACTAAGGCCCATACAATCTAGGCATGTTCTCCAAAGTCATACAAGCAAGAAGAGATTAGCCTAGTCCTCTAAATCAAGTTCCCATACTCTTTCCACATACATTTCCACGTTGTCCTCCCCTGACACTGTGCAAGTCCACAAACTCTCTTCCAAACCTGAGCCTGCTTCCTAGTGTCAGCTCAAACCACAAAACAGCTCATCTAAATTGTGCAAAATGTGAGATTAGCACAAGTAATCTGAGTATATTAGTCCACTCCAGCACAGATATATTGAAACACCTGAGACTGGGTAATTCACAAAGAAAAGAGGTTTAGTTGGCTCATATTTCCTCAGGTTGTAGAGGAAGCATGGCTGGGGAGGTCTCAGGTAATGTACAACCATCAGCAAAAGGCAAAGGAGAAGGAGGCACATCTTCACATGGCCAGAACTAGAGGAAGGAGAAGGGGGTGTGCTACATACTTTTAAACAAGATCTTGTGAGAACTGAATCAGGAGAACAGCAAGGGGGGAATCCAACCCATAATCTAATCACCTCCTACTAGGCCCCTCCTCCAACATTGGGGATTATAATTCAACATGAGATTTGGGCAGGGATACAAATCCAAACCATATCACTGAGACTGAGCCCCTTTTTGAGTACAGAAGCCAAACCATGACTCTATTCATTTTTAAATCCCCAGTGCTAGGTTCCTGGTAGTTATTCCTAATATTGTTTGTTGAATATATACCATTTCAATGGTATACATTTATATCACCTCTCATGCCAAACTAGTAGAATATAAAATGAATCATATATTCATTTATTGATGGAATTGGATGAATTCCAATTTGTCTGATTGTTTCCCTGATGTTATAGAGTTTTCCAGGCTGGGACTTTATTCCACATATTATATTTTCCCTTAAAGACATTGTGTATCAATGCAAATAAAAACCACAAAGAGATACCATCTCACACTAGTCAGAATAGTTATTATTAAAAATCAAAAAACAACATATGCTGGCAAGGTTGCAAAGAAAAGGGAACACTTATACACTGTTGGTGGGAATGTAAATTAGTTCAAGCACTGTGGAAAACAGTTTGAAAATTTCTCAAAGAACTTCAGTCAGAATTAACCTTTCAACCCAGCAATCCTATTACCAGGTATATATCTCAAAGAAAATAAATCATTCTACCAAAAAGACACTTGCACTCATATGTTTATTGCAGCACTATTCAAAATAGCAAAGACATGAAATCAACCTAGGTGTGTGTGTGTGTGTGTGTGTGTGTGTGTGTATGTGTGTTTATGTATAAAATGGTATATATATGTATATATATACATATATGTGTGTGTGTATACACACACACACACCATGGAATACTATGCAGCCATAAAAAGAATGAAATCATGTCCTTTGAAGCAACATGGATGCAACTGGAAGCCATTATCCTAAGTGAATTAACATGGGCACAGGAAACAAAATGCTGCATGCTCTCACTTCTAAGTGGGAGGTAAACACTTGGTACTCATGGACATAAAGATAGCAACAATAGACCCTGGGGACTACTAGATGGGGAAAGGAGGGAGGGAAAAGGGAGCTGAAAAACTACCTATTGGGTGCTATGCTCACTACCTGGGTGACAGGATCATTCATACCCCAAACCTCAGCACCAGACAATACACCCAGGTAACAAACGCAGCACATGTACCCCTTGAATCTAAAATAAAGGTTGAAATTATATATTTTTAAAGGCATTGTATATCCTTAAGACTCCTACAGTGTGACATGAAGGAGAGCTTACTGATGTGAAGTGCAATTCTCAGAATTAGACCACTGAAAATGTGAGTTCAGTAACCTTTATTATTCCTACCATTTTAAGCTTAAAATCTTTGAAATGCATTATGTCACTTGAAAGATATTGAAATATTCATTTTATTCTTTTTCTTTGCATGTAATTGTTCAAATGAAAGATGCTTAAAACTTGGTCTCCTTTGGAAACTTTTGCAGTGGTAATTCACTGCCTCCAAACAATTCAAAGTATGTAGTTTCTGAGGTGTGTGGGTGGTTGCATTTGTACTCTCTTACCAAGGATATGAGAGCAGTAGCCTTTTGTTCTCCATTATGCCGATTGTAAGAAACAGTTACAAAAATGTAGACAAGGAAAAGTAGAATAGGTGACCAGCAGTCTCCTTAAGGCAGTATGGCAGAATTAAAAAATCAAGTTCTTGAGCTCTGAATTTGTGATCTTGGACCAATCACTTCACCTCTCTTTGTTTTGTTTACTTCACTGTAAAAAATAAAAGGCAGGATCACTTTTAAAGCCACTTAAGGTCCTGAGGAGGTGCCACAGGGATGAAGGGACTGACCAAAGCCAGAGATCATGTGGTCCCTCCATCAGCTCCAATCAGAACTTCACCTTGACCTATGTTATTAATGATTGAACTTATGAGGAAGATTTAATTCAACCAACAAGTATTCCATGCCTAATAATACTTGAAAACCACTGACTTACCATCCTTTTATAATTCAACATTCCTTGCCTCTGATCTCACTCTAAAAACCACTTGTCTAAATTTTCCCATTATAGTATTCATAACTGTAAGAGGCGTGCCTACCATTGCAAATTCATGATGCTGTTGTGACCTTTTCCAATGAGGGTGTTTAATAGTATTAAATAGAATAAATTTTAAGCTATTTGCCAGGTGTTTTCACATTTATGATCTCATGTAATTGACACATATTTGCTGACCTTTATCAATTTGCACCACTAAGCTGGCTATTTTAAGAAGTGCAAAAGACATGTAAAGAGGTAGTATGGCATAAGTGATTCTATATAAATTTAAAACAAAACAATATGGTTATTTTAAAAAGCTTGAAGACAGGTACGGTGGCTCACACCTGTAATCCTAGCACTTTGGGAGGCTTGAGGTCAGGAGTTTGAGACCAGTCTGACAACATGGTAAAACCCCGTCTCTACTAAAACACAAAAAAAATCAGCCGGGAATACTAGCATGCTCCTGTAGTCCCAGCTACTCCGAAGGCTGAGGCAGGAGAATCGCTTGAGCCCGGGAGGCGGAGCTTGCAGTGAGCCCAGATCGCACCACTGCACTCCAGCCTAGGCAACAGAGCGAGACCCTGTCTAAAAAATAAAAAATAAATAAATAATAAAAATAAATAAGAGCTTGGGCTCTGGAATAAAGCATGTGTGTTTGCCAATGCGGGCTCCACCACAGATGAACATAAATTTGTGCAATTTCTCTAACCTGTCAGGCTCGGGTTTTTCACCTGCAACATGAAGAGAACGTCTATGTCCTAGCATGACTCTTTAAATTAATAGAAATATTTAACATGTCTCGAGGGCTTCAAATGTTTCAGGTACTCTAAGTCTTTCACATGGACAATCTAATTTATTCCTCACATTTACCAAATGAGGTGATTTTAGTTCCAGTTTACATATGAAATAATAACTGAAAACAGAGAAGCTTGTCCAAGGCCACACAGCTGGCATGCGAAGGAGCCGCATTTTACACCCAGAGAGTCTAACTCCAGAGACCACAGCTTAATCACTGCACCATGGGGTAATGCACGGGCAAGCATCTAACACACTGCCTAGAACTGAGTAGATGCTCACTAATAATAAATTCCTTTCTCTATTAGACTCATTCCACTCTCTTTACAGCATAGGTGGAGATGTTGAATAATAAATAACAACACAATATACTACCAGCCACAAACAAATGCTCAAGAACACATGCCACCGGGCGTGGTGGCTCACACCTGTAATCCCAGCACTTTGGGAGGCCGAAGTGGGTGGATCATGAGGTCAGGAAATCGAGACCATCTGGCCAACACGGTGAAAACCTGTTTCTACTAAAAAATACAAAAAAATTTGCCGGGCGTGGTGGCGGGTGCCTGTAGTCCCAGCTACTCGGGAGGCTGAGGCAAGAGAATGGCGTGAACCTGGGAGGCGGAGCTTGCAGTGAGCCGAGATCGCACCACTGCACTCCAGCCTGGGGGACAGAGCCAGACTCCGTCTCATAAAAAACAAAACAAAACAAAACAAAAAACCACATGCTACTGTTCATTCCATAACAAAATAATCATTAAGAAAATAAAGTGTCTGTCAGTCAGCAGAGAGAAATTTGTTGAAGGAGTAAACTTTTGGCTGGACCTTACAGAAAAGGCGTATTTGAAAAGACTAAGAGGAAACAAGTCAGCATTTGAGAAAACAGACCGTAAACAAAGGCATAGAGCTACAGACAAATATGGAGATTGGGGGAAGGAAGATAAGTTGGAGACATTCACGATTGCGCTGTAACTTTATAAACATACTCTTCTTTAGGCAGATTTAATGTATTTTTAAAAATTTTGGATTTTCAGGAAACAAATTAGCAATCATCATTAAGCTTAAAAATGTATTCTTCTTAGAAGAATTAGCTGAAGAGGTTATCTTTAATGAGCTCCCTTCTGGAATTTAAAAGTGTTGCATTTCCAAAAAACAAATTAACTTACATGCTATTTTTAAATATATGGACATTCATAAAGCAGTGGGATACATGCTTATTCTAAGAGCAGAAAACATTTCCTTCAAACCAAATATTTCAAAAGATCTCAATATATACAGCAGACAAGAAAAAAGCACTGTGCTAGCTGAAGCCAAGATGTTAAGTATAAAGTCCTGCGTGACCCTGTAGAGCCTAGATCAGTAAGCAGAAATTCCTCACAAAAGAGTAACACCTCTCTGAGCTCAAATGATTGTGCCAATTTTCTCTGCTCAAAAAAATGTAATATCCAACCAGCCTCTCTGGCTAATGTTGGCTGTATAATGTTACCATTGGCCGAGATTTGATCTCAAACAGCAGTACCAGATGGTGACAGGGTAGCTGATAGACTGTGCCAACCCGAAGACAGGTAAAGTTAACATAAACCCATGTGGAATGTTGTTGTGTTGAGTAGTATTTTACCTGCCTTTTGTATTTCTATTTTTTTGGTGTGTAAGATGTTACTTCTTCACACCATTTCTTACAAGCTAAAAAAAAAAGTAAATGACACCCAGAGAGAGTTGGTATAATGCCAGGTTTCTCCACGACTGTGGGACAAAGCCAAGTGGAGTTTTTCTCTCCATTCTTTTATTGATAAACTTGAATTTCTAATCTTTTTTGATAAGCATGCCCCACCTAGGTTAGCTTGTTGACTTTCATTTTGTGTACAACCACCCACCACATCAAAAGAACAAAATATTCGTATTTTTGCAATGTATAACAAAATCAAGCATTTGAGGAATTCAGATCTGTCCAAATGATAATAACTGATAACAGAAAAGGAATTTCCATTCTCTAAAAGCAGGTTCCATAGGGCCCTACAGAATTGCTTCACTCACTATTAAAAAAATTGTCTAGTACTAACGGGATGTCTACAAAAAAAAGGAATGAAATGGGCAATCATATCTATCTCCAAAACAGGAGTATAAGCATATCCATATGTGTTGTTTTTATTTTTAATCATTTTCCCAGCTTTTTTGTGTTATAACTGACAAATAAAAAATATATTTAAGGTATACATGATATTTTGATATATCTATACATTGTAAATGATTACCACAAGCTAGCTAACCTATTCATCACCTCAAATAGCTACCTTGGGGTGTATTTATGTGGGCTAATATTTAAGATCTACTGTATTCTCAAATATTAAATATACGTTATAGGATTATTAACTATAGTTACCATGTTGAACAGTATATCTGCAGATTTGTAACTGCAACTTTGTACCTTTGACTAACATATCCCCATTTCCCCATTCCCCCACCCCCTGCAGACACGATTCTATTCTCTGATTCCATGAGATCAACTTTTTTAGATTCCACATAAAAATGAGATCATGCAGTATTTGTTCCTAGTTTATTCCATTTAGCATAATGTCATCCAGGTTTATCCATTGTCACAAATGACAGGATTTCCCTCTTTATTAAAATTGTTACTATTTAACTGACAAATATAAATTATATATATATATATATTTATGGTGTACATGATATTTTGAAAGATGTATACTGTGGAATGGCCAAATCAAGTTAATTAATATATGTATTATCTCACATACTTTTTTTTTGGTGAGAACACTTAAAATATATTCTCTTAGCAATTGTAAGTTGATAGATTTTTAAATTGTATATAACATACTTAAAGTCGTATATACTGTCATTTTATATATATATGTTAAGAATACAGTTATCAGCTACAGTCATCATGTTGTACAATAGGTCTCTGGAACTTATTTCTCCTAACTGAAATTTTGTGCCCTTTGACCCAGATCTCTGCAATCTCCCCCAACCCCACCCAGCCTCAGGTAACCACCATTCTACTCTCTTCCTCTGTGAGTCTGGCTTTCTTAGAATCTACATACAAGTGACAGCATGTGGCATCAGTCTTTCTGTGCTTGGCTTACCTCATTTAACATAGTGTCCCACCGGGCACAGTGGCTCATGCCTGTAATCCCAGCGCTTTGGGAGGCCGAGACGGGTGGATCACGAGGTCAGGAGTTCAAGACCAGCCTAGCCAAGATGCTGAAACCCCGTCTCAACTAAAAACACAAAAATTAGCTGGGCGTAGTGGCACGTGCCTGTAATCCCAGCTACTCTGGAGGCTGAGGCAGGAGAATCACTGGAACCCCGGCGGCAGAGGTTGCAGTGAGTTGAGATCGTGCCACTACACTCCAGCCTGGGCGACTCCAGAGCAAGATTCTGTCTCAAAAAATAAATTAAATTAAATTAAATTAAAAAACATAGTGTCCCCAGGGTTCATCCATGTTATTCCAAGTAACAGAGGCTCCTTCTTTCTTAAGGCTGAATAGTATTTCATTGTGTACATATACCACATTTTCTATACCCATTCATCTATTGATGATCACTTAGGTTGATACTATATCTTGGATATTGTGAAAAATGCTGCAATGAACATGGGAGTTCAGGTATCTCTTCAAGATAGTGATTTCATTTCCTTTGGATATATACCTAGTAGTGTGATTGCTGAGTCATATGGTAGTTTTATTTTTAAGTTTTTTTAGGAAACTCCATACTGTTTTCCATTCCAATTTACATTCCCAATTTACATTACACCAATTTACATTCCCACTAACAGTGTACAAAGTTTCAACAGCCTCATCAACACTTGCTATCTTTTATCTTTTTGATGGTAGCCATTCTAATAAGTAGGAGGTGATATTTCACTGCAGTTTTGATTTGCATTTCCCTAATGATTAATAATGTTAAGCACCTTTCCATATACCTGTTGGGCATTTGTATCTCCTCTTTACAGAAATGTCTATTAAGGTCTTGTGCCCGTTATTTTTAAAAACTGAGTTATTTGTTTTCTTGCTATTGAATTGGATGAGGTCCTTATCTACAAGAGGTCTTTGGGAAAAAATGTGGAAATTTCATCTTATGGAAAAACTACGCATCGATTTCAAAAATTTCTTTTGCCAAAATAATTTTATACCAACTTATTACAACATGTCTAAATAAGTTCTAGTTTGAATCACTAAGAAGGATAAGACATCAGTTTTAAACAGCCCCTATCAAAGGATATGAATTCTGCTAAAACTGAAGCAAGAACAAACATCGAATTTATGGTGAAGCTTGGGTGGAAGAATAGTGAAATCACTTAAGTTTTATAAAATGCTTATGGGGATAATGCCCCAAAGAAATCCACAGTTTGCAAATGAATAACTCATTTTATGAAAGGATGAGGTGATGAAGCCCACATTGAAGATGAAGCTCACAGTAGCAGACCATCCACATTAATTTGCAAGGAAAAAATTAATCTTGTTCATTCTCCAATTGAAGAGGACCAACGATTAACAGCAGAGACAACAGGCAACACCATAGTCATCTTAATTAGTTCATCTTACACAATTCTGACTAAAAAATAAAAGTTGAGGAAACTTTCCACTTGATGGGTGCCAAAACCATTGCACCCAGATTAGCTGCAGATAAGAGCAGGGCTTTCAATGGAAATTTTAAACAACTGGGATCAAGATCCTGAAGCAGTTCTTCTACTGAAGACAAAGTACATCAAAGCAATGGTTACCACGAAATGGAAACGGTCCAGTCAAAGCAAAAACAGGCCAGTCAAGAGGAAATATGATGGCAACAGTTTTTTTGAATTCTCAGAGCATTTTACTTATTGATTTTCTAGAATGCCAAATAATAATAACATCTGCTGATTAAAAGGATATTTTGAGAAAGTTAGCCAAAGCTTTAGCAAAAAAAAAAAAAGTTTTTTTTTCTAGGTTTTCCAGGTTATTGGCAAGTACCTGTTCATAGTAGTCTCTGATGATCTTTATTTCCTTGGTATCAATGTAACATCTCCTCTTTCATTTCTGATTTTATGTATTTTTCTTCTCTCCTTTTTTTAGTTAGTATAGATAAAGGTTTGTCAATTTTGTTTATCTTTTTAAAAAACAACTATTAATTTTTTCTTTACTATGGCTCTTTTAGTCTCTATTTTATTTATATCTGTATTGATCTTTATTATATTTATTGTATCCTTTCTTCTACTAATTTGAGGTTTCCTTTTCTAGTTTGTTGAGATATAAAATTAGGCTGTTTAAGATCTTTCATTTTTATTCATTTAAGTGTTTAATGGTATAAAATATCTTAGAACTACTTTTGAACATTCCATAAATTTTAGTATGTTGCTTTTATTTTTTGTGTCTCATTTATTAATTAGGGTTTTTCAGAGAAAAGGAACAAATAAGATATATATAGATATATAGGAGGAGATTTGTTATAGTAATTGACTCATGTTATTATGGAGGCCAGGAAGTCCCATAATATGCCATCTGGAAGCTAGAGACAAAGGAAGGCTGGTGGTGAAATTCAGCCCAAATGTGAAGGCTTGAAAGTGTGCAGTGGGGAGGGCACTGATTTAAGTCCACACTGTGAAGGTCCAAGAACCCATAGTTTCAATGTCTGAGGGCAAAGAAGATATATGTTCCAGCTCAAGAAGAGAGAGCAAATTTTCCTGTGCTCCATTTTGTTGTTCTATTCTGGTGGACCTTCAGTGGATTGGATAATGGTGGCCCACATTTGTGAGGGCAGATTTTCTTTATTCAGTCTGTGGATTCAAATGCTAATTTCTTCCAGAATTTTCCTCACACACACTTAAATAATGTTCCGCCACCTATCTAAGTATCCCTTAACCCAGTGAAGTTGACACATAAAATTAACCATCATATGCCAAGAGATTTTTTTATTAAAAAAAAATTCTTCATTCACCCATTGGTTATTCAGCAGTGTGTTTTTGGTTTCCACATATTTGTGAATTTTCCAATTTTTTTCTAGTTTTGATTTCTAACTTCATACTATCGTGGTTACCAAAGATACTTGATATAATTTCAATCTTTTTAAATCTGTTAAGACTTTCCTCATGGCTTAACACGTGGTCTATCGTGGAGAATGTTCTGTGTGTGCTTGAAAAGATTCTTTTTTTCCTCTTGCTGCTTTCCATTGTGATTCATTAGGTTTATATAGTGGTATGTATTGATTCCTTTCCCTTTCTCTTTTGTGTACCTACTACATTTTTCTCTTTACAATGAGAAAATACAAAGCATCTTATAGTTATAATCATCTATATTAAGCTGATAAGAACTTAACTGTGACCTCAAGGAAAATGCTATACTTTAACTTTTTCCTCTATTTTACGTTATTGATGCCATAATTTATATGTTTTTATATTGTGAATCTATTAACAAATTATTGTAGCTATTGTAGTTATTTTTAATACTTTTGTTCTTTAACTTTTATACTGCCATTACAGTATTAGAGTATTCTGTATTTGATAATATTCTTGCCTTTACAGTGATATTTATACTTTAATATGTTTTCATGCTGTTAGTGTTCTTTTGTTTCAACTTGAAGAACTACCATTAGAGTTTCTTATATGAAAGGTCTAGTGGTGATGAACTCCCTCAGCTTTTGTCTGGTAAAGTTCTAATGTCTCCTTTACTTCTGAAGGATAGCTTTACTAGGTCTAGTATTCTTAGTTGACAGGCTTTTTTCTTCAGAATTTTGAATATATCATGCCACTCTCTCCAAGCATGCAAGATTTCTGCTGAGGAGTCTACTGATAGTTTTATAATGGTTCCCTTGCATCTGGTGAGTCACTTCTGTCTTGCTGCTTCCAAAATTCTTTGTCTTTGACCATTGAGAATTTGATTATAATGTGCTTCAGTGAAGATCTGTTTATGTTTAATCTATTAGGAGTTCTTTGGAATTCAGGGAGCTGGATGTTCATTTCCCTATCCAAATTTTGGAAGTTTTCTTTCATTATTTCTGTGTATAATCTTTCTGTCCCTATCCTCCTTTCTCTGCTTCTTCTAAAATTTTCATAATGCTTATATTGCTTTCCTTGATATAGCCCATAGGTCCTATAGACTTTTTTCACTCTTTTATCTTTTTCACTCTTTTATCTTTTTGTTCGTCTCACTGGGTAATTTCAAATGATTGTCCTTAAACCCAATGATTATTTCTTTTGCTTAATCAAGTCTGCTATTGAAGTTCTCTATGGAATTTTTCTGATCAGCCATTCTGTTTTTCAGTTCCAGAATTTCTGTTTGGTTCTTTTTTATAGTTTCTTTTTGTTGAAGTTCATATGTTGTTTTCCTGATAACATTTAATTTTCTATCTGTATTCTGTTGTACCTCACTGATGATCATTTTAAATTCTTTGTTAGGTACTTTATAGATCTCCATTTCTTTGGGTTGGTTAGTGGACTTTATTTTTTTTTTTTCCCCTTAGTGGTGGCATGTTTCCCTGATGATTCATAATCCTTGTGACCTTGTGTTAGCGTCTGTGCATTTGAAGAAACAGACACTTTGTTTAGTCGTTACAGGCTGGGTTAATCAGGGAAAGTCCTTCACCAGTCAGCCAATCCTGAGATTCTGGGTGGGCTGCTGGCACAGTCCACAGTTGAGCTTGTTAGTGGGGACTTCAGGCATTCTGGCCTGGTGCCTGGGTTCATAGGGGTAGGACTACAGTCTGCATTAATTGAAGTGGGCCTGGAGCTCGGGTCCACATGGACAGGCTTTGTGCCTTATTTACCTCCAAAAGAAGGGGATAAGCCTATCCACATAGGAGTTCTTAAATTAGCTGCATTATATTTTTCATGATGGTGGAAATTGATGAGTAAATAACCCTTTCTCCAAAAGAGTTCCCCAGTTTTGCTTTTTCACTCTAAAGATACTATTACATTTCAAACACCAATAGCATCCAAAGTGTATAGATTATGATTCCAACTCCTACCCACAAAAGGAATGGGACAATAAGGGTGTGGAGGTAGAGGGAAAATAGAAAAAAGGAATTGCCCTAACACCGAATAAAATAGTTTTTAAGGAACTCCCCCCAAGAATTTCTTGGAATATGGGATATAGAACTGACTGGGCGACATGAGTAGAAATGTTTCTTTTCCTGTTGGCCTCACAAAGCAAGGCAGACTGGGATTTTCCAACATGAACATTTATTTAAAAAGTAAAAGACAAAATAAAATACAAGAGGATACAGATAGATGGGTTTATGGCACACAGACTTGTCAATCTAGTATATCCTATGTTTTCCCTGTCTGCATCAACCTAAGAATGAAAATGGCGTCCCCATTATATAATTCAGGCACCACATCCACGGAGAGACACTTAAATATGCATCTCAGATCTTGATCTTTCAGCAATCCTACATGGTAAAATAGGCACTATTAACCTCAATCTCTAGTTACTTGGAGAATTTTAGGTCATTTTCCAAAGGGCCTACAAAAAATGGTTAGGCTAGATCTGGAAGTAGAACTCTTACGAATTCTCACGTTTCTGCTCATCAATTGTGAAAGAATTATCTAGATCTTAAGTTTCTTACGTACCATGAAAATTTATACCCATATGGTGAGCAAGGGGCCTAGAGGAGAGATTGAGAAACCTTTTGGAAAAGTGTTTGAAGAGGTCAAAAGTTCTATAAAAGTGTAAGATATGTACAGTAGAGGGTACAAACTTTCCTAGGAAAACATAAATTGTGAAAGGGTAGTTCTCACATTATTGGGTATGAAGCATTTAAATAAAAACTTTGATCTAAGGAAGCATGGCAGAACATAGTGGCATTGCTCAGAAATCATTATGGCTTCCACATCTTCAAAGCAAGGAGGATTTCATTTTCAGCTCAGTCTCTGAGCTAAAATCTCTCTGAAACATTTAATACCTTCTTTCCTGTGACTAAAACATGACCTAGGATAAGGAAGAAAAAGCAGCCTATGAAAAGAGAGCACAGAACGCTCACATCATATTTGAGTTGCAAGACCCAGATTCTCAGAGAAGCCATTTTCATGGTTATAAGTAACCTGAAGACCCATTCTGCAGACTACATTGAAAAAAAAAAGTAAAGCAACACTTTGTGAAGACACCACTATAGATGGCACTTTCAACTCGTTATTTCCCTTTGCCATCACAAATAATTTAATACAGTGAGTGTGGACATTCAACTCAGCCATTGTAAAGCAATTTTCAGAAAGCTCTTTGTCCACTTCTGACAAGGGGTGTGAAAGTGGGTCAATGCCCCTTTTGAAGTAGGAATGTCAGCAACAGTAATCCAAACAAAGAAACCCCTAATGGATGTAAAATCAGCACAGAGGGTCTGGCAGCCTACCAGGAAATTGTCCTCCCAAAGAAAAATTTTGAGCCTTCTGAATTGCATTTCTTAAGGATGGCAGTTTCTCTTTATACTCTAGTTTCAAGAATAAAACTTTTTGCAAGATTGTATTACTTGGGATGGAGTAATCTAATAATATTGAGGCTGTTTAATGTAAAATTAGGCTCTATATCATGTGCACGAAGCTCAGTGCATTAATTATAAGAATAGTGTGTGTCTCTGGCCCTGACACAGGAACTCATGGAAGGAGAGGGCAGGATGAGAGGGAGAATTATAACTCACACACTCTCGCACACACACAAACACACAACCTGAGAGCTGCTAGAGTAGTCCTGGATTGAGGTCAAAATGTATGTGGTGTCCAGTAGGGAAAGCAGAGACGCTAACACAACCCTGAGTCATAGAACTGAGCAAACAAAATGATCAAGAATACAAAGCTCATCTTAGTCCAAACAAATCAAGCCCTGGGAAGCTACTCTGGAGGCTACAGGACAAGCCCATCCTAGAGGAAGCTGTGAGAAAAGGAAATTAACCAGTATGTGGGACTGGCTTACTATGCTTTATGCACTGTGCTGGGCAGTACCACATACTGGAGAAATTTACCACTAAGCCCTCCACAACCCCCTTTGTCAGCTGTCTTTCTACTGCCTTCTAAGCACCTCCCAACCACCAACAGTTGGAGCCCTTGGGCAGTTTCCTGATGGATTCCACTTGCTCTCCCCAGCGAAGTTCACCCAGGAATCTTTCCTGATCTTTTCCTCCTTCCCTCCTCCAATGTCCTTTCCCTCGAGGTCTTGCTAGGTGACAGCTAATCTCAGCAAGAATTTCATGGATTTTAATGTATTATTGAGTTTGCATTCCCAGACTCCCCTTGATAACACCTTGACCTGCCAAGAGGTTTCAGGGCCTTTACTTCTAAGGGAATTTTTGTCCTAACACTAAATCAAGAATTAGAATAATGTGGCTGCTCAAATAAATCTAAATCACCTAGGATTAAACCTGGGGGGCCTTGAGGTGTTTTTGGTTGTTTGCTAATTTCAACTTTTATTTTAGATACAAGAGGTCAACATGCAGGCTTGTTATATGGGAATATTGCATGATGCTAAAGATTAAAGTACAGATTCCATCACCCAAGCACCCAGGTAGTGAGCATAGTACACAATAGGTAGTTTTTCAACCCATTCTCCCTTTCCTCCCCTGATTAGTAGTCCACAGTGTTTATTTTTCCCATGTTTATGTCTCTGTGTGTTCAATGTTTAGTTCCCACTAATAAGTGAGAATATGTGGTATTAAGTTATCTGTTCCTACATTAATTTCCTTAGGATTATGGCCTCCAACTGCATCTGTGTTGTTGCAAAAGTTTTTTTTAACATGATTTTTTAAAAAGGGGAGGCCATTAGAAATATTAGCCTCACTTAACACTCAATTCCCGTACCTTGGGAACCCTCTGCCCTCCTCTCCTCTCCAGCCTTTTGGCTCATTCTTTTCATGTTCCAGTCTCCTCAGTAGTGATTTTGTTTCTGTTTTGCTTTTATCTTTGTGTTTGCAAAAACAAAACAAACACCACCACAAAAACCCATAGGAATATGTTTGTTTTACAAAAGTTTACCTTCTTGCAAACATGAGAGGGCAAAAGAGTCAATCAAACATAAAGAGATCAGTTAGGAATCTGTCCTTGTGCAGGTAGAAGAGCAGTTTAGAATTTTAATCACTTATACAAGCAGGATATGCCTAGCCTTCTTAAGATAATACTCTATAGTATACCAAGCTTGTTGAGGATTAAATTAGACTGTAGCTGGTTATCTACTGAGATTTTCCTTTATGCAAAAGATGTGAGATGCCTGTTAAGAAATGCAAAGATGTACAGGTGCTTCTTTGAGGCATAGACTATTTTAGGGTGAGAATGTTTTTGAAAATCTATTCCAACAAAATAATAGTTAAGATCCTGAAATCACTGGGTATAAAATGTTACATTCACACAGCCCCAAGGATACCAGCTCTAAAGAGGAGTTAACCTAGAAAGTAACAAGAAGAAACAAGCTTGCAACTTGCCTTCCACAGGAAGGTGAGAAAATAAAGTGATGAAGCCAAGACTAAGAGCTGTCCCAGATCAATCACTTGCTCAACTTTCTTGCCCACATAATCCCCTGAGATTGCAGGAGAAGAAATGAAGAGTCCTAAGAATCAGGAAGCATGATCAAAAGCAAAAAAGAAAGATCTGTGTAAGGATGAAGAAATAGGACAAATGTTATTTTATTTTTACTCCCTTCTACAATGAGTGACCCAATCTGGGAGACGTGGTTTTTCTGATCTGAAATTGGGCAATATCCCACTATCAGATTTATCTTCCTCGAGAAAAATTCTGATCATGTCACACATAAAGCAAGGAGATGTCCACTAGATTCCAGGCTGTAAAACTCACGTCTTTCTAATAACATTTGGAAAAATCCTTCTTCCCCAAATTCTATCACATTTCGTATTTGCTGTGAAATGACATGAGGAAAGAAAAAAACAAAACAGCAGAATTAAGGAAATGAGGATGATATTTGTGAGACTAAATATCCCAGGCACTAATTCAAGAATTCTCACTGGCTATTTACCAAATCTTTCGCCCTACTAAGTTTCACCTGAAATTCTATTTCTAAGAAAAATGGAATCCTGCTATCCTCCAGAAACACTAATTCTTAAGGTATCTTGTCTGATTTAGGGATACTCAACCTTTTGAAACTCAGTGCTCCCCTTGTAAAGGAAATACTCTCTAGAGCCCCCTTAACTCTCCAGATATTAAATTCAAAAATAATCTAGCTACCCGCATAATTCAATGGTAAATTTAAAAAGAAGTAATATATAACAAAATAATATATTTTTAATATTTAAAAGTCACTTGAGACATGGTACAAACCCTTGCTGTGCAAACTCTTCCACACAGTGAAGACTATCTAATATCTCTGGCTGAGAGCTCTACAACGCCAATGACCCTTCTCCTCTATCATTGTGACAAACAAATCCTCCTCGATGAATTTCCAAAAAGCCCCTACCAGCCCCATGGAGAACTACTTAGCCAGCTGAGTTGCACAGAACCATCAGTAACAGCAGCATACACTTGGAGGTCAACTCCTTCATCCTTAGACAAAAGCCCATTCTGCAAGGAAAGGCACTCAACATCATCCAACAGCTAGATGGTTTTCTCTAACTTATTTTATTTTATTTTATTTATTTATTTTTAGAGATAGGGTCTTGCTCTATCACCTAGGCTGGAGTGCAGTGACGTAATCTCGGCTCACTGCAATCTCCACCTCCCGGGTTCACACCATTCTCCTGCCTCAGCCTCCCAAGTAGCTGGGACTGCAGGTGCCTGCCACTGCACCGGCTAATTTTTTGTATTTTTAGTAGAGACAGGGTTTCACCGTGTGAGCCAGGATGGTCTCATCTCCTGATCTCGTGATCTGCCCACCTCACCCTCCAAAGTGCTGGGATTACAGGCGTGAGCCACTGCACCCAACCTTCTCTAACTTTTAAACTGGTTGTGTCCCTTAGTTAATCTCTGAATAAAAGTTTTAAAAGTAGTGTCAAGAGTAAATGAAAATTTCAGGATGAAAAGTATAACTTCATCCAGTAAAAACTGTTGAATTGATATGACACCAAACATCTGAATATTTTCAAATACAGGCCTTTCATCATATATCTACATAATGGACAGCCACATAACATGCAGATGATTGAATGATTTTTCATCTAGATTTTTTTCAAGTTTGCTAGAATAGAGTGGAAGTGTATGGTGTATGTCTGATGCTGGTCAGTATACAGCTGATCCTAGAATACAGGGCCCTCCTACCAATGGAAAAAGATTGCTTTTGTAGGAAGAATTTTGAATTTTCATAACATTTTCTGAACACCTATTCCCCACACAATCTTACATTCTTTAGAGATACGTTACATTTCCAAATGGCATTTATTCATGTATTCTTTTATTTGTTCTTCAAAATGTTACAGGATGCCTCTTATAAATCATTCACTGTTTGAGTCACACAAAATTAATAAAAGGGCCTCTGCCCTTAAAGGTCCAACGTGAAAAATAATTACAATACATACAATGCTTCAATAATACACTTATATGCTAAGTTCAGTATTAACAAGAGGTAGCCTAATTTGGAGTCAGGTTGCCAGGTTCAAATCCCAGTCTTTCTATTTATTTATTGTGTGACCTTAGGCAAGTTACTTAACCTTTCTGCACCTCATTTTCCTTGGCTATAAAATGGGAATAATAGTACTGCCAAAAACTGTATCTACTCCATAGGACAATTTTGAGAATTAAAAAAATCCAATATCAGGAACTTATTTAGACTGCACTCATTAAGTGCCTACTGTAGTTTTTGTTGCTATAATAGGTACAGAAAGAAAGGATTTTATTTTAATACACTGAGTAGCAAAGGTTTTTCTGGAGGTTTTGCTCTGGTTTTTCAAAATAATGTTATCTTCTCCTCAACTCCTTTGCCAGTTACCAAGTGTTCTGGGCAAGACCAAAAGTCCATTTAAAGATGGGGAAACAATATTAGCCTCTAACAAAACAGTAGTTAAATAAATTAAGAGACTTTTCATTTTTGTTCACCACTGTGCTTCAGGACTAGCAGAAGAGCTGATACATAATAAGAACTAATAATTACTTAATAAATGACCAGATCAATGGAATATTATTTAGCAATTAAAAATAAATATCCTTATTTATTGATGTAAAAAATCCAGCAAGTATTCAGTGAAAAGAGTCACAAATGGAAGAATATGGAAGACCCCTTTTTGTCTTTAACAGTTTACCTATTTATATGAATATATATGCACAAATTCTGAAATTCTGAGAAGTAGACCAACATGGTAACTGTTTCTTTCTTTTTTCTTTTTCTTTTTTTTTTTTTTTGAGAGGGAGTCTTGCTCTGTCGCCCAGGCTGAAGTCCAGTGGCACGATCTCCGCTCACTGCAAGCTCCGCCTCCTGAGTTCACGCCATTCTACCTCAGCCTCCCGGGTAGCTGGGACTACAGACGCCCGCCACCACTCCCAGCTAATTTTTTGTATTTTTAGTAGAGACGGGGTTTCACCATGTTAGCCAGGATGGTCTCGATCTCCTGACCTCGTGATCCGCCCGCCTCGGCCTCCCAAAGTGCTGGGATTACAGGCGTGAGCCACCGCGCCCGGCAGGGTTTGTTTCTTAGTAATGACATTATGGTCGAGTTTTGTTTTACTCTTTGTAAATTACTGAATTTCACTATATCTTTTTGCAATATGTATGTGCTACTTTTATAAACAGAAAAAAGAGTAATAACACTTAATGGCACACTAATGAGTAGCTAAATGGTCAAAGGTAAAGAGAAAAAATAGTAATAAAGGGTAAAAATTATTCATTGACAAAAAGGTCATTGACCTAATCCAGAATTGGCTATTACACAAATAAGCTTTTGAAAATTATGCTGAAATTATATATTGTTCACATATTTGCTTTGTCAGTAGCTAATTTTCACTCTACCTTTCTTATGTACCCACTTCAGTTACCATAAGATCTGGTCTTACTACTGTAATCTCACTATCCAGAATTTATTATTTCTGATCCATAATAATTGACCATTTCCAAGTGATGATCCATTCTATCTTCATTTAAAAACAGGATATTAAAGTCTGAATTTTTGTGTCCCTTGCAATTACTTCTCTGTGTATTTTGGAGCTTCCTGTAATGTGAGTCAATTTATATCTTTATCCTTATTTACAATGAAAGAAGCATGAATTAAGTAAGTTCAAGGGCTTTCTAGCAGTGCAGTGGTTAAAACTCCTAGGGTTTGCTGCCTCTTTCTATCGAATGAAAACTAATTCACGACTTAATTTGTAAGTTGGAAGTAAAGCATAATTACTATGAAATGACACGTCAACTATGAAGAAGCAGATGAATTTGCATTTGAACAACTCTTCTATTCAAAGTTACATGTACAGTATATGAAAGGCTGGATTTAACTCTTTGGGTTACTGGCCTCTTGAACACTGCAGTAAAAGAGTGAACTTGAACATTTAAGATGATGCATTTTCTCTGTAAAAATTAGCATCTTAACTAAAATTTTCAGTGCACTGTGCCACGCGAGGACAGCTTGATGGAGCAACAAATGCTACTCTCCGTATGTCTGTAGAAGCAGTGTTTTGACAGTTCATGGCATATTTTGCAGGTCTACTGAGACCTCCGGGACTGTACTAAAGGAAGGATTTAGTCTTGTTTCTATGGAAACCATAACTACTCTGCAAGCCTGTTAAACAAGACAGTTTGCAATATGGTATCGTATTCAAGATGAATAGTCTTTGTAATACATCATTGATAAATTTTTCTATCTAGATTTCAACATCTGCCTGAGAAAATTCTAAATCTGTGATGACTCCACAAAAAAAGAATCAGCCAGCCACGGTGCAAACAAGCCCTATTGCAGTCTGGTTCATGTGCTGGGAAATAAAAATGGTTTCTACCTTAAAGAAAAAAAAAAAAGGAATTCTGCCTAGAACACAGGAATACAGTAATGACATTTTCACTTTGAACAACTGACGAGAAGCCAGCATTACCTTAACTAGCTTTTATTTGCATTTCTTTTAATTTCTCACTTTTCTTCACTGCAAAGAGATTGGTGATTTTAAAAATAAATTGGTTTAAGGCTTAAGAAACAGAAAATGTGTGTTGTCTCTTCTATCTACTAGCTGTGAATATTTATGCACATGCATTAGACTATAACTTTTACTATTGTACAGCAGCACTTACCACAACACCCAGAATAGAAGATAAAAAGCAGTAATAATATTATAACAATATCAACCACCATTTGTAGCAACAGTTATGCTACAGATATTGTCGTTAGTGCCTCACATGAATTATCTTATTTAATTCTCACTACAGCCCTATGGGTAGATACTTTGATTAGCCCCAATGCACAGATAAGAAAATTGAAAATTAGTGAGCCTAGGAAACTTGGCCATTTTCACACAGATAGTAAAACAGCAGAAATGGAATTGAAAGTTGATCTGATTTCAAACCCTGTCTTTTTGACACCATCCTATTCTGCATATTGCTAAGTGAGTTAATAATTAACAATACAACTTCTCTGAGTCTTCTCTAACAAATGGGGATGGACCCTACCTCATAAGAGGTTTGTATTGATTCTATGGTTTGCTTTATAAGCAATAAAGAACCATACAAATTTGAACACTGATACTAATTATCAGTGTTACTATTATTGGCTCTCTGCTTTTACAGGCTAGACATCATCTTCATATAACAAAAGAATCATGTTTGAACTTCCTATTTTTTGCATGTGGGTAAGTTTATTTCAATACTGATGTCTTAAGAGCATCACATAGACAGTGATTGCAAAGAAACATGCATGTAAGTTGAACATTAGCCTCAATGCAAAATAGTTGTTTTATATATTATTTGGTCTTATCTCTGTACCAACTGCCTGCAAATCTGAAGACTGGAAAGAGTCTTCATAAAACTGTAGAGCATCTTTTCATCAGAGCTGGTTGTCATATCAAAACAAAGTGGGACCAAACTGCTACTGTGTTTATCGTGGAAGAACTGGGTTTCTGCTAACTGCAAAAGCTCAGGACAGAGCTGTGGAAGGTAGTGAGGCAGCCATGAGTACTTACACAACATTGGTTCATTAGTTGATGACACGGCTGATGATGACATGTAGCCTTGCACACACAGGTGTTTGAGTGCCAGTCTGCCCTTTACTTCTGGTAACAGTTGGTTCTTGTAAGAGATGTCATTACTGGCAGATTGTCGTGCTGTGAGGGTCAACGTACAGCTCCTGGGGTGGAACCAGAGGGCCAAAGACCCCAACAGTTGCACCTCACTCTTGTTGAGCTGCGTGGAGCTGTGACCAGCAGAAACATGGGGACAGGTGGTGCAGTAGACAGTCAACCAGATCCAGCTTCAAGTTCCAACGCCACCATGAACTCATTATATTTTCCTGGACTAACTAACCATTGTACATTTTGATACCCTCATTTGTAAAGTATAAACTAACAATACCTGTATTGAAAAAAAAAAAAAAAAGAAGAAGATAGGGCCAGGAGTGGTATGGAGAAAGAATTCATTGAATGCTAGCTGTCACTATTTTAAAACCTCAAATTAATAGCTTTATTTATTTAATTGAATCTTTACCTTTACAAATAGACACACTCTGGATTGGGAGGACTAGAATGTACATGAATAAATGAAGTATTTTGAAATAGTTTTTAAATGCTGCTTGATATTTTTTCACCTTTGCCCTATCCTATATCCTCTATGTATTAGTCTGTTCTTGCACTGCTATAAAGAAACACCTGAAACTGGGTAATTTATAAAGAAAAGAGGTTTAATTGGCTCATTGTTTTGCAGGCTATACAGGAAGCAGGCCAGGGAGGCCTCAGGAAACTTCCAACCATGCAAGAAGGTGAAGAGGAAGCAGACATATCTTCACATGACCACAGCAGGAGGAAGAGAGAGGAGGGGGAAGTGCTACACACTTTTAAAGAACCAAATCTCATGAGAATACATTCACTAAACACCAGAACAGCAAGAGGAAAATCCATCCCCATGGTCTAGTCACCTCCCACCAGGCCACACCTCCAACACTGGGGATTACAACTTGACATGATAATTGGGCAGGGACACAGACCCAAACCATATCATTCTGCCTCTGGCCCCTTCCAAATCTCACCTCCTCTTTACATTTCAAAACCAATCATGCCTTCCCAACAGTCTCCCAACATCTTATTATCCCAAAAGTCTCATTCCAGTATTACCCCAAAAGTGCAAGTCCAAAGTCTCATCTGAGACAAGGTAAGCCCCTTCCACCTATGAGCCTGTAAAATCAAAAGCAACTTCTGAGACACAATAGGAGTATAGGCATTGAGTAAATACTCCCTTTCCAAAAGGGAGAAATCAGCCAAAAGAAAGGACCTACAGGCCCTGTGCAAATCTAAAACGCAGCAGGGCAGTCGTTAAATCTTAAAGCTCCAAAATAATCTCCTCTGACTCAATGTCTCACATCCAGATCACACTGATGCAAGGGGTGGGCTCTCTAGGCCTTGGACAGCTCTTCCCCATGACTTTGCAAGGCTCAGCCCCCACAGCTGCTCTCAGGGGCTGGCATTGAGTGCTTGCAACTTTTCCAGGCCTACAGTGCAAGCTGTTAGTGGATCTACAATTCTGGGGGTGAAAAACAGTGGCCCTCTTCTCAGAGCTCCACTAGGCAGTGCCCCAGTGTGGACTCTGCATGGGGACTCCAACCCCACATTTTCCCTTCACACTGCACTAGTAGAAGCTTCTGTATGAGGGCTCCACTTCTGTAACAGACTTCTTCCTGGATACCCAGGCATTTCCATACATCTTCTGAAATCTAGGCAAAGGCTCCCAAGCTTCAACTCTTACACTCTGCACACCTGAAGGCTTAACATCACATGGTAGCCACCAAGGCTTAGAGCTTTCACTTTCTGAAGCAGCAGCCTGAGTACCTGGGCCCCTTTGAGCCATGGCTGGAGCAGCCAAGATGCAGGGAGCAGTGTCCCAGGTTGCACAGGGCAATACAGCCCTAGGCCTGACCCACAAACCCATTCTTCCCTCCCAGGCCATCAGAGCCTATGATGAGAGGGGCTGCTGCAAAGGTCTCTGAAATGCCTTTAGGGTCTTTTCCCCATTGTCTTGGCTATCAGTACTTCCTTTCCTTTTAGTTACGCAAATTTCTGCAGCCAGCTTTAATTCTTCCCATGAAAATGGGTTTTTCTTTTCTACCATATGGCTGAGTTGCAAATTTTCCAAGCTTTTATGCTCTACTTTCCTTTTAAATATAAGTTCCCAGTTTCAGGTCATTTCTTTGTTCACGTATGTGAGGATAGGGTTTTAGAAGCAGCCAGGACAAATCTTGAAGGCTTTGCTGCTTAGAAATTTATTCTGCCAGATACCCTAAATCATCTCTCTCAATTTCAAAGTTCCACAGATCACTAGAGCAGGGGCACAGTGCTGCCAGGTTCTATGATAATGCATAACGAAAGTGACATTTGTTCCAGTTCCCAAGATGTTCCTCATTTACATCTGAGACCTCATCAGCTGGCCATCTCTGTCCATATCAATATCAGCATTTGGTCAAAACCATTAAGTGAGTCTCTAGGAAGTTCCAAACTTTCCCTCATCTCCCTGTCTTCTGAGCCTTCCACACTCTTCCAGTCTCTGCTAGTCACCCAGTTACAAAGTCATTTCCCCATTTTCAGGTATCTTTATAGCAATGCCCCACTTCTAGGTATAAATTTTCTATATTAGTCCATTCTAACGGTGCTGTAGGGAAATACCTGAAGCTGGGTAATTTAAAAAGAAAAAAGGTTTAATTGGCTCATGGTTACACAGGCTGTACAGGAAGCATGACTTAGGAAGCCTTAGGAAATTTACAATCATGGCAGAAGGTGAAGGGAAAACAGATACATCTTCACATGGCCTAAGTAGGAAAAAGAGAGAGAAGGGAGAAGTGCTACACACTTTTAAACAAACAGATCTCATGAGAGCTTACTATCATGAGAATAGCAAAAGGGAAATTCACTCCATGATCCAATCACCTCCTACCAGGCCTCACCTTCAACTCTGAGGATTATAATTTGACATGAGATTTGGGTGGGGATACAGACCCAACCATATCACTCTGTGTTTCTAGGTACTGTGAAAATAATGATGAATGACTCAATCTTTTCAGAAAATTCATAGCATATACATTACAGCACATGGCAGATGTTTAATAAATATTCATTAAATTAATTAAATTAATAAACGAGTGGCATTAAAACTTGGTTTCTTATGGCCAGGCACTGTGGCTCATGCTTGTAATCCCAGTACTTTAGGAGGCCAAGGTGGGTAGATCACCTGAGGCCAGGAGCTCAAGCCCAGCCTGGTCAACATGGTGAAACCCCATCTCTACTAAAAATACAAAAATTAGCTGGGTCTGATGGCGGGCACTTGTAATCTTAGCTACTTGGGAGGCTGAGGCAGGAGAATTGCTTGAACCCAGGAGGCAGAGGTTGCAGTGAGCCAAGATTGCACCATCGCATTCCATCCTGGGTGACAAGAGCAAAACTGCCTCACCAAAAAAACAAAACAAAACAAAACAAAACAAAAAAACTTGGCTTTTGGGGCTTACTGGAATAAATTTATACCTTGAAACCTAAACACAATATTTTAATTTTAAAAATCTTATCATTTGCTAGTGTCAAAATAAATTGCTCTCTAGAGAGTAGAGGCTCCTGTTTTCAAATTGTGAATTTGTGAGCAGTATTCCTTCTCCATGACTAGAAGACGGAGCTGGACCCAGGGTCAGCAGGAATTACAAAGCAATGCAGAGCTGGATGTTTTACCATTAAGGCCTGTTTACTCCCATTTAGATCTCTGTTTTCCTGCTTACAGATGATGAAAAGGCATTATACAATTCTGCATGGCTTAACAACAGGGATCCATCCTGAGAAATGTATGGTGATTTTGTCATTATATGAATATCAAACAGTGTATTTACACAAACCTATGTGGTACAGCATACTACACACCTAGGCTATATAACATAGCTTATTGCTTCTTGGCTACAAACCGATATAGCATGTAACTGTACTGTACTGAATACTGTAGGCAATCGTAATGCAATAGTAAGTGTTTGTGTATATAAACATAGAAACAATACAGTCAAAATATGACATTATAATCTTATGGGACCACTATTGTATATGCAGCCTATCATTGACCAAATGTCATTATGCAATGCATGACTGTATTATATTCACCACATCAAGAAGTCAAAGTTATTACCATTAGGACATAATCCTTGAAAAACTGATGCTTCAGAGATCATAGTCCCATATTTTAACTTTATTAAATAACAACATTTTAGAATTGAAGGGATCTTAAAGATCAATTTTTGTCTAACATCCTAATTTATAGACAAGCAGTCTGATGTCCAAAATGCTTAAGAGTCTTTCTGTGATCACTCAGCTAGTGCAGTGATACAGCCAGGGATAGACTCTAACAAGACAGTAATAATAAAACAACAATGATTTTAGTGTTTCCTGTGTGCCAGACACTACTGCCTGGGACAACTCTTTCTGCCATGAGATTCTTTAAAAAGAAAGAAGCGGCCGGGCGCGGTGGCTCAAGCCTGTAATCCCAGCACTTTGGGAGGCCGAGACGGGCGGATCACGAGGTCAGGAGATCGAGACCATCCTGGCTAACACGGTGAAACCCCGTCTCTACTAAAAATACAAAAACTAGCCGGGCGAGGTGGCGGGCGCCTGTAGTCCCAGCTACTCGGGAGGCTGAGGCAGGAGAATGGCGTAAACCCGGGAGGCGGAGCTTGCAGTGAGCTGAGATCCGGCCACTGCACTCCAGTCCGGGCGACAGAGCGAGACTCTGCTTCAAAAAAAAAAAAAAAAAAAAAAAAAGAAAGAAGCAGAGATTTGAAGAAAGATTTTTGCCCACATTTGTGAAGAACAAAAAATATTTTTGATATGGCAAGAAAATATCATGGCTTCCCGTTACTGAGATTTTTCCCCAGTTTAATGAGGTATAATTGACAAAAATTTCATATATTCATAGTGTATAAAATGTGATGATTTGATATATCTATATAATGTGAATAATTATTACAATCAAATTAACACATCCATACCCACACATAGCTACCAGTGTGTGTGTGTGTGTGTGTGTGTGTGTGTGTGTTGACAAGACTTAGGATCTGTTCTCTCAGCAAATTTCAGATAAACAGTACAGTAATATTGATGATAGTCACCATGTTATGCATTAGGCTGTTACTGGTTCTTTGTGCATTAGTCACAGATTCAAGATCTTGACTTATTGGAAACTATTTTCCTTTAAATACTTGCCTGTCCCTTAGCAAACAAGAGAGTCCAAAAAATTATTGTATAGCACATGCTAATTAGAAGGAGGTATAGTTTTAAAAACAGGATTCTATTGTTTTTAAAGTGGGCAAAAACAATATGGAATGTGACTGTACAACCAAGTGAGAAGCAGTAAATGAGACAAGGCTGGGAAATGAAAAGTCACCCATTTCCTTTCCCTGCTTCTGTCTACTCTCCTGAATCTTCTAAAAATGTAAACGGTGAGCACGCCTGGGAAACTAGGGCTTCACAAACTTTTTTAAAAATGGGGCAAGTAAGGTTTATTCCAAAACATGTCTCAGCTGCCCTGCCTCGTTTGAGATGCTTTGCAGGATGCTAAACCAGCTCAAATCGTGTTGAAGTTTTATTACAGTGTCCATCTTGAGGAGTCTGTTTCATTGTGATGCTGCTGGCACTTGTGGGAACTAAACCCCCCTAAAAGGGGTTATACAGTTTAGAGCAGACCATGATAATACAATTTTATTATAACATCACTATTTTACAACCGTGAGAAATAATGGAAGTAGAGGTGATTAAATTTGAGAAGTATTTTTATTGGTTCAAAGATGTTTTATCATCTAATTCATTTTCAAGAGCCCCAGATTGAGAGTTACTTTTGTCTTCACCCCAGCTATCTAATCTCACTGCTTGCTCTTTCCTATTCCTTCTCCATGTCCCTCTGTCTTGTTAGGTTGATTTCTCTACATTTTCCAAATGAGCAGGGATCACTCTGGTCTCCATGCCTATGCTGGCAGTTTCCACTTCCTGAATGCATCTGCATTCTTATTCTATCATAGTAATAATGCATGTAAAGTCATACTGTCCCAAAGGCCGTCATAGAAAAGAACAGTGGCAGCATCCTGCATTCTACCCCATCTCACTCCTTAAAGGCAGTCATTTTAACTCTTAGCTGTTTATATACCATGATTACCTCCACATTCCTAAATAATTTCTGCATACTATTAGCTCTTGAATTTTAAACACTATCTACTGACTTGCTCTTATAATAAAAGGTTGCTTTATTTCTCATTATAGCCTCAAAATTTTTTAATCACAATTTTTAGTCTTTATTTAATTGTGTCAACATTGTTTACACTGAGCCAAGAAGCAAGCTATGATTATGGTTCCTTTCTTGTACAAGTTTTTTTTTCCTCTAGAGTTAATAACTTTCCCATTTTGTTCTTAATTTGCCTTTCTTAATTTTTTGATTTTCTTTCTGCAGCCTCTGAAGGCCCTCTAAAATGCTGTTCAGAACAATGTTCCTTTTGGTGAAATCTGTCAGATAATCTACTACATCCATTTCTCTCGTTTTCCTGATCTAGTCTGGACTGGTTGGCACCAGCTGTCAACTTGGATTTCTGCTTCCCATGCTCTTCTGTTGGATTCTCTTTCGATAGTGCCCTGTCTTCCTCTCTCGTGCTTTAGCCTTCAATTTAGCAGAGCACTTCTTCTAGGATCTTCTTGAAACAGAGCAGCTGGCAGATACATGTTTGACACACCTGACATATTTTTATTCTACCTTATACTGGATTGATCATTTTGCTTGATAAAAAAATTTGATGCCGAAATCATTTCCCTCCGAATGCTGGAAACATTCTCCATTGTCTTCTAGTACCCAGCACTGGTATTGAGCAATGCCATTCTGATTCCCAGACCTTTGTATGTCACCTTTTCTCTTTTTCTCTGAAAATTTTTGGCATCTCCTTTAACCCCTGTGTTTTGAAATTTTATGATGATAAGCTTTGCTGTGGAACTTTTCATTTATTTTACTGGGTACACAGCAACCATTTTCAATCAACAAATTCATGTCTTTGGGTTATACAGAAATGTATTCTATTATTATGTTGATTCCTTTCTTTTCTTCTGTTTATCTTCTGGTATCTTTCATTTTCATACTAGAGCTCCTGGGCTGATCTTTCAACTTTGTTACCACTTCTCTTCTTGTCCATTTCTTTTATTCTACTTTTTGGAAATTTTTTTTTTTTTTTTTTTTTTTATTATACTTTAAGTTCTAGGGTACATGTGCAAAACGTTTATATCATGTATAACTCCCCAATGCAATCCCTCCCTCCTCCCCCCTCCCCATGATAGGCCCCAGTGTGTGATGTTCCCCTTCCCGAGTCCAAGTGATGTCATTGTTCAGTTCCCACCTATGAGTGAGAACTTGCGGTGTTTGGTTTTCTCTTCTTGTGATAGTTTGCTAAGAATGATGGTTTCCAGCTGCATCCATGTCCCTACAAAGGACACAAACTCATCCTTTTTATGGCTGCATAGTATTCCATGGTGTATATGTGCCACATTTTCTTAATCCAGTCTGTCACAGATGGACATTTGGGTCGATTCCAAGTCTTTGCTATTGTGAATAGTGCCGCAATAAACATCCGTGTGCATGTGTCTTTGTAGTAGAGTAATTTATAATCCTTTGGGTATATACCCAGTAGTGGGATGGCTGGGTCATATGGTACATCTAGTTCTAGATCCTTGAGGAATCGCCATACTGTTTTCCATAATGGTTGAACTAGTTTACAATCCCACCAACAGTGTAAAAGTGTTCCTGTTTCTCCACATCCTCTCCAACACCTGTTGTTTCCTGACTTCTTAATGATTGCCATTCTAACTGGTGTGAGATGGGGAAATTTCTTATGTCTACTAGCCTCTTCACTATTTCTCATTTTTCCTTTGTACAACTTCTATTAGTCCAATATTTAATTGATCCTCTCGTTTCTTAATTCTTCTTCCTTATTGTTCATTTTAAAATCTAATTTCTTGAACATGTGTTCCAAGTTTTACATATTTTTTAATCGTGTTCTCAATTTCTAAGAATTCTTTACTAATAATTTAACATTTAAGACTGTTTTCTGATCATTCATCTTAAAGCATCCTAAATCTTGCTTATGAATGCAAAAAAACATTTCATCTCTCAGGCTCTCTTACAGCACCTCTATTCTCTGCCTTGACTTATTTTCTGCCTAGATTTTGTTTACTATTTATTATTTTGGACTTTATTTTTCACTGTCTGGAACTGTCAGGATAAATGGGCTGGAGACTCACCTTCCAGTTTTCCCACTTTTATGGAGTCCTCAAGTTTAGGTCTGATACCATCTCCCCATTCCCCTTTAGGTCTAGTGTCCCACTAGCTCCGCCAAGCTGGCAGCAGAAAAAAAAATGAGGAAAGATAGTCACGAGGCAAAGTGAGAATGGTCACTCTTTATCCCAACTTTCCAATAAACCTATCTATTCAGCCTTCCATTTCATTCTGCTATGTCTGTCCTCACACTTTCTTGGTACCTGCTGCAGCCAATTACTGCAACTTTCTGGGGATCGGCTGAGTGCATTGCCTTATTCCTTATCAGTATCTCCTCTGTGTACAACTGGGCTTTCCTCCTTGCTGCTAGGTTACCAACTATTCCTTCATCTGCCCTTCATCCTCATATGCTGGTTTAGAGTAACAGATGCCCCTAGTTCTTATTCTCCTTGGTTTCTACTAAATTTTGTATTTGTTTTATTTTCAATTTTTCCAAGAAGCAAAGCAGAATTATCTTTTTTCCACTTTAAAACCATTATTATTCTCTACAAACATTTACATGATACTCTGATTCATAATTTTCCTTCCCTTCTCCTAAATCCTAAAATCAGAGTGTAAGTGACCACTGTGTTATTCCCAGGTGTGGTAGACCTTATCTGCGCCATTTCCTTGTGCTTTGGCCAACTTATAAATGCTTTCATATACTTCTCTCTGTTTAGACTTTCTAGGACTACAGAAGCTGCTCTACCTGTGTAGACATGGCAGTCCCAATGGAAGAGGAAATTTTCAACCCCAAGAAGCATAGCATCCCCTCATGAATAATTCTTGGGAGCTGATGTGTTAATACCCCAGCTCTCTCCCCAGCTTAGGTGGGATAATACTGAGATATGTGTTTTATACCTTTGCACATAGTTTTTCCATGAGATTAAGCTTCAGTTGTTCACAATGGTGGCTGTCTTATTAAGACCTCCTTTTTGGGCAATCAAATCTAAAACAAATCAGTAGCATAAGTGCTCCTAAGAAAAAGATCTTTAAGAACTGAATAATTCAAGACTAGATGACAACCAGAACTCTGTTGCTGTTGACAAGTAGGGGTTTGGTGATGCTCCACATGTCAAAGCATCATATGACTAAGATTATCATCTGTGGTAAATTGAGATGGAGTAACAGTGGAAGGGAATACACTAGCCTGTGTAGTCCCTCTAGCAGGCCAGATACATGGTAATTTTAAGTACTCTGGGGTTGGAGTTGGTAGTTGCTCGTAAGTGCCACTGGGATGACTGAAGAAAAAAATGCCAGACTGAAGTCACACCAGCTAACGTCACAATGGAAAGCCAAAAATTCCCTCTACCAGCAATAAGAAAGATATTCAACTTCTTTCCAGATTCTCAGCCTCTTGTTCCCAAGCCAACAATCAGTAAATGCTCTGAGGATAGAGGTAGCATGCAGAAAGTCAGCTTGCTTTATCTCTGGGATGGGAACCTTTCCAATTCAGACTACCTCAGAAACTCTCCAATGCCTTCACACAAATTATTTTCTTTAGTTTAGCAGACATTTTTGGTTGTTTTCAGTAAAATACTTGTCTGCCATGAGCTACTCCATCATAACTGTTTTTTGCTTTATTTAATTTTCTTTCTCTGTAAAAAACGATGATTTCACGTTTCAAGGAATTTTACTAAAAAATGTTGCAGGTCATTTGAAGTTGTGTGAGATATGAAACAATTTTTATTGTGAGAAATTGTCCCAGAATTATAGAATATTTATCATCTTTTGCCTACTAAATGCCAATGTATTCCCAACCATTATAGTGACCAACAGATTTCTCTACGAATTTCCAAATTCTCCTGAAGTGAGCAGTATCATTGCCATAAGAACCAGTGGTCTATGACAGCCATGATAGCTCCTTGTCAGCTGTTCTTTCAGGAACCTAGACAGAAGCCATAAGCTCATGCATTTCTCTAGCATAAGTTAATGGTCCAGAGGTAGGTTTATGACACGAATTGACCAAAATAGACTGTAAAAATGACTCCTGGGCTGGGTACAATGGTTCATACCTTTAATCCCAGCACTATGGAAGGCCGATGCAGGCAGATCACTTTGTGCCAAGAGTTCGAGACCAGCCTGGCCAATATGGCAAAACCCTGTCTGTACTAAAAATACAAAAATTAGCCAGATGTAATGGTACATGCCTGTAATCTCAAGGAGAATCACTTGAAGCCAGGAAGGGGAGGTTGCAGTGAGCCGAGATCACACCACTGCTACACTCCAGCTTGGGCGACAGAGTGAGACTCTGTCAAAAAAAAAAAAAAAAGGAAAAGAAAAGAAACAAAGACTCTTATTCCATCACTGTAGTATATTCCCTTCTCTTCTCTTCTCTCTCCCTCTCTCTCTCTCCAGTGAAGCATGTAACCTTACTGCACTACTAGCAATGGTACTATCTGATTACCACAATGAAATTATGCTTATGATGGCATTGAGTCTATGTATGGTAGACTAAAGGAGCAGAAAACAACTTGGGTGTTTGATGCCATCTCTGTTTTGCTGAATCAACCAGCTTCAAAGCTCACTCTACTTCCGAACTTTTAGCTATGTAAGATAGTTGCATTATTGCTTAGCATAGATTGAGAAAATGTTCTCTAACTTAACGTTTGAAAGTATCCAAACTAATACAAGCAGGGAAAGAAGCTCTGTCTTCTAAGGATCCAGGTCTGGCTCTAACTTATACAATTTACTCAGAAAAAGTCCCTACCTTCCTTCCGTCTTTAGAAGGCAGTTTACCAATCACCTGTGAGGCTAATTGAGCATGCATCATTAGAAGTCTTATTCCACCTCACCCAAGCAACATAACAAATAATTACTTCCAACCACATACCACACTCTTCTGAGTTCTGAACATGCATTTGTGATGTACCCCATCTCCTTGCACTTGTAGTAATATTTTAGTATCCCTATGATTTAGTTAGAAGTAAGTTCTGCTGCAAGCGACAATGACTTCAATAAGATACTTTATTCCTTGTTTGCATAAGTCAAGTTTCTGTCTAAGACTGCTGTGGAAATTCCACTACAAAGCATCAGAGCTGAGCTCTATCTAATTTCTTGTTCTTCTATGCAACCCCTATGCCTAAATTTACTCTAAGGTCTAATATTGTTGCTGCAGCTTCAGCCATCATAACTTGAGAAGGAAAGAAGAATGAGGATGAGAAGTGCATGTCCCTTTCCTTTGGGACTATATTCTATGAATAGGTCAAAAGATCTAACATGAGGACTACAGCTAATCATAGTGAATTATATTCAGAATTTTTGCTAAATGAATAAATTATACCTGTTCTTGTCACAGGAGAGGAGAATTGGATGAGGGGGGATGAGTAATGATGTAAGATAATGAGTGTGTCCATTTGTTTCACTATAGTAACTATATAGAGTTACTATATACACACACACACTCACACACATCTATAAAAATAACACTATGTTATATGCCTTAAATATACACAATAGAAGTTATCTAAAAAAAATACATTCTAGAAGTGGCACTGACAATTTGTGTTTATATCTCACTGGTCAGAATACAGCCACATGAAACACCTAACCACATGTGAAACTGAGAAATGCAGCTTCTGCTTTGAGTAGCCATATCCTACCTAAAATCCTACAATTCCACGACTGAAGAAGAAAGAACAAATGGGTATTGAAGGACAACAAGCCAAGTCTGACACGACCTAGAACGACCTCCACTCTCCCTGTGGCCACTTAGCCTGGCTAACTCCTACTCATTTTGGGTCTCAGTTTAGCTGTTACCTTTTACAGAAAGCTTTCCTGAATCCTTATCTCAAGCCTGGGTTAGGTGTCCTTCCTTTACGCTCCCACGTCTCTGTTCCTCCTTCCCAAACAATCCACTAATCACTCCCTTCATACACACACACACACACACACACACAAACACATACACACAGAGACACACACACACGCGCGCGCGCGAGGTGTTTTGCATAAGTCATAAGACAGTAGGGAGAGGAATTGCCACATAAGCCAGGTGGTCTGATCTAGAGTCTAGACCATGCTTGAACCACTTCACTATGTTTACTTCTTAATATTTCCTCACTAATTTCTCTAAGGGCAGCAAGTTGCCAATCTCAATTACTATTGCATGCTCATTACATAGCTCAAAACCTAACACTGAGTAATTCCCAAAAAACACTGGTTAAGTGAAGAGGAAAACAGCAATATCTCTCACTGCAATCTGTGGCTGGCCTGTGTTCTCTCCAAAACCCAAGTAAATTATCCAGAACAAAAGGTGGCTATTCTCCGATTTATAACATGACCATCTGTTCCAGTCCCTCATTCTTTTCAATAGAAGAATGTAAAGAGGAAGGGGAAATCTCACATACAAAACAAAAACTTCAACTTGGTTTTGGTAGAACTAGAGCCTAAATCTTCTGGGTTCTTGTTTAAAGTCTCACATAGGTTCCTACATGAGAGGGGCATGTAGATGCCCCTCTAAGATGATCTAAGTCCCGGGGTAAGAATACCCGATTTAAACAGTCGTTCATAGGAAAACAAGGGGGAGAATCAGACACAAGTGAATTCAATCTCCAACATCCCTTTGATTTCTTCATTAATCTGGATTTAGAACTGCTAGTTTCAGTACAATGTCAAGATATAAAACAGGCCAGGCACAGTGGTTCACGCCTGTAATCCCAGCACTTTGGGAAGCCGAGGCAGGTAGATCACCCGAGATCAGGAGTCCGAGACCAGCCTGACCAACATGGTAAAACCCCATCTCTACTAAAAATACAAAAAAATTAGCCAGGCATGGTAGTGAGCACCTGTAATCCCAGCTACTCAGGCGGCTGAGGCAGGACAATTGCTTGAACCACGGAGGCAGAGGTTGCAGTGAGCTAAGATTGCACCACTGCACTCCAGCCTGGGCAACAAAGGCAAAACTCAGTTTCAAAAAAAAAAAAAAAAAGACATAAAATATTTATCAAATAAACCTTTCCAGAATGCAGTTATATGTTTTATACCTCTGCTTTCTCTGCTTTCCATATGCTGTACTCACGCACTATGTGCTGGAAAACCACAGTGCTTTTATATTTGTTGATGTTCTATATACTAAGAAACCGAGATTATACCCTGTCCTTGGGGGATAAGCATCAAGTCGCCTCATTCTCAACCCAGCTAAGATTTTATTGCTTTTGATCAAAGATAACTGTGAAAATCACATCATTTATATGATCATTTTTAAAAATCTCAGCACATTGTCCCAGATGTGTAAGTGTGAATACATATTTGATGAGCTCCTACATTATTTAAAGCAATGAAGAAAAGCCCAAGTGTGATTTAACACTAGCTTCTAAGACATTCCATCATTATGCTGGAGACCTGACCTAAGGGCTAAGCATGATGGGAATATGGGAGTTTAAATTGAATCAGGGAGAATTTAAACCAGTTGAAAAACAAACTCTTCTGATTCATCACCACCTCCAAATCTCCCTTCTGTCCCCACTCCACATCTCCACTTCATAGCCCCACTCACATGTCTATGTTAATAGGTGAAGTTCAACACACATCTTGGATTTTGTTTTCCCGAAAGGTACATTTCATTGATCCACGTTCTCATCCAAACTATCAAAATATCAGTATAAAAATGTAAAAATATAATTTGTATACAAACACAGAGAGTGAACATTAATGAAGAGTTCCAAAAGAATGACAAAACTGATTCAAAGAGATTTGAAAAATGAAGATTTTTATAGTGGTCAGGGGGAAGAACTGCTGAGATAACACTGCTAAGTTAAATACAAAACTGGTTGAAATCCTTCAGAGCAATAAGGCCAGACTCTTTTGTGTTGAGTTCTCTACAGAAAAGAAAAAAAAAATTCATCTAAAATTATCCTATCTTATCAGGTTTACAGAATTATTTAATCAAGTGTATGAAGTTTATTCCCCTAAAGAGTTAAAAGATTTTTAAGAAAGCCCATTAGATAATGTTCTTTGCATTATATTAAAACTTCAAATAATCATTTTCCTTAATTCTGTTAATACTCTTTAGCCAAAGTCCACCAGGAACACACCTATAGTGGAACAAGCTGGGTTTATTACTCATGACAGCAAGGAAGAACACTCACCGGGGGAAATGTTGGATGTTTCAGTTAGAGAATATGCGAATGAATATATTATAGAATTTGGATTTTGAATTTTGTTTGAATGATTTGGGGTGGGGGGTTTAAGAGAGCCAGAGTTTGCCCTAGATTGGGTGCGGTTAGAAAAGAGAGGCAGGCCGGGCGCAGTGGCTCACACCTGTAATCCCAACACATTGGGAGTCCAAAGTGGGTGGCTCACATGAGGTCAGGGGTTCCAGACCAGCCTGGCCAACATGGTGAAACCCTGTGTCTCAAAAAAAAAAAAAAAAATTAGCCCAGTATGGTGGCAGACACCTGCAATCCCAGCTACTCGGGAGGCTGCAGCACGAGAATAACTTGAACCTGGGAGGCAGCGATTGCAGTGAGCCGAGATCATGCCATTGCACTCCAACCTGAGCAACAGAGTGAGACTCTGTTTCAAAAATAAATAAATAATAAAAGAGAGGCAATTCTGTTATTGGGTAAATCAACAAGTCTTATCTATAGGGAGGTGCACTAGAACAAGGGTAAATTCGTGATCGACAAAGAAGCAGGAGTCACTCATTGTGACTGAAAAAGGAGTATTCAGTATTTTATGAATGACACTATGACCTTGTTTTTGTCTGTGCTTTTAAAAATATGGTCTTGTTTTGTCTCATTTTATCAGAGTAACCTTGATCTCATTTATCTCTGAGTAACCTTGTCTGAGGTTGATATTCTGTGAGATTGTTTATATCTCATAGAAGAATAACATGGCCTAACTGTGAAGGGTGAGCCAGCTTATCACTATCATGGGCTGCTTTTTTCCCCTCATGTCTAACTTTTGGATAATTTTTCTTAGCACAATAAATGCATAAATAAATAAACAATCTGCCAGAATAAATTTGATTTACAAAAATAAAATGGAATGACACTCAGGAATTATGAAGCAAAGTTCAAACCTGCTCATATTTCATCATCACCATCATCATCAAGAATAATCGCCTTCTCAATCCTACCACTTCAAAGAAAATGGCCCCTGACGACAGCAAGAAGAACAGCAAGCACAGTGAAGATCGGCCTGTGATCTCGCCAAAACATGTTGCTAAAAAATCTTTGCTAAAAGCTTCAGCCAACTGATACAGAATTCTCTCATCTTTCAGAAAGGACGTCCCTTTTTAAGTAGCAATACTGATAGCTAAACAACATGGGACAGTGACACTCTAAGTTTATTACAAGGGACATATTCAGTGCCCAGGAAGTCCTAATCAATGAGTCTTAATGCTTCTCTCTTATTTACGAGCTACGTGGCACCCTGATGAGAGTGTTCACTATTCAGACCCTTCCCAGACTCCTCCCCACTTCTCCCTCCAGATGGAGTGCCCTGCACCTGTTGCTCACCCCCTGACTGCAGTTTACTTCATTCATATATGGCTTTCTCAGGATCATGTCATTAACACCAGGAGGGCAACTGGGAACTGATTATGCACAGTATAATTTTTGTCATCTTCTCTGAGACTTTTGTGTCATTTGGCTGGCTTCCAACTATGTGCTTGACTTACGGCACCAATCCAATTTCGTTTCTGTTAGTCAACTATGCAAATTCTTCCTTGTCTTGCTCAGACTTTTAAGAACTCACTGAGAGTTTGAAGAACCAGGATTGTATAGATAATACAAAACAATCAGAATTCAAACTCATCTCCTTCTGACTCACAAACCACATTTTCTTTACCTTTATAGGAAAGCTTGCTTGATTTTTTTTTAAAGGAACGTCATTACTTTTCTCCCTTTCAAACAAGACTTTATAGCAAAACTAAAGAAAATGTTTTTTAAAATAGTGGTTAGAAAGTGTGTGACATTCTCCAGAAGTGGACGGCTAATGGAAGATAAAAATGAAGTTAAGCGTAAGGTGAATCACACATTTGGCTTCCATTACTTCCATAAGTAATTCTCATCCTCCCAGAAATGTCAAATTTAGAGCATCTTGTGAACTGTGATCCAGTTGGGCATCCTTTGTGTTTCTCAGACAGCAGGAGACAGAGCAAAAAAAGGAAGTGTCATGAGGGATCTGGGCAAGCACTTCCAAGTGTGCATTGAGATTGAAAATAAATAGCTTTCTTAGCCATGACGTGCTCTCTTTTTTGCTGAATGTATTTTCCCTTGAGTTGCATGCTCCCTTTTGTGACAGGAAAATGTATCTTGGGGCCCCTAAATCACTAAGCTAAAGGGAAAAGTCAAGCTGGGAACTGTTTAGGGCAAACCTACCTCCCATTCAAAGTCACCCCTCTGCTCACTGAGACAAATGCATATCTGATTGCCTCATTTGGAGAGGTGAATCAGAAACGCAAAAGAACGCAACCATTTGTCTTCTCTCTACCTGTGACCTGGAAGCCCCCTCACCCCTTCAAGTTCTCCAGCCTTCGCCTCCGTTGTCCCACCTTTCCAGACAGAACCAATGTACATCTACATACGTTGATGTCGCATGTCTCCCTGAAATGTATAAAACCAAGCTGTGTCCCAACCACCTTGGGCCCATGTCGTCAGGACCTCCCGAGGCTGGGTCACAGGTGCGTCCTCAACCTTAGCAAAATAAACTTTCTAAATTAACTGGGACCTGTCTCACATTTTCAGGGTTCACAGTTTCATACATTCTTCTTGTCACGAAAGCTCAGAGTTTGAGGGGCCCAACATCTCCCATCACTTTAGCTGCTATGTAGCCATCCAGCCCCAGTGTTCCATGACAGACTCTGGAATTAGATTAGCCATGGTAATGGCTAAGAGGGTACTTTTGTGGAGACCCAGCAAAAAACTTATTTCAAAGTAAGGGTGGGAGATTTTTGTTTTCCAAAGAAGACAATATCAACAGGCAGCAGGTAGCAGGTGGTCAAGAAAAAAAAAAAAGAGAGAGACCATACACACACACACACACATACACAAATACACACAGGTCTACATATCCCACGTAAGATACTCTTCTTACACTGTGACACTGACACTTGAAGGCAGGGTCTATATGTGTCCCCCCACCCCACCTTGAATCTGGGCTGACTTCTGTGGTTGCCTTGACCCACAAAATGTGGCAGAAGTACTGCTGCATGACTTTTCAGGCTAGGTCATAAAAAGCAATATGGCTTCCACCTGGCACTCTTGCTCTTGCTCTTGCTCTCTCAGTGCTTGCTTTGCCTTGTGGTCCAGTCACCATGTTTTAAGGAAATGCTGGCCACACAGAATAGCCACGCATGGGTGTTCCAGCTGATAGATCCGCGAAGGCCCCATCAACTGCCAGACAGGTGAGTGCTTGAGATTCCAAATGATTCTAGCCTCCTATCTTCAAGTATTTCAGTCAAGGCCCTATATGTTGTGAGCCAGGGGCAAGCCATCTCTATTATGCCCTATCTGAATTCCTCACCCACGGAAATTATGAGAGGTGATGAACAACTTATTTTAACTCATCAAGGTATGAGATGATTCGTCATACAGCAATAGCGAATATGGACGGATTTAGCAATTGAGACCTCTGAAAAACAGAGACATGGTAATCTTGAAACATGACTCTAGATATATATACTTCTGTCCCCTCTTTCCACTGCTTCCTCACACATGAGTGGATTTGCAGAGATTCCTATCACATAACTTTTTCAAGTTAATTATGGAAGCACTAGCATAAAGTTGAAAATCACCATTGCACTTGTTACAACCAGAATTTCAAGAAATACACTCACTCCTACACGACTAGTGTACATATGCTGTCTAACTTACATGGTTATCATATTATGCTCTTGAATTCATCCATTGTACAGTGTAAAATACTGAAAATATAAATATTTCTATCTCTGAGGTACACAAGAAAAAAGTTTGATTTGAGATTCAGTGAACTAAACTAATCTCCTGGGTCCCTTAAAAATTTGTTTTGGTATCACCAATTTATTTTTCTCCCCACAGGGAGCTCAGTAAGCTGCTTACTTGAGAGTATCCAAGGGGACCTCTGCTCCAAAGTAAGCAATTATCAGACATTATTCATAAAATGTCTCATTTAATACCTGCATAAACTCTCCAATATGGCGAAACTCCATCTCTATTAAAAATGTAAAAATTAACTGGGTGTGGTGGTGGGCACCCGTAATCTCAGCTACTAGGGAGGCTGAGGCAGGAGAATCGCTTGAACCCAGGAGGTGAGATTGAGATCGCACCATTGCACTCCAGCCTGGGCAAGAGAGCAAGACTCTGTCCCGAAAAAAAAAAAAAAAAAAAAAAAAAAAAAAAGCCTGGCACAGTGGCTCATGCCTGTAATCCCCAAACTTTGGGAGGTCAAGGTAGGTGGATCACTTGAGGTCAGGAGTTTGAGACCAGCCTGGCCAACATGGTGAAACACTGCCTCTATTAAAAAATAAAAATAAATAAACCCTAGGCAGTTAATCTACAGTCCCATTTTACAGATGAGAAAACTGAAGCACAGAAAAGTAGGATAGAGGCTCTTCCTAAACACATTTAACTTTTATAAATTCAACCATGCACATTCAGTCAAAATATAAAACAGGATACTTATTTTTAACAGTGCCCATGGCGCTAGCCATTTCACTCAATAAGCACTTGCTTCAGATGTCCTGTGAAAAGACTTCACCTTAAAGTGTGTGTGGCCACATGGGTATACTTGAGTATGTACTGAAAGAATGTAAAGATTTCAACACTGCACTCCAGCCTGGGTGACAGAGCGAGACCCTGTCTTAACAACAACAATAAAAGTGTGAAGAGCTTTCAGAGGTTCACAGGTGATTTTGCCTGTACACACTAACTTAAAAAGCTGACCCTCATCACTATCAGCCCCCCACCTGGCAGTAATCTCTCCAAGGTCATAAAACTAGCAGGTGGTACAGCAGAAGTTCAAAGTCAAGTCTATCTGACTCAGAATCACGTTTAATCCTCTCTGCTATCTATAGTTTTTCCACAAATCCACCATGTTTACTAGACAGATTTGCATGCCTGCATGCTTGGGGAAATCTCATCTATATACATTATCATCAGGGTCACAACAACCAAGAGGAATGGAGTCCATGTACAGTGCTGGTGGGGAGCACTGGCTCTGGACCCAGCTGCTTGGGCTTTAACCCCAGCTCTGCAACTTACCTGCTGTGTGAATGTTTTCGTTAGCTATTGTTGTATAACAAACAACCCTAAAAGTCTGTGATTTAAAGCAATCATTTACTATTAGCTCTCATGGTTCTGCAGACAGAGTGGGTTTAGCTGGATGGTTCTGGAGTCTCTTGTGCAGTTGCAGTCAGGATTTAACTGGTGCTACAGTCATTTAAGGCTCAACTGGGCTTATGACATCACTTGTGCCATATTTCTTTGGTCGAAGTGAGTCACAGGGCCAGCAGAGATTCCAGAAAGACTCAACTTTGGAGATAAGCTACCATAGCAACCTTGGGCAATTCATTTAAATTGCGCTTCATTTTTTTTCCCTCCAAAACAATGAAGGTGATAAAGGAACCTACTTGATAAGATGGTTATAAGAATTAAATGAGGTAGTACATGTAATCTGATAAGAAGAGAACCTGGCACATAACAGGTGCTCAATGCAAGTTACTACTATTATTCTCTCTGAGGCATACCATGCTAGATACTGGGGCACTATTGCTTTATACCCCCTGAATGCCTTAATCACACTATACTGCTTCTAGAGACCATCACTAGGACCATGATTATTCTTGAAGACAGCCTCACAAGGGCTTCCTGGGGACTCTTTGTTATGCTCCATAAGGCTCATTTCCACCTTGAACACATGCAGAAGTACTCTCATTTGTTGTCAGCACAGATTCCAATGATTGATGATGCCTCAAAGCCAGTCACACTCAACAGGCTCTTAGGCAAAAAGATCAAGGAGTGTACTCACTAACCCTCTTCAAAATTTTTAATCAGTTTATCAGTAAACTGTCTCCCATCCACTCCAGGACCTGAGCCAAGGATTTCTGCTCTTCCAGGGGTCAGCTTCAAAGACGCAGGGGCAAGAAGAGAATTCGTGGTTCCCAGTACTCTTGACACCAGGCTTAAAAACTTTCTGTACAACAGGCCAGTTGACTGAGGTTCCTTTTGAAAAAAATAAGAGAAGTTACTCCAGGCTTTGCTCAACTGAAAGGCTGCATGGTTCTCAGGAAATCCTTGGCATGGCCAATCCACAGCCACATTCTCTATCACAGCACAAAGATTTTTCCCAGGATCTTGCCACATGGAGCTGCTGCATCAAAGCCTAAACATGGCTATTAGGGAGATCAGACCCACATGGTAGAAATATGGAAGCATCATTTAATGCAGGCTTACCTATTTGCCTTTTGGGCTTCTTCAGAATTCTCAGGAAGTAGCTGGGTATCGCTGTTCATTCTAAACAGAGTCACCAGTTTATCTACTTAAGTTCTCAACAGATCGTTGGCAAAGCTGGCCTTTTAGTGAGTAGTACAGACTAATACTTTTGTGGTGGAAGTTGAGACACATCAGAGTAAAACTTCTGCTCAAAACTGCTTCACTTCTACTTGCCATACTTCATGAACCACCACCAAATGTTTTTTGTTAATTTTTGTCACCATGTCCTCTTGAAAAAGAAAAATTTCCTAGATTTAGTTACTTCCTTGTGGAAATACATTAGTCATAGCTCTGGCTAATATTTAAGGGGGAAAAAACAAAGGAGAGAAAGGAGGAAGATATATGTGTTGACTACTATGAGCAAACAGTAGGCAAGGCAAGAGTAGAACTAGACTCAAGAGAAAACCAGAAGGAAGCAGGGACTTGATATCTGTAGGACTCTCTACCTCTCAGATGTGTCTGCTTTTTCTTTTTATTTTGAGAAAAATCTCTACAATTGGAGACGTGTACACTAGCAACTATAGGTTTATATTATTCTACACTTGAAAATCAGAGACAAGAGAGAAAATTGTGCCCCTAAGGGTTCAAAAAATATATATCCTAGGGGAGAACTATGATTGGCCAGTCTTGATTAGGTGGTATTTATCTATGAACCTATCACTGTGGCCAGGAAGCAGAGTCATAAAATTAAAACTCCCATCTATTTCCTGTAACGGGAGATACAAAAGCGATTGGTTAAAGGGAAAACAGTAAGATTCCCAAAAGAAGGAAGAGATTCTGGGTCCTCATACACACAAAAAAACTTATTAATAGCAACAACAGGTATTGTCAGCCTACAACACTTTAAAGTATATTATTTTATCAAATCAATTTTCTAGGTGAGACTAGTGGACTGAGGAAAAAGAATGTTGCTGGTAGGAATGGGAATTGAAAAAATAAAGAAGAGGGGTCATTTTGATCGGGACTTGTATATATTTACAACTATATTTACAATTAATTGTATTTTGTGCCGCTGTTTCATATAAATACATTTGCAAATATACATGTGACATAATTTCGCCTAGAAAATATATTTATTGCAGCCATGGCCTCTAAGAAGACAAAAATTAGATAAGGGGGCAGCAACTCCCTGTATAAAGGATGCTAGGAGTGGTATAAGTTTGGGGTGGGGTAGTAGCGCAAGAAAAAGAGTAAGAAAGGCAAAGTGAGAGACTTCAAAAAATAAACTTTACAGCCCTCAGAGTTTTGCCTTCAACCAAGTCTTTGGTTTAGATTTTTGGATCTGTCTGCTTTCCTCATTCAGTAGCTTCAGTTTTTCTCCAAGATAAACAATCTAGGCACATTCTGCCATGCTTCAGACGGAATCACGACATCTATGATGTGCCTGGTTTGCAAATCTAGTGCTACCTCCTTCCATTTCCAGCCTAAAAATAGTGGACAACTCCAGTAGGTCTCTGATGCAAATCCAAGTACCTATAAGAATTGCATGCCTGATGCAGAAAAGTTTCATTGAATGAGAAGAATCAGGACTAAAAAGAATCACATTTACTGGCTATGTTTTGTCAAATGAGATTTCAAACTTTCTTTTTTGTTTGTTTGTTTGTTTTTATTGATACATAATTATTGTACATTTTTATGGGGTACATGCATTGACACATGCATGCAATGTGTAATGACCAAATCAGGGTAACTGAGATATCCATCACCTCAAACATTTATCATTTCTTTGTGTTGAGAAGATTCCAAATCAAAGCTAATTCTTTGGTGCCTTCATTGACAACAGCTACTCAGCTATTTTCCCTTCTACCTTCTCAGATATGTTGTGTCCAGACCTTGTCCTTATTTATATACCATTTCCTCCTTACACACACACACACACACACACACATACACAAACACACACAAACACGATTCTCTGTCCTTATTCCACCTTCAATCTTGTATTTCCAACTTTCTTTAAAATTTCTTAAAATTCTTAACCGCCTACAATGAGGTAAGACCACGTAAACCTTACTACTTGACTTTAGAACCGAGAGTTAAGATAATGTTATTTGTTCTTTGCAGAGAGCATTGATATTCACCTGTACAATTGTTGTATCAAAGGAGAAGCTCCAAGAGAATTCGACTCTCTTTCCCTGTGAAATGGGAGTAATCGTAGTCATTTGTAGTCATAGTGACAGGTGCAATGGTTCTGGGTCTGCAACACAGGAAAAGATCACTAAATAACGGTAATATCCACCTCACTCCTGTCAAAGAATGAACTTCAATATTGGGGCTTTCTCAAAATCTCTCCCAACTCTGTAGAAATCACAGTGTCTAAATGGTCAGGTCAAAATGGCCAAATCAAAATCTCCCCCTCTTAATTCATTATCTTCTATCTCGCAGGAAGTTTTCCTCTTCCTCTATTTAAAGGTAATACTGTGCCTTAGACACAGCTCCTTCACCCCCTCAGTATTCTTCTCCCCACCTTCTCACTTCCTTCTAATCTTTTTCCCACCCACATCCTCATTTCTTCTCCCTTTAGCCTCTCCCTCTGCAGGCACCTCCCTCTCATTTTTCCAAAACACACACTTGGGTCTCCAACTGGTCTCCCTTGAAGAGGAAGTTGTATCTTACTGCGCAGAGAAACTGACTCCTGTTCAGTAGGGCCAACACTTAAGGGGGAAGTGGGGTGAGTTTTGTGAGGGTCGTGGTTAGTTGGGGAAGGAGTTGAAGGAGAGGAGAGGGAAAGGAGCGAGACCAAGAGAGTGTGGGAGCACAAGTAGCTGAGAGTGTGGGAGCATGTGTTCTGAGGACTCAGTAAAAAGCATTCTGTTTACCGAGTCCTCAGAACACAAACTTAGCACAAGTTAAATCTTGCTGAGCACAGTGCTGACACAGACCATGTCAGACATGAGAGGAGGACCATACAGGTGAGAAGAGTATAGAAGAACACACAGAGAAAAACTAAAACATTGACAGGCTGCAGGATGCAAAAATATTACTGAAATTCAATAGAGGAAAAAAACTTGGTTATAACAAATATGACCCTGTGTAACCATAGACTTTCCAGGTTGATACCAGCAGAAGTACAGGTACAAAAAAATAGTTGTGGTCAAGTCAGGGAGATGGCACTAGGTTTCTGGGCTCTCGTAATGAAGAGATTTTTCCACATTTTTTGGTGAAAAAAACAAGAAACGTGATATTACCAAAAGGTCACCTTCTTTCCACTGTCTAACAGGTGAAATTAAGTTGATAGCTTTTTAAATTAAATTATATTTTCTCAATGAATGGCAACTACCAACAGGCTGTCTTTTATGATCGATCTTCATTGGCTACTCGTCCTTAGTGCTTTAGTTTTTAGTTTGTCTTCTCCCAAGTTCCCCTGTCAAATGGCTAATGACCCATAAACAAGCACATAAGAAAAGAGGAGCACTGCTTTTGTATTACTAAGAATTATTTTCTAATTCAGATTATGAACCCTCTTCCTTCTTTTATTTCTGTAATAGTCTGACTTGTTTAGATTTTCTTGAGGAAAAGTGAATACAACAGAAACATCTGGAAAAAAATTTCTTCCTACATTATGTTTCTAAATCCCATCAAAAGTGTTTTCTGTCTTTCCAAAGCCTCAGAATAAAAGAAAAGCCTGTTCTGCCTTAGCCTTGTCATTCACTCTGAACGAGCAGCCTGATCTAGTTCTCCCATTTAGTTTCACAAAGTTCTATCTGTACCTGCAAGAAAAAAAAAACACAAGACCAAAACCCATTTACCAGTCCCTCAACATCAGACATATATACACAGACAGATTTTAAAATGAACAACTTAGGGAGTATGAATCGAATTTTAGTATAATCATGGATTCAGATTTGCAAGAATATGACTTACTTTTCTCATAATTGAACTTTGTTAGTTTCCAAGCTCCCACTTTCACCAATGGGAAGAAAATCAAATCTTGTAATTCAAAGTAAATTCAATCATCCTGCTTTAAAACTCAAAATGGCTCTTTCTGGCTTAAATATTCAGTTAATTTTCAGGAGGCTGAGGTGGGAGAATCGCTTGAACTCTGGAGGCAGAGGGTGCAGTGAGCCCAGATCACACCACTGCACTCCAGCCTGGGAAACAAGAGCGAAACCCCGTCTCAAAAAAAAAAAAAAATTCAGTTAATTTAAGATTTCCAAACTCCTCTTAATTTTACCTTCTCTTTCCCAGTGATTGAAGTAAAGTATGTGAGGTAGCAAGGGATTTTGTATCATCCTGGCAACATGGGAAAGGCGCCTGTGGCAAGGTGAACTCTGTGCTGGCCTCTGTTCAGCTGGCCCTGGTTTACAGCAGCTGTTTCCACTGCACCTGCCACCCATTGTCTGCAGTCCTCCCTACAAAAACCTCACAGGTTTCTCTGTGCCCATCCCATCCCCACTATGAGTTTTATCTCTCTCTGTCTCTCTCTCTCTCCACCCACTATGTTTTCTCTCTCTCTCTCTCTCTCTCTCTCCACCATGAGTTTTTTTTTTCTCTCTCTCTCTCTCTCTGCTTCTCCTGTACTCCCTCACTTTCCCCCACCCCCAACACTCATTTGCCCTTCTCAGCCTAGCTCTTCACTCACGCCACCTGGCACTATGAAACATAATCAAGGCTCAGACTGAGTGCACTGGCTCACGCCTATAATCTCAGTACTTTGGGAGGCCGAGGCGGGCAGATCACTTGAGGTCAGGAGTTCCAGACCAGCCTGGCCAACATGGTGAAACCCAGTCTCTACTAAAAATACAAAAAAAAAAAAACTTAGCTGGGTGTGGTGGTGTGCACCTGTAGTCCCAGCTACTCAGGAGGCTGAGTCAGGAGAACCACTTGAACCTGGGAGGCGGAGGTGGCAGTCAGCCGAGATCGCACCACTGCACTCCAGCCTAGGTAGCAAAGCGAGACTGTCTCAGACAAACAAACAAACAAACAAAGGAAGCATCATTAAGGCTCCAGGTGAAGTGGATAGTGGTGCCAGTTTTCTCTCTGCTAGTCCTGACTGGTCACCATTTCTACTTAACTATGGCAACACTACCACCATAGTAAATAGCTCATAGTAAATAGCGTATGGTGTTCATGAGTTATACATTTCTAAAATAGGCAAGGGTTAGGGATGTTACTAGGAAAATTAGGGATCTCCTGTTGCCCTATGTTCTCACCAGGGTTCTGAACATTAGAGAGCACACACAAAATCTGGCAGTTAAATGCAATTCAGAGCACTGACAGCATTAATTGGCCAGGGAAGTGCTTGAGAACCTCATAGGATAGGATTGGCCTGGCCTGGAAAATGCAGCATGAATATGAGAACTAATTATTCTATTTTCTAAATTTCTGAAGCCGTAGCTGAAAGACACTTCTGGAGAGAACTTGGCTGCAAATAAAACTCAGTCTACCTCCACATTCACCTGCACAAACTTAGTTGATATCCAAATAAGAAAGAAGGAGGATTGAGAGATGGACTCGTATAATGTTTCCAGTGCCCTTCCTCTATGCCCCAGTAAAAATGGCCTCCAAGGCATACCCCAGAACTGCACGACTGTGTTAGTTACTCTTCCTGCCTTTATGTGGGATATGTAAGTAACTAAACAGGGAAATAGTCAGTCTAACATAATCCTCTCATAAAAAGGAGAGTAAAGGTCTCCCACTCATCTTGGGACTATACTCTTGTACAGTTGACTACAAGAAAATAAACAGTAGCTTTTAGAAGTACATTATTAACCTGAATAAAAAATTTCCTTCACCTTTGATCTTGTGTACAAGCTGAACTTCACTGGAGTTTGACCCCGGAGACAGTGGAGGGATCCTTGTGAAGGACAGTGTTTGCTGTTCCTTCACCCCACTTCCCCAACAAAGCTGAGGTTTTTCTTTGGCCCACTGCTCTTCTCTCTCCTTAAACTTCTCATACTCTTGCATTACCACTTTTAAGCTGATAACTCCCAAATCTGTATCTCCAACTATAACCAGCTGTATTAGGGTTCTCTAGAGGGAGATATATATATATTATATGAGATATATATATATAAAATGAGATATATATATATTCTATGATATGCACACACACACACACACACACATATATTAAAGGGGAATTTATTAGGTATTAACTCATACAATCACAAGGTCCCACCATAGGCTGTCTGCAGGCTAAGGAGCAAGGAGAGGCTGTCCGAGTTCCAAAACTAAAGAACTTGGAGTTTGATGTTTGAGGGCAGGAAGCATCCAGCACAGGAGAAGGATGTAGGCTGGGAGGCTAGGCCAGTCTCTCTTTTCACATTTTCTACCTGTTTATATTCCAGCCGAACTGGCAGCTGATTAGACTGTGCCCACCAGGTTAAGGGTGGGTCTGCCTTTCCCAGCCCACTGATTCAAATGTGAATCTCCTTTGGCAACACTCTCGCAGACACACCCAAGATCAATACTTTGTATCCCTCAATCCAATCAAGTTGACACTCAGTATTAGCCATCATGACTGCACCCCCTGTCAACTTGAACCCATACACATCTCCTGAGATCATACATAACCTGCAAATAAAGACAATAATAAGGTCATAATTATGCCTAACATAATACAGCCATCCTTTGTACAACCAGAAATGCACCAATCCTCAACCCCAATACTATTACATAAAGTTAACAATACTTAAATGCTGATGCAAAGTCAATAAATCTTATGTCACATGATAAAGGAGAAAGGAAATAAAATGAAGATATTTCTTTAGCACAAGCGTATACATGCACAAACATGTTTTTAACAAAAGGAGGAGGAAATACTCATGACAATTACAGTCCTCATTTCTGCAACTGGTCACGTGGTCGTGGCTGGTATTGATGACTACTTTCTTCTACTACCCATTTTGTATTCCTTTTACCTTCAGCAAGCATCTCAGCAGGTCATGTTTTCTTTCCTGGTGGAGTGGCCCAAACCTTCATTCCTGAAGGGTCTGGGTCATCTGAAGTCCTGCCTGGATTGGGCTGTTGTAGTTTTCCACTGACCTTAATCACAGGCCATGCTAATACTGACATATGCCCTAATGAATCTCTTGTATTCCATGCATACTCTTCCTTACTCCATTGTGGACTGATCCTCCTCTGCTGAGGTCACCTGTTGGTAAACACTCACATGGGATACAAATATCTTCACAGTTTTTGACCATTCACAAAGGTCCATCCACATACCTCTTCCCCAAATTTGTCACAAATTTGCCGATCATGCTTCTTCCAAGTCCTCTTTCCCTTTCTGCTGGGTCATATGGCTCAGTTAGCAGAGCAGCTTGCACAGCAGCCTGGACCTGTTGCAGAGCCTTTTCCTGTTCCGGACCACAATCAAAACTGGCAGCCTTTCAGGTCACTCGATAAATGGGCAAGAATAACATACCCAAGTGAGTGTTACCCCCAAAATCCAAATAGGCCCACTAGGTGTTGTGCCTCTTTCTTGGTTGTAGGAGGGGGCAAGTGCAGCAACTTATCCTTCACCTTAGAAGGAGTAATTCAACAGGTCCTACACCACTGGACCCCTAGAATTTTAATGAGGTAGAAGGTCTCCAAATTTTAGTCAGATTTTATTTCCCATCCTCTGACATGCAAACGTCTTACCAATAAGTCCAGTGTTTTTGCTACTTCTTGTTCACTGGCTCCAATTAGGATAACGTCATCAATGCAATGGACCAATGTGATATTCTGTGGAAGTGAAAAGCGATCAAGAACTCTTCAAATAAGGTTATGACACAAAGACAGAGTTAATATAGCCCTGAGGGAGGGCAGTAAAGGTATATTGACAGCCTTACCAGCTGAGGCAAATTGCTACTGGTGGGCCTTATGGACAGGAATGGAGAAAGAGCATTTGCCAAGTCAATGGCTGCATACCAGGTACCAGGAGGTGTGTTAATTTGCTCAAGCAATCAAACCACAGCTGGTACAGCAGCTGCAATTGGAGTCACCACTTGGTTAAGCTTATGATAATCCACTATCATTCTCTAAGATCCATCTTCTTCTGCACAGGGCAAATGGGAGAGTTGAATGGGGATGCGATGGGAATCAACACACCTGCATCTTTCAAGTTCTTGATGGTGGCGCTAATCTCCACAATCCCTCCAGGGATGCAATATTGTTTTTGATTTACTATTTTTCTAGGTAGAGGCAGCTCTAATGGCTTCCATTTGGCCTTTCCCACCATAAAAGCCCTCACCCTACCAGTCAGGGAGCCAATGTGGGGGTTCTTCCAGCTGCTAAGTATGTCTATGCCAATTATGCATTCTGGCACTGGAGAAATGACCACAGGATGAGTCCAGGGACCCACTGGATCCACTGTAAGTCAGATCTGAGCTAAAACTCCATTAATAACCTGACCTCCATAAGCCCCTACTTTAACTGGAGGACCACAGTGACGTTTTGGGTGCCCTGGAATCAACATCAGCTCAGAGCCAGTGTCCAGTAGTCCCTGAAATGTCTGATCATTTCCCTTGCCCCAGTGCACAGTTACCCTGATAAATGGCCAGAGGTCTCCTGGGGGAAGAATGGGAGAAAGATTCACTGCACAAATTGTTGGCAATGTAGTGGGGTCCTTCCTCAAGGGGACCCAGCCTCCCCTTCATTCAAGGTGTTCTGGGTCTGTAAACTGGCTTAATTCTGAAAATTGATTGAGGGGCTGTGATTCTGTTTTTATAATTCAAATTAGTCTTTTGTCCATTCGACCTTTAAGTTTTCTGCTTATATAAATTAAGTAGGAATTCAGTAGGCTTCCTATCAATTTCACTTCTAGGAACACCATGATTAATTAGCCAATGCCAGAGCTCTACATGAGTCAGACTATTCTGATTGCCACTTTGCCTCTGCTGTTCATTATGGTAGCTATGCCCACCTTGCCTTTGATAGTTGAGTGCCACCACTTGGCCCCTGCCACCTTGGGATCCAACTATTCCTATGTTATTTAAATTTTGCAGTTGAGTCACTGTGGTTCCCACTGTTAGATCTGACACACAGAGAAGAGCAATTACAGGGCTCTTCAAAGATGCAGGTGCTGCCCTCGCAGATAGATTTCACAAGGCATTGGTCAGGGGTATATCTTCTGGACCCTCCCAGCTGGGACAAGTAGGTCTAAAGTGACTAATCCACTACACCATCCCAATCCCCCTATGCCTTTGGATCCCTTCCTCTACGTTAACCCAAGGGAGATTAGGCAGTTCCAGCTCCCTCACAGAGGACCATCTTTCAATCCATATTTCAGCTAACCAAGAAAATAAACTATTAGAACTTTATTTAACTCCCCAAGCTGCAACATTAAATGCACAGTCCCTACTTAGTGAGCCAAATCAATAAATTCAGCCTGATCCAACTCTATGTTCCTTCCGCCATTATCCCACACCCTTAATATCCATTCCCATGCCTGTCCTCCAGATTTCTGTTTATATAAATCAGAAAACTCAAGCAGTTCTTTTTGTGTGTAGTGCACCTCCTCATGGGTCATACCCTCAACCTCACCTCTAGGGGCCCGCCAGGACGTTAGTCTATTTATAGGCCTTGGAGCAAACAGGAGTGTTGGTGGCAGCTCCTGAGGAGAATCAATATTATCTTGCCAGGCAACTGCCCCAGCGAAGTCCATCACTGTTGCCTCAGGCAGTGCAGGGTTTATCTCCTCAGACAAATGTGGAAAGGTTGATGGCATCATGGGTCAGGGAGGGGATGTTGCCATTACTGGGGATGGGGAAGCTGTTTCTTCTGGCAAACTCAGTGTCCCCAGTTTCATCAGGGTACTCCCACACACCCCTATTCTAAGTTGCAGGGTCCCATTCATTTCCAATCAATGCCCTCCCTTTAACAGTAGACACCTGGCGAGACTGTGCATGCACTTTTTGTTGCAGGTCAGCCACTGGCATGATAAGAGCTTACGTCTGTTTTTCCAGAATTTCAGCTCTTTCTCTACAGGAGATGTCTCTCACTCGGGGCAATCTTAGCAGATATGAGGCTCAGTATCTGCTTCTGAAGCCTCAAGATAGAATCCCTGAGTTCATCATTTTCTTTCATCACTTTGTCCACTGAATTTAGGAGCAACCAGCCAGCTTCATTATGTTCCTTGGTTCTCCACATATGGTAAAAGGTATTATATACAGAGTCACTAAACTCCTGGCCTCTCATGAGTAATTAATCAGGAGTGTCAAATGCATTTATTTTGTATAACTCTCTAAACAGTTCATGCCAAGGACTATCAGTGTTCTCCATACTATTAGAAGTAGAGTCCTTAGCATTTTGGGGTCTAATCATATTAAGCAGGCAGCTCCAGAAACCCCCAAACCAACAAAATAACTTCATGCTTAACATTCTGTTCCTCTAGAACCACTCCTGGTACAAAAACCTGTATTAAGGTTCTCTAGAAGGATAGAACTAATGGAATGTATATATATTCCATATACATACATATATATATAAAGAGGAGCTTATTAAGTATTAACTCACACAGTCTCAATGTCCCAAAACAGGCCGACTGCAGGTTAAGGAGCAAAGAGAGCCTGTCCGAGTTCTAAAACTAAAGAAGTTGGAGTCCAATGTTCAAGGACAGGAAGCATCCAGCACAGGAGAAAGATGTAGGCTGCAAGGCTAGACCAACCTCTCTTTTCACACTTTCTGACTGCTTATATCCTAGCCTCACTTGCAGTTGATTAGATTGTGCCCACCAGATTAAGGGTGGGTCTGTCTTTCCCAGCCCACTGAGTCAAATGTTAATCTCCTTTGGCAACACCCTCACAGACACACCCAGGTTCAATACTTTGTATCCTCCAATCCAATCAAGTTGACACTCAGTATTAACCATAACACCAGCCTATGAATTTCAGATTCATTCATTCACCTGCCTGCTAGACATGGCCATTGGAAGGCCCAGAAACATCTCAAAATAAACATAAGCTAAATTGAATATTACACAAATTATTAACTTCCCTACCTATTCCAATCCCAAACTGTTCCTTCTTCTAGATTTCCAGTAACTCTTAATGGCACTTCTACCATGATATGGTTGCCTGTGTCCCCACCAAAATTTCGTCTTGAATTCCCATGTGTTGTGGGAGGGACTTGGCAGGAGGTAATTGAATCACAGGGGTAGATTTTTCCCATGCTATTCTCGTGATTGTGAATAAGTCTCACGAGATCTGATGGTTTCATAAGGGGAGTTTCCCTGCACAAGCTCTCTCTTTGCCTACCACCATCCATGTAAGGTGTGACTTGCTCCTCCTTGCCTTCTACCATGATTGTGAGGGCTCCCCAGCCATGTGGAACTGTAAGTCCATTAAACCTCTTTCTTTTGTAAATTACCCAGTCTCAGATGTGTCTTTATCAGCAGCATGAAAATGAACTAATACATACCATTTATCTAAGTCACCAACCCAAAAACTGACAGTGATTCTAGACTCACCCACCCCAACACACATTTCGTCAATTGCCAAGTTCTGCTAATTTAATATATTCTATGTCTTCCTAAATCTGAACTTCTAAGATGTACACTGGTTTGGATGCTCAATTCTTTCTTAAACTACAAAAACAATCTTCTAGCAGATCACCCTACTCCTAATTTTGGCCCCTTATGTCCACTCTCTACAATGTCACCTTTCTAAAGTGCACATCTGACTTCCCTTGCTTTAAACCCTTCAGCAACTCCCCTTTGCCCACAGGATGAAATACAAGTTCTTTGGCACAGTGCATAGGCTCTTCAACACCTGCTACCCACCTACCTCTTAAGCCTTATCTTTCTACCACACTTTTTAAGTTCTAGTCATCAAACCCTTCACATTCTATGATTCTTCAAATCTCTGTGACTTTATACATGTTTTATTTTTATTTTTATTTATTTTTTTTGCCCAGAATACCTTTCTGTCTTCTTTCTCCTAATTCTTTCCATCCACCATGATTCAGCTCATATCTTTTCCTTCTAGAAGTTTCTCCTGGACCTCCAGTTTCTGCTAAGTGCCCCTTCCCACCCTGTACATCTATAACACCTGCATCTCTCTGTCTTAGTAGATGCACAATATTATACTAAAATAACCTATATACATTTCTGACATTTTAAGGTAGTCAATCAGGAACAATCCTCAGTCTGCTATCCAAGTTAGAAATAAATTGAAAAACTAAAGGAGCTTGGTAGATCAAGATAAAAACATCACCTTTATTGCTGATAAAGTTAACATTGGAGAATGTAGCAAAGATCTGGAGCCAAAATGGCTATGAGTTAGACATACCATGCACCATCCCTGCTGGTTCTGAGCTTCCACAAATCTCCCCCAACCTTGACCCTGGACATTCACATGGAGGAGTCAGAAAGAATGTATACTTTCTTCAGGTAAGTATACCCCAAATAAAAGAAGAAAGGGGGTCACTGAGCCACTTATACTCTGTTCTTTCTCAAAGAGAAGGCAGCCCTCCTCACCCAGAAGGTGTGAGAGGAAGAGATGGGGCCAAAGATCATGAGTGTTGCTCTAGTGAGACTGCCTCCATATAGAAGCATGAAGCCAAGGAAAATGAGGTTTATCCCAAATCTCTCTCTCTCTCTCATAGGATGGTAAGTTCCTTGGAGGCAAGAACCATGTCTTATTACTCTTGGAATTTACAAAGCTGGCCTCTGACTATTCACTAATTTAAATATTTCCTCAGTCCTAATCATTAAAATCAATTTTGGATGATAGTGACTGAAGGCAACACAGGAAGAAATCAAGGTAAAAGCAAAAAAATATAGTAGTATCCAGCCTGTATTGGTGATAATTTTTTCAATGCCTACAAATGTAATCAGGTGAGAAGGAAATGGGAAAATACAATCAGAAACAAAAAACCATTACACTACCATTACATAATTATAGTTGATATTTTTAATAAATAATTTTATTTTACATAAGCTTTTGGGGGAAAATGTTTTAATACGTAAGACAGTGTAGTAGATATTAATTTTTTTTGTTTACTCAGAAAAGCACCCACTATCTCTTCTGAAACTATTTCTTCCCCTCTCCAACCATGTGATTCTGGTAGGAGCTTCCAGACGCAGTACTTTACTTCTTGGGCATAGGCATGGGCACTTGACCACAGCCAGACCAAAGGGTCCTGGCTAATGTGGGCAGGTGGCAGGAAGAGAACTCCCATTGGAATCCCCTATTATAGCAAGGTATGGTGTGCCTTTTACCTGGTAGGAAACCTACATCTACTTTCATATCATAATTTAGTGTAGTTGAAGACAAATCTTTCTCCAGAAGGATAAAGAAATCAGAGTATCTGGACAAAGCAGTCCCTCTCTCATATTCCTCTTCTTTCTCATTTTCTTGCCAGTGCTTATGAGAACAGCAGCGTAGGCCCTGTGGATTTGTGGCATCTCCTTGTTAAACATCCTGCAAAGAGCTCTGTGAAACCACTACCACCAGACCCTTCTGCTCCTTCCAAATATTTCTGGGAGTCCCAGCAGGGGTCTCTCCATGCTCAGGAGAAACTCTAGCCAACCAGCAAATGCCCTTTCTCACTTAGCCCTTCCCCTGTGGTGTCACCCTCTGGCTCAGTCCCCAGACAATCAGAAAGGTCACTGTTCCTAATGGCTCTTCTGCATGGTGTGCAAGGGAATGGTTGTCCTGGCTTATAGAAACAACTCTGTCAAAGCTCCCCGAGGAATTTGAATAATGTGGCTGTGTTAGTCCTTTCTCACGTTACCATAAATAACTACCTGAGACTGGGTAATTTATAAAGAGGTTTAATTGACTCATAGTTCTGCAGGCTGTAGAGGAAGCATAACTGGGGAAGCCTCAGGAAATTTACAATCGTGGCGGAAGGCAAAGGGGAAGCAGGTATGTCTTGTACGTCTGGAGAAGGAGGAAGACAGAGCAGAGGGAGGAGCTACACACTTTAAAACAACCAGATCTTATGAGAACTCACTCACTATCAGAAGAACAGCAAGGGGGAAATCTGCCTCCATGATCCAATCGCCTCCCACCAGGCCTCTCCTACAACATTGGGGATTACAGTCTGACATGAGATTTGGGTGGGAACACAAATCCAAACCATACCAGTGGCCACAGCAGCACACCTTCTTGGGTTGGGGAGAGCCCAGCCCTGTCCTTGCCCCATAGATGCAGAGCTCAGCTCCTCCAGGTCATAGCCAAATGATGCTTGTTTATGCCCAGTTAGAAATGTGAAAAATGTTTTGCTGGGTGAAGTGCATGTATCTTTCCAGGTGACAATGCAGAACGTGCATTAACGTTGGCTGGGTACAGTGGCTACTGCCTGTAATCCCAGCACTTTGGGAGGCCAAGGCAGGTGGATCACCTGAGGTCAGGAGTTCAAGACCAGCCTTGCCAACATGGTGAAACCCCGTCTCTACTAAAAATACAAAGATCTGCTGGGCGTGGTGGCACATGCCTGTAATCCCAGCTACTCAGGAGGCTGAGGCAGGAGAACTGCTTGAATCCAGAGGCAAAGGTTGCAGTGAGCCGAGATCATGCCATTGCACTCCAGCCTGGGTAACAAGAGCGAAATTCCATCTCAAAAAAAAAAAAGAAAAAAGAACGTGCATTAACATGAATTGCCTCCATTTGATTGTTTATTTTCTTTCATTTGTTGCTTTAAAAGTAGGCTGAAATAAATTGAAAGTTCATACTCTAAATTGTACTATTTAGTAAAACTGACCATTATCATCTTGGCCATGGTGCTTCTTTTGTGGACTGTACAAAAGCCTGCAAAGTGAAAGACTGGAGAGCCATCCCCAGACAGCACTGTGAAGTAGTTCTTGTGCTCTTCGGGACAAGGGAATCCTAACTGGGCACTTTCTCTCCTGTTGTTTCAGTGGCCCTTTCATCAAGGCACCCGGGGCTCCATGTTCCTGGGCATCTCTGGTTAAACTGAATGAACTTGGCTCATAATCTTTATTCATAATACGATATAATTGCAAATCAGCCCTTCTCTACAATACGTAAATTTTTAAAGAAAGTTTTCTGTTAAAGCAAGTCATACGTACAATTATGCTACCAAGCAGGAAGTCCAGAGTGCTCTGGGAGTGTAAAACGGGACCCAATCTTGTCTGAAGTATCTGAGAGAGCCTCCCTGTGATTGTCACATTGGGCTGATAGGATGTAGTGAGACCGAAATGGGAAAGAAAAACATTCCAGAGCAGAGTAATAATAATATGTGGGAAGAACAGAAGTTAATTGTGTGTGAGCATGTGAGCACGTGTGTGTGTGTGTGTGTGTGTGGTGCATTTCAGTTGTTAAAGGGAACTTTGTATGGTGAGATTCTTAAGAGAAGGGAAGACTGACACAAGAGAAGCCCATACATGTAGGCAAGAGAATATTTGATTTGGAAAATGTTTTGGTTTATAGCTACTCAGGCTATGCAGCTGGTTCTGTACTCAATTCCATATGTCTGAAGGATTATGGAGCTTTTGGCTCTGGGAAAGGTCCCCATTCATTTGTTGGAATCATGATCCCTCTGGCAGATATCAGGTCTCTTCTCCACCTCTTTCATAGGAATCAATAATTCATCTCCAGAGTGGTTCTTCTGTATGTCTCTGCACTCATTGGTTTCTATGCTTTAATAGCCTGGAACAGCTTCAGATTGAATTGCCTTTTGAAGCTACCAAGGATTCCCAATTCAGAAGCAGACAATGCAGCGTCAGAATATGTGTCCTCCTCGATCAGATTTTTCCAATGGGATTAAACACGCGATATCTCTTGGGTTTTGCTGGCATACAAATAAGCCAAAAATATAATAAAACTCCAACATTATTACTGCATCCTACTCCCTGAAAATTAGCAATAAGCCCCTGCCTATAATGTTTCCCTTGGACACCTGTGAATAATTTCTAACTGTATGAAAAGTATTCCGTTTTCCCCAAGACTGGCCTACATAAAGCACTCTTGAAAAACTCTCTTCAGGCCTCCAGAGACGTGGTATTGCTAGAGCCCTGCCCTTCACGATTAGATGGGAAGTTTACTCTTTCCATGTGCAGAAGTCAACACTCTCCTTAGGATGGAGAGATTGAATGACTTGGCCAAAGTTGTAAAAGCAATCCATGACAGGGCTAGACAAAGAACTCTGGTTTTCTTCTTTGTAAACAGTCCTTAAGCCAAAAGCCTAACCCCTGTGTTAGTTGTTTAACATAGTGGGATCATAAGTAATTGTTATTGTTTTCAATACTTTTCAGACATTTTTAACAAGAAATAATTATTACTTGTATAGACCAATAGAAGGCTGTAGTTTAAAATATTGAATCTGGAAGATTATACAGTCCTCTGCTGGGTATTTTTACATCTGGGTATGAAGCTGATCCTATCTCTACCTTCCTTTGATAACAATAATTAGGTTCAAAAAGATTCTGTGAAATAACTATTATTACTCTTATAATACAGATGATTAAACTGAGGCTTAGAGGGGATAAATAACTTGCCCAAGGTCACTCGTTAGTAGCAGATAAGGAGTCAAACCTATGTATTTCTGACTTCAAAATCTGTGCTTTTACTATTAAGCGACACTATCAGATCATCTGTTTGCTATGTTCAAAGGTCAGAATTGAATCAGCAAAGCTGAAGGCCAACCCTGGATTCTATACATAGTCCCTATAATTCTTCAAGCTGCAAATAATTCAAACTAGCTCAAACAAGAAGAAATTGTATTGACTCACCTAATCAAAAGACCAAAAATAGGATGGGCTTTAAACCCTATATAATTGGGACTCTAACTTGATTTCTGGTCTTTCTCTTGGTTTGGCCTTTGTTCAGGTGTTAATTTTTGTTTTTGTGTTGGCTTCTTTCAAGGCCTTAAGGCAACTGCCAGAGCAACGTTGCCTCTTCCCGTTCATCAGGAAAAGACCTAGTTTATAGTGGCTCTCTTTTATGAGTGAGGACGTTTCTACCATACAATCCACCTACAAGCCTCTTCCAGTATCTTATTGGCCCAAATTGTGTCGAGCTTCCCACTCTTGCGCCAATCATTGATGCCTGGACTCAATTTTCAAGCAACCTACTTGCAACTCATTAAGTGGGGTGTAGGAGAATCAACCATGGTAAACCTTATGTCATGCAATAGAATATTTTTTCTGAAATTAAAAGTGATATTCTATACGAGTATTACTATTTGAAGAATATGCTAACAATACAACATTGATTTCTTAAAAAGGCAAGATAAAAGTAAAACCTTATATGCAGTAGGTTTATTTTTAGTGTGTTTTTATGTGTGAGTATTTACAAGAGCACATAGAAAAGTTACAGAAAGGAACACATTAAAATATTAACTGTGTTTATCTTTGAAGCAAAAGACAAAGGATCAAAAGGACTTTTTTTCCCAGCACTTCTGGAGGCTGAGGCAGGAGGATTGATTGAGGCCAGGAGTTTGGGACCAGCCTGGGCAATATAGTGAGACCACATCTCTACAAAAAATTTAAAAATTAGCTAGGTGTGGTGGCTTGTGCCTGTAGTCCTAGCTAAGTTACTCAAAGGACTGAGGCCAGAGGATCTCTTGAGCCCAGGAGTTCAAGGCTGCAGTGAGCCATGATCATGCCACAGTGCTTCAACCTGGGCAATTGAGTAAAACCCTGTTTCTCAAAAAACAAAAATAAATAAAAATGTTTAAAAAATTAAAGAGGATTAAAAAATACTTTTCTTCATTTTCTAAGTTTCCTACAACGAAAATAAATTGCTCTTTGTGTATACGCCATTGCTTCTTCCAAGCTTTCAAGAGCCACCCCAGCAGCATAGAGAACTGTCTCTCAATGTGAGAGCACTCATGCTGATAACAGAAGAGTGACCCATTTCAACAAACTCTCCCTTATCCAGTTTTATCTCACCCCTCTCCGACATGCTCTTTTAGTTCTCACTGGTATGAATTCCCAGACTCTGCAGCCCCTTCAGTAAGTAATACATCTTCAAAACTAGCAGGGTCATCCTTTCCCCAGTCATTCCTTATTCAAATGAGTCCCTGGGCTTGATCTAGTGGCTAAGATGGGAGTCAGGGGCAGACCATCAAGAAAATGAGTAGTTTCTGCCACAGCATCAGCCTTAGTTGAGACCTGGTACATGAGGAGTAAGGGGAAGATTCCATCATTCCGTGAAGGGCAGGAGACCCTTCCTACAGGTCCAGAAGATTCAGAGGAACCAGTTTCTGGTTTTCAGGTTTATCTGTCTAGAAGACCCCAACCCTAGTCCCAAGATCTCCTTCCTACTACAGCCCTGACTTTGGTGTGGACAATTTTGTGAGGCTACAAATTTCAGCCCTCTATGAAGTTCTACCAATTTTACAATTTTGTCTTGAGCCTGGTCCACTGTAGAGTGGGACCTGGGCACAGGAGATTAGGATCTCTAAAGCTGTAAGGGGGCCTCTGACTTGCGTACTCTGCCTCAAGTTGGTAATTAACTGACCTAAGCTCATTGTTTCTCTCTCTCAGCAACAACCAACCAATTCCACACAGTTCAGAAAATAGGAACAGGTATATAAAAATGTAGTGCATGGAATTTTAAAAAATTGAAATTATTACAAATTCAAGATGGAATTTCAAATAATTTGGAGAATTCTGAATTACTCAATTAATAATGTGGGAATATCTACGAAGCAAGGCAGTAAGATCCCTACCTCACATCATACCAAAATAAACTCCAGATGGTATTAAATGTAAAAAACAAACCCCAAAAAATTTCAACAACATTATTAAAAAAGTACCAGTAAGTATTTAAATAACCTAAATCTAAAGGTTTTCTAAGCATTTCACACACAAAAATTGAAAAGTTTGAAAGTTTTAATGAATTTTTAGGTATTTTAATATAGTTTTTTGAAAGCCTCCCATAAATAAAATTGCAATATTTGTAAGACATATAACATGCAAGCATGCAATGTATATGTATCTGTGTGTGTATATACATATATAACTGGCTATGTTTTAAAAAATAAAACTAAAATGAAATAAAATAGACACTATTAGAATGTAAATTTCTTAGAAATAAATTAGAAAAAAATTAACACATTAATATAAATGTGGTAAGTATGGAAGTCACAAAAGGAGTACTTCAAGTGACTAAAAAACACACAACAACCTATACAACCTCACTGGTTTTAAATAAATTCCAATAAAAATATGCTATTATTTACTTATCAAACTGGAAGACGTCTTCTTAATAATTGTCTCCATTACTTATATGGAAATTTAAAACAACCTAAATGTTTAATCATTTAAAATTGCCAAGATACATTGTTGTACATTCCCAAAAATGGAATATGCTTACATTCATTAAAATTTTTTAGAGTTCAAAATAATATTTAATAGCATGGAAATGTGTTCATGATACATCATGCAAAGCAATAGGTTTTGAACCTTATGGATAGTATTACTTTGTGGAAATCACATGTTTATGTGTGTATAGAAAAAAGACCTAAAGGCTATTCTAACAATAATTTGACTTAATTTTTCATTTTTGTTTATATTGACTAAATGTCTTACAATAAGCATGTGTTCTTTTTGAAATAAGATTTAAAATGACCGTTTATTAGCTTTAAAAGGCACAATTTCCCAAACTCCCCTTAATTAAGTGCTTATTGATGTTTCCAACCCCTCTTGCAATAAAGTTTTGGGGAGGAATGAGGAAAATTGCAGATTGGCTAGGTGAACTTATAGCAACTCATTGGTGTGTCCGGATGAGGGGCTGTGAAGTCCAGTGAGGTAGGCCTCAACTTTCTTCTCTTCGCAGGCCTAGGGCCCCTGTGTAACACAGGCCAGGCCCCTCCTTGGTGTAACAGTGGCCTTTGTGTTTGCTAGAGTTGACATTAGCCTGACTCCCACTCATAGCCTCTTCATCAGAATGTCAGCCCCATATTACAATGTCAGGCAGTAGCCTCAGGTGCAAACTGCTTCCCTGGTGATGACAGATTTATTGCATTTGAAGGCCAAGGTTCTATAAACTTCAATTAGGGCCAGAAAGAATTCTACCAAAAAGCTTTATAATAATTAAGCAGGAATATGAGTCACTTGAACTGAATATTGTGGAAGTTTCACTAGAGATTTCTTTCTTCTCCTTTTTTTTTTTTTTTTATTTTTTTTTTTGAGACGGAGTGTCGCTCTGCCGCCCAGGCTGGAGTGCAGTGGCCGGATCTCAGCTCACTGCAAGCTCCGCCTCCTGGGTTTAAGCCATTCTCCTGCCTCAGCCTCCCGAGTAGCTGGGACTACAGGCGCCCGCCACGTCGCCCGGCTAGTTTTTTGTATTTTTTAGTAGAGACAGGGTTTCACGGTGTTAGCCAGGATGGTCTCGATCTCCTGACCTCGTGATCCGCCCGTCTCAGCCTCCCAAAGTGCTGGGATTACAGGCTTGAGCCACCGCGCCCGGCCTCTTTCTTCTCCTAATGGCAAACATAATAAAGGTTTAAAAATAAATGACAGTAATCTGCAAAGCTTTCTTTCTTTCTAACAGAAAGAAAGAATTGGTCAGATTGTCCCCTTTGGGGCTTGAGGTATATGTGTCATGCACACTGCCATTCAAGGGTTATGGTTCTTTATATTTGTTTCTAATGTGATGGTATGAACAGAGTCAAGACATTTTCCAGCCAGATATCACATAGGGTCGATTCAAGGAGACTGCTTTCTGAAAGGAAAAGAGAAGGCTCTTTCTGGATGCAGTCTTGCCATCCTCAAAGCACAGAGTTTCATAGAGCAAAGCAAGCCACAGAGAATATAGCCCAGCATGGCAGACCTCCAAGCCTGCATCCTGAGCATTATGTCACCAAGAATTCACAAGGGCATTCCTGATGACACTGATGATGTGCTGTGTGTGTACTGGACTTTCAGTAATGAGCCAAGATTGAGAAGTCAAGCCCAATCTAGTCTAGATTCTTAGTTTATACCCTAGTGACCAACCGTGGAAGAGCTAGATCATGAAAGAACTTGGTACAAGATTATTATAGGCAGTGTTGGAACAGAGTCTGTTTTCCTCTGTTTCTTTCTCTTGTGCATATTTATTTGACAAACCTCCATTCACCATGCATCCATTTAAACATGAAGAGCTGGAGCAACAAAAGCAATGTGAAGAAGCCAGTCACAGCATGAAGTTTGTTAACATAGTTGATCAGCTAACACCTGCAAGACTCTCAAGAGGCAATTGTCAGACTTCATAATAGCTTACTTTTATATAGTACATTTACAAATAAATTTGTATTTATCTATTTATACACAAAAATTAATTTGTATGTATATATAATATCTTACATTTTCCAAGTTTAAAAAAAAGAAAAAACACAGAATAAATGACTTGCCTGGTCAGCAGCAGAGACAAGCCTGGAAACCAAGAGGATTTTTTCTGGTCCACATTCATCAGTGAGTAAAAGAGGCACTGTCAAACATACTGAATACTGCATGAGAAACACACTTGTGGAAGATAGCACAATGTAAGAGTTCAGAATCAAAATTTACAATTTTAATGAGCACCAATAGTCAGGGTCCATGGTTATAGAGGTGTAATCCCAGCTACTTGGGAAGCTGAGGCAGGAGGATTGCTCAAGGCTAGGAGTTCAAGACCAGCCTAAGCAACATAGTAAGAATTCCCATCTCTGAAAATAAAAATAAAGAGCACTAACTATAAACAAGGCATTGTGCTAAGAGCTTAGTGTTTACAAATGCAGTTAAGGTATGATCCCATCTTTCAAGGATGGAATTAATGGGCTGGAGGAAGAGATATACATAAATCACTCTAACACAAGATAGATGGTGGCATCATAACAAACATACAGAGTTTAAAAGATAAATTCGAGGTGACCTCTGAACAGTGAGTAAGACTTGGACAGGTATACAAAGACAGGGAGAGCTTTCCAAGTGGAACAAAAAGAAGGAACAAAGGGGCGGGTGGAAAGTTCAGGACATGTTTGGGAGAATGTCCAGTTTAGATGGAGTTAGAGGTGCACTTCTTAGCCTCTTGGATCCAAAGCACAAATCTACCTATAACTTCTCTTTAGAAGGCCCCATAGGAAGTAGATAAACTCTTAGAATTGCAGATGAGTTCTAATTCTGGCTGGGCCACCTCCTAGAGGGCAAGTCCTGATGGCATTGGTCAGTAACTTCCCCATTTTCAGTCTTTGTTTTCTCTTTGGTATGTGGAGACAATCAATGACCTCATGGGGTGTTCAGAATATTCATTTAGTCAATCCTCAAATATATATTGAGCACCTTCAGCAGACCAGCACAGTTCTGTGCATTATGGATAATGAAGTAAACAAAACAAGGAATGGTCCTTGCCCTCACAGAGCTCTCAGTCTAGTGGGAAAAACAGATATTAAATAAATAACAGCTATTTAGCCTTCATTTATCAACTTAGGAAGGTCTTTCCTGAACTTTCCTCCCTGCCTCCTCTCCAGTCTAAATGAGGTCTCCCCCAGCCCCTTGCCCTATCTTCTCTCATAGCTCTATGTACATTTGTTTGAAGACCCTTGTCTTCATTTTAATTTATAAGTTTATTTCAATGATAGTTAGGTGAAAAGTGGGTTAAGAAAGCTCCAAGTAGAACCTCTTCCAGCAGCATGTTTGATGCCCTTGAGGTGGAAAATAATTCAGACCTGTTGAGGAATTAAAAATTCAGTGTAGATGAAGCAGAAGAAGGAGGGAGAGGGATTCAAGACCTATCTGGAAAAAGAGGCATGGGCCAGATCATGCAGAATTTCCTATGCCAAGATTAAGAACATTTTATTTTATTCTCATTGCCCTGGGAAGCCATTGGTGGTTTTAAGCATGTCAAAGTCTGTGATGAATGAGAGTGAAGTGATGTCGCAGGTTCCTCCTTAGCAGTTGTTCCATTTCCCCTGAAATAAAGGGGAGACTGGCCCATCCCCAGTCTGTTATTGGTTCATGACTCTAGTTGGCCTGTGACCCAAATTGGTCAAATCAGAGGGAAGCCCAAAAATTTATTTCAGCAGTTAGAGGAAAGAGAACCCCCTCTATTGCCCAAAAAAAGCGTGCAGCTCCAGGAACTTGCTGGTAGCCATTTTGCCATCAGAAAGAAAGCCTGCCTGAGGATGAAGGCAACGTACAGAGGCAGGCCCAGGTGAGGGATTGGCAGAGAGGTGGAGCTCCCGGATTAGCAGGCCTGCTGTCATTGGAAACCCCCTGAAGTCTGCCCCATCTATGGATTCACTGGGTACTAGAGACAATAAACTCCATTTGTAATTCAAAGTAAACAACAACAACAAAACATTAGAGCCAAAATGGTGATCTTAAATGCAAAGTTCTTTTTTTTTTTGAGGCGGAGTCTCGCTCTGTCGCCGGGACTGGAGTGCAGTGGCCAGATCTCAGCTCACTGCAAGCTCCGCCTTCCAGGTTCACGCCATTCTCCTGCCTCAGCCTCCCGAGTAGCTGAGACTACAGGCGCCCGCCACCTCGCCCGGCTAGTTTTTGTATTTTTAGTAGAGACGGGGTTTCACCGTGTTAGCCAGGATGGTCTCGATCTCCTGACCTCGTGATCCGCCCGTCTCGGCCTCCCAAAGTGCTGGGATTACAGGCTTGAGCCACCGCGCCCGGCCGCAAAGTTCTTTAACATGAAACTAGGGCAATGGGAATCTAGCCAGGTGACCAAGAAAAGTGATTAGGCCTCAGGAAAAAGAGGTTCCATAGTGGAGCCACAGGACCTAACAGAGCCTGGAAACGGAAGAAAATATAAAATCAAAGGCCATGTAGGCTCCTGTGATCTTCGTGAATCTTCATGCTAATGTCCCACCCCTAACATAACTCTTCTTCACATGTATTCCCCACTTCCAGTTGGCTTTCTTGTTTCTATCCCTATATAGATTTTTTTCCATATGATAATTTTTACTAAGAATGAGGAGGTTCATACATTTGGAAAGGAGAGCTTTACTTCTCGTAAAGGGCTGCAGACTGCAGCATGGCCATTCTGACAGGCTGGGAAGCGCAGCCTCTGGTCAGATCCTAGAAACAGATACTTCAGGCCTTGGTAAAATAACCAATGTCTCCAACTGTGTCCTGTTTCAAAAGAAAACAGATTCTTATAGAACTTATGCAAATAATCACATTGCCATAACATAAGAATACTCATGAAAAGTTTCCAAATTTTGGAGAATTCAGGTAGAGAGAAAGGTAAATTCTGCTGACAAAAGTATACTTTTTACAATTAGAGTAGCAGCCTTCCAATCGGGATGTTGTCTGTTCACCTTGAAACTGCCATCCCCAAGTCAAGCAGCTCTTTGTCAGGCAGGTGAGAGCTGCTTATCACGCACTGCAGAATCCAGCAACTCCTTGCACAGGTCCAGAGTCAACTCTAGGGGAAAAAAGGCTCCCTGTATATGAGTATCTCCTTGCATTCCTCAGGTAGCATGACAAGTCATTCCAATTGTATTATAGAGCTCCGAGCAGTTCTGGGCACCTGCTATCCCCATTAGGGTGTTTCTCTGACATCATCCCAGACAGCATGGGTATTTCAGGTGTCAAGATCATTTTATATTCTTTATATACAGGTGGCTTCAGTTAACATCTCATAACTAGTCAGTAAATGCCCCTCAGGTGGAAATTCTCTACTCCGAAGTTTCAGCAGTCATTGTTGACAGGTGCTCACAAGCTTTTGCCACAAGCCACAGGAAATGCTCCACAAAGGGCTCTCAAGTAGAGAACTGGGTCCTTTGCAAAGCTGTATGTAGCCCAGGCACTACCAGCACTCCAGCTTCTACTCTACACTCTGTAGGCTTGGGCAATGTTATGGGTTCTCATTTAGAAAGTCCAATTAATATTGTTTGATGGGTGGATTTACATGCCTTCTGTTTTATAGTAGTAGGTAGGGGAAACATTCCCCAGCCAGATACAATATTCATTTTCACAAAACTTTGAGGTAAAAAGGAGTCACAAGTACTTTACACAAAGCCTATTTAAACATTCCAACTTTCATAATCGTATCAACCTTATGTTTTTATGTTCTGGTCTCAGGAGCTCCTTTTTTTCCCACCCCCAGACCATTTTACTTTCTCTGGTGAAAAAGGATTTGGCTTCTCAGTCGATCAGGAGCCCTTTTCTCAATCCTTAACATTGCCCCTGGCAATTTTCATTGCACTCTTTGCCTTCTGACTTTTCTTAAGGAATATCTCCATCCTGGGGTACATAGAGAAAAATGATTTGGAGCCCTTTAATGTTGGGAGACCAACAGGGTCACCCTTTGGTCCACCCAGCCTTCCATAGTGTTGTGTTAAGATCTTTGTTTTAACCCCATCGATTTCCATTTTATTTATTTCGTCTCTTAAAAACCATCAAAAGATTTTCACCCTGCTGGGTCATGGGACTCTCCCCTTTCTTTTTTCCTCTTAGTTTCACCCCATCAATGTTTTCTGTATTCATTTTATTTCGTAATTACCCTTTAAAATTTTCCACCTTCCTGAGATGAGTCCTTTGACTCTCCCATTTGCTTTTCCCATTTTCTTATCAATTACTCTAATGTTTCATTAGTATCTGTAACGTAAGGGAAAGCTGGAACAGCAGATTTGATAAGGCTCCTCGAACCTAACATCATCATATGGAGTGCCCATGCAGAAGGGGCCCTCTTAACCACAGCATTTACCATGACCTGGGTAATGGGCATATTCAGCACATGACTGTCCCTGACATCACAAATCCAGCTCCATATGGCTTACACACAAAGCATATCAGCTGCTTTATCTGGGGCACTCCACTGGGCATTTATAAGGAGTTGGGCAGTCCCTTTCTTGGGGTAAACTAACCTTACAGTAGCTTTTATCCAGGACCCCAGGCTGGCCATTCCCTCGAGAATAATCTCCTGTATGTCAGGATCACATATATCCATCTGCAGTTGTACAATAGTGAGTATACATCAACCCAAACATGCTCTTCTATTCTACAGCATTTAAAACCAAAGATACTGATATTGTTCGTAACTTGCTTACTCTTACAATCCCATTTTAGCAAAGATTCCTCGGGAAGCTGATAATATCGATCTACAAAATGGAGCTATTCCTTCACATTATACCTTCTGATTTCAGTAGTCACTTAGCTTTGCCCTTCCCCCAACATTGACTATCTTCTTGGTAACCACAAGTCTCAGAGGTACTTTCATAATCTTATTATGCAAATGAGCTTTCCATTTGTCCGGGCACCATCTTGTCTGCTCCTTACTGCACGTGTGGCTGACAAAGAGAGAAGGGAAGATGGAGCCACCATTTTGAACATGATTGGCACAACTGCCAGCATCTATATCAGCAGCCTGACTTTATAGGCTGCTCTTGTTAGAAAATGATTTGGGGGCTGCTTGTCATTAAAAGGGAAAGCCTTACCGAGGACTCCAGCACTCGTTATCTGCCTAAGTAATTTCTTCTTAAGTCCTATATCACTATGCTGGATAACAATAACCAAAGGATTGAATATTTTGCTTTTTCCTTATTAGTTTGCATTCCCTTATGCACCCAGTGAACCAACTCCCCCAGAATTGGATCCATCTCTAAATTCCACTGGTAACTTTTACCTTTAGTAACTGAAAGCAGCACAGCTGCTGCTTCATACTACAGGTGACCAAGTGGCCATGCACAAATCAAAGGTTCCTCATTCCCCATCCTTTTATTTTTTCTCCATTTAGTTTGATCTATATCATTTTGTCCTTCATTTTGAAGCAAATTTTAGATAGCCTCTAACAAAACATTACTTTTTCCTTTAGCAAAAATCACATCCTCATGTTTTTTTTATAAACTTCACCAAAAAACACATCTTACCTTCTTTATATACTCTGTATGTAGAACTGCTTCTCTTATATCTAGTAAGGGAGGAGACCACCCCTCATATTGTCTTATGCCCAATTTCTGCCTCCAAAGAAGTAAAAACTAAAAGGCAGAAATGGAATCCACAGGCAGATAGCCCAGCACCGCACCCTGGGCCTGGTAGTTAAAAATCAACCCCTGGCCAGGGGCGGTGGCTCGCTCACGCCTGTAATCCCAGCACTTTGGGCGGCTGAGGTGGGCGGATCAACTGAAGTTGGGAGTTCGCAACCAGCCTGACCAATACAGAGAAACCCCGTCTCTACCAAAAATACAAAATTAGCCAGGTGTGCTGGTGCATGCCTGTAATCCCAGCTACTCGGGAGGCTGAGGCAGGAGAATTGCTTGAACCCAGGAGGTGGATGTTGTGGTGAGCCAAGATGGCGCCATTGCACTCCAGCCTGGGCAACAAGAGCGAAACTCTGTCTAAAAAAAAAAAAAAAAAAAAAATTCAACCCCTGACCTAACTGCTTGTGTTATCTAAAGATTTCAGACATTGTATGGAAAAGAATTGTGAAAATCCCCGTCCTGTCCTGTTCTGTTCTGATTACTGGTGCATGCAGCCCCCAGTCACCTGCTGCTTGCTCAATCCATCACAACCCTATCACACAGACTCCCTTAGAGCTGTGAGCCCTTAAAAGGGACAGGAATTGCTCACTTGGGGAGCTCGGTTTTTGGAGACGTGAGTCCGCCGATGCTCCCAGCTGAATAAAGCCCTTTCCTTCCACAACTCGGTGGTGTCTGAGGGGTTCTTGTCTGGAGCTCATCCTGCTACACTAGTAGTTTTAATTATATATGTTAACTACTATTCTAACTCTTCATAGCCCTAGTTTCCAGTGAAAAAACCCAGGATTACTTAATTTAACATAACCGTAAGCTTAAAAATTACTGAAGAGAATTTTGATTGTTTGTGTGTTGTTTGTTTGTTTTGAGAAAGAGTTTAACTCCTGACACCTAGGCTGGAGTGTAGTGGCATGATCATGGCTCACTGCAGCCTTGACTTCCTCAACTCAGGTGATTCTCCTACCTCAGCCTTCCAAAGCATGTGCCACCACACCTGGCTAAGTTTTTTGTATTTTTAGTAGAGACAGGGTTTTACCATGTCCTGGACTCAAGCAATCTGCTCACCTCGGCCTCCCAAAGTTCTGGGGTTACAGGTGGAAGTCACTGTGCCTGGCCATGAAGATAATTTTGAACTTAGTTTTATTTACCAAAGATTACCAAAGTCTTGTGAACTAAAAGGTATTTAAGCTAGCTTCTATTTTTCAGATATTCATATCAGAATCAGCTCTTTGTATCAGCTCTTTCATATACTTTGGTATATGACAGACACAGACAGAGGCAGATCTTAAAGATTTATAAGATTCTTCATTTGCCAGTTTTCAAAGTTTCTCTCCCACTTTAGACTATCAATCTCTTGTGTACCTGTTTCATGCCCTAAACAATTGTTAGCTAGGCAGCTCTAAATTTGCATCTCCAAAGACATGACTCAGGTGAAACAAGGTAGAAAATGTACATCTCAAAGGCACAGACTTAGATCTGAACAAAGGCAAGGTTTGTTTGTAGATAACACTACTGCTATCAGCCACCTCTAGCTGACCATCTACATACAAAGACCCCAAAGCCCCACATGTAGCTCTCACCTGTAACTGGCAGTCATCACACACACCAGGGTCAAGTTTTCTGATAGTACAAAGTAATCTCTGGTATTCCCAAAAGCCAGACATTAGGTAATGCAATGCAAAAGACAGCAAAGCCTTTTTTTTTTTTTTTTTTTTGAGATGGAGTCTTGCTCTGTCACCCAGGCTGGAGTGCAGTGTCATGATCTCGGCTCACTGCAACCTCTGCCTCCCAGGTCCAAGCAATTCTCCTGCCTCAGTCTCCCAAGTAGCTGTGCCTACAGGTGCCCGCCACCACGCCCGGATAATTTTTGTCTGTTTAGTACAGATGGGGGGGGGGGTTTCACGATATTGGCCAGGCTGGTCTCGAACTCCTGACCTTGTGATCCGCTCACCTCAGCCTCCCAAAGTGCTGGGATTACAGGTGTGAGCCACCACATCCACCCTGGAGAGCAGAGTCTTAAACCTGGGAGTAATCTGTCTGCTTACAAATCTTGGGGCTCCATAAGAAAAAACAGTTTCCTCCCAAAAAGGAGTCTGGTGCATTTTCAGTTTTCCTTAAGGGATCCAAGGCTGTTAGAATTTATTTTAGGTCCTAATGGAACTGAAGGTGGCAAGAGAAACAAGGGACAGACAGAAACAAACAGAATTCAATCAAAGAGAAGAAAAAAAAAATTCTTTCAAAAAAGAATCCAAAAAGAGAAAAAGCATAAAGCCCTTTTAGAAAATTATACTTATATCTTGGATATCAGCTTTTAATTAAGCTGGCTTCTAACCATACAGCTCTTTAAAAGAAAAAAAAAAATCCTCTCTAATCTCTTATTACCAGATTTTAGCCAGTACTGCTAGCTTTTGAATTTCTTTACCAAAGGTCATCTCCCAAGTGAAATCAATAAGGCTTAACCAAGGACACATGGGGCATCTCCAAAGAGGTTTCAAAGCAGTCCCACAAGATTCTGATCCATCCCAAAAGACAGCTTAAAGAAAGGAAAGTTTCACCTGCAGCAAAAGGAGTACAGCCCACATTTCTGCCCGGCCATATTCTCTAGGGTCTCAGCTTCAGAGCTGACCATCTACATACAAAGACTCAAAAGCTCCACATGCCCCACAGAGGAAAGACAGAAAATCAAAAGCTGTCCTCAAAAGGGAAAAGGATCAATAAAAGGCAAAAGTCACACAAATATCAAACCAAAAGGATTCCCTGACTGGGAATCAAATGAGGCCATGGCAGTGATTTCACAGAAATTTAACTATTAGACCACAAGGCAGAGTGGCTTTTATTGTTATTCCCTCAGGGTGGCTTAAGTAATCAGTTTGAGCTTACAAAGGATTTTAACTTTGCTTTAGGTCAGATTTTTTATCTTTAATTTACTCAAGAGAATTGTTAAGGTTAACCATGACACTATTCCTTGTCCTTTAAAAAAAAAATGGCTAGGTGCGGTGGCTCCCGCTTGTAATCCCACCACTTTGGGAGGCTAAGGAGAGCCAAGGTGGGCAGTTCATGAGGTCAGGAATTCGAAACCAGCCTGGTCAACATGGTGAAACCCCATCGCTACTAAAAATACAAAAATTAACTGGGCGTGGCCTGTAATCCTAGCTACTTGAGAGGCTGAGGCTGGAGAATCGCTTGAACCCGGAGGCAGAGATTGCAGTGAGCAGAGATCACGCCACTGCACTCTAGCCTGGGCGACTCTATCTTGGAAATAATAATAATAATGATCTTCCCATGGTTCTTAAGCATGTTAGCCAGTGGGATCTTTTATGGTGGCTGAGAAGAGACTGTTCCTTCAGAACTAAAGTTCTCTATCCCTTAGACCTAAAGTTCTCTATAACTGCACTCACTGTAACTACTACGAGTCCCTCTGAGTGCCCTTAGACTTCCAGACCAGCTGTGACCAACTGGACTGGGAAGCGCCCCCTAAACCTGGGGCTGACAGGGGAGATCTATCTCCTCAAGGGTTCAGATGGCGGGAACCAAGAAGGCTGCAAAGGCCCCCTCCCAAAACTGGAATCAACAAAGACGTCACCTCTGGGGTCTGGATGGTGGGAAGTGGGACAGATTGAGTCCGGACTGGAAAGAAAGAAAGGGAAGGGGTAGAGAGAAATAATGTCTCCGAAATCTTCAACCTAAAAGCAGGAGATCTTGGATCTGAGGAAAATGAGTCAGCTTCCTCTCAGAGCAGTCAGGGAGACAACTGAGCAGCAGACATGGGTCTGCTGACTTCAGATCATGCTGGGGGAAACTGGGGTTCTCCATGGATCCCACCTTCACGGCCAACCATGTCAACTATAGATAGAATGGAGAGGTTCGTAAGTTTAGAAAGGAGAGCTTTATTCCTCATAAAGGACTGCAGCCTGCAGTGCAGCCATTCTGACAGACTGGGGAGCATAGACTCTGGCCAGATGTCAGAAACAGATACTCTGAGGGAGGGGCACAGGGAACAGGAATTTATGCTGAGGAGGGTGGTCGAGTATGCATATTCAATAAGCCACAGGAGGAGTCATGAATATTTATGAAAGGAGAAACATGTGCATGTGCAATTGAGCTTCACGCCCCTTCATGGGTCTCGTGTACAAATAATGGGGCATCAGCATGATTCGAGGGTGGAGTGTTCGGCCCCCGACATCGAAAGCAGAGGACACAAAAACCTTTACTGCGCATTCTCTGTAGACTGGCCAGAACCACACCATGGTCGGTGGTTTCTTACCAGGAAGAAATGCTGGTTGGTTGTTACGTGAAAACCACAAAAGGGAAGGGGAGCAGACAGGCAGTCGATTGATACTAGTGGTGGAGTCTATAGGAAGGGCTGGTTAGGAAGGGCTGGTTGCTGTTTAGCCCTTAGGGAAGAAAGCCCAATGGCCGTTAGTAAGGGAGGGGGCATAACAGGCACATCTGACCTCCCATGTTGTTCTGGCCAAGGACTCAGTTTTCAAAGTTACTCTGGGTTCTCCTTGGCCAGGAGAGGGTCCATCAGTCAGCTGGGGGCTTGGAATTTTATTGTTATTTCACACTCACCTCCAATGGTGGCTTACTTACTCATGGCCCATCATGACCCTCAGATCGACCTCTTTCTATTATACTACTCATCAGCTTCATACTCCACTACAGACTGCCTGATTATCCCCCTGTTTTCCATTCCAGTTCCAGAGAATGGGAATCTCCACAACCCAACTCCTTCTTTGAACAAAGCTCATCACACCAAACCACTTCACAGACTGTGGGTTGACCGTCCTCCGGTCATACGTAACCGGACAGGGGAATCTCATGGTTGCCCCATCAGTTTTTCTGAGCACGCCTGAGGTAGATTAGGCCCTTGAGTGACCTATGTCTACGCCAGGGCTGATGGGGATAAAAAGGCAAACACTCTGGAATCTCAGTCCAAATGTTGATTTTATTACTGTAAGCAAAAGTTTTTAATTTACAAGGATTAGAATGCTATCAGTGTTTGGCGTCCTTGAAAAGACTTTCTTTGAACCAAGAAATAATCATTTACTTCATTGGGAAACAAAATGAACCATGCAAATGGAAATTGTGAGTTACTCATTTGGACACTAATTGGGGGAGAAAACAAAGTCTGCAACTGAATGTGCATCTGCTTAAAAGCAGAGTGCCTCTGTTAGAACCAAGTGTGTTTTCTTTTATTTATTTATTTATTTATTTATTTATTTTTTAAATTCCTCTCCAGGCTTTTTAAGTAGATGAAATGTAACCATAAATTCAACAGCATTTTCTTTATTGTTACTAGGGCCCAGTGGAACCAAGGCATCTTAGCTTCTTAAAGAAAATGTAAGAGATCCCTGGGATTGTGCTGCCGTAGAGGCTTATTTGTGAGTCTGGCGTCTCTGTTGCATTATTGTCTCTAGTCTGATTTATTTGAAGGTGATCTCTATGCCTTTAAAAGAAGAATGTACTATCATTCAAGTAGTAGCAGAAGCCTTAGCTCCAAGCATGATTTCATTGAAAACATTATGTCCACCTTCCCTGATACACTTCTCTGTCTTTTCACCCCATTCGACTCATCTTTTCCTCAGCAACTAAGTCAATTTTCAAGCCTGGGCCTATTCATCGGCTGCTGTTTCCTCCCTTCCCTTGCTCCCCAGTCACTCGCCTAAAGAGCAAACTTCAGGGATAGGAGAGAAGTGGGATGCCTGAGGCTGGGTCCCCTCATAGGCAGACAACCAGAAGAGCAGGATCTAGTTCCAGGTGTGGCAAATTCAGATAATTTTATTTGCTCTCCTTAGGATCAGCCATGTTCTGGGAACTGTTTCCTGCTCCTTAAAATCACAAGACACCCATGAGAGTCAATTTCATTTGGACAGAAAGCAGACCTTAATGGTGACTGACAGACTCTTGTCCACTGTGCAGGGTACAGCTCCCCCACTCCATTCCTGTCACCTCACCCCCAGCTGTCACATTGCCTGGGAAACTGACTTGTCACCAGAAGATTCATGGCAAGCATGCAATTCAAACAGGAATCTGGGAGATGCTGCTGGTCTTATCCCTACTTCACTAGGCAGTGCCGCTTTAAACGTGACTAGAAAGCTCACATCCTCCAGACACAGTGTCTCTGTGCCTCTGACAGTGACAGATTGGCAATCACGAATTCTTACCAAACACTTGCTTTTTCAATGTTCCTTAAAGTCACCAAAGACTTCTGTCATTACAATATACCTTTGAGACAGACATGTCACTATTTCCAAGATGACAGCCTGTCTTTCATTAGCTACACTCTAAATTGATGCCTTCCTTCTTGCAGGGAGCATCGCAGGTCCCTGGCTGGGAGCTGAGAAGCTCCCTCATCTTATCAGGAACACTCATCCGGATCATTTCTTCCTGAATAGATTTCCACAGATGAGCAATCTCATTCATTTAGGATGCTACTATTCATTTTCGTTTCAAAATTTGTCATGTCCTTGCTTTGTCCCCCAAATAGTGGGAACGAACATGGCTCTAAATCTACAAGTGAGTTCAAGTGTCTCGAGTGCCCATATTGTGCTGGACACTGGAGGTGGAGGTAGGATGCAAATATAGTAGATAGAAAGTTCTTGCCTCTAATCAATGTATGCTCTGGAGAGGCAAAACATCTCAAACACAAAATAAAATAATCCAAATGCTATATGGCATGGTGAAGGAGTGATCTAGGGGTGGACTACTCTGAGAGTCCAGGAAAGACGGTCTCAGGGACTTTGCATTCTTAGTCCCTGTAGTGGATTGAATGATGGTCCAAAACAACATTCATCCATGCCAAGTCCCCAGAACCTGTGAATGTGACCTGATTTGAAAAAGGGTTTTTGCAGATGTAATTAAGGATCTTGAGATGAGATCATTCTGGATTACCTAGGTGGGTCCTAAATCCAGTGACAGCCATCTTTATAAGAGACAAGAAAAGCAAGAAGAGGCGATGGCGACGTGAAGATAGAGGTAGAGACTGGAGTCTTGCAACCACAGGCTGAGGAATGCATGGAGACACCATCAGTTAGAAGAGAAAAAGGAAGATTCTGCCCTGGTGACTCTAGAGAAAGTGCAGCCCTGCCAACACCTTGATTCCAGACTTCTGGCTGCCAGAACCATGAGAAAATAAGTTTCTGTCATTTTAAGCTAACAATTTTATGACAACTTGTTACGGCAGTCAAGGAAACGAATATGGTCTATCTGCCTGGGACACTGTTCCCCCGATTGCTCAGGTCTCAGCTTTAATGTAATGTCCTCAGAGAAGCATTTTCTGATGTCCTCACCCCACAGCTAAATTATTTAATAGATTCCCTTATTATACTCATATGGCCAACTCCATGTCCTTTTCCTTCCTGGTACTTAGTGTGAGGTCTACTTACTACTTAAGGCAGAATAATTTATTGAGATATTAATTTATGTTTGTTTCTGCCTAAAAGATCCCCACTGAGGAGATTATAGGGGAAGATGTAGAGCAAGAGGGAAGAAGCAGCTAGGAGAGGAGTAATTCTTCAGTGAGTGGCGGGGTTGGCGGCACATACTCCACTCCTTGCAGTACCCAAGGAGGCAGAGAAACTTCCAAGGGCACAGCTGGACCCCAGGCGCCTGTGCCCCATCCCCACAAAGATTTCCAGTCCCGAGAGCAGAGCATCAGCCCACAAGGACCCTCTGCCACAGCGGTCCATCAGCATGATCCAGTGTGACCATGTGGCCATTACTGGAATGCACTTTCCTAATGTATTTGATGCCACAAAAAAAAGTCATGTATCTTTTGGCAAGAGACAGAGGGAAGTGTGAGGAGAGCAGACAAGAATTACTGAGATAGAATTTTTTAGTGTGGGTCAAGATGACAACTCTAATACAAATCTAAGCTGAGTTAAATAAAAATTTTTAAATGCTGAGCTTATGGACTAGGATTTATACCTGCTGAATATTTATTTGTGTGATTATTTCTAATGATGTCTTCCCACATTGCTGTAAGTTTCTGTGACTATTTTTCTGACTGCTATATTCCCAATGCTTGGCACAGATTTTTTTTTTTTTTTTTAAGTTTGTAAAGTGAACAGGCGTGAGCCACTGCACCCAGTCCCAAGCTCAAGCCTGTAATTCCAGCACTTTGGGAGGCTGAGGTGGGCGGATCACCTGAGGTCAGGAGTTTGAGACCAGCCTGGCCAACTTGGTGAAACTCCATCTCTATTAACAATACAAAAATTAGCTGGATGTAGTGGTGCACACCTGTAGTCTCAGCTATTCAGGAGGCTGAGGCAGGAGAATCACTTGAATCCAGGAGGCGGAGGTTGCAGTGAGCCAAGATTGCGCCACTGCACTCCAGCCTGGTGACAGAGCGAGACTCCGTCTCAAAAAAAGAAAAAAAAGAAAGAAAGAAAAGAAAAAAGAAAAAGAAACTCCCAGCCAAAAGGGCCATCAGGAGGACTAGGTGACCCCCAAAAAGGAGTCTATGCAGGACAGACTTCAAAAAATCAGACCCCCTTCAGATGGGGATGCACCTGTACCAGGAAACAGTGGGAAAGAGACCTCCAGTAATGGGATTCTTTGACAATCCCACAGAATTGCTTCATGAGAAAAAGATTAGCTTTGGGACATCTGACACCCTCCAGAGATACCAAGTCACAAGTCAGGTTTTTTTTTTTTTTTAGTGTGTTTTATTTGTTTGCTAACTCTGATAAAGCCAGAGGAGACTTAGGGAATTGAGGATGGGGAAGGACGTAATTAAAGCAGCACCATGATGTTTTTTCCACTGCAGCCTTCCCAGTCTGGATGGGATTCGCTTGGGGAAGGGGAGAAACTTTGGACTGGATGAGAGACTGAAGTTTATATATGAGACTGGCCTACACTTTTATTACCAGAAAAATGGCAGTATTCATTGGTATCTGAAATGATTTGATAAAACCATGTGATCTACCCAGGACTTCACACAGAAGTAGGGAAGAAAGTGTCAACAGAGCTTGCCTAAAGGCAGTAGTGTGCAAGAATAAAGCTACTTTCTGCTCATATCCTTCTCCGTTGAGCTTAAAGAAGAGCCTGCACAGTTCCATGGGCTTTCTTCCCACAGTGACGCCAGGTTTGGACTCTGCATTATCTATGGCGAGGTTCTTGCTTGGGTTCATAGCTTACCCTCACAGTCACATCCTGGGGAAAAACCAGGCATGTAACGCTAGCCACTGTGTCAGGGTTGAAGTGACCCTAACTGCAGTGCCCAGAGTCACTGTCTGTCTTACCTCTCCAGGGCTAAGTCATTCTCTTTAGCCAATTAAATTCAGTAAGACCTTCTTACATTCATCGCCTAAGACTAGATGACCAGCTCCTTACAAACACACAGAACTAAAAGAGACTCTCAACATGATCTAATTGACTTAATGTTGCAGAACTAAGGTGAGGCTGCCAAATGACACTTTTCAATATAAGACCTATTTTGAGCGACCTGTGAGGTCCACTGTGGACATTTAAAGAATGTTTCTCAACGGGCATACTGTTTAATTTCTCCTTGGATAGGCTACCTGTTACACTCACAATTCATTTAAGCAAGAGAAAAAATATAGATTTTAGTTGAGGGATGACAGTTTGAATAAATAAGAAGAGATAGCCTTAATAAAGAAAATAAATGAGATCTGGACAGGCTAGGAGGGGAGACAGGAGAGGGAGAAGAAAAGAGATCAAATCACTCCTCTTTGACTGTGGGACTCATCCTCCCACTCCAGCTTACATCTGCTTAACTTTAGTTCACATAAACTCGTCATTTCTGAAACTGCTATTTTTTTTCCTGTACTGATGTTGAAGAGGACAGACAGTTTCCACCTGCCGCAACCCAACTTCACTCATGCCTTTCTCACGCCTTTGCTGTGCTCAGGGGTCTGGATGATTTCTTTGCTCCAGGAACTGCATGAAAACAACAGGGGTGTGTAGCTTCATTACAGCTTTCCAGGGTTCATTAAATAAAAATAACTCTAAATGAAGTTACATTAGGAAGCACTCACATTAAATATCAACTGCTAATGAGCACCTTTTAAAGACTGTCTCCGGAAAAGCAGATCTTGTCACCCATTAGCAATAGTTTTTAAAACCAGTTAGGAAAAAACAAAACAAAACAAAACAAAAAAAAACTGGTTTTCTCCAAGAATCAGAGTAGTTTTCAAAGGAAACAAATGTCAAATGGTACAATCAGTGTGTCGAAGAGTCTCAATTGTTGAGATTAGGGAAAAAAACAAAACAAAACAAAACAAAAACTTTTTCTTCCCCAATAGCTACTACCCAATAATACTAGGCCAAATCCATCCTTCCTCTTGACTAGGCTTCATAACATTTTAGTCACTGTTGGTTTTCAAAAATGTCTTAGTTCAGATGTCTCAAAAATGTCTAAGAATCAGTTCTGTTCGTTTTTAAAGTTCAGTATCATATATGAGTCAAAGCACTTCCCCTGCTCCATTCCCTCTCCAGCCCAATCTCAGGCTCACCTCATGACTGTGGTTCCAGCAGCTTGTGGTGGAGGATGGGAATGCCTGGCTCTCCTATAACCCCTTCTACTCCCAGTCAGGTGGGAAAGAGCAAGAGAGAAAACAGACGTCTCCTTCCCCAACTGAGGGAGGCCTCAGCTCCCTTGCTGGGTGTTCAGGGCCACTTTTTAAGGGCGTTTTCTGTGGGATTCCTGTGGGCTGGTGGCCATTCCAACCTGCCCTGCTAATCGGGGGCCTGCTCCTCAGCAGCACCCCCTAGACCCCGGCAGCCATTTATGAGATGTGACGTTTTGGGACCCACCATCCCATGTCAGAGTCATCCTCTGTACCTCGAGGTAGAGAAGAAATTCCAGACTCCTTTGCCTGTCAGTCCCCTCACCCTGGCCATAACCTTCTGGGTTCCCTTTATTCCTGCTGCAGTAACACAGACAGATTAACAGCCCCACTATTTAGGCAAGGACTCAACTGGAGACTAACACACCAGTCTCTCTTTCTTCCAGCCCTCTCTCTCGTCTTTACAAAGGGTTCTTTCTCCCGGGTATTCTCTCCTCTCCCTGCATGAAAAGACGGCACTCTCTATTGTCCTCTACACAGGAGGGTCTTGAGGGGAGAAAACACAGTCAGTCAGTCAGATGCACTGTATCTCACTTACCAAAGGCAGCCTCCCCTGTCCTAGATCCATCCTTATATTAAGTATGAGGAGTGGGAGAAGAGCAAAGGCGGATGGAGGAGCGAAGAAGCCATGTTAGGCCAGTTCTCTGAACCAGAATATTTTCAGTCAGCTATGTGGATAAATGGCTGCTGCCAATTTTGGCAGTTCTCTGGACCTAGAATATTGGTGTATGCGGACCCTTCTTTTCCTAACTTTGAAATCCTGGGACAACAGAAATATTCTCACATGACATCCCAATACAATAGTTTCCATGGGCTATAAGTAGTTTTCTCAACAATTCCAGAAACTCTGCGAATGTCAAGAATATTACATTCTAATACTCTTCCTTTTCTTGACTGAGAAATGTGGTGGTGGAGGAAGAAGTGGTTGGTGAGGCCATAATGTGTAGAAAATAAAGCCCAGTAAACATAGAACTTACATACATACATGTTCACATACACACATCTGACTTTCCATGTCAGGTACATTACATACTTGTACTGGGAACATTAGGGAATAGATAAGATCCATTTATAAGGATTTATAAAAATTATAAAATTTCATGTAATTCAACAGGATTCTCTCATGGTGTATAATGATTTTTTCCACTGGAAACCTCTCTTTCTATAACTGTATACTCTTATTTTGTATTGATATTATTCTCACCCTCTGTTACCTTATATCATTCTTTTTCTTCTAATACATTTATTCAACCTTTATCAAGTACCAAAATGTCTTTTGACATTCTAGTTGCCTCCTACACAGACTGGAGGTGAATGATGGGTACCTTTCCACTATCTTTTTGCAGGCCCTGCGTGGATGAGTCTGGCATCTCTTTTTAGAAAGTGTGGGTACATCGCCTCTATCATCCTTAGCTTTGAGGCTTTAGCTGGAATTTGAAGGAAACAGCATATGTCCCATTTAACAGCCTATTCTATTTGGAAAGGAGACTTGACAGTTCATTCCAAGAGTGAAGAATCATTTTATTTTCTGTTTCATTTGATCTTAGCTACCAGGTGTCCACAAGTCCTTCAGAATTTTCATATAATTTGCCTGAGAGAATTTTCCTTAGAGAATGTGGAAGATAAAGAGGCTATACATGAAGGCCCAGTGTTACAGATTCCTGTCTTCGCTGTATGTAACTAACGTGAAATTGTTTTTGAGTGGATTATAGAGATTGGGGACTTTTCTCCTTTGATGCTTTTTGACTAGTTTGAGCCTCCAAAAAATAAATTTGGATAAAGAGCAGCACAGGCTATGAAGATGACGTGCAGGTGCATTCATTTCTTTCCAAGTTAAAAATACAGTAGAGAAAGTAGGAAATGCAGTGAGCAAGGTACAGCTCCCTTTATTCCATTGACAAGCATTTTTTTTTTTTTTTTTTTTTGAGGCGGAGTCTCGCTCTGTCGCCCGGGCTGGAGTACAGTGACCGGATCTCAGCTCACTGCAAGCTCCGCCTCCCGGGTTCACACCATTCTCCTGCCTCAGCCTCCCGAGTAACTGGGACTACAGGTGCCCGCCACGTCGCCCAGCTAGTTTTTGTATTTTTAGTAGAGACGGGGTTTCACCGTGTTAGCCAGGATGGTCTCGATCTCCTGACCTCGTGATCCGCCGGTCTCGGCCTCCCAAAGTGCTGGGATTACAGGCTTGAGCCACCGCGCCCGGCCGACAAGCATTTATTAAGCATGCATTTTATGTCAGGTACAGGGCTAGGTTTGTACTCTATTAACGAAATGAGGATTCAAATATTGTCTTCAAATTTATTCATTAAAATAGAAATATCCTTCGGTTTTACAGATGGCAAAATTTGCCATTGCTCCAAAGATACAACTTTTGTACACTTCCTGGCAATCAACGGAAATCAGTATTCAAGCCACGTTGCCCCATAAAATCTCCAAACATATTTGGCCAATTAGTATTCCTCGCCTGGACTTGCAGCTTCTGACGATTTTGAGCACAGCTTTAAGACAGCTGTGAAGTTAGGAAGAACTCTGGGGTGCTTTCACCTCATGGGCAGCCACACTGCCTCCACTCTAACTTGGAATCTTGCTTCCTTAGCCATCTGAACACAAGTTCTCATGGTTCAGCCAGAGCCGGGATCAGGCCAGAAGGTTGGCTGGTGACACTGAAGATGGGAATATTTTTCACAAAGCTGAGAACTGATGAAGGGCTTCTGGCTCAAGAAAATGTATGTTCACATTAAAAATTCTAAACTCTCCTGAACGTCACTTAGAGTTTTTAAATATTAGACTTATTTCCTTCTAATATACAGGGATGCTAGGAAATGACTGGATGATACAGGCTGAGACTGAACTTCAGGATGTAGAATAAAAGAAAAAAATCTTAGCACTGCTAAATTCTTATTTTATAAAAGAATTTAATAACTTCATATAAAATAAATAAAGCTCATAAATATCTGTTTTATTTGCACCTATGTCTCCCACTGTGATTAGCTATAACCAGATAGTAAATCCAACTGACAGGCCAAAAAAAAAAAACCATAAAAAATATTGAAGTAAAATGCTGATCTTTGTGTTGTTTTTTCTAGTCATATCATATTCAACAGAACTCTTCAGCCAAAGATTCCTTAAGGCAGATTTCTCTGATGCTTGTCAGTACTGCTTCTTTGATTGAGTGGGAATTAGTTCAACTTACAAATTGCAGATATTTTACTAATGAATCTCGAATGGAATGAAGTCAATCAGAAATTATTTACTGGGTATGACAATATGCAAAACAAATAATAAGTATTAGCTCATTTGGTTAATCTATGGGATTACAATTGTTACATATAAATATGTGTGCATATGAATTTGATAATTGTTTTAATAATTGTGTATAATAATTTATTAATAATTACCAAAAAAGTATGACAGGTTCTAATCCTTAAGCTTAGCATCTGTTCCAAAAAAAGTCCTTTTTTTTTTGAGATGGAGTTTCACTCTTGTTGCCCAGGCTGGAGTGCAATGGCTCGGTCTCAGCTCACTGCAACCTCCGCCTCCCAGGTTCAAGTGATTCTCCTGCCTTAACCTCCCAAATAGCAGGGATTACAGGTGCCCATCACCACACTCAGCTGGTTTTTTTGTACTTTTAGTAGAGATGGGGTTTCACTATTTGGGACAGGCTGGTCTCGAACACCTGACCTCAGATGATCCACCCGCCTCGGCCTCCCAAAGTGCTGGGATTACAGCAGTGAGCCACCGGGCCTGGCCTAAAATGTCCATTTTTAATTGGCTACTTCTTTCAGGACAAAGCAAATGGATTGCCTGAGAAATAAAGATTTGTGTTTGAGTATTTATAACAAAAAGTCCATTTGGGACCCAGGCTAATTCATAAGATATGTGAATGTGCTCTTTAGCTTAATCTTTTCTTTTCTTTCTTTCTTTCTTTTTTATTTTTGAGACAGAGTTTCTCTCTTGTTGCCCAGGCTGGAGTGCAGTGACGTGATCTTGGCTCACTGCAACCTCCGCCTCCCCAGTTCAAGTGATTCTCCTGCCTCAGCCTCCTGAGTAGCTGGGATTACAGGCACACACCACCACATTCAGCTAATTTTGTATTTTTAGTAGAAATGGGGTTTCACCATGTTGGTCAGGCTGGTCTCGAACTCCTGACCTCAGGTGATCCACCCACCTCGGTCTCCCAAAGTGCTGGGATTACAGGCATGAGCCATCATGTCCAGCCTAACTTAATCTTTTCTAAGATCAATACCACCTTTCCAGTGAACTTTGTCTCCAAGCACTGCAAAACACTGCATCTAATTCAAAGATTCTATGTCTTTGGTGAAGAAGGCCAGCATTGTTGACCTAAGTCCATAGTATCTGAGTTAGGAATAAGATCTAGTTTCCTCATGCCTAGATGTGAGGTTTATCTTTACATGAGAGCAAGGGACATTTATGTAATCCTCATTAGTGCAGATGGCTGTTCTGACTCCAACAGCCTGTGCATCATTGCAACAACAGTTGCTTTAATCTCTAAAGAAAACAGCAAATAAAATGCATTTTTTTTAAATCAAGGAAATAAGGTTCCGTCAATGCATACTGTCCAAGTGACAAAGTATTTCAGGCAGCTACGTAATTGGCCTGTAATAGCGATATACATGGGAATGCAATTTACTTTTTATTTTTCATGTTCAGGTCATGAATTGAAATCACAGTAGGAGCACAAGGCTTTAGGGATAAAGCAAAGGAAGAAAACAGGACTTGGCTGCTGGGAATATTCACACCCAGCCAAGAAAACATGCCAAATGAGGCTTAAAATGAACTTTTCCTGTGTGCATTTCACAAGTTCAGACCAAGAGGAAAAACAATTCTTCCCTTCCCCTATCCCCACTATAATACTTTAACCATTGGGTGAAACATACCTTAGTCACAGGTCTGACTGTGATCCTGTACCCTGCACTAGGGGATCTGTCAAATATTCAGTGGACAAGTAGAAGAGAACGGAATTGGGAATCTGAAGACCAGAGACTTAGTTTTTGTACTGTTACTGATCAGTGGTCGACCTTGGGAAAACTACAACCTCTCAGAGCTTCAGTTTTATCATCTGTTAAATGAAGATAATACATGACCCACCTAACTCATTCAGCTATTATAAATCATTTTTTCTCTTCATAGTCAAGGCTCTAGAAAAATTGAATAGTCACAATCTTGACTTCTTTTTTTTTTGAGACGGCGTCTCGCTCTGTCGCCCAGGCTGGAGTGCAGTGGCCGGATCTCAGCTCACTGCAAGCTCCGCCTCCCAGGTTCACGCCATTCTCCTGCCTCAGCCTCCCGAGTAGCTGGGACTACAGGCACCCGCCACCTCGCCCGGCTAGTTTTTTGTATTTTTTAGTAGAGACGGGGTTTCACCGTGTTAGCCAGGATGGTCTCGATCTCCTGACCTCGTGATCCGCCCGCCTCGGCCTCCCAAAGTGCTGGGATTACAGGCTTGAGCCACCGCGCCCGGCCAATCTTGACTTCTTTACCTTTCATTTACTTCTCAACCGAAAACTGACCCTCCATTAAATGCTGAGACCACTGCTGTCAAATCTAACAAATTCTCAAATGCTTTTCAACCTTTCAGATTAATCTTAGATTCTTTCAACTTAATCTCAGATTCTTTCAACAATGTTAAATGTCACTGTTTCAAAACTTCCACAGCTATTGACTATCGTAACAGCACCCTCTCCATTCTCCCCTTTAATAATAGTGTTCTCCATGGCTTTGTCCTTGGCCTTTATTTTTTTCACTATCACCATCTCTTTGGTTATCTCATCCAGGCTATGGTTTCAACTACTTTCCATGAGTTGATGCTCATATTTATCTACAGGATCACCCCTCTCCTGAGGTCCATTCTGCTCTTGGAAATGTCCTCCAGAACTCCTTAGAGCTCTGAAAATTCAAAAACTCTAAAACCAGTTCATTTGGTTCATCCCTCCTGTCCACACTTCACACTACTTCTCTTCCTGTGTTCCCTTCATCCATCCAAAATCTGGGACTCATCCTTGACCTGTTTTCAAAATTCTATTTCCAAAATATTTCTCAAATGTGTTTCTTACCTACTATGGCCACTACCTTGATCCAGATCTTTTTCATCTCTGGACAGCATTGCAAATGCCTATAAACTAACCTCCCTTCTCTAATGTCAAGTCCTTCTGTGGCATCCTCCACATGGGTGCCAATGTGGTCTTTCTAAGTAACAATTTATCTCTCTTCCCTACCTTTAGATCTTTAATGATTCCCACTACACACTGATAAAAATCCTAACTTTTGACTATAAAACAGATGTCCCTTTACGTACTGGGTCCTTCCCACCTTGCCAGTATCAGTTCTTGGATCTCCTTCATTGTCACCTTGATTATAGCCACCCCAAATCCTTGTCATCTCCATTTGCTATATGAAAACTTGGTGATTTTGCATTGGGTTGCTCCTTTCTGGAATGTTTTACATTCTTTCCTGCTTATTGAAAAGATTATTCATCCATCAAGACTTAGCTCCCATGTATCCTTTCTTATTAAATAGTCCCTGACTTTCCCCCTGCTCCCATCTTCCTTAGTAATTTAATTTCCTTCACAATAACTTGTGCACACCTTTATTCTAACATGTCACCCCAGACTGTAGTTATCTCGTCATCTGACCTTTTCTGAGGGTAGGAATCAAGTCTTGCCTGTAATTGAAATGTAACGTGCATCACAACAAGGCTTCAGTAATTTCTAGATCTGACCCCTGTCATTTGCTTCAAATTCTCAAGCATTCACGTAATCTCCCGGGTTGATTCAACCTATTATCTCCTCCTAGATTCTCATCTCTCTGTCCGGCCTTCTTGAACCAATAATCCAATGGGATAATCTGCCCAGGTTTGATGTAGGTTGGCCCAAGGCAGCTAGCTGTGAATTCCCCTATTCAGCTCCATGTCAGCTGGTCCCAGGTTCCTAGGAGGGCAGCCCAGATACAGCACCATGAGCACCTATCTGTCAGGTGTGCAAGAGACGAGAGAGGGAGAGAGACTGGGAAAATTGGACTCATTATCTCATTTTCTAATAGAAACATTTTAGAAAATAACTATGTATTAAAAGAACAGGTACTCCACTGACAAGCATCATTGCACTGCCGGAAGAATAGGAAACATTTATTGAATTGAGATAGCTATAAGGAAAAAAATAGCAAGATATGATTTAAGAAAAAAATGAACAAAACTGCTCTTATTCTGCATTTCTGTTTTGTCTATTGTGATGCAATTGGAGAGATGGGATATCTGAAGTCGCATCAAACGCTCATCTGTTATTCAGCTTTGCTAGAATGGAGCTGAAATGCACACGAAGGCAAGGGTCTAATTAGAATGCCAGACTATTTATTGTCTATTCTTAGCTTTGAAAGGTGATGAATGCTGTTATGGCATTGTGTAGACTATTTTGTTTAATGTGAAAGTCAAAAGGCCAAAAATTTAGATAGCTAACCAGGAAATGGAATGGAATAAATTATAAGAACAATTCACTGTATGCTTTCAGTCAACTTAAGGTTCAAGAGTCTCCAACCAAATATGCTGAAATGAAATGAAGTGTGTAAATTTAAAACCCTTGCATTTTTCATTGTTAGAAACACAAACATGGGAGATTCTTTAGACTTTGTCACTTAATAATAATACAGAATTAAGCATAAATCAGGTTTGTCACGAACTCAAAGGGAATTGATTAAAGGAGCTCATTATAGTAATTACATCTAGATTATTGTCCTTCTGGATTACAGCTTTGAAGACTGCTGGAAAATGAAAATACTTACCAGTGACTTGCGCGATAAGAAAAGTGTGGGTGTGACTGTTTTCATTTTCAAATGAGAAGATCCTGAGATAATACAAGTTCCCTCCAGATTCCACGTTGAAGGCTGCTGACAGGACTTACTTTTCTGCCCCCTAGAATTAGGAATTGTGTTCGTTCCTTACAACAGGGCCTCCAACTTCTTTTATATATAGCAGAGACAGCACGTGGTGTCTAGAGTCGCAAAGATCTAAACTTGAATGTTAGCACTGCATGTTACCCACAGGACCATTGTGTTAACTGTGCCAAGTGTGGACTCCTCAGCTCCAAGGGGTGCTATCTCCTAGTCGATGGTATGATTGTACCCCCTGGAATTGGACAACATGCTAGCCTTTGTGTGACTTGAATTGCTTATCCTCTCAAAGCCTCAGCTCCTTCACGTGTAGAATAAGGGTATTAATAATAACAGGGGCATGATGAGTATCTACCTAGTTAAGTGATGGTGAAAATTAAGTGAGATAGTGTAACCAACCACGATCCCTGGTGGACTGAACAAAGGAAGATGAACGCAGGAATAAAAGACAAAGACAAAAGAGTATATTTGGAAGAAGGGGTAGGGGGCACCTGGCATCTAATGGACAAAGGCCCTGAGCTTTTTCAGTCTTCCAAATTTACTAGGTAAAACAGATAACGAGAAAGGGTGGGGGGTGATTGTCAGGTAACTGTCAGTTGGCCATTTGGTTCACAGCAGGCTTGCCAGACTGCATCCTTCAAACAATAGGTGCTCCATTTCCCATTAGATAACTTCAAGGAGCCCAGTGCCAGGGAGTGATGGCCCTCAGCAAACCTTTTGGCGACAGGTGCAGTTTGCTCACATCCTGCATTCATGATAAACAGTTTGCTGTTTGATCATATAGCTGCCAGTGGAATGCTGAGGTGGTCGCGATCCCTTTGCTGGCTCTCTACAAGATACTGTGTAAAAATGTTTAGCATAGAACATGGCACAAAGGAAGGGCTTCCTGTATGTTAGCAATTATGGGCCGGGCGCGGTGGCTCACGCCTGTAATCCCAGCACTTTGGGAGGCCGAGGCGGGTGGATCACCTGAGGTAAGGAGTTCGAGACCAGCCTGGCCAACACGGTGAAACCCCGTCTCTACTAAAAATACAAATATCAGCTGGGCGTGGTCGCGGGCGCCTGTAATCCCAGCCACTTGGGAGGCTGAGCAACGAGAATCGCTTGAACCTGGGAGGCAGACATTGCAGAGAGCCAAGATCACACCACCGCACTCCTGCCTGAGTAACAAGAGCGAGACTCGATCTCAACAACAACAACAACAACAATTATGATAACAGTGCCCCATTTTTCTCAAAGGGTAGTCTCAAACCGAGCCTCCTAAACCAAAACAGCATTGCAGCTTTTGTGCTTCTGCTGGCCACCATAGTATTTATGTGCCCAGAGTACAGATATTTAAATCTGTTGTGTTGGAATTTTCCTTTGTCATATCGTCATGTTAATAAACTTTGATAGCAATAAGGGCTATAAATTTATAGATTTATTTTATCTGGGTAAGAAATCACCTAAGAGGTGAGGAGAAAAAGAAGAATAAAAATCTTTCTAGAGATGCAGAGTCATCTTATTTTGGAAGGCTAAGATTAGGTTAGTCTTAATTCACATTTTCACTGGGTGTTCACTTTGGACCATTTCTTTTACATAGTGTACATGATTTTCTGTGTTAGTCTGATGTGTGTCTAGAGGGAGTTCATTTAAAACTGTAAAGTTAAGACATTGATTGTCTTTCTAAGTATGAAGAAAAGTGGAAGCAAAGACTTAGACAAATGAGATAATGATTAAATTGGACGCCACACTGACATAGCTCATTCTGCTGAAGTTTCATAACAGATTTCCAGTTGTGTTCTTAGAAAAACTTTCTCTCTTAACTTCAGCCACTTAGGGAAACTGATTTGTGGGGTTCCACCCCCCCAGCTTGTGAAAAAGCAGAATTATTTGAATGAAAATAAGAAGTTGTACTCAGAATTCTATGGCAGGTGAGGAAGATTTTGTTAAATAACTTGATATTCTATGATTCTTTATAATGATAAAATACTGCTTTATTAAGAATAAAACCACCTCTTTGTGAGACCACTGATAGAAGTGGGAACTCTTCAGTTCACTTACTGTGATGCACCTACTTATTTTCTGCCCTATCCTCTCCTCCATCCCACTTGTTTTACTTCATCATTTTCCACAGTATAATAGAAAAGGCATCTAAATTAAAGGACTCACAGTTTCAAAATAGAGAACTGGGTACACACTGCAAACTCCTTATATCCTTCACCAAAATAATGTATATGTGCATATCCATGCATGTGAAATGTCTACACACTTACACATCCTAAAGTAATGTGTATAATGAGGACATGCATAGCCATGCTGAGAAATTCTAGGCAGACCAGAAACTGTGGCCAATACCCGAGAGACTAAAAGTAGAGACTGGACTTATGAGAAAACAATGTCTGGAATACATGTGGGATTCGTGTGAGAGTCCACCTGAGGGTCTGCCAAAGTGTAAGGGACCCCAAGCAAGGGAAAGTCAGAGCCAGAGACGATGAGACCTGAACAATGAGAACACCACAGTGCACAGGCAGGGAGACTAGCATAGGGAGGGTTTTCAAGTCTGCCACTCATTCTCTCTCGCTTGAACACTTCTAGACCAAATATGATCCTCTCTCCTCAGTTTCCTACTGTTAGGCACACACTGACATTTACAACTCCTCTCCACCAAAGAGCACTCCTCCTCCAAATTGCAGTTCCAGGCCCATCTTCTCCAAGTTTACATGTTTAAATCTCTGGCTGGGCAGGATCATTACCAATCCATACCTGCACCTTCCATCTGCCCACTCTTTCTTCGTCTCTCCAAGAGTATTACTATCCCCCGGTCTTTTCTTTGGGAGAAAACAGAATAGATTTTGTAGCTGGTAAACTCTCCTTTAGTATACAATCACTGTCAGCTGTACTATATACCAAAAATACAACACTTACAATAATAATACCATTTTATTAGAAAACAATTTCCTAAGCACTTTGCTCTATGATATGTATTATACACACACCACCTTTGTTGAGCACCATATAACATATGTATTAAGTATTGTTATCTCCAGTTCACACATGAGGAAACTAAGGCTCAGAGAGATATATTTTCCCAGGTCTTATAGCTAGTCAAAGCTTGTGTGTTTAACACTACATGAAACTGGTGATTGCACCCTCAAAGCCGTTTTTCAGAATTTTTTAAATTTCATTTTAAAATTCTATTTTTAGAATTTCATATTGTGGTTCTATTTTATCCCATTTTTAGAATTTCCTATTGCAGTTTCTATCAATATATATTAAATGGGAGGAAGCATTAATGCAAACTATAACTGACACCATGTAACATTTTAAGCATTATTGGTCACCCCAAATATTCTATTTGTTCTCTACCCTCTTTCATGTAGTTACCACTTGGTACCCACTTACTTGTAAGGCTGACCAAATCCCATAGATGGAAGGTAAAAGGACCATCCTGCAGCTTTCATTCTACATGGAGTTTCTTCTTATTTGGGCTCTGTCCTCCTGGCATTAGTAGTTGCTGTTTTTCATTCTTTGGTTTCTTCTGGTGGTGATCCCAGTAGGTATTAATCTTTACAGAGAAATGACCAAACCAAAATTTACTCCAGGAATTTTCTAACAGAGTTAGTGAGAATGACTCTAATAGCATTTTTATCTTATACTTAGTATTTTAAAAAATCATTGAACACACACTTCCTTACCATCATCCCAAATAAAATAATGTCTGCCACCCTATTGAAATGATGACTCATGTGGCCCGTCTCTGTACCACACTGAGTATAGCAAACACCACTCAGTGTTCACGCTCTCTGTTTCATCCTGTACATAAAGCTCAGTTCTTCAGATCCTAAGAAACTTTAGGCTGGAAACATCTCTGTGATGCGAAATCCTGTTCATCTGTGAACTTTCTCTAAGCATAATGTAAAGTGATTTTCTTCAGTCTCTGACACATTACTTTCCATTTCTGGAAAACACCCTATAGGTGTTTCTAAAATTCAGTCTATCTGGCCATCGCCATGTCCCCACGGGACCCAGTTCCAGCATGAGGATTGGTCAGCCAAGGTCTAAGTTATCCAGATGTGGCTTTAGTTTCCTCTGAGGATTTGCAGAGGTCTAACCTCTTGAGAAACTGGGGATCTATGCAACTGCAGTAAAACATAATTTTCATTGCACTGTGTTGTAAAGGATTCCTTTAGACTTTCTAAATTTAGTGAAGTTGCATAGCACTATGTAAGTTTAGTTCTGCAGCTGACATATCCACTCCCCATGAGACATCATTTACAACTCAGATTTCAGCACATCCACCAGGGCATGTCTGGTGTTATCCCAGCTGCTATTGGAGCTTCTCTCCTTGCCACTGTTATTGTGAAGTCTGGTAATAATGTGCTCTTGACTCCAGTGACAAAGCAATGGTTTTATTCTAAATTTCAGCTGAAAGCTGTGCTTTCAGTCCACAATTTTAGACAAATCCTCCAGGTGTAACCCTAGTGAAGCTGTAATCTTTGTGGTTCCTTCTCTGCACAGCATCACAAAGCAAAGTTCATCAGAATGTTAACTCTGCTTTAAGACTCAACAGAGTCTTAAGAAGGGAGTTGCATCTTCTACTTTCATATTTCAAAGGATGTAAAAAGGTTCTGATGCATAACCCCCATGAACACATCCCGAATTTCCCTTCCTGTCCTATTCAGTTTTCTCCCACAACCTCTTGTGCTTCTTATTCACCAAGTCAAACCCCAAAGGGGGAAAAAAGCTGTCAAATCGATCCACTCTATTCTGGGAAACTTCTGACTTTTCCTATCTCCCTCATTTCTCCCAATCTATAACCTCCTCCTTCAGCATCTCTGGACACGTCCTTTTCTGTGCATCTTCCAATTATATGTCACCAAAATACAGGAACTAGTTTGGCAGTAACATAAGGCAGGGGAAAGTCTGGCAAACAAGATAACATTTTCTCATGTGGGCTGGGGGAGAGGAAAGAGTCTATTAATACCACATCAATAATTTTATTCCATTATTTGTCTTTTTACTGGTGAAAGATCAAAAAATTAGCTGATTTATTTCCTCCCTTTTTCCATCCTCCCACTCCACATTTCACAATTTTTCTTTTAAATATCTCAGATATTAATCTATATTATTTTATATATTTTCTAGAGAATATTTAAGTCATAAAAATTTCAAAGCCAAAACAGTTACCTAGACATAAACTTTCAGCAACTTTGTTGCTTAATGATACTTCTTTTTTTTTTGAGATGGAGTCTTGCTCTGCCACCCAGGCTGGAGTGCAATGGCCCAATCTCTGCTCACTACAACCTCCTCCTCCCGTGTTCAAGCAATTCTCCTGCCTCAGCCTCCCGAGTAGCTGGGATTACATGTGCACATCACCACCCCGAGCTAATTTTTGTATTTTTAGCAGAGACGGGGTTTCACCATGTTGGCCAGGGTGGTCTCGAACTCCTGACCTCAGGTGATCCACCTTCCTCAGCCTCCCAAAGTCCTGGGATTACATGCGTGAGCCACTGCACCCAGCCACTTCTTTTCTATTATATATTTCATTGTTTATTTTTGGTGCATTTCCTTTTTAACCTAAAAAATTTGGGGAGTAATTTTTCATGAAAGTATATAAATGAAGTAGTTAAAAGCTGTGCATGTGTGAAAATTATTTGTGAAGTCTTCTTTGAGTTTAGAAATTATTAAATCAATAATTTTCCCTCAAAAATCTGCAGCCGTTGTTTCCATTTTCTAACTGTTAATATTGTGGAGAAATCTGATACCTACATGATTTTTCTTCTTGTATTGATAACATACTTTCCTCAGGATGGATGATTTTAGACTTTTTTTCTTCTTAAAATTTGAAATTCAACAGTATCGACGACGAGCTAATAATCATTAATTTTACCTCAAATGTAGTGAGCTCCTTCGATCTGATAATCTATCCTCAGTTCAGGGAGCCTGTGTCACTGTTTAATTGATTGTCGCTACTCCTCCATCTGCCTCAGTCTTTTCTTCTGGAATTTCTAAACTGTAATTCCATATTGATTTTCTTTTCACCATTCTTATCCATATTACTCTAAGTTGTGGGAGCATTTCTGGAGCTTGTCTGGATTTGCTGGGGTTTTGGTTTTCTGAAGTATCCAGAATGATGTTCACACCCAAATGAAGATGATGGCATCTGTGGCAGACTCTGTCCGTTGACGAACACAACCCCTGTTCCAAACTCCTTCACACTCACCCAACTCCATCAGAGAGGCTTTCCCAACCTCGCTTACAGCTAGTGGTTGTGGCCTTGTGACACCATCCTGATAAGAACGATGCAAACACACAGGGGTCTCAGTAGGGTAGGGGTGGTTCTAGAAAACTTGAACTTTTTTGACAAAAGCATATACATGACTGACACCAACTCTTCCCACTTCTTCCTGCTTTTGATGAAGACCTGATGCCTGGAAAGGCGGAAAACATTTTGTGACCAAGATGAAAGGCTAAAAGAATTGCAGAGAGGCCGGCCTCACCATCATGCAGTCAGCGTACCAACGCAAACAGCTGCCTATATATCTTGTTATGTTAGATAATTAAAAATCTTTATTTCACCCTTAGGTATCTTCCGCTTGCAACTGAAAGCATTCTAACCATTTCAGTGTTTCTCCCGTAAGAAGAGAAAACATAATTCTACGTCTTATGAAATCTGATATCCTCTTCTCTTCACTTTGAACCACTGGCTGTGGGGATGATGGGCTCACTGTGTCAGTAGTAACACGGATTTCACTGGAACTTTCCACAGCAGGGTCATGCAGGACTTTGCTCCCACAAAGTCTCACCTGGTTATATCTCAGATACTCACAGTTGATCCTGTCACCTCTACTATTCCAGCTCCTGGGTTCATGTCCGCTACCTGTGAAGCCACAGAGGATGTTTCACCATTGCTACGGTGTGGGGGCCTTCCATAAGAATACTGACATCCATTCCAAGGAAATTTCTTCTCATCTCCTAAATCTGCCAGCTCTGAAGGTGTCAGATTGTTCTTCACAGAAAAGGGAAAGATAACAGTAATAACTACTAGTTACTGAGCACTTACTATATTCCAGCTTTAACGATTTACAGGGTACCCTATTGTATCTCACATCAACCCTATTAATATATGTTACTTTTATTTTAAAAATAGGTTAAGTGACTTGTCCACAATCACAAAGCTAGTCATAAAATCTAAAATCAAATTTAAATTTGACTTCACCACTTCTAGCTTCTTCGCACTGCTGCACTGTCACCCAGGAATTTAAGGACAATGAAATGTTAAATTGGGAGTTTCCACTGAGGCTCCATCATAAAATAGATAAAACTCTAAAGTAAAGTACAAGTTGCATAATTTGAAAGCAAGTTAGACAACTCCAAGGACACATCAAAGACATAAAATAATCAAGGCAGTCGAAAGTCAGAGAGGATTTGTAAAAATATTTGTTTGGAGAAAGCCACTGAGTGCTGTGAGAACTAGGCCGGGCGCGGTGGCTCAAGCCTGTAATCCCAGCACTTTGGGAGGCCGAGACGGGCGGATCACGAGGTCAGGAGATCGAGACCATCCTGGCTAACATGGTGAAACCCCGTCTCTACTAAAAAAAAATACAAAAAACTAGCCGGGCGAGGTGGCGGGCGCCTGTAGTCCCAGCTACTCGGGAGGCTGAGGCGGGAGAATGGCGTAAACCCGGGAGGTGGAGCTTGCAGTGAGCTGAGATCCGGCCACTGCACTCCAGCCTGGGCGACAGAGCGAGACTCCGTCTCAAAAAAAAAAAAAAAAAAAAGAGAACCACCCATTCCCCAAAGGGAAAGGGCAAAAGCTTAACTCTACCTCTTTCACCTCTAGCCTGCAGAGAACTTCCAGTGGGACCAGCAGGGAACCTCCAGAGTGCCATGAAAACAGCCACAGGACGGTCCACTTTCAACATCTGCTTGATCCAGAGAGACTAAAGTCATCTGAAGACCCATTCAATGACACTCTTTCACCTCTTTTCTGCGTTTCCACTCCAAGTTATAACTCCCTCTGGAGCAGTCAGAAATATGGGTAGCTAGTGGAAAGAGGGAGGGAAATGAAAAAGAAAAAAGTCAACCACACCCTCTTCCAGAGAGGGTAGGGGACCACCCACTGCAGGCTCTAACTGAAGAATCAGAAGGGAACAGAAGTATTGACCTCAGAATGAAGCATTTTCCTAATATATTGGACTGAACATTTTATTAATCACTTACTGAATCAGGGCAACTTAGAGTTATGCACTATTAGGTAACAGTAATAGTAATCAGAAAAGCTATGAGCTGCCACGTTTCATCCAGGGCATGGGAAAAGACTTCCTCCATTGTATACTTTTAAGAAACCAATGTAGACAAAATAAATTGCATTCAGCTGTGTTGTCAGCATATCCGTAAACAACATATTGGTGTCTACCTCTCCTTCTGAAACCCTAGGAAAAAAAAAAACAGATTTTTCAGCTTTTACCCAGGACTTCATTCCTCCACTGAGTTTAAACAAAGTCTATGGGAACCAACACACCCTGTAGTCCTTTCCATACGTCATCTGTAACTCCTTCACCCCTAATTATCCCTCAGTATACAGCCAAAACCTCAAAACCCTCAGGCAATGAATGCATACACATTGATATTCCGTGGGCTTCTTACCCCTTCAGTAAACGTGCATGGTCATGTTGTAATCTCAGTGATGTCTCAGGGTAACATCCCTGCTACACTAACAGTTAATCCAGTTTTTCACTACAGGGACAGTAACACCCTCTAGGGGAAATTCAGGAAATTTGTGGGGGCATTCTAATAGTGTAGCTGTGCCCGAGAATTAGCCTATCGAAGAATATAATATTTTGTTCTCTTTTATGTTACAGTGAGGGCATTATATTGACTCTTTGAATTATATCTGCAAGCAGGTTATATTATCAATGGTTTTCATCCAGTTTAAAAATATGACATTTAAAAATATCTCTTGTCCAGGCACAGTGGCTCATGGCTGTGATTCTAGCACTTTGGGAGGCCAAGGCAGGAAGACTGCTTGAGCTCGAGTTCTAGGTCAGCCTGGGCAACATAGCAAGACCCCCATCTCTACCAAAAAAAAAAAGCTGGAAATGGTGGTGTGCACCTGTAGTACCAGCTACTTGGGAGGCTGAGCTGGGAGGACTGCTTGAGCCAGGAGATCAAGGCTGCAGTGAGCTGTAATCGTGCCATTACACTCCAACCTGGATGCAGAGTGAAACTGTTTCAAATATATATATCTCTTATTATATATGTGTGTATATATATCTCTCTTATATATATGTGTATATATATACACATATATCTCTTATTAAAATGAGAATTAAGCACAATATGATTAATAAGCAAATTCACACTACTTTGTTGTGTACTCAATCTAATTTTCTCTGGTTTGTATATGCATTTTGCATATTTTTTATTTTGAAAAATTTTACACATTCATAAGTGTCAGAAGAATAATACATTAAACATCTGTTTGCTGTTCCCCTAGATTTGCCAGTTTTAGCATATTTCATCTCATTTGTTTTATCTTTTTATATATATATATATTATTTTTTTCTCTCTCAATCATTTGAGAGTCACTTGCAGACTTTGACACTTCATCCCCAAATACTTCAGCATGTGTCTCCAAAGGAAAGAAGTATTCGCTTACATACCTACCTACTACCATGCAATGATCACACTCAAGAAATTTAACACTGATTTTTTTTAAAAACCTAGTATCTAAAATAAAGTCCATGTTCAAATCTTCCCAATTGTTTCAATAATGTACTTTTCATAGCTTTTTTGTTTTCTTTTTCTTATCCAAGAATTAATCCAAAGTCACTCACTGAATTGAGCTGTCATATTTCTTTAGTTTTCCCTAATCAGTTCACCAGCCCTTTGTGTCTTTTATGTCAATGACATTTTTGAAGAGTAAAGGCGACTTGTTTTACAGTATGTCTTACAATCTGGATTGTTTTCTGATGAGTAGATTCCGTTTTTTAAATTCCAGAATATTATATAGGTGATGTTGTGAGCTTCTCATGTATCACATTCAAAGGTAAAGAAGGGTATTTTATCTCATCCTGTTGGAAATGCTAAGTTTGATCATTTTGTTAAGGAAATACCCATCAGATATTTCCCTTGACGAGTTACCGGTTTGTGTAGAAATACACTAGTTTTGTTTTACAAAAATTGTAAATCCTAGTGATACTCTTCTAGAGAGGGGAACTAAATGCTCAGCACAAAAAGTGCAGGTAATCCCACTCTTATCTGCTTTTTACCTGATGTTATAAAGATTTCAGAAGATCAACCCTTAAGATGTTGCTAGGGACAGGTGCAGTGGCTCATGCCTGTAATCCCAGCACCTTGAGAGGCCCAGGCGGGGGCATCGCTTGAGCCCAGGAGTTTGAGATCAGCCTGGGCAACACAGCAAGACCTCATATCTAAAAAAAAATTTTTTTTTAAATATTAGCCAGGCATGATTGGCCTGTGCCTGTAGTCCTAGCTACTCAAGAGACAGAGGTGGGAGGATTGCATGACTGTGTTCAATTATCATAATTTAAAAGGCAGAATATTGGTTCTAAAAGGGGAGATGTATAAGTAAATATGGTAGATAAAACTTACATATGCACAAATATATATTCCATGCTTTTCTTTCACTGAGTAAATACACTTGACTCTCCATCATAAATTGCATTTTTAAATATAGCCATGTTTATATGAATAAATATGAATGTTTATTAATATAACCATGGTTATATTTTGTATTAATATATGTCTAGTTCCTTTGGGACCCAGGCACATTTTGAGTTCAAGTGCCAGATAAATAAATAGTGAGGTTTGCTATTCGTGTCTTATGTCTTACTGGGGGCAGGTCTTTGAATTCAAAGAATACCTCACTACAAATTATAGTAAACCACTTGAGAGAAAATAGTCTTCATCTTCTAATAGAATACCATAAGATATCATGGGCATTCAATTTCCTTCATCTTGATTTGCCAGTGGCCAATTTGGTTTTCATTGAGAGTATCTGAGATGAAATTTAGACCATAAAGAGTTTAAAATATTAAGGACTAAAAACATGAGCAGTTTATTTCCTACTTACAAGAAAATTAAGATCCTTCGAGTATTATGAACACCTTGTATAGTTATACAGGCATTCTCAAAAATTATGCCAGCTAATAATTTAATACATCTCAAGGATGCCTGTTTCACATTCCCTTGAGTTACATTCAAAAGAAAAGCAAATGATTAATTTGTTAAATTCAAGTAAGCAGGAAATTCTATTAGATATTTGAAAAATTACTTCTCTTCAGTGAAACTCAAACTGCATATTAAGGAGAATGCATAGATAGAATAGCTCAGACTGAAACCGTCATGACCTAAATAAGATTTTGTGTCCAGCAAAACTCCACTTACCAACGCAATTTAGAATTGTACCAAATTATCACTATATAAAATCGGGTCTGCTATAAAGAAGCCAAATAAGTAACATTTGTAAAGAGAGAACATTGTAAAGAATTCTACCAAATTATCACTATATAAAATCGGGTCTGCTACAAAGACACCAAATAGGTAATATTTGTAAAGAGAGAACCAATAGTTACAACCTTATCTTTGTTGGTCTGTGCACTGGATACACGTTATCTAATTTAATTTCAATAGCTTTCTAAGATCTTACTTGCTATACCTCCGCTCTCCACTATCATTAAACTCTGCATCTTCAAGCAAAGTTCTATCTTCTTTGTGTACCATTCCCAGAGTCTTGCACTGTGCCTGCCTCATAATATGTACACCAGGGCATTTAAATAATGTACATAAAGCCACGTAATTTTGAATATATTACTACACCACTCCATACTCAATGCTTTTTACGTTATACCATGATGTTTCCAAACAGGACTTCATAGATTAGTGGAAAAATCAAAATAAATTGAAGTGGGTTGCGACAAAGCTTTCATTTAAAAGCCTAAAATACATCCAACTCTATTCAGTGGTTGATTTGTATACGGCATCGAGGGCAGTCTGACATCGAGTTGAACTAAATGATAGTAATGATAATGAAATATGATCATTGTGTAAATGATGAACAACACCTCAATATTCAGTACATATAAAATAACTGATAGAAAGGTTGGCATGTCTTACTGTTTATCATTAAAATGTCTTAATAGAGACTTCCAATTTGAAAGGCAAAATTGATGGAAAACATTAACTATGCAATAAATTCTGTTACTGCATATTTCATAGAGATAAATCCTAGATGATGATTCTGGAGTTGAGAGATACCAATGAATCATGAAAAAAAAATCCTTTTTATTAGCAGAGATTATATTTGAAAGTTACTGCTGAAAGATTCCTGTTTTATCAATTTTTATAAAGATTTTTAAAAGACCAAGAACTTCTAAGAATGTTTAACTCAGGGAAGAGATCAACCTTTTCTGTCCAAAAGCTGAGTCTACAGTTTAGTTTAGGTCAATAGTTCATGGATTCTTTCTCAAGCATTATAAACTGACCCATTTTAATAATACAAAATACAAATGATGAAAAGCAGTAGTGTAAGAGATTTCATTTCATTTAACTGCTGCTCTTTAAGAAAACCATACTGGCCAGGCGCAGTGGCTCATGCCTGTAATCCCAGCACTTTGGGAGGCCGAGGTGGGCAGATCACGAGGTCAGGAGATTGAGACCACCCTGGCTAACATGGTGAAACCTATCTCTACTAAAAATACAAAAAATTAGCCGAGCGTGGTGGCAGGCGCCTGTAGTCCCAGCTACTCGGGAGGCTCAGGCAGGAGAATGGCTGGAACCCGGGAGGCGGAGATTATTGCAGTGAGTGGAGATCGGGCCACTGCACTGCAGCCTGGAGACAGAGGCTCCGTCTCAAAAAAAGAAAAGAAAAGAAAAGAAAACCATACGAAGAAGCCTGCTCCAATTTCTCCCTACCTGGAGAGAGAAAATGTTGCATTTATCAGAGAAAATGCACAGATAAGCATCTCTGAAAAAGTGCTGTAACTCTATTCTTTTCTTTTTTAGGCGGGGTCTCACTCTATGACCTGGCTGGAGTACTGTGGCGCAATCACAGCTCACTGCAGCTTTGACTTCCTGGGCTTAAGTAATCCTCCCACCTTGGCCTCCTGAGTAGCCAGGACTACAGGGTGCATCATCAAACCCAGATAATTTTTTTCCCGTAGACATGAGGTCTCACTGTGTTGCCCAGGCTTCCTTCATCTTTTGTTCCTTCTGGTTTTTTTTTTTTTTTTGAGACGGAGTCTCGCTCTGTCGCCCAGGCTGGAGTGCAGTGGTGAGATCTCAGTTCACTTCAAACTCTGCCTCCCGGGTTCACGCCATTCTCCTGCCTCAGCCTCCCGTGTAGCTGGGACTACAGGTGCCCACCACCACGCCCGGCTAATTTTTTGTATTTTCAGTAGAGACGGGGTTTCACCGTGTTAGCCAGGATGGTCCCAATCTCCTGACCTCATGATCTGCCTGCCTCCGCCTCCCAAAGTGCTGGGATTACAGGCTTGAGCCACCGCGCCCGGCCCCCCTTTTTTTTTTCTTTTCTTTTTGGAGACAGAGTCTCCCTCCGTCGCCTAGACTGGAGTGCAGTGGTCCGATTTCAGCTCACTGCAACCTCTGCCTCCCGGCTTTAAGTGATTCTTGTGCCTCAGCCGCCCCAGTAGCAGGGATGACAGGCTGGTGCCACCATGTCACGCTGTCCAGGCTGTTCTCCAACTCCTGAGCTTAGACAATCCACCCGCCTCAGCCCCAGAGTGCTGGGATTACAGGTATGAGCCACTGCACCCAGCAATTGCTTATTCATCTTTACATTGATAAGTCTGTGGAATGTTTGATCAAAATTGCAACACTTATTCCAGCCTTTATTTCGTTATAACAATGTGACTACAAGACCTTCTAAATGACCTTCTTGAATTTTATATACTTCCTTCCAGATTAATTTCCTAACACACTACTTCAAGTAGATGATACCTTTTTTTATTTTTTATTTATTTATTTATTTATTTATGTATTTTTTTATTTTATTTATTTATTTTATTTATTTTTTTTTTTTTTTTGAGACGGAGTCTCACTCTAGCCCGGGCTGGAGTGCAGTGGCTGGATCTCAGCTCACTGCAAGCTCCGCCTCCCGGGTTTACGTCATTCTCCTGCCTCAGCCTCCCGAGTAGCTGGGACTACAGGCGCCCGCCACCTCGCCCGGCTAGTTTTTTGTATTTTTTAGTAGAGACGGGGTTTCACCGTGTTAGCCAGGATGGTCTCGATCTCCTGACCTCGTGATCCGCCCGTCTCGGCCTCCCAAAGTGCTGGGATTACAGGCTTGAGCCACCGCGCCCGGCCGATACCTTTTTTTTAAAAAAAAAGTCTGCACTAATGCCACAATATTGATAGGAATAAGCCATAATTACTTAGACTTCTGAGACTTTTAAAAATTTGCCCCAAATATTTCAAGATATTCTTATCTCCTGAAAATCCTTCAAATGACTTTTGTAGATACTTTACTTGCTGTTCCTTAAACATGCCTTGTATATAGTCTCCCTTTGCACTTTTTCTCACACTATTTCACACAACTGGTACATCATACCCAGTAGCTCTCTGGTTTAATTCTATTCATTGACTCATTTGAAGTTCCAGTTTTCCAAATTTGAACTACCTCTCATTCCCCTGAGATCCTTTTGACATGGTGTGCAAGTTATTTAGCTGTTTTAAAATAGTAAATAAATATTTTAACATGATTTTTTCATAGTTTAACTTCATAAAACTTTAATCTCCTTGAAGATTAAAAGTCCATTTTCTTCACATTTCCACTTTTCCCAACACAGTTTGTTGCTTATAATGGGTACGAAGTAAATATTTGCTAAGTTGACTTTACTCTTATTCAATAAATAAACTATGGCAAATAGAAGGAAGCCCAGTTGCAAAGACCAAACCATTAACTCTCTTTCTTAGCTCCAGAATTCACAGAAAACCTTTGCATAAACTTGGTGATTGTCATTTTAAATTCAGATGAATAATTTTTGTGTAAGATGTAAGCAATTTCTGGACTCTAAAATTGTATTATTTTTCCTATGGAACCCAATACATTTGTGTATTTGTTGGTTGTATGAGTGAAATGTCCTTTACAACAGCAAATATATCTTATTTATCATTTCATTCTCCAATGCTTCTTTCCATGTAAGAAACAATAATTTCTGCATGAATTAGTAATTTTTTATAGGCAAGCCATTAAAACCAAGAGAACACAAAGAACACTACAAAATCAAGGTTTTATAACATTCCAATAAATGTTTCCCTTATGTTTGAAGATGCAAGATTATATTCAGGAGTACAAAAGTATTTGCAAACTATTATCTACATTATATGAGGGGGAAAAGACAAAAAAATACAACCAAAATTTAAATTTTGTTGTTATAGGGAATGTCCTATAATTGAATGCATAGTGTATGCAAGGCTCATTTCCTTAATTTAATTTACATTACAACTGTATAATTACCACGGCTGTTTTCTAGATAAGAATATCAGGCCCAGAAGAGAAACTTACTCTGGACCACTGAGCTGACTGGCTTAAGTCCTTGCTTGCTGACTCCTCAAATACAGATGATCCTTGTTTTATGATGGGGTTACATCTCAATAAGCCCACTGTAATTTTAGTATGTCAATCAGTGGAAAATCCACTTGATACATCGAATCTACCAAACATCATAGCTTAGCCTAGCCTACGTTAAATGCGCTCAGAACACTTACATTAGCCAACAATTGGGCAAACCATCCAACAAAAAGCCTATTTTACTTTTGTTTGTTGTTTTTGTTGTTTTGAGATGGAGTTTCACTCTTGTTATCCAGGCTGGAGTGCAATGGCACAATCTCAGCTCACTGCAACCTCCATCTCCTGGATTCAAGCAATTCTCATGCCTCAGCCTCCCCAATAGCTGGGATTACAGGTACGTGCCACCACGCCCAGCTAATTTATGTATTTTTAGTAGAGATGGGGTTTCACCATGTTGGCCATGCTAGTCTCAAACTCCTCACCACAGGTGATCCACCTGCGTTGGCCTCCCTAAGTGCTGGGATTACAGGTGTGACCCACTGTGCCCAGCTCACAAAGCCTATTTCATAATGAAGTGTTAAACATCTCATGTAATTTATTGATGTCCTACTGAATGCATATTACTTTTATACCATCAGAAAGTTGAAAAATTATAAGTCAAACCATCATAAATTGGGGAGTCTGTATACTTTTCAGTATATCTTAGGTGACTCTGAGTTTGCTTTGTGAAAAATGTCTATTCTTTCTTAACGATTATACAGTAAAACATGAGAAGCACTGAATAATTTATAAACTACAGAAAGGTATAATACAATCTATAATTCATCACATAAATGCTGTTGAAGTTGTGGTGCCTTCCCTTCTGGTCTTTCTGATTATATACATAAAGAGACCAAAATTAGTATTATATTGTACCCTGTACATAACTGTACTCTGTATTTTTTCAATGTAAAAAAATTTTTTTTGATACATTACATTTGTACATGTTTATAGGGTGCTTGTGAAATTTTGGTACATGCAAAGAATGTGTGATGATCAAGTCAGGCTACTTAGGGTATCCATCACCAAAGTGTTTGTCACTTTTACGTGTTGGGTATATTGTAAGTCCTCTCTTTTGGTTGTTCTGAAATACACAATACATTGTTGTTAACTATAGTCACCCTACTCCGCTATTGAACATTAGAACTTATTTCTTCTATCTAACTATATGTTTGTACCCATTAACCAAACTCCTTTCACTCCCCCTCCTACCCATATACTCTTGCCAGTCTCTGGCATCTGTCATTCCACCATCTACCTCCATGTGATCAACTTTTTAGCTCCCACATATAATATGCAATGTATTTCTTTCTGTGCCTGCTGATTTCACTTAACCTCCCGTTCCATCCATGTTGCTATGATACAATTTTATTCATTTTTATGGTCGAATAGTATTCCATTGTGTATATATACAACATTTTCTTTATCCACTCATTCACTGATAGACATTTGGGCTGATTCCATATCTTTGCTATAGTGACTAGTGCTGCGATAAACATGAGACTGCATGTATCCCTTTGATATGCAGTTTATTTTGCTTTGGATAATACCGAGCACTGGAATTGCTGGATACATGGTAGTTCTATCTTTAGTTTTTTTTTGAGAAATCTTCATACTGCTTTCCATTGAGGCTGTACTAATTTACATTCCCACCAACAGTGTATAAGAGTTCCCATTTCTCCACATCCTCACCAACATTTGTTATTTTTGTCTTTTTAGTAATAGCCATTCTAACTGGGGTAAGATGATATCTCATTGTGGTTTCGATTTGCATTTCCCTGATGATTGGTGATGTTGAGCATTTTTTCATACAGCTGTAGGCCATCTGCATGTCTACTTTTGAGACATGTCCATTCATGTCCTCACCCCATTTTTAATGGGATTATTTGGGTTTTCTTTTCTTTTTCCTTTTGAGTTGTTTGAGTTTCTTGTATATTCTGGATATTAGTCTCCTGTGAAATGAGTATGCAAATATTCTCTTATTCAACAGGCTGTCTCTTCATTCTAGTGATTGTTTCTTTTGCTGTGCAGAGCTTTTTAACTTAATGTAGTCCTACTTGTCTATTTTTGGTTTCCTTGCCTGTAATTTTGAGATCTTAGCCATAAAATCTTTGCCTAGACCTATGTCCTGAAGAGTTTTTCTTATGTTATTTTCTAGTAGGTTTATAGTTTTGGGTCTTAAGTTTCTAATTCATCTTGAGTTGATTTCTATATAAAGAGGGAGATGGGGTCCTGTTTCATTCTTCTACATATGGTTATCCAGTTTTCCCAGCACCATTTTATTATAGAGGGTGTCCTTTCCCCAATGTATGTACTTGATAGCTTTGTCAAAGGTCAGTTGGCTGTAAATGTGTGGCTTTATTCCTGGGTTCTCTATTCTGTTTCATTGGTCTATTTGTCTGTTTTTTTAATACCAATACCATGCTGTTTTGGTTACTATATAGCCTTGTAATACATTTTAAAGTCAGGTAGTATGATCCCTCTAGCTCTGTTCTTTTTGCTCAGGATTTCTTTGGCTATTCTGGCTCTATTTTAGTTCCATACAAATTTTAGGAATTTTAAATTTTTTTTAAAAAGTTTTTTGTTTTTTTGTTTGTTTTTGTTTTGAGATGGAGCCTACCTCTGTTGACCAGGTTGGAGTGCAGTGGTGAGATCTTGGCTTAGTGCAACCTTTGCCTCCCAGGTTCCAGTGATTCTTCTACCTCAGCCTCCCCAGTAGCTGGGATTACAGGCGCCTGCCATGGCACCCGGCTAATTTTTGTATTTTTAGTAGAGACGGGGTTTCACCACGTTAGCCAGGCTGGTCTCGAACTCCTGACCTCAGGCGATCCACTTGCCTTGGCCTCCCAAAGTGCTGGGATTACAGGTGTGAGCCACTGTGCCCAGCCAGAAATTTTTTTATTTTTGTGAAAAATGACACTGCTATTTTGATAGGGATCACACTGTGGTTCACTTTGGGCAGTATGGTCATTTTAACAACAATAATTCTTCTGATGCATGAGCATAGGATGTCTTCACATTTGTTTGTGTCCTTTTCAATTTCTTTCATCAGTGTTTTGTAGTATTTCTTGTAGAGGTCTTTTGGCTCCTTGGATAAATTTATTTCTAGGTATTTTTATTTTTTTGTAGCTATTGTAAATGTGATTGCCTTCTTGATTTCCTTTTCAGCTATGTCATTATTGATGTTCAGAAATACTACTGATTGATTTTTGTATGTTAATTTTGTATACTGCAACTTTACTTAATTTGTTTTTCAGTTCTGAGATGTTTTAGTGGAGTCTTTTGGTTTTTCCAAATATAAGATTACATCATCTGTAAAAAGTGACAATATGACTTTCGTTTTTCCAATTTGGATGTCTTTTACTTCTTTCTCTTACCTGAGTACTCTGGCTAGGAGTTCCATTATTTTGTTGAAGAGGAGTGGTGAAAGTAGGCATCATGTCTTATTCCAGTTCTTAGAGAAAAGGTTTTCAACTTTTCCCCATTCAGTACGTTAGCTGTGGGTTTGTCAGGTATGGCCTTTGTTTGTTCAAATTTTTAATGAGAATTTTTTCAAGTACCTAAGACCTTCAAAATTTGAGTTTTTAATAGCTGTATAACATTTCAAATTATGAATGCACCCCAATTAATTTAATCAATTTTTTACTGTTACAAATTTTTTTGGTGTTTTCAATACTAAACATTAATGAATATTTTTATAAACAAATTTTTTTTACTATGTCTTATTAAGATTTTACTTGGCTAGATGCTAAGAAGTCGAAATAGAGAAGGAGAGGTTATAAATAATTTTAAGACTTTTGATACCTTATGTCAAAAGTGCTTTACAAAAGGTTGTACCAAGTTACACTCCCACCAGAAGCTTGTGTATCATGCATTTTTCACCAGCAAGACTATAATTTTAAAATCTTAAGACAAAAATGGGATGTCATTGTTTGATGTGTATTTCATAAAAATTTTTTGATGATCAATTATACAGAACTAATTTTATGTGTATTAGTCATTTTTACTTCTTCTGTGAAGTATCTGCCTATTCATTTTTTTTTTTTTTTCTTAGATGGAGTCTCTCTCTGTCACCCAGGCGCGAGTGCCGTGGCGCAATCTTGGCTCACTGCAACCTCCGCCTCCCAGGTTCACACCATTCTCCTGCCCTCAGCCTCCCGAGTAGCTGGGACTGCAGGTGCCTACCACCACACTTGGCTAATTTTTTTGTATTTTTTAGTAGAGACGGGGTTTTACCATGTTAGCCAGGATGGTCTCGATCTCCCCACCTTGTGATCTGCCTGCTTCAGCCTCCCAAATTGCTGGGATTACAGGTGTGAGCCACCACTCCTGGCTGTATCTGCCTATTATTTACCAGTGTGTTTTTCTTTTAGATTAATGAATTCTTTACATGTTAAAGATAAAAACTTGTGTGACATATTTCAGGTGAATATTTAGTCCAGGTTTGTCTTTGTAGTTTTATACTTTTAATGTATGTGTATATGCATATTTATGGATAAATGAATATATGTGAAATTGTGTGTGCATGTATATGAGTTAAAACCACTGTCCTTCCATCACTTTTATACATGGAGGGGGTCTAGGAAAGCCTATCTAGACATAATGTTTTAAATTCAATTGCAATTCATTAGAGCATATACACGAATATTCAATAACGTGCAAAAAAAATTTTAAAAGCTTATTTGTACACAGAGCAAGGGTAACTGCATTTGGGAACTTGAATAATTTCTCCAAAGAATATTTTTTGTAGGTAAGCAATTTAAAAACATATATATAAAAGATATAACAAGATGGCCAAATAGGAACAGCTCCGGTCTACAGCTCCCAGCGGGATCAATGCAGAAGATGGGTGATTTCTGCATTTCCAACCGAGGTACCTGGTTCATCTCAGTGGGACTGGTTGGACAATGGGTGCAGCCCAAGGAGAGCTAGCTGAAGCAGGGCGGGGCATCACCTCACCCTGGAAGCACAAGGGGTCAGGGAATTCCCTTTCCTACCCAAGGGAAGCCATGACAGATTGTACCTGGAAAAACAGGACACTCCTACCCAAATACTGCACTTTCCCCAAGGTCTTAGCAACAGGCAGACAAAGAGATTCTCTCCCATGCCTGACTTGGTGTGTCTCATGCCCTCGGAGCCTTGCTCACTGCTAGCGCAGCAGTGTGAGATCAAACTGCGAGGTGGCAGCCTGGCTGGGGGAGGGGCGTCTGACTTTGCTGAGGCTTGAGTAGGTAAAGTAAGCAACCAGGAAGCTCAACTAGGCCGAAGCCAGTGTAGCTGAGCAAGGCCTACTGCCTCTAGACTCTACCTCTGTGGACAGGGCTTAGCTGAACAAAAGGCAGCAGACAACTTCTGCAGACTTAAACATCCCTGTCTGACAGCTCTGAAGAGAGAAGTGGTTCTCCTAACATGGCATTTGAGTTTTGAGAATAGACAGACTGCATCCTCAAGTGGGTCCCTGCCCCCCTTGTAGCCTAACTGGGAGACACCTCCCAGTAGGGGCCAACAGAAACCTCATATAGATGGGTGCCCCTCTGGGACGAAGCTTCCAGAGGAAGGATCAAGCAGCAATGTTTGCTGTTTTGCAATATTTGCTGTTCTGCAGCATCCGCTGGTGATACCCAGGTAAACAGGGTCTCCAGCAAACTCCAACAGACCTGCAGCTGAGGGACCTGACTGTTAGAAGGAAAACTAACAAACAGAAAGGAATAGCATCAACATCAACAAAAAGGACATCTACACAAAACCCCATCTGTAGGTCACCAACATCAAAGACCAAAGGCAGATAAAATCACAAAGACGGGGAGAAACCAGAGCAGAAAAGCTGAAAATTCTAAAAATCTGAGCACCTCTTCTCCTCCAAAGGATCGCAGCTCCTCGCCAGCAATGGAACAAAGCTGGACAGAGAATGACTTTGATGAGTTGACAGAAGTAGGCTTCGGAAGGTCAGTAATAACAAACTTCTCTGAACTAAAGGGAACATGTTTGAACCCATTGCAAGGAAGCTAAAAACCTTGAAAAAAAGTTAGACGAATGGCTAACTAGAATAACCTGTGTAGAGAAGAACTTAAATGACCTGATGGAGCTGAAAACCATGGCATGAGAACTTCATGCCGCATGCACAAGCTTCAATAACCAATTCCATCAGGTGGAAGAAAGGGTACCAGTGATTGAAGATCAAATTAATGAAATATAGTGAGAAGGCAAGGTTAGAGAAAAAAGAGGAAAAAGAAATGAACAAAGCCTCCAAGAAATATGGGACTATGTGAAAAGACCAAATCTACGTTTGACTGGTGTACCTGAAAGTGATGGGGAGATTGGAACCAAGTTGGAAAACACTCTTCAGGATATTATCCAGGAGAACTTCCTGAACCCAGCAAGGCAGGCCAACATTCAAATTCAGGAAATACAGAGAACACCACAAAGATATTCCCTGAAAAGAGCAACCGCAAAACACATAATCATCAGATTCACCAAGGTTGAAACGAAGAAAAAAATGTTAAGGGCAGCTGGAAAGGAAGGTCAGGTTACCCAGAAAGGGAAGTCCATCAGACTAACAGCAGATCTCTTGGCAGAAACCCTACAAGCCAGAAGAGAGTGCGGGCCAATATTCTACATTCTTTTTTTTTTTTTTTGTATTTTTAGTAGAGACGGGGTTTCACCATGTTAGGCAGGATGGTCTCGATCTCCTGACCTCGTAATCCACCCGTCTCGGCCTCCCAAAGTGCTGGGATTACAGGCTTGAGCCACCGCGCCCGGCCTCTACATTCTTAAAGGAAAGAATTTTCAACCTAGAATTTCATATAGAGCCAAACTAAGTAAGCTTCATAAGTGAAGGAGAAATAAAATCCCTTACAGACAAGCAAATGCTGAGAGATTTTGTCACCATCAGGACTGCCTTACGAGAGCTCCTGAAGGAAGCACTAAACACGTAAAGAAACAACTGGTACCAGCCACTGCAAAAACATGCCAAATTGTAAAGACCATTGATGCTATGGAGAAACTGCATCAATTAACGGGCAAAATAACCAGCTAACATCAAAATGGCAGCATCAAATTCACATATGACAATATTAACCTTAAATGTAAATGAGCTAAATGCCCCAATTAAAAGACACAGACTGGCAAATTGGATAAAGAGTCAAGACCCATCACTGTGCTGTATTCAGGAGACCCATCTCATGTGCAGAGATACACAGAGGCTCAAAATAAAGGGATGGAGGAAGATCTACCAAGCAAATGGAAAGCAAAAAAAAGCAGGGGTTGCAATCCTAATCTCTGATAAAATAGACTTTAAACCAAGAAAGATCAAAAGAAACAAAGAAGGTCATTACATAACGGTAAAGGGATCAATTCAACAAGAGCTAACTATCCTAAATATATATGTACCTAATACAGGAGCACTCAGATTCATAAAGCAAGTCCTTAGAGACCTACAAAGAGACTTAGACTCCCACACAATAATAATGGGAGACTTTAACACCCCACTGTCAACATTAGACAGATCAACGAGACAGGTTAACAGGGATATCCAAGACTTGAACTCAGCCGTGCACCAAGCAGACCTAACAGACATCTACAGAACTCTCCATCCCAAATCAACAGAATATACATTCTTCTCAGCACCACATCACACTTATTCTAAAACTGACCACTTATTTGGAAGTAAAGCACTCCTCAGCAAATATAAAAGAACAGCAATCACAACAAACTGTCTCTCAGACCACAGTGCAATCAAATTAGAACTCAGGATTAAGAAACTCATTCAGAATCGCACAACTACGTGGAAACTGAACACCGTGGTCCTGAATGTCTACTGGGTACACAACGAAATGAAGGCAGAAATAAAGATGTTCTTTGAAACCAGTGGGAACAAAGACACAATGTACTAGAATCTCTGGGACACATTTAAAGCAGTATGTAGAGGGAAATAAATGCCCACAAGAGAAAGCAGGAAAGATAAAAAATCAACACACTAACATCACAATTAAAAGAACTAGAGAAGCAAGAGCAAACAAATTCAAAAGCCAGCAGAAGGCAAGAAATAACTAAGATCAGAGCAGAACTGAAAGAGATAGAGACACAAAAACCCTTCAAAAAATCAATGAATCCAGGAGCTGGTTTTTTGAAAAGATCAACAAAATTGATAGACCGCTAGCAAGACTAATAAAGAAGAAAAGAGAGAAGAATCAAACAGACGTAATAAAAAATGATAAAGGGGGTATCGCCACCCATCTCACAGAAATACAAACTACCATAAGAGAATACTATAAATACCTCTACTCAAATAAACTAGAAAATCTAGAAGAAATGGATAAATTCCTGGACACATACACCCTTCCAAGACTAAACCAGGAAGAAGTTGAATCTCCGAATAGACCAATAACAAGCTCTGAAATTAAGGCAATAATTAATAGCCTGCCAACCAAAAAGAGTCCAGGACCAGAGAGATTCACAGCCGAATTCTGGTATCATTTCTTTTGAAATTATTCCAATCAATAGAAAAAGAGGGAATCCTCCCTAACTCATTTTATGAGGCCAATATCATCCTGGTACCAAACCCTGGCAGAGACACAATAAAAAAAGAGAATTTTAGGCCAATATCCCTGACATTGACATTTTGTATTGATGTGAATATCCTCAATAAAATCCTGGCAAACCGAATCCAGCAGCACATCAAAAACCTTATCCACCACAATCAGGTTGGCTTAATCCCTGGGATGCAAGGCTGATTCAACATATGCAAATCAATAAACATAACCCATCACATAAACAGAACCAATAACAAAAACCACATGATTATTTCAATAGATGCAGAAAAGACCTTCGACAAAATTCTACAGCCCTTCGTGCTAAAAACTCTCAATAAACGAGGTATTGATGGAACATACTTCAAAATAATAAGAGCTATTTATGACAAACCCACAGCCAATATCATACTGAATGGGCAAACACTGGAAGCATTCCCTTTAAAAACTGGCACAAGACAAGGATGCCCTCTCTCACCATTCCCATTCAACATAGTATTGGAAGTTCTGGCCAGGGCAATCAGGCAAGAGAAAGAAATAAATGATATTCAATTAGGAAAATAGGAAGTCAAATTGTCCCTGTTTGCATATGACATGATTGTATATTTAGAAAACCCCATCATCTCAGCTCAAAATCTCCTTAAGCTGATAAGCAACTTCAGCAAAGTCTCAGGATACAAAATCAATGTGCAAAAATCACAAGCATTCTTATACACCAATAACAGACAAACACAGAGGCAAATTATGAGTGAACTCCCATTCACAATTGCTACAAAGAGAATAAAATACCTAGGAATCCAACTTACAAGGGATGTGAAGGACCTCTTTAAGGAGAACTACGAACCACTGCTCAACGAAATAAAAGAGGACCCACACAAATGGAGGAACATTCCATGCTCATGGATAGGAAGAATCCACATCGTGAAAATGGCCATACTGCCCAAAGTAATTTATAGATGCAATGCCATCCCCATCAAGCTACCAATGACTTTCTTCACAGAATTGGAAAAAACTACTTTCAAGTTCATATGGAACCACAAAAGAGCCTGTATTGCCAAGACAATCCTAAGTCAAAAGAACAAAGCTGGAGGCATCATGCTACCTGACTTCAAACTATACTACAAGGCTAAAGTAACCAAAACAGCATGGTACTGGTACCAAAACAGAGATATAGACCAATGGAACAGAACAGAGGCCTCAGAAATAACACCACACATCTACAACCATCTGATCTTTGACAAACCTGACAAAACAAGATATGGGGAAGGGAATCCCTATTTAATAAATGGTGCTGGGAAAACTGGCTAGCGATATGTCAAAAGCTGAAACTGGATCCCTTCCTTACACCTTACACAAAAATTAATTCAAGATGGATTAAAGACTTAGATGTTAGACCTAAAACCATAAAAACCCTAGAAGAAAACCTAGGCAATACCATTCAAGACATAGGCATGGGCAAGGACTTCATGACTAAAACACCAAAGCAATGGCAACAAAAGTCAAAATAGACAAATGGGATATAATTAAACTAAAGAGCTTCTGCAAGGCAAAAGAAACTACCAACAGAGTGAACAGGCAACCTACAGAATGAGAGAAAATTTTTGCAATCTACCCATCTGACACAGGGCTAACATCCAGAATCTACAAAGAACTCAAACAAATTTACAAGAGAAAAACAAACAAACCCATCAAAAAGCGGGCAAAGGATATGAATGGACACTTCTCAAAAGAAGACAACTATGCAGCCAAGAGACACATGAAAAAATGCTCATCATCACTGGTCATCACAGAAATGCATATCAAAACCACAATGAGATACCATTTCACGCCAGTTAGAAGGGCAATCATTAAAAAGTCAGGAAACAACAGATGCTGCAGAGGATGTGGAAAAATAGGAATGTTTTTACTGTTGGTGGGAGTGTAAATTAGTTCAACCATTGTGGAAGACAGTGTGGCGATCCCTCAACGATCTAGAACTAGAAATATCATTTGACCCAGCTATCCCATTACTGGGTATATACCCAAAGGATTATAAATCATGCTACTATAAAGACACATGCACACGTTATCTTTACTGCGGCACTATTCACAACAGCAGAGATTTGGAACCAACCTAAATGTCCGCCAGTGATAGACTGGATTATGAAAATGTGGCACATACACACCATGGAATACTCTGCAGCCATAAAAAAGGATGAGTTCATGCCCTTTGCAGGGACATGGATGAAGCTGGAAGCTATCATCCTGAGCAAACTCTCACAAGGGCAGAAAAACAAACAGCACATGTTCTCACTCATAGGTGGGAATTGAACAATGAGATCACTTGGACACAGGGTGGGGAATATCAGACACAGGGCGGGGAACATCTTCCACTGGGTCCTGTTGGGGGGTGGGGGCTGGGGGAGGGATAGCATTAGGAGAAATACCTAATGTAAATGACGAGTTGATGGGTGCAGCAAACCAATATGGCACATGTATACCTAGGTATCAAACCTGCACGTTGTGCACATGTACCCTAAAACTTAAAGTATAATTTAAAAAAAAAGAAAAAAAAGAATATTAGAGACGACAGTACCTTCACATTGCATTTTTGTGACACCAGCTTCAATAATGATCAATATACGGCCAATCTTGTTTCATGGAACACCATCTACTTCCTTAACCTCAGATTATTTTGCAACGAATTCTAGACATCAAATTATTTTATCTGTCAAAGTTTAGTATATATTTCTGAAAGGGAAGGGCTATTTTTTTAAAACATAGCCACAAAACCATTATCATGGCTTTAAAAACAACAATCATAATTTAGTATCTTTAAATATAGCATCTGTATTTGCATTTCCTCCACTGTCTTTTTTTTTTTTTTTTTTTTTGAGACGGAGTCTCGCTGTGTCGCCCAGGCTGGAGTGCAGTGGCGCGATCTCGGCTCACTGCAAGCTCCGCCTCCCGGGTTCCCGCCATTCTCCCGCCTCAGCCTCCGAGTAGCTGGGACTACAGGCGCCCGCCACTGCGCCCGGCTAGTTTTTTGTATTTTTTAGTAGAGACGGGGTTTCACCGTGTTAGCCAGGAGGGTCTCGATCTCCTGACCTCGTGATCCGCCCGCCTCGGCCTCCCAAAGTGCTGGGATTACAGGCTTGAGCCACCGCGCCCGGCCCACTGTCTTAATTTTGTAAAAATTTTCTTGTATCAGGACCCAGATAATGTTCATATGTTGTGATTAGTTATATATGTCAAGTTATTATTTGTATATTCCTTATATAGGATTTTTTTGTTTTTTGTTTGTTTTGTTTTTTTGCTCCTGTGTTGAATAAACTAGGTCATTTGCTCTGTAGAATCTACTCATTACAGATTTTTGATCACATCTCCATGGGGATCATTGGCAAGTTCCTCCATCTCTTGTTATTTCCTTTAAATTAGTAGTTAGGACTATTGATTGATCAGTTTCAGGGTTTCCTTTTGTTTTTGGAAGACTACCTCATAGGCGATGTTTATTTTAGTCAGGAACTGTTTACCCTTTGCTTGATCCTATTTTTTATGGTTTCAATCAATGATGATATTTGCTGAAATCTATCAGTTCATTAGGAGTTACAAAACGTTGATATTCTATCATTCTTTGTTTATTTCTTAGCTGAAATTCTTCTGTAAATAAAAACTTAAGCTTCATCAACTATTTGACTACTTTGAGATATAATTCACATGAGAAACACTTACTTTTATTTATTTACCAGTTTTCAAAATAATGATTCCATTATTTAGCATCCTACAAAGGTGATGATAAAGTTATTGCTGGATATTTTTATACCTGTATGAACTCATGGATTTAAACATACAGTTATGTGTCACTTAATAATATTCTAAGAAATGTGTCACTAGACAATTTCCTCATCATGAGAACTTTATAGAGTATTCACACAAACATAGATGCTATATAGCTTTCTATACATCTAGATTATAAGGTACGGCCTATTTCTCCTTGCTACAAATCTGGACAGCTTGTTACCACACTGAATACATTAGTCAATTGTAACACAATGGCAAGTATTTGTGTATCTAACACAGAGAAGGTATATAAAAGGTTAAAAATGGTACACCTGTATAGGGCACTTACCATGGAAGGAGCTTGCAGGACTGGAAGTCGTTCTGGGTGACTCAACAAGTGAATGGTGAGAGAATGTAAAGACCTAGGATATTACTGTACACTATGTAGATTTTTAACTAGTACATTAAATACTTAGGCTATACTAAGTTTATTTAAGAATATTTCTGGCCGGGCATGGTGGCTCACGTCTGTAATCCCAGCACTTTGGGAGGCCGAGACGGGTGGATCACAAGGTTAGGAGTTTGAGACCAGCCTGACCAACAAGGTGAAAACCTGTCTCTACTAAAAATACAAAAATTAGCCAGGCATGGTGGCACATGCCTGTATTCCCAGCTGCTGGAGAGGCTGAGGCAGAAGAATCACTTGAACCCAGGAGGTAAAGATTGCAATGAGCAGGGCGCGGTGGCTCAAGCCTGTAATCCCAGCACTTTGGGAGGCCGAGACGGGCGGATCACGAGGTCAGGAGATCGAGACCATCCTGGCTAACACCGTGAAACCCCGTCTCTACTAAAAAATACAAAAAAACTAGCCGGGCGACGTGGCGGGCGCCTGTAGTCCCAGCTACTCGGGAGGCTGAGGCAGGAGAATGGCGTAAACCCGGGAGGCGGGGCTTGCAGTGAGCTGAGATCCGGCCATTGCACTCCAGCCTGGGCGGCAGAGCGAGACTCCTTCTCCAAAAAAAGAAAAAAAGATTGCAATGAGCTGAGATCACATCACTGCACTCCAGCCTGGGCAACAGAGCAAGACTCCATCTCAAAAAAAAAAAAAAAAAAATTCTTCAATCATAAATTAACCAAAATTGACTGTAACTTTTTTACTTTATAAACTTTTTAATCTTTTTTAAATTTTTGACTCTTTCATAATAACAGCTTAAAATATAAATGCATTGTACAGCTGTACAAAAATATTTTCTTCTTTTACATCCTTATAAGTTTTTTCTATTTTTAATTTTTAAGCTTTTACACTTTTTTGTCAAAAAAACAAAGACACACACACATTAGGCCTACAAAGAATTGGGACCATTGATATCACTGATCACTGTCTTCCACCTCAACATCTTGTCTCACTAGAAGGCCTTAGAGCTATCATCTTCTACAATAACAACGTCTTCTTCTAGAATACTTCCTGAAGGACCTGCCTGAGACTGTTTACAGTTAACCTTTTTTTTTTTTTTTTTTTTTTTTTTGAGACAGAGTCTTGCTCTGTCGCCCAGGCTGAAGTGCAGTGGCCGGATCTCAGCTCACTGCAAGCTCCGCCTCCCAGGTTTACGCCATTCTCCTGCCTCAGCCTGCCGAGTAGCTAGGACTACAGGCGCCTGCCACCTTGCCCGGCTACTTTTTTGTATTTTTTAGTAGAGACGGGGTTTCACCGTGTTAGCCAGGATGGTCTTGATCTCCTGACCTCGTGATCTGCCCGTCTCGGCCTCCCAAAGTACAGTTAACTTTTTAATATATAAGCAGAAGGAATGCACTCTAAAATAACAAATAAATTTATAGTATGGTAAATGCTAGGCAATAAAAATGTTCAGCTCCATTATAATCTTATGAAACCACCGACCAGTCATTATGCAGTGCATGATTATATTTGAAGTACTTAATTCCATAAATGTTATTATTACTGATGCTCAAATTGTCCCAGGTTTGTTTAGTGGGAACTTAATCAGGTCAGAGTCTGTGTTTGTTTGATACAACTCTAAGTCTTTAATAGCACCCCTCCTTTCTGATAGGACAAACTGTTTTGGGCTCAACTTGTACATCTCCTGTCCTATGCCTTGCACTGGGTATTTATCCAAAAAGCCAGTTCTAAATCCAGACGTTAGTCACAATATGGCAACTAAGAGCGTTCATTACTCCTAGTGGCCATTTTTCCTATATCTTTTCAGTGGACAGACTAGGAATTATATGTATATACATGTACATATTTACTTAATTTGTTATTTCCTGTAAATTAGTAGTAGAGTATTGCTTGATCAGATTCAGGGTTGGGTTTGTTATTGCAAAACTCCTCACAGATGATATTTTTACCAGTAACTACATATATACAGTTTCTGTATTTCCTATATACTGTTGATTCTAATTATTCACAGTAGACATGTTCTATAAAGTTACAGAGTACAACTGAATTAGAGAATACTGAAACATTGCTCCTAGGAGAAATGCAGAATTGGATACCTGCAAGCCTCTGGTTACAACATTTGTTGTCAACCAATCATTATATAACCTGTTTATGTGTGCTTCTGTATAAAGATCCTTTATTTAATATACATTGTTGATTCATTAACATTGAACTTACAGGTAACACTATGACTCACGCTTGAGTCAAGCAGAGACTGCAGAAAGGACACTTGCTTAAAGTATGGCAGCTTGCTTGGTGCAGTAGCTCACACCTGTAGTCCCAGCAATTTGGGAGGCTGAGGCGGGCGGATCACTTGAGGCCAGGAGTTCGAGACCAGCCTGGACAAGATGGCAAAAACTCGTATCTACTAAAAACACAAAAATTATCTGGGCATGGTGGCACGTGCCTGTAGTTCCAGCTACTTGAGAGGCTAAGGTTGGAGGATCGCTTGAGCCCAGGAGGTGGAAGCTGCAGTGAGCAGTGATCACACCACTGTACTCCAACTTGGGTGATGGAATGAAACCCTGTCTCAATCAATCAACATGAGAGCTAGAACAAAAAAGGAAAGTGTTGCTTTATCGACCTCAAACTGGGAACCTATGTGTCTGGTGACTCAAATATTTTGCCACTCTGAATACATCCATGGATGACCACAAAAGTGTCATGAATATTGATTTTTTTGAATTACAAATAAATTTTAGCAAGTAAGATAATTCACAAATACAAATCATAAAGAGAATCAACTGTATATGTATGTAAATATATGTACATATATAGTGATAGTTACAGTGATATAGCTATCGTTATTTATTTTTAAGATAAAAAGCAACAGAAGTTATATTTTAAATTCAGGACAATGGAGTTTTTACTAAATCTTCTGAGTCTTATATCTGTATCTCCTTTCTCCCATGCTGAAAATCTTGGTTCTCAATGACACTAACATAATTCCAAGCCAGGATCAATGACAAACAAAAAACCAATTTGAAACTCCAACAGGATCTGAATTATTGACTTTTCCTTTTGCCTCAGGCTGCAATATGACACAGCATGGTACTGGCACTGCTCCTGCCTTTATCTAAATTTTTTATTTTTTTGCATTTTTATTTTTAAAAAAATATTGCAATATATATATGTGTGTGTGTGTGTGTGTGTGTGTGTGTATATTTGAGACAGGTTTATACAACTGAATTAGAGAATACTGAAACATTGCTCCTAGGAGAAATGCATTATATACTAAACAAAGTATCTTTATACAGAAACACACATACAACAGGTTATATAATGATTGGTTGACAAAAAACATAACCAGAGGCTTGCAGGAATCTAATTCTGCATTTCTCCGAGGAGCAATGCTTCAGTATTCTCTAATTCAGTTGTATAACCCCATCTTAAATATATGTGTGTGTATATATATATATATATATATACATACATATATATATATATATTTGAGACAGGGTCTAGTTCTGTTGCCCAGGTGTGAGTGCGGTGATGCAATCACAGCTCATTACTGTATTTGTTTTGAGTCCCTTACATTTTGTGCCTGAGGCAAATGACTTCTTCCCTCACTCTAGTCCTGGCCCTGAATAATTCCTCACTTAATTTATTCAGGAAGAACATTCACCAGTCTCAGAAAACAAAAACAAAAAAACTCCACAGCTATCAGTGATTACAGGAAACAGTTTAAGGTCTTGTTGTGGTTACTTTTATCCTTAGTATATATCACACCAAGATACACAAATTATTGGGTTTTAAAAAAACTTAAAACATTCTGCTTAGCTCAGTGGGGATGGGGGCACTTCTCAGGGCACTTAGGATCTCAGAGCCACTTCTCTCAGGCTGGAGGCAATAGCTCTGAATGGTTTCTGAATACAGCAGTTAGGTTCATTTTTCATTTTATTCTGATTTTTAGAAAATTCATTTTAAAACTCAAAAGCAAAATAAACAAATTAAGAGAACGTGAAATAGTAAATCAGAACATCGATATAACACACTGTAAATATATACACTTGGTCTCTCTTTTCTTAGCTTTTTTAAAAGATGTAATATTATATAATATAATTATAACAATAGTCTGTTGTATTTGTAACATGTGACGTAATATGTGTAACAACAATAGCACAAAAACAGAAAGCAAAAATACGGCTATATAGAATAACATTTCTGTATCTCACTAAACAGAAGCATAATTCTGAAGTGGACTATGATACATTAGTATGTGTTTCGGAAGTCCTACAGCAACCACTAGTAGAATAAATGTTTATAATACAGTGAAAAAGGTTAGATAAATTAAAAAATCACACTAAAAATATTCATTTTTCTATAAAAGACAGCTGAAAAGAAAGAATTAAAATGCATAATATAGAAAACAGATGAGAAATGGTAGACATAAATCCAACTATAATAATAGCATTAAATATGAATGAATTAATCCAATCAGAAAGCATAGATTATCAGGCTGGATTTAAAAAATAAATTCTAGCTATGTTCTGTCTGCAGGAGATACACTTTAGATTCAGATACAATTAGACTGAAAGTAAAAGAGTGACAAAAGATACATCGTGCAAAAAGCAACTACGAGAAAGCTAAACTGGCTACAGTAATATCAGACAAAGTAGACTTTACAACAAAAATGTTATTAGAGAATAAGAAATAGTTTATAATGATAAAAGGAATAATCCATCAGGAAGATATAACATTTATAAAGATAAATGAACTTAACAACTGAGCCATAAAATACGTCAAATAAAAACTAATAAAAATGAAAAAGGAAATAGACAATTGGACAATAATTGGAGACTCCAATACCCCACTTTCAATAATGACCCCATTACCCTGCTTTCAATTAAAAAAACAACACTAGGTAGAATATCAAAAAGTAAATAGAAGATGTGAACAACACTATAAATCGCCTAGATCTAACAGAAATCTATAGAACACTCTACCCTACAGTAGGAGAATACACGTTTCTCTCAAGTGCTCATGGAACATAGAACTCTAGGATAAAGTATATGCTAGACCACAAAACAAGCCTTAATAAATATACAGGTATTGGAATTACATAAATTTTGTTTTCCAGCCACAAAGGAATAAAATTTTAGATCAAAAACGGAAATAAATGTGGAAAGTTCATAAATATGTGGAAGTTAATCATACTCCTAAATTACTAAAGGGTAAAATCACAAGGGAAATTTAAAAATATTTTGAGATGAATGAACCGAAGACTAATATACCAAAACTTATGAGATACAGATACAGCAGTGCTTAGAAGGAAATTATAGCTATAAATATCTATATTAAAAAAGAAGAAAGACTGCAAATCAATAACCTAAACTTCCACCTTAAGACAATGGAAGAGGAGCAAATGAAACCTAAAGCAAGCAGGGGAAGAAATAATAGAAATGAAAGTGGAGATAAATAATATAGATAATGGAAAAACAACACAGAAAAACAAAATTGGCTGGATGTGGTGGCTCACGCCTGTAATCCCAGCACTTTGGGAGGCCAAGGCAGGCAGATCACAAAGTCAGAAGATTGAGATCATCCTGGCTAACACAGTGAAACTCCGTCTCCACTAAAAATACAAAAAACTTAGCGGGGCGTGGTGGTGCGGGCCTGTAGTTCCAGCTACTCGGGAGACTGAGGCAGGAGAATGGCATGAACCCAGGAGGCAGAGCTTGCAGTGAGCCGAGATCATGCGCCTGCACTCCAGCCTGGGCAACAGAGCAAGACTCCATCTCAAAAAAAAAAAAAAAAAATCAAAAATTTCTTCTTTGAAAAGATATAAAAGTTGATAAAACTTTTAATTAGACTAACCAAGAAAAAAGAAGACTCATATTATCAAGATCAGGAATGAAAGAAGATGAAAGAAGATATGTGAGATATATGTGAATTGTGGGGAGCTAGCGGACAGACTGTAGTGGTTGAATAGTACCCCCAATACCCCCAAAAGATGTCTGTGCCCTAATCCTCAGAACTGTGGATGGCACCTTATTTGGAAGAAAGGTCTTTGTAGATGTAATTAAGTAAAGAATCTTGAAATAAGATCAATCTGGAATATTCAGGTATGCCTTAAATCCAATGGCAGGTGTCCTTATAAGAGACAGAAAAGGAGCAGACACAGAGAGAATAAGGCTATGTGAAGATGCAGGCAGAGATTAGATTTTGTTTTCACAAGCCAAGGAAGCACAGGAATTCTGACAGCCACCAGAAGATGGAAGAGGAAAGGAAGAATTCTTCCCTAGACCCTCCAGATGGAGTGTGGCCCTGATAATTCCTTGATTTCAGACTTCTGGCCCCCAGAAATGAGATAATAATGTACTGTTTTATGCCACCAAATTTATAGCATTTTGTTATAGCATCCCTGGGAAATTAATAGAGAAGGAATGTTCCTCAACCTGATAAAAGGTATTTATGAAAACCATAGCTAACATCATACTTAATGGTGAGACAGAATGCTTCTCTCTTACAATCAAGAAAAACAATGTCCAATTTTTCAGCTTCTAGTCAACATTGTACTGTGGGTTCTAGAAAAGGAATTCGCCAAGAAAATTAAATAAAATGAATCCATATGGAAAAAGTAAAACAGTCTCTCTTCACAAATGACATGATTGTGTGTATGTAACCCCGTAAGGAATCCACAAAAGTAAATAATCAAGACTGTGTGATACTAATATAAGGACAGACATACACCAGTGAAATATAATTGAGAGTCCAGAAACCCATCCTTATACTTATGGTCAATTGATTTTTGGTAAGTTTGCCAAACAAATTCAATGACAGAAAACAATAGTCTTATCAAAATATAGTGCTGGGACCATTTTGTGTGTGAAGAAATGGGTATAATTCCTCTTTTATTGTCTCTCTAAACTGAAACAAGTTCCAGCAAAATACTACATAATGTGGAGCAGCAGCCTAGTGACCTAGTGTTCTAGCTAACATTGAGGTAATGTTATTCTAACTTTTCACTTCTCCTTCATATATATATATATATATATATACACATATATATATGATGATGATTTTTTTAAAGTCACCGATAATTCCACTTGAAAAATGTTCTCTCTTTCCATCCACATTCATCTTTATATAATTCATTTTTTAAATTTATCTTTAGTTTTATGTATTTACTTTTTGGAGACAGGGTCTTGCTCTGGTGCCCAGGCTGGGGTGCAGTGGTGCAGTCATAGCTCACTGCAGCCTCAGACTCCTGGGCTCAAGCAATCCTCTCGCCTTAGTGTCCGGAGTAGCTAGTACTGCTGGTGTGTGCCGCCACGTCCAGCTAATTTATACGTTTATTTTTTGTAGAGACAGGTCTCATTATATCCCAGGCTGGTCTCTAATTCCTGGCCTCAAGCAATCCTTCTGCCTCAGCCTCCCAAAGTGCTAGGATTATAGGCATAAGCCACCGCACCTAGCCTATATAATTTTTCACACAAAACTCAGTGTTCTCTTTTTAAACTTAACATTATGATAACATGCAAAAATCTGTTCACAGTTGTCATTTTAATGACAGCATTTATTTTATTAAATTCTTTTAAGGAACAGTAAGTAGTTGTAACAATAGGCATCTCAATGGCCAAATATGAATTATCAAAGTTATACTATACAAATGAATGAACTGGTATCATATATGATCTCTACATATCTTACAAATAAAGATAATTCATGTTCAAAGCAGAGAATACAAGCAAATTCAGAAGCCGAGCTCTGTTTACCTTTACATCACAAGGGCTATCCACAGGTTAATCAAGGACCTGGCTATTAAAAACAAATGTGCACTTGAAAGCACAGATTGCTCCTCCTCTGTGTTATGAAGTGTGACAATATGAAACTTAAGTTTACCAGTAAAAACTAAAATACATCTTCATTATAATGGAACTAATTTTAACTTAGTTTTTCTTCTCAACCTCATACCTTAAAGGTTTCTACCCAATGCTACATACCTTAAAGGTTTTTTTGTTCAGAAACCTCCACTTTTCAAGGTACCAATTTCTATATAGGCTCAGGCAACATCAACTGCAATGAAAATTAAAAAATTAAATGTATAATGGCTCTAAAGTAGAGTATTTTACTTATTGCTCTGATAAAGTCCAAAATATGTTACTGATGGATTGGCAATATTCCTCCACCTGGTGATTCAGGAATCGAGGCTCTTTTCATCTTGCAGCTCCACCATCGTCAAAATGTGGCTTCCAAGGTCACCATACATGTTTGCACCACGCCACAGAAGGGGAAATGCAGAATTGTGTGTGTTTTCTGAGGTGAAAGGCTTCCATTCACATTCCACTAGCTAGAACCCAGTCACTCGGCTATTACAAGGAAGGCTTAAAACATCGTAGAACCATCTGTCCTGGAAGAAGAGGAAATTCTGGCCAGTCTAGTCAATCTTTGCTACACTTTGTCAGCAGCTGTTTTTGTTTAATAAGCTCTTTAATTCTCTTATTATTCAAATGAGAGAATTTTATCCTTTTAATTAGTCTAGAAAAAATTAGATTTTTAACTAATTAAAGTTGGTCTTTGATCAATACACATGAATGTACATTTGGTAATGTTCCATTAAAATGCCAGGAACATTACTTTTAATCTTTGCAAACAAAAGAACAAAAAAAGCAAAGGAGCTAAAAGGAGTGAGAGTGTAAATAATGTGAAAGCTAATGCCTTTCAAGCTATAATCCATTTTTAATTACTTGTACTAATATGTATGGCAAATTTTACTCCTCAATTTTTTTTGTATATAACCAAGAGTTGATGGGAAGTTTTACTTCTCAGTTGTGTTTTATGTATATGACCAAGAGTTGATTTTATATACTTAAACTCTATACTTATCATGAAAGAAACTTCTCACACTAATCAATTCACATAATACTCCTGAGTTTAGACAATGCCATTTAAAATTCTTTATTTGAGACAAAATGGACAAGAAAATAAGGGTTTTATTCAAAGCCACAAAGGGAAGCACCATGTGATTCCCAGTACTATACTCACAACAAATTTTCCCTCTAGAAAGGAACCAACTGAATTCTTTATGTTTTTTATATTGGTAGAAATGCAGTAGAAAATGGAAATTAAAATAAGTGAGGGAAATACACACAATAGTATCTTTAAATTAGTATACAAAATTATAAAACCGGAACACAATCAGTTTTAGACATGCATGATTTTCTTTCAAAGAGTAATATTGTCATGTAAAATTACTGAATAATAAAGTATTCATGTGTGAACAGTCATTTTCATTTTCTAGTATCTTGCACAAGTATAACTATACATTTTAAAAATCTATATTGAAGTGTACAATCTAGGATGTTCACTAATACAAAGGTGTTAAACTCACATCATACAGTGTCATGTAATAAAACATTCTTCACAATATTTTTTCTAAAAAGTGGTTAAAGCCCATGTCCAAATACCTATATGGAGAGTTCTTAACTGAGTTAACTTTAGAAAATAAAGAGCAGAAATATAAACATATTATGTGTTTTATAATTAATATTAAACTTGATGCTGTTTCATATTTTGATAAGAATACCAGTATGCTAAAGCATAAGATAATGAACAAGTTTTCTTTTAAAAAAATTAAGGTAGCCATCTCAATCACACTTGCTTCAAAGGTACAAGAATACCAGCAGAAGTTTTTTTAAGATCATGTGAATGGTTCTCAGGACATTTCTGTGTCCTCTGGCACCTGAAGACATTGCCTGCATTTCATCAAATGTTTCTTGATTTCAATTTTCCTTTGGTAATTCATATCTTAGTTCCAATATAACTTCTTTGACTACTTGTTTGTGTTTCTAGATGCAGAATTATTTTGTCAGGGAAAAGTAAGTTGATGTGTAACTTGCAGAAACTTCCAGAAGACTCTGATCAATAATACTATTTGAACTTCTTCCTGATGATGCCAATGGTAGAGCCCTGAATCAGGAGGCAAAAGCAAGCCTTGGAAAGCTATCTCATTTTTCAAAATGTCAGTAAGCTAAGCCTAGTATATTTCAGGTGCCAGTCCTATAAATTTACATGAGGGGAGACATGTAAACAAATTTTAAAATGTGTAATAGGTGCTACATTAGAATGTTGTGCCTAGTACAATTGAGGAACAAGGAAGAATCTGACCAATTCTACCCATCGTGTCAATAATGATTCCATAAAGAAGGTTAACATCAGGGCTGAACGGTGTCTTCAAAATTAGTAGGTATCCCCCAAGTGTATGTTGTGGAATGGAGTGGTCTGAGTAAAAACAGCATGAACAAAGGTAAAGAGGCTTAACTAGCACAACATGTTAGTGGAATTAAAGTAGTTTAGTATGATTTTCATTGAATGGGGGACTGAGATGGGCATGATATGGAAGAAACAACAGAAAGGCAGGATAAAGTCGTTACGAAAAACATTTCTCTCATGCTATGGAGTTTGGATTTCTTCCTATAGGCGATGAAGAACCACTGAGAAGGAGTGATTGACATGATCTCCCAGAGAAACAATTCTGATAGTTATATGGAAGAAAGAGCAAAACTGAAGGTGTTACAATTGTTAGGCTGTTATAGTGATCCAGAAGAGAGCTAAGCAGGCAGTCCGAAGAGAGGCCATACCAAAGAGGATAGAGAGGATAGCAGAGATGTTAAGAAAGTATATGGCTCAGGGCATGATTGCTTATTCAATGTGAGAGATGCAAAATGGGAGGTGTAAAAAAGATGACTCTCAAGTTTCTGGTTTGATTACTGGATTGTTTATAGCTTCATTCACCAAAACTTGAATTGCTGGAGAAAGAAAAGATTTGGAGATGAGAAAAAATGTTTCCTTTTGGATATGTTGATTCTGAAGTGCCTTATGGGATATTTAGATAGAGAACTCATTTAATGAGTGTACAAAACAAACAAACAGCAAGTATACCATAAGCAACAATTAGAGAAGCATAAGAAAACAGATAGGACCACCAAAGAAGTAAACGGAGTTTCACATAATGAGCAACAATGTTCTGTTCTGCAGGGAAGGTAATTAAGATGAAGACTGAAGAAAGTCTTTTTGGTTAATTTGATTTGGATTGGGCAATTTGACCAACAGTTTCATTATGACTTCCAACAATAAATAGTTATTGGAGGTTTCAATGAGGTAGATTTAAGAGTGAATAGTAGAGGACTTCGCGGTAGTAAAATAAAATGGCAGCTACCTACGTCTGTCATAAACGATACAGAACAACAAGAAGAACAAATAAATCTACACAAAATACACCCTACGCCTAACAAGAAAAATAATATAGCCAACTGTCAAATAATTATAAGTAAAAAAATTAAAAGCACCAAATCCAAGTGAGTGATCTTTCACATTTCTACCATAAGCCTTTGTAGCAAGCAAGGGCAGTCCAAAAAAGAACATACAGAATAAAGAAAAACGGATCTAGTGGCAGGCCTAAAATTGGTCTAAAATCACAAGCAGAGATATAAATTCTATCCTAGGTGCAAAAATATAAAGTATCTTAATATCACAACACTTATTACAGGATAGCTTCAGGGAGTGGAGAAAGGCAAAAAGAATAGGCAAGTTGCCTTTTGGCAACTGGATGGTGAAGGGGAAAAGAAGCAACAGGAGAAATTCAGGGTCCTAAGACAAAACAAAAAGAACTGGAACGCACATAAGCCCTCCCTCTATTATGAAGTTAAAAAAAAAAAACACCCACTAAAGAAACTGTACTTTTCTATGCTGACAGAGAGAGTGCTTGTGAACTAGCAATCTTATAACCCCTCAAATTCAAATAAACGAATGGAAGGAAATGGAATAAATCTATATAATGGTAGTATGAGAAATCAGCAAACAATAATTAACATGCATTGGCTGATGAAAATTCTCTACCAATAGCAACCATTAAAGCAGAAGAAAATTGTAACACAGCATATCAAACTGAGTAAAATCCTCAAATAAGCATTTGGGGATATGAAAAAGCACCGTGAATTGGAAATTCAAAATATGAAAAACAGAAATAGATAAAAAAAAAAAAAAACAGGAATAAATTGAAAGATTATTGAATTCAAGAAAGAAATGGAAGGGGGGAATTATAAATGAAGACTAAATTAAAGGTGCCCAAAGGAAAACAGACTAATGAAAACTTAGGCACTGGATAGATGCAAAAATAAACAAATAAATATGATATAGAAAAAAAGAAAAAAAGGTCAGAAAGAGAGTGAAAGTTGAACAAAAGATAAATAGCTCACGTATAACTGGAGTCCCTGAAGAAGAAATAAAAATCAATGGCAGAACTAATATTTAAAATTATAATCCATGAAAAATTATCAGAAATAAAAAGGATCTGAATCTACATTTTGAAATATGTAGTCCCTGAAGAAGAAATAAAAATCAATGGAACAGAACTAATATTTAAAATTATAATCCATGAAAAATTATCAGAAATAAAAAGGATCTGAATCTACATTTTGAAATGGATTTCCAGTTAACTGGAAAAGTAAACTTTGAATGTTAACTCCAAGACATATCTCAGTAAAACTATTTAAACTTGAAAAAAATATTTTAATCCTTGAGGATTCAGGGATATGTGACCAAATAATTTACAAGGGCAAAATAATTAGACTGATACCAGATTTCTCAAAAAACCTATGCAAAGGAAGACAACAAATTTTCAAAAACCTGAAAGTGTGAACCAAGATTTTATATTCAGTCAAGCTGCCCTTCAGTACAAAACACTATAATAGAAAAACAGCTTCAAACATATAACTTAGATAATTATGTACCCATGAACTATTCATGAAGATCTACTAATGAATGAGCTTCACTCAACAAGAGATGACTGAAAAACTTCAGCAAAATAAAATTATGATATTTACTATATTTAATAGTAGCTTTCAGACTAAACCAACAGTAGGAACGAGAGTGCAAAACCAATACACAAACGTTGTATGTTGCAATCAGGTAGAAATAAAGCAACTAAAAAACGGGAGCAGAAGAAGTTACATTAAAATCATTGATTGCTGTATAGACAATAAGTGTTAATTAAGGGCATTAAAACCTGACAAACTAGATAGTAAATATTAAATAAGAAAATGGAGAATAAAGTATAAATACAAAGGTAACCACTAGAATAAAAATTCTTAAGTATCAGCAAAAAATTTTCATAAAATTACAAATAGTACACATTGCACAGAAAATAAACATAGCAAATATAATAATAAAATTTTACGTCAGGCTTCAAACCAAACATTCAGTCATATGAATGATGAGTGGGCTTGACTCACCTATTGAGCTTATTTCAACTTGGCTTACAAAGCTAGAACCAACAGTATACTGTATACAAGAAATAAAGTGATGTCTGGCCATCAGAGAAATGCAAATCAAAACCACAATAAGATACCATCTCACACCAGTTAGAATGGCAATCATTAAAAAGTCAGGAAACAATAGGTGCTGGAGAGGATGTGGAGAAATAGGAACACTTTTACACTGTTGATGGGATTGTAAACTAGTTCAACCACTATGGAAAACAGTATGGCGATTCCTCAAGGATCTAGAACTAGATGTACCATATGACCCAGCCATCCCATTACTGGGTATATACCCAAAGGATCATAAATCATGCAGCTATAAAGACACATGCACACGTATGTTTATTGCAACACTATTCACAATAGCAAAGACTTGGAATCAACCCAAATGTCCATCTGTGACAGACTGGATTAAGAAAATGTGGCACATATACACCATGGAATACTATGCAGCCATAAAAAAGGATGAGTTTGTGTCCTTTGTAGGGACATGGATGCAGCTGGAAACCATCATTCTTAGCAAACTATCACAAGAACAGAAAACCAAACACCACATGTTCTCACTCATAGGTGGGAACTGAACAATGAGATATCACTTGGACTTGGGAAGGGGAACATCACACACCGGGGCCTATCATGGGGAGGGGGGAGGGGGGAGGGATTGCATTGGGAGTTATACCTGATGTAAATGACGAGTTGATGGGTGCTGACGAGTTGATGGGTGCAGCACACCAACATGGCACAAGTATACATATGTAACAAACCTGCACGTTATGCACAAGTACCCTAGAACTTAAAGTATAATAATAATAATAATAATAATAAAAAGAAATAAAGTGATGTAAGAAGACTAAAAATAATGGGATGGACAACGAAGTATAGGGGAAATGAAAACAGTAAGAAAATAGGGGCGGTGATCCTGATATTAGGCAAAGTAGAATCCAAGCCAAAAAAATATAAATATGACCCCAAATCTTTTTTTTTTTTTTTTTTGAGACAGAGTTTCGTTCTTTTTGTTCAGCCTGGAGTGCAATGGGGCGATCTCAGCTTACTGCAACCTCTGTCTCCCAGGTTCAAGCGATTCTCCTGCCTTAGCCTCCTGAGTAGCTGGGATTATGGCACCCGCCACCACACTTTGTATTTTTTTTTTTGGTAGAGACGGGGTTTCACCATGCTAGCCAGGCTGGTCTCAAACTCCTGACTTCAGGTGATCTGCCCACCTCGGCCTCCCAAAGTATTGGGATTACAGGCGTGAGTCACTGTGCCCAGCCCAAATCTCCTTTTTAATTCTAAAATCTGTTATTCACAATAAAGACCTAACATGAACATGCATGGTACCAAATAATTCTGCAAACACTGTTATGAAGTGAAAGCTGCAGGGAATGCAGGAAGACAAAGATAGAAATGCATCAATAATGGGAGATAATAATAAGCCATTTTCACTGTAAGACAAAATAAGTGGACCTTTTATTACCAATACACTCTCATTACTCGTTAATGGTCTGATCAAATTTTTCATTTCTTTAGTCATATGGAAGAAAGAGCAAAACTGAAGGTGATACAATTGTTAGCCTGTTATAATGATCCAGAAGAGAGATAAGGAGGCAGTCTGAAGAGAGGCCATACCAAAGAGGACAGGGAAGATGGCAGAGATGTTAAGAAAGTATATGGCTCATATAGATTCTATGGTTTTAGGAATTCATCCATTTCTTCTAGGTTATCCAATTTGTTAGCATATTATTGTTCATGGCAATCTCTTATGATCCTTGGTATATCTGTAGCATCATTTGTAACATCTTTGCTTTATTTTCTAATTTTATTTTAGCCTTCCCTCATTTCTTAGTCTAGATCAAGATCTGTTAATTTTATCTTAAAAACTGTTAGTTTTGTTGTTCTTTTCTGTTTTTCTAGTTTGTGTTTCATTTATTTCTGCTCTGATCTATATTGTTTCCTTCCTCCTACTAACTTTGGCCTTAATTTATTCTTCTTTTTCTAGTTCCCTAAGATATAAAGTTAGATTGTTCACATTCTTTCTTCTTTTTCAATATAGGTGTTTATTGCTATTAACTTCCTCTTGGGACTGCTTTGGTTGCTACCCAGAAGTTTTGGCATGTGGTGTTTCCATTTTCACTTGTCTCAAGACAATTTTTAATTTCCCTTTTACTTTCTTCTTTGACCCACTGGTTGTAAGGAGCATTTGGTTTAATTCTACATATTGCGAATTTTCTGACATTTATCCTATTATTAATTCCTAATTTCATACCACTGTGGTTGAAAAACATACTGGATATGGCTTTAATCTGCTTACATTTGTTAAGTTTTGTTTTGTGGCTTAATGTATGATCTATTCTGGAGAAAGTTCTGTGTGTGCTTGAAAAGAATGTGTATTCTGTTGTTGTTGGATGAAATGTTCTGTATATATATCTATTAGATCCATTTGTCTAAAGTGTGGCTAAAGTCCAACATTTCCATATTGATTTTCTGTATGATCTGTACATTGTTGAAAGTGGGTATTGAAGTCCCCTACCATTATTGTATTGCAGTTTCTCTCTTCAGATCTTTATATCTTTGTTTTATATATTTAGGTGCTCTGATGTTGAGCGCATATATAATTGTTATATCCTCTTGAATTGATCCCTTTATCATTATACAATGACCTTTGTTTCCTTGTATACTTTACTTAAAATCTGTTTTACCTAAGTATAGCTATCCCAGTTCTTTTGGTTTCCATTTGCATGGAATACATTTTCCATTCCTTTACCTTCGAACTGTGTCTTTTTTTTTTTTTTTTTTTTGAGATGGAGTCTCATTCTGTCGCCAGGCTGGAGTGCACTGGTGCGATCTCGGCTCACTGCAACCTCCAGCTCCCCTGCCTCAGCCTCCTGAGTAGCTGGGACAACAGGCATGTGCCAACACACCAAGCTAATTTTTGTATTTTTAGTAGAGATGAGGTTTCACCATGTTGGCCAGGATGGTCTCGATCTCTTGACCTCGTGATCCACCCACCTCGGCCTTCCAAAGTGCTAGGATTAAAGGCATTAGCCACCAAACCCGGCCCAATCTATGTGTCTTCAAAGGTGAAATGAGTGTCTTGTATTCAGCATAAAATCAGGTCCTTAAAAAATCCATTCAGTCCTTCAAAAGAATAGTGATGTCTTTAGTTTGGAGAATTTAATCCAATGATATTCAAGGTGATTACTGATAGGTAAGAATTTACTACTGCCATTTTGTTGTTTACCAGTTGTTTTGATAAATCCTTCCTTCCCTTCTCATCTCTTGTTGTTCTCCTTTGTGATTAGATTTTTTTTTTTGAGTGATATGCTTTTTTTTGTTTTTTTTTGTTTTTTTTAATCATTTGTGTGTCTACTATAGGTTTTTGCTTTGTGGTTACCATGGGACTTCCATAAAATGCCAGCAATGACAGACTATATTTTACGCTAATAACTAAACTTGATCATATAGAAACACTACAATTTTATGTAGTTTTATGTTTTTGATGTCACAATTTAAATCTCTTTATATTGTATATTACTTAGAAAATATTGGGGCTATTATAATAAAAGTTTTGTCAGCCGGGCGCAGTGGCTCACGCCTGTAATCCCAGCACTTTGGGAGGTGAGACGGGCAGATCATGAGGTTAGATGGAGCCCATCCTGGCTAACACGGTGAAACCCCATCTCTACTAAAAACACAAAAAATTAGCTGGACATGGTGACGGGTGCCTGTAGTCCCAGCTACTCGGGAGGCTGAGGCAGGAGAATGGAGTGGACCCAGGAGGCGGAGCTTGCAGTGAGCCGAGATCGTGCCACTGCACTGCACTCCATCCAGCCTGGGAGACAGCAAGACTTCGTCTCAAACAAAAAAAAAAGTTTTGTCTTTTAATCTTCTTACTAAAGAGATGTGATTTACACACCACCATTACAATATCTGAGTATTCTGAATTTATCTATGTAATGCTTTTACCAGTGAGTTTTATACTTTCATACGTTTTCATGTTACTAATTAGTGTCCATTACTTTCAGCTTGAATAACTCCCTTTAGCATATATTAGTTTCAGGCAGGTCTAGTGGTAATAAACTCCCTCAGCTTTTGTTTGTCTGAGAAAATCTTTCTCTTTCATTTCTGAAAGACAGCTTTGCCAGGTGAAATATTCTTGGTTGGCAGTTGTTTTTCTTCAGCACGTTGAATATATCATCCCACTCTTCCCTGGTCTGTAAGGTCTATCCTGGGAAATCTGCTGATAGTCTTATTGATATTGTCCTTAATATAACATGCTTCTTTGCTCTTGCTGTTTCCAGAATCCTGTCTTTTTTATAACATGCTTCTTTGCTCTTGCTGTTTCCAGAATCCTGTCTTTAAGTTTGATTATATGTCTTCATATAAACTTATTTAGATTGAATCTTACTGGAGACCTCTGACCTTCTCATAATAGTATGTATTTATATCTTTCCCCAGATTTGGGAGGCTTTCAGCTATTATTTTTTTCAAATCAGGTTTTGAAAAACCCTCATCCTTATTTCTATAATACATTTGTTAGCTCTTCTGATGATGTCTCATAAATCCTGTAGGCTTTCTTCATTCCTTTTCATTCTTTTTTTCCCTCCTTTGACCATATATTTTGAAATAGTCTATCGAGTTCACACATTTTTTTTCTCCCACTTGATCAGTTCTGCTATTTTCTTTATTGCATTTTTCATTTCATTCATTGTATTCTTTAGCTCCAAAATTTGTTTGGTTCTTTTAATGATTTCAACCTGTTAAATTTATCATTTTGTTGATTTATTGTTTTCCTGATTTCATATAATTGATTCCATTTTCTTGAAGTTCACTGAGATTCCTTAAAACAATTTAAATTATCTATTAGGCAGTTTATAGTCTCTATTTGCAGCTTTTAGGAAATTATTGTTCTTTTGGTGGTGATATGTCTCCTTGATTTTTCATGTTTCTTGCTGCCTTATGTTGATGTCTGTGCACTTGGTGGGGGTAGTCATCTCTTTCAGATTTTATGCACTGGTTTCAGTGGGGAAAGCCTTTCCCCTATGAGAGGGTGCTAGGCCCCTGGCTGGGTGAGGTGCAATGGTTCTGGTTCCCGACAGGACACAGCAGTATAGTCTCCATGGAGTTCTGTTAGCTGAGGTCAGTGTGACAAAGATTGCAGGGATCCTCAGCAGCCGGTACCATGAATGTCCACAGCAGTGGTGAGGGCTATTGGCATTGTCAGTGGCAATGGCTCCTAGGTTCTCCCAATCTCTTATTCTCCCACCAATGAATCTTTGGACAATGGGATCTCTTTTGGCACAAGGTCTGGCTTGTGTGTATGCTCACAGTGGCAGTGGTACAGGTGTCTGATGAGTGGCATGTAAAGCAGCCATGGAGCGAAGTATGAGCATGCAGAGGGACTATGGCTCTTGGATCCAAGGCATTAATGGCACTAGTGCTGGGATGAAGGCACTCCCACTTCCATGTTGGTGCTTATTAAGTAATGGGTAAGCCATGGAACCTGGGATAGGACTACGGGCATGAATAGAGCTACAGTGGCTCCAGGGTTAGGGGTGCCAGCTAGCTCTCTACGGCAGCTAAGTTTGTGCCCAGAGCACAGGCTTGCACAGAGAGACTTTGGCTCTGGGGCCCACACATGATCTCGCTTGCTATGGTTCTGGTGTATGAGACATGGGTACACACAGTAAACCCTCAGAGTAGGGGTCAGCAATGTGGGCACCTGTGCAACAGCCACAGCTCAGAGGTTGGGGGCATGCACAGGGATGGGAAATGTGGTGGTAGCTCCAGTCCCAGAACAGCATAAGAGCACCTGATTCTTAGGGGTTATGGGAGTGTGCAGCCACATCTCCCTCTATGGGGTTCCTGGACAGGAATGGCTGTTGGTTACCTCTGTTGCAAAAGATGCCACTGTCCTCTGCAGAGCAGGCTGCTGGGGGCCACAGCAATTCGCCTGTACAGCTTATACCAATATCCTCTGCATTTCTTCATTCCTAATCATCTCCTGGTGCCTCAAGTATGCCAATTTCAACAGTAATCCTTTCTGTGAATCTTCTTCTTCTTCTTCTTCTTTTTTTCCTCCAGTATGTTGCTGCAGATTCTTGAATAGATCCTTGAGAACTCTCAGGGATATTCTGGTTTGTGAATGGCTATTTTTTTTTATGGGGAGATTAAGGCTTGTAGATCTACTACTCTGACATATTGGTGACATCACTCCCAGGACTTTCTTAAAATGCCAGTGAATAGATTCTTAAAGTGGTCTCCATTATGTTCTAATCTCGGTTTTCACATCCTTGTGTGACTCCATCCCCTTAAGTGTGAGGAGGACCTGTGACTTGCTTCTAAGCAATACAGCAGTGCTCTCTTATGTCTGGGGGATATGTTCCAAGACCCCTAGTGGATCCCTGAAACCACAGACAGTACTGAACCCAATTGCCATTAATTGGAACACATTTCTGTTCATGTCTTCCACCCACAAATGTAATGCTTTTCCAGTCTTAACCAATTTCTTAACCACCCACAAATTTAATGCTTTTCCAGTCTTATGCACTGTGACTGTAACTTTTGCAGTTTGAGGTGTGACAGCAAAACTAGCACAAATTTCTTTTTCCTTCTTCACAATTTCACAGACGATTTGTTCTTATAGATCTTAGCAATCTCAGCATATAATTTATTTTCTTTCATTACTAAGCCAAGAACTTTCACCTTTTCACTTAAAGGGGACATTTTATAACTTCTCTTTGGCATATCTAAATTGCCAGCTCTTATGCTTTGTGGCCATTATTAAAATAAGGGTTACTTGAACACAAGCACTGAAATGACACAATTGATCTGATAATGAAGATGACTACTGAGTGACTAATGGGCACATAGTGCAGACTACTGGATCTTTATTCCTATATATGCTTTTTAGCTTTGTTCTGGAATTCAGTTAAGTGGCTTGGAAACAGTTTGATCCTTTTGTCTGTTATATGTAAGATTTGTTTGTTAAGACTACTAGATTAATACTCAGTCTCTGGAAAATTATTCTGTATCACTGTGACAAATATTCTATACTACTACTACCACTATGTGTACTCTATCCAGTTCCCAATCATGACATTTTCCATTCTAGCTTCTGGAAAATGTCACCTCTAACTCTTTTAGCGTAGGTCAGTCTTGGCCTAGCCTCGAGTAGTTTCCTCAAGGCATGCACTAATCAGTGCACAGATGCTTAAAGGTGACCCTCTGCATACCTCTAGTATTTTCTCTCTGTAAGGCAATCCTTCCTTCCTCTAGTAATCTGTTTTTCTGACTTGGTCTATCTGGGCTCACAGCTCCATTTCCTCAACTTGGATAGTCAACAAGCTGTTTCCCAACCTTGGACTACAGCTTGGAAACTCTCTCAAAGCATTAAGAGAAGACAACTGTAGGACTCATCTCATTTGTTTCCCATCTCACAGGGATCACTGTACCTTGCTGCATGATGTCCCACATCTGGAAATCATTGTTTCATATGCAGTCTGTTGGTTGGTTGTTTTAGGCAGCAAGGTAATGGGGCCACTATCTTGTCTGGAGCGTAATACTTGAGCTACTTCTTATGAAAAAGAAAGGCTGACTCGGGGTTAAAACAAGAGCACAGAGGACAGAGCAAAGAGCCACAGAATCTTCTCATGAAGCAGGACAGATGACCTAATCAAGAAACTGGCAATATATGCTTAATTTTAAAATTTCTAGTGAACAGTGACTGCTATATTCCTCCTATTTTCTTACTTTTCCATCAGTGTACCTACTGCAGTTAATGCATGTTTCTCTTATTATTGTGTTTGGTGAGTGTTTGTGTGGAGGGGGTGCAGATCTTATGTCTCTTAAGTTCACAAATCTTCAGATTGAGTGCAAGCACACCTGAGTAGTTTCATCTCCATCTGGGTCTGCTTCAGAAGAGACCCAAACCTCAAGCCTAAGCCTAATGACTGACTGGGATGAAATTTTCTTGAGAGGATCTGAATATATTTTCATGTGGGATAAATATAAATTTGTGGCCAGAGGGTAAACCTGGGCCCAGGCCCCAAGATGGCACCTTCTACCTCTTATGTCTTGGAACTGTCCTTTGGAATGGTTGTTCTGGGAGAAGCCAAAGCCATATAGCAAGTCCAACTGCCATGAAATTGCTATATACGGAGAAAGTCATACTAGCTAGTCCCTAGCTGCTCCAGTCATTCTAGCCCAGGCACCAGACATGTGAGTAAAGGAGCCATGTTGAATATTCTACACCAGCATATACCATATGGAGAACAGAGGCCCGAGACACATAGCTTCAGTCATCTCCAGATGTTTAAACCACTCTAGCTGAGGCCCCAGACACCATGAAGCAGAGGCAAATCATCCAGCTGAGCCTTTATCAAATGCCTCACCTATAAAACACTAGATATAATAAAATGGCTATTACCATAAGCCACTAAGGCAGGGAATTTTTATTCACTAATGTATCCCCTACTTACAGAACAGTGACTGGCATATTAAAGACACTGAAGTATTTGTTGTAAGCCAACTTAAAAATGGTATTTCTAGATCACCTAGAAAGTGAGTGCAATGGATACAAAATAAGGTTTGAAAGTAGGCATTTCAAATTTAGAGGCTGAGGAGATGAAGAGGAACCAGCAAAGGAGACTGAGAGAATATAACTAGTAAGAAAAAAGAATAAATAAGAAACAGTGTTCTAGAATCAAAGTAAAGAAAGTGTTTCATAAAGGGGAAATGATCAAGTATGTCACGGATATGCTGATAGATAAAGATGAACACTGAGCATTAATTCTGGATTTGCTAGTGTGGAAAGTCACCGATGACCTTGATCTGAAGAGTTTAGCAGAATAATGAGGATGAAGTTCGACTTCATCCTCACTGCACTGAGAACAGAATTAGAATGGAGGAAGAGAAAACAGACTTTTAAAAAATGAGTTTCCTGTCAACTGCAGAAAGGGCTAGAGGGGAGATGCAATGCCAAGGTTTGCTGTTGATACATTATAAAAATATTTTTGCATGCTAATAAGAATAATCCTGCAAAGAAGAGAAAAAAATAATAATACAGAGAGAAGAGGCAATTTAGTTATTGAGAAGGGATAAAATCCAGCACATAAATGAGTGTATTGGCCCTAGATAAGAACAACAAAAAAAATTTATCTGGAATTAGGAAGAGAAAAAGTAGAGTTCATAGGTATACATGCAGGTATTCTGACAAGACGTGCTACAAATTTCCTTCTACTTGCTTCTATTTTCGCAGTAAAAGAGGAAGCATGGTCATAATCTCAGAATGAAGAGAGGGGAGATGGGAAATAGTCCTTTAGCACTGTACTCAATATACTCGGCACATATCTCACTTGAGAACTTATCACTTTGTGCTGTAATTATTTACGTACACATCTCTTTTTCCACTACATTATAAAATAATTTAAGGTATAGGAAGTACTTTTCATTTTTGCATTACCAGCACATAACACAGTGCTCTACAAACAAATGTTTGTTAATTTGCTGATTGAATAAATTAGTGTTATTGATTCAAGATTTGGGAGCAAAGTCAAGGGTTCTAAAATAGCAATCAATAAAATACTGTCAAACATCTACTTGATATATATGCCTAAGTGTACGTTGCAAATATTCAAAAACTGAAAACATTAAACTTCAACTTATTTATGAAATTAAAAAAAAAAACTACAGACAGAACACAAACATTTTGCTTTTTAACATATTAAGGAAGTGATGAGATGCTAACATAAAACGTAGAGACATGGATGAAGCTGGAAACCATCATTCTCAGCAAACTATCACAAGAACAGAAAACCAAACAACACATGTTCTCACTAATAAGGGGGAGTTGAACAAGGAGAACACATGGACACAGGGAGGGGAACATCACACACTGGGGCCCGTCAGGGGGTGGGGGGGCTGGGGAGGGAGAGCATTAGGAGAAATACCTCATGTAGATGACGAGCTGATGGGTACAGCAAACGACCATGGCATGTGTACACCTATTTAACAAAACTGTACGTTCTGCACGTGTACCCCAGAACTTAAAATATAATTTAAAAAAGAGAAAAAACAATGTGTAGAGTTATAAGTTACACTGGAGTATATACCTCACACTGAATCTAGGTATTCAACATTTCATACAAAAAGGGTCAGCTTCCAAAAACCCGATAGCTGAAAAAAAAGTTACTACAACAATAATTTCCATTAAAAAAAAAAAAGTAGGAGCACTCAAAACATAAAAACCCTATACTTACAAAAAATGACTATGGTGTGAGTTCAGAACAAATAAAAATTACGTTCCTTGGATCAATAAGGGATAACAGAAAGTCCCATACTCTCATCCAGGCATTCACACCTGCAATCCCAGCACTTTGGGAAGCTGAAACAGGAGGATAGCTTGAGTTCAAGGCTACAGTGAGCTATGATTGGGCCACTGTACTCCAGCATGGGTGACAAAGCCAGACTCTGTCTCAATAAATAAAAACAAAACAAAAAGATAAATAAAAACTCTCATTACTTAAGATTTTAAGACAATCAGTACAACTCAAAACCAACGATTTAGCTACAAATTTTAACTTTCATGCAAACCCCAAACAACCCTAAAATGTGTTATTTGAAAGAGTTACTTTTAGAACCATCAAAATTCAAAGACACTATTTAAAAATCCAGAAATAAAAACAAATTTGAATCATACATATTTTCAGCATCATTTAATTCTTTAATACTTTGGGGACATTTCCTTTTCCTTTAACAAAAAGAATAGAAGTGATACTATATACCGCTAGTAGAAAATTAAGAGCTTTTCTATTAAATCCTATGAAATTAAAATTAAATCAAGTCTTATTTTAAAAATGCAAACAAGTCAGATAATAGACTAAACGACCATGAAACAGACCCACTTCCCTCTGAGCCAAGGATTTCCTATGCTTTCTAGATTTCCCTTCAGAAAAGGCCTTCTCTAAATTAACTGAACAATTTGGAATACCAAGAAGTAGGCAGAGAGCAGGAATGTGAGCAGATCATCGAATATATGTTTTTACTCCATGGTGACTAAAATGAAGTCCACAGAAGCAGGTGAGGAAAAAAACAACACAGTCTCCTGATGTGCAGCTGTCACAGACCCAGAGCAGTCTGCTGCTGTGACTCTCTGCCTGCGACCTGAGGGTCAGTTGCTTCATTAGATACAGTGGAAATAAAACTGAACGGGATCTGAAGAGAAATTTTAAAATGGAAGGTACACCTCAACAGCTTTTACTTTTGGTGAAGTCATATGGCTTCCACCATTGAGCAAACTGCAGTGCTTTTTTCCTCTGATCCTCAAAGCTTTCTCGGATGCCTTTCCTCCAAAGTCTTGGTTCTATATCCAGCATCCCACCTATGATTTCCTTTTAAAGAAAGAGAAAAGCACAAACACAAGCATGTATAAATAATGAAAACATAAACTACTTCTGTTTATTCTGCTATAAAATATAACAAGTAGTTCTCCATGACAACGTTCAAGCATAAATACTAGTTGAAGTTAAAAAAATGTTTTCAATTAATTCTAACTATGCAAACCGTGTGATTCTAAGAGTCCAAGACAGCCGCACCTCCTATCAAGCAATTTGTCCATTTTGTTGCTTATTAGCACATCTACTAGATGGTAACAAAGGGGAGGCAGAAAAAGTGAAATTAAACTAATCTGATCTCTATTAGAGGCTCCAGTAAACGATTTTGCAAAAATGTTAATCAACTTGCAGCAATTATTAACTTTATTGCTCAACTGCAGGTGAAACCCAGGCTAATGTTCTCTCTCTGCTACCAAGTATATTTATAAATTAGTTTCTTCCACTATTAGCAGGAAATCTTTTTTTCAGGAAACAAAATCCTATTGTAATACTAGTCTAAGTAAACCTATTGATAGAATTAAAAATTATATATTACTTTCATTTAAAAAATCACATTCTCAAGTCCTATAATAAATGGCTTTTTGGTTATCTGCGTATTATTTTTGGTTTCCTTCACGATCCTCTTCCTGTGCTGTTAGCTATAGAAATAAGTCAAATTTAGTCATGTGAGTATCCATGTACAGAAAGACATGGGGGAGACTCCTAATGCTTAAAATGCTTAGAGGGAGGGCAGTATGGTAACAAAGAAAAAAACACACACACACAAAACAAAACAACAACAACAAAAAAACAGACTAAGGATCAAATTCTGCATAGTCAGTCTAGCTCCACTGGACTGTGTGGTGAGATCCTGCACAAAGCACATAATCTTTCAGATGCAGGTTCTTCATCTCACTTGGGGACCTACTATGCAGAAGTAAATGGCATTTATGTTGTAGGGGATACAGAGATAACACATAGTTGTCTTCAGACAGAATAGAATCTGGAGCTGTGGTGGGAGCCGTAATAATCCAGCTATGCAACAGACTGTCTCATAAAGTAGAAGGTAAGTGTCAAAGCACACCATTTGGAGACTCAAAAACAAAACAAAACAAAAATCTATTTGTTGGATAGAACAAGAGATGCTTGATGGAAAAGGGACTCTGTCATCAGGGAAGGGAAATAAAGGGGTCAACAGAGATAGTAGAAAAGAGAAATGGGGCAAATTTAGATTTAGTTCAAGAGCTTCTCAGCATTGGTCCAAATAAACAATGTAGTTTAAGAAAGCCTAGCTTATAAAAGTTTACCTAAAATTATCTATAAAAATATCAAGTTTTGTCTTACATGTACCATATAACCTTGACTCTTGTTCTGTTATCAAAGCAGCTGTTAATGGAAAGACTACCCCCATAATCTCTTCTTGCTCTCTGAACAAATGCTTCAGCAGCAGACTGCAGGGAGGTCTGGAGCCCACAGGCTATTTCTTAAAAAGCAAATTTTGAGGAAAATGGCTCAGTGACACAATGCTGACAGAGAAAATTTACTTTTAACTCCAAAACTGTATCATATAAACCAGAATGCATGAACAATATGTGAAGAGAAGGCAATCTCCCAGTTTAATATATACAACTTTCAAAAACTGGATATTTTACGTTCTTTTTTCTAGGACCAAGTTGTTTTGTTTTGTTTTTAATAAATCCAGCCATAGAGTTTCTAGCTATAAAGTTCTACTGAGTAACAACAGGATTTTTCAGAACAGTGGGAAAACATTTCCTTCTAGTTAAAAAAAAATTCTGAACACTTCTCAAACAACTTCCTGTAATATGTTGCAGCAGTTCAAAGATGCATGTAACTTTGTTATGCTGGTTAAACCATTAAGATCAAGAGCATTAAAAAGTGTTGAATCAAACCTCTGGAGTTGAGATTCCTCTTGAGATATTTCTACCCATTGCAGAAGATGGTCCTCTGCAGGAGATGAAAGTGGGGAGCAGGGTGGAAAACAGGGAACCCCAAGCAGAGCTCATTAAAGCCTCTCTTTTTCAGAGGGCCTGACTACATAGGGATAAATATGAGTGGAAAGGCCTGATCTACACTAGATTAAAGGCTCACTTCTAAAACTATCATTGTCCAGATTACTTTTAACTGTTTCAGTTACTGCATTAACTTTATTCCACTTCCTGACAGTAAGTAATAAAATTCTGAGATACTTTGTATACTTTAATTTAAAGACTGTACACCACAGAATATAAGAAGGCATCTGTGGCAGTGGATCAAAAGATCTGTATGCTAATATCTGCCCAGAAACTATCAGCGTAAAATGAGTCACGTGTTCTTCTTGGACTACACCTCGCTTAATTATAAACGAAGACGAGAAAATTTGTTCTCTAGTTCAACCTTGACTATATGTACCCCTAGTTCTGTCACGTACGAGCGTATTACCCTGGGCAAGTTACCTAATCTCTCTGTAGCTCAGTTTCTTCATTTGTAAAGTGAAATTTACAATAATATCCACACAATAGGATTATTGTGAGCATTAAATGAATGCTTAGCTCAGTAGCTGGCACAGTGTAAGCCCTTAATAAGTTTTAGCAGTTATCATCATTCTCAACACAAGCCTGGCTGCCTCCAAAAACAACCATTATAGTAATTGTTGACACTGTCAAGAAATGTTTGGTTCCAAAGTAACATTCCTGGCTCTGTTATATACATTCCGGGATATTTTTATTAATAGTTGCTAGGTATTATCTCTCTAAAAACTAGGTGGAGCAGTACTCACCAACTTCTCTGTATAATGTGCCCAAAGTTTTTATTTCCCTTCAAAAGAAAAATGCTACCAAATTGCCAACTCTGGGATTTTATCAAATTTGTGAGCATACCTTTCCAAAGTAATGAGGGAATTTGTGCTGATCTTCAATGACATGGGCAAACCCTCCGTGAAGGCCAAAATCCACAGAGAAGTAAGGTAACCCTCTGGGTACCTAAATAAACAGACAAATCACAAATGGAATGTAGTATGAAACCAGAAAGTTATGTTTAATCCCTCACTTCTTCTCTGGAAGGACAGTAATCTTAAGCATTCCTTAAGACAAAATGTATAAAACGAATTTCCAATTCTAGAGATATTTAAACAATGACCTAACTTTCTGAGTAAAATATCTCATTTTGGTAGCCTTTCAGCCAGATAGTTCATCATTATCTATGAATTATAATCAAATCCAACTATTTTGCTGTCCTTGGGGAAAACTATACTTTTTAAAAATGCAAATGCAGAATGATTTCCCTTAGACTACACAAATAGAGAAGAAGTATATGCCTTCTTGTATTCTACTCACAATGCAGAACAGCAAGAGGGACCTGGCCACATACTTAGAGCTCTCCCTGAATCTTTACAGTTACATATTTATCAAAGATAAATTATACAAAAACAATCATAATTTTTTATTAGCTAGTGAAGTGGATACAGCAACACTTAGTTTACCAGTCTTATTTCAAAATATCTCCAGGATTAAATCCCTACTGTCTTTTTCTCTCTCTTCCTTACTCCTTCCTTCCCTCCCTCTCTCTTTCTCTCTCTATACATACACACACATACACACACACACACACACACACACACATTTTAAACTATCTCATGACTAGGAAAAGCCATAAATTCTTGTTTTCTCTATCAAGTAAGTAAATTTCGTGTCCTTGCAAGTTTTGCTTCAAAGCCCAAACCTTGCCACTAGAAATTATCCAAGTAGGTCAATTTATAGCAACATTTCTCCTCTCTAATCCCCTCATATAGTCTGTACTTACTTATTTGAGCATTGAATCATATGGTCCTACTTAACTATACAAATTGCGTATTGTGTCCTTTAAAAGGTACAACGTGGGAGGGCACAGTATGGTATAGTGGAGAGTGGTCACCTTAAAATCTAAGGCAACTAAACTTAGGGCTTATAAAGTTGTTCATGTTATTTAAAAAGCACAAGTAAAAATCTGTTCACGAAATAGTATATAACATTAAATACAGAGAAATGGGTTACCATTTGTGGCTTTAATTTTTCTATATTTCCACATGTTTAAATATAATAATGATGTTATGACCTTGACTATTAGGAAAAAGTAAAATAAATGAGACAGACAAGGCTCCAATTGCAACTCTGATCCTTGTAAGTGTGTTATCCCAGACAAGTTAATTAACATCTCTGAGTCTCATGAAAAACATGAAGAAATGCCCTAGTCCCCAATTTGCCAAGAATATATTGCCTTAGGTGACAAAAGGGACTTTGCAGATACTATGAAGGATGTTGAAATGAGGGGATTTTCCTGGGTTTTCCAAATAGGCCCAATTTAGTAATCATAAGGACACTAATAAGAGAGAGAGAGGAAGGTCAGAGTTAGAGAAAGATGGAAGATACTACACTCTTGGCTTTGAAGAGGAAGGAAGGGGCCATAAGCCATGGAATGTATGTGGCTTCTAAGAGCTAGAAAAGGCAAATGAAAGGATTCTTTCTAGAGCCTCCAGAAGGAATGCAGGCCTGCTGACACCTTGATTTTAGCCCAAAGAAACCCACTTTGCACTTGCGATCACCAGATTTTTAAGGTAAATCTGTGGGGTTTTAGGCCAATATGTCTGTAGTAATTTCTTACAGTAGCAATAGGAAACCAATATACATGCCAAGGCTCAACAACCTATGGCATATATGCCAAGATGGCACAATGAACACACTACTACTTTCACACAAAAGGCAACTGCTGCCACAAGGTTCTCTATTCTCTCCCTGCAGGCTGCAAAAGGTACAACCTGCTGCTTGCTAGAAGAGTTGTTAGCAGGCATTGCAAAGGCTCTAGTATCAAAGTGTATGTACATTTAGCACTTTTTTCTGCACTGGCCAGTCAGAGGAAATGCATTTGGAACTCTGGCACCACTCTTTAAAGGCACTGACAGAATTAAAGCAAAACTTTTTATTTATGGTAGAAAAATACAAGTATTTGGATTTTTCACTTTTATTTCAGATGTTACTCCTGACTTCTTATAAGTATCCTTGAGTTTGAAGGCCTCTGGTAAACCCACATTTTCGTGAGAAGTGTCCTTGTTTACAACATCAATTTCTAAATGTTGGATGTTTTTTCTATTGCTATAGTTATCACAAAATTAAACTTAAAATACCATTTTTTAAAGTTCAGAAAGAATTCTCATGCAATCTCACTAAAACAGCCTTGTGAAAAATGACTGCTTTCCTTGACAGTTACTTATTATCATGCAATTCCTCTGCATTGAACACTCAGATCTGTTTTTCCTGTTTATTTCCATGAACTTCACATTACACTGAAAAGAAAGCAAATGGGCCAGAGAAAATGAACAAAATGGGTGGATAAAGAGAAGCTTATCTTCATACAGCAAAGAAAAACATAAATTTGTAAAAATCAGAAAGGATTACATATACATGAATCTCTATTATAAGCCAAGAATTTACACAGTGAAAAAAAACCACCCCACCCTCAAGGATGCAGGCAAAATATTTCATGAAATTATTAAGGACATAAAGTTTTCAAAAAAAGTACAATAAGTTTCTTTCAGAAGTAATAATAATGTTAAAATAACTCAGTATTGTTCACTTCGTGTTCAAAAATATTTTTATTAATTTTTGAAAAGATAATGGAAAGTTTATTAACTAAAAAGTGACCTCCTTTGGAATAATTCTTATATACTCTTCTCATTCTCACTTCCATCCACATAATTATAAAATCTTAAAGCTAAAGGGGGCTGGGCACAGTGGCTCACACCTGTATTCCCGGCACTTTGGAGGGGGAGGCGGGCAGATCACGAGGTCAGGAGTTCGAGATCAGCCTGACCAACATGGTGAAACCCCATCTCTACGAAAAATACAGAAATTAGCCGGGCGTGGTGGCGCACACCTGACTCCCAGATACTTAGGAGGCAGAGGCAAGAGAATCGCTTGAACCCAGGAGGTGGAGTGATCATCACTGGGCGACAGAGTGAGACTCCGTCTAAAAAACAAAATGGTAAAAGGGATCTCAGGAGGTCATCTGGTTCATCCTTCATTGACAGTGACCCTCAGCTAGTCTCAGATATAATACTAAGTGATGCCTTAATAAAGGCAATTGCTGCTATCTTTGAAATGCTTTAAAGTTGAATATACAACTGCCATTTTTACAGGATCTGTGTTTCCTATGTTTCATAATGTTAAGATAGAATATTAAGACCTCCTGGCTACTTAATACATGCACTCATTGAGCTTTTAAAAAAGAAACAATTAATAAGTTACTAGATAGTTCACCAGTAAGAAAATGTATATACAATATAGAAAATGAGGACTAATACATCAAATTTTTTCTCCTTTGAAATATTTTCAACTGTCATTAAAATTGTGTTGTGAAAGAATACTTAACAGCAAGAGAAATTATAACATGAGAAGTGAAAAACCTAGCACAAAAGATGTACATTAAATGCCTTTTTCTATAGGCACATAAAGGAGGGAAGTAAACAGTACATTTAGAGTTTCTGTTTTGTTCTACGTTGTTTTTTAATATGTTGTCTGGCCCAATTCACCAGCAGAGAAGAGAAAATGATTGTAGACAATGTTTTACCTCTAAAATAAAACTATGTATCTTGAATAATGTAATAAAATGGAATCTTTTGACTGGAATATAATAAGTGTAATAAGGAATCCTATTAGTTATGTGACATGTAACAGGAGTCTGGCTTTCCAAAAGAAGAAATGGGGGAGAAGTATTCCAGAGACACCTATTAGAATAGGGACTGGCAAACCTTTTCTGAAAAGGACCACATAATAAAATATTTTAGGCTTTGCAGGTCATACGTTCTTTGCAGGGACTACTCAAATCTGCCCTTGTACCATGAAAGCAGCCATAAGCAATACATAAGCAAATGGGTGTGGTTGTGTTCCAATAAAAGTGCATTTACACAAACAGGCAGAAGACTGGGTTTAGAGTGCAGGGCTTGAGTTGCCAACCCCAGGACTAGACTATAAGCTCCATCAAGTCTGGAATCTTTCTGTTTTGTTCCACCATGTACCAAAAGCATCTTGAACAGTGCCTGGTAAATATTAGGCACACAATAAATATTTGTAGAATAAACTACTTTTTGAATAGAAAAACAAAAAGGAACCACACTTCTATTAAATCTCTATTCCATTTAATTTGTATTTCTAGAAAAGAGAAAAAATCATTACCAGACATGCTCAACTTATGTGTAACTTGTACATAAAAGTTGATCTACAAATAAAGATTAAACTATGAGGTATGATTAGGCAAGTCTCCAAAAGAACCCACAATCTAACTCAGCTACTATTTTATAGTTTCATAGGAACATAGTGAACCTTTGTATAAGAAAAAGAAAATGAGTTCCAAATTTAAAATGGAACCTCTAGGAAAATTTTTCTCTCAGTATAATTGCAGAACACTATATTCCAAGAAGGCCCTTCTCACCACTTGTCCCACAGGGGCTAGGAGGCTCACCACAGGAGTTTTCAATGGCAGATTCTAATAGCTGCCATAGCCAATTACAGGGACTACAGTGGCAGAAGGCCAAAGGAATGTTTCAGGAAGAAACATTCATGTGAACAAATAAAAACCCCCTACAAACAAATAAGCATTTTCTAGACCAGGTAGGATAAAAATAACTTCTTCATTTGTGGAATTAGTAATTTTGCCTTCAGTCACTCAACCAAATGGTCCCTTTCTCAACTAAGACATGGAAATTAATAAACATCCTGAGCACTAGGGTGATTTCTTTTACCAGGAAAAAAATGATACTTACAGACTTTCTGATATCTTTGGAAGAGAGATCTATCAACTTCTTATTCATGGACCACTCTTCATCAGATTCCATTATGGCTTTCTAAGAAATATCCATTTGTTAAGTGAAAAAAGAACATGTAAGTAAATAAAAAGAGACAGTTTATAACAAGTAATATAACTAATTATGGGGTATATTATACATAGTAGGCCATTACTCTGAACTGATTAAGGCTTTAATTTTAGATATTTAAAATACAAACTTCTTAAATTTTTAAAATCCTATCGTTAGCCAAAGATAATACTCTTTTACTCATTAACTGTTGTACTAACGAGCTCAACTTTACATGACAATCCTTAATAAGACCAATCAATTTAATATGAAACAAATTCGTGATCATAAATTTCAATCTATAGCACTGCATTTCATAAAGATTACTAAATAAATTCATTTAGTTTTACTGCTCTTCTTCCAAAAGGCAACAGAGTAATTTACATGCTTTCTGGCAACCAAGGACTTGAACTATTTCTGCTCATATAATGAAGAAGTAAAAATACAGGAAAAAATGTGCTCTAGAAAATAAAGCCAATTTTTTAAAAGTGCAGGAAGCATAAGTCTATTTCAAACAGATAGCAACTTAACTTTGATTGCATGCAACTCAATGCTTTTATTTACCCCTCACACATTTTAAGTTTTTGATGTCAGAATTTATATAACTATAATTTGTCAATTTGTAATTTAAAAAACAAGAATTTTCTTAAATGCAGGGAGAAAACACATATACATGGAATAAGACTTCCTATGCTAAGCAATGTAACTACTATTTATGGTAAATAACTAAGAGAAAGAAAAGCCAGAGTGATAAATATAAAATAACTTCATGTTTTTACAGTACTGTTATTAACAAAGCAAATGTTAAAGATAAAATAACACTCAAATAAGTTCAATTTAAATAGAACAGATACAGTGTTATTCCCTATTTAAAAGGTACCAGTTGCTTGGCTTGACACTGTAATATATAGCACATTCAATATAAAAGCATCTTCAATGATCACATAAAAGGTTTAGTGTAGGCCAGGTGTGGTGGCTCACGCCTGTAATGCCAGCACTTTGGGAGGCTGAGGCGGGCAGATCACGAGATCAAGAGATCGAGACCATCCTGGCCAACATGGTGAAACCGCATCTCTGCTAAAAATACAAAAATTAGTTAGGCATAGTGGTGCATGCCTATAGTCCCAGCTACTCAGGAGACTGAGGCAGGAGACTCGCTTGAACCCAGGAGGCAGAAGTTGCAGTGAGCAAAGATCAGGCCACTGCACTCCATCCCGGAGACACAGCAAGACTCTGTCTCAAAAAAAAAAAAAAAAAAAAAAAAGGTTTAGTGTAGTAAAGTGATACACCATTCTAAGAGATGACATTTCTGTCATCCCATATGAGCAAAAGTGGCTGCTCTATGTTAGGTCACATTCCTCAAATGACTCTAGTCACAATCATCTAGGACTCTACTGAGGAAGTACAAAATTAAGCACTCTGAAAAAAAAAGTATAATAATCTCTTTTCAACCAAGTTTGGTCAACACAGGACTGGCATGGGTCTTTGGGATTATCTGGCTTATTCTCTTATACCTTAATAGCACAATTCTTCACATCAAATAATCAGGTTGTCTTTAAAGATTTCTAGAAAGAAAGTAGAATTTTACCAATTCATAAATCTTAACAGATTTTATAATTCTTTTTCTTGGAACTTACAGTTCATATTATAAATTTTATCATTCCATGCTGTCTAAACATTTTATATGCAATCTTCTTAAACCAGCTCACAAAACACTACTTTCCTTTATCTTTGGACATGTTACTATTTCATATATGGTTCTACATTCACACATCTATATTAGTCTATAAATTATAATACATTCAGGTCAGAATCAAACACATGCTATTTTATAAAAGCTCTCTGAATACGGTAAATGACACTTCGTTGGTTATGAACTCTAGCCATTATCCTATGTCCAAAATTGCATATCATGGTTAGAAATTTTCCTTTTCGCCGGGTGCAGTGGCTCAAGCCTGTAATCCCAGCACTTTGGGAGGCCGAGATGGGAGGATCATGAGGTCAGGAGATCGAGACCATCCTGGCTAATACGGTGAAACCCAGTATCTACTAAAAAATACAAAAAAGTAGTCGGGTGAAGTGGCGGGCGCCTGTAGTCCCAGCTACTCGGGAGGCTGAGGCAGGAGAACGGCGTAAACCCAGGGGGCGGAGCTTGCAGTGAGCTGAGATCTGGCCACTGCACTCCAGCCTGGGCGACAGAGCGAGACTCCGTCTCAAACAAAAAAAAAAAAAAAGAAATTTTCCTTTTTACAAATAGCATACTAAATACTAAAACAGCAATAACTTGCCTCAGCAATTATAATGTGTGCTATTTGTTGTTGTTATCTTTGGCTCTAGTGTATTTCAGTAATCAGTTTTCTAGAGTTGTGACTATAATTTTGACTTGAAAGTACTTCAAAGTAAAATAATGATTTCATCTGAGAAACAGGAAATTATTATAAGTTACCATTTGATAGTATATTCATACGCCTAAATAAGCATGCTTTTAAAAAGGTCAAAATCAAAAATTTCTTCTGAGAGAAATTTATACAGCAGAGTATTTTGTGCTTCCATTTCTTTCTTTCTTTCTTTTTTTTTTTTTGAGACAGGGTCTCACTCTGTCGCCCAGGTTGGAGTGCAGTGGTGCAATCACAGCTTACTGCAGCCTCCGCCTCCCAGGTTGAAGTGATTCTCCTGCCTCGGCCTCCAGAGTAGCTGGGATTACAGGCGCCCACCACTATGCCCGTTAATTTTTGTATTTTTAGTGGAGATGGGGTTTTACCATGTTGGCCAGGCTGGTCTTGAACTCCTGACCTCAGGTGATCTGCCCACCTTGGCTTCCCAAGTGAGGCACTGTGCCTGGCCTATTTCATTTCTTTATATAAATTTTGATGTAAGTATATAGGAGAAAAATACATTAATCAAGACAACAATATTTGTAAAATAGCACTGTAGCAAAAAATAAGCATATATGCAAAGACTACTTATAAATACCTTAAAATAGATGGGAGCCATGTCGCCCACTTCCTTGGGGAGAGGAATGCATTCATAAACCATGTGGTACTGTTTCTTCATGCCCATATTAGTTTCCAAAAAGATGCAGTCTAATCCTTTATCTTCAAACATCTTTACCAATGATTTTCTGAACATCTGAAACAAAAGAACTAGGTAAAGAAAACACTTCAAGGCGATTCAAAATAACGCATTTTCAAGAGATCTGAAATATGAAAACTTTAATAAAAAAGTACAAATCCCTTTAAAATGAAAAATAAATAAATAGTAATATCTGAACTCTGCAATGTTATAGTTGCTTTACTTTCTAAATCTACTATATAATTTCATATGTTTAAGCAAGATTTTTTTAAAAAACTGAAGCCCACTATGTATATATTAGAAATAGTTTCAGTAAAATGAGAGAAAGAAGAGATAAAAATCAAATTTAGGTGGTAAAATATGAAGAACTGCCAGAACAATCATAGGAAAACATCCATAAGCCAAAAGAGGTACTCTGAGCAGATGGGTATCCTTAAACTCAGAAATACATGAGAATTCACTCCCAATTGTTTTCCTATGCAGCATTTGTTGGTTCCCTATTTCTGCTGACCCATCAGTAATAACCTTGCATATTCAGGTAGTCCTCTATTTTCACATATAATGCAGTCCTATAAAGTATATGAAAGCCAAATACACTAAAGCTGAAAATAGGATTTTCTCTTCCCAAGGAACTAACCATTATTATACACTATATGCAACTATACATACACATATAATCAGTTGTCTTTGTGTGTGTTGTGTGTGTGTGTATTTCACACTCCTAGGCCTAAGGGGCAGCTGTTTGTAGAGGGTGATTGAACGGAGCTGAGTGGTCCAGGATGTCTGCATGCATTCACGTGACACCCCCTGTAATAAAGGATGGAGCTAGGGATTGAAAGAAAGGGGAGCAGGCTGAAGGCTGGATGCCAGAGCCCAGTTCTGTCCACATCACCATGTCTTACTATGAACCCCCTCAAGGTGTCTAAGAATTCTGGATGGGCGCGGTAGGTAATCCCAGCACTTTGGGAGGCCGGGGTGGGTAGGTTACCTGAGATCAGGAGTTCAAGATCAAGGTGTCTAAGAATTCTAAGCTAAAGTTGGCCTTGTAAGATGTTATGAAAGTATATTTAAGTAGGAAGATAAAATGTATTTTATTTAGATTTGTCAGCTTGATTTATAACTTTTTAATATTTTGTTTAAACATTTTGTTTTGAGGTAATTACAGATTACATGTAGTTAAAAGAAATAATACAGAGAGATTCCATGTACCCTTTACTCAGTTTCCCCAAAGGTAACATCTTATAAAACTATACTATAACATCACAACCAGGATATTGACATTGATACAGTCAACAATGAGAGCAATTCCAACACCGTCCATAAAGATCTTGCCTGTTACCCTTTTACTTCTCTTCTTCTTTTATTTTTACAGATGTGGTTATGCTGTGTTGCCCAGGCTGAAGCACCAGTGCTATTCACAGGTGCAATCATAGCACACTACAACCTCATACTCAGGCTCAGGCAGTCGCCCCCCATTAGCCACCTGAGTAGCTGGGACTAAATATGCGTGCCACCATGGCCAGCTCCTGTTACCCTTTTACAGTCACAGTCATTTCACACCCTACCCAGTCCCCATTCCCCCTTCTGCTGCCTTCACCCTTAATGTGTTCCTGGTTTCTTTAATTCTGACATTTCAAGAATGTTACATAAATAGAACCATGTAATCTTTTGAGGTAGGCTTTTTTTTTTTTCCTTCAACTGTTATTTTAAGTTCAAGGACACATGTGCAGGATGTGCATGTTTGTTACATAGGTAAACGTGTGCCATGGTGGTCTGCTGCACAGATCATCCCATTACCTAGGTATTAAGCCTAGCAACCATCACCTATTCTTCCTGATGCTCTCCCTCCTCCCACCTCCCACCCACCGACAGGCTCCAGTGTGTGTTGTTCCTCATCACCATGTGACCAGGTGTTCTCATCATTTAGCTCCCATTTATAAGTGAGAACATGTGGTGTGTGGTTTTCTGTTCTGGCATAAGCTTGCTGAGGATAATGGCTTCCAACTCCATCCATGTCCCTGCAAAGGACATGATCTCATTCCTTTTTATGGCTGCATTCTATTCCATGGCGTATATGTACCACATTTTTTTATCCAATCTATCATTTATGGGCATTTATGTTGATTCCACGTGTTTGCTATTGTGAATAGTGCTGCAATGAACATACGTGTGCATGTATCTTTATAACAGAATGAATTATATTCCTCTGGGTATATACCCGGTAATGGAATTGCTAGGTCAAATGGTATTTCTGCCTCTTTGAGGAATTGTCACACTGTTTTCCACAATGGTTGAACAAATTTACACTCCCACAAATAGTGTATGAGCATTCCTTTTTCTCTACAACCTCACCAGCATCTGTTGTTTTTTGACTTTTTAATAGTAGCCATCAGGCTTTTTTCAATCAGCATATTCTCTGGAGATCCACCCAGGTTGTTTCACGTATCAACAATTCATTCTTTTCCATTGCTGAGAGTATTACTGAAATGGATGTACCCAGTATGTTTAACCATTTACCTTTACGGAATATCTGGGGTACTTCCAGTTTTTAGTTATTACAAATAAAGCTGCTATGAATATTTGTGCACAGGTTTTTGGGGAAATATAACTCCATTTCTCTGGAATAAATGCTAAGAAGTGCAAGAGTTCAGTCCTACAATAGCTGCATATTTCACATTTTAAAAAACTGCCAAACTGTTTTCCAAAGTGGTCATACTATTTTACATTTCTACCAACAACAGAAGAGCAACTCTGTTTCTCCATATCCTGGCCAGCATCTGGGGTTGTCAATGTGTTTTATTTGACATTTTGATAGGTCTAATTTATCACTGTGATTTTAATTTGCATTTTCCTAACAGCATTTTTATATGTTTATTTGCCATCTATTAATATATATCCTCTTCAGCAAAATGTTTCTTCATGTCATTTATCCTTTTTTTTTTTTTTTTTTTTCTGAGACAGAGTCTCGCTCTGTCACCCAGGCTGGAGTGCAGTGGTGCGATCTCAACACACTGCAGACTTTGCCTCCCAGGTTCAGGTGATTCTCTCACTTTAGCCCCCCAAATAGCTGGGATTACAGGCGTGCACCACCACGCTCGGCTAATTTTTGTACTTTTAGTAGAGTCGAGGTTTTGCCATGTTAGCCAGGATGGTTTCCAACTGCTGACCTGAGGTGATCCACCCGCCTCAGCCTCCCAAAGTGCTGGGACTACAGGTGTGAGGCACCGTGCTCGGCCAATTTTCTAATTGGATTCTTTGTTTTCACTGTTTTGACATTCTAGATATAAAAATATTCTTTATATATTCTAGATACAAATCCATTATCAGGTATGTGGTTTGCAAATATTTTCTCCTAGTCTATAATTTGTCTTTTCATCTTCATATCAGAGTATTTTGCAGAACAAAAGTTTTTAATTTGACAAAGTTCAATTTATCAATTTTTGTTTCCATGGATTATACTTTTGGTGTCAAGTCAAAGAACTCTGTGTACCCAAGATCTTGACAATTTTATCGTTTTTTTCCCAAAAGTTTTATAATTTTGCACTTTACACTGGAGTGCTGTGCTCCACTATACAACGGAGGGCTGTGTTCCATTTTGGGTTAATATTTATATAAGGTATGAGGTTTAAGCTGATACTCAGTTTTTTGCTATGCATGTCCAATTGCTCCAGCACCATTTAATGAAAAGGCTATCCCTTTTCCACTGAATTGTTTTTGTACCTTTGTCAAATTCAGTTGAGAGTATTTGGTTGTGTCTATTTCTGGGTTCTCTGTTTGGTTTAATTAATCTATATGTCTATCCCTCCACCAATATCACATAATCTTGATTACTGTAGATATGTAATAATCTTGCTTATTATATATCTCCAGTAATCAGGTAAGGCTGATTCTTGCAACTTCTTGTTCAAAATCGTTTTCACTATTTTAGTTCCTTTGCCTTTCCATATAAAGTTTAGAATAATTCTATCTATACCTACAAAAAATCTTGCTGGGATTTTGATAAAAATTGTGTTAAACTAGTATATTAATTTGAGAAAGACTGTCATCTTTACTATGTTGACTCTCCTAATCCATAAACATGGTATATCTACATTTGTTTTATTTTTGAAATTTCTCTTATCAGTGTTTTGTAGTTTTTAGCATACAAAACATGCACATGTTTTGTTAGATTTGTACCTTAGTCCATCCTCAGAACTTGTGGATTCCATATTTACAAATTTGCCTTCCAAATCAATTCTCATGTCATTTTTGAGATCTTTCCCAGGCAACTGCAGAGTGGTGAAACAGCTGAGTCACCTGACACACACATTCCCAACCAAAGTTGAACAAAGCAATGGTCTGCCCTGTTTCAATTCTCAATGTAAACACGTGTGCTCTTCAGGGTCTATTTAGTGCCACATTTCCACATATTTGTGCTTTTTGTTGTTGATTTCTCTATTCAAACTGGACCCTAAGCACATTACTGAAGTGCCATCTGGTGTTCCTTAACACAACACTGTGATGTGATGTTTCTTATGGAGAGAATAAGCTTTAGATAAGCTTCCTTCAGGCAGCCTTTAATCTTTGATTCTGAGAGTTTTTATCATAAATGAGTAGGAATTTCATCAAATGCTTCTTCTTCTTCACTGATTGATATGAATATAGTGGATTATAATGATTTATTACCTAATATTGAACCAGTCTTGTATACGTGGTATAAGCCCCGCTTGGACATAGTGTGTTATTGTTTTTATATATTGCCAAACTCTATTTGCTAATATTTTGTTAATAATTTTTACACCTCTATTCACAAAGGATATTGAGCTGTAGTTATTTTATTTAACTGTCTTGTGGTATGAGGATAACACTAACTCATGGTATCAAGATAATATAAACTCCCAATACGAATGAATTGGAAAGTGTTCTTTCCTCAAGAGATTATATAAAATTAGTGTCAATTCTTTAAAAGTTTCATAAAATTCTCCAATGAAACCATCTGGGTTTGGAGATTTAATTTTTTAGAAGTGTTACATTATGAAGTCCACTCTCTTACTAGTTAAAAGATTGTTCAAATTGTCTGTTTCATATTGAGTGTGTTGCAACAGTTTGCATTTCAAGGAACTGATCCATTACATCCAGATTACTCCCTTAATATCTTTTTGATATTATTCCCTTATTATCTTTTTGATGACTGTAAAATCTATACTAATACTGTTTTATTTCTGATATTGGTAACTTGTTTTTTCTCAATTTTTTTTCTTTGTTGGTCTTGCTGGAAGTTTATTAATTTATCTTTTTTAAAACCCCAATTTTCATTTCATTGATTTCCTCTATGATTTTTCTATTTTCAATTTCACTGATTTCTGCTCTTATCTTTATTATAATTTCTGTCCTTTTGCTTGCTTTGGATGTACTTTGCGCTTCTTTTTCCAGGTTCTTGAGGTGAAGGTTTTTCCTCTTTTCTATAAGTACTTAGTGCTATCAATTTATCTCTTGGCACTCACTTAGCTGTGCCTCATAAATGTTAACATGTTGTAATTTCATTGTAATTCAATTCGATTATTATTTTTTAAATTTCTCCTGAAACTTTTTTTTGAGCTCTATTGAAGTGTATTATTTAATTTCTAAGTACTTGGGAAATTTTCTATTATCATTCTGTTATTAATTTCTAGTTTGATTCCACTGTGGTCAGAGAATGCACTCTGTATGCTTTCAATTGTTTTAAATTTGTTGAAGTTAGTTTTGTGGCAAGATAAGAGTTTATACTCTGAAAAAAATGTTTTCTACTTTTGTTGAGTGGAGTGTTATACAAATATTGATTAAATTCTGCTGACTGATGGTTATAGTAGTCTGACTAATGGCCCCCAAAGATATCCAGGTCCTATTCCCAAGAATCTAACAACATTACCATATATGGCATAAGAGACTTTTCAGATATAATTAAGAATCTTGAGACAGGAAGATTATCCTGGATTGCCTGGGTATATCTTAAATGTAATTAGAAGTTTCCTCATAAGAGGGAGGCAGAGCAAGTTGTGACTAAAGAGGAGAAGGCAATATGATGACAGAAGCAGAGACTGAAATGATGCAGCCACAAGCCAAGAAATGCTGCCAGCCCCTAGAAACTAGAAGAGGTAAGGAACAGATTCTCTTCCAGAGTCTCCAGAAGGAACCAGTCCAGTTGATAGCTTGATTTTAGCCCCATAAGACTCATCTGGAAACCGACCTCCAGAACCATAAGAAAATAACACCTCTATAGTTTTAAGGCACTAACTCTGTGGTAATTTGTTACAGCAACAACAGGAAACTCGTGCAATGGCATTTTTTAAGTTCTTTTATATCCTTGACGATTTTCAGTCTGGTTGTTGCATCAATTGTTAAAATGGGGGGAGGTGCTGAAGTCTCTAACAATAATTATGAATTTGTCCGTTTTTTCTTTCAGTTCATTCGGTTTTTGTTTTACACATTTGTGCCTCAGTGTTGGTGTACGCATATTTAGGACTGCTATGTCTTCTTGGTGGATTGACCCTTTCACTATTATGTAATGTGTCTCTCTTCTTTGGTAATTTCCTCTGCTCTAAAGTCTCCTCTGTCTGGCATAAATGCTTTGTTTTCATTAATGGCTGCATAATATACATATTCCCATCCTTTTATATTATTCTACTTGTGGTATTATTACATTTGAAATGAGTTCTTGCAGACAGCATATAGTTGAGTTATGAAATCCCCTCTACTAAACTATCTTTTAACTGATATAGTTAATTGATATAGTTTATTGATATAGTAGAGATATTCTATTTTTATTTTTTTGTTTTCTATTTGTTCTTTCTATTGTTTTTCTGGTTCCTTTCTCCTGACTTCTAATGGTTACTTGAACATTTTTAGAATTCCATTTTGATTTATCAGTAGTGTTTTACAGTCTGTCAATTTGTATAGTTTTTAAAGTGGTTCTAAGAGTTGCTTCAAGGCATTACATATACATACATATATATTTAATTGCAGTCTACCGGGGCCACTTTACCAATGCAAATAAAATATAGACACCTTACTTCCCTTTATGTCCCTTTACTCTCCCTCAGTTAGAATTGTCTTAAATACTTTCTCTACATACATTTGGAAACACATGAGACACCAGGAGCGGTGGCTCATGCTTGTAATCCCAGCAGTTTGGGAGGCCGAGGCAGGCTTATCATCTGAGGTCAGGAGTTCAAGACCAGCCTGGACAACATGGTGAAACCCTGTCTCGACAAAAAATACAAAAACTAGCCAGGTGTGGTGATGCATGCCTATAGTGCCAGCTACTCAGGAAGCTGAGGCACAAGAATCACTTGAACCCAGAAGGCAGAGGTTGCAGTGAGCCAAGATCATGCCACTGTACTCCAGCCTGGGTGAGAGTAAGACTCCATCTCAAAAAAACTTTCTAGGGGCTGCCAGGGTTTCTTGGCTAGTGGCTGCATCATTTCAGTCTCTGCTTCTATCATCATATTAGCTTCTCCTCTTCTTTAGTCAAAACTTCTTTCCTCCTTCCTGATCTTCCAGCATTTTTTCTTTTATCATTTCCTCTCAGATTAAAGAACTTCCTTTAGCTATTCTTTTAGTATACTAAAAGAATAGACCTAAAGTCATCAGCTCTGCTGATGACAATTTCTCTTTCCATCACCTAACAATGTCTTGATTTTCTCCCATATTCCTGAAGGATATTTTCACTAGAAACAGAATTCTTGCTTGACAGTTATTTTCTGTCAGCACTTGAGAAATGTGTTACTTCCTTCTGGCCTCCATGGTTTCTAGTGAGAAATACGCTGTCATTCAAATCGTATTTTCCTTATAGCATTTTTTCCTAATTCAAATCAATTTTCCTAATTGCTTGCTGAAGCATTTTTATGAGGGCTGCTTTAAAATCTTTGTCAGATAATTAGGACATCTCTGTTATCTTGGTGTTGGTGTCTACTGATTACCTTTTCCATCCTAGTTGAGATTGTCTCTATAAGTAATATTCAATTGAAATCTGGACATTTTGAGAATTAAGAGACTGGATCTTGTTTAAATTTTACATTTTATACGGCTTTTCCTAATACTGCTCCATCAGAAGAAAGAGAGATACTACTTCATTACTGCCATATGGGGATGGAAGTTCAGGTTCCCAACTTGGCCTCTGTTGACACTCAAAAATGGCAGAGGCGACTCATTACTGCTGGGTAGCAGATGCAAGTTCTAGGTTCCCATTAGGCTTCCACTGATACTATCCTGACTGGGAGGAGGAGGCATGCCTTGTGTCTCCTCCCCACATGGTTTCCACTCATCGATACCTTCACATGCCTAGTGTTACTTGCACAAAAAAAAAAAAACTAAAAAACAGAATCAAATAGGAAAACATACAAATTTGGTATTATGACAGCTTTTCAGATTGTCTCTATTTTGTTACTTGTTACTATGCTTATAAATTTTATTTATTAAAAAAACTTTATTGTTACTTATTTCAATATCTAGCCCTAGAGTGAGAAGATAACCTTATATACTAGAAAAAGGAAAATCGTTAACAGAGTGGAACTATATATTTGTAACCCAAACTTTTTCAAAGAAGAAAAGATGTACATAGAAAGCAACAGCAATAATAATACATGTTTAAATAATCCAAAAATTACCTCACAAACATCCTTACTTCATGTTTGTTCATACTCCCTTTCTGGCTTAATTACTGGATGACTGTTCTAGATTTATCTGGAGAACAGCGAAGAAGGCAGACTCAAAATGTCATGAATTATAAACAAAAACTGAAAAAATACTAAATTAGTGTTGCAAGAATGGTTCTGTATTATAAAATATATAAAAAATCTCATACTAACAGCTCCAAGGAGGATACACACACATTTAAGTACTTCTCCTCTTTCTCTCTCTCTCTATACACACACACATATATAGAACATTTTAATTTACAAATATGAGTTTAATGGAATAATTTGAGTTTGATCAACTCTACCAAAAGCATGATGTTCTCCATACTCAATAATAAATACGCTATACAAAAATACTCATTTTTTAAAAAGTTATGTAACAACTAAACAATGGGGAAGTTTTTGTAGTTCCATATCATAAGATAAATCAACTGTTTTATATTTAAGAGAGACATAGAGTTTCCACGTTATGGAAATGACATGAAACTCCCATATTCCTAGCAAAAAACACTTCATTCTTTGGGTAACCACTACTTTCCACATTTCTAACCTACCATTATTCATCTAATTGCCCATTCCTCATTTAGTTAATGCATCCAGACTACAATTTCTTATAATCAGTTTAAGGAAACTATACTGCAGAATGTTGCAGGTCCTTTCGTATCACCACAGTATAAAAAAATCAAGTACATATGAATACATAATTTTGACATTAAAATTAAAGTACTCCTTAAAACTATTAATGCTATGTAGGACTGATTTTGGAATATTAATGCCATGATTTAAAGTATAACATGTTTAAATATAAAGTTATCAAGTTATCCCAAAGTAAATGTTATGCGATAGAACAGAACTCATTTATTACTCTCTCCACAGAGTAACACCTCAAAAATGAATTAAAACAATTGTTTAAAAGGCATAAGCTACTTGAACAAAGGAAATGAGAGAAAACGCAATGACAAATCAGATCACTCCATAAGAAGTGACTTAAATGCTAGAAAGTTGGCTCATACCTTGGGGAGGAGAAAGAAGGTTAGCAGGGACAGCAAAGAAGAAACCCACGCTACACTGCAGAACCTTCAACAGGCTCAGGAGTTGGCAGCACCAAGTACTTATGGAAGTGGAGGTGAAGGTATGGCTAAAAACAGATGACTTAGAGGAAAGCCTATTAAAAAAGCAATCAACATGCCAGATCCCCTCCTCATCATCAGAATGCTACAGGATTATCCTCTGGAAAAAGTAAAACAAGGTAGCTGAGCTAGAAAACCAGACACAACTGAGAGTTTACAGTCTGAAAACAAGGGTGTTATCAGAAAAGTTACTTAATGTCCATACATGTTCAACACTGCCGCCTCCAGTCTTCTTCCCCCATTCAGCTCCCAGAACACTGGCAAGCAGGCTTAGATGACAGGAGATTGAGAGTCTTTTCTGAAGGTCTGGCTACAGCCCCAAGAAAAAGATCTAAAGGTACTAACATTGGCTGTTTCCTAATGAAATGGCCCCACATATCACTCCACATTGAAGTTCACTGTATGTAAGCATCAGTGATCCTCCTTTATCCCCACCTACCAATTTGGGATATTTTTAAATGGGCTTACAGTGTTTGATTACAGCATATGTTCAAGAACATTTGTAAAAATTGTAACAATAAATTTAGAGGGAACCAAGTTTCACTATATATTTAACAAAATCAGCAACTTGGATCTTATTTAAAATGTGTGATTAGTCAAGTATGCTACGCTGAAACATCTCTGCATTTTATATTAAATAGGAAGTCTAAAACTCCATTTAAATATTACTAGATACTAGTGATTTTTAAAACCACTTGAAAGAAGTGGCTCCTGCATTACAGCATTTGGCAACAACATTTTGTGCTAAGTCAAATTTTTGTTAAATAATATCCAATAAAAGAGATGAATAATCAAAGATCTTCACTAGGGTAGAATTAATTTGAGTTGTACATATTTTGAAAGTAAAATAACAACAACAATAGCAAACTATACTTCTTCAAGCTAGGATTCAAATATTTCATTAGTGTACTAGCCTACAATAATTTATAACTTCTAACAATTATTTTCCTTTCTCACACAAAAGTAGTTATTACACCATTATCTGCATAAAACAATTTGGCTTTTCCTCTTTCCCAGTTTTCCATAATACATTTGGCTTCCAAAATCTGCTAAACTATAATGTAAACTATACTAGAAATACACCATCTATTTTGGCAGAATTAATGAACTACTTGATCTCTTCATTTCTTACAGCACCTAAAATATTATATTCGTGTACTCAATATCTGTTAAACTGAATAAAAATCTTCAGCCACTTAAATTGTTTTCATCAAGCAGCTTGATTTCTTATAGAAATAGAAAACATACACACTGTATTCCTAATTTCTTAAAATATTTTTGGCACTGCACTTTGCTCTAAGTTAAATCAGTTTTACATGTATACATTTTTAAAAACCATCCTGGAAATGTTCTAAAATAATTCTAAGAACTGAATTCTCATGCTTTCCACCTTAAATTACCTACTGGCACTGGCATCCACTACTAGGAAAACCCAAACTTTCACATCAAAAATACTTATATTCTTACTTTTGCCTGGTTGCAGATGCAATAAAACAATCTACCCTTTTAACTTTCACAGCATAAACTTTAAAATTATAAGGTATACAAGACTAAATTTCATTAAATGCCATCAAAACATCTCTTCTTTTGACATACTTATCAGCATGCTGCAAAGACTAGTCGTCTCTTGCGCAGCGCTAACTTACAATTTTCACATTTTCTAATTAAGGCTCCCTGTAGCCCCTATTCAGTTATCTGGCATTAGAAAAATAAAGTGTTTTCTTCCTTTCTTTCCTAGTCATTATCAGGTCTTGAAATAATTCAGCAACAATTTCACCCACGTTGTGCCTTTCACTCTCTTAAAGCATCAGCCACAAAAACAAATCCGTGAATCCAAAAGCTGGGCCAGATTATGAAGGAAAAAGAGCAGAAATTAAAGCTAGTAACAAAATCACCACAAAAACACAGCAGCAGAGAAGGCCAATTCTATCACAGGAAAATACGGCAAGTGCTAAATATAAACCTCTGACTCCTCAAATTTATTTTCATTATCTGAAAATGTCTTTCCTTTTAGCTGCAATTTATTGGCTTACTGTGTAAGAATGATTCTTTCATGCTACAAAAGAAGTGTTGAAATCTTAGGCTGGTTTTTTAAGTACAAATAATTATTACTTTGTCCCAGTTTATTTCGAAGATAAAAGTCTCAAAATCTGGAGCACGCAAGGAAATAAAATGATGGAAACACCATGATCCACAGATGGATACAACTATGAAAACACATGTGTTTAAGTTTAGAAACTAAAATCATTAAATGAAGGTATAAAACCTATTGGAATGTATCACAATAATTTACAAAAATTGCTCATGAGTTTTAAAATGATAATGAACATTTATCATGCTGACCTGGATCTCCTCCCAGATGTCTTCATCCAATAAAGTAGCTGCTCTATGGTGCTGCAAAGGGACTATCAGGCAGTGCCCCTCAGTAAGAGACCGTACGTTGGGTAAACATAAATAAACCTACGGGGGAGAAGTACAAAAGGTGAAATGTTACTGCTATTTATTCTCAGTTGTAACAGATGAACCCCTAGTAGAAAAAAAAAGATGAATATTTAGTGAAGAATACTTAAGAATTGCTTTTGTAAATGTTAATATTTTTAAAGATATTTAATATTTTTAAAGGCATCAGGATGGTTTTTAATAAACTGAAAATTTAGAGCACAGATCTTATACATCAGACAAGGATTAAGATTAGGCAAAGAAGAGCAGAATGAATGACACAATATCCTTAATCTGAAGGAGCTAGATACTTGAAAATCCTTGAAACAACACAAAATTCACAAAAACAAAAAGACATATGGCCTGGTAATGGTCTAACTGATGCCTGTTTATCAGGCCTTCCTTCTGTGATTAGCTGAGTAAAGAGAATAAACTGAGCTAAAAGGAAGAGAATATGACCTTGGAATGGCCTTACTGCTATTTATTTACAAACATCTATTACCTAAAAACTAGTGCTATTTTTCTATTATATACAAACTGTCTTTTTTTTTTTTTTTTTTAAAGGTTAATCGGTATGTATACAGAGAACAAAAGCATTACAAAGGGCTTGCTCTTACTCTTATTTCTGTTATATTTTGCTGGGTTTTAGCTAGAAATATTTTGCAAAGCAGACATTGTTTATTTAATAGAATAACTCAAATGTTTAAAACTTTGCTGAGAACAAAGTACGAGTGCACATGGACATCTACCTAAAATTACAGTAACCTCACAAACATGTTCATGAAAAAAAAGAAAAAGAAATAAAGATTAAGGGCCATGGATATGTCTGTAGACAACTTACAAGATTTAGAAAATAAAATATTTAAAGAAATGACTGAATTTTCTACATAATCACTGAGATAAAGGGCCAGGTCCAAGTGTCAACGATAGGTCAAATGAGCTGTAATACAATTCATTTTTAAATGCATTGTAAACATAAAAATCACCTAAATTGGTATCAAAATCAGTTTTTCAAAACAATAATAGAAACATAAAAGAGAAAATAAAGTAACACCTAAATAAATTAGAACACACAAAAAGCAATACTTTTTTTATCTGACAGAGACAGCAGAGCTATGACTGACTGATCAATAATTACTGAGGGCCAATTACATGCCAGGCGGTGTTCTACATGCTAGGGAATCAACAATGAGCAGGGACACAAATCCCTACCCATAAGGAGCCTATGGGGTGCTATAGATTGAATGTCTGTGTGCCTCCAAAATGTATACGTTGAATCTTAACACCCAAGGTGATAATATTTGGAGGTAGGGGACTTTGGAAGGTGATTAGGTCTCTGTCCTCATGAATGGGATTAATTCCCTTATAAAGAGGCCCCAGGAAACGTGCTTGCCACTTCCACCACGTAATGACACAGCAATAAGATGGCTGTCCGTGAACCAGGATGTGGGACCTCACCAGACACTGAACCTGCTGGCACCTTGATCTTGGACTTCCCAGCCTCCAGAACTGGCTTCAATAAATTTCTCTTGCTGATTAGCCATCCAGTCTATGGAATTTTTTTATAGTAGCCCAAACTAAGACATGAAAGAAGAAAGACAAACAATGTAAATGTAAAGTAAAATGTACAATATGTCAGACGGTGATAAGGGGTACTAAAAAAATAAAGCAGAAAAAGGTATAGATCGTGTCTAGGGAGAAGTTAGGAAGCCCCCCTTTAAAGTTACCTACGAGGGTAACATTTGAGAAGATATGTGAAGGAAGGAAGAGTAGACACAGGAAGAAACCCCCAGGCAAAGGGAAAAGCATGTGAGGAGGATGCATACCAAGTGTGTTCTCCAGATTGTCAGACAGCCAGTGTGGCTAAGCTGAGAGGATGAGAGGAAGGCTGACGGACAGTTGAGGTGACACAAAGAATTGGGCCTGCAGGCCTCATAGGCAACAATAAGGATTCTGGCTTTGGTTTGAAAGCCAGAACTGACTAATGTTGACTTAAAGTCAAAAAGATCACTTGCTACTGTATAGAGAAAGGGCAAAGGAAAGAGGCAGAAAGACCCATTAGAAAACTATTACCAGGAGTCCAGTAACAAATCATGACGACTTTAGCCAGGGTAGTAGAAATAAAGATTATGAAATGTGGTCAGAACAGGAATGTGTTTTGAAATATAGCCAACAGAATTTAGAAATGGACAGTAAAGAGTGAGGGAAAGTAAAGGACTCAGTATTACTCCAAGGTCTAATGCAAGCAACTGGAGGATAAAAGTGACTTTTACTAAAAAGAGGAAGACTATGGGAAGGTAAGTGTTAGCTAAAGGTAAAGGTGGAGACGAGTATTAGAACTTCACCTAAGTTTGAGATGTTTATTAGATATCCAAGTGCAAAAGTAGGTTGGATACACGAACCTAGAATTGTAGGAGATATTTGGGTTAAAATGTGAATTTGCTAGTGGTCTAAAAACAGCAGTCATGAAATGAACAGAACATTTCAGACAAAGACATCTCTATTATAGCATTTTAAGAGAGTGTAAGCAAAAATTCTGAAAGTCTTCTGTAGTAGATTGCACAAATGCATCCAGTTATTCACTACTTCATGTAACCCTTCACGATGTTACTCTGTAGCTCCTCCCATCAAGAGGTAGAGTTACAAACTGGCCTTATGACTCATGAGGGCCACCACAGAACATGGTAGAAATGATGGTGGTCAGTTCCAAGTCTATGCCTCAAGAGGCCTTGTGTACTTCTGCTAATTCTGTTGGAACGAGCCTAGCTCCCATGTGAAGAAGCCTATGCTAGCCTACTGGAAGACAACAGACCATACGAAACAGAGTGATTTAAAAGTTGTCTTAAGCCACTAAATTTTGGTGTAGTTTGTTTATGTATGAATGCCAGTATATCTCCTCTTCCCCTACTTAAAGGTATAAATGGAAGACTAGATAATTCTCAGGTCTGATGTATAAAGTCTTTACACTCACAAGGTCTGAGATCCAGTAAGGGTAATACCCACTTCAGACAGCTTGCAGTTCCCAGAATGAACCACATGGTTGTGCACCTCAGTGTCTTTGCTTGTGTTGTCCTGTATTTCCTAAATACTGCAATGTATCCTATTCCACCATTAAAATGTAGCACAAGACATACTTCTTCCAGAAAGCCTTCCTTGATAACTCCACAGTAACTTAAATATTCCTCCTTCGTGTTCTCATAACACTCCTGCGTTTATATCACTGCATTAAAATTGATCTGGTTATGTCTGCCTGCTCCCCATAAAGCTGTAAGCAACTTGAGGAGGTTTTAGGCATATTTATATTTCTAGTACCTAGTACTAGAGGCTGACAAACACTAGATATTCAGGAAATACCTGGTAAATGAACGAATTACCAAGCAGTTTTTGTTTCTTTTTCTAAATCAAATTAAAAGTAGATGACTAGAATCAGGCAAAAATATTAAAGAATGAACATAACTCTTATTTAAGTTACAACCACGTCTTTTATGTGAAAGTTGGGAAAGGAACTTAGAAAAATAAATATAAGTAATTAGTTAAGATGGATTTTTAAAAAGTATTTAATTTTGAATGGAATTTTGACATTTATCTTTTTGTTAAGTATAAAGGAAAAGAGAAGAAAAAGAAGATAAGAAAATAAATCAAAATAAGCCAGAATGGACACTGATTAATTAACCACCTCAACAATCTAAAGATATTAAAGACTAGGGGTATGTGTATGTATACAGTCAACAACATAAATATGTATATGTATGTTTCCCAAACTATTCGTTCCAGAAACTAGCATTCATTCATTCATTCATCGTCTTCTACTTTTCTCACTGACTCCACTCCTGCCTTCTTTCTGCTACATCAATGCCAAGCTCATTTTCTCCTCAAGGTTTTTCACTGACGGTCCTTCCTGAAACATCATCCATTCCTCTCTTCATGTTACTTGTCCTTCCCATTTTATGCATCTTTACTAAAGTTCCTCAGAGAAGCCTTCTAGACTACCTGTGAAAAAAATACCCCCATCATTTTCTCCCATTTCCTCACTTCATTTGCTTTATGACAATTAATTCTTTCAAATCAGGGCAATTATTACTTTATTTACTGCCTTATTTCCCTAGGCATAAGGTCCAAAAGTCTATCTGATTCTCAACTTTTCCCCAGTGACTAATTAGGGTATGGCATATATTAGGTATACAAAAATTATTTACTTAATATAAGAATTAAATCAATAAGTGTTTATTGAAATGAATTACTATTATGTACTACCACCAGGGCTAGATGCTTGGTATACAGTGGAGAGCAAAAGTTACCTCTGTCTGTCTTCACGGAGCGTAAAAATTATTAGGGGAAAGACCCAATAAACAAGTAAAACAAACAAAATAATAAACTTCTTCAAGTTAGTCTATGAAGAAACAAAAAAGTTCTATGAGAATGTAAGCAAAGGATAATAAATACTTCTTACCTTAACACCTATTGCAACAATAAGATGCTTGGGAAATTGAGAGCTGTCAAAACAATACAGACATTTTTCCATTTGTGCAGCAAGACTCCGATGCTCAGCAATAGCTTTTTTCCGTTGGTTCTCTTCCTCTTCACCAAGACGTTCTCTCTCAGCTGCTTTGGAGACAAACATGTCATCCAGGGTGTAATAGTCTCCATCTGGTTTTCCCATAAACTGAAAAACCAAAATAACAGTAACAGAGAGTAGAAGGTAGTGATTAAGATTTTACTGTACTGTGGTTTCCTAAATCTGTATCTGTAAGTTCTATGATAAAACTCATACATTTAAAGGAAAAGAAAAAACATGATTGATATTTGTTTGATCTTCTAGAGTCAATCTATCATCATCATCACCACAGCTAAAGTTTACTGAATACTTACTACATACAAATCTGTATGACTTGTTCATGTGGGGACTATTAGTATTTTCAACTAATAGATGAGGAAACTGAATCAGAGAGAGGTTAAAACTGTAACTTTAAAAATTCACGAATACACTATATAGAATGTGAAACTTTTTTCTTTTTTTTAACCATATCTCCAGGTACCTTCTCCATACCTCCTCTAACATGAACCATGGACAGATTCAGGCGTTCAAAATACAAAAACACAAATACACAAATTTTATTTTCTTATTTTATGTACCTCCTTAGGTACTTAGAGAGTTCTATACTGTGTACAGAATGACGTTCAAACTCTTGAACTTGAAAGCCAACTAAATCATACATACAAAAAGTCATGATGGTTTAAAGCTTAGATTCCACAGTCAAAATAACCATGGTAAAGTTCTATCTCCTGTATGTATAATCTTGAACATATTATTTAATTTCTCTGTGCTCTCTCTATGCCTTATTTCCTCATTTCACAATGGTTATACAATACTGCCTGAGTATCCCTTATCCAAAATGCTTGGGACCAGAAGAGTTTTAGACTTCCAATTTTTTCTGATTTTGGAATATTTGCATATATGTAATAGGGTATCATGGGGATGGGACGTAAGTCTAAAATGAAGTTCATTTATGTTTCCTATGTACCTTAAATGCATAGCCCTAAGGTAACTGTATGTAATATTTTTAATAATTTTGTGCATGAAACAAAGTTCATGTATATTAAACTATCAGAAAGCAAAGATGTTATTATCTCAGCCATCCATAAGGAATTACAGCACATTTACACTTATGTATACCTGCTACATTGGCACAGGACTGCACAGTTATTCTGTCCTTGGCATCCTTATTTCCTGACAGGCTGTCTCATCAGCTGTAGTAAGTGTCTTCCTGGGTCAACCCACGAGGTTTAATTCTACTAATTTTTCATTCCTATTGTAAGAGTTAGCTGTCACTTCCATCAAAGAAACTTCCTCCATCTTGCAAGCCCCTCCAATGTGTACTTGTACTGCCGTCCGTCTCAGGATGACTACACTGTATCATACTCATTAACTTGTCTTTTTTTCTTCCATTACACTGCTTCTACTAAGTGTAAGAGAAGTGCTAAAGTACTAAGTGTAATGTAAATTACTCAGTGTAATGGAAGTATTAAAGCATTAACTTTTAAAAACAGAACAGGCGAGGCATGGTGGCTCACGTCTGTAATCCCAGCACTTTGGGCGGCCAAGGTGGGCGGATCACGAAGTCCAGGAGTTCGAGATCAGCCTGACCAACAAGGTGAAACCCTGTCTTTACTAAAAATACAAAATTAGCTGGGTGTGGTGATGCATGCCTATAATCCCAGCTACTCGGGAAGCTGAGGCAGGAGAATCACTTGAACCAGGGAGGTGGAGGTTGCAGTGAGCCAAGATCGCACCATTGCACTCAGGACTAGGCAACAAGAGTGAAACTCCATCTCAAAAAACAAACAAACAAAAACAAAAAAAAAAACAAAACTACGTGTTATCATCAAATATAAAGCAATAGCAAGACGCTTGGATGTTAGCATTTTAAATGATTTGAAGATGGAGCAGTTCTATATATGTCAAACAAAGTAGATTTCATAGCATATAGTATTATGAATGACAAAGGGTCACCTGATAAAGGAGTCATAACATCAAGAGGATACATTCTGTAGATTACGTAAGTTGGAAAGAAAAATTTTTAGAAGACATAACAATCCAAAAATTTATATACCTAATAACAGAGCTTCAAAATGTGTAAGAACAAACTTGACAGAACTGCCAAATAGATAAATCCCAACTGTAATCACAGATTTTAAATACCTCACTCTCTATAATTGGTAGCACAAACAGAAATGCAATAGCTACACTATCAACCAACTTGACTTAATTGACATTAATAGAAATTCCAGACAACAGCAGCAAAATATATGTTCTTCTCATATGTACATGGAACATCAACCAAGACAGATGACATTCTCAATAAATTTAAGTCTCAATAAATTTAAAAGGATTCTAGTAACTTAAAGTATATTCTCTGAACACAATGGAATAAAAATCAGTAACAGAAATATCTTTGGAAAACTGCCACATACTTGGTATTGTGCACTCCTAAATGACCCATGAATCAACAACAACAACAAAAAAGAAAATGAGAAATGATTTTAAACAGCAATAAAACAAAAATACCACATATCAGAATTTGTGGTGTGCTGCTAAAGCAGAATTTAGAGGGAAAATTATAGCATTAAATATCTGTATTAAAAGACAAAAAAGGCCGGGCGCGGTGGCTCAAGCCTGTAATCCCAGCACTTTGGGAGGCTGAGACGGGCGGATCACGAGGTCAGGAGATCGAGACCATCCTGACTAACACAGTGAAACCCCGTCTCTACTAAAAAATACAAAAAAACTAGCCGGGCGAGGTGGTGGGCGCCTGTAGTCCCAGCTACTCAGGAGGCTGAGGCAGGAGAATGGCGTGAACCCGGGAGGCGGAGCTTGCAGTGAGCTGAGATCCGGCCACTGCACTCCAGCCTGGGCGACAGAGCGAGACTCCGTCTCAAAAAAAAAAAAAAAAAAAAAAAGACAAAAAAGGTCTCAAATCAATGATGCCAACTGCAACCTTAAGAAACTAGAAAAAGAAGAAAAAGTAAAACCCATTGTAAACAGAAGAAAATTCTTTAACACCATGACAGATAGAATCAGGTAAAAAGATTATTACCAAGCCATTTCTTAGAGTACACTGACTTCCTTGTTTCTACTAGCAATTTATTTTTTTCTTCCACAATATTCTCCATATTAATCCTTGTATACTTCTTGACTTTTCCAGGTTTGTCTACTTATGTAAACTGCATTGTCTTACAAATTATTATTTTAAATTTATTTTAACTTTATATCTTCATCTAAACCATAATTCATTACATTCTAAAAAATATCAGAACTGGTCACTAATCATTTTCATGAAATAGTATCCTACTACATGCTAGATATTAATTCTAATACAAATATTTCTGCAACACAGAAATTTTTATTTTCACTTGACAGATTAAAAACTGAGGCTAGGCCAGGCACAGTGGCTCACGCCTATAATCCCAGCATTTTGGGAAGCGGAGGTGGGTGGATCACCTGAGGTCGGGAGTTCGAGACCAACCTAACCAACTTGGGGAAACCCTGTCTCTACTAAAAATACAAAAATTAGCCAGTCGTGGTGGCACATGCCTGTAATCCCAGCTACTCGGGAGACTGAGGCAAGAGAATCATTTGAACCCGGGAGGCGGAGGTTGCCGTGGGCCGAGATCAGACTAGTCTGGGCAACAAGAGCGAAACTCCATCTCAAAAAAAAAAACAAAAACAAAAACAAAAATAAAAACTAAAACCTGAGGCTAACAGAAACTAAGTAACTTAATCAATATCACACAGCTATTAAAGGACAGAACCAGGAATTGAAACCAGTCGGTCTGCAGAGTGTCTGGCATACAAGTGAGGCTTTCTCCCTTAAGAAATTAATGTTTGAAACACAGAAAGGGTATATTGTGAATATAGTCTATGAAGCAGAATAAAGAGCTACAAGAAAACCTATTTCATCTAGAATAAACATACCAAATCAAGTTAAGGTGCTTATCAGTAGGAACGCAGATATCTAGTAGGCACTTATCTTACCCAAAATATATTAACAGGAGCACATTTATACATACATAACTGTGCCTTCCTATGATATAGCCCACTGTGTTTTTGGAAAGTTCATAAATGATCAGAGAACACATTCAAAACAAATAAATCAAATGTTTTACACATGGAAGACGGTATTTCTACCCTTAAATCTAGTTTTCATGAATGTTGCCAAACCTCTCTGATTTATTCATAGTGTTTAAATTGAAAATGATACAGTCTTCCCAATTAAGTCAGACTGATTCTTCAATACAACTGAAATATGGTCCCCACCGATCCAGGAACAATTAATTCCCTCCTCCTACAACCTCAAATGATTTGCATTTTTATTCATTATCTTTTCTTTGGGCTTTGATACAAAATGTTTTTAATTTATCTATCATATATACCTCTTCTATGACCTCCACCCTACTATATTCTTGTTATTTGACAGTAACAATCAACATTTTTTAACAGACTGGTAAAAGATAGTAGAGAATGTACTAAGCGTAAGATGGAAAAAGTGAACAAAACTGCTGGATGAAAGGAGATAAAGAAAGAAAAGAGGAGCATGAAAATATGCCTCGTCATCATTCAGACAGAATCCTTTAAAAAGCTGATTACATTATACAAAATCAATTTGGTACACCATAAACGCAAACTAAATGACAGTGAGTTAGCCATTTCACACTCATTAGGATGGCTAGAATCAAATAGTCAGATAATAACAAGTGTTGTGAAGGATGTGGTAAAATCAGAACCCTCATACACTGCTGATGGGAATGTAAGATAGTGTATGTAGATGCTTTGGAAAACAGTCTGGTATGTCCTCAAAATTTTAACATAGATTAATTAATAAAATATTAAACATACAGCTTACGACAGAGGTCCCCAATCTTTTGGTTTCTGTGGGCCACACTGGAAGAAGAACCATTTTGGGCCCCACATAAAATACACTGACACTACCAATACCTGATGAGCTAAAAAAAAAAAAAAAAAAAAATCGCAAAAAGCTCATAATATTTTAAGAAAGTTTACAAATTTATGTTGGGCTGCATTCAAAGCCGTCCTGGGCCACATGTGGCCCACAAGCCACGGATTGGACAAGGTTGAGTTACCACACGACAAAGAAACTCCACTGCTAGATATATACACCCAAGGAAAACAAAAATACATGCCCACACAAAAAACTGTACATGAATCTTCACAGCAGCATTATTCATAACACCCAAAAGGTGGAAACACTCTAAATGTCCATCAAGTGATGAATGGATAAACAAAATGTGGTACGCACAATGCAGTATTATTTGGCCATAAAAAGAATGAAGTACTGATACTTGTTACAACACGGATGATCTATAAAAACATTATGCTAAGTGAAAAAAGTCAGTCATTTAAAAAAACACTATTCTATAATTCCATTCATATGAAATGTCAAGAACAGGGAAATCTATAGACAAAATAGATTAGTGGCTGCTTAGGGCTTAAGGAGGAAGAGTTGAGAGGATTCGCTAACTTTAATCCGCATTCTTTCACTGCAATCAACTTTAACCATGAGAGTAACAGCTTTTAGTCAATTCTGTGAGTCCTTCCAGTAAAATATTGAACCCAAGAGTGGCCTTAGGGGCCTCTGAACTTGCAGTTGGTGTCAGGAGTAAAGGTGGTCTTGAGGACTCCCCAACATCATGTTTGGCTGGATGGTCAGGGACTTAGAACACAAAAAGAGAACTGATGACAAGGAGGTCTGGGGAAGAGGTATGCAAACAGACATAGAGTGCAAGGATACTTATGTCCCACATGACAAGACCTATCACTAGCTACTTCTACCATTGTCTCAAAGCTTTTGAACAAAACAGCCATGCACAGATAAAAGTTACACATGAGCTTACCATCATGAGCTTCAACTCACCAAAGTCAACTGGGCTACATCCACTGCTGAGTACCCAGTCTGCCAACAACAGAGACCAACACTGAGCCCCTGATATGATAACTGTCCCTCTGGCAGCAAGGTGAATACAACAGACCGCTTCCATCCTAGAAGGGGCAATGCTTTCTTCTTACTGGAATAGATACTTTGGATATGGATTTGCCTTCCTGGTGTGCCATGCTTCTGCCAAAACCCCCATCATTCTTAAGTACTTGGCTGGAGAGAACAGTGAACTGTCCTTTTGAAGGTGTAATTATAAGAACCAGCCAGGTGACCATCCCTTGTAGGGCTGGGTTATGTCTTCCAGGATACGGTATATGCTCTAAGTAACATCCAAACAATGATGATCCACAACTAGGATCCACATGTCGGGAAATCTTAGGGAAGAAATAGGAGTGACTGTTACCCTTTGGGACAAGCTAGCAAAATTTTTGCTTCCCATTCCTGTAACTTTACACTCTACTGGTCTAGAGGTTTTAGTTTCAAACAGAGAAATACAGGGTCAGGCACAGTGGTTCACGGCTGTAATCCTAGCACTCTGGGAGGACAAGGTAGGAGGCGGGAAGATTCCTTGAACCCAGGAGTTCAAGACCAGCCTGGGCAACATGGCAGAACCTCATCTACATTTTAAAAAGAAAAAAAAAAAAGGAGAAATGCTTCCACCAAGGGAAACAACAATGACTCACTGAACTTGAAGTTGAGACTGCTACCTGGCTGCTTTGACTCCTCACTCCATTGAATGAAAAGGCATCGTATTGCCTTGATCCTATCAAGGGCAAATTGGATTGGACTACACAACGGAGGTAAGAGGAAATATGTCTGGAACGTAGGAGATCCTCGAGGGTGCCTGTTAGTATTCTCCTGTTGCATACATAGATTGTGTATAGTGATGAACTCAGGGCATTTAAAGTATCCATCTCTCAAATAATGTACATTGCACCCATTAAGTAATTTCTCATCATCTGTCCTCCTCCCACCCCCTTATTCTTCTGAGTCTCTATTTTCTAATATTCCATACTCTACGTCCATGTGTATACATTATTTAGCTCCCACTTGCAAGTGAGAACATGTGATATTTGTCTTTCTGTGCCTGACTTGTTTCACTTAAGATAATGGCTTCCAGATTCATTTATGTTGCAGCAAAAACAAAAAAAATGAAGAACATGATTTCATTCTCTCTTATGGCTGAATAGTACTCCATTGTGTATATATACCACACTTTCTTTATCCAATCATCCACTGATAGACACAGGCTGATTCCATTATCTTTGCTCTTGTGAACACTGCTGCAATAGACATACAAGTGTGGGTATTTTTTATAATGATTTATCTCCCTTTGAGTAGGTGCCTAGTAATGGGATTGCTAAAACAAATGATAGTTCTACTTTTAGTTCTTTGAGAAATCTCCATACCATCTTCCATAGAGGTTGTACCAATTTACATTCCCCTCAACAGGGCAGAAGAGTTCTCTTATCTCCACATCCTCACAAGCATCTGTTATTTTTATTTTTTTATTTTTTTTAAATAGTAGCCATTCTGGCTGGGGTAAGAAAATATATCATTGTGGTTTTAATGTCCATTTTTCAGATGATTAGTGATGTTTAACATTTTTTCATTTACCTGTTGACCATTTGTACATCCTCTTTTGAAAGATATCTATTCATATCCTTTGCCCACTTTTTAGTGGGATTATTTGTTGTTGTTGCTGAATTGAGTTCTTTGTATATTCTTGGATATTAGACCCTTGACAAATGCATATTTTGCAAATATTTTCTCACACTGTACAGGTTGTCTGTTTACTGTTTATTATATCTTTTGCTGCACAGAAGCTTTTTAGTTTAATTTACTGCCATTTGTTTTTGTTTTTATTGCTCAGGCTTTTGAGGTCTTAGTAATGAACTCTTTGTCTAGATCAATGTCCAGAAGAGTTATCCCTAGGTTTTCTTCTAGGGATTTTATAGCTTCAGGTCTTACATTTAAGTCTTTAATCCGTCTTAAGTTGATTTTTGTGTATGTTGAGAGATATGGGTCTAGTTTCATACTTATTCTGCACAGGGCAAACCAATTTTCCCAGCACCATTTACTGAAAAGCGTACCCTTTCCCCAGTGTATGTTCTTGTCAACTTTGTCAAAGATCAGTTGATTGTAAATATGTGGTTTTATTTCTGTATTTCCTGTTCTGTTCCATTGATCTGTATGTCTATTTTTTTATGTCAGTACCACGCTGTTTTGGTTACCATAGCCTTTTTAGTATAATTTGAAGTCACATAATCAGATGCCTGCAGCTTTGCAGCTTTGGGTTTTTTTGTTTGTTTTTGCTTAGGATTTCTTTGGCTATTAAGGCTCCTTTTTGGTTCCATATGAATTTTAAGACTGTTTGTTCTAATTCTGTGAAAAACGCTGTTGGTATGTTAATAGGGATTACAATCAACCTGCAGATTACTCTGGCCAGTACGGTAATTTTATTGATATGAAGTCTTCTGATCCATGAGCATGGGATGTTTTTCCATTTATTTGTGCCATCAACAATTTCTTTCACAGGTGCTTTATAGTTTTCCTTGTAGAGATCTTTCACCTCCTTGGTTAAATATATTCCTAGGTATTATTATTATTATTATTATTTTTTTTTTTTTTTGAGGTGGAGTCTCGCTCTGTCGCCAGGACTGGAGTGCAGTGGCCAGATCTCAGCTCACTGCAAGCTCCGCCTCCCGGGTTCACGCCATTCTCCTGCCTCAGCCTCCCGAGTAGCTGAGACTACAGGCGCCCACCACCTCGCCCGGCTAGTTTTTGTATTTTTAGTAGAGACGGGGTTTCACCGTGTTAGCCAGGATGGTCTCGATCTCCTGACCTCGTGATCCGCCCGTCTCGGCCTCCCAAAGTGCTGGGATTACAGGCTTGAGCCACCGCGCCCGGCCTCCTAGGTATTATTTTTTATAGCTATTGTAAATGGGATTGCCTTCTTGACTTCATTCTCAGCTACATTGTTATCAATGTATAGAAATACTACTGATTTTTGTACATTGGTTTTGTATCCTGAAAATTTAGTGAATTTTTTTTAAACAAATGAAAATGCAAATACAGCATACTCAAACCTGTGAGATACAGCAAAAACAATGCTAAGAGAGAATTTTATAGCATTAAATGCCTACGTCAACAAAGTAGAAAAATAACAAATGAATAATAATCTATACCTCAAGAAACTAGAAAAGCAAGAAGAAACCAACCTGAAATTAGCAGAAGAAAAGAGAGATCAGGGCAGAATAAATTGAGACACCTCCCCAAAAAATACTAAAGATCAATAAAATAAAAAGTTGACTCTGAAAAGATAAACAAGATTGATAAACTGCTAAATTACCCAAGAGATAAGATCCAAACAAACAAAATCAGAAATGTAAAAGCAGACATTACAACTGATATCACAGAAATACAAAAGAGCATCAGAGACTATGATGATTAACTACATGCTCACAAAATAGAAAACCTAGAGGAAATGGATATATTCCTAGAAACATAAAACGTTCCAAGATTGAACCACTGACCTTTCTTCCCTTTTTAACTCTTCTAAATCAGAATTTAAGTATTTAAGCATGCTAAAGATTCTTCTATTTTGAAAATTTGTCTGGCATACACATCCACTTGCCATCACAGTAACTACTAAACTTCATGAATAAATCACATACAGAAGAGAAGAAAGATATAAAGATATAATGATTTTATTAAACAGTAACTGACAACTGATAATGTGTGAGGTGTCAAATTATGACTGATATTCAGGATATAACCTCGGTTAATGTAAACTGGCAGAATGTGTTTTTCTAATTAGCAAAATTTTCCAAATAGCTAAAGGTTTACCATTTAAGTATAAAAACATTTCTTTTGTAGTCATTTTGAAACGAAATATTCCCAAACAGTGTTACAAGCTTTCCTGCCTTTTAAAATACAATTAATGAAACTTTAATCTTTTCCTGATAATACACAATACTTACTGTGATAATAATGTGTTTTAATTCAGGAACAGTGCTTCAGAATGTTAGGTGCATTCAAAATCAGAAATATAAAAGGAGACATTACAACTGATATCACAGAAATATAAAAGAGCATCAGTGACTATGATGATGAACTATATGCTCACAAACTGGAAAACCTAGGGAAAATGGATACATTCCTGGAAACACAACCTCCCGAGATTGAACCATTGGTCTTTCTTCCCTTCCAGCAACACCTCCAAATCAGAATTTAGCTTGGCCAGAATGTAACGCCAGTTGCTTCTATGCTAACTATATCAGCAAGAGTTACATGGTTTTTTAGTTACTCATTTTTTTCCTTCATTATTTGTGCTCTCTATAAAGTCTGTTGTCAGTTCTAACTGCCATAAGCTCCTTGTGGCAGTCTGTTTCTTCACTTATAATTTGATGCTTTTATCATATTTCTTTTCTAAAACTGGATAACCAAGTACATTAGAATTATGTATAATATAAAAGAAGAGCTTCAGAGGCACCCTCTCTAGGTAATCAATAAATAATTGTTACATTTGGAACAAAAATAGAAAAGCTAGTCTACAATCCATAAACATACATGACTAGTATCAAGAGAAGAAACACAAAACGCCACACTTTTAAAACCATAATGACAAACCACAAAAAGAGACACATATGCTTGTCTTATTCTCTGGCCCACAGTGACATCCTAGCTAGAGGTAACTTTTTGAATACTGTCCCTTTTACTACTAATTCTCATTTGCATATTGCATTATTATGATGTCAAAATATTCACAATAACTTATTACTAGAAGAAAGTAAGGACACTGATTACATACATTTTTTTTTTTTTTTTTTGAGGAGGAGTCTCGCTCTGTCGCCCAGGCTGGAGTGCAGTGGCCGGATCTCAGCTCACTGCAAGCTCCGCCTCCCGGGTTCCCGCCATTCTCCTGCCTCAGCCTCCCGAGTAGCTGGGACTACAGGCGCCCGCCACCGCACCCAGCTAGTTTTTTTTGTATTTTTTTAGTAGAGACGGGGTTTCACCGTATTAGCCAGAATGGTCTCGATCTCCTGACCTCGTGATTCGCCCGTCTCGGCCTCCCAAAGTGCTGGGATTACAGGCTTGAGCCACCGCGCCCGGCCACATACATTTTCAAAATTAAGATTTAAAACCCAACCAAAGAAAATGATTCCAACAAGAAATTATTTTTCAAAGTGGAACTAGAGCCAACTGCTGACTTGATAAAGACACAGAAGAGCAAATAATGATGTATTAAGACAGCATAATTAAAACTGTGCTGTTAGTCTTCACCTTATGTATTTACACTACATGAAATATAGTATTACCTAGCTCTTTTACAAATAATTAAAACTAACTTTCAAGTGTTAGCTTTTTTTTAGAGACAAGATCTCACTCTGTAGCCCAGGCTAGTGTAGTGATGCAACTGTAATATTAGCTTTTTGATGTGGTTAGAAATACATCCACATGTTTCAATTATTGACGTAACTACCAAATAAGCAGCCAACAAAGTCAACAGTCCTTTGATACTCAGCCTACTAGTAATTAAATAACACATTAAGTTTAAGTTCTGGGAAAAATCGCAAGTAAAATACATCCTACTATAGGAACTCTCAGGTGACTGTATTTCTAAAAGTTGTTCTTCTATTAAATCATGTACCACTGCAATGCTAAAAAGTCAGCAGCTAAACAGATATGCTTAATAAATCATGCTAACTAACCAAGCCTGTTTAAAAAAGAGGGGAGGGGTGTAAGACAAGATACACCAATGTAATTCCATTAAATAGTATTAAAATCTTGTGAGTTATCATGACATCAGAACCAAATTCTTTCACTTCCAGATTATCTGAGTCCCTTAAATTGGCTTCTTGTCTTCCTTGTTCCTCACAAAACATTTGAGAATTAAAACCAACATATTAGAGAGAGAAGTTTATGGCACAAGAATGAGTCATTCTTTCGTAAGTGATTGTTTCTTCAAGGGGGAAAAAAAAAACAAACCATCAGCATGGCCTGGGAAAAGAGAAGAAATCACTGAGGTTGAGTCACAGAATTGAGAAAACCTGATCTTAAACACTGAAAATGGAAGTGGATATTTCAGATGCCATAAAGAGCATGAGCTCTGACCTGTTAGCAACCAAAATCTAGGACAGTTTTTAATTCTACACTCTCTTACCATCTAAGTAAATAAAAATAAACTTTAATGTTGGCTTTGACGAACAGGTAGCAATAGAATTTTGTATGTCCAAAAGAATCGGGAGCATTATAAGTAAATACCATCATCTTTGTTTTGTAATATAGATAATTTAACATCAAACTACTGTGAGTACTTATTTTTTTCATTTTAGTCTGTACAATACCTTTAATAAAACTATTTAACAAAAATTATTCTTTTCTGAGAAAATTGCTATTTCACGATTTTAAGATTTCTAGTTTTTTGGGTTTTTTTGTTTTGTTTTGTTTTGTTTTGTTTTGAGATGGGAGTCTGGCGCCGTCACCCAGGCTGGGGTGCAGTGTCGCGATCCTGGCTCACTGCAAGCTCCGCCTCCCGGGTTCACACCATTCTCCTGCCTCAGCCTCCCGAGTAGCTGGGACTACAGGCGCCCGCCATCATGCCCAGTTAAGTTTTTGTATTTTTAGTACAGACAGGGTTTCACCAAGTTAGCCAGGATGGTCTTGATCTCCTGAGCTCATGATCCACCCACTTTGGCCTCCCAAAGTGCTGGGATTACAGGCGTGAGCCACCACGCCCGGCCTCTAATTTCTATCTTTAGTGTTAATGGGCCATGTATATTATGCCAAGATGTATAAAAATCCTAATTCCTACCTGAATTCCTTGATAGAAAAGAGACAAAGATAGGAATTAGAAGCAGGACTCAAGACTATTCTCCCATATGACATTGACTTACGTTTAATTTTATGTATTCAATATTTAAAGTAAGGCATGAATTGCACACTGATTTTTTTTAAAGGTGCTATTAAAACATTGCTAATTTTATTCAGGCAAGCTAATAATATGCTCATGCCATTTGTTAAGCATCTGAGGTTCTAGTTATACACTAAAATATACTGAAAGAATATCATTATTTTTGAAATTTAAAAATGTTTATATTCAATTCTTGATTCTGTGCACTACAAATTAATCACATGTTCCAGGAAACCTGCCCCAGGATCTGACTGTCCCTGTGACCACAGTTCTGGATGATAAAACCTGAAGATGACAATTTCTTCACAGCTCATTGTTGCCATCATTTTGAAATTCTTAAAAAGTGATCTCTACCCGAAAGTGGAGAAAGTCAACAAAAAAGGACAACAAAAATAAGAGATGAAAGACAGTCCCCCGACCTCCATGTCCAAGACATCATTTTATTCATCATCCTTTTTTTGTGCTTGTTTTGTAAATATTATTGTTGCAAAATCAAAACCACGGACATCAATGGGAACAACAGAATATATCTAAACTTTCTAAGCAATTTTGTATAATAGTGAAAGGGCGGTTTCTGGAATTCCACGCACTTGACTTCAAGTCTCAAATATGAGATTCCAGAAAACAAATATTTATTAAATGCTATTATGTGTTAGTGACTACACTAGATAGGATATATTGGTGAGCCAATCATATGAAGCTTACAGAATAGTGGGAAAGACACTAACTAAAGCATTACTCAAAGAACTGTCAAGTTATAGCTGTGATGGCAATTTGAGATGCTAATAGAGGAAGTAAATGAGTCAGAGGTAAAGCCTTCCCAGAAAAAGTTAGGATGAAGATGAGATTTGTATGAATCTTCTGTTTAATCAACTAGATAAAAGGAGATAAAAGGTGGCAAAAAAAAAAAAAAAATAGTGGAAACAGCATATGCAGTTTGTGGCAGGAGAAAGCACATTAATTTGAGAAACTGAATGAAAGTCAACATGGATGGACCAGCAGAAGCAAAACAAAAGGGTGTGATTCAAGATGAGGCTACAGAGATAACGACCAGGCCATTCGAGGTCTTGTTAGGCCACATTTTAAAATGTGGTCTTCAGCCTAACAGCAACAAAATACCGTTCAAACTGTTTTAACCTAGGGACTAAAGGATGAGATGTACATTTTGAACAAAAAATTATTCTGGTTTCAGGGAGATAAGAGTTAAGAAAGAAGTGGAAGAGGATAAGAAGGAATGCTAGAAAACTAGTTAGAAGGCTATTTCATAGACCAGATAAGAAACAAAGATAGCATGGATACAAAGAGAAGTAGATTGGGCGTAGGAAGACAAGAATGGTGACAGATTGGATGTGGAGAATAAAGGAGAGATCTTTCTCCCTCATCTGATAACTACTAGCTTTCTAATCTAGGTTAGATAGTAGTACTACACAATGATATAGGAAATACTAAAAATAAGCCAGATTCGTTAAAGAGATACGTGATCATGGGCAAGTTACTGTATATCTCTGAGCATCAGTTTTTATTAAATGTGCTTAATTATACCACTGCTGAGAGACAATTATAAGTATGATGGTATGTAAAGGGTCTGGCACCTAGCAAGTCCTCAAAAATTTGTAGTTATTACTATTTTCTCCAGATTCTCCCAAGATTGTGTTTTCAAATGAGGCAATTTTGCTTCCTGGCCCTTATTTGGGACATCTGGCAATATATGGAGACATTTTTGGGTGTCACAACTTAGGGTGAGAGGGGTTGCTACTGGTATTTACTGGCCAGAGGCCAGGGATGCTACTAAACCTTCTATGGTTCACAGACAGTCATTCCACAACAAAGACTTAGCCAGCCCAAAATAGCAATAGTGCTAAGGCTGTGAAGCCATGTTCCTGAGGGATTCTGATTCTGATAATTGCACATGAAAAGTTATTTTGCATCCACTAATGATAACAACCATCCACATGAGTTAGGGAGTTAAACTGATTTATTACTGATAGTCTGTTCAGTTTCCAAATTCAAGCCTGGTTATAGAAGAAGTTACCAGAAGTGAATTCATAACCTAAATTCTAAACATACAAAAATATTAATGTCTTCTAACCATGAAAGCTAATGTTTTCCCATTTTGATGTCTGCATAAAGAAAAACCTGAAATACTACAAATTGTCATTTTGTTAAGAACCAGATACTCAGATCCTTGAAAAAACCTCTATGAAAACTAGAGGCTTTTTTAGCATCATTCTGTAGAAAAAAAATGGTTTGCAATGAATCTATTTAATTAGTGCTGCATTATTACACAACGATTACCAACAATGAAAAACAGACTGCAGTCTAATTCTTAAAAAACCACTTCAAATTTTATGACAATGTTTATTAAGTCAAAATTTTAATCAAAACTGTGAAACTATCCTTCAAGCTCCAAGCCCTTAAATCCAATGGAAATAGATGAATTCGTTGATTAAATATAAACTTCATATCATTTTGGATTCTATGGACAGTGAAGTTATTAAACCAGTATGCTCAACTATCAACAATTTAAACTTTAATTAAAATCTGTGAGAATTGTCCAACAGAACTCATAAAATCTCACCAGGGTCAAGAACTGGGACCTGATCACAACTGATACCACTTCTCACCAAGGATAGCTTTTACAAAAAATAAAACAAAATAAAAATAAGTGTGGGCAAAAATGTGGAGACACTGTTGGAACCTATATGCATTGCTAGTGGGAGTGTAAAATTGTTCAAACTGTGGGAAATAGCTTGGTGGTTCCTCAAAAAGTTAAACATACGGTTACCATATGGTCTAGCAATTCCATGTCTAGATATTAATATATACCCAAACAAATTGAAAGCAGACACTTATACACCAATGTTCATAAGAGCATTATTCACACAGCCAAAAGATGGAAGCAACCCAAGTGTCCATGAATGGAGTCTTTAAATGTGTTATATACATATAATAGATTTATTCAGCCTTAAAAAGCAATGAAATTCTGAAACATGCTAAATACTTGGAAAACTTGAAAACATTATGTTAAGTGAAATAAATCAGATACAAAAGGACATGTATTATATGATTCTACTTATCATTAATTACCTAGAACAGGCAAATTCACAGAGACAGAAAGAGGTGACCAGGAGGTTGGGGTAAATGGAAGTGAGCAGGACAGTGGGAAGGAGAACTACTGTTCAATGGGTATAGAGCTTCTGTTTGAGATAATGAAAAAATGTTCTGGAAATGGATAGTGGTGATGGTTGCAAAATATTGTCAATTGATTAATACTTAATGCCACTGAATTGTATATTATAAATGGTTAAAATGGTAAATTTTATGTTACATATATTTTATCATAAAAAAACCCAACTAGGACCTGAACTAAAAAACATTAAATAAATTCTTCTCGTGATCCCTCCTTCTTCCTCCTCCCCTCACCCACAGGTGAGGTTCAGAAAAACAAAAATTATTTTGTTCAGCAGCTTCAACTGGATTCAAGCTCACATCTTTTGGAAAATGAATCAACTAAGTCAATATTTATCTTATTCAGTTCTATAAAAAGGCAAAATATCACATTTATTATTTTATGACATCCAAATTTCAAATTTCCTTGAGGGGATATCACAGGAACATATACATGATTTCACACACTTGGATTGGTCTCCTCCAAAGATAATTTCACTGTGTATCTATTAAAGTCTGTGACAATGAAAATGACTACTATGAGAATTAAAATGACCAAGGGGTTGCTGCAGTAAGATGGCAATTTCAATATTCCTTACCTTATTCTAATCATACATTTAAGAATGGTATATCCCTTAATCTCTCAAAATTTGATATTATTACAGTTTACTGGGAATAAAAAAGTAGGGGATTTCAACTGTATATTATTAGAGAAACATGTAATATGTATCTTAAAGATTACTTCCAGAGGAAGATATATTAAACCTTAAGTGTTACAAACACAGAGAAAATAAATCAGTAAAAATACAAGCACTTTATTAGACAATAAAATCATCTTTTTTTATAATTTAAGGTAAAATCCTAATTATTAGTCTTTTTTTCTCTCCCTTATCATTCCTCTCTTGTACCTTTCATTTTTCATCCCCTCCAGCCCATGATTAATGCTCTATTAGTACCGAAAGGATAAAATTACTGCCCACAGTGCTAACAAAATTAATGAGGAAAGATGTATATAGATCTCTTGAAGATGTGCCTGAGTTTATGTTGCCAAGGTAACACTGACGTCTTAAATTTTAAATGGAAGAGTTTATATTTAAAGAATGTTGGAGTCAATAGAATATATTTTAAGAAAGAGCAAAGCATACACAGCTCATTATTCCCAAATACCAATAAATGATACATGGAAATTGGACAAAGACAATTAAATGTAGGTAACAGTCAACAATTATCCATTAACATGAGTCATTTGAATGACAGTATTGTTTAATGTGGACTGAAAAGTAAAGCTGAAGCTTCTGGTGCTGGCTTTTGCTGCTCATTAGCTGTAGGGACTAGGAAAGTTACTTAGCCTTGCATAAGTCATTTCATTCTCTCAAAGTCTCAGTTCCCTCAGTTGTGAAAGTGAAAGGTGAAACAAGATTAGTAAGCTCCCTGTCCAAATCTAAAATTCTTTGGTTCTATGATTTCAAAGGAAGATATTTCTTTGTCAAAAATAAGTTACTATATACCTATTAAGTTCTAGAACATAATAAAGTAACATAACATAGTAAACATACTAGCATATCTATGGTAAGAAAATTAGACTAACATACATTTCTGTGGTGTTATGAAATGCGTTGGTTTTCATTCACAGTTCCTGATTCATAACTCCCACAGCTATTGTTACAGTCTTGTATTATAATGTTGGGTATCTCAAGCCTCAGAGGCAGGCCTCAGGAAACAGTCTCTCTCCTGCCCTCCTTGGGGCAGGACTCTAATCTTCTCCTACCTTTTTTATTGTGGGTCTTAAGACCATCCCCAGAGAGGGTCACATCCTACGCAATGGGGGAAGGAATACTGAAGCCATGAAGCCTTCACAAAAACCCAAGAGGACTGGGTTTAGAGAGTCTCTGGATACCTGAACACGTGGCGGTTCCTGGAGGGTGGCACTCCCAGGGATGACAAGGAAGCTCTGCACCCTCATACCTTGCCCTACACGTCTCTTCACCTATATCCTTTGTGAGAACCTTTATAATAAACCAGTAAATGTAATTTAAGTGTCTCCCTGAATTCTGTGAGCTGCTCCAGCAAATTAATCGAACCCGAAGGGTGGGGGGTCGTGCAAACCCCAACTTGAAGCTGGGTGGTCAGAAGTTCTGGAAGCCCAGACTTGTGACTGGTACCAGTCTGGGCATCTGGGGGACAGATTTGGGGACTGAGCCCCCAACCTGTGGAATCAGACACTATCTCCAGGTAGACAGTGCTGGAATTCAATGAGAGGACATCTTGCTGGTGTCCAATGCTCGGTGTGTGGAGAAAAAAATCCCACACATTTGGTCACAGAAGTCTTCTGTGCTGATAATTGTGATGTAAGAATAAAGGAAAAACAGTTTAAAAGAGAGTTTTTCTCACACATCTTTTTCAGGATATTTTTTATTCCCCTCTTTTCATTAATTATGTAGTACATATTCAAAAAATCTGGAAAATATAGAAAGGATAAAAAACCATGAATCTTAATTCCCCTATAAAAAAACACAATTAAGTTCATATTTGTCATGAGATACCTTTCTTGGTTTTGTTATAAGAAAGATATGCTATTAAAGTTTTAATGGTAAAACACACCTGGAAAGAACATAAACATAACCTGAATTTTGGAACTGCAAGAAAAGAATGGGCAGTAAAAATTAAATAAACAAATATAAGGTACTAATCAAAAATAAGGGCCGGGCACGGAGGCTCATGCCTGTAATCCCAGTACTTTGGGAGGCCGAGGCGGGCAGATCACAAGGTCAGGAGATCGAGACCATCCTGGCTAAGACGGTGAAATCCCGTCTCTACTAAAAATACAAAAAAATTAGCTGGGCGTGGTGGCGGGCACCTGTAGTCCCAGCTACTCAGGAGGCTGAGGCAGGAGAATGGCGTGAACCCGGAAGGTGGAGCTTGCAGTGAGCCGAGATCACGCCACTGCACTCCAGCCTGGCGACAGAGCAAGACTCTGCCTCAAAAAAAAAAAGTAAAATACACATCAACAGCAAAAAGCAATAGGGCAGATCTGAATACTGAGCACAGGTAGTTTCAGACTTCTGTTCAACATGAAACCTTTCCTGTGCCCCTAGTTTAAATCAGGTCACCCAGGTGTTACTTCCAAAAGACTTTCACTTGTCTGTCACAGTTCTTTGTACGTCCAAAATTACTGAACTATTTTTCATAGCTATTTATTTAGTGCTTCCTTTTCCCCACTAGCCTAAAAAGCTCCATAAAGTCAAGGATCATTTCTTCTTCATGTGCCAGTATGTCCCCAGTAGAACAAACACCTCATACACTGAATGAGTTCAATTAACATTTGTTGACTAAATAAATAAGCAGTCTTGTTTTATAAATTTATATCAACTATTCCTGACTAGCTATTTTTCCCAAGGCCTAAGATCCATTTTCAGGGGAACTACTAAGTAAGAGAAATACAGGTTGAATATCACATATCCAAAATGCTTGGAACCAGAAGTGTTTCAGATGTTGAATTGTTTTGGATTTTAAAATGTTTACATATACATTCCATCTTGGGGATGGGACCTAAGTCTAAATTTGAAATTGATTTATGATTCATATATACCTAATACATATAGCCTGAAGGTAATTTTATGCAATGTTTTAAATAGTACATGCAACCAAGTTTGTATATTCTGAACCATCAAAAAGCAAATGGGTCACTATTTTGGTGCCCCAAAAGTTTTGAATTTTAATGCATTTCAGATTTCTAATTTTTGGATGAGGTATGTTCAACCTGTACCTAAATTCAAATACATTTGCATTGAAGGTTTTATATCCTAATCCAGGGACTGAAAAACTACAACTTCCAGGCCGGGCGCGGTGGCTCAAGCCTGTAATCCCAGCACTTTGGGAGGCCGAGGCGGGCGGATCACAAGGTCAGGAGATCGAGACCCTCCTGGCTAACACGGTGAAACCCCGTCTCTACTAAAAATACAAAAAACTAGCCGGGCGCGGTGGCGGGCGCCTGTAGTCCCAGCTACCCGGAGGCTGAGGCGGGAGAATGGCGGGAACCCGGGAGGCGGAGCTTGCAGTGAGCCGAGATCGCGCCACTGCACTCCAGCCTGGGCGACACAGCGAGACTCCGTCTCAAAAAAAAAAAAAAAAAAACAAAGAAAAACTACAACTTCCAGTCCACATCAGGCCATCCACATGTTTTTTGTTTTTTTGTTGTTTTTTTTGAGATGGAGTCTCGCTCTGTTGCCCAGGCTGAAGTGCAGTGGCACAATCTCAGCTCACTGCAAGCTCCACCTCCCGGGTTCACACCATTCTCCTGCCTCAGCCTCTCAAGCAGCTAGGACTACAAGTGCCTGCCACCACACCCGGCTAATTATTTTGTATTTTTAGTAGAGACGGGGTTTCACCATGTGAGCAAGGATGGTCTTGATCTCCCGACCTCGTGATCCGCCCACCTTGGCCTCCACCGCACCCGGCCCATCCATGTGTTTTTGTAAATAAAGTTTTGTTGGAATATAGTCAAACACATTCATTTACATACTGTGTATGGCTGCTTTTGTGCTACAACAGCAGTGCTGGTAATTCCAACAGAAAGCTAAAAATATTTACTATCTGGCCCTTTGCAAGAAATGTTTGCCAACCTCTGTTTAATGACCTTAAACTAGACTAATGACTTTAAACTAATAACAAAAAGAAATGTAAAAAGTGTGCCAACCTCTGTCTAATGACTTTAAACTAGACAAATGACTTTAATAATAAAAAGAAACAAAGGATAATGAGCTTCTGTGGTCATTCACGAAAACATTTGACATAACTAAACTATATACCAGCAATATTACTATCAAAAATTCAATAACTTAGCTACTTTAGTTCATAAACTTATAAGAGTGAAAGGATTAAGCACAGTATTCTTAGAAATGGCCAACACTTTAAATACTTTCTTTTTTTATAGGCTTTTAGTAACATTTCAAATTTTTAGCAGAGCTGATTTTAATCATTAAACATACAAAACAAATTGTTACTCTGCTGTAATTATTAGGCAGGATGAAGTAAAAATCCCAATGCAAAATCAGCATTTCCATAGCAACCTGTACTTCCATTGGCCCCACTGCACATAGGTAGGAATTGACACTGTTTTGTATATTTAGAAAAAACACCTCCATTAAATAATACAAAAAAAATTGCTTGGACAAAAATAACACATTTGTCAACATATTAACACAACACTGCTACAAATTCGATAATATATAAATTGGTGAATCAAAAAATTTTTTTAAAGTGTGGATTGAATGTGTATTATTAGCTGCACATTCAATAGCTTATCTAATTTGTAGGTTTACTAATGCTACCAGTTCTGGTTGATTCCTGCTGAAATTACTGGGTAATACCTAAATCATATAAAAAACAAAACAAGCATATATTTATAAATAATATAAAAAATGAACGAAAGGTGAGGAAGAAACATTTGAGTGCCTACTGTCTATCCTAGGAAGACTTCTCATAAATAGATTTTAATAGGAATGGTTTCATATAACTATTTAATCCAAAACAAGTCATCTTATAAAATTGGAACATTATTTTGTAAATCAAAACTTTCTATTTCAGCTAATACAGACCAGAAATAGAAATTTAAGGGCCAGATGTCACTGGTAAATGTTTATATTCTAGCTTCTATAATGTTCTGGCTTAGTAAACGTCAATTAAAAAAAAATCAAAAATGTAAAATGTTTCGGGAAAGTAATGAAGATGCAATTATTGCCAAATCAGCTAATATTAAATAAGCAATCCTATACAATACAGTAACCCCCCTTTATCTGTGGTTTCACTTCCTGTGACTGCAGTTACCTGCGGTCAACTGTGGTTCAAAAATATTAAAAAGAAAATTTCAAAAATAAACAATCCATAAGTTTTAGATTATGTGGCATTCTGAGTAGTGTGATGAAATATGCTGTTCTCTCCATCCCCCCAGAGGACATGAATCAGCCCTTTGTCCTGCACACCCACACTGTGTATGCTACCTGTCTGTCCATTTAGTTATTCAGTAGCCATCTCAGTTATGACTGACTGTTGCAGCATAAAAGAGTTTGTGTTCAAGTAACCCTTATTTTACTTAATAACAGCCTTAAATTCCAAGAGTAGCGATGCAGGCATATTGTTATACTTGTATTTTATGATTATTGTGGTTAATCTCTTACTATGTCTATCAATTATACTTTATAAGTTAAAATTTATCATAGGTATGTATGAATAGGAAAAAAACATAGCATACATACAGTTTGGTACCATCCACAGTTTCAGACATCCACCTAAACTCAAGTGATCGTCCCACCTCAGCTTCCTACGTAGCTGAAACTACAGGTACGTACCACCACACTCAGATGATTTTTTATTTTTTGTAGAGATAGGGGGGGTCTCACTTTGTTGCCCAGACAGGTCTTGAACTCCTGGCCTCAAGTGATCCTCCCACCATGGCCTCCCAAAGTGCTAGGATTACAGATGTGAGCCACCACACCTGGCCCTTGTTCATTTTTCTACTACCAAATTTAAGAATCTACCTACATCTATATACTAATACTCTGCCTTTCCTCCTTATATAATTGATGGATGGTAATCAGCTCCCTTCTAAGGTCACTTCTTCTCAAATTCACTCTTGAACCCAACATAATCAGGCTTTTTTCCTTATTGGTCAAGAAAAAACCCATACTTTAATTAAAGTCACCAGAAACCTCTACACTGCCAAATCCAGTGGCCATTTCCCATCTTCAAAGATTTTCCTCACCTCTTAGAAGCAGCTGACATAGTCATTCACAACCTCTTCTCTGTCTTCTGAAACACCACACCCTTGGTTTTCCTTCTGCCTCACTGGCTGCACTTCTCAGTTTTATTTGCTGAATCCTTTCTGTCCTCTCCAGGACACAGTCTTCAGACTCTCCTCATTAACAATTTCTTCAATCCCACTGCTTTAAATACTATTTAAATGCTAACACAGGGCCAGGCGCAGTGGCTCATGCCTGTAATCCCAGCACTTTGGGAGGCTGAGGCTGGCGGATCACGAGGTCAAGAGATAGAGACCAGCCTGTCCAAAGTGGTGAAACCCCGTCTCTACTAAAAATACAAAAATTAGCTGGGCATGGTGATGCACGCCTGTAGTCCCAGCTACTTGGGAGGCTGAGGCAGGAGAATCGCTTGAACCCAGAAGGTGGAGGTTGCATTGAGCCGGGATTGAGCCACTGCACTCCAGCCTGGTGACAGAGGGAGACTCTGTCTCAAAAAAAATAAAAATAAAAAAAGCTAACACATCCAAATCTATATGGGAGAGCCAGCATCTACCCAGAACTCCAGGGGCAGTCACCCCACACTACCATGTGACCGAGCATTTCATACTTCACACATCCATAACAGTATTCTTGATTTCCCACCCCCTCAAAATTTGTCCCTCCTGCAATTTTTCCCATTTCAATATATGGCACCAGGAATGCCCCAAATCCTGACACTTTTCACCAGTTTTACCACTGTAATTCATCCATGGCTCTATCTGAACTAATATAACACTCTCCTCCTAAGTGATCTCTTGCTTCCACTAATGCCTCTCTACATTGCCTTCTCAAAAGAGCAGCCAGAAAAATTCTGTCAAAAATATAAACCAAATCATGACACAGCCTTGCAAAAAAAAACAAACAAAAACAAAAACAAAAAAACCTTCAAATGGCTCCCCATCATTAAAACAAATGTGAAAGTTATCCATGGCCTGTAAGACCCTACCTCAGCAGTCCCCAACCTTTTTGGCACGAAGGACCAGTTTCGTGGAAGACAATTTTTCCCCAGACAGGGCAGCAGGGGTGGTGGTCGGGGTGGGGCTGCTTTCAGGATGAAACTGTTACACCTCAAATCAACAGGCATTAGATTCTCATAAGCGGGTGTGTAACCTAGATCCCTCATATGTGTAATTCACAATAGGGTTCATGCTCCTATGAGAATCTTGCCACTGATCTGACAGGTGGTGGAAATTAGACAATGATGCTGGCTGGCCTGCTCTGCACACCTCTTGCTGTGCAGCCCAGTTCCTAACAGGCCACAGACCAGTACTCATCCGTGGTCCAGGGATATGGACCCCCTGCCTTACATAATCTGACTTCTGTCTCCTATCTCATCTCTACTTCTCTTTCTCTTCCTCCCTCTACTACCAGTCACACTTGTCTTTTTGCAGTTTCTTGATGTTCTTCAAGCTTGTCTTTGCTTCGGATCCTTTGCTGTTTCTTCTACTTGAAATAATCTTCCCTCAGATATTCACAAGGACCTCTCGCTCACTTTTTTCAGTCTGATGAAACATCACCTATACAGACAGACTTTCCCTCAACCTCTGTTGAAAATATCATCCCAGTTCCTTCTACTTTGCTTCATTTTCTACAAAACTATTTTCAATTTTATAATATATTGTTATATAGTTTATATATTTGTTCACTTTCTCATCCACTAGAAATATAAGCACCTGAGGGCACAAATATTGACTTAATTGCTTCTATGTATCCCTCAACTAAAATGGCATCTGAGACTAATTAAGTGTTCAATAATAACTGCTGAATTGATAAATGGCTATACAATTTTTTTTTTTTTGAGACAGAATCTTGCTCTGTCGTCCAGGCTGGAGTGCAGTGGTATGATCTCAGGTAAACACAAGCTCCACCTCCTGAGTTCAAGCGATTCTCCTGCCTCAGCCTCCCGAATAGCTGGGACTACAGATGCGTGCCACTATGCCCGGCTAATTTTGTATTTTTAGTAGAGACAGGCTTTCACTATGTTGGCCAGGCTGGTCTTGAACTCCTGACCTCATGATCCACCCACCTAGGCCTCCCAAATTGCTGGGATTACAAAGGTGAGCCACTGCACCCAGCGCTATTACAATTTTTAAGATGGATTTTTCTTTAACTTGGTTTATGATTCATAAACTTGAATGGTTTGTAAGATTACTAAAACTATTTAATTCAGACTTCATACACAGAGGTACCACTTTTGAAAAGGAAACTCTAACAAAAATATGTCTTCCTTTTTTCTGCATTAAAATTCCAGACCCTAGGAAATTTCTGGCATTTTTTCCAAAATAAACAGAAGTAAAATTATCTTAATGGGCTAAATGTAAGATCTCATGTAACTCAAAAAGCCATTTCCATTTAAACTCAATTTTACTTTACTGCCCTCTTCCCCAACACATACATACACATACAGATATCTTGGTTACTTTATTTTAGTTTTCATTAAGTTTAATTTTTTACCAGGTAACATACTTACATAATTGTGTGAATCTTAAAGGTTAAAAAAATAAAAGATTGTAAGTCTGAAAAGAAACAGTGAAAAGTCTCCCCATCCCATGGCTATATCTCAGTGAGTCAGTTCAAACTCCCACAACCAAAAAGTAACCATTGTTATTATAGGGTGGAAGTTGGCCATTTTTTTGTTTAAAAAGTCACACAGGAAATATTTGCAGCTTTATGGACTACCACTCTCTGTCACAACTACTCAATTCAGCCATTATAGAGTGAAGGCAGCCTTAGATAATATGTAAATACGTGTAGAGTAGTACTTCAATAAAACTTAATTTGCAAATATAGGCAGTAGGCTGAATTTTTCCCATGGGGGTCACAGTTTGCCAAAACCTGTTACAGAACAGTTTAAATACCAATGTCTCTTTTATAAAAAATGCTAATGGTAGTGTTTGGAAGAGACTTCAGTGGAAGAGACTGCAACAAAGAATGCTATTTGAAACAAAAATTCATCCTACCCGTAATGATGTATCAAAATGATATATATTTTCATATAAATAGATTTAAGATTATTCCCAGATGCCTCTCCATAATTCATAATATATTAGTGCAAATAATTTTTTTTTTTCTTTTCTTTTTTGAGACCAGAGTCTTGCTCCCTCACCAGGCTGGAGTGCAGTGGCGTGATCTTGGCTCACTGCAACCTCCACCTCCTGGGTTCAAGCCATTCTCCTGTCTCGGCCTCCCAAGTAGCTGGGATTACAGGCGCCCACCACCACACCCAGCTAATTTTTGTACTTTTAGTAGAGATGGGGTTTCACCATGTTGGCCAGGATGGTCTCAATCTCCTGACCTCGTGATCTGCTCGCCTCGGCCTCCCAAAGTGCTGGGATTACAGGCATGAGCCACCGCGCCCAGCCCAGTGTAAATATTTCCTTCTACCTCTTCATGGCACAATTATGAAGAATTGGAGGAACGTTAAGGCAAGACGGAGTGGTAACCTAACTATCGGCGCACTGTCAATCATTAACTCTGGCTTAAAATTTTCTCTTAAATGGTAGATCAAATGTATAATTAAAATCTCCACAGAATGCATTAAAGAAATAAACCATAGTCTATATTTAAAAACAAACAAAATTTCAAATGTCTATTTCTCAACCAGATCAATTCCAAAATGCATGTTTCTAATAAGTCTTACAAAGGATTTAATTTAATAAAATGAACCAAGATTAGAGAGAATCGGATCTCTCCAAAAAGCAGATCCCTGTTACACTGAATAACCAGCTTCTCAAAATTCAGAGGTATCCTAGGAATATATCTTACCTTAGATGCCATTCTCATAAAGAGCTTGTTTTGATTTTCTGCTGTTCCCATCTTTTCATTTTTGACTAAATCATTTAGGCTTAGATTATCATCATCATGAAAGTATCTGACCCTTTCTTTTTCCTCATGGGTTGAAACCTATGACAAAATTAACATTATTAATTTAATGAAAACATGAGTCTCTGAAGTATTTAATAGATTACATAAAAATCTGATGTTAAATGTAAAAATCCCACTATGTAATCACAACCTTTCCTTCCAGTTTATCCCTAGTCTGCCAGCTTCCATGTGAAAAAACTTCTATTAGAATTACACTCCCTACTTCTGCCTCTTTACTCTCCTCTTCCCCAGGGATAGAAGCATGGTATTATCTGCTTTATGAGTTTTGATGAAAGAGTAAAACTGCTCTACCCCTTCTTCTCTCTTTGCTGCTCTTCTCCTTATAGTTAAAATTCCTTACCACTGTGGTGGGAAGACTGAAGCTATCCAGAGATGGAGTAAGTATATCAACAACAGAGGTGAAGTATTAGCAAATCCACTGCTATGAATTTAATGATTATGTTGCCCCAAAATTCACATGTTGAAATCTCAATAAGAAGGTATTAAGACACAAGGTCTTTGGGAGGTAACTGGGCTATGAGCATAAAGTACTCAGAAATGGGATCAGAACCTGTGATGGTTAATACTGAGTGTCAACTTGATTGGACTGAAGGATGCAAAGTATTGTTCCTGGGTGTGTCTGTGAGGGTGCTGCCAAAAGAGATTAACATTTGAGTTAGTGGACTGGCAGTTAGTGGGGAGGCAGACACACCCTCAGCGTGGGGGGACCATCTAATCAGCTGCTAGGGTGGCTAAAAGATGTTGAAAGAACTTGACTCGCTGAGTCTTCTGGCCTTCATCTTTCTCTCATGCTGGATGCTTCCTGCCCTCAAACATCAGACTCCAAGTTCTTCAGTTTTTGGACTCTTGGACTTATACCAATGGTTTGCGAGGGATTCTTGGGCCTTCGGCCACAGACTGAAGGCTGCACTGTCAGCTTCCCTACTTTTGAGGTTTTGGGACTTGGACTAGCTTCTTTGCTCCTCGGCTTGCAGATGGCCTGTGTAGGACTTTACCTTGTGATTATGTGAGTCAACACTCCTTAATAAACTCCCCTTCATATATGCATCTATCCTCTTAGTTCTGTCTCTCTAGGGAACCCTGACTAATACAGTACCTCTATTAAAAGACATGAGTGTTTGTTCTCTCTCTCTTTTCTCTGTCATTTGATTAAACAAGAAGACTATCATCTACAAACCCAGAAGCATGCCCTAATCAGACAATGGAGCTGCCAGCACCCTAATCTTGGACTTCTCAGTCTCCAGAACTGTGAGAAACAAATTTCGGTTGTTTAAGCCATCCAGTCTACGTTATAGTAGCCCGAACTAAGACACCAACTTCAAATTATTAAACCCTTGTTCTGTAAACAGCTTTATCAAAAGCAAAGCTGATATTCTGGTCTCCATCTAATTCAGATGTTCCTATCAGTTGGTTCCATACCCAGGTGCGGAACAGAAAAATACTATTTATTTCCTCCCAGATCAAATCTTACCCATGCTGCTCTCACATTCCCTTATCCAAATAAAACCTCATCTTTAACTTCTTTGAGATCTTTGGAACAGGGGTGCAACTACATTTCCCAACATTACTATTCTTGTCTTTACTAGCTTAAACCTCATGTCCCATGACTTCAATCACCCCCTGGCTCCAGACACTTAATTTCTAGCCCTCCTGTCTTCTCATCATACTCAAAGAACAAACTCGGCTTGTGAAAGTGTCTACCTTCTTTACTCCTGTGCCTAAATTGCTAAGTAATATGCAGCTCAAAAAGGGCCCTCGATGCCTTCTGACAATGCATTTAGGGATCCCTAGTCGGTGCCACCATTTCATATAATTCAAACCTTTACTATTCTCCTCCTGTACCTCCTCTCCAACCACCAAATTCCTCCCATTACATTAGAAGACATACCTATCCCACTTCTATCTGTTGAATGAATTAATTAGAATCTCTAGCAACACAGGCACTCAACAGGCAAAAAATAAACATTTGACAGAAATATTCTGAATGAACAGTTCTTTTGTATATGCAATTATCACTTGTCTGATCTTCCAAATTTAAAATTAAAAACCTAATTTGGGAAAGCTGAACATGTTGTTTTTGCCATCTCAAGAGGCTCAAGGTAGTGCTAAAAACTAATTACTAGAGTTGGAAAATGGAAAAGAAAATTAGCTTTATAAAGGATCATGGCACCTACATAATGAAGCCATTACTGTGTATGGATACCCCATCACCAGGTCTCAAGTTACCTGTCTAATACTAGTAGCAGCTCTGGGAGACCAAAGTTTTCCCTAAGAGCTATAGCAAGTATGCCAAAAGCAGCTGAAAACAACATCAAAGAAATGTAAACTAAAATTAAAATTGCCTTAAACATTCAATGTTAACAACTGTTTTAAAAAACACAGTTGGATTACTTTCCATTCTGTAAAAGGCAAAACGATATAACTAAGAATAAAAGTAAGAATAACATCATTGCCGGGCGCGGTGGCTCAAGCCTGTAATCCCAGCACTTTGGGAGGCCGAGACGGGCAGATCACGAGGTCAGGAGATCGAGACCATCCTGGCTAACACGGTGAAACTCCGTCACTACTAAAAAATACAAAAAGCTAGCCGGGTGAGGTGGCGGGCGCCTGTAGTCCCAGCTACTCGGGAGGCTGAGGCAGGAGAATGGCGTAAACCCGGGAGGCGGAGCTTGCAGTGAGCTGAGATCCGGCCACTGCACTCCAGCCCAGGCAACAGAGCGAGACGCGAGACTCCATCTCAAAAAAAAAAAAAAAAAAAGAATAACATCATTTACTACCTTCCAATATTGGCATTCAAAAGCCACATTTCAGAAAATATTTTGTAATCTGATATGAAGAAAGCCCCAAGGGAAAGAAGGAATTCTGAATTAATAAACAAAGATATATGTTAAACATACCATCTGTCTCTTTCTTCTTCCTCCTTGTGATTCCAGAGATTTTCCGGGTGTGTTCACAGGCCATACTCTTCCAGACTGATCTGTTCTGACAAGGATTACTTCTTGCTGGTCTTCATTCTATAAAAAGATTTAGAGATAACTATTGAAATTATTGTGAAGAATGTTGAATGTTTTTATTTAATAACAAAAAAAGCATTAAAATGATTAACATTTTCACATAATATTGTGGATTGCCTTAAATCTCCTGGATTTTCATTACTATCTATACTATAAAATGAACATAATCGTTTGGGGAAAGAGTGAAAAATACCCAATGTTTATTTTAGTATTTTTTAAAAAGCAACCAAGAGAAGAAAATTTCAAATAAAATTTTCATCTAGACAATGTTAAAAGATGACAAAGTATCAATAGTCCGTGTGGCATTGTATGAGAATGCCCATCACTTATGCAGCAGATGTAATGTTTTTCAAATTTAAATATCCTATTAAAATTTGATTATACGAATAAAGCAACTAAAGACAAACTTGCTAAATTAGCAAATATAATGATACTACCCGTAACTTCTATTCTTTCTACTAATAGCCTTCAAATGCTACTCAGTTTTCTGACTCTTCAGAAGGAACTATATCCCACACACTTTCAAGCCATAATATTTTTCCTACAAACTTTTGGACAAATATAAGCCTGGCACAGTACAGAATAAGAGTAAACTTTATTCTCTGATGGAAATGGAATGTGATTGGAAGGATTCTAATAATCAATAAAGAATATTAGAGAATGACAAAGGTAAAGAAATTGTCATATCAAAAAGACACCTGCACTTTCATGTTTACCACAGCACTATTCACAATAGCCAAGTCATGGAATCAACTAAACTGTCCATTAATGGATGACTCAATAGAGAAAATATGGTGAATATATGCCATGGAATACTACACAATCACAAAAAAAAGAAATGTCTTGCACAGCAGCATGGATGGAGCTACAGGCAATTATCCTAAGTGAAATAACTCAGGAAATCAAATACTGTATGTTCTCACTTAAAAGTGGGAACTAAACAATGGGTACACATAGACATAAAGAGGGAAATAATAGACACTGCAGTCTCCAAAAGCGGGGAGGATGGAAAGGGAGTAATGATAGAAAAAATTACTTATTGGGAACAATGTTTACTATTCAGGTGATGGGTAAAACAGAAGCCCAAGTCTCACCATTATGCAATATATCCCTGCAACAAACCTGTATATGCAACCCTGAATCTACTTTTAAAAAATTAAAAACAAAAATAATATTAAGGAATGAATTCATTAAAAATCCACTCGAAACAAGACCAAGCAAACTATTCACATTTTAGTTTTCTTCTCAATCGGAATCAAATATAGAAAAAATCAACCCCAATTCCATTTAATAGATGTTAGTTTCCCTGCTGAAATGGAAGAAAAATAATATATACCTATTATTGATCTTACATTTACACACAATACTAAATTGACACAAAAGATTATCATTAGTTTTCTTCCTCAATAAATAAACGAACATTAATGAATGAAGTGCCATCTTTTAAAAGATCTTTCTACTCACTCCCTTACCAGATAGTAGAGATAGGCAACACATTATAATCTGGCTTCTAACTTTACCGCACTGATAAAGCTGGTCTCCCTAAGACTTTCAAATTACTAAGTCTAATACATAATTATTAAATTGTCGTCTTCCCTGATTTGAAAGCATTTGGTTCTGTTTATTACATTCTCTATCCTGAAATTCCTCTTATTCCAGTTTTTAACACTCTACGCTCTCCTGGTTCTGCCTTTACCTCTCGGACACATTCATTCATTTATTAATTCATCCATTTATCCATTCATTCATCAAATATTTCTGAAACGTCGATTTAATCTTAGGAGCTAAAAGAAATATAACCCCTGCCTTCTATAAGCTCATGGCCTAGTGGTGAAACTACTCCCCAGGTGAATCATTAATATACACAAAGTCACCTTCACTTTCTCCTCCATTTCCAGTTACCCCTCAAATGCTCAAATGCTGATGATTCCAGGGTTTCTTGGTTTCCAGCCCTTCAGCCTGAAACCTAATCATCACCATATTGCAAAATAATTCACTGTGTGAAAAACAAATACTATTTAAGCTATTCTTTGCTTAAAAATCTGCAGGGACCATTTATCACCAGAAGATCAACATCACTGCAAGTATGGCCCACAGGCCATCACAAGTCCAAGAGTTACTAGACATTAAATATTTGTTACTAATCCATGATGAAGTAAGTACAGAAACTGAGTGTTTTATAAAAAGTGTATAGAAGTGATGTGGTTTGTCTCCATGTCCCCACCCAAATCTCCTCTTGTAGCTCCCATTATTTCCACGTGTTGTACAAGGGGCCCAGTGGGAGATGATTGAATCATGGGGGCAAGTCTTTCCTGTGCTGTTCTTGTGATAATGAATGGATCTCACGAGATCTGATGGTTTTAAAAACGGGAGTTTCTCTGCACAAGCTCTCTCTTTCCCTGCTGCCATCCACATAAGATGTGACTTGCTCCTCCTTGCCTTCAGCCATGGTTTTGAAGCCTCCTCAGCCATGTGGAACTGTAAGTTCAATTAAACCTCTTTCTTTTGCAAATTGCCCAGTCTCAAGTATGTCTTTATCAGCAGCATGAAAACAGACAAATACAAGAATCCTAAGAATCATTTTATGTTGGTTCAATCTAAATAAAAACTTGGGACTTTATTTCATAGAAAATATTTCATTTTTCTATGATTATTTTTTATTGTATTTTATAAAACTATTAATCTATTATGGTCTGTAAAATCTTAAAATATATATAAACAACCCTGATCCGACACCACAGTCTAAATAGTGAAATAAAGGTAAAGCATTTTCACACAGTATACAAAGCCTTCAAATTCTGGCCCTAGACTTTTCTAGTTCCTTGTATTTTTGTAAACGTACTGTAAATTGTATTTCCTCTGCACGGAACAATTACCCCTTCTTGCTCAACTAGGAAATCAAGAATTTAGTCACAGCCAATGCTCTGTTCCCAATAATTTTCAGCACACGTATGTTGCTAGACTGTAATATTTTCAGTATTATTTGTCTATTTATATTTATCTCTCTTTGCAGGACAAAGACTAAGCTATACACTACTTGGTACCTATAGGACCTATCACAGTGTCAAACAATAATGGGAATTCAATAAATGCTTAATAAATATCACTAACAAGCTGGTGCCTCAGACAGATTAATTGTATCCCAAAACTAACCCACTTTCCCCTTCAGTGAGCTCCTTCTTTCCTCCTTTTGCAAACTTTCTGTTCCTTAGGACTGCCAATACATAAGACCCCAAGTTGTTCCATTTTGGGTACCCAAGACAGAGTGCATCTAACCATCTACATGGCATTAAAATACAAGACAGAAATGAGAAGTTCACTCTACACAGAAAATATGCAAAAACATTTTCATCATCCATGTAATTTTGCAATTTATCTCAAAAGAAACCAGAAGCACTTCTTGATATAACTAAAAAGCATTTATAAACTCTTTCCATTTTCATAAGAATGCCAAATGCTCCAGGTTTTTAAATTATCCCCAACAATTACAGTTTGCTCTGAAGGACTTTATATTTTAAAAACATCAAAACTGATAATTTATTAAAGTATTTTATACGAACACTTTAATTAACAAATCCCAAAATGCTCTGGGATCATTTACTCATTAATCCATAAAAGAGCCTTCTGGCTGACAAAAATCATGGATTCTTATTTTAAAGGAAGAAAGGAGAAAACAAAACACTTCATATAAAGCTACAAAATCAATTTGCTAACATAACCAGAATAAACCTTCCCTGTTGGTATCTATAATATTTGTGAGATAATAAATTTCTCCCACAAGTGCATATCATTTTTATAGTAATAAAAAATTGAGGATTCAGGAGATCGTGGCAGTCACATGGCAAGACTAGATTGTAGCTCTGGACAGAGCAGCATGCAGGGGCTTGCACTGTGAATTTTAGCTCCAGATCGACTGCAAGAACAAACCAGCAATCCCAAGAGGACCCACAGACCCTCTGAAGGAAGCAGACTGCTCCTGCAGGACCTGAGAGACACCCCAAATACTGTGAGTGCTCCAACTGTGGAAGTGGGAACACACTTCCTCCTGAACACACACCCCCACTGGAGAAGCTGAAGTTCTGTTTGCAGGATAAGTTTTCGACTTTACTTGGAGCTGAGTCAAGTTAGGGGGCCGAGCAAAATACAGGGGTAGAGGAAGGAGCAGAAAGGCCCTGGGAGCTCGCTGGGTCCCCAAACAGCCCGTTCCTGCCTAGCACCACAGGGATCCAACAGGAGGGTGGCCAGAGGAGCAGTGGGTAAAACTCCACAGGGAAAAGGAACTATCTAGCTGAACTTTGTAACCATTTGAACAGGGTGAGAAGCCTCCTGGCCAGAACTCATGGGAAGGCACAAATCTTGCATACAGACTTCACAGGCAGGGGAAGAACTAAAGCCCTTTTCTCTCGCAGCTGGGAGGCAGATATCCTTGGGTAAGTTTTCAAGACCATCTTGCCCTCAGCCTGGAAATAGACTCCACGCTGTTGGTGGGAGACAGTGGGGGTGAGACCGGCCCTTCAGTTTGTGTGGGAGCTGGGTGAGGCCTGTGACTACCAGCTTTCCCCCACTTCCCTGACAACCTGCATGACTCAGCAGAGGCAACCATAATCCTCCTAGGTAACACAGCTCCAGTGACCTGGGACTCTCATCCCATCCCCAACAGCAGCCCAGCACGACGTGCCCATGGAGAGTCTGAGCTCAGGCCTAGCCCCACCCCCACCTGATGGTCCTTCCCTATCCACTCTGGTAGCGGAAGACAAAGGGCATATTTTGGGAGTTCTAGGGACTCACCCACCACTAGTCCCTCTCCACCCTACTACAGTTGATGCTGTCTGGAAAGTGCCACCTCCTGGTAGGAGGCCAACCAGCACAAAAATGGAGCATTATACTACCAAAGCTAACAACCCTCATGGAATTCACTGCACCCTCCATCACATTCACCAGAACAACCACTGGTATCCATGGCTGAGACCCATAGACAGTTCACATCACAGGATTCTGCAGAAAAGCCCCTGTACCAGCCCTGAGCCTAGCAGACTTGCTGGGTGGCTAGACTCAGAAGAGAGACAACAAACACTGCAGTCCGGTTCACAGGAAGCCACATCCACAGGAAAAGGCGGAGAGTATCACATCAAGGGAATACCCCATGGGACAAAAGAATCTGAACAATAGCCTTCAAATAGCCTTCAGCCCTAGACCTTCCCTTTGACACAGCCTACCCAAATGAGAAGGAACCAGAAAACCAACCTTGGTAATACGACAAAAAAGGGCTCTTCAACGCCTCCCAAAAATCACACTAGTTCCCCAGCAATGAATCCAAATCAAGAAGAAATCCCTGATTTCTAACCCCCTGAAAAAGAATTCAGGAGGTTAGTTATTAAGCTAATCCGGGAGCGACCCGAGAAAGGTGAAGCCCAATGCAAGAAAACCTGAAAAATGATACAAGAAGTGAAGGAAAAAATATTCAAGGAAATAGATAGCTTAAAGAAAACACAATAAAACATTCAGGAAACTTTGGACACACTTTTAGAAATGCAAAATGCACTGGAAAGTCTCAACAATAAAATTGAACAAGTAGAAGAAAGAAATCCAGAGCTCGAAGACAAGGTCTTCAAATTAACCCAATCCAACTAAGACAAAGACAAAAAAAATAAGAAAATATGAACAAAGCCTCCAAAGTCTAGGATTATGTTAATCAACCAAACCTAAGAATAATCGGTATACCTGAGGAAGAAGAGAACTCTAAAAGCCGGGAAAATATATTTGGTGGAATAATCAAGGAAAACTTTCCCGGCCTTGCGAGAGACATAGATAGCCAAATACAAGAAGCACAAGGAATACCTGGGAAATTCATCACAAAAACATCTTTGCCTAGACACATTGTCATCAGGTTATCCCAAGTTAAGACGAAGGAAAGAATCTTAAGAGCTGTGAGACAGAAGCACCAGGTAACCTATAAAGGAAAACCCACCAGAACAACAGCAGATTTCTCAGCAGAAACCTTACAAGCTAGAAGGGATTGGAGACCTATCTTCAGTCTCCTCAAACAAAAAATTTATCAACCAAGAATTTTGTATCCAGCAAAACTAAGCATGATATATGAAGGAAAGATACAGCTGTTTTCAGACAAACAAATGCTGAGAGAATTCGCCATTACCAAACCACCTTTTGCATGGTTTTGAAGGTTCCTTTTGCTAAATCCTGAAACAAATCTTTTACATCAAAACATAACCTCTTTAAAGCATAAATCACACAGGATCTATAAAAAAAAAAAAATACAAGTTAAAAGGAAAAAACAAAAAAACAAAAACAAAAACAAAAGTACACAGGCAACAAAGAGCATGAGAAAAGCAATGGTACCTCACCTTTCAGTGTTAACATCAAATGAATGTAAATGGCCTAAATGCTCCACTAAGGCCTTGTCCAACAGGAAAATACCACAATCCTAAACATGTATGTGCCTAACAGTGGCGCTCCCAAATTTATAAAACAATTACTAACAGACCTAAGAAATTAGATAGACAGCAACAAAGTAATAGTGGGGGACTTCAATACTCCACTGATAGCCCTAGATAGGTCATGAAGACAGAAAGTCAACAAAGAAACTACAAATTTAAACTATACCTTGGAACAAATGGATTTAACAGATATATACAGAACATTTCATCCAACAACTGCAGAATACACATTCTACTCAACAGCACATGGAACTTTCTCCAAGATAGACCGTTTGATAGGCCATAAAATGAGTCTAAATAAATTTAAGAAAATTGAAAATTGAAACTATATCAAGCACTCTTTCAGACCCCAGTGGAATAAAACTGGAAATCAACTCCAAAAGGAACCTTCAAAACCATGCAGATATATGGAAATTAAATAACCTGCTCCTGAATGAGCATTGGGTCAAAAACGAAATCAAGATGGAAATTAAATAATTCTCTGAACTGAAAGACCATAATGACACAACCTATCAAAACCTCTGGGATACAGCAAAGGCAGGGCTTAAGAGAAAAGTTCATAGCCCGAATAGTTCAAAAGTCTGAAAGAGCACAAAGTGACATTCTAAGGTCACACCTCAAGGAACTAGAGAAAAAAGAACAAACTAAACCCAAACCCAGCAGAAAAAAGGAAATAACCAAAATCAGAGCAGAACTAAATGAAATTGAAACAAACAAACCACAAAAGATAAATGAAACAAAAAGTTGGCTCTTTGAAAGATAAATAAAATTGATACACTATTACAAGATTAACCAAGAAGAGAGAAAATCCAAATAACCTTGCTAAGAAACAAAAACGGGGATATTACAACTGACACCACTGAAATACAAAAGATCATTCAAAGCTACTATGAACACTTTTACGTACATAAACTAGAAAACCTAGAAGAGATGGATAAATTCCTGGAAAAATACAACCCTCCTAGCTTAAATCAGGAAGAATTAGATACCCTAAACACACCAGTAACAAGCAGTGATATTGAAATGGTAATTAAAAAATTAACAACAAAAAAAAGTCCAGGAACAGATGGATTCACAGATGAATTCTACCAGACATTCAAAGAATTGGTACCAATCTTTTTGACACTATTCCACAAGATAGAGAAAGAAGGAACCCTCCCTAATTCATTCTGTGAAGCCAGCACCATCCTAATACCAAAACCAGGAAAGGACATAACCAAAAAAGAAAACTACAGACTGATATCCTTGATGAACACAGATGTTAAAATCCTTGACATTCAAAATACTAGCTAACCGAATCCAATGACATATTAAAAAGATAATCCACCATGATCAAGTGGGTTTCATATCAGGGATGCAGGGATGGTTTAACATACGCAAGTCAATAAATGTGATTCACCACATAAAGAGAATTAAAAACAAAAATCACATGATCATCTCAATAGATGCAGAAAAAGCATTTGACAAAATCCAGCATCCCTATATTATTAAGACTCTCAGCAAAATTGGCATACAAGGGACATACCTTAACGTTATAAAAGCCATCTCTGACAAACCCACAGCCAACATAATACTGAATGGCGAAAAGTTGAAAGCATTCCCTCTGAGAACTGGAGCAAGACAAGGATGCCCACTCTCACCACTCCTCTTCAACACAGTACTGGAAGCCCTAGCCAGAGCAATCAGACAAGAGAATGAAACAAAGGGCATCCAAATCGGTAAAGAGGAAGTCAAACTGTCACTGTTTGCTGACGATATGATTGTTTACCCTGAAAACCCTAAGGACTCCTCCAGAAAGATCCTAGAACTGATAAAAGAATTCAGCAAAGTTTCTCGATACAAGATTAATGTACACAAATTAGTAACTCTTCTACACACCAACAGCGAACAAGCAGAGAATCAAATCAAGAACTCAACCCCTTTTATAAGAGCTGCAAAAATTAAAATAAAAATACAATACTTAGGAATATACCTAACAAAAGAGTCAAACAGCCTCTACAAGGAAAACTACAAAACACTGCTGAAAGAAATTACAGATGGCACAAACAAATGGAATCACATCCCTCACTCACGGGTGAGTAGAATCAATACAGTGAAAATGACCATATTGCCAAAAGCAATCTACATATTCAACACAATCCCCATCAGAATACCACCATCATTCTTCACAGAATTAGAAAAAAAAAATTCCAAAATTCAAAGAAACTAAAAAAATAGCCCATAAAGCCAAAGCAAGGCTAAGCAAAAGGAACAAATCTGGAGGCATCACACTACCTGATTTCAAACTATACTATAAGGCCATAGTCACTAAAACAGCATGGTACTGGTATAAAAATAGGCACATAGACCAATGGAACAGAATAGAGAACCCAGAAATAAACCCAAATACTTAAAGCCAACTGATCTTCAACAAAGCCAACGAAAACATAAAGTGGGGAAAGGACGCCCTTTTCAACAAATGGTGCTGGGATAGTTGGCTAGCCACATGTAGGAGAATAAAACTGGATCCTCATCTCTCACTTTATACAAAACTCAACTCAAGATAGATTAAGGACTTAAACCTAAGACCTGAAACTATAAAAATTCTAGAAGATAACACTGGAAAAACTTTTCTAGACATTGGCTTGGGAAAGGATTTCATGACCAAGAACTCAAAAGCAAATGCAATAAAAACAAATATAAATAGTTGGGACCTATTAAACTAAAGAGCTTTTGCACAGCCAAAGGAAGTCAGCAGAGTAAACAGACAACCCACAGAGTGGGAGAAAATCTTCACAATCTATACACCTGACAAAGGACTAGTATCCAGAATCTACAATGAACTCAAACAAATCAGTAAAAAAAAAAAAAAAAAAAAAAAAAAACCATTAAAAAGTGGGCTACGGATATGAATAGACAATTCTCAAAAGAAGATATACAAATGGCCAACAAACATATGAAAAAATGCTCAACATCACTAATGATCAGGGGAATGCAAATCAAAACCACAATGCGATACCCCCTTACTCCTGCAAGAATGAGCATAATAAAAAAATCAAAAACCAGTAGATGTTGGCGCAGATGCGGTGAACAAGGAACACTTCTACACTGCTGGTGGGAATGTAAACTAGTACAGCCACTATGGAAAACAGTGTGGAGATTCCTTAAAGAACTAAAAGCAGAACTGCCATTTGATCCAGCAATCCCACTACTGGGTATCTACCCAAAGGAAAAGAAGTCATTATTTGAAAAAGAAACTTGTACACAAGTTTATTGCAGCACAATTCACAACTGCAAAACTGGGGAACCAACCCAAATGCCCATCAATCAACGACTGGATAAAGAAATTGTGGTGTGTATATATATATATACACAACGGAATACTACACAGCCATAAAACGGAATGAATTTACAGCACTTGCAATGACCTGGATGAGACTGGAGACTATTATTCTAAGTGATGTAACTCAGGAATGGAAAACCAAACATCCTATGTTTTCACTGATATGTAGGAGCTAAGCTATGAGAGGATGCAAAGAGATAAGAATGATACAATGCACTTTGGGGACTTTGGGGAAAGACTGTGAAGGGGGTGAGGGATAAAAGACTACAAATATGGTCCAGTGTATACTGCTCGGGTGAAGGGTGCACCAAAATCTCACAAATCATCACTAAAGAACTTACGTAACCAGATACCACCAGTATAAAAAAAATTAAAATTAAAATTAAAAAAAGTATTTATCTTCAAAAGACACTTCAGAGTCTAGTCATTCTAAATTTTCATTTACCCCAACAGATATTTTTTTAAAAAAACCAAAAAACATTTTTTTCTTGTAAAAAACTATTTAGAACACATAAAACAAGGCAACATTTATTCTTTTTTCTCATCTTCTGGTAAGGGATCTGTCAGTGGCTCTTCTACTGTTGTGCTGTTGCTCTCTGAGCCAGTGTTACTATCACTGGTTCCTTCCTCTGCCATACTGTCAACCCCCTCCTGCCCACTCTCCTTGTCCTCAGTAGTAGATGTGCCTTCTTCACCATTCTGTTGGCTCTCTGCTGTTTCTTCAAGGTGTGTCTCCTCTGTCTCCAGCAGAATGTTCTCATCATCTTTCTTCTCCTCACCTTTGTTTGTTGCTTATTCTTCCTCAAGAACGATGCTGCTCTGACTGCGCTCAGCTTGCTCTGCCACCACCTTCTCCCTTTCTTCCTGCTTTTTGCCGGTCTGCTGCAACTTTCTCCATGTCCACTTCTACTGTCAGACTGCACAACCTTTTAAGTTCATTGTTAAGTGAATCTGTGCTTTCCAGGAATTTCCTCTTCTCCTCCTGGTGTTGTTCCTCTATTTGAAGAAGTTCAGCTTCTGGTTTTCGCTGATAAACCATTAAGGACTGGACCTGTCCTTTAAGGACCTGCATTCTAGCTGTTGCAACTGACTGAACGTCTGGCACCATACTCTCACTAAGGATTTCACTGAAGAGGCGGTGGTTTCTCTGGAAACAGGCAGTGGCTGTATGCTTCACTGAAAACCCATCATCATAATCATCTGGATCTTCAGCAGAGCTGAATGCTCACGTATGGTTCTCCTGCTCACGTATGGATCCAGATCATCTGGATCTTCAGCAGAGCTAAATGCTCACGTATGCGAGACTGTATCTGTCGACTTTCTTCCTCTAAAGCAGCTTCTGCACGATTTTTTGCATTTATGTAAGCAAGATATGTGGGGGAATTACGATAGGCCTTCATAGATTCATTGTACTCTTTCTGCTTCGTATTCATTTAAATATTCTTGTTTTTCTTCATCAGTGAGATCTTGCCACATGCCACCAATAATCTTGCCAGTCTCCCACAACTTTAGGTCAGGGTTGGAAGTCTTTACTTGGTCCCAGGCCTTTCAGCTGTACCTCATGTAGGGCATCAGTGGCTTATCTGGTGGCTTTGGGGGTTTTGGAATCGTAATACCAGAGGATGCCGTGACTCGGCTGTTGGCACCCGGGTACCCTCCCAGCCTGTAGTTGTTGTAGGCAAGATGACTGTATGGATTGTATCCCACAAACCATGCTGTACTGGGCATTTGTGTTGCAGGAGCTGGGGAGGGAGGTGGGGCACAAGATGATCTTTCCGCAGGCAGAAAAAGTACCCGCAGCTCCAGCTTCGCTTCCCCTTGTCCCATGCCTACCCCAACAGATATTTAAAACTTAACTGTCTTCCCCACCTTTCGAGATCAAAGACCAAGCTGCATACTGCTTTGTATCGATAGGACCTAGCACAGTGTCAAACAGTGGGTACTCAATAAATGCTTGATAAATGAAATTAACAAGCTGGTGCCTCAGACAGATTCATTATACTCCCAAAGCTAACCCACTTTCCTCTCTACTTTCCTCTTCTACCCACTTCTCTACTTTATGTTCCTTAGTCCTGCCAATACAAATCACACTAAGTTTTGCCACATTGGGTAACCAAGACAGAAATATTGAGGAGCTCAGAAACAATGAGTAAGTTCCCAATTTCCCATCACATTAATACAGAATATGAGGCTTAAGAATCTGTATCACTGTCAACAAACTATGGGCCACAGGCCAACTCCAGTCTTGTGCTTGTTTTTAGTCAGCCCATAAGCTGAGGATGGTCTTTACATTATTAAATGACTGAAGGGAAATCAAAACAATAGTATTTCACAACAAATTAAAATTCTATGCAATTCTAATTTTAGTGTCCATAAATAAGGTTTTATTGGAACACAACCATGCTCATTCATTTATGTGTTATCTGTGGCTGCCTTCATGATACAGTAACAGTTGAATCATTGTGGCACAGATTGTACAGCACACAAAATCTAAAATATTTACTATTTGGTCTCTACAGAAGTCTGCCAATCTTGGTTGTAAATTATTATTTAGCTAATAAAACTAATTTAAAATCACTTTATTGATTTTTCCTACTACCTAACAACAAACAAGATTAAAACTTGCAATTACTTAATAGTATTACACAAGATCCATGTTGGTAACAATGAGGGGAAGAGAACAGGACCTGGTACTCTTACTTTGTTAAAATATCTATGCTTGACTTCCATTTCAGGTCATGATGGACTAACAAAAAAACAGTATAACCTGTTGCTGTTTAAAAAGACTAGACAACAGGACAAATACATGAAACAACCATTTTTAGACATTGATCTCTAGAGGAGTGTAATCCCTAAAAGAAGGGAAACAAATGAGATGAGCCCTAGGATGGCCACAGCTTTCTACTAAGAGGCAGTTTATAGACTGCAGTACAAAGGAATCTAATCAGACCTCAGCTTCCTTGCTGACTGAATTGGGATATATTTTAACAAGCTGTTGGAAGTAAGAGAAAAACTAGTAAAGAATATGAAACAAATGAAGAAGAACAAGAAGAAGAAGAAGAAAGAAGAAGAAGAAGAAAACAATGCAAATTAAGAAATTTTATTTATTTACATAAAACAAAGGCAATTATAAAATACTATTTGGCCTAACAGTATCTATTTACTGGATCAAGAGATAATTTAAAAATACAGAAGTAAAGCAAAAGAAACAACTAAGAACCAAAGTGGCTTCCACCAGGATTGGAAGAAGGTCTGGAAAGAACTCATGACATTGTTATTATTTGGTATAGGCAGGCCTAGTGCTACTTGTATGTAATACATTGATTAAAAAGAAAAGGAAAAAGCATACATTGCTTTGATTCAAAGCTATTATTAAAAAGTGTAAATGTTTGAAAGCCTTTCTAACATTGGGAAATAAAGCAAAACTCTCCTACTAAATCAGATTTTCCTATCAGTAGTCTACAAACTTCCAGAGTTCATGATGGTAGCCTGCAAGTTTGCTATCAGTGAATGCCATAAAACATGTTTCAACTTTTATCTTTTAAAATTTCCATAATCACTTATTACTATTCTTAGTATTTTCATGGCTTTTGAATAATTTCTATTTTATCTCTAATTATGTCCACAAGTTGTTCCCTACACACAAGTACCTGGCCAAGGCAGTGGGTGGACTGAACACCAAGCTACACTCTGATCACTGAGATGAATGTCCTAACCCAAGGCTACTATTTAATTTGTACAAAAGCATTCACAGGACTGCATCTGCCCAAAGGAGACATTTTTTTCTAACTCCATGAAGGCATCATACAGGCTCAATGCAGCCCTTTTAAAAATGTTTTTAAATTCTCAATTCTGTCCATACCGTCCTCCTTTTAAAATTCTTAATATACTATCGTGCTTTCCTTGTTTTTTTTTTTTTTTTAAATTGGCCTTCTTAGAGGCTAACTTTTTTCAAAGAATAAATTCTTGGGGTTTTTCTTAAATCATTTCTATTTATTTTTTATTTTCTATTTTAGTAATTTCAGTTTTTTTATCTATCCTTTGTATATCGTATCTACTCTATGTTATGTTCTCTCTTATCTCTTTTGTGTTACTATTGGCTAATGCCACAGACATTATTACTAATTATTAATAAATAGCTATACTAATTATAACTTAATTTTCTGTTAAATCAAAGAATGACACATAGATTATTTACTATTTTTCAGTAGATAGGAACATAATAAATACTATAAGATTTTCCTATGATTCACTGTGATATAGCAAGTGTTTTTCTTTTCTTTCCTTTTTTTCAGTACTGTGGAGTTTCACTCAACTAATTTTATTTCTCTTCCTCATCAATCTTTTTTTTTTTTTTTTTTTTTTTTTTTTTTTTTTGAGGCGGAGTCTCACTCTGTCGCCCGGACTGGAGTGCAGTGGCCGGATCTCAGCTCACTGCAAGCTCCGCCTCCCGGGTTTATGCCATTCTCCTGCCTCAGCCTCCCGAGTAGCTGGGACTACAGGCGCCCGCCACCTCGCCCGGCTAGTTTTTGTATTTTTAGTAGAGACGGGGTTTCACCGTGTTCGCCAGGATGGTCTCGATCTCCTGACCTCGTGATCCGCCCGTCTCGGCCTCCCAAAGTGCTGGGATTACAGGCTTGAGCCACCGCGCCCGGCCATCTTCTTTAACAACTGTCTACTATAATTATTCTATTCAGAACCTCTTTGGTACCTGCATATTTACACACTATGAAATTGAAAACTGTATTTTCAGTTTTTCTAAAATCACATTAAATTTGATTTCTATCTTCAACAATTCATTATGCATTCTACAATATGGTTAATTTTAAAACACATACAAGGAGAAAATTTACTTTGGGTTTGTATGTTTTCCCTTTAAACTGAAAATATATAATTATGTGACATTGTCCCTCCATCTAACCCTTCCCCCTACAAAAAAAAAAAAAAATCTGTAAACAGAACATGTATGAATCCATCCCTACAAGACAAAACCTAAGTCTCAAATGCTACTGAACAGCATAAGGACTCAATATTTTTCATATGCAGTAATATTTCATTTTCCCCTTAAATTTAACAACAGAAAAGGGAATTAAATGCTAATAGTAGAGTTAGTGAGAAAAAAAATAATGAGCATTTGAGGGAATAGAAGCAAACTGGGGAAGGAGAGAGGCTGCTGCTGGGTCATTCTTCCCTCTCTAAGGAAATCAATTAGTTGTGGCTTCAGTATCTGTTACAGAGCCGTGTTCAAAGTCTGAGATAGTCTATGACATAATTCTTCATCCCAAAATTAGATCATTAATAAATATACAATCATAACTATCCAAAAACAAGTACTCTACAATTTCCCTAAATTATTATACTTGAGAAAATAATGTTCATAAAACAATAAAAAAAATTTTTACTACCCCAGAAAGCATTAAGAATTAAATACATCCAGGCCGGGCGCGGTGGCTCAAGCCTGTAATCCCAGCACTTTGGGAGGCCGAGACGGGCGGATCACAAGGTCAGGAGATCGAGACCATCCTGGCTAACCCGGTGAAACCCCGTCTCTACTAAAAAATATAAAAAATTAGCCGGGCGAGGTGGTGGGCGCTTGTAGTCCCAGCTACTGGGGAGGCTGAGGCAGGAAAATGGCGTAAACCCGGGAGGCGGAGCTTGTAGTGAGCTGAGATCCGGCCACTGCACTCCAGCCTGGGCGACAGAGCGAGACTCTGTCTCAAACAAACAAACAAAAAAAGAATTAAATAAAGATTATTTTTGTGGTAGACAAATAAGGCTTACAGATAGTAGTCATAAATAGAATAGCTTTTCCTTTGGCAAAGGTACAAATGGTAACAGGATCCCAAAATAATGGCTATAGCCTCAGAACATTCTGTGGATGCGTAGATTGCACTAGGCCCTATTCAATACCTCCATATTTCTATACTTTTCCTTTGAAGCACCGTCAAAGGACTGTAATTATATATTTGTAAAATTAATCTTATTTGTATGTTCTCTTTCCTGACAGAAAGCTTTTATAAGGAGTATATGATGTCTGAATTAAGATCTCAAGGATATACAGAAGGTAACTACAAGAAAAATATTCCAGGCAAAGAAAGACTATGTAAAGGCGCTGAGGCAGGAGAGAAAACAGCTACTTAAGATGTCAAGACAAGAGATGATGGTCATCTTAGTGTGGTACATATAAAAAACAAAGAGCAGAGTTAAGAAATATTTAGCAGGTAAAACTGACACCATTTCACAATGAATTTTACGTGAGGTATGAGACTACAGAACAGATAGATTCTGTATGCTAATACTAGTTTGTATTTATATATCATTTGCTTTATTTTTGCTTAAAATATTTGCTCTTATAGTAATACTCTATTTCAAGAAATAAGCCCTCTAGTAACGCCTAAGATGATATTTCTAACTGCACAGCACAGAAATGAGGGATACTTTAAGGAGAGTTAAAAAATACAGGCTGAACTGTATAGAAAATAGGTACATCTATTGACCTGTTTTACTTGGCTGGGGAAAAAACTAGCTAACTGACTAAAAGGAAATAATACTTTTGCACACCTACTCTGTGTCAAGCAAGACTATACCTCAAGTAAAGTGTGCCTACAGTAACATGGCAAGGTAAATAGAATAAATACAAAGCTACAATAATGTTTACTTCAGATTTAAAATATTTGGCCTAGAAAATTGAGAGTGCAAAGGCCTTCTACAAAGAAGGAACTGCAAAGTATTCGCTGAGTAAAGGTCAAACCTCACTGTTTAAATATTAAAAGTAAACCACAAGCAAGTTTTTTACAGTCTTTGTTACTTTTTTTCTGTTGTACTATGCTTAGGGGATCAACTGCAGAGATTGGGATGCTAAAACATTTTTAAAAAGACACAGTCTTAAGAGTTCACATATTCTGGGAATCACAGCAATGACAAGTGAACTTGTGAACACAGTGAACGATGCACCCAAGAATCAGATCTAAAAGACAGTGTTAAAGCAGTAAGTGAATCTGGTCAAACTACTACTGGAAATACTTCAAATAACTAGTCAAGTACCTGATTTATTCATTTAAAATGAATGTATCTATTTATTAACATTTCTCTATGGCCCTTAGTTAATTCTTCAATTTCTTTAAAGAACTGAACCCTCTCTACGTACATGAACAGGGATCAAAATGCGTTTCTCTTCTTTATCAGCAGTGTAGACAAAACTTTAAAGCTACTACACCATTAGGCAAAGATTATTTCCTTCTGTGTTATAAATGTTGAGCTTAATTTCCTGCATTATCTTTTCTTATAAAGTAGAGAGCTAAATTCCTTTAGATTAAATGTATACATAATGTGACTCAGTTGAAGAATTACTAACAGGCCCAAGTTATGGAAGGGCAGATTAGGACTAACATATTAAAGAATTAGGATTAGATTTTTCCTGATATAAAACTAGCAATATCCAAAACTCAGTGAGACCTCATCACTCGGTATTCAAGCACAAGTTAGATGGAGAAGTTATGTGGTTGGCTTAATGTTAAAATAAAGAAGCTGCACTTGTGTGATGGCCAGACTAGATGATGTAGAAGATCATGGACCATTTTTAAGATTTACAATAAAATACTACAGAGAATAAAAGACATTGATAAAACACGTATTTCCGTATGTCTTGGTTGTCTACAAGATGTCAAGTATTACTCCACATACTAGATATGAACTGAAAGAATAACCCTTGTCCTAAATACTAAACAGTTCACCCTCTAAAGGAGGAGGGATAAGCAAACTAATAATTAAAAGTGCTGATGGTTTTTCACTAAAGCCAAAATGATATTCATAGATATGTGAATGAAGAGATTTACCTTATTCCTATAACTTAATACTTCCAACAAACGAGCTAAGCAATGAAATAATTCTTCCCTGTGCAAGCGTTCTATGCATGGGGTTTTCTTTTCTCTCAAAGAGCAAAATTTCCATCAGAAGTATTACACGATTTTCCTCTAGAACATCATCAAATCTCCATAGTAGTAAACAACTTTGTATTCCACTCTAATTTCTAAAAAAACCACTTCGAAAGGTAATCAAGGCCCTGGATCTGATGGAATAAATTACTTTAGTTGCAGTAGAGAATTATTTCAGAATTGTTGGCAAAGATTTGTTTTATATGTGTATATACTTAGTAAAGCTTGAACCAGATGTGCAAATGTGCTTGAACCTTCTCTGCAGAGAAGATGAAAACATGCTTATCTGGTCCAAGAATCCTTAGGAAAAAAAAAAAAACTTTCTATTTGAAGTTTCAAAGAGCTATACAGTTCCCCAAAGAGACTAACAAACAGAAATTATATTTTGTATGATACTTGAAATACTAATCTACTGAGTACTGAAGCCCACTGCTCAAAGATAGGAGGAGCTAGAAATTTTTAAAACATGAGTAACATCAGAGTCACGTGCACAAGAGATGAGATATAGCCTGTCAATTATTCTGTCATATCCTCAAAACCATAGGGGAAATGTTATTTAACAGAATATCTGCTTCAAATTTTTTCCTTCTGTTCCAAGCCACAAACCAGCTAAACATTTCAAGGAAGGTTTACCTATGTGTCTCCTTTTGCTTGCCTAAGATACTTGAAAACTGATTTTACATTAAACAACTGCACAGGATAATGGAAAAAGCACTTCACTTTAGGAGGTGTATGGAATAAAATCTGGAGGGACATGGCCAACCGTAGTCAAAAGATGAGAAGAAAATGGTCACTTCATTTGATAGGGTCAGCAAAGCTTGACTACAAGAAGTAACACAAAAATCTCAGGCTTTGGTCTATTCTTTTATAAGAGTGTGGTGTGTATGCGTGTGTGTGCGTGTGTGCACGCGTGCGTGCACACTCACACACATATATATACATACACTATCATAAAACAGCAAGGTATATTCTCACTGGTTGGGGTCCCATACTTTCTGATCCATTATTCTGTTAATTGTACAAAGATCCCTCTTGCTATGGGGGGACCTTAACCTGCCTAAAACTGTTAATTTCCCTTAGATGGTTAAGTAACTTTGCAACTCTGAGATTAAAAAATAAATAAAACTTAACCTTTTATATTGCGTTTAGATAAAAGTATAGTAATAGCTCTGCAACCTTTTCTGATATAAAATTTATTTCACTTTAATGCAGGAAACACATTTTTAATGGCACTCACATTCATTTATAATGACTTGTTCATTACAACTTAAGAATGTGTGTGTTTGTCTTTTTGAAGGTATTTGAAACCTTAAGTGAACAAGCTATACAAAGCTAGTAACCGCTTTAAAATTTTATAATTTAATTAAGCTAACCAAGAAAATGGTAAAGAATTTTAGTCTGATATATTTCTTAAAATAATTGAGGAATTTGCTAAATTTACCAAGAGTATTTAATGCTTAAGGAAGGGCAGGTTATTTAAGCTAATAAATTTAATAAATATGCTAATTAAAATTAAGTATTCCTTCCTATACTCACATATATTTAATGCCCTTCAGATATTTTAAAACCCTAATTATCAAAAATTCTGCTTTTTCTATTCCAGAATATATGATAATGAAAGTAAAATAGAAGAGTACTTATGATTCATATTTTATTTTCTTCAATAGGCCTAATATTTAAAGACAGGGACAAAGGCAGAGATGGATTGTCAAAAGATCAAAATGGAACAATGGTCTCTTAGTCCTATCGACTGGAAGTCATTCTAGCGGCCTCAGCACTGTTCCCATGATGCTTGTGCTATCAGGCTGTGGAACAGTTACGTCACTACAGTTGTCTGAAATGAACAGTATTTGATATAAAGAAATTTTTCTTACAAAGATAATTTCTCAACCAACCAAATCAAAGGGGGAAAAAAACGCCTGATTCAGGAATACCCTGAAGTCCAGCCACAGCTTTAGAACCTTTAATAAAACTGACAAGTGCCAGGAAAGAAACAGGTATAAATGAGAAGGTGGTAACAAGTATACACATACATATGTAATTTGAAAAGATACATGCCATAGAGAATACTTCAAGAATCTTCGAGGTTTCTGACAAACATACTCTTACCACATGATCCAGCAACTGCATTCCTTGATATTTATGCAAAGGAGTTTTCTGTCTTCTTGGTTTTTTGTTTTTTGAGATGGAGTCCTGCACTGCTGCCTAGGCTAGAGTACAGTGGCATAATTGCAGTTCATTGCAACCTCCGCCTACCAGGTTCAAGGAATTCTTCTGCCTCAGCCTCCCCAGTAGTTGGGATTACAGGTGCCCACAACCATGCCCAGCTAATTTTTGTATTTTTAGTAGAGACAAGGTTTCGCCATGTTGGCCAGGCTGGTCTTGAACTCCTGACCTCAAGCAATCTGCCCATCTCAGCCTCCCAAAGTGCTGGGATTACAGGCGTGAGCCAGCGCGCCCAGCCTACCCAAAGGAGTTGAAAACTTCTGTCTACACAAAAAAACTGCACACAGATGTTTATAGCAGTTTTATTCATAACTGCAAAAACTTGGATGCACCAAGATGTCCTCCAATAGTGAATGAAAAAGTAAAATGTGCCACCTACAGACCATGAAATTATTATTCAGCACTAAAAAGAAACGAGTTATGAAACCATGGAACGACAGAGAGGAATCTTAAATACGTATTAGAAACCAATCTGAAAATGCTACATACTGTATGATTTCAATTACGTGACATTCTGGAAAAGGCAAAACTATGGAGAATAAAAAGAATCCAGGTTGCCAGGGGTTAAGGGATAGGGAGGCATGAACAGGTGGAACACAGAGGATTTAGTACAGTGAAACTACTCTGTATGATACTACAATGGTGGATACATGTCATTACACATTTATTCAAACCCAGAGAATGTACAATACCAAGAGAGGACCTTAATGTAAACTATAGACTTTGGGTGATATAATGTGTCAATGCAGGTTCATCAATTGTAACAAACGTACTCCTCCGTTAGGGGCTACTGATAATGGGGGAGGCTGTGCTTATGTAGGGGCAGGAAGTATATGGGAAATCTGTGTACCTTCCTCTCAATTTTGCTGTGAACCTAGCACTGCTCTAAAAAATAAAATCTTAAAAAGAAAAATGTCTTTGAGGTTTCAAAAATGGAAAATGTTGCAACTGTATGAGAGAATTAGAAAACGGCCATAATGAAGAAGGGTGATGTCTGGCACAAATAATAAATAGCATAGGTAAATGTGAAAGAGACACTGGTTATGTGTAAGACAGTCTTGGAGGTAGCACCGGAAAACGGGGCCATACTGTGGAAGGCTATGCTGCAGGAAGACCTGGTACTTACAATTAGCACTAATAAACCACTTAAAGTTTCAGAGTACAAAATTAGTTAACCACAAGGACACCTGAAAACAGTAATGTGGCAAAAGTGTGTAAGATCAACTTCACAGTACACCTAGTTCTAGCTATCCTCCCAGTCCCTACTTTTTAATCTTACCAGTAATTTCTCACTCTCCATTCTTTAATCTGTGTAAGAAACTTTTAAAAAATATTAGGTACCACAACTTAGAGTAAACAGCCATTTTCATAAACATACTCTGTATAATGTTATCTAAGTCATGAATGACTTCAGCCTGAAGAAAATTCTAGGGAAGTTGACTTTATACATTCTCATCTCCTCCCGCACTGACAGTAAATTATGTAAATTAATCTTTGAGAACAGACCTTTAAAATCAGTTATAAACTTCATTATATCCCAAACCTGATTCTCAAAAGAGCTGCTTTGTCCTTCACCATCATAAGGAGGTATCATGTAAACACAAGTACTTTCATGCGTTTAAATCCTTGCCCTGCACTTAATAGTTGTATACCTGAACAAGTTACTTAACCCTCTGTGCCTCAGTTTCTTGATCTATAAATCTGTAATAATAACATGAACTATCTCAAAGGATACTGTGAAAATTGCATGAGTTATTTTGGGGGAAGGGGGAGGATCTTGTTTTTAGTGTTTTTGTTTTTATTTATTTATTCATTCTTTTTTTTAGAGACAGGGTCTCACTCTGTCATCTAGACTGGAGTGCAGTGGTGCAATCATGGCTCACTCAGCTGTTGAACTCAGCTGTTCAACTTCTATCTACATTTATGCCTGTGATTATTTCATGCAGTATCATAGATTTAAATATCACCTATATGTTAATAACTCCCAAATTTCTATCTCCAGCACAAAGGACTTTTCCCCAACTACCCAATTCTATCTTTTCCCTACTCCCAACCATCCAACTGCCTACTTGACATCTCTACTTGTTCCACATCTAACAGGCATCCAAACTCATATCCAAAACAGAATCTCTGATTTGTCCCAAAACCTATTCTTCCTCTTTCTTCCACAACTCAAATAACAGCTATTCTTTCAGCTGCTCAAGCGAAAAACCTTGGAGTCCTCTTTGCCTCCTCTCTTTATCCCATTACCCACTACCCGCCTAAACCACCATAAAAATCCTGTCAGCTTTTCTTTCAAAATACAACTGCAAGTATTTATAAAATACAAAATGCAATCACTTCTAACCATCTCCATAGCTACTATCTATCTTGGTCAAAGCCACTATCATTTCTTATCTGCATTATTACAAAAGCCCGCCTCTACTTCAGCTTCTGCAAACCGTTCTTAATAGAGAATCCAGAATGGTCCTGTCAAAATATGTTTTCTGCTTAAAACCATTTAATAGTTTCTCACCATCTCAGTCAGAAAAAAAAAAAAAAAAAAAAGCCCACCTCCTTACTATGACTTTCAAAGCTTAACATGATCTGGCCACCTATAGTCTCTCTAACCTGTATCTCCTACTTCCCTCTCTCATTTATTCCACTCCAGCAACACTGGTCTCCTTGCTATTCTTCCTACACATCAGACATATTTCCATCTTTGGGCCTTTAAATCCATTCCCTATGACTACAGCACTCTTCACTCAAATACACAGAAATTCACTCTTCCACTAACTACAAGTCCTTACATAAAGTCCTTACACTTTTTCAAGAGAATTGGCCTGCACATCCCAAGCCACCAACCCACCTGTCACTCAAAATTGCCACTACCTTGCCATAGAGTAACTTTCTGATATACTGTATTATTTTTTAACTTGTTTATCATTTTTATAATTTGTTTCCCTCCCTACCCAAATGAAAGTTCCATGCAGGTAGGTGTTTTTGTTTTGTTCACTAACAGATAGATGAATTAATCATAGACCAAAGTAATTTTTTTTTTTTTTTTTTTGAGACGGAGTCTCACTCTGTCACCCAGGCTGGACTGCAGTGGCTCGATCTCAGCTCATTGCAAGCTCCGCCTCCCAAGTTCACGCCATTCTCCTGCCTCAGCCTCCCGAGTAGCTGGGACTACTGGCACCCACCACCACACCCAGCTAATTATTTTGTATTTTTAGTAGAGACGAGGTTTCACCATGTTAGCCAGGATGGTCTCGATCTCCTGACCTCGTGATCTGCCCACCTCAGCCTCCCAAAGAGCTGGGATTACAGGTGTGAGCCACTGCACCCAGCCAGTAATTTGTTTTATACGAAATGAATATCTAATTCAAGTCCCTCATTCTGAAGGAGACAAGTTAAGGAGCAGTTTGACTCATACAGAAGCAATCAGTAACCAGCACAGTCGAGAATAAAAGCAGGTCTCCTTGGTCTCAGCCTGAGGCTTTTTTCCACCAGGGCACACTGATAGAATGTAAGAGAATACATAGAAAACTAAATTTTTTTAAACAAGCATGCATACACATAAATACACAGACACATATACAGACACATCTCACATTAAAATATTACCACTGCCAGTTGGGCACAGTGACTCACATCTATAATCCCAGCACTTTTGGAGGCCAAGGAGGGTAGATCATTTGAAGTCAGGAATTCAAGACTAGCCTGACTAACATGGTGAAATCCGTCTCTACTAAAAATACAAAAATTAGCCAGGCATGGTGGCACACACCTGTAGTACCAGCTACTCAGGAGGCTGAGGCACAAGAATTGCTTGAACCCAGGAGGCAGAGGTTGCAGTGAGCCAAGATCACGCCACTGTACTCCAGCCTGGGCAACAGAGCAAGACACTGTCTCAAAAAAATAAATTAAATAAAGTATTACCATTGCCCAGTAGTAGTGTTATACAAGGTAATTTTCTCCAAACTTTTATTACTTACCTCTACCCCAGATTTTTTTGGTGTCTGTGTTACAGTTTCTTTGAATTTATTTGCCTTTTCAAGTTGAGCTTTAAGTTGTTCAGCTAATTCCTTCAAAAAGAAAAACAAGTAAAATATGTGCAATATGTAGTTTAATTCTTTACAACAAAATGTTCAAATTTACACAACAGAAGGAAAGATAGTATAACCAACACTCATGTAGCCAACATCTAATTTCAACTACCAACCCACAGCCTAGTATATTACTTTTTAATGAACTTATCTCAGTTACAAACTCCTTGAATACCTGTGACGTGTTTATGCTTCAAAGATAAATAATTACAAGGACATATATTTTGGAGGAGATAGATGAAGGAATACATAACCTTAATGACATTTTAATAATTACTAAATATTATAAAAGTTCAATATTTTGGCTTCAGTTATTGGTAACAAAAAAGCTATCACAAGATTTAAAATGGTACCTTCTTTATTGTTGATAATTTGGATGAAAATTCTGAATATATTTCATTTTTACTCTAGGAAACTTATAGAAATTTATATAAAACAACTGTCATATAAAGCAATAAACCATGAAGTAATAAATTCAATAAGTAATGTATGTGACATGCGAAGACCAGCAAGCGCCACCACAGTGCTCTTCTTGAACACAAGACACATATTTCACCCTTTTACCTAGATGACCTCTCTTGCACTATTTTAACTCATTCCTCCATACTTTCAAAGCTCAAACTTTATTTTCTTGCTATCATTATTGTTATTTTCCTGACCAATTTCTAGGATGAGTGGAAGTTCAGTGTTTCCAAGGATCAGATTCAAAGAGAGCAGCATATGCAAGATATGCCCTTTATTAGACATAACACAGAAATACCTTGTTTGGTTACCATTTGTTCTACTACAGTATTGTACTAACAGTTTGCCAAAACATAAGATTCCCTAAAGATCCCTTATATTTGGGTTTGAGATGAGTGCATACATATGACCATGACCGAATCTATTCTATCAAGATGTGGAATATCTGGCTGTGCTATTCTGCTATGTGCACTTTAATATATACATCTCACTGTACATTATTTTAATATGCATGTGACAGTAAATGAATGGACGAATGGATAAATGTAGCTCTTACCAAATCATCCCTATTTCTTACAATTCTGAGGTAAATTAGTCGTAAATCAAACATTACTACAGGAATTAAATGAGTTAGCCTACACAAAGCATCTAACACAGTATCAGGCACAGCACATTTACTGCAAACTTGAATGACTTAATCCTCCTTTTTTAGGTTCCTAAGTAATTTGGAAAAGTAAAAAACATTCTTAAAAATACATGACAAAAATGAGGTGGAAAAAGTGACATCTTTATCTCCCTTAAATATGCTCAGTGAGTTAGAAATGCAGGAAGAAAGCAAATAACAAAGTAAAAAAAGAAATTTAAAAGCATGAAGTTCCTTAGGATCTTAAATTTCAGAGATCTGACAGAGAAAGTAGATCATTTATTTACAAGTAGGCAGATAGTATTACAGAAAGGTTCAAGAATTTTTTTTTCTTTTTTTTGAGACACAGTCTCACTTCGTCGCCCAGGCTGGAGTGCAATGGCGTGATCTTGGCTCACTGCAATCTCCATCTCCCAGGTTCAAGCGATTCTCCTGCCTCAGCCACCCCAGTGGCTGTGATTACAGGCACATGCCACCACATCAGGCTAATTTTTGTATTTTTAGTAGAGACAGGGTTTCACCATTTTGGCCAGGCTGGTCTCAAACTCTTGACCTCAAGTGATCCTCCTGCCTTGGCCTCCCAAAGTGCTGGGATTACAGGCCTGAGAATTTCCTTCAGGAATCAATAATCAACAGCTATTTTCACAGTGTGCTATATCCACACTACTAAGGAACTTCTAAAATTACTCATAAGAAGTTAAATATTTAATCACTATTCTCCAAAACAACATCTAAGAGTCTTACCATATTCCCCATCATCTCTGCTTTGATAATCTTGGCTCCCAACTTGTTCTTCTCATCAACACTCAGGATGTGAATGGACTCATGCTCTGGACTTCTATAGGAACAGGACAGATTAACAGCATATGAAATATAGGTGTAATGCAAGCAATAACATCAAAACTCAAATGTTATTTTAACTGACCTCAACAAAGCATGCTGCACCAATAGGAGATCATGATTGTAATACATGTAAATTAAACTAAATATTCTTCTATAAATCGATAGTTTAAAATTATCTGTTACAATGCCACAATCAACTATGGCAGTTATAATAACTGATCAAAATCCCAATAACAATGAGATATACAGTATTTATCAACTCTTCTTAATATCCCCATGCTCATTATTTCAAAAAAGAAACAAACAAAAAACTAGAACCAGGCCATAATTCTATACATCTTTGGAAACTTTTCTCATTTCACATGATAAGTTGTTAATAATCTAAGAAACTATATTTAACTGCATTCAAAGAATAAAAGCAATGATCATGTGCTTTTTTGTAAACTAAGTCCAGAACATAACATATAGTCAAATAATATAAACTAGTTTAAACCTGATATCATGTGCCAAACCTATACTATGGAAGTATCACACAAAAAAAGAAACCGCCATCCAAGGTCAGATTTCTCTAGCTTACTGCCTTAAGAAATAATTCAAGGCTACAGTGCAGGACAGTGATCTCAGTCAAGAGCCTGAAGGACTTCTGAGTAAAGGAGACATAGCCAGGAGTCCAAGAATTCCAAGGCAGCTAGAATTCACAGAACAGAGTACCAAAGAAGAGAAAGCTGCACCATAAGAAAATCCCAGAGAACTGCACAGGGTTCCCCTTGAGTACTCAGCAAGAAACTACCTGCAGTCAGGGAAAGAACCAGCCGAAGGATTGGAGGTAGAGTACTTGGCACTCCTAGGAACTGCATGTTCAGTCGCGCTAGCCAGACTAGGAAATCATGTCACTCAAAAAGCACTAGACAAAGTATTAACAGTCTTGCTTCATTAGTGGGAAACAGCATGCCCTAGACTAAATGCTGCTCTGGGTCCACCTAAAAAAATGTTAAAACGAAAGTTAAAAGGATCAAATGGTTTCCAATTAACCATATTCCAGAACAAAGTTCAGGAGTATTTATAGAAATTCAGAAATGTCTAGCACTCAACAAGGTAGTCTGTAAAACTTAGTATCTAATCAACGATGATCAGACAGGCAAATAAGTAGAAAAACACCCATAATTAGAACACAATGCTATCAGTCAAAATCAACCCAGAACTGACACAGATGTAAAAAACAGCAGGCAAGGATACTAAAAGTGATTATTATAACTGTGTTCCATATGTTCAAAAAGTCAGACACAACAAAGATATGAAAAAGATCCAAAATAAACTTTTACAGATGAAAACTACAATGTGTGAGATAAAAAGTATACTGCATAAGATTAATGGAAAATTAAACTGCAGAAGTAGAGTTTGGTGAACTTGAAGCAATTTTCTGCATGAAAAATGGAACACAGAAAAGAATCTGTAAAAATGGACATGGATGCAGCTGGAAACCATCATTCTCAGCAAACTATCGCAAGAACAGAAAACCAAACACCGCATGTTCTCACTCATAGGTGGGAACTGAACAATGAGATCACTTGGACTCGGGAAGGGAAACATCACACACTGGGGCCTATCATGGGGAGGGGGGAGCGGGGAGGGAATGCACTGGGAGTTTTACCTGATGTAAATGACGAGTTGATGGGTGCTGATGAGTTGATGGGTGCAGCACACCAACATGGCACAAGTATACATATGTAACAAACCTGCACGTTATGCACATGTACCCTAGAACTTAAAGTATAATAATAATAAAATAAAATAAAATAAAACATAAAAAAAATGAAAACAGCATCAGAGGGCTGTGGGGCAACCTTAAGTAACACACCATACATGTAACTGAAGATAACTGTTTTAAAAATATATTTGAGGTTTATAAAAAGTATAAGTAAAATGTATGACAACACTAACAGGCAGGAAAGAAAGGCAGAAATGTAAATAAACAATGATAAAGTTCTTACACCATTCAAGAACAGCATATCACTTGAAGACAGACTATGGTAAGTTAAAGGTGTAGTACACCATCAAAGACAAAGCAACCACTATGCTTTTTAAAAAAAATTACAGCAACCAAAGAAATGAAATGGAATCATAAAAATAATCCAAAACAAGTGAGAAAAAGAGGACGAAGTGAACAAAGAACAGATGGGAAAAGTAGAAAACGAATAGCAAAGTTACATATTTGAACCTAATTATATCAGTAACATTACAAATAAATGGTCCAAATACCTAAATTAAAAGGCAGAAATTATCAGATTGATATAAAAGCAAAACTCAACTACAAGAAATGTTCTATAAACACACAGACATAAGTATGTTAAACATAAAAGGATGGAAAAAGATATACCATATTAATGCTAGTCAAAAGAAAGTTGAAATGGCTACATTAATATCAAACAAACAAGATTATGGAGAAAAAATATTACCAGGGACAAAGAAGGTCATTTCATATGAAAAAGAAGTCAATCCAGCAAGAGCGTTTGAATACATGAGCAAAAACTGACAGAAGAGAAATAAACAAATCCACAATCACAGCTATAAATTTCAGTATCTCTCTATCAATATTTGATAGGATAAATATAACAGTTCTCCCTTATCTGCAGGAGTTATGTTCCAAGACCCTCAGTGGAAGCCTGAAATCTTGGATAGTACCAAACCCTATCTATAGCATTTTTTTCCTATATATACATATCTATGTTAAAGTTTGACTTATAAATAAGACACAGTAAGACACTAACAACCACTAATAACAAAATAGTACAATTACAACATTATACTGTAATAAAAGTTATGTGAAGGTGATGCCTCTTGCAAAATACTGTAATATTTTCAGAACATGGTTGACCACGGGTAACTGAAACCTCAGAAAGCAAAACCATGGATAAAGGGGGACTACTATAAACAGAATCGGAAAGCACATGGAAGACTTGAATAATACCATCAACTAACACGCCCAAATGGACATTCATAGAACACACCACCCAACAAGAGTAGAAAACACATTCTTTCCAAGTGCATACAAAACATTTCCAATATACACCATGTTCTAAGCTATAAAAACAGTCTCGGCCGGGCGCGGTGGCTCAAGCCTGTAATCCCAGCACTTTGGGAGGCCGAGACGGGTGGATCGCGAGGTCAGGAGATCGAGACCATCCTGGCTAACACGGTGAAACCCCGTCTCTACTAAAAATACAAAAAACTAGCCGGGCGAGGTGGCGGGCGCCTGTAGTCCCAGCTACTCCGGAGGCTGAGGCAGGAGAATGGCGTGAACCCGGGAGGCGGAGCTTGCAGTGAGCTGAGATCCGGCCACTGCACTCCAGCCTGGGTGACAGAGCGAGACTCCGTCTCAAAAAAAAAAAAAAAGTCTCAATAAATTTAAAGGAATTCAATTTATATAAACTATATTCTTTTATCACAATGAAATTAATTAGAAATCATTAACAAAAGTCTCTGGAAAATTCTCAACTACAATATTTGGAAACTAAATGGCACACTTGTAAATAACCCATGGGTCAAAAATAAGACCAAAGGAAAACTATATAACACATGTCCGAACTGGTGTAATGTTGCTAATTTAGAGGGAAATTCATAGCACTAAATATTTATATTAGAAAAGATCTCAAATCAATCACCTCATCTTACACCTTAAGAAAGCAGAAAAAGAGCAAATTAAAACCAAGTACAAATAAATTCAAAAAACAATAAAAATCAGAGTAAAATAAATAGAAAATAGAAAACCAGTAAATTCAATGAAACCAAAAGCTGATATTTAAGGCAATAAAATTGATAAACCTATAGCCTGACTGATCATAAAACAAAGACATCTAAATTACTAATAGAGAGGTAACAGCACTACACGTTGTAAGCACTTTACAAAAAGATATCCAGATGGCAAATAAGCACATGGAGAGATGTTTGGCATCAGTAGTCATTAGCCATTAGGGGAACACAAATTAAAACCACAATGAGCTACCACCACACATCCACTAGAAGAGCCCAAATTTAAAAGACTGACCATTCCAAGTTCTTACAAGGATCTGGAGAAACTGCAACTCTTATACACTGTTGGTGATCATGTAAAATGGTACAATCACTCTGGAAAACAGTTTAGCAGTTTCTTAGTATTTAAACATAAAGTTACCATATGATCTAGCTACTGCTCTCCTAGGTATATTTATCCAAGAGAAAGGAAAGCATATGTCAATACAAAGACTTGTACATGAAAGTTCAGAATTGTACATAATTTATAACAGCCAAAACCTGGAAACAATCTCAATATTCACCAACGGGAGAATGGAAAAACAAATTGTGATGTATCCACCAATAGTATATTACCCATCAATAAAAAGGAACGGACTACTGACATATGCAACAACATAAATGAAGCTCACAATAATTATGCTGAGTGAAAGAACACAGACCAAAATAAGAGTGCATAACGTATGATCCTATTTACATCCAACTCTAGAAAATGCAAACTACAGCTGACCCTTGAACACCACAGGGGTGAACTGCCCTGGTCCACTTATACACAGATGTGTTTCAGCCAAACGTCAATAAAAAATACAGCATTCATGTGATGCAAAAACTACAGAGTGACATTTTCATACATGTGGGTTCCAACTTGAGTATGTACGACTTTGGTATACTTGAGTGGTCCTAGAACCACCTCCCACGAATTCCAAGGGATAAATGTAGTCTATAATAAAAGAAAGCAGATGTGGTTGCCTAGGAGTGGAGAGCAGGGGTGTGGGAAAGCAGGAAAGAGAGATTATGAAAGGGCACAAAGGCTTTCGGGGGGCTGATGGTTTAATGAGAATACATGCATTTCAAAATATACCAAAATGTACACTTTTGTATATTTGCAGTTTACTATATGTCAATCATACTTCAAAGTTTCTTTAACCCTCAAAGGGAGTAATACATTTTAAAACCAGAGTATAACTAATTTGTCATAATCTTAAATATAAAGGATATATCTGATATTATTAGTTTTCCTGAATTCCCAGATTCTATAATACTCTGAAAATTAACCTTAATCGTATTTTCTACAAATTTGGTTTTCCAAATCAAAACATGATCTACCAACAATATATGAAAATTATTTTTAAATAATTAATTCCTCTGGGAGGGGAATCTTTTAACAGATAGACAGCATTGGAATTAAAAAAACCAATCTCTACAGAAAATCTATAGTAGCCATTTCTTCCCATATTGTTGAAAGGAAAGACAATACTCTGGTGTTTAAGAAATCTAAAATATTTGAGGTAAAGCAACACTAGAAAGTAACATATTTTCATTCCCCTCATATTCTTTCAGTCTACATTTTAAAAAACAATTAAAATGAACAGTAGGGACATTGCATTCATGTAAGCAGGAGAACATTATTGCTTTTTATATGCATCCGTGGGCTGAGTTATTGCTTGTTTTATTAGCTGTACTTTTTTGTATGGAAAATATTTTTCAGTACTTTTTCAAATTAAATGCTAAGGTACATGTCATTTTCATTGTATTGCAAATGTAATTTACCAGAACTTCTGGCAATCTAATCATCTCTCTCTTTTACTTACCAATCAAAACAACTTTCCTGAATTTGCATTCTTTCCCATTCAACTTTCCAAAATTCCCCGCTTTAAAAACTTATGTTTATGTTTATTATGTGGAATTATAGATATTATATTTGTACATGTATGTATAATGCAAATTAAATAACCACAGTTCATGCCCTTTCTAAAGAGCACCAGTACAATTATTCCCCTATGAAGTCGCTTTCTCCAGGGTCTGTCTCTCAAATTCTTGTTTCCTAAGTGAGAAACTTCTTGGGTTCTTTTCCTTCTGCTATTTGTACCTGACCAGGTTTTTCTTTCCAACTAAAGTTATGTCTAGTTCCTCCATTTCTCATCTCAATATCAGTCAACTGAGAAACCAAAGAATCGAAGAAAGGTTCTTTAGGATAAGGAAGAGATTTACCCAGTATTTCTACAATCCTTTCTGTTATTCCAGTAGATGCTTACTATAATCCAGATGTAGAACAAGTTCACACATAATCTTCTATTGAGCTCCATATCCAGAAATAAGTCACCTTGCAAGCAACCTTAAGTCTGATAGGATCAGAAGATTCAAAGACCAAGCCATCCATCAATCCATCTCCTTCTCTTGAGAAATGCTTCAGGACTATTAACACAAACTACTATATCAAATGTCAATATGGCAATAGATTCACGCCTACTAATAGATATGACCAAAAATAAAAGTATAAATACCTAAAAACAGGGTACTAATCAAATTCTGTTTTTTTTTTTTTTTTTTTTTGAGGCGGAGTCTCGCTCTGTCGCCCAGGCTGGAGTGCAGTGGCCAGATCTCAGCTTACTGCAAGCTCCGCCTCCCAGGTTTACACCATTCTCCTGCCTCAGCCTCCCGAGTAGCTGGGACTACAGGCGCCCGCCACGTCGCCCGGCTAGTTTTTGTATTTTTAGTAGAGACGGGGTTTCACCGTGTTAGCCAGGATGGTCTCGATCTCCTGACCTCGTGATCCGCCCGTCTCGGCCTCCCAAAGTGCTGGGATTACAGGCTTGAGCCACCGCGCCCGGCCCAAATTCTCAGTTTCTAATGCAAGCTTCTCATGAAGAACTAAAAGTTATTTCTTTATAATACCAACACCAATCATAACTGACTCTCCATATACAGATCAAGAGGATCACTGATATTCTGGGAATCGTGTCAAAAAAAAAAAAAAAAACACTGACATTAAGTCATTAAGAAAGAATTCCTAAATTTTCTCCCTTGCCACCCACAATCTGTAGCCACACTTTTCCCTTTTTTTTTTTTTTTTTTTTTAACTATTTCCACCCAAAGCTAATCCTTCTACTTTTACAAGTAAACTGGACCCCACATTAACCCGCATTAACCTCAGGGATCTTGCTCAGTTGCCCCATCTATCATCTGTCTATCTGTCTTGCTTCTTTTAAAATGGATACTGACTCTTTTCCATTAAACATGTTCTAGTATAAATACACTTTCCATCTCTACCATTCCGTAACTCTTAATAATTTAGTCTACTAAAATCTGGCTTCTATACCCTCTTTTATTTAAAAAAAAAAAAAAATCCCAGATTAAGTAGCCAAAGAAGTTTGTTATTATCCATCCAAAGGGTACACCTTTGTCATTTTACTTTCCTCTTCCCCTCACTTCCCAGGATGCAAGTTTAGAGATTCAATCAAGGAAGGCCAATGAAGGTAGCTAAAGTCCATTTAAAGCCCACACATTTCCAGACAATAACTAGAATCTCAATGGATCTTTAAAAGTGGTGATTTCCATTGTCATGAAATGGAATACTCCACACAATTTTTTTTAGCATTTTCTAACAAGAATTAAATTGTTTATTAGTAGATGAGGATAAATGACAAAAATATACAAGAATTCTGAACATCTTTTATACTAGTAATCTCAACATTAACAGTTACTTCTACACAATATAACAGTAACAGTTGTCAAGTAAAGACATTTAAATGAATGTTGTTGAGCACAAAGTAACTGAAGAAAATATTATTCTATTTTATTTTGTGAACACCACAGCAACGACACTGTTCTACAGCAAAAATCAGGGAATGGGCTCTTCCTTTCTTTCCCTAAGCATTTATAATGATGAGCAAATGCTTTGAAAGAAACATCACACGACACCTGCAATTATCCTGCAAAAAGAAAGAAAAAAAAAAGCGGCACTATTCACAATAGCAAAGACTTGGAATCAACCCAAATGTCCATCTGTGACAGACTGGATTAAGAAAATGTGGCACATATACACCATGGAATACTATGCAGCCATCAAAAAGGATGAGTTTGAGTCCTTTGTAGGGACATGGATGCAGCTGGAAACCATCATTCTCAGCAAACTACCCCCAGAACAGAAAACCAAATACCGCATGTTCTCACTCATAGGTGGGAACTGAACAATGAGATCACTTGGACTCGGGAAGGGGAACATCACACACTGGGGCCTATCATGGGGAGGGGGGAGGGGGGAGGGATTGCATTGGGAGTTATACCTGATGTAAATGAGGAATTGATGGGTGCTGACAAGTTGATGGGTGCAGCACACCAACATGGCACAAGTATACATATGTAACAAACCTGCACATTATGCACATGTACCCTAGAACTTAAAGTATAATAAAAAATAAAATAAAATAAATAAATATGTAAAATTTTAAAAAGCCCAAACATGTCTCAATTTCAAGAATTACTGCTGTATTTCTGAAGTCCTTTTTATAATTAATTTCCAAAAAGCAAACCCTATTTTCACATTAAAATGTACTCTTTGAAACACACACAGAGACAGAGGTTGAAAACCTTTGAGAAATAAATAATTAAAAGAGCTCTAGCCCAATAACATTTTTAAAACCTGCAATTAGTCATGCATAGTATAACGACATTTCAGTCAATGACAGACCACATATGACAGTGATCTCATAAGATTATAATGCTGTATTATTACTGTACCTTTTCTAGGTTATGTTTAGATACACAAATATTTATCATTGTGCTACAACTGCCAACAGTGCTCAGTACAGTAACATGCTCTACTTTGTAGCCTAGAGGCAACAGGCTGTACCATATAGTGAAGGTATGTACTAAGCTATACCATCTAGGTTTGTCTAAGTATACACTATGCTGTCCACACAATGACAAAATCACCTAATAATGAATCTGCCTAACAACAATTTCTCAGAATATATCCCCATTGTTAAGCCACATATGATTTTACTATTCTTGTGCTGGCAGTGTTCACAGATCCCCCTTATTATTTTCTTACCAATTGCCCTCATATTTGCTTCCTTGCTTAAAGATCTCAAACTATACTCAAAGTCTTCAGAATCTAGCATCCTTCGCTTGCCCTTCTGGGCTACAGTAACAAATTGCCAAGAATGACATCCAAAGATTAAAATATTATATAAAAAGGGTTAGTTTCTGATATTAAACTTGTAAAATCAAAATTAAGGACTTCTCATTAATTTTTGTTCACATTACATACTACTCTAAGTTTGAAATTCCTGGAAATACTTAGTCAATATATTTTCTAACAAAAGAAAAATATATGCAAAAGCACATTTCATTTCTAACAAAAAGTTTAAGGTTCTTAATTGCATGGGCCACTACAGTGGATGTTTTTCTGCTACTTAACATAATCGCAGGGCCTAAAATGAATAAAGGAAAGAGTGATAAATTTGAACATATTTAAGAAAGAATGAATGAAAAAAGAAAAATAGGAAATTACAAATGATGAAAAATCTATTTGCATTACATGACAAATATAAAGAGCTCTCACAAACAAACAATAACTCAAAAAGAGGGTGAAACATATGACTAGTTAACAAAAAAACTACAAATAAACAACACATGAAAGTACGGCAAACTTTACTCATATTTAAAGAAATAAAAATCAAAGAAATAGTCTGTTTCTCAATTACACACATGGCAAACATTTTAAAAGTTCAATAATGCTATCAGCAGGAAGTAGGAGAAAAGTCATTCCCATACATGACTATGAGTTTAAATTGGTTAATACTGCAAAATAAGTAAAAAGTAAAATGCATGTACTCTTCGACCTGACAGTTCCACTCCTTGGAATGTATGTTACAGCTATATTTAAATAGCATGCAAAGATACATACAAAAAATTAAATGCGGAATTGTTTCTTAGAGCAACAAACTGGAAACAACCTAAAATTCCATCAATAGGAAACTGGTGAAAAATATTAGGTTATGCCTAAGTTTTACAATGGAGTATTAAAGAGCCTTTAAAATAAAAAATGTAGGTACATACGGGCTAAAGTAAAAAGATCTTTAAGATATTGGAAAAAAAAGATTTGTGAATGGTATATGCATTGTATAGCTATTTAACACATATACTAAATATATCATGTAAGTTTTTATATGTTTTTTATAAAATTTTATACATTAAGTTAAAAATATATATTACACATTTTCAAATACACTAAAAAATTTAGAAAGACACTACTAACACTGTTAACCTGGCAAATGGGATTAGGGTTAGAAGTGACATGAAAGGTAGATTTACATTTTCATTTTATACTCATCTATGTTTTACATTCTTGTTTTATACTCTTCTGTCTATACTGTTTAAATTTTATACATATACATTTATTAAGATTACAAATGGCATGCTCTAAAAAATAATACTGGTGTATACAGCAAGAAAGTTAAAGATATATGAACAATACATATAAGTAAGTAAAAATCAATTCAACTAATTTTTCCAATCATGACCATTCATATAAAAGATTATCTGTAACAACTTACAGTCTGGTAGACTGACCCATGATATATGGCAATATCCATTTTACAAGACACAAAGTTATTTCCTAGTCCCTCACTGAAAATTCTTCCCTTCTTGCAGCTTATCTTTTTTCCTCTCTCCTATGCCTCTAAACTGATCAACTTTTCTTGTATTCTAACAAAATTACTCTCATGGAGCATATCAATAACTTCTACATAATCAATGTATAAAAGAAAAAGATTTTTCTTTCCAAGCAAATTCAAGGTTCTCCCTTTTTAACCTTACCTGAAAGCAAGCTAAATAGACATCAGACTACAGAGCCTAAGTTCTGCAAATAACTAATTACATAATAATATCAATAGTAACAATAACGGCTAAGATTTATGGAGCCCTTACTAAGTGTCAGATACTATGCTAAGTTTTTCATACACATTAACTCACACGACAACCCCATGAAGCAGATCCCGTTGGTATCATGGTTTAAGATAAGGAAACAGAAGCACAGCAAGGTCAAGTATCAACTCTTACGAACAGTCATAGACCCAGGAAATGCTTAAGTGTTATACACAGGATTGCTAGATAAAATACATGACACTTGGCTAAATTTGAATTTCAGGTAAATAACAACTTTTTTTTTTGCATACATATATCCAAATATTACAAGGAATTTATTTTTTATTTTAAAATAATCTGGAAACCCTAGTTACATAACACTGTGTAAGTCACAACCTGAGTTCCCCTCAGTTTCTGCATCTGCAAAATATAGGGGCTCAGCCTATTTCTTCTAGTTCTAAATCACGTCTATGATTTTTTTTCTAGTTCTAAAATTCATCAGTCCTAAAACTCTCTAGAATTCTAGCATTTTATAAAAAACGCAACATATTCCCAGGATAATGTTCAGACAAATGAATAACTTCTAACAATCTTTCACTGGATCTTTCCAGGCATTCTTTAAGGTCCTGTCGTCTTGGTCTCCTACTTTACAACCACACTACATTCTCAGGAATCTTTTTTTTTGGATGATTCCTAGATTTTTTTTCCCCTCTCTAGCCAATCGCAGAATTCATAGAAAGCCTCAAACCCTCTGTACTATCAAATCAACACAATGAACAGAAATTACTGTCTTCAAAGGAAAAATTACATATATACATACATATATATACACACATATATAGCTTTTCGTGAGTGCTGTCTTCAAAGCAAAAAACTGTATATATATACACACACACACATACATACACAGCTTTTAGTGAGTGCCTGTATTATAGTGTATCTATTAGAAGCTTACAACTTAAATAAGACATACAAGTATGCAGCAATCAGACAACCAGTTGGAATACTAATTGTGTGGTATTACTTTGCAGACATGTTCCTTAGCTAGAATCACAGAAGAAGGCCTTCAGATCATCCAAACTCTAACCCAATCCTAATGGTATCAGGAAATAAGAGCCTCATTCCCATAGCGACTGGTAACTGGAAACAGTCTACCACCCCAGGGTACCTGGAGTGAAGACTGGACAATTATATATGCACACAGCCTTAGACACTAACCCCTGCCATGTTTGTTTAGTCAATACAATTGGATTTCTCCTTCCATTTCCTGGGAGGAAAGCCCTGACGTGAACCAGAGTTCATTTGACTGGGGCTTAATCACTCAGTTCAGATTTTGCCAGCTTCCTCCCACTGAAAATTATACACTGAGTTTTATAATCCACTGCTTCAGATGGAGTCATTAACAAAAGTGATTTATCAGATTCACAACCCCAAACCACAGTGCTTTTATCTACTACAACCACAGGTTTCTATTATTTCCTAAAACCTCTTCCTTTAGTGTCCCAATCATTTGGTGCTATTTTAAAACATATTTTAATGATCATTCAAGTGTAAGTTATTACCCTTTGGACACTTGTTTTTTTGTTTTGTTTTGTTTTGTTTTTTCTGGTTATCTCCAACAGGACCAGCAAATTTCTAAAGCAAATTCTCTCAGGTTTAGTCCCGTTCAACCTGGGTTTCCTCATCTTCTGACCCAGCCCTACATAAGTGCAACATATATTTTACATTTAAAACTCTAACATTATCTTTAAAATCTGTCAATTGCCCAAAGTGGATTATTTCTTTCTCTGTGCAAAATAACAACCATAATTCATGCTCCCCTCTGCAAGATCTCTGGCATGTATTTGTCACTTTATATTTAGGCTGTGGCAGCATGTTTTCCTTTTGTCTCCTAGACTTCCTGTAGATATGCAGTATTTATGATTATGATTATACTCAACAATAAGATAATTTCCTTAGAAAGTAATGGCATTGGTAACAAAATCTACCAAAATATCTCCTGCTGCACATACATTTAAACCTTAACTCATTCAGTTTTTTAAATTGCAAAGAAGCAACATATTTTGAACAAATATAGCTACTGAATTCTTTCAGCTCTTTAAAAAAAAAAAAACCTATGAAATAAAATGCAATCCATAACACAATACTGCATTGTTAAATCTGCATCTCTTACCCCTTCTATCAATTTTAAGAAATGTGAGACCATAGTCATAGCTAATAAATGATGTTCTAAAAATATAGCTCTGTTCTTTGAACTCTCTGGATCTTAATATTCACTTATTAGGTTAAAAAATGATAAAATACCCAGCAAATGTAGACTTTGTGTCCTGTAGATGTTCTTTTTTTGGGGGGTCACCTCTCAAGCCTTCATCTTGCGATTTTTCTCTTGTATCTTCTGGAACATGTTGGTATTCATCAGTACTGGTTTCCAGTGGCTTTTGATTTGAATGTTTCTTGCCTCCTCTCCCATCAGAGCGACTCCATGATGTTAATCTTTCTTCATTGTTCTCGGTGGGTTTTCTAAAACCACTACGCAAAGAGCCCTGAGCTACCAACGCTGAAGATGAACTAGGTGGTTCAAATGTTCTGCCCTTGCTGTGAAATGACAGCTCTTCATCATCAGAGGGTCTTAAGAATTTAGCTCTCAAATTGCCAAAAGAAAACTCTTGATTTTGCCTTGGGTTAGATTCTCTTACACATGTTTCTAAAGACCCAGGTCTCTTATCCTTTCCATCACCAATAAATTTATCATTATTGCTATTTTTTGCAGTATCTGTTGTAGCATATCTATCCCTTGAACTGTTATCATATTTTACTGAGTCTGATTTTCTACTTTCTTGACAATTCTGTGCTTTATCTGAATATGTGGGTTTCCTCCACCGCTCCCGTTTATAATCTTCTCTCATGGATGCAGCTTTTTCAGCATCTTCTAATTTCGACTGAAATATTTCCATTGACTACAAAGGAGAAAAATTAAACAAGATATCTAAAATTAGGAACGGCTCAGTGACTTGCACCCCACGTCACCGCATGACTCACTGCCAAGTGGCACACTGAAAAGCCCACTAAGGGGGTGAAAGAAGACCCATACAATCATTCCACACTGAAACGAATACTTTTAAAAAACTTGTGTAAACAATTAAAAATTATTAAATAACAAAAAAGATTCCAAAAGGATGGCCAGTTAGACCAAATGCTCTGCACTAACACAAAGTATAACACAGAAAACAGTAGAGACAAACTTTTCAAAAAATAATTACTTCCTACTGGCTGTGAGATTCAATAGGTTAAACTGCTAAAACAGACTCTCACAGAAAAAAAAAAAAAAAGAATAGTTCAAGAACAAGAAAGACTTGGAAATAAAAAATCATGTGTCCCAAAAAGTTGTACAGATATACCAAAAGGAAGAAAAGAGAGTGCTGAAAACTAAATTAACCTGGAAATTCTCTACATTTTAGGAAAAGGTAGTAAATAAATGTAAGTTATAAAAAAAAAAGACACATAAACAATTGATTCTAGAAAATCTAATATGCATTTATTAATACTTCCAGAAAGATGGAGCAAAGATGATGGGAGAAAAGCATTAATTTTAAAAATATATAAGAAAATTTCCCCAGCCGATTTCTCAGAAGGACTCATCCAATAGCCTTGGGTGGGGGAGAGAAAGAAGAAAAACACAGAAAAAAACCCTAATACCTGAATCTCAAAACTCAAGGAAAAAAAAAAAAAAATCTTTACAAGGACTACAAGGACTAGATTGGAGAAGGAGTAAATAAGTGTGAGCCTGTATATGGATGGGGCAGATAAACAACAAATTATCTACAAAGGAAAGACAGACTTACAGCTGTTCATCTATAATAATAAATAATAGAATGAAGATTAAATTTTGAAAACAAAATTAAGCTATAATTCTATATAGAGAATTCAATTCACAGTCAAATTATCCTTCTTTGCTATGGGCAAAAGATTATCATCTTCAAAAATGCAGGGAATCAGGGGGCATATCACTAGCAATTCTGAGGGAAAAATTACTCAAGATGAGTAAGTCGCACCATAAATGAATTAGGACAAAGATCTCTGAAAAAAAGAACAGATGCTAAACAACAAATGGCAAATGCACTGGTCAAGTCTAAATAATTGTTCTTGTAGTTGCGAACTTTAAAACAATTTTCAAGGAAAAAATTCATCATACATAGAAACAGAAAGTAGGAAGGTAGTTACTGGAAGGAGAGGGGATGGGAAGATGGAGGTCAAAGAGTGAGAAGTTTCCATTATTTAGGATAACTAAGTCTAGAGATACGATGTACACCATGAGGACTACAGTTAATAATATCACATTATACACCAAAAATTTGCTAAGAGAGTAGATTTTAGGTACTTTTACCACACACAAAAAAAGAATAACTATGTGAGATAAATGATACACCAATTTGCTTAATTCTAGTAATTATTTCCCTATGCATATCAAAACATCATGGAATACATACCTTAAACATATACAACATAAATTAAAATAATAAAAATTAAAAAAACAAGCACCTTTTACTCAACTTTGAATACAAGGATACTTAAACATGATACTCTTAATCTTAAATGGAAAAGTCATTATTTAAAGACAAAAAGACAAGAATAGCGGCTTCCAATCCTGTTACCAAAGTTCTAAAATTATAACTATTTCAAGAAAAGAAAGTTTAAATATTAACAGAGAGGAAAAAAGCAAAATAATTATTTGCATATAAATACCTTCCCACATAACCCAAAATTTAAAAAATTAGAATAATAAAAGTTTAAAAGGGCTGAACAGCACCAACACCAAGTCAGAAAACATTTATAAAATTCAATTAACCTCAATGGCATATGCATAATAACTGCACAGAGAAAAATACTGAAGATCATAAATAAACACTCAGTGTTTTGGGATGAGATGACTCTATATTATAAAGATACTAGTTGTCCTTAATTTATCTATACATTTAGTTAAATTTAAATCAAAATTCCAAAAAGTTGTAAATTTGTAACAAATTTTGGAAAAATGTTTATTTCTGTTGAGCTTAAACTAAATTTACTAAGAAAAATAAACACACAGGAAAGCAAAGCTAATATTTTAGTGACTAATAAGAGACTTATTAGTCACATAGTGACTACCACATAGTAGGTGTTTATTATTTGCTATCTGAATAATTTACTGAAAACCACAATAATTAGAACAGTATGATACAAATTCCAGGAAAAGATAGAAAAATCAATGAAACAGATCTGAGAGTAAAGGAACAGACCCATGTATATAAGAAAATTTAATGTATAACAAATGTGTCATTTCAAATTAGTGAGAAAAAAATTCATTCAATATATAGTAAACAACTATATAAGACTTACAAAAAGTTTGAAGCCTATTTCATATCATACACAAATATATATTCCAGAAAAACTAAAGATAAAACATAAAAAATTGAACAAGTACTCAAGTAAGTACAGCTGCACATTTTTATGGTTGTAGAGTGGGGAAGTGGCCTGTCAATGAATAATACCAAGAGTATTAATTTATGAAAAAATAATATGAGGGATTTTGATAGGTAAAAATATTCAAAATTTATCCATAGCAAATTACCAGTGAAGTAAAAAACAAACATGAAATTGAGGGGGAGAAATCTGAACAGATTTATTAAAAAGTCTTAAATCATTATCCCAAAAGAAAAATGGGCAAATAATATCAATAGTCAATTCACTAAAAAGTACAAATGGCCAAAATAAATGTAAAAAAAATTCCAATTCAACCAGGAGCAATGGCTCACGCCTGTAATCCCAGAACTGTGGGAGGTCGAGGCAGGCAGATCTCGAGGTCAGGAATTCAAGACCAACCTGACCAATATGGTGAAACCCCACCTCTACTAAAAGCTAAAAATACAAAAATTAGCCAGTCATGGTGGCATGCTCCTGTAGTCCCAGTTACTTGGGAGACTGAGGCAGGAGAATTGCTTGAACCCAGGAGGCGGAGGTTGCAGTGAGCTGAGATTGTGCCACCACACTCCAGCCTGGGCAGTAGAGTGAGACTCCATCTCAAAAAAAAAAAAAAAGAAAGAAAGAAAAGGAAAAAAAATTCCAATTCACCGGTAAACAAATGTATAAAAACAAAAGCAAAACTTAAAAACTTTGCCAATCACAACAGCATAAACTATAAGGAAGAATCTTACTGTTGAAAATTATGTGATAAACAGATATTTGTAAGTATAATTTGTTCATTCTGTAGAGAAATCTCAGAATATGTACCTTGGTTTAAATGTCTATATCCTTTAAACAGGCAATGTCATTTTTGGTAATTCAAAAAGAAAAATATGCAAAATGCATTGGACATAGACAGCACAGCGCTATTTAACAGGGGAAAGGGAACGTATATAAATGTTCATCTATTGACAAACTGATAAATAAAGGAAAAGCCCGTAAATATATAAGAAAATATTACGAAGTCATTAAAATGTCTATATTTACTGGCAACCAACTATGTGTACATTATTAAGTTTAAAAAGGCAGGGCATATTCCACGAGTCTACTTTAAAACTCTGGAAGGCCGGGCGTGGTGGCTCAAGCCTGTAATCCCAGCACTTTGGGAGGCCGAGACGGGCGGATCATGAGATCAGGAGATCGAGACCATCCTGGCTAACATGGTGAAAACCCGTCTCTACTAAAAAATACAAAAAAAATAGCCGGGTGAGGTAGTGGGTGCCTGTAGTCCCAGCTACTCGGGAGGCTGAGGCAGGAGAATGGCGTGAACCCAGGAGGCGGAGCTTGCAGTGAGCTGAGATCCCGTCACTGCACTCCAGCCTGGGCGACAGAGCGAGGCTCCGTCTCAAAAATAATAGATAAAATAAATAAATAAATAAAAATAAAACTCTGGGGAAAATATCTGGAAAAATATATTCCAGAAATTTTACTTACTTTCTAAAGCTGCTTTCCTCCGGCAATTGAAGAGAAAAAAAGAAAGAACATCAATAATTACTGCAATAGAAAGATTGTCCAGAAAAATGGGGAAACTGTTTCTAAAATATATACTGTTGCACAGTTTCACTAAGAGTGTATATATACTCTATAAAAAAATTCCATAAAGTACCCAAACTCTAGAATACACCTAACTCTGGAATATACAAAAATTTCAATGGTGGTTACCTCCAGAAGTCTACCATGCAGATTTCCAGCATTGTTTAAATTTTCTCACAATGAGAAAATGTTATTTTTACATTAAACACACCCACATTTAAGTTTTATATACTTAAGTTTTACATTCATTATGTCAATAAAAATATGACACATGTTTAATAATAACAAAAACAGAAAATTACTTTAGTATAAAGACATGAAATTTAATATTAATTCAATTCTTCATGGCACAAAACAAAGTTAAAGGCACTTAATTTTTCACCTAATTCTGAAAATAAGAGGCATCTCCTTAATACAGATACTCACCCCGTATCTTTCGGCTACAATGTCCTCAAAGTTTCTATTTTGTTTCTCAGCTTGTTCCTTCAATCTTAGATAAGACTTCCTTAGCCAGCTTAATCCACCATCTTCTACCACTGAAACTAAATTCCAATATTAAATATTAGTTATACTTTTAATGTGGTTATCATACAATTTATATGTATTGCTTCTATAATGACTATTAAAATACAAAAATAAATATTTTTCTTTAAATATTTAAGTGCATTTGGAACTCAACATATATATATTTGAGTGCCTATATAGGTAAGCCACAGAGTTTTGCCACTAGGAAGAAGGAAAAGATAAATAAAACTATCTATAAGAAAACTGCAATCTAAGAGAATAAGAATAAAAGGACATAATTAATTGCAATAAAAATAATTTGACCGCTATTATAAAAAGATACAATGGGTTCTAGAAAATGAAAAAAGTAAAGGTTTATTTCTAAGTGGGAGGTCAGGGAAAATTTCACAAACCGGACTCAAAAAAATGAGTTGGGTTTCTATTTCAAAAAGGTAAGAGTAGAGAGAACATTCCAAGAAATAATTAAGGAATAAAAGGACACACAGAGGGACAGGGCGCGGTGGCTCACGTCTGTAATCCCAGCACTTTGGGAGGCCGAGGCGGGCGGATCACGAGGTCAGGAGATTGAGACCATCCTGCCTAACACGCTGAAACCCCGTCTCTACTAAAAATACAAAACAATTAGCCAGGCATGGTGGCGGGCGCCTGTAGTCCCAGCTACTGGAGAGGCTGAGACAGGAGAATGGCATGAACACGGGAGGCGGAGCTTGCAGCGAGCCGAGATCGCGCAACTGCACTGCAGCCTGGGCGACAGAGCTAGACTCCATCTCAAAAAAAAAAAAAAAAAAAAAAAAAGGACACACAGAGAAAGGGAGAAGAAAAAAACTACCTCAGCTGCAGAACAAAGAACAAATGAGGAAGCTATGGAAGACAATGCCAAAGTGGACGTTAAAACAAATTATCTTACTTTAGTCATAATTACCAACCATGAACATTTGAAGGCCTTCAACAAATTTATTAAGCTGGCTTTATTTTCTTCTTTACACATCACACTTTGGATAGTGTAACGAGGAAATCAAATCAATTACTTAAATAAAAATTCTGTTCCTGATTTTCCTTGCCCCAGAACATGACTGCTTTAAGATCACCCCAGCTCTATAACCAACAAAAATGCACACACATTAACCCCAAGACATATACAAGAATATTCATAGCAGAACACTGCAATAACGCCAGCCTGGAAACAACCCAGGAAATGTCTACCATCAGTACACAGGACACCTACATTGTGACATATTTCTAAAATATACTATTTAATATTATACAACAAAAAAATGGAAAAACTACAACTATATACAACAATATGGATGAATCTCAAAATGTGGGCAAAAGGTGCTGGAAACAAAGGAGGACAAACTGATTTCTGGTGCTAGAAAACCGAATAATGGTTACCCTTCTGGTGACAAGGTAGTGACCAGAAGAGTCACAAAGGGGGTTTCTGGGATGCTAACAAGATTTTTCAAACTGTGTGCTGAGTACACAAATGTTTTCATTTTATGGAAATAATCAGTCTGCTGCTGTACACTTACGGTTTGTGTATTTATGTACACATATACATGTAATATATATATGTTATATGTGTGTATGTTATATATACATTATACACACAATATATACACACAATATATATTATATATAATAATATATACACAATAATAAAATAATATAATGTAATAATATATGTAATATATTACATATAATTGTAGGAAGGTTTTTAACTACATTGTAGGAAGGTTTTTCTATTCATAGTAAATATTCACTAAATATTTTTGAATGTTTTTATATATAATATATGTCACATTTCAATAAAAAAGTTTACTTAAAGAAAAAACAGATTTTTCAAGACTCAAATTAATTGCATTCAAATTAATTCCATTCCCCCATTTAGATCTCAAAAGTGTATCTTTACTAAGCAATCTCTCCTAATACGACTTTTCTTTATAGGCCTAAAACATTTTGTACTTCAAAACCTAGATCTCTAACTAATGCAATGATTTTCACTTTTTATTATTCAAAAGCTTATTTTAATCTTGCTTTTTTGTTGCTATTTATATAGTTGATGAGTTCAAAAATAGCTATGTAACCACTTGAAGAAGTTAGTCTAAATCTGCAATCTATACAGTGATAAGTAAAAGAAATCCACAGTAATAAATATCTATATGAATGTCTCAGCTACATAACTAAATTGTTTATTCCATAGAATTATATGTGAAACTGATAAAATGCTGATGGACATAGTAAAAATTTCCTGGACAATCACCAAAATATAATAGCACAGAGAAAAAAAAATCAGAGAAAAAAGTAAGACTGCTTTTATTCCTCTATGTTGACATTTATGAAGGAAATCCAATGGGAGTACAAATTTTCAGCCAATTCCTTCACTAGTTAAATCCATACAATTTTAGAAATATTTATATAATAATTTCACCTTTAGTTGACAATATGTTCTATTTCAATAGTCCTATCAATCTTATAATCAGAGATGGCAATAATGAAGTCTTTTGGTAATAAAAAAATCACGAAATTTAATATTTAAAAGGGAAACAAAAAATACCAACTTGCAGTAACATCCTGAAATTCAATTTAAAAAATGTAGTGAATATTTATTTTGAATATAAAAACCCTCCTACAATAGGAAGTACAAACAAGAATGTACAAGGCCGGGTGCAGTGGCTCACACCTGTAATCCCAGCACTTTGGGAGGCCAAGGTGGGCAGATCAGGTCAAGAGATCGAGGCCAGCCTGGTCAACATGGTGAAACCGCATCTCTACTAAAAATACAAAAATGAGCTGGGCGTGGTGGCATGCGCCTGTAGTCCCAGCTACTCGGGAGGCTGAGGCAGGAGAATCGCTTGTACCCAGGAGGCGGAGGTTGCAGTGAGCCGAGATTGCGCCAGTGCACTCCAGCCTGGTGACAGAGCGAGACTCTACATGCCCCCCATCCCAAAACAAGAAAAAAACACACACATGAATGCACAATAGGAAGTACAAACATGAATGTAACATGGTTCAGGTCCTCTATGCTGAGAAAAAGATGTATCAAATAATTATATAAATTCACTGGTATGTGGCACTTTACACCTAGATTTCAGATCTGTTATTTATAAGTAAAAAAAAATTAAGAAACTTCCATCATATGCTTCCATCATAACTCAAAGTTATACTGTTATAGACAAAATATTAATACAACCAAATGAATCTGGGCTATATTCCCCAATTCTCTCAGAAACCAGACTAACATAAAAATAGTGATAAACTAACTAACAGGAAACCTAGATTTTAGTCTTGCTGCTACTATTAAATATTTGTAAAATCTTATGTATGTCATTAACTTCTCTGGACCTTTGCTCCTTCATCTCTAAGATAAGGCAGCCGATTTAAACCACCTTTCAAAGTCTTTTCCACTCAGATTCTAGCAGAAAAAGCCAAAAAATAAAGAGGGGAAAGAAATCAATAGGAAGAACAAAATCACATCGAAGGAGTCTGTAAGCAAGAATTCCTACTAACTACATGGTAATAAAAATAGTCTTCCACTGAAGAATCTAGAGTAACTAATGCTAGACTAGCAATCAGAAGACCTAGGTTCTAGTACTAACATGACTACAGGAAAAATTACCTGGCCACTCTAAGCCTTGGTTTATTGAGCTATAATATTAAAATAACATCTACACTGCTCTCCTTTACATGGCTGCCAAGAAAAAAGCTGATATATAACTGTGCCATATAAACTCTAAAATTGTACAAATATTCCCATTACTAAAATATGACTTAAAATAATTTTGTATGGGCTCTGAAAATGATTAACCTACTTTTCCACTGAATTCTAAGAAAAAAAATCAAGATTAACACATTAATTATTGAAAATATGTCACTTCAATCATTACAAAAACCTGTTGATAGAGCCTTCCCAAAAGATTTAATCATAGAAGTATTTGACATTATCATCATTGAGTAGTCACCATATTCCAGACACCGTGCTAAAACATTTTCTAATTTAATCTTCACATTAACTATATAAGATAGGTAATATCATTATTCCCTATTACATATTAATAAATTGGGCTCTGAGAGGCCAGAAAATGTCTCCAAAATTATGAAGCTAATTAGTGGAAATGCCAACATTCTAATCCCAAGTAGACTGACTCCAAAGTCTAGTCCTTTAACAATAATACTATGTCACCTCTACCTTCTTAATACAGATATTGTAATACTTTTAGATGCCTAACAGTTCCACTCCTACCATTGGTCTAAATAGAATGACAACACTATCTACATATGCAGTAAAACCTGCCAATCATTTTTTAAAACTTAATTTCAATTCTGGGATCTTAGCCTCTGACAGACAGAAGCTTTCTGTCATTTTTTCTCCTTCTGAATAAACATAAGATGGGAAAGAGAAGTGGTAAAAGCATGATATGAAGAGGAAGGGAGAAGGGCTCTCTAAAAGCTTTATGTAAGGTCATTTTCTCTTAGAATCTTTGATTCTGCTGTTTCAGTCTGCTAAAAGATACCACCTAAAGTAAAACTCCGGATCTTCTCCACTCAGTAAAGAACCTGTCAACTGGCAAGATCCAAAGATTGGGTTTGTCAATTCTAGGTTTTCTTCAAAGAAATTTATTGACTGTCCTCTGACATTACGGATGGTAAAAGCCTAGATCATAAAAACAGCCCTACATAGTAATGGTTGAGTGAGCAAACTTATCACTCCCCAAACTTTTAAGTTTCTATGAAACAGTATTTCAAAGAGAACCTTGTATGACTACAGTTACTATCACATAACTCAGCAGGGACACTTCTGCCTGAAGTTGAAAGACAAAAAAACTGTTAACTATTACCAATAACGTTAGTAAAATTGCTAAATTAGGAAGGGATGTGTAAGGTGACTCTATTTGTCATCTCTACATAAAATACAGAAGAATTTTAACAAATAACCAAAATAAAAATCCACTACGTATAAAAAGCAGGAAAACATCTTACTGATAAATCATTAAGACAAAAAGAGAACATCATAATTTATAATACTACCATCTGCATGCTGGATTAATTGTAATAAACTTTTGAAGTGTCAACACAACACTTAATGGGAATATAAGTATTTTTTAAATTGTGTTATAAAGTATGCTTATGTGACATTTAAATATTTTGTCTCCATCTGCTGGAAAATAACAGCACTCTCCTAAGGTCAATACAAATTTTATGAATTCTAGAAAAGTAGGAAATTCTGAATATATAAACCACATTTTAGTTTTTATACATTATTTTCATGAAATTTCAGACAATACTTTTACATTTTGTTAAAGAATATAACAAACCAAATGCATTATTATGTACTCGCAGAATCATACTTTATATTAATCCATTTTAAGTAGAAACTCATATATGAGAATATTTTCAAGTACAAAACTATGTATTTAATTAACTTGCTCCCAAATACATAATTAAGACAATCTTCCAAAGTACTAATAATTTAAATTAGGCTTCCAAAGATTGCAAATTTTCATCAATGCTTTCTCATATGTAAACTCATTATAATATCAAAGAAATGCCTGAGGCTGGGTGCAGTAGCTCACGCCTGTAATCCTTGCACTTTGGGAGGCCAAGGTGGTTAGGTCAACGCTTAAGTCCAGGAGTTCAAGACTAGTCTGGGCAACATGGTGAAACCTCATCTCTACAAAAACTACAAAAAATGATCTGGGAGTGGTGACGTGCACCTGTAGTCCCAGCTACTTGGGAGGCTGAGGTGGGAGGATCACTTGAGTGGGAGGTGGAGGCTGCAGTGAGCCGTGACTGTGCCACTGTATTCCCTGGGTGACAGAGCGAGATTCTGTCTCAAAAAAAAAAAAAAAAAAACCTGTGTGTCTATAATCAAAACGTAGAAATACCTTTAGTAATCGATGACACACTACAGTCTTCGGGTGGGAGACCTGTCCCACCATCCTTCCAGTACGGATTCAATTCTCTTTCCATCAGTTTGGACTAGAACAAATTATTTTCAGAGGTGAAATTTCAAAAAATTAACAAATTATTAAAAATTAACAAATAATGAATCTGAGACCCAGTTAACAGTCATAACCCTGGACAAATCATTTAAAACATTCTTAAGACATGCTGTTCTGTAACTTACAGGAAATGTCTAAATTCACATTCATTCAATGTTTTTATTTACTGCCTACTATATCTCAAAATTGTGCTAGTTGTAGAAGATTTAACTGTCAAAAATCCTGGTCAGCCCTTGCTAACTTTTACTATAGTATGGAATACAGGCAATAAAAACAGACATGTGCTTTGAAGACAGAAATATACAGTACTGAGGATGCACAAAGAATTCAAATCCCTCTCACACTGAAGGATCAAAAGCTTCCTATAGGAAGTAATATGTGTAGTCTTAGGCCTAAGGACGAGCAGAAATTAACTGCACTTTCTTTTTTTGTGGGGGGAGGGAACATAAAGATGTTCCAGGTAGAAAGAATAGCAGCATGTTCTTAAAACAACAGAGAAAGTGCAGCACTTTCAGCAAACTTAAAGTAATTCTAACTGGCTAAAACTTAGAACTATGAGTGACAAATGACAAGAGATTATGTTGTAGAACAATCAGGGACTGGGCCATGTGAGCCATTCTGAACTGCTGTGAGGGTTTCATGCTGGGGCCAAAAGAGACTCATGAACGTGATCAGCTTTATAACAAAAAGAGCAAACTGGGCTCTCAGCATGGAGGGAAGTCTGGAGAACAAGATTAGAGGCACAAGTCCAGTCAGAAGGTTGTGGCAGTAATCCAGGCAAGAGATGATAGTAGCCTAATCACAATGCAAGTGCCTCCTGTGTTCTAAGCACAATGCCAGGCACTGGGACTGTAATGTGTAAGGTGGCCATGGTCCTCGCCATTAAATAAATTATGGTCTAGAGAAGGGGGAAAGACAATCAAGCAACATAAATATAGGTAAGTGAGATCAAAGTAAAGGGTGCTAAAGAACTACATACTAATGATACCTAAGTTGACCCTGGGGAGTAGGGGGTTAGAAAATCCTTCCTACAAGAAGTAATAATGGCAAGAGGATGGCAAGAAATGGAGCGAGCTAAATGTCAGGAACTTTAGCTTCCAGGAATACAATATACTACTGAAAATTAAAATGCTGTGTAAAATTTGTTTTTAAAAGGGCTTTTTTAAATGTATCCATGAGCTGACAAAAAAGTAAAGAACCTTCAAAGGACAAAATTTAAGTTAAAGGTTAACCTAAAGGGATATGCAAAACCATAAGGATTTGATTTCTTAGTTTGTATCAAAAAGGGTTCTGTCACCTCCCTTGTTAGTTTACCACAAAATCTTTCAATATCTATAGTCAAGGAATTTCTTCCAATGGTCTTAGACTCTCAAAAACATACACATAAGATACTCAACAGGACAAAAAAGGCTAGAATTGCATACTGAGGAGGACAATTGACAAGAGGCTAAACAAATTATGAGATACTATCTGAAAATGTACAAAAGACAAAGGATTGAAAACATAAAGAACTTCTATAAATCAGTTAGAAAAAGACAAACAACCCTAGTTGAAAAGTAAGCAAAAAACATAAATCAGCAGCTCACAGTATAAGAAATCTGAATGACCAAAAAACATGAAAAGACCTCTCTGATAGCAATCAGATAAATGCATTCAAAAACAATGAAATACCATTTCTTGCCCATTTATTAGGCTGATAAAAAAATAAAGTTTGACAATTACAGATATTGAGTACCGGAAAAGAAACATATGCTCCTGGTACAGTATAAATTGCAATTCCAGATTACCAGGATTGTATGATGCCCCTAGGAAAGTCATCAGCTTTGGCACTTCCTTACTTCTCTGGATTCATGCTTTTGCCTCATTTTTCGGTCTCTACAGATTTCCTATTGCTTCCTTACAAGCATTCTTATTTTATACTTTATCCACCAGAATTTCTAGATGTCTTGAAACGGAAGTATTTTTATGGTATCTAATTCAGTTTGTACACTGAAACAAAAGTTGAATACGTTCACTTTCAATTTAATGACATTAACCTAAATTCAATGTTCACTCAACTCGATATATGCCCTAGACGTATAAATCTAGTAAACCTTTAAACTCACTTCCTATAGGAAATTTATTTTTCTTAAACTGATATATTTCATAGTTCTCTCACTAATTGTATTAAACACTATAAAAAATAAAATATTATTTTACAAGTTAAACTGCATTTATATAAATGTCTTACAAGTTTATTAAAGGGAAATTAGAAAGTTAAAGCATTTCAAATATTCTCTTACCTGTTTAAGTGCTTGGGTTTTCTCTTGCTCTATTTTCCTCATAGTTTCCTTTTCAGCTTTGAGTGATGATGACGACACAGTTTTAACACACATAAAATCAACAGTCATCCACTCATCCCTCTGTTAAAAAAAAAAGGGCAGCCATTTCAATCTGTACTGATTAGAATTTAATAAACACTTGGTAATAAGAGCAGGGATTTTGGAGGCAATCAAATCTGAATCAAGTCCTACATGCCTATATAACTTGAAGCAAGTTTCTTAATCTCTCTATACTTTAGTCTCTCCTCTATAAAAAGGTATAAAATCCCTACCTTTCAGGATTGTTTTAAAGAGTAAACAAGATAACAGATCTAAAGCATCCAACCAAGGCCTGGCACACAGCAATCAAACTTAGTTCCTGTTCACCTTTCTTCCTTCACCTGTGGCTAACAGTGGACAAATTACATTCTTCCTTAGGCAGATGAACTACAACCCAAAATTTGTGAACTATTCAACTGTTTTGTTAAGAAAATTAAGGCATGAGGTGAAGGGAAAGAAAAACTGTGATGGAACTCTACTCACTATAGAAGGGTCAGACAGAGATAACAGTATAAGGCTTCAGAGATATAAGGGGAAAGTGCCACTTCTTATCAACAATCAAAAGCACGAAAGACTCTAAAGTACAAGAATAGAGAGGAGCACTGACTTTGTCACAGCAGAAGGGAAAGGGGGTTCTAAACATTCAGCAAACAGCATTACTGCCAAAATTATTCACAAAGTATATTGTTTTCAAAGTCTAATTGTTCTCCTGAAGAAATTTTAATCATCTTTCATTTTCATATTCATTTATTCTCAAAAGTTGATACTTTTTTCTTTAAAATCAAGTGGTATGCTAGGTGTGGTGGCTCACATCTCTAATGCTAGCACTTTGGGAGGCTGAGGTGGGAGGACTGCTTGAGTTCAGGAGTTCGAGACCAGTCTAGGAACAAAGGGAGACCCCCATCTCTACACAAAATAAAAAATTAGCCAGGAGTGGTGGCACACACTTGTGGACCTAGCTACCAGGGAGGTCGAGGTGGGAGGATTACTTGAGCCTGGGAGGTTGAGGCTGCGGAGAGCTCTGATTGTGCCACTGCAGCCCAGCCTGGGCAACAGAGTGCGACCCTGTCTCTAAAATAGGAAGGGAGAAAGGGAGACAGGGAGAAAGGGAGAGAGGGAGAGAGGGAGAGAGAAGGAAAGTTAAGGAAAGAGGAAAGGAAAGGAAAGAGGAAAGGAAAGGAAAGGAAAGAGGAAAGGAAAGGAAAGGAAAGGAAAGGGGAAAGGGGAAAGGGGAAGGGGAAAGGGGAAAGGAAAGGAAAGGGGAAAGGAAAAGGAAAAGGGGAAAAGGGAAAAGGAATCAAGTGGCTTGCTTACCTTGATAATTTGGGTGTCATCTTTTTCTGACTTTTCATCTTTCACTTTCCAGGCCCTTTCCTTGTCAGGAGTCTGGGATGGAACAGCCTCAACCCACTCATCTTCAGAGCTCTAAGAACATTTAGCATGTAAGTGAAAATCTCAAATTTGCATACTTTGATATAAAAATTCTGTGCTGTTAAGTGGTAGAAATTCAACATCCTAGAAAAAAATTCTTACACTATATTTCCCCTTTACAAAATGACATTGAAATTTTAAAGAGCCAGGTGCAGTGGCTCACACCTGTTATCTCAGCACTTTGAGAGGCTGAGGCAGGCGTATTACTTGAGGTCAGGAGTACAAGACCAGCCTAGCCAACATGGTGAAACCCATCTCTACTAAAAATACAAAAAAGTTAGCCAAGCATGGTGGCGCATGCCTGTAATCCCAGACACTCAGGAGGCTGAGGCAGGAGAATCACCTGAACCCAGGAGGCGGAGGTTGCCATGAGCTGAGATCGTGCCACTGCACTCCAGCCTGGGCCACAAAGACTCCGTCTCAAAAAAAAAAAAAAAAAAGAAAAGAAATTTTAAAGAAAAAAAGCATATAAACCCACTAGCTTGAGTTAAACCCACAAAACACAACCAAATTATTTTTATTTTCTTATCCATTTATCATCAAGCCAAGATAAGGCAAAAAACAAAAACAAAAATGGGAACTGCCAAGTAGACAATACACTTCAGCGCAGAGCTTCAGAGACTACTACCACCATCAAGTAGTTATTCACATCTCTGCTTCACTAGAACAGGGGAAACAACACCCAGGTAAATGAGTTTGCTGTTTGCCCCTAAGTTTCACATTTTGAGATTTCCTTTGATCTAAAACTGCAGATAACATTATCTTCTTCAACACCCTCCTGGAGCTTTATACCAATTCCCATATTCTCAGCAAATGATGTCTTCTCTTACCTCATCAAGAAAACTGGGGCTACCTTATCTTCCTACCCACCCCCAAAACATTTATGGCTGTGCCTATCCTTATTTCCGGTTAACTCCTCCCATTTAAGGCAGATCCTGCTCTAAAGATTTTGATACCAACTCTTTCTGTTCCTCCAGGACCTTACTCCATCAATTATCTTCTCCTCTCACGGCATCAACCAAAGACCCCTAATGGCCTAGAAATATGCACAAGCATTTCCCATCCTTTTTTTTTTTTTTAAGGAGGGAAGAGGGACCTTCCTTGACCCTATATATTCCTCCTCTAGCAGGAATTAATCTTCCAGCTTTCATTCTAAGATGAATTTCTTGAAAGAGTAGTCTACATGCACTGCCTTCACACTCTCACTGTCATACATTTTCTCAAAACCGTACAATATATCTACTGTCCCCATGAATCTACTGAAACATCTCCAAACTCACCAATGGCTTCCACTGTGCCAAATGCCACAAAACATTTCAGTCTTCAGCTCTCTAGACCTCTCTGCTCAATACAACTCTGTTGATGACTAACTTTCCTGGCTTCCATGACACCTCTCAGCTCTCCCACTCTTTGTTTCTTCTCCATTTCCTTCATGAACTCTTCCTCCTTTGCTCAGCCCTTAAATATCCATGTTATTTGGGGTTCCATTCTTTGCCCACGAGATTTTTTAATCTCTAAACATTCTCCTTGGGTCATTAAATCCATTCTGATGGCCTGAACTACAATCAATTGTGCTGATATCTTTCAAATTTGTCTAACCAAAGTTTTACTGACTAATTATCTACTGTAGTTGGAAGGCATGCTAAACTCAGTAAGAAGAGAAAATAAAGCCATCACCTTCCTCTACAAAATCTACTCCTCCTTTGTATATTACTGAACTGAGTTATCTGGAACAACCACCCACTTAACCAAGTCAGAAACTCAGGATCATGTTACCTCACACATTCAAGCCTACCATTTTCATTTCCAAAATATTTATCAAATATACCATACTGTGAATACATGATTGCCACAGAAGCCTACCTCTATCCCTGGCCACTACTGATTAGTTCAAAGGTAGATACCCGACCCGATTCATATCAACCTGAGCCATTCCTCAGGAATCTGAAATCAGGTCAGAATGGGCTCATCTAAAACTAAGAACTGGAAAGGCACTGGAAGAGGCCATTTCGGTCATGAGAAATAGAAATCAGCAAAAATAATTTTTAAAACTAGAACTCAGGGTAGGGGAAATGAAAAACGGCAAGAAAATTGCAAAAACCATTCACAATTCTAATTCCAGCTATTCTTGAAGCCTAGCTGCATTCCTGCATCTATATGTCCTATGAGAATTTTGTACTCTCATAATAAACCCTCCTTTTTGCAAAAGCCAGTTTAAATTTAATTTCTGTTACCTGCAACCAAAATACCAAACCAATATTCTCTTCTTTGATCCTTAAAGTAGCAGCCCTAGATCAGATCTTATCTCTCACCTAGACAAGTGATTCCAGGAGACCAAATTAGTCTTCTGGACTCCAGTCTTTCCTGCTCCCCTTCTTTCTCCAACCCCTCACCCCAAATACATTTGGAGTAATATAAAGGGAACATCTGACCACTGTACTTCTCTTCCAGGGTTTTCCAGCACAAAGACTGCTAGTTATTCCTCTTCTTTCCTACCAACAGAATCTCATTTTATTTGGAGAAGTAATATACTTCCCATGCTAGAAAGTAAAGCCTTATGATCAAGTGTCCATTTAGATGTAAACAAAAGTATTTTATGGGACTTTCTGGAAGTCAAGTTAAGAAAAAAAGAGCATCCTCTTTCCTGTTATCTGAACTAAGAGGTAATATTGTAAGGATGATGGAAAAGGAAGACAACAGAAGCCTGGGTTCCAGAAGACCATACCAGCCCTAGACTTTCTACCTGACTTATTTCATATAAGAGAAAAATGAACTTCTATATTGTATAATCAATGGCTATTCTGAGATTTTCTAATAAATGCAGCTGAACCTAAATAGATGATACATTCCCTACGGAATAAAGTCAAAGCTCTTGTTTTACAAGGCCCTATCAATTCTTACAGTTTCATCTCCATTCACCCCCTCCTCTTGTTTTATAATTTAGTACTATCAAATTGCTTATAGTTACATTTACATACATACACACATACTCACATTCATATTATTTCATACTTCCATGTCTCTGCTCTCACAATTCCTTATGCATGAAATGCCAAGCACACCTTTATTTGCCTAATGCTTACTAATCTATCTAGCCTCAATTCAAGCATCATTTTGTCAACAAGTTAGCAAATGAAATCCCTCTTAATACCCTCTACTACCATGGCATCATGTTGCATGGCATGCTAAACTCAGTAACAATAGAAAATAAAGCCATCATCATCTTCTACAAAATCTACTATAAAATCACATTATTAACATTATGTATCTATTTATCCAATTAGGAAATGAGTTTCCCAAAGGTTTAAAAAAAAAGTCTTTATATTCCCCATGTCTAGAACAGTGTCTGGGAAATAATAAGCATTTGATAAATGCAAGCTGAAATTAAATAAAATGCCTTTTTCTACTCTTTCAATAGCACTAGTCAGAAACTTTAAGCAGCAACCTATACTCATTTTCATAATTATGCACTCACTCACCTTACCACTTCAGCAAAATTAATGCTCCCCATGCTACGACTTCAGTTCTCTTGCTAATTTTAGCTTCTATCTCCATTTTACCTTGAACTCATTAACAATGAAGCTTAATACGCCTCCTGACCTAACATAGCCTTCAGGGTTCTCCTTCTCTTGTGCAGCCTTCAGAATTAACCACACCCCTAATTCTATCTAGTGGTCAAAACCTAGAAGGTGGAACTAAGACAGGAAAGTGCTACCAGCAAAAACCAAGGGACCGTGAGGACTTCTGCTTCTGTCTATGACAAAGTAAATGGCATCAGACTAGAAATATATACAAATTGGAATAAAAATGAACACTACAATCTCTACAGCTTTTCGTCTAAAGGCACATTCTAGACTGTGGCATAGTGGGGTAACCCAAGCAGAACATGAAAACATCACTGAGTTGGCCGGGCGCGGTGGCTCAAGGGCCGGGCGCGGTGGCTCAAGCCTGTAATCCCAGCACTTTGGGAGGCCGAGACGGGTGGATCGCGAGGTCAGGAGATCGAGACCATCCTGGCTAACACAGCGAAACCCCGTCTCTACTAAAAAATAGAAAAAACTAGCCGGGCGAGTTGGCAGGCGCCTGTAGTCCCAGCTACTCGGGAGGCTGAGGCAGGAGAATGGCGTAAACCCGGGAGGCGGAGCTTGCAGTGAGCTGAGATCCGGCCACTGCACTCCAGCCTGGGCGACAGAGCGAGACTCCGTCTCAAAAAAAAAAAAAAAGAAAAGAAAACATCACTGAGCGGAAACAGAATTTGAACTTTGTGAAGGCTGAGACAAAGTACAGTTGGGAAGCTACACAGAGAAAGAGTGCCAGAAATCTACTTGAAGGACGCGTGGAGTCTTTAAAGAAAGACCAAGCTGAACATGCTGAGGATGAAAGTCCACAAGGTCAGGCAAAGAAAAATTACCATGGAGAAAACAATTACCAAAGAGCTGTAAGCAGAAGAATCCCCAGAGCTCACAAAGGGCTTGAAGACATTCTAGTTCCTACCATCCAGAATAAAGAAACCTCATTGAACATCCATGACAATCAGCAGAGAACCCGCAAGAGTCATGCCTTAGTAGAAAGGTTAAACCAGCCCTAGAGTAAAGCTATTCTAGATGCATATGAACAAAACTTAAAAACAAGCCTTGAAAAGGATTAAGCTAATTCACAAGTAATTAACTGTCTGCCAAAAGAAAACTCAATACCCTCTAAAGAGGTCAACAAAATTCAGCAGTCACAATATAACTTTCATAAGGTTCAGCATCCAATTAAAAGTTACTAGACATTCAAAGAAGCAAGCAAATGTGACCCATATTCAAGAGAAAAATCATTCTCTTGAAATGATTGAAGAGATAATTGAAACAGAACAGGAAAAACCAAGAGAGAATAAAATAGCAAACCAAGACTTTAACACAGCTAACATAAATATGTTCAGGAAAGGGAAAATGTAAACATAATGAGGAGATAAACTGAAAAACATTAAAAAGATCCAAACGAAACTTCTAATGACAAAAAAAGATAAAATAAAATAACAGTACCTGAAATGAAAATGTCACTGGATAGCGATAACATTAAGCTAGACACAGCAAAAGAAAAGGCCAGTGGGCCAGGCACAGTGGCTCACGTCTGTAATCCCAGCACTCTGGGAGGCTGAGGCAGGCAGATCACAAGATCAGAAGATGGAGACCATCCTGGTCAACATGGTGAAACCCCGTCTCTACTAAAAATACAAAAAATTAGCTGGGCGTGGTGGCGGGCACCTGTAATCCCAGCTACTTGGGAGGCTGAGGGACGAGAATTGCTTCAACCCAGGACGTGGAGGTTGCAGTGAGCTGAGATCGTGCCACTATACTCCAGCCTGGCAACAGAGCGAGACTCATCTCAAAAAAAAAAAAAAAAAAAAAAAAAAAAACCGCCCAGTGAACCTGAAGCTCATGATATAGCAATAAAATACACCCAACCCAAAACATAGAAAGGAAAAAGGCTAAAAAGAAAGTGAACACAGGTTCATCAACCTGTGAGACATTATTTTAAGGAGACTACCAAAATGAGAGGGAACAGAAAAAAACACTTCGGAAAAAATAGCCTGAAAGTTTCACATTTGATGGAAACTATAAACTCACAAATCAAAGCAGCACAATGAACCTAAGGCAGATGCTACACTCTGAATGTTTGTGTCCCCCACCAAATTCTTGTGTTGAGATCCTGACCCCCAAGACGATGACAGTAGGAGGTAGGGCCTTTGGGAGACGACTGGGAATGGGATTAGTGCCCTTATAAAACATAGCCCAAGAGCACTCCCTTCTGCCACAAGAGGTTAGACTGAGAAGACAGCCATCTCAGGGAACTGAACCCTCAACAGACACAAAATCTGCCAGCACCTTGATCTTCGACTTTCTAGCCTCCCAAACTGTGAGACGTAAGTTTCTGTCACTTATAATCCACCCAGTTTGTTTTGGAATAGCAGCGCAAATGAACTAAGACAGCAGAATAAACACAAAGAAATCAACACCAAGACATATCACAATTGAGTCACTGAAAAATAATGATGGAAAAAAAGCCCTAAAAGCATCCAGAATAAAAAGGCACATTATATACAGAGAAAAAAAGATTAAAATGACTACAGAATTCTCAATACAAATTCTCAGTACAATCCAAACCAGAAGACAATGGGATGACATTTTACAGTGCAAAAAAAAAAAAAAAAAAAAAAAAAGACAACACCATAAACTTAAAATTCTGTGTCTAGCAAAGTATCTGAAAAATGAAGATTGCTAGTAAGAACTTCTGAGTCTGTGGAAAAAGAAAAAAATAAAGAATGGAGATGAAATAAAAGAAATCTTCAAACAAAAGCTGAGAGAATTCAATGTCTGCAAATCTATATTATAATACACATTAATGGAAGTTCTACAGACAAAAGGTAAATGGTATTAGACAGAAATTCAGACCTACATAAAATAATAAAGAGTATCAGAGATGATAAATCTGTGGGTAAATATAAAAGACTTTTTTCACGTGTGTAACTTATTTAAAAGATAACTGACTAAAGTAAAAATAAAAAGTATGACATTAAAAATTACAAACAATGTGAGTTTATAACAAATGTAGAAGTAAAATATATGACAACAATAGCAAAAAGTATGGTAGGAGAAAATGGAATATATTTTGGAGAAGGTCTAATTATAAAAGCAAAATTATATATTATTTGAAAGTCGAGTATGGTAAGTTAAAATATGTGTAAGACTTAAAGCAGTCATTAAAAATAAATAAGGTATACCTAGTAAGCCTATAGCAGAGATGAAATGGAATGCTAAAAAACAATCCAAAAGAAGGCAGGAAAAGGAAGGAACAAAGGAAAAAAGAACAAACAAAAAATAGATATGGAATAACAAGATGGTAGACTTAAACTCATCCATATCAATTATTACATTAAACAATCCAAACCAGTACTATTCAACAGAATTTTTCTATACCTATACTGTCCAATATAGTAGTCACATAAATTTGGCTGATAGAATTTTAATGAATTTTAATTAAAAATTTAAAAGCCATATACCGCTACCAGATTAGAGAGCACAAAAAACACCTAACTGAAAAGTAAGACCTGTGAGCTGAGACTGCACCACTGCACTTCAGCCTGGGTGACAATGTGAGACTCCATCTCAAAAAAAAAAAAAAAAAAAAAAAAGAGGCCAGGTGCAGTGGCTCACATTTGTAATCCCAGCACTTTGGGAGTCCAAGGTGGGAGGATTGCTTAAGACCAAGACTTTGAGACCAGCCTGGGTAACATGGCAAAACCATCTCTCTACAAAATATATATAGATCATAGGCTAAAATATAAAATGTCTCAAAAACATTTTAAAAACTGAAATTATACAGAGTATAACAAAATAATAATGGAATCCAAAGTCAATAACCAAAAAAACCTAATAAAATCCACAAATATCTGGAAATGTTAAAACTCATATATACTTAAAACTCATATTCCGGACGCTGTAGTGCACCCCTGTAGTCCCAGCTTTCACGAGGCTGAGGTGGGAGGGTCACCTGAGCCTGAGGGGTTGAAGCTGCAGTGATCTATTGCACTCCAGCCTGGGCAACAAACCAAGACTCTGTTAATCAATCAATAAAATAAAAAAGAAGAAATTGATAGGCTAGCTAAAAAAAGCAAGACCCAATTATACACTGCTTACAAGAAATACACTTTCAATATATAAAAAAGATACATTAAAACTAAAAGAATTTTGAAAAGACGATGAAAACACACAAAGAAAGAAAACTGAAGAGGCTTTATTAATATGAGACACCACAGCCTTCAGACAAGAGTATTACCAAAGACAGAGGAAAACTTCATAGTCAATTCGTCAAGGAGCCGTCTATGTACCTAATAAAGCTTCAAAATACGTAAGGCAAAAATTGACAAAACTGAAAGCAGAAATAGGTAAAATCCACAAAACAATTAAGAGATTTCAATACTATTTTCTCAGTAACTGACTGAACAGGTGAACAGAAAATCATTAACACTAAACTTACTACTATAAATCAACTTTTCCTAATTGACATTTATAAAACACTATACCTAACAACAGCAGAATACATACTCATTTCAAATACATATGGAATTTTCACCAAGAAAGATAATAGGCTAGAAAATAAAATGTCTCAAAAACTTTTTAAAAACTGAAATTATACAGAGTATAATAAAATAATTAAATTCAAAGTCAATAACCCAAAAGAAGACTAGTAAAATCAAATATCTGGAAGTTTAAAAACTCATATATATCCATGAGTAAGAAAAAGTGAAGTAAAAAATATTTTGGATGGGACAGCAATGAAAATGTAACATCAAAGTTACACAGAGATACAACAATGCTAGGAGAAAAATTCATAAAATAAACACACATTAGAAAAGAAGATTTCGAATTAATGGCGATGCATTCATCTTAGAAAGTCAGAAAAAAAAGAGCAAATTAAACACAAAATGAGTATTCACAAAGAATAAATATAGTTTAAATCAATGAAATAGAAAACATAACCAGAGAAAATTCAAGGAAACTAAAAGGTAATAAATAAAGATTAATAGAACTGATAAGCCTCAAGATAGACTGATGGAGGAAACAGAGAAAATAGAAATTACCAAAATCAGTAATGAAACAGGGGATGTCACTGTGGATTCTGTAAACATTAAAAGAACAAAGGAAATATTACAAACAACTTTATGACAATAAATTCGACAATTTCTATGGAATAAATTTCCAGAAAAACCGAAATTACTAAAACTAACTCAAGAATAAACAGAAGGCCAGGCGCAGTGGCTCAAGCCTGTAATCTCAGCACTTTGGGAGGCTGAGACGGGCGGATCACGAGGTCAGGAGATCGAGACCATCCTGGCTAACACGGTGAAACCCCGTCTCTACTAAAAAATAAAAAAAACTAGCCAGGCGAGGTGGCAGGTGCCTGTAGTCCCAGCTACTCAGGAGGCTGAGGCAGGAGAATGGCGTAAACCCAGGAGGCGGAGCTTGCAGTGAGCTGAGATCGGGCCACTGCACTCCAGCCTGGGCGACAGAGCGAGACTCTGTCTCCAAAAAAAAAAAAAAAAGAATAGACAGAAAACATTTAACACACCTATTAAAGGAATTAACTCTGTGGTTAAACCCATTCCACAAAGAAACTCCAGGACCAAACAGTTTCACTGGCAAACTTTAACACTTACAAATGCAAAAAAAGCACTTACCAAATTCAATACTCATTCAAGATACAAACTCTGAGAAAACTAGAAATAGAATGGCATTTCCTTAATCTGAAAGGGCATACATGAAAGTCCCACAGCAGACATCATGCTTAAATGTAAAAACCTGAATGCTTTCCACCTAAGACAAGGAACAAGGCAATCATGTCCACTCTCACCACTTCCATTCAACACTATTTTTAAGTCCTAGCTACTGAAATAAGGCAACAAAAATTAACAAATAAAACAGGCACAGAGATTGAAAAGAAAAAAGTAAAAGTATTCTTCATACATGACATACCATTTACCTAGAAATCCTAAGAAATCTAAAAAAGCTGCTAATACTAGTATTAGTAATATTAACAAGGTGACAAGACACAAGGTAAATACATCAAAAGCAGTTTTTTTCATTTTTCTTTTTTTTCTGACCCTGTTTCAAAATCACTTCTAGAATTATACACTAGCTGTAAATACATTTATTTTAAAATTCCATTTACAATAGCACTTCCAGAAAACAAAATGGAAAAAAATATAACAAACGAAATGTAAGACCTCTACACTAAAAATTTCAGAACATTGTGAGAAAAATCAAAGAAGACATAAATGGATAGAGAGATGTACCATGTGCATAACGGATTGAAAGAATATTTTAACATATCTACCTCCCAAAATTCCTTCCAATAGGGAAAATTCAGCCTTTTCAACAAATGATGCTAGAAAAACTGGAAATCCATGTGGGAAAAAAATAAACTGACACTACATAACATAAATAAAAAATAGTAATGGATTATAAATAAGCAAAAAAGCCAAAGCGATAAAACTTCCAGGGAAAAAAAATAGAAGCCCAAGCATGGTGGTTCACACCTGTAATGGCAGCACTTTGGAAGGCTGAGGCAGGAGATCACTAGAGACCAGAAGTTCGAGACCAGCCTTGGCAACATTATAAGATTCTATGTCTACAAAAACAACTTTTCATACTACATCTGTAGCCTTAGCTAATTGGGCTGCTAAGGCAGCAGGACTGCTTGAGCCCACGAATTTGAGGCTACAGTGAGCCATGATGGCACCACTGCACTCCAATCTGTGCAACACAGTGAGGCTCTATCTCTAAAATAAAAAAATAAAAAAAAATAAAAAATTTAATAATAGCATAAACACAGGAGAAACCACAATCTTCAGGTGTGCAAAAATTAGGATACCAGAAGCACTAAGAAAAAATGATGAAAAACAAAAAAGAAAATATTTAATAAATCAGATTTCATAAAGGAAGACACAGAATGCCCTATGGGGACTTAAAATGATGCTCTACATCCTTGTTCTTCAAGGAAATACCACACGAGGTAACACACAGTAGAATAGCTAAGAATTACTAAGACTGACATTACCAAGTACTAGCAAGGATGTGGAATTCCTCGGTGACTCCCAGTGCTAAACTGGCCTCAAAGCAAATGGACGGGTGGCGGGGGGGCGGCAACTGGGGTAGCTAAGGGAGTGTTTGCACCACCTCTCCCCCAACCCCAGGCTGCACAACGTGCAGCTCCAAAAAAGACCCTGTCCTTCTGCTTGAGGAGACAGAAGAGTAAATAGAGGACTCTGTCTTGCATCTTAGATACCAGCTCAGCCATAGCTGGCATCCACTAAAGAGACCCTGAATAACCAGCACCAATAACCAAGTACTACATTGTGGCCTTCACTGTGAACATGAGACTTGCTGGATTCAGGTGAGACTCAGCACATTCCCAGCTGTGATGGCTATGGGGAGAGCCTCCTTCTGCTTGAGAAAAGTAAAGGGGGCTTTGTCTTGCACCTTAGGTACCAGCTCAGCCATAGGGTGGTAGAACACCTAGAGGGATCTTGGGGTCCCCAGCCCCAGGCCTTGGCTCTTGGATGGCATTTCTGGATCTGCCCAGGGGGGACCCACTGCCCTGAAGGCTGAGTCCCAGGCCAGGCAGCTGAATGAAGAGTTCTCGGGCCTTACAGGAACATCAGTGGTACCCTGCCAGTACTACCTGTGGGTCTGTGGCAATGGCTACCCCCTCTGCCTGTGAAAAGGGGAGGCAAGAGTGGGAAGAACTGCCATTCATGGGTCGAATGCCAGCTCAGCCACAGTTCAACGGAACACCAGGTACACTTCTAAGGTTTTTGACGCCAGTACCTGGGTCCCTGATGGCACCTCTGGACCCACCTCAGGCCTGGGGGAACTTGCCACCCTGAAGGGAAAGACACAGGCCTGGCTGGCTTCACCACCTGCTCATTGCAGAGCCCCAGGGCCTTGAGTGAACACAGGCTGTAGCCAGGTAATTGTTATTGCAGGCCTTGGGCAAGATCCAGTGCTATGCTTAGCAATAATTCCCAAATCACAACCCTATCCTCTTAACCTTTCTCTGAAATTCAAGATCAATATTTCCAATATTTCCTAGACATCTCCAAGTAGATGTCTCCCAGATATTTTCATATCATAACTAGTAATATCTTTTTTAAGTTTTCCTGTATTTTAAGTTCCCGTAAGTATACATTCAAATACAATGTTCTCAAATAGCTGCTTTGATTAATTTTAGTACATACTTACTGATGAGCTATCAGATGACTCACTGTTTTTTTCATACTTCTGTTTCTTGCTCTTTTTTCTCTTCTCTTTCTTTGCTTTTTTTGAATGCTTGTTTTTCTTCTTTTTCTTCACAGAGTGTTCCTACAATCATTTTGAACAGGCAAGAAAAGAATTTAATTTCATCTTAATTTTTTTTTTTTTTTTGAGACAGAGTCTCGCTCTGTCACCCAGGCTGGAGTGCAGTGGCCGGATCTCAGCTCACTGCAAGCTCCGCCTCCCGGGTTTAGGCCATTCTCCTGCCTCAGCCTCCCGAGTAGCTGGGACTACAGGCGCCTGCCACCTCGCCTGGCTAGTTTTTTGTATTTTTTTTAGTAGAGACGGGGTTTCACCGTGTTAGCCAGGATGGTCTCAATCTCCTGACCTCGTGATCCGCCCGTCTCGGCCTCCCAAAGTGCTGAGATTACAGGCTTGAGCCACCACGCCCAGCCTAATTTCATCTTAATTTAAAAAGATGTATTTTGAGAGAAAAAAATCCACATTCTAAAAAACTTTAAATCTTTGATGAAATAAGACCAAGAATATGTCTAAATAAATAAAATATTTCAGGAAATCTTAACACACCTTCTATAATATATGCACTATCAATAAATCATATAACTGAGACTTCTTACCAGAAAAATACTGGGAAAATTTTGGCTTTATTTGTAGATATATGTGACAAATATAATCAAATAAACACATATATACACAAACATGTATACATATGCATCTATATACACACAAACACATATACATATAATATCCCTCTATGGTCCCCCCAAAATTTTATACAAGACTATTAGGCCATAAAAAATATAACAAGATAGCACAAATTAAAATTATAGGAAGAGGCGAGGGGAAGGAGCAGGGATCGGGAAAGGGAAGATGTTGATCAAAGGATACAAAGTTTTCATGACACTAGAAATAAGTTTTAGTGATCTATTACTGATGACCACAGTTAATAATAATGTACTGTCTATTTCAAAACCATTGAAGAATACACTTTTAATGTTCTCACCACAAAAAAATAAGTTGATGAGGTGAAGGATGTGTTCATTAGCTTGACTGAATCTTTCTATAATGTATACATAGATCAAACCATCACATGTACCCCATAAATTTACACAATTATTTGTCAATTAAAAATAATTTTTAAAAAAATTATAGGAAAACAGACTTGAGACCTAAAAAAACAAGATAAAATAAATACATAAAGCTTAAAATGCATAAATTTTTAGGCCTATAAGCTTGCTATAGTGGGCCAGAAATTTGAAGCTAAGTCTTCTACTAGCCAACTCAAACAACAAATTTTGAGTCATAATGTCCAAAATATTACAATATCTTCCTTCTGCCAAAGAAACTATTCAGCAATGCCAACTATGTGATTGATATTCTGTAACTCATGAAAACATTCTATAAAATTATTCCTCCAATATTAACTTGAATAACTGCAAAAAAGGACAGATATCCTTACATCAAGTAAACCTGTTAGTATTCACCTGTGAGAATTGTTCAATTCGCTCATTCACATCAGGTAGCATCCATGTATCCTCACCCCGAAGTCGCTTAAGTTCTTTACGCCTTTCTTCTTTTTCAAAATTGGCTTTGGCCTACAACCAAAAAAAAAAGACAAACTGGCAATTGATTCAACTGCTTTTCACAAAAAAAGGAAAACAAAACCTCTGTCATTTTTATATAAAAACATTCACTCATGAATGAATGTCTATTCCTTGCCAGGAATTTGCTTCTCCAGTGTGAAAAAAACATTAAAAAACAAAACAAAGCAAAAATCTCTCCTTCTGCATTTCCAATCTCCAGTGATTTGAGTTACCAAGCAGAGAGAATCGAGGGACTGAGTTCATGCCCTCCCCTCTCTCTAAGCTCCCTACCTCAGTATGACTTGGAATCCCTTTTCCCTTCATCATTCCCATGCCTTACACTTGCACTTTTGCAACAGTTAGACCTCCGTGCCTTCAATATGCAATGCCTGTACCCCAATACTCAGCCCCCAAAATGCTTCAGGAAGAATCATCTTTGTAGAAAAAAAAGATCATACTGGTAATTTTTATTCATTCTTCAATGACAGTTCAAACAAAGCAAGTTTTTCCTAGGAAATCATTCCTACCCTCTCTTTCTTTCCCTGTAATTCCAAAGCTGAGTTTGATCCTTTTCAAATTATATGCATATCTGTACTATAAGATTTATCTCAGCTTATGAACCTTACTCCCTCCAAAAACTGCTTGAAATACCAAAGAGAAAATATATATACACACACACACACACAAACACATTACATATGTTGAAATTAGGAAACAATACCAACATTTTACCTATCCAAGATTAATCGCCCACTCTTCCCCTTTAAAATTTGGCTGTAGTCATTTTCTCTTTAGAGTCTCCTCTCCCTCTTCTCTGCTGGCTCCTTCTCATTTGCAGTTAAGCTGTTTTAAAACTCTTCCAACTTAAATAAAAAATAAATAAAAAACCCTCACTGAACTCTCTCTTGCTCTCCAACTACAACTTTTCTCTTTCATTGCCACATTTCTTACATATTGAATAGACTGTCAGATAATTCAGCAGTTTACTTTCTCCATTCTTTGTATGTTACCTCTATGTATTCGAAGTTTAGAGAGAAATACAATGTTTCGCGATCTTTTGTGAGAGGCTAAATATACTGAGATTCGTGTTAACTTTGTTTGGATTGGTAAGAGCTTACAGTAAGCCTGGAATTGATACTAATAGAGACAGGAGAAGGAAATGTCAAACTGAGTTTATTCAAGTGTGACTTGTATCTGTTCCTGAAAAAGGAAAATTTCATTTCAGATACAGCAGTAGCAGTGACGGAGGCTGCGAGACATGCTGGCAGAGTCCTTAAAAGCCGCAGGGGACCTATAAAGTGTGCAGTCCGAGTGATAGAAATATAAAGAATGGATAACTTAAAAGGTAAAGAAACTTGGGGGAAAAAAGACAGATCTCCCTGAAAAGAGAATGAGCATCTAGCACCTGCCAGAACATCTAAAAAATCGGTAGCTACAAAAGGGTTTACCGGCATTGCAAAGGGAGACCTCACCCAAAGTAAGGTGAGATTCAGTACTGACGAGGTGAGGGAAGGGGTGGGTGGGCTAGCTTAACGGAACCCTCAACTCCCACAACGCTAAACAACTACAAAGGCCTCAAAACAGAGATACCTGGCGCAACACCTCGGCCCTGGCATTCCGAGTCTGTTCTTTCCGCTCTTCGATAGTCTTCGCACTTTCAAATCCGCCACTAGCAGCCGCCATACTTGTTGCCATCGTAAAGCTAAGAAGCCGTAGAGGAAATTCTAGTTTACGGCGGTCGTAATTTAATAAACAAACCGGGACTTCCGGACCCGAGGAAGGAGGAGCACTGCTCCACCAACGGGGCATGCGCACATCTGAGGGCGCTTGGGGTTAGGGTTACTGCGGCACAGGTTTTAAAGACCCGAAGAATCGTGGAGGGTTTAATTCTTTCGGGTGTTGGGTTCGACTGTGAGCAGGATTAATGCCCGAATACATTTATTATGTACTTTGCACTATATTAACAGCTTTCTCACCGATTTCGTCTTAAAATCGCCTAAGTTGCAAGCTCCTGGAAGTTGTTGGTACCTCTCCAAAGTTTTCTGTCGAAGTACCCTTTGTCGCCGTAACATCGTTTCCCTGTGCTGGAGGAATGGAATGAAAGGAGGCTGCCAGAAACGTAGTGGAAGCGGGCAGGAAGGGCAGAATTGCTTTGAAGATTCAGTGTTTTGTTTTGGTGGGTTTTATTTAATGTAGGAAACACTCGTGAATTTTGCATTGCACTTCACAATTTATCCGTGCTTACTGAAGTTGTTAGAAGTTTACATTATATTTTTTCCTCTGACCTGATATTATTTACTCATACTTATCCATCCAAGCATTTTTCATTACGATGGACAATTATTTATTTGTGTGGGGATTTCTTTGTTTTGTTTTACGGATGTATCACCCAAACAAAACTTCTAAGTTCGGAAGAATTAGACATCCTAAAGTGAAATGCTTTGAGAATGAAAGACACTAAGCTTGGCAGGGCGTGGTGGCTCACACCTGTAATCCCAGCACTTTGGGAGGCCACGGCGGGCGGATTACCTAAGGTCGGGAGTTCGAGACCAGCCTGACCAAAATGGTGAAACCCCTTCTCTACTAAAAATACAAAAATTAGCTGGGCGTGGTGGCAGGCGCCTGTAATCCCAGCTGCTAGGTAGGCTGAGGCAGGAGAATCGCTAGAACCCAGGAGGCGGAGGTTGCAGTGAGCCGAGATGGTGCCATTGCACTCCAGCCTGGGCAAGAAGAGCAAAACTCCGTCTCCAAAAAAAAAAAAAGACACTAAGCTTACATTTATAATTATAAAGAAGAGGGCTGGGGAATTAATTATAAACGGTACCTTAAAGACGCTAAAAATAAGTAACATAAGCCAGGTTAAGGTGAATACTCTTTCTCTTCATGTTTCATAAAGTTTTTTTTTTTTTTTTTTTTTTTTTTTGAGATGGAGTCTGGCTCTGTTGCCCAGGCTGGAGTGCAATGGCACCATCTCGGCTCACCGCAACCTCCGCCTCCTGGGTTCTAGCGATTCTCCTGCCTCAGCCTCCCTAGTAGCTGGAACTACAGGCGCCCGCCACCTCGCCCGGCTAGTTTTTTGTATTTTTTTAGTAGAGACGGGGTTTCACCGTGTTAGTCAGGATGGTCTCGATCTCCTGACCTTACGATCCGCCCATCTCTGCCTCCCAAAGTGCTGGGACTACAGGCTTGAGCCACCGCGCCCGGCCGGTTTCATAAAATTTAATGTGTGTTTGCAAGAAGCTTTCCAAGAGTTTCTACATTCACTACCATTCTATGACAGTCTGAATCTTGAGCACATAATGCTTACTTGTTTGATATGCAATAGAAAGTATTCATTTTATTTTAAAATGTAATTTACTAATTGACCTTGTAATATTTAATCAACTGGCTACATTAACTGATTTTTGTCATAACTAGCATCAACGTCTTTTCAGATTCTCTTGGAATGCAGAAAAACCATCCATTTCACTGTTTTGCATCAATTCAATAAAAATAAACTGATTATATTAGAAACGTGTGTTTTAATCAGTTCAGGCTGCTATAACAAAAATATTATAGAATGGACGGCTTATAAATAACAAACAAGTAATTCTCACAGTTCCAGAGGCTGGAAAATATCAAGGTGTCGGGCGATTTGCTCTCTGGTGAGGGTGTGTCCTGGTTCCTAGAGGGCAGTATTTTTGCTGTGTCTCATATGGCGGAAAGGGAGAGGGATCTCTCTAGAACTTCTTTTTATAGGAATTCATGAGGGTGCTGCCCTCATGACCTAATCACCTCCCAGAGTCCCTCCCTCCATATACCTGCACATTGGGAATTAGGTTTCAACACAAGAATTTTGGGGAAACAAGCATTCAGTCTAGAGCAACGTGCAGAGTTATATGAAGAAAACTTTAAAATTTTGCATAAGCTCCCCAAAAAGACTAGAACAAATGGAGAGGTATGCTATGTGCTTAAAGAAGACAACATCATAAAAAATCATTTCTCTATAAATTAATTTGTGAATATCATGCAGTACAAATAAAATTGCCCCAAAAAAATGTTGGGGTTAGAGAGGGGAACTAGATATGTTAAAATAGAAAAAAAAAAGGAAAAGAAAGAAAAAGCAGGTTATTTTGGCTAGTTTTGCATTTGGCCCCACCTAATGCAAATCCAGTCACATGGCTTAATCAAATAAAGGGTAACTTAACAAGGAGCCTAAAGTAGCTGGTCCAGATTTGGTGCAACTGCTGAAGGAGCCAAATTGTTTCTCCTTTTTTGCTTTGTTGCAGTCTGTGACTTAAGTCTATGTTGTCACATAGACTTACGTGTATCATGTACACATATGTATCACATTCTTTCACATCTGTTCATGGCATCTGATAAACAAGAATAAAGAGAAAGGACAAAGGGCAAACAGTGAATCCTAGCTAAGCTGGCCTCATTTTTTATTGGAAAAATGATGGCTTTTCCTAAAACCTAGTTCAGTTTCTTTCATTTAAATCTTATGATCCAGAAATAGGTCAGATGATCACAATTAACCACAGAAGTTTCATGAAGATTGCAGGATAGCTGTGTTATGGAATGTCACTCAACTTGATTTGTCGGAGGTTCTTTTGTGATTAAATTCAAGTTAGGCCTCTTAAGCAGGACTATCACAGAAGTGAGGTGGTCTTACTGCATCCTGTTGGGTAGCTCATAATTTCTATTTGTTCCATTACTGGTGGTGTTAATTCTGATCGTTTAAATGAAGTGGCATTTGCCTAACTTCTCTGCTGTAAAGTACCTCTTTTCCTTCTATAATTAATAAGTATTTTGTGAAGTTCGTCCTTTGAAACTACGTAAATTATGCACCAAATTTTCAAGTTATTTATTTTTATATAATATGGATTCATAATTTCTCAGTGGATTCCTGTTTTTGTTCAGTGGCATAAAAATTAGTTATCAGTATTTATTTTGGTCCTCAAATTGGTCCGGGTTAGGTCAGTGAGAGCCCTTTCAAGTTGGTTTCTGTGTCCTTTAGACATGTACCCACATTCTTTATATATATATACACACACTATATATATATGCTTTATATATATACACATTATATATACTTTATATATACACACACTATATATATACTTTATATATACACACACTATATATATACTTTATATATATACACTATATATATACTTTATATATACACTATATATATACACTTTACATATATACTTTATATATATATATATAAATTAAGTTCTGGGGTACATGTGCAAAACATGCTGATTTGTTACACCTGCCATGGTGGTATGCTGCACCCATCAACCCGTCATCTACATTAAGTATTTCTCCTAATGCTGTCCCTCCCCTAGCCCCCCACCCCCCGACAGGCCCTGGTGTGTGATGTCCCCTACCCTGTGTCCATGTGTTCTCATTGTTCAACTCCCAGTTATGAGTGAGAACATGTGGTGTTTGGTTTTCTGTTCTTGTGTTAGTTTGCTGAGAATGATGGTTTCCAGCTTCATCCATGTCCCTCCAAAGAACATGAACTCATCCTTTTTTATGGCTGTGTAGTATTTCATGATGTATGTGTGCCATATTTTCTTAATCCAGTCTATCATTGATGGGCATTTGGGTTGGTTCCAAGTCTTTGCTATGGTGAACAGTGTAGCAATAAACATACGTGTGCATGTGTCTTTCTAGTAGAATTATTTATAATCCTTTGGTTGTATACCCAGTAATGGTATTGCTGGGACAAATGGTATTTCTGGTTCTACATCCTTGAGGAATTGCCACACTGTCTTCCACAATGGTTGAGCTAATTTACACTCCCACCAACAGTGTAAACTTGTTCCTATTTCTTTACATCCTCTCCAGCATCTGTTGTTTCCTGGCTTTTTAATGATCCCTATTCTAATTGGAGTGAGATGGTATCTCATTGTGGTTTTATTGGCATTTCTCTAATGAGCAGTGAAGATGGGCTTTTTTTCATATGTTTGTTGGCTGCATAAATGTCTTCTTTTCAGAAGTGTCTGTTCATATCCTTCGCTCACTTTGTGGTGGGATTGTTTTTGTCTTGTAAATTTGCTTAAGTTCTTTGCAGATTCTGGATATTAGCCCTTTGTGAAATGGATAGATTGCAAAAATTTTCTTCCATTCTCTAGGCTGCCTGTTCACTCTGGTGATAGTTTCTTTTGTTGTACAGAAGCTGTTTAATTAGATCCAATTTGTTGATTTTGGCTTTTGTTGCCATTGCTTTCGATGTTTTAGTCATGAAGTCTTTGCCCAAGCCTATGTCCTGAATGGTATTGCCTAGGTTTTCTTCTAGGTTTTTTATGGTTTTAGGTCTTATGTTTAAGTCTTCAATCCATCTTGAATTAATTTTTTTATACGGTGTAACGAGGGGATCCAGTTTCAGTTTTCTGCAAATGGCTAGCCAGTTTTCCCAACACCATTTATTTATTTATTTATTTATTTATTTATTTATTTTTTATTATACTTTAAGTTCTAGGGTACATGTGCACAACATGCAGGTTTGTTACATATGTATATGTGTGCCATGTTGGTGTGTTGCACCCATTAACTCATCATTTACATTAGGTATATCTCCTAATGCTATCCCTCCCCGCTCCCCCAACCCCACGATAGGCCCCGGTGTGTGATGTTCCCCTTCCTGTGTCCAAGTGATCTCATTGTTCAATTCCCACCTATAAGTGAGAACATGCGGTGTTTGATTTTTCTGCCCTTGCAATAGTTTGCTGAGAACGATGGTTTCCAGCTTCAGCCATGTCCCTACAAAGGACATGAACTCATCCTTTTTATGGCTGCATAGTATTGCATGGTGTATATGTGCCACATTTTCTTAATCCAGTCTATCATTGATGGACATTTGGGTTGGTTACAAGTCTTTGCTATTGTGAATAGTGCCGCAGTAAACATACGTGTGCATGTGTCTTTATACCTGCATGATTTATAATCCTTTGGGTATATACCCAGTAATGGGATGGCTGGGTCAAATGGTATTTCTAGTTCTAGATCCTTGAGGAATTGCCACACTGTCTTCCACAATGGTTCAACTAGTTTACAGTCTCACCAACAGTGTAGAAGTATTCCTATTTCTCCACATCCTCTCCAGCACCTGTTGTTTCCTGACTTTTTAATGATCTCCATTCTAACTGGTGTGAGATGGTATCACATTGTAGTTTTGATTTGCATTTCTATGATGGTGAGTGATGATGAGCATTTTTTCATGTGTCTATTGGCTGCATAAATGTCTTCTTTTGAGAAGTGTCTGTTTGTATTGTATCCTTTGCCCACTTTTTAATGGGGTTGTTTGTTTTTTTCTTGTAAATTTGTTTGAGTTCTTTGTAGAGTCTGGATATTAGCCCTTTGTCAGATGGGTAGATGGCAAAAATTTTCTCCCATTATGTAGGTTGTCTGTTCACTTTGATGGTAGTTTCTTTTGCTGTGCAGAAGCTCTTCAGTTTAATTAGATCCCATTTGTCAATTTTGGCTTTTGTTGCCATTGCTTTCAGTGTTTTAAGACATGAAGTCCTTGCCCATGCCAATGTCCTGAACGGTATTGCCTAGGTTTTCTTCTAGGGTTTTTATGTTTTTAGGTATAATATTTAAGTCTTTAATACATCTTGAATTAATTTTTCTATAAGGTGTAAGGAAGGGATCCAGTTTCAGCTTTCTACATATGGCTAGTTTCTTAGTCCTGAGTTCTAGTTTGATTGCACTGTGGTCTGAGAGACAGTTTGTTATAATTTCTGTTCTTTGACATTTGCTGAGGAGTGCTTTACTTCCAATTATGTGGTCAATTTTGGAATAAGTGCGATGTGGTGCTGAGAAGAATGTATATTCTGTGGATTTGGGGTGGAGAGTTCTATAGATGTCTATTAGGTCCGCTTGGTGCAGAGATGAGTTCAATTCCTGGATATCCTTGTTAACTTTCTGTCTCGTTGATCTGTCTAATGTTGACAGTGGAGTGTTGAAGTCTCCCATTATTATTGTATGGGAGTCTAAGTCTCTTTGTAAGTCTCTAAGGACTTGCTTTATGAATTTGGGTGCTCCTGTATTGGGTGCATATATATTTAGGATAGTTAGCTCTTCCTGTTGAATTGACCCCTTTACCATTATGTAATGGCCTTCTTTGTCTCTTTTGATATTTGATGCTTTAAAGTCTATTTTATCAGAGACTAGGATTGCAACCCCTGCTTTTTTTTGTTCTCCATTTGCTTGGTAGATCTTCCTCCATCCGTTTATTTTGAGCCTATGTATGTCTCTGCATGTGAGATGGGTCTCCTGAATACAGCAGACTGATGGGTCTTGACTCTTTATCCAGTTTGCCAGTCTGTGTCGTTTAATTGGAGCATTTAGTCCATTAACATTTAAGGTTAATATTGTTATGTGTGAACTTGATCCTGCATTATGATATTAACTGGTTATTTTGCTCGTTAGTTGATGCAGTTTCTTTCTTTTTTTTTTTTTTTGAGGCGGAGTCTCGCTCTGCCGCCCAGGCTGGAGTGCAGTGGTGCCATCTCGGCTCACTGCAAGCTCTGCCTCCCGGGTTCACGCCATTCTCCTGCCTCAGCCTCCTGAGTAGCTGGGACCACAGGCGCCCGCAACCGCGCCCGGCTAATTTTTTTTTGTATTTTTGGTAGAGATGGGGTTACACCATGGTCTCGATCTCCTGACCTTGTGATCTGCCTGCCTCGGCCTCCCAAAGTGCTGGGATTACAGGCGTGAGCCACCGCGCCCGGCCGATGCAGTTTCTTCCTAGCCTCGATGGTCTTTACATTTTGGCATGTTTTTGCAATGGCTGGTACCGGTTGTTCCTTTCCATGTTTAGGGCTTCCTTCAGGGTCTCTTGTAAGGCAGGCCTGGTGGTGACAAAATCTCTAAGCATTTGCTTATCTGTAAAGGATTTTATTTCTCCTTCACTGATGAAACTTAGTTTGGCTGGATATGAAATTCTGGGTTGAAAATTCTTTTCTTTAAGAATGTTGAATATTGGCCCCCACTCTCTTCTGGCTTGTAGAGTTTCTGCCGAGAGGTCTGCTGTTAGTCTGATGGGCTTCCCTTTGTGGGTAACCCGACCTTTCTCTCTGGCTGCCCTTAAGATTTTTTCCTTCATTTCAACTTTGGTGAATCTGGCAATTATGTGTCTTGGAGTTGCTCTTCTGGAGGAGTATCTTTGTGGCGTTCTCTGTATTTCCTGAATTTGAATGTTGGCCTGCCCTACTAGGTTGGGGAAGTTCTCCTGGATGATATCCTGAAGAGTGTTTTCCAACTTGGTTCCATTTTCCCCCTCACTTTCAGGCACCCCAATCAGACGTAGATTTGGTCTTTTTACATAATCCCATACTTCTTGCAGGCTTTGTTCATTTCTTTTTCTTCTTTTTTCTTTTGGTTTCTCTTCTCGCTTCATTTCATTCATTTGATCCTCAATCGCTGATACTCTTTCTTCCAGTTGATCGAGTCAGTTACTGAAGCTTGTGGATTTGTCATGTATTTCTCGTGTCATGGTTTTCATCTCTGTCATTTCGTTTATGACCTTCTCTGCATTAATTATTCTAGCTATCAATTCTTCCACTCTTTTTTCAAGATTTTTAGTTTCTTTGCGCTGGGTACGTAATTCCTCCTTTAGCTCTGAGAAGTTTGATGGACTGAAGCCTTCTTCTCTCATCTTGTCAAAGTCATTCTCTGACCAGCTTTGATCCGTTGCTGGCGATGAGCTGCGCTCCTTTGCAGGGGGAGATGCGCTCTTATTTCTTGAATTTCCAGCTTTTCTGCCCTGCTTCTTCCCCATCTTTGTGGTTTTATCTGCCTCTGGTCTTTGATGATGGTGACGTACTGATGGGGTTTTGGTATAGGTGTTCTTCCTGTTTGATAGTTTTCCTTCTAATAGTCAGGACCCTCAGCTGTAGGTCTGTTGGAGATTGCTTGAGGTCCACTCCAGACCCTATTTGCCTGGGTATCAGCAGCAGAGGTTGCAGAAGATAGAATATTGCTGAACAGCGAGTGTACCTGTCTGATTCTTACTTTGGAAGCTTCCTCTCAGGGGTGTACTCCACCCTGTGAGGTGTGGGGTGTCAGACTGCCCCTAGTGGGGGATGTCTCCCAGTTAGGCTACTCAGGGGTCAGGGACCCACCTGAGCAGGCAGTCTGTCCGTTCTCAGATCTCAGCCTCCGTGTTGGGAGATCCACTGCTCTCTTCAAAGCTGTCAGACAGAGTCGTTCGCGTCTGCACAGGCCTCTGCTGCTTCCCCTTTTGTTGTTTAGCTGTGCCTTGTCCCCAGAGGTGGAGTCTACAGAGACAGGCAGGTTTCCTTGAGCTGCTGTGAGCTCCACCCAGTTCGAGCTTCCCAGCAGCTTTGTTTACCTACTTAAGCCTCAGCAATGGCGGGCGCCCCTCCCCCAGCCTCACTGCTGCCATTTCAGTTAGATCGCAGACTGCTGTGCTAGCAATGAGGTAGGCTCCGTGGCCGTGGGACCCTCCCGGCCAGGTGTGGGTATAATCTCCTGGTGTGCCCGTTTGCTTAAAGTGCAGTATTGGGGTGGGAATTACCCGATTTTCCAGGTGTTGTGTGTCTCAGTTCCCCTGGCTAGGAAAATGGATTCCCTTCCCCCTTGCGCTTCCCAGGTGAGGCAATGCCTCGCCCTGCTTCAGCTCTCGCTGGTCAGGCTGCAGCAGCTGACCAGCACCAATTGTCCGGCACTCCCCAGTGAGATGACCCCAGTACCTCAGTTGAAAATGCAGAAATCACCGGTCTTCTGTGTCGCTCGCGCTGGGAGTTGGAGACTGGAGCTGTTCCTATTTGGCCATCTTGCTCCGCCCCCTCGTTTCCTTCTTTATTAGTCTGGCTAGTGGTCTATCTATTTTGTTGATCTTTTCAAAAAAAAAAAAAACCAGCTTCTGGATTCACTGATTTTTTTTGAAGGATTTTTCATGTCTCTATCTCCTTCAGTTCTGCTCTGATCTTAGTTATTTCTTGTTTTCTGCTAGCTTTTGAATTTGTTTGCTCTTGCGTCTCTAGAAATTTTAATTGTGATGTTAGGGTGTCAATTTTAGATCTTTCCTGCTTTCTCTTGTAGGCATTTAGTGCTATATATTTCCCTCAAAGTACTGCTTTAGCTGTGTCCCAGAGATTCTGGTACATTGTGTGTTTGTTCTTATTGGCTTCAAAGTACTTGCTTATTTCTGCCTAATTTCATTATTTACCCAGTAGTCATTTAGGAGCAGGTTGTTCAGTTTCCATGTTGTTGTGCAGTTTTGAGGGAGTTTCTTAATCCTGGGTTATAATTTGATTGCACTGTGGTGAGAGACTCTTATGATTTCCATTGTTTTGCATTTGCTGAGGGGTGTTTTGCTTCCAATTATGTGGTCAGTTTTAGAATAAGTGTGATATGGTGCTGAGAGGAATGTATATTATGTTGATTTGGGATGGAGAGTTCTGTAGATGTCTATTAGATCTCCTTGGTCCAGAGCTGAGTTGAAGTCCTGGATATCCTTGTTAATTTTCTGTCTCCTTGATCTGTCTAAAATTGACAGTGGGGTGTTAAATTCTCCCACTATTATTGTGTGGGAGTCTAAGTATCTTTGTAGGTCTCCAAGAATTTGCTGTATGGATCTGGGTGCTCCTGTATTGGGTGCATATATATTTAGGATAGTTAGCTCTTTTTGTTGCATTGATCCCTTTACCATTATGTACTGCCCTTCTTTGTCTCTTTTGACTTTTGTTGGTTTAAAGTCTGTTTTATTAGAGACTAGGACTGCAACCCCTGCTTTTTTTTTTTTTTACTTTACATTTGCTTGGTAAATATTCCTTCATCCCTTTATTTTGAGCCCATGTGTGTCTTTGCACATGAGGTTGGTCTCCTGAATACAGCACACCAATGGGTCTTGACTCTTTATCCAATTTGCCAGTCTGTATCTTTTAACTGGGGCATTTAGCCCATTTACTTTTTTTCTTTTTTTTTTTTTTGAGACCGAGTCTCACTCTGTTGCCCAGGCTGGAGTGCAGTCGCACGATCTTGGCTTACTGCAACCTCTGCCTCCCAGGTTCACACCATTCTTCTGCCTCAGCCTCCCATGTAGCTGGGACTACAGGTGCCAGCCACCATGCCAGGCTAATTTTTTTTTTTTTTTTGTATTTTTAGTAGAGACAGGGTTTCACCGTGTTAGGCAGGATGGTCTCAATCTCCTGACCTCATGATCCACCCCCCTCAGCCTATCAAAGTGCCAGGATTACAGGCGTGAGCCACTGCGCCTGGCCTGCCCATTTACATTTAAGGTTAATATTGTTATGTGTGAATTTGATCCCGTCATTATGATACTAGCTGGTTATTTTGCCCATTAGTTGATGCAGTTTCTTCATAGTGTCAATGGTCTTTACAATTTGGTATGTTTTTGCAGTGGCTGGTTCCAGTTGTTTCTTTACATGTTTAGTCCTTCCTTCAGGAACTCTTGTAAGACAGGCCTGGTGATGACAAAATCTCTCAGCATTTGCTTGTCTGTAAAGGATTTTATTTCTCCTTCACTTATGAAGCTTAGTTTGGCTGGATATGAAATTCTGGGTTGAAAATTCTTTTCTTTAAGAATGTTGAATATTGGCCCCTACTCTCTTCTGGCTTTCTGCAGAGAGAGCTGCTATTAGCCTGATGGGCTTCCCTTTGTGAGTAACCCAGCCCTTCTCTCTGGCTGCCCTTAACATTTTTGGCTTCATTTCAACCTTGGTGAATCTGATAATTATATGTTTTGCGGTTGCTCTTTTCGGGGAGTATCTTTGTGGTGTTCTCTGTATTTCCTGAATTTGAATGTTGACCTGTCTTGCTAGGTTGGGGAAGTTCTCCTGGATAATATCCTGAAGAGTGTTTTCCAACTTGGTTCCATTCTCCCTGTCACTTTCAGGTACACCAATCAAATGTAGGTTTAGTCTTTTCACATAGTCCCATATTTCTTGGAAGCTTTGTTTGTTCCTTTTCATTCTTTTTTCTTTAATCTTGTCTTCATGCTTTATTTCATTAGGTTGATCTTCAATCTCTGATATGCTTTCTTTTTCTTGATCGATTTGGCTATTGATACTTGTGTATGCTTCATGAAGTTCTTGTGCTGTGTTTTTCAGCTCCATCAGGTCATTTATGTTCTTCTCTAAACTGGTTATTCTGGTTAGCAGTTCCTGTAACCATTTATCAAGGTTCTTAGCTTCCTTGCATTGGGTTAGAACATGCTCCTTTAGCTCAGAGGAGTTTATTACCACCCACCCTCTGAAGCCTACTTCTATCAGTTCATCAAACTCGTTATCTGTTCAATTTTCTTCCCTTGCTGGCAAAGAGTTGTGATCCTTTGGAGGAGAAGAGGCATTCTGGTTTTGGGAACTTTCAGCCTTTTTGCACTCATTTCTCCCCATCTTCGTGGATTTATCTACCTTTGGTCTTTGATGTTGGTGACCTTCGGATGGGGTTTCTGAGTGGATGTCCTTTTTGTTGATGTTGATGTTATTCCTTTCTGTTTGTTAGTTTTCCTTCTAACAGTCAGGCCCCTCTGCTGCAGGTCTGCTAGAGTTTGCTGGAGGTCCACTCCAGACCCTGTTTGCCTGAGCATCACCAGCAGAGGCTGCAGGACAGCAAAGATTGCTGCCTGTTCCTTCCTCTGGAAGCTTTGTCCCAGAGGGGCAGCCACCAGATGCCAGCTGGAGCTCTCCTGTATGACGTGTCTGTCGACTCCTGCTGGGAGGTGTCTCCCAGTCATGAGGCACAGGGGTCAGCGACCCACTTGAGGAGGCAGTCTGAACCTTAGCAGAGCTGAAACACTATGCTGGGTGATCTACTGCTCTCTTCAGAGCTGGCAGGTAGGGATGTTTAAGTCTGCCGAAGCTGCGTCCACAGCTGCCCCTTCCCCCTGGTGCTCTGTCCCAGGGAGATGGAAGTTTTATCTATAAGCCCCCACCTGAGGCTGCTGCCTTTTATTCAGAGATGACCTGCCCAGAGAGGAGGAATCTAGAGAGGCAATCTGGCTACAGTGGCTTTGCTGAGCTGCGGAGGTCTCCACCCAGTTGGAAACTCCCCGTGCTTTATTTAAACTGCCAGGGGAAAACCGCCTACTCAAGCCACAGTAATGGTGGATGCCCCACCCTGCACCAAGCTCAAGCATCCCAGGTTGACTTCAGACTGCTGGGCTGGCAGTGAGAATTTCAAGCCAGTGGATCTTAGCTTGCTGGGCTCCACGGGGGTGGTGTCCGCTGAGCTACACCACTTGGCTCCCAGGCTTTAGACCCCTTTCCAGGGGAATGAACAGTTCAGTCTTGCTGGCATTCCAGGCACTACTGGGGTATGAAAAAAAACTCCTGCAGCTAGCTCAGTGTCTGCCCAAACAGCCACCCAGTTTTGTGTTTGAAACCCACGGCCCTTGTAACATAGGCACCAGAGGGAATCTGCTGGTCTACAGGTTGTGAAGATCATGGGAAAAGTGTACTGTCTGGGCTGGATAGCACCATCCCTCATGGCACAGACTTCACAGCTTCCCTTGTCTAGGGGAGGGAGTTCCCTGACCCCTTGCACTTCCCAAGTGAGGCGATGCCCCACCTTGCTTTGGCTATCCCTCCGTGGGCTGCACCCACTGTCTAACCAGTCCCAGTGAGATGATCTAGGTACCTCAGTTGGAAATGCAGAAATCGCCCACCATCTGTATTGATCTCACTGGGAGCTGCGAACTGGAGCTGTTTCTATTTAGCCATCTTGCCAGCCTCTCCTATAGTAAGTCTTAAAATTGGGTAATGTGAGTCCTCCAACTTTGTTCTTCTTCAGTTACTGTGCTGCCTATTTGAGGCTTTTTTTCCTTCCATATAAAATTAAGAATCAGTTTGTCAATATCTTCAAAATTGCTTGCTGGGCATACTATCACATTTTATGTAAATAGTTTTTATTTTTAGAAAACTAGATTAAGTTTTCCAAATACGGAAATATGGTGTGATACTAAGTATGCTTATAATATTAAATATAATTATTTAATCTATTTAAGACTAGAGATTCTGACATGCTCTCCCCCTGAATTGCAAGCATCTGATCAAGTATTCCTGACTTAGACCTTCCATACCACAGATAAACATAATTTGTTTCTATCAGTATTTTCAAAATAATAGTTCCTGAAGGTAGTTTATTAACCAAAACATATAGGGCTTAATATGTGCCAGGCAGTGTTCTAAGTGCTTTATAAAACTTAATTCATTTAATCCATAAATGATTATCTGTGGCTCATAATTTCATTTGAATTCTGTAAGTGTTATCATTATAATGCCCACTTTTTAGATGCTATAAGTGTTATTATTATAATACCTACTTTTTAGATGAGGAACTGAGGTGTGGAGATGTTAAATAACTTGCCAGAGTTCACACCATTAGTAAATCATAGACCCAGGATTTGAATTAAGGTAGTCTAGCCCCGCCGTATACATACTTAACCACTATTCTCCATCGCTTTTCAATGACAGATGAGAAACTTCAGTCTTAAATGAAGTCATTTCTTTCTTGTCAATGAGTAGAAGTGGTTTGATAATAATTTAAACAAAATAAAGCATTAATTTGCTTATTCTAAAAACATCTGAGGGACTCACCATTTACAAGTTATTATCCAGGTTTTTCTTTACTGCTTTTTAATAGATACAGAAATGAGTTAATCAATCTTAATTGTGCCAGATGAGTTTCACATTGTAAAATTCACTTGGAAGACTTGCATGATAAAAAATGAAATTATGAGCCACAGATAAAGCCTATAAAACTTGATGTCTTTGACTTAAAATTAAAGTGCATAAACGTTATTTTATATTTGTTCTATTTTTATATGACCACACTGAACAGATGATTATGTCTAATCCGTGTTTCTTTAAGATCATAACTAACGCATGTTTTAGAACCAGGCACTGGGAGGAGAATGAGAGCTCAGATACTGGGGCCAAAAAAAGCGAATCATCTTTTCACAGTATTCCTTGATTTCCTTAGTGTAGGTTCTTTGGCGATGGCATTTATCACAATACAGAATTAGAGCAACAAAATGACCACAGTGGTACGTTTTCCCTCTTGAAGACCACAGTCTATGAAATGTTGCTCTCTTGGCACCAGAAAGCTCATATTTTTTCTGAGTAAGATTTGACAGCTGCTGTGTATATAAAATATAAAGTTTACACAGAGATTTTAAAATTTCATTTCCAGTATTCCAAACTTTAGAAACAAGCTATTTCATTGATATTACTCATACATATGATCACTCACTCAATCTATATACTTTCAAGACTCGGCTAAAAACCACTTCTTCAGATGAATCTGACAGACTCCACAGGGATGCAATATTTGTTCCCACACCACTTTTCCTTTCCTCTGCTAAATCACTGTATTTAGTGGGTTATAGGCTAAGCTGCTGTAACAGAGGAACCCCAAAATACAGCAGGTAAATGAGACAGGTGTGAACACTGTTGGCTAATGGTTCATCCATAGGAGGATAGTCAGAGACAGGTGATGGCGCTCCTCTACCATCCAGGGGCCCAGATTCCTTGTGGCTCCACCAGCCTCTAGAGTATTTCCTCATATTCAAGTTCAAAGTCGGCCCAATGCCACCACATCTGTATGTCAGCCCACAGGGAGCATGAATAAGCAGATGGCAGACAAGCAATTTCATTAGAGAATGTGATCCCCAAGTTGTACACATCATTTTGTGCACATCCCATTGGCTAGAACTTTAGTCCCATGACCACCACTAAGTTGCAGGAGAGTCTGGAAAATATGGTTTCTGGCTGAGCAAACGTTTGCTCAGCTAAAACTCCGGAGGTTCTATAAATAAAAAGTAGAAGGTGGAATAGATATTGGGGAATAATTAACCATCCCTACCATGAACACTTGACACATCATTGTAATTATTTATTTTTTATGAATGTTCCTCCTGGACACATAAACCCTTGATAGGGATCATGTCAAATCTACCTTATCCCCAGCGCCTAACATGGTGCCATGGTACGTGCTCAATAAATCTTTTCTTGATTGAATTCAGATTTGCTTAATCTTTCACTGCAAGAGTACTCCTTTTTCTCATTTTCAAGAATTACCTTCACCAAAAAGCCTTCCCAGACTAATGTTTCTGCCAGTCAGAAATTGACACTCTGGTAGCCACTAACCACATGTGCCTATTTTGATTTTAAATTAAGTTTTTCAGTCATGTTGCTAGAGAATATATATTGGAGAACACAGATATAGGATGTTTCCAGCATCACAGAAAGTTCTGTTGGACAATGCTGGTCTAGGAATTTTTGTTAGCCCTTTTATACACATTTGCATGGCATATGGCTGTTAATTTTCATACATTGCTATAGTGTGTTGCTTTCTCCATCATCAACTTAAGGGGAAACACAGAGAGGATGATTACATTGGTACTAAGTGGGTGTCTTGATAATTTGACCATTAGATATGGAAAGAAAGAACTTTAGAAATAATCTGCTCCAACCCAGTAATTTCAAAGAGGAGGAAACTGAGGTCCAAACAAATGAGTTCCCTTATCCCAGCTCACCCCCAGGGGCTGCTGATTTTTCCTCTTCTGCTTTTCACATTTGAATAAAATATACATGGGCAAGATAATATAAAAGTGCTACCAATGGATAGACCAAATTCATTCATAAATTCAACATTTACTGAGGTCCTTTATATCAAATTATCTGATAGGCCCCAAGACCCTGCCCTCACTAAGCTTAGATTCTAGTGGAAAGAAGGCATCTTCCTCCACCTTTGTCTAGAAACTCTATATCTAGAAACTCAGTCACCTATATCTAGAAACTCTAAATATGCATCTTCAACCCATCAGAGGCCAACAATACATTCCCCTTTATTCTGCACATGTTCTGTCATTTACTCATGCTATTCCCTCAGCCTGGGATGCTCTTTTTAAATTATGTGAATGTCTAGACAGTTTCAACAAAATACAATCAGAGAAGTTTTGTTTCTGTGCTTGTTTCTCCCACTCTTTCCTCACTCATCTATAGGTAATAATTGTTATTAACCTTTGGTAATTCTTCTTTGGTTTCTTTTTAAAACTATAAGGACAAAAGGAAGCACACCAGACATTATATACCTTATGATACAATAGGAAGTATATAGAATCACTGACAAGGTATTTTTATCAAAAACAAAACCAATGAATTCAACCCAGCCTTTAAACCTATTTTATCGGAAACATTGGAGCTAGAGAAAAAGGTTAAGGGATGCTACTAGGAAGCAATTGACCAAATCCATTAAATTAGGTGCCTCAACTCCGACAAAGATAAACTGAGAGAACAACAGTAATCTTGAACTCCACCTCCTTCATCTCTTCTCTGTTTTTCTTAATGAGTCACTTACTGCTTGTGAATGAAATAGTTTACTATAGACAGACATGCAGGGATGATGCACAATGTTTGCACATGTGGATGGAGAAGGGAGAAAGAGCAGAGGACTAAGATCTTCATTTTTCCTCACCTAGGAAATAGATACATTTATTTATATATTTAAATTATTATTTGTAACTTTTTATAAATCATTTGTAATGATTTGCTATTTAAAATCATTAGTTTCTAATTTATTTATAATTTTAATTGTATTTATTTTTAAAATGTTTATTTTATATGGTAAGTTTTTGTGTTTGTATTAAATTATTGACTCTAAGTTGTTGTTTGTAAAGGTAAAATGTAGATATGCCTAATGGAAAAAAAGATGGCTCTGAAACATTCTTTTCAAGGAACACTATGGCTTTTGGGTTTCGACATACATAGAAGATATTTAATAGCAAACTGGTATTTTTGTTTTGCCTCTGTTATCTTGTTTTAGTGACTTTCCAATCTTCTGATTCATCAGAGAGGACTGACAGGGAAAATTGTAGACTGATGATTTCATGATAATGATATTCTAAGAGTGCCTGATTCTTCCTTTTTGTCCCCCTTGTCCAGGGTACTAAATGATTGGACAAATAACTTTTTACTAATTTATTCAACAAACTTGTATCAGACATAGAATATGTGCCAGACACTGCATAAAAACTGAGTCTCCAAAGATGAAAGCCTTTGGCTCCATCTTCAAAAGATTAGAATCTTGCAAGGAAGGCAAACAAATAAACCAGAAGTTACTCACCAACTCTATTAGTCTGTTCTCACACTAATAAGACATATCTGAGACTGGGTAATTTATAAAAGAAAGAGATTTATTTGACTCACAGTTCCACCTGGCTGAGGAGGCCTCACAATCGTGGTGGAAGGCAAGGAGGAGCAAAGTCACATCTTACATGGTGGCAGGCAAGAGGGAAAATGAGAACCGAGAAAAATGGGTTCCCCTTATAAAAACTATCAGATCCTGTGAGACTTATTCACCACCATGAGAACATTATGGAAGAGACTGCCCCCAAGGTTTAATTATCTCCCACCAGGTCCCTCCTACAACATGTGGGAATTATGGTAGCTGCAGTTCAAGATGAGATTTGGGTGGGGACTCAAATCTCTAGTCTCTTTGGAGACTCAGCTTTTATGTAGTGCCCAGCACATATTCTATGTCTGATACATACTGGTTGAATAAATGAGTAAAAAGTTATTTGAATTCAATCATTCAGTGCCCTGGACAAGGGGGACAAAAAGGAAGAGTAAGGGGACACAGTCAAACCGTATCACCAACCTTGTTCTTTGCAAAAACCAACCATGTTCCTGTCTCAGGTCATTTACACATGCTATTCCCTCAGCCTGGATGCTCTTTTTAAGTTATGTGAATGTCTAGACAGTTTCAACAAAATGCAATCAGAGAAGTTTTGTTTCTATGCTTGTTTCTCCCACTCTTTCCTCACTTGTCTGTAGGTAATCATTGTTACTAACCTTTGGTAATTCTTCTTTGGTTTCTTTTTAAAACTATAAGCACAAAAGGAAGCACACCAGACATTATGTACCTTATGATACAATAGGAAATATACAGAATCACTGAAAAGGTATTTTTATCAAAAACAAAAAACAGTGAATTCAACCCAGCCTTTAGACCTATTTTACTGGAAACATTGGAGCTAGAGAAAAAGGTTAAGGGACATTATAAGGAAGCAATTGACCAAACCCAGAATTCTACTAGACAAATAATACATCCTGAGATCACTCCATAGCAAGATATATATCTCATCCTAATTCCTTTTTATAGCTGCATAGTGTCCTGTTACAAGAATTTATTTAAAATTCATTATGGCCTCTTTTCCCCCACCAAAAATTAAGTTCTATTAAGGTAGAGATTTTAGGCAATTTTCGCTTCAGTGCCTAAGACAGTGCCTACCATAAATATATATTGATTGAATGAATTTCAAGGCATGTAGTGGCTCTGATACAAAAATCCTTGGGATGATTGCAGGATGGAGAGTGGAAGATCCTTTTAGGTCAGGACTAAGTTTCAGGGTTGAAACTTCTGAAAAGGTTTCCCATAGGCAGTAATACTAAACTGCATCTTGAAAAACCTGTAACAGGTCGCGAGATAAAGGTATGGGGGAAGAGGGGAAAGTGCCTTCTGGGCAGACAGCACAGAATGACCAAATGGACAGAGGCACGAGAAAACATGGTACATTCAGGGCATGGGATCAGGTAAATTGACTACCACTATATCTAACAAATCAGCTAGGAGTGAATTAGAATGATCTCTTCCTCTGATGTAACAACTTGGGAAGAATCTTGCTACTTTGAATGTCACTCTACACCGGACTCTACTCCTGGGCTCTTCCTTGAAAAATCTACAGAGGTTGAGAACTAGTGCTGCTTAAGCCCAGGTACAAGAGGCATTTGCATCACCCTAAGGAAAAATGCCCCAACTGTGAGATTATCTCCCACCAAGGGACCAAAGGAGGTCCTTCTTTGTCTTCTTTACGTTCCCAATAAATAGGTCTCTGTATCAAGAGGCTGGGCATTATAAGTGATTCATTCAGTTAACTGAAATAGTAAGTAAAGGAAGATTGGAATATGCCATTTCCCTTTCCCTTTTGCCTCAGGCTAACTCAGAGATATCTGGAACATGTATATCTGTATTAATCAGGGTTCTCTAGAGAGACAGAACTAATAGGATAGATATATATATGAAGGGGAGTTTATTAAGGGGAGTTTATTTATTACTCCTTATTAAGGAGTACTGACTCACATGATCACAAGGTGAAGTCCCACAGTAGGCCATCTGCAAGCTGAGGAGCAAGGAAGCCAGTGTAAGTCCCAAAACCTCAAAAGTAGGGAAGTCAACAGTGCAGCCTTCAGTCAATGGCCAAAGGCCTGAGAGCCCCTGGCAAACAACTGGTGTAAGGCTGAGTCCAAAAGCTGAAGACCTTGGAGTCTGATGTTCAAGGGTGAGAAGCATCCAGCATAGGAGAAAGATGAAAGCCAGAAGACTCCACAAGTCCGCTCTTTCCACCTTCTTCTACCTCCTTTATTCTAGCCTCACTGGCAGTTGATTAGATGGTGTCCGCCCACATTGAAAGTGGGTCTGCCTCTCCCAGTCCACTGACTCAAATGTTAATCTTTTTTGGCAACACCCTTACAGATACATCCAGGAATAACACTTTGCATGCTTCAATCCAATGAAGTTGACACTTAATATTAACCATCTCAATATCCAAAGGGAATGGTCTGATAAGTAACTGGATTCATATGTCTAGGGTAACAATTTGTAAGAAGCCATAAACTTTGCACTTCTCTGGACTTGGAACTTCATCTTTTGGATTCCAGATCAGGTTATAACCGAAAGAAGCGGTGGCCTCTTGGAGACTGTCTGATTTGATTTATTTTATTAGGGAGGCTGCACATCGCACAGCTGGTACATCTCAGGCGAGGATAACCAGCCAAGGCAGAGTTGATTAGAGGGGCTGTAGCACCTGCTCACCCAGTACCACAGGCATTCAAGAGAGCATGCCATGAAATATTGTCTAACCACTCTGGTATGGTTTACACAGCGACCTTGTGTCTTTATCTTTAAAAGGCAATTTTATTGTTCAGAAGAAACACCCTTGAGCCCTTTTACTGAAAACAGCCACAGGAAATGAGCACATCAAAAATCTAAAGGCTAGATTTTGATACCTTTTCCCTTCCCTTCCCTGTCCCCCACCTATCATGCAATGTAGAGGAGAGACCATGCCGACATTGGTACAGCTAAGGTCAGAGCTGCCAGCTGAGCCCTGGCTTACAACGACAAGTTGCCTGTGTCTGCATTCATCTTACAGGCTCTTCTCTGCCCTATCCCCTCACTATTACCACCACCACCATGTAAAGACATATGCAGACCTGTGAGGCCTGATTCCAGATTCTGACGTTGTTCAGTCCTATTCCTCACTGCAGATACCAAGCTTAAGGAACAATAAGCTTTGGGGGTTTGTTTTTTTTATTTGTTTTCTTTGTTTCTTTTTTTAAAAAAAAAGTTTAAAATTTATTCTTAGAAATCTCTATTCTAATCCTTTTTACTTTCGAAAGAGTCCCAGTTTGGATAAGTCAAATGTCCACTCTATTATTAAGCTGACCTTTTTTCCTTTTCAGCATAAGGGTGCCTATCTTTAGGTGAAGGTGGAGTTCAAGGAAAGGCCAAGAGCCTTCTCTCACAATGTGCTGAAGTCAGTAGCACAGATTTAAAAGTCCCTGTTTTCCAGTGACTAGAGTACTACTTTAAGAGGTATTAACGGGCCGGGCGCGGTGGCTCAAGCCTGTAATCCCAGCACTTTGGGAGGCCGAGACGGGCGGATCACGAGGTCAGGAGATCGAGACCATCCTGGCTAATACGGTGAAACCCCGTTTCTACTAAAAAATACAAAAAACTAGCCGGGCGACGAGGCGGGCGCCTGTAGTCCCAGCTACTCGGGAGGCTGAGACAGGAGAATGGCGTGAACCCGGGAGGCGGAGCTTGCAGTGAGCTGAGAGCCGGCCACTGCACTCCAGCCTGGGCGGCAGAGCAAGACTCCGTCTCAAAAAAAAAAAAAAAAAAAAAAAGAGGTATTAACGAATCCATCCAGTAAAGTGAAAGTTTATTAAGAAAGTAGAGGTGTAGTTTCTTTTGCTGTGCAGAAGCTCTTTAGTTTAGAACAGGCAACCTACAGAATGGGAGAAAATTTTAGCAATCTACTCATCTGACAAAGGACTAATATATCCAGAATCTACAAAGAACTCAAATGAATATATAAGAAAAAAACAAACAACCCCATCAAAAAGTGGGCAAAGGATATGAACAGACATTTCTCAAAAGAAGACATTCATACAGCCAACAGACACATGAAAAAATGCTCATCATCACTCGCCATCAGAGAAATGCAAAACCAAAACCACAATGAGATACCACCTCACACCAGTCAGAATGGCAATCATTAAAAAGTCAGGAAACAACAGGTGTTGGAGAGGATGTGGAGAAATAGGATCACTTTTACACTGTTGGTGGGATTGTAAACTAGTCAACCATTATGGAAAACAGTATGGCAATTCCTCAAGGATCTAGAACTAGATGTACCATATGACCCAGCCATCCCACTACTGGGTATATACCCAAAGGATTATAAATCATGCTGCTCTAAAGACACATGCACACGTATGTTTATTGCAGCACTATTTACAATAGCAAAGACTTGGAATTAACCCAAATGTCCATCAGTGACAGACTGGATTAAGAAAATGTGGCACATATACACCATGGAATACTATGCAGCCATAAAAAAGGATGAGTTTGCGTCCTTTGTAGGGACATGGATGCAGCTGGAAACCATCATTCTTAGCAAACTATCACAAGAACAGAAAACCAAACATCGCATGTTCTCACTCATAGGTGGGAACTGAACAATGACATCACCTGGACTCGGGAAGGGGAACATCACACACCGGGGCCTATCATGGGGAGGGGGGAGGGAGGAGGGATGGCATTGGGAGTTATACCTGATATAAATGATGAATTGATGGGTGCTGACGAGTTGATGGGTACAGCACACCAACATGGCACAAGTATACATATGTAACAAACCTGCACGTTATGCACATGTACCCTAGAACTTAAAGTATAATAATAATAATAATAAAAAGAAAGTAGAGGTGTAAAAGAATGGCTACTCCGTAAACAGAGCAGACCCAAGGGCTGCTGGTTACCCATTTTAATGGTTATTTCTTGATGATATGCTAAACAAGGAGTGGATTACTCGTGTCTCCCTTTTTTAGACCATATAGGGTAAATTCCTGATGCTGCCATGGCATTTGTAAACTGTCATGGCACTAATGGGAGTGTAGCAGTGAGGACAACCAGAGGTCACTCTCATTGCCAGCTTGGTTTTGGTGTGTTTTGTCCGGCTTCTTTACTGCAAGCTTGTCAGCAAGATCTTGAGGACTAAGCTCTGATTTTTTTATGTTGCTCACGTTCCTACCTAAGGGGTCTGGGGAGTCCCGCCCTACAAACCATAAATTCTCATCAGATGGGTTTTATTTAACCCTCTATATAGTGACTTATTTTCCATTATGACTCTGGCATAACAAGGATGAAAATCAAAACGTTTTATCCCAAAAGATATTTCCTTGCCATACCTTGAAATTGCCCTGAAACGTCTTCTGTGGGAAAAATCCACATTCTACAGAGAATCCCCTTCTCCCTTTGTTTTCCTTCCTTCCTTTCCAGATCCAGGAGATAATCAACTAAGAGTCAGGCACCCTTTCAGGTCCCATAAGAAGCATTTTACAACCTGCTGTCTCTCTAAAGTCTGCTCTCTGAGAGCTTCCTCTGCACAATAAAACTTGGTCTCCACAATCCTTTATTTTAACTTGAACATTTCCTTTCTATTGATTCTAGGTTTTCAGATAAACTCAACCAATTGTCAACCAGAAAATGTTTAAATTTACCTGTAGCCTGGAAGCCCCCACTTTGAGTTGCCTCACCTTTCTGAACCAAACCAATGTATTTCTTAAATGTATTTGATTGATGTCTCATGCCTCCCTAAAATACATAAAACCAAACTGTTCCCCACCCTTCTTGGGCACATGTTCCCAGGACCTCCTGAGGGCTGTGTCACGGGCCATGGTCACTCATATTTGGCTCAGAACAAATCTCGTTAATTTTACAGAGTTTGGCTCTTTTCATCAACAGTCTTTATGACCTGTGTCTTGTGCTGACCTCCTATCTCATCCTGTGACTAAGAATGCCTTAACCTCCTGGGAATGCAGCCCAATAGGTCTCAGCCTTATTTTACCCAGCCCCTATTCAAGATGGAGTTGCTCTGGTTCAAACACCTCTGACAAATCTGGCCCAATGGATGCTTTCATTTCGCATCCCCACTCTGTGTGGTACACCTGCCTGATGAGTCTCTGGGTTACTTCTGGTTTTCTCTCACTGAGGTAGAACTGGCGCTGGATTATGGAACTGGAACCCAGTCCTGAGCCTCAGCTCAGTCAGAAAAGAACTTTGGGGACTCCCTTTCCTCTTTCCTGGGGCTGGCTCCTGCTTTTGTGATCTTTCATATTCTTTTGAATGGATTGCCCAACCTACACGGTTCAAGTCTGATTCTGATACCTACCAGATTCTTAGGAGTGCCCCTTGGCATTTGGATATTGACACCTTCCCTAATCAGAACAGAACTGGTTAAACTTCCTTGATCTTGGTGACTTAGGAGTGTTGTTTCTCCATGGTGGTGGTATTGACCTGTTCTTCCCACTCAGTGGGAACACTGGTGTGCTGTGTGGCTCAAGACAATTCATTCCACCCATCTCAGTGTGGTCTGAAACTCCCACTGTTTTGCCAGGTGAGACTTTCACTGGTCTGGGACCTGGGTTGGCTGAGCCTATAATTAGCAGATTTTTAGTTCTCTAAGGAAGGAAAGTAGGAAATGACAAACTATGAATTTCTAATTTCTCACACTGAAAGTTCATTATGTTTTTAGTACCATTTCTCACACTGAAAGTTCATTATGTTTTTAGTACCAACCAACTCTTAATTATCCACAGTAATGGGAGGGATAATGGCATATTTCTATACAGCATTGTCCTAAATCACATATGCTTTAGAGCATAATCATTTTCCCCAGAAGCACATTTACTTTGCTAGTTATGCTGTGCTTGTAATTTTATTAAAACGAGTCGCTTTCTCTGAGCACTGTGCCTTATGATTCTAGGAGGAGACATCATAAAGTCTTGTTTGGTGGCAGAGGCCAGTCAGCCTTGGATCTGATATATAGATTAGATGTTTGCTATAGGAAAACTCCATGCATCTGTTGAAGAGTCCATCATTGTGAACACCTTAGAAATCATGTAACAAGATCATATGGTGAGATTGGGGTGGCGGGGGGAATTGGGTATAATCTGGAGTGAAGTATTGAACATATGGATAGTTAGGTTCATCAAACACTAATAAGACAACAATAGGCAGAAATGGAAAAAATGAGAAAATATATTTATTCAATGACAACTCATTGCAATATTCACATGTTTAGGGACCATGGTTGTTTACTTCATAGTGAGAATCATTTTATACTAAAAATAAAAGTTAGAAAAAGCAGGAGAATGAGAAGAGGATAGTAAGAGCGGTGGAGAGAGGAGAAAAGCTCACGTATACTGAGTGTGTCGTCCATGCCAAGAACTGTGCTGAGCAATGTACGTACATTAACTCTTTCACTCCCCATAACCACGCTAGGGAGGTACCATCATCATCCTCATTTTACAGATGGGCAAGAAAGACTCAAAGAGTAGATGGTGAATAACATATTTTTATTTCTATCGCCATGTTAGTCCAGTCCTCAGTACTTACAACCATGTATCAAAGCAGATTGTGTTTTAAAAAGTGTCCCTGCTTGGGACTGAAGTAAACTACATCTGAGGAAAAATGGTGTTACAGAAAGGCAGGGTCTTTGGGAGTTTAGTTTATATTGTATAGTACACAATATAAACTAATAGAAATTATGGAGTTATAAAAGTAGTTGCTCTATAAATGTAACTACTTTTATAACTCCATAATTTCTATTAGTTTATATTGTGTACTATAAATGAATAGGTGCTACATATCTCACAAAGTAAATATCATCATTCTGCAGTTAGTATGGAATCTAAAGAGCCAGCTCTCCAGGGGACAGGATATTAGTGGTGCACATATGATCAGATGCCAGAAGGGTTGTAATGCAGAAGTTTGAGTGCTACCACTTCTCTATGGTTTCTCATTTCCTTAATTGCTAGCTTATTTTTCATCATGAACAATCTTCTTAAAGAAAATGCAAAGATCTAAATAATTTTCCTTATTTTCCTTTTACCTAATTTCTTATGGGACTATTTTCCACAGACCACAAAAACCTGTACAATTCAGTGACAATGTGTCCCTAGAAAATAAGTAGAATAAATTCAGTAAGAACAATCATATTCATTATTGTGAGATTCTTTGCCTGGAAACCTCATCCGGTTTGCTAGGATATAGCACATTTTCCCTTCAAAGTGCCTCAGCTCACATGGAGTAACTACAATGCAAAGTGAAAGCTCATGTTGCAGTGAGGATTTGTCTAATCACATCCTCTTGGTTTCATGAACAAGTTTCATTGCAAAACAATAGCCCTTACCAAAGCAGGGGGAACATGAAAAGTACAACATGGCCACATGGCCTGGTGTTGAATGATGTCTTCTTTGTATTTTCATCCCACAAGTCAGATTTCCAGAGCAGTATTTCTGGGATTATGGTGGCCTGGTTTATTATACATTTTCCCTAAAAGTTTAAGTTTTCTACACCAGTGCTGTCCAATAGCACTTTCTGCAATGATGTAAATGTTCTATATCTGCACTATCCAATATGGTAGCCACTAGTCACATGTGGCTATTGAGCACCTGAAATATAACCAGAACAAGTGAGAAACTGAAGTTTTAAGTTTAATTTTAATTTACATTTAAATAGCTACACGTGGCTAGTGGCTACCATACTGGACAATGCCGCCCCAGAAGAAAGAAGAGTTTAAGAAATTGTCTGTGCTAAAGAACTAATAAAAAGTCTTCTCCCTGCTTCCATAGCACTCATCACTGAAAGCCAATGATAATGCCACTCATGGTGATCAGAACCAGGGAACAAAAATAGTTTGCGACTTCTTTCTGTCATTCAGTGAACTGTGGGAAACCAACAACTGCAAAGACCTAGGTATGTTTATGACCCAGGGATACTGTTTCATAAACAAACGATTGGCTTACATAAAATGGGCCTCCGAAATATTATTGTATTTACACCTTGGGATTACTAACGGTTAGATACTATGCAAGTAAAATACTGAGACAAAATTCCCTTTTTGCACATATCACAGTTTTATTCAACCCATTAATGGGAAACCATCCAAAAGACAAGATCTCTAGTTCCTGGAGTATGTGAACAAAGATCTATAGTCTGTTAGCAAAGAAATACTGAAATAAGATTCCTAAATTAGATATACGTTGGTTAGTTTCCCATAGGGCAATACAGTTGTAACTTTTGGGGTTATCATTCCTATCAGACCTACAAAACAAGAAGAGACAGAGGTGGAAAGGAGGAGATGGTGGCACCTCGAACTCAGGAGAAACTGATACTGGATTTAACTTCCCAATATCCAATGTCTCCTTCAAATATCTGGACTTCTTTCAAGGACACCAACTATTATCTTTTGCCCTTGCTCTTAGTTGTTAAAGCTTTTTTTTACAGAATTTTCATAACCACTGCTTTCTCTTTCTTCCCACTGATACTCTGACAAACTTCAGTGTCTTATCATCTCGTTGTTAAAGTCAGTTAAGCAAACAAAACTCTTCTGGAGTGTTTAAGATTCCAGAAAACTTCTCAAATCACTTTTCATATCTACTATGATAAGTTGTTCATTTAACACCACAAAGACAGATGGAACTTATAAATTGTGATTACTCTGCCCCTTTAAGAAAAGCTTAGTATGTTTTTACATTTTTTAAATCAACTAATGCAATCTTCAAATCACCTTTAATTTGCACAGTAAAAATTATTTTCTGAAGTATAATTATCTGAACAATGTTTAAGAAGGATTTGAAACAATTAAAAGGTACCAAAGGTCTTTAATCTATTAGAAACAAAGAAGGGAGGAAGGAAGGAAAAAACAGTAAACTATCACATTTTGGAGGACTAGAATTATCTTCTTAAGAAGTTAACGATCAATTATTATAGTGTAAAGGAACCAATAATACATTCACAGTGACAGCTTTCTTTAACTGTCAATCTAACTGTCAAGCAGTACTGTGCTTTGAAGCTATACATTTTCCTTAACGAAGTTCATTTTTCTCATCTTATTTTTTTCTTTCCTTTTCTTTTTTTTTTGAGATGGAGTCTTGCTCCGTCGCCCAGGCTGGAGTGCAGTGGTGTGATCTCAGCTCACTGAAAGCTCTGCCTCCCATGTTCACACCATTCTCCTGCCTCAGCCTCCCGAGTAGCTGGGACTACAGGCACCCACCACCATGCCCGGCTAATATTTTGTATTTTTAGTAGAGACAGGGTTTCACCATGTTAGCCAAGATGGTCTCAATCTCCTAACCTCATGATCTGCCCACCTTGGCCTCCCAAAGTGCTGGGATTACAGGCGTGAGCCACCGCACCCGGCCTCTGATCTTATTTTTTCTTAAGAGAGGCTTACACGTTTTTCCTTCACATCATTCGTGGGCTACTCTGCCAGCCTCCTAAATGGTCTCCTGGAACCCAGTTTTGTCTTCTGTCCTTCCACCCCAAATCATTCCATATAGCACTACCAGATTAATCTGCCTGTATTGCTGATTTATTTAAATTGGCCTGGTGTGTGGCCCAGACCTCTGTATTTTTGTATTTATTTATTTAGAAACAGTTTCACTCTTGTTGCCCAGGCTGAAGTGCAATGGTGCGGTCTCGGCTCGCTGCAACCTCCACCTGCCAGGTTCAAGTGATTCTCCTGCCTCAGCCTCCCAAGGAACTGGGATTACAGGTGCCCACCACCACACCCAGCTAATTTTTTTATTTTTAGTAGAGACGGGGTTTCACCATGTTGGCCAGGCTGCTCTCGAACTCCTGACTTCAAGTGATCCACCACCTCAGCCTCCCAAAGTGCTTGCGATTACAGAAGTGAGCCACCACACCTGGCCTATTGATTTATTTAGACACAAAATAACTGTACATATTTATGGAGTACAGTATGATGTTTCAATACGTGTGACAGACTGCTCTGTATTTTTAAAAGTCTTCCCAGGTGATGCAAGATGGCGAACCACTGTTCTAGTCAAACCAGACTTTGCTTTCACCATTCTTCAAAGTCCAGCAAATGCCACCCCTTCTGTGAAGTCTTCTCTGATTAGCCAAATGTTTTCAGTCTTTCTCTAAATTCCTACATCAATTTGTTTCACATACATAATCTCTTATTGTTAAAGCAATTAATTATCATTTACTTAGATATTTACAGTGGTCAAAGGTTTTCCATAAATCTGTTTTCTAAACTTTATTTTCTGTGCAATGGAGACTTTATCACTCCCAAGTTATAATGAGGAAACTCTGCCTCAAAGAGTGTATGTGAGTTTCTCTTCCAAGCCCACTCAGTTAGTAAATTACAAAGATGCAGACTGAGCCTGGGTCTCCTGACCCCTGCCAGCTCGTTGTTGGAAATACTTAAAACAAAACAAATCCCCTTTCACCACCGGCCTGTCAAATGCATACACCTGGGTGGCAGCCTCAATGATTCTTCTATTCACTCTAGCCAAACAGGCCTAGATGCCTGATTTTCATCAGGCACTGCCAAGTAATTCTCATGCAGGTGATTTTGAGAAATACTATGCTAGGTGATTACACACCATATGGAGATTGTAGGAAAACCTCCAAAGGGCCATTTGGCCCATGTATAATGATAATTCAAAAATGATTAAGAATTAATGGTGGGAAAAACATTTTTTTGGCCAGTATAGATCACAGACTTGTGCCCAGGGCACTTTCTTTTTAATTGTGAAAGTTGCTTCTTTAAAACCACATCTGTTGGTTTTCCAGATGAGCAGGTAGCAGGTTGACCAGAAGTATGCTCAGTGGTCACTGCAAACCTCCTCCTTCTGAATTGTGGCAGGTGCACTTGCTTTGTATTTCTCCTCTGGGAAGCAGAGAGGTCACCTGTAGCGCTTCTCATTTCAGGAGGCTTTTGGAGGAACTCATTTGGCTCAGAGTTTTCAAACCAAATATGCCTCATAAGAGACTCTGCTGACTTTGTATTCCGTTGACGAGGGCACTGATCTAAGGCCACCTGGAAAAAATCTCCGCCCAGATTAGAGAAGTACCATTTGTTTCCATGGGAAGAGGTTGAAGAACTTTAAATTATCCACAATTTTACAACCTTGACACTGAAGAAGATATCATTATAGTGCCACCCAGGATAAAAACTGCCGTTTTCCATTTGGCATGAATTTTCTTCTGTAGGTCAAATCTGTTCACAATATCCTGGCTTATATGGGGGAACTTTGTGTAGCCCAAGAAGACTATTCAGATTTATTCATTTCTCAAGCAGAATATGTTTAAAAGGCTGTTCTGTAACTGGAAGTACATAGATTTTTCATTCCTTAAGGGAATCTTTACTTGCCTATGTCACATTATGTAGAGAGAGGGGAGAACACTGCATTGAACAAGCCCTTCAGTCTAGCTGAACTGAATTTTAAAATAGAGTAGATGCTCTCTTTTCTCTTGATTACTACTTAACTTTGGATTCCAAAGAACCTGTAATACTAGCTACTCTCGAGGCTGAGGCAGGAGGATTGCTTAAGTGCAGGAGATCAAGGCTGCAGTAAGCTATGATCACACTACTGCACTCCAGCCTGGGTGACTGAGTGAGATCCATCTCTGAAACATAAATGGCATAGTGGTAAGTTACCTCTTGCTGTGTGTTTAGAGCATCTCTAAAACATGAAGGAAGTTGCCAAATTTTTAAAAATCAGTCATGATGAAAACAAAACATTATCAGAACCTAAAGAAGAACTTGGAGGAAAATTGAATACTTACATCTATATAAAGGAAAAATAAAAGTAAATAAATTGAGCTTAAAAAGGAAAGCAGTAGGAAAGATATCAATGAGTTAGAAAATAGAAAAACGTATTAAGAAATAAATCTAATAGCTAATTTGTTGGCAGAAAGTTAGAAAAACTACTAACTGAATCAAGTGATAATGAGAGAAAGCACAGGAACACAAAATAAGAAATGATAAGAAAAAGTAACAACAGGAAAAGAAACCTAAACTATCCATAGGCCACTTTGCTCAACTCTGTGCAAATAATTAATATAAATCTGGGTAAAAGGAATAATATTCAAGATGTAGTATCTGGCCCCAGAAGAGGCAGAAAGTATAATTGTATTTCCACAGAAGAAATAGAGAATTGATCAAAGAGCTAACCCCCACCCAATGGGGAAAAAAATGGTTTTAATAAAAACAGATTCAAATTGCTTCTTCTTTTTCTTTTCTTTTCTTTTTTTTTGAGATGGAATCTCACTCTGTTGACCAGGCTGGAGTGCAATGGCACCATCTTGGCTCACTGCAAGCTCCGCCTCCCAGGTTCAAGTAATTCTCCTGCCCCAGCCTCCCGAGTAGCTGGGATTATAGGCAGACACACCACGCCTGGCTAATTCTTGTATTTTTAGTAGAGATGGAGTGAACCATGTTAGCCAGGCTGGTCTCCAACTCCTGGCCTCCAGTGATCGCCCACCTCGGCCTCCCAAAGTGCTAGAATTCTAGGGGTGAGCCGTTGTACCCATCCTCAAATTGCTTCTTGAAAGAATTCTAATAATTCCATTTACGGAGCAGACCATTCTAAGGCCAGTTAGCTTAGAGCTCAAGGAGTGGAGTGGAGGGAAGTAGATGGGTGGAGAGAAAAACTTCCAAGTTATTTACAAAAAGAGTATAACATTGACACCAAAACCTCACGTGGACTGCAGATAAAAGAAAACTACAAACACTTCTCATTTATGAATACCTATGCAAAAATCCTGATGAAAATATTAGCCTATTAAAAGAAAAAACACATCACTGCAGGTGGAGTTTGCCTGAAACATTTTTATAATTACACTTATGTCCTCAGGTGCTCACATAGCATTTAAAAAAAAAATTAATAAGATACTTCTTTAAAAAACTCAATAAAATAGAAATAGACTAGATGTTATAATAAAATTTTAGTCATTTCTGCCCCAAAACCAGCAGCATGCTTCAAGAAAATCACTACAATTATTTCCACTTGAGTAGAAATAAGACAAAAATAATCACTGTGTCCACTATTATTTACATTGTACTGGGGGTATGGGCTAACACAAATAGGCAAGAGAAAGTGGTCATAGAAACAGTAAATGAGGAGTTAAAGCTATCCTATTTGCATAGGATGTGACTGAGTGTGTGCAAATATCAAAAGAACTCATTGGAAATTACAGTTGGAAGATACAAAATTGGTACATAGAAATTAAAGACTGTTAGGTTCAGGGTTAGAGTTCACACAAAGATGAACACATATAAATACACAAAAAAATGACTAGTTAAAATACATACTGTGTCCTTGGATTGGAGGACTCAACATCATAAAAATATCAATTTTTCCTAGATTAGTAAATAATTTACTATAATCCCAATTAAAATACCAACAGAGTGTTTAAATTACACAAGATGATTCAAAAGTTCACATCTTAAACAACCCAAAACAGACAGGAAACTGAGTAAGAGTAATTGGGGGGAAGAGACGGATATGACTAGGCTTGGCAGACACTACAAATCTTTACCAATTAAAACATTATGGAACTGGTACATGAGTAGACAGAAAAATAATGAAAGAAATTAGAAAGCATAGAAATATTCCAAATATATATAGAAAATTAATATATTGTAAGTACAGCATTTTAAATCAGTGAGACAAATATAGACTTTTTAACAAATGGTATTGGGTCAACTAAGTAGCCATCTAGGAGAAATGAATAAATTTGATTCTTACATTATACTATAAGGCACATTCCAAATGGCTCAAATATTTAAATATAAAAAAGAAAGCCAAAAAATTACTAGCATGAGGTGGGAGCATGGGAGAAGACACAAGGCAATTCCTTATTATCTTACAGTGGGAAAGATCTAAATTTGATCAAAAATCTAGAAGCATTAAAGAGAAGATTGACATCAAAGTCACATGTGTGGCTAATTATATCATAAGCAAAGGAAAAAGGAAAAAGAAGAAGCTGGAAAAAAATATTTGCAAGTCATCTCACAAAAGACTAACCCCTAAAAACCAACAGAGAAAAAACAAATCGTAGAAAAACAGTCAAAGGTGCAAATAAACAATTCACAGAAGAGGTTTTATAAATAGCTTAATACATGAAAATATGTTCAACCTTACTCATAAGAGAAATGCAAATTAATATACTCTGAGCTATGATTTTCCACCTTTTAAATTGGCAAAAAAAATCCATAATTGTAATAACAACATCAGATGGGAAAGTATTTTCATATATTGCTAGCAGGATTATAAACTGTTATTAATTTTTTGATGAGCAATATGAAAACAATAAACCAATTTACAAGTGCACATTTTCTTTGGCCCAGCAATCCCACACATTAGAGTTTTTCCTACAGATATACTATTGATGTATATACACATTTTTAATGTATACACGTTTTTTATAATAGCTAAAGATTGGTGTATTTGTTATCGCTGCATAATAAATTACTCCAAAACTTAGCAACTTAAAACAATATATATGTATTATCTCAGTCTCTGTGGGTCAAGAATCTGGGCACAAATTAACTGGCTTCTCTGCTTCACTGTCCCTCACAAGGCTGCCATCAAGGTATCAAATCCAGGTCTGCAGTCTCATCTGAAACCTCGAATGGGGAAGACTCTACTCCCAAGCTCATTCAGTGGTTATTGGCAGCATTCATTTCCTCAAGGGCTGTTAGACTAAGGGTCTCAGTGCCTCACTGACTGTTGGCAAGAGGTTGCCTTCAGTTCCTTTCTATGTAGCTTCTCCCAAGTGACAGCTGGCACTATCAAACATGCAAGCCAAGAAGGAAATAGAGAGTTGGCTAGCAAGACAGAAGTCAATCTTTTGTAATCTCATCATGGAAATGACATCCCATCACTGTTACTGTATTGTATTTATCAGAAGCAAGTCTGTAGATGTAGCCCAAATTAAAAGGAGAGGAATTACACAAAGGCAGAAGTAGTAGAAGGCAGAGATTACTGGGAGCCATTTCCTATCACAGTTGGAGACAGCAACATGTTGGAAACTGGGCATATAGGTGATGGGTATTGAAGAGGTAATTCACTTACATGGTTCAAAAGTTATAAAATAATGAAAAGATCTTCAGTGAAAAGCTACTCAGTGTTGAAGGCATTAAATATCTTTTTGTATTTTAAAAAGTTTGAACCATGTAAATATATTAATAAAATTTTTAAATTAAAATGCATCTATTTTTGGTGTAGCCTTATTATTCTGCAGGAATTCTCTGACTTTTATTCTCTTCCGGCAAATCTCATTTATTTATTTGGAGCACTTGTCAGACTTTGCAAGTATATAATTGTTTGCAATATTAATTTGTTTATTGTTTGTCCCTCTCACAATACTTTAAGCTTCAGGAAGACAAGGGCCAGGTCTGTTTCATTCATCAATGTATTATCCAGTACAGGCACAGTGCCTGGCACATAGTGGGCATTCAGTAATTACTTGTTGCATATTGAACAAACCAATGAAGGATGCAAGCAATAAGAGTGAAAATGTATCCTCTTTTAAAATCCAGATGGCACGAGATACTTGTTGTCCTGTCATTGTACCTCTATCATACCAGATTTTGATGTATTTTACATACCTATGCTCTTCTTGGGAGATGATTAAACTTGATATAAGAAATATAATAGATATCCAATGTATTAATATGACCTCCTCAAGTTTTAGCTCTAATCTGTTTAATTATGACATTCTTATGATGTGTAATTATTGATCCCCTACTAGGTATCAACAGTACCCCTATTCTCAGGGAGCCTAAATTACAAAATAAAGAAGATATTCATATGATGCACAAATAAATATAATAAGGAACACATGAATAAATAAGAGCATTCTAATAAAATTCTTTGGAAATCAGAAGACAAGGAAATTGTTTCCATCTGGAAGGAATGAGAAAAGGCTTTATGAAGGAGACAACATTTAAAGTGGGTCTTAAATAGTGGGTAAGATTCGAGGTTCAGAAAATAACAGAAAGGGACATCCTAGGAGCATAGAGAACAAAATTCAATAAATGATACAGGGAAAGTGTGAGGCATGCGTGGGAAGAGGTAAATAGTTTGGGATAAGGGAACCCTGGGTGTGAGGTGGGGAGCAGAGAGAATTAAGACTGGAGACATAGCAGATGACAGTTACAAAGCATTATTGATACTTTGCGTTTTATTTACAGGATTTTGAATTTCATTACTAAGTATTAGAAGTCACTGACAGAGTTCAGCTAAGGAGAAACATCTTCAGATTTTATAAAGCTCATTTGTGCACCAGTGTAGAGAAAATCAGAAAGGTGAGGCTTGAGGCAAGGGAAAAATCAATACATGAAATATTTAGGAGTAGGAGACAGCAGGACAAGACAATCCATTCACCCTCCTAAATGTTGAGACACAGACTGTACGTGGTATGGAGTTCAGGGAAGGGAGAAATCAAAATAAGGGCTGGCGAGGCCTGGGAAGACCTTTGATTACCTAGTTATGAGGGGTGCCTTCTGTACGTCTTCAGGGAGCTGCCACGGCTGCTGCCTAAACCACAATTCTAGTGTTGTTAAAGAGCTATGCTTTGTATTCAAGTACAGATCAGGACCCCAAAACCTGGCTTGTTCCTTGTTAGTAAAACGACTAAGTAATTACACAGTTTTAACTCCTCAAATAATATAGTGTTTAGTTAGAGTGATCTAAGAAAAAGCAAAAAGATTGATTTTTTTTTTTTTTGAGACAGAGTCTTGTTCTGTTACCCAGGCTAGAGTGCAGTGGTGCAATCTCGGCTCACTGCAACCTCTGCCTCCCGGGTTCAAGTGATTCTCATGCCTTGGCCTCACAAGTAGCTGGGATTACAGGCACGTGTCACCACGTCCTTCCAGAAATGTATTTTTGTAGTCCATTTAGCTGTAAGTAAGGTAACAGAGAATGTGTTAATTTGCTCAAGCAATTAAACCATATCTGAAACAGCAGCTGCAATTGGAGTCACCACCTGGTTAAGTTTACAATAACCTACTGTTATTCTCCAATATCCATCTGTTCTCTACACCCACGAAGAAAATGAGTTGCAATGGGATATGGTGGGAATCACCACCTCTGCCTCCTTCAAGAGGATGCACCCCTTCCTCTTCAAAGGTGGCCCTAATCTCTACAATCCCTCCAGGAATGTGGTACTGCTTTTGGCTTACTGTTTTCACCAGAAAGGCATTCTAGTGGCTTCCTCTTGGCCTTTCCCACAATAACAGCCGACACTCCACAGGTTAGAGAACCAATGCAGAGATTCTGCCAAGTTGCTGAGTATGTCTATTCTACTTTTCATTTTGGAACTGGGGAGATAACCATGGTACAGTTTTGGGAACACACTGGACCCACTGTTTGAAGGACCTGAGCTAAAACTCCATTGATCACCTGACCTCCATAAGCCCCTACTCTAACTGAAGGGCCACAGTGACATTTTGGGTCTCCTAGAATTTGTTTTGGATAAGAGCCAGTGTCCAGTATTCCTCAAAAGTCTGGTTATTTCCTTTTTTTCCAATGCACAGTCACTCTGGTTGAAAGTCATAGACCCCTTTGGGAAAGACTGGGAGAAAGACTAACAGTATAAATTTTTGGCAGCGTAGCAGGGTCCTTCCTCAAGAGGACCAGACTTCCCCTTCATTCAAAGGATTCTGGGTCTGTAGACTGGCTCAAGTCTGGGAATTGATTGGGAAACTATGAAACTATAACTCCATGTTTTGATGGTTCAAGTTAGGCTTGACCTAGAACTCTTCTACTTATACAGATCAAGTAAGAATTTACTAGATTATCATCTAATTCTCTTCTAGGAACTCCATAATCAGCTAGCCAATATCATGGGTCTCTGGGATTCAGACTATTCTGATTTCTGCTTTGACACCACTATCTACTATGGTAACCACACCCACTTTGCCTTTAGTGATTTAAGTGCCACCAATTAGCCCCTGCCACCCAAGGATCCAATTATCCCCATTGCATTTAGGGAAATACTAATAGTTTTTGGCAGCAATTTCCAAGTGTAATTTCACAGAAGAGTGACCACAGAGCTCTTCAGGGATGCTGGAGCGTCCTCACAAATTTGAGATCTCCTTGGATATATCATGCCTTCAGTCCTCTGCCTGCTGCCATCACTGTTTTGTGTGGCGCTGAAGTCTCTCTGGCTGCTACTTGGAATCAAAGTAGCCCCTGTTCTGCCTATCATTGTAGGCATTACTCTTACTGCTATGGGTATAGTGGTCCTGACCAGAAGATGCTTCTATATCATTTCTACCTGGCCAGAAAGCACCATGGTGCCAGTGCTGCAAGCCTGTATGGTGTAGGTTCATTTAAACTCCTTTTTAGAAGAAATTTAGAACAACAGTGAAATTCTAGTTGGAGCCCAGCATCCATTGCTGTTGTAGTTAGTATAGCCCAAATTTCCTCTGGAAAACTTTCTCACCATTCTTTTTTTTTTTTTTCTGAGATGGAGTTTTCACTCTTGTTGCCCAGGTTGGAGTGCAATGGCATGATCTCGGTTCACCACAACCTCTGCCTCCTAGGTTCAAGCAATTCTCCTGCCTCAGCCTCCCGAGTAGCTGGGATTACAGGCATGTGCCACCATGCTGGCTAATTTTTTGTATTTTTAGTAGAGACAGGATTTCTCCATGTTAGTCAGGCTGGTCTCGAACTCCTGACCTCAGGTGATCCGCCCACCTTGGCCTCCCAAAGTACTGGGATTACAGGCATGAGCCATTGCACCCGGCCCTCTCCCACTCTTAATCCCATTATTTGTGTGAGATTAATGCAACCCAAAGACAGACAAGAGGGTCCTGATAGGCTAAAGCCAGGCAAGGTATCCTATTCCACTGGCCATAGTTAAATAAAGAGAAGCACACAAAGCCCAGGCCTTAGCCAATCAGCACTCCATTCCCCCTAGCCATGGTGAGAGTGTGACAGTACTATAACTTACATAGTTATAATTAATAAGTTAATTTATAATCTATATAAGTTATATAATTAAGTTACATAGTTAATAAGTTACAACAAATAACTTACATAGTTACATAGATAGTATTACAAGTGGTAGTATGGGATTATCTCTGATCTATTATACAATCAGTTAATCAGTGACAATCTATGAAATGAGATTTAAAAAATTCTTGGTTTATTGTTTTTTCTGATTGGCCTGAAAGTGTAGGGGTCCATTCCTCTCTATTTTACAGGGATGCTTATTAGTATGGCTTTTTTTGTTTGTTTGTTTTATTGTCTAAGAGGAAAATCAGGGAGAAGTTTTCTGTAGGAAAATACTCAGTATCCTGGTTAAGACCTGTCTTATCTTTCCTATTCCTGCCCCAAGGCTAATCATAAATAAAATTTTAAGTAATACACCACATGCTCTTTTCATTTTCACTTATAGGCCTTTTTCTCCAGTTAGGATCCAAAGGGCTGGGTCTTGGACTGATTCAGATAATAATCATCCAAAGATAGGCCCTCTACACATGCACACACACGCACACACACACACACACACACCAGCCACATGTTTGAAGGTTTGTATGCTGCACAAATCCAAAGGATGCGCTTACATCCTAGGCCATCAGTGCCTCTGGTGCCTAGACTTTGGGGCTGCCTTTGAATCTCATGAGCATCAACAAAGGAAGGTCACTCCTGGAGTCACAATTTGTGATTTTTAACTATGTGTGAAAGGCTGACAGAAATACGGACCCTCTTGCAAGGAAGATGGACACATGCACCTGCACACAAAATTTGTACACAACTGTGAGTCTTTGACAAACCCTCTGAAATGCATTCATGAACAGGTTAAGAATGCCTTCCTTGACTCAACAAAGCTCTCTTAGTTCTTCATGCTGATTCTTTAAAACGGATTTTAAAGGCTTTTATTTCCATAAGTGCCCTATTATCCTTGCTGGAATCTACAAAAGCCAGAGTGGACATTATAAAACACTGTATTAGATGCTAAGTCCTTATTTCTTATTAATCAATAACAAATTCCGATCATTCTTACAAGATTGAAGACAAAGAGACTTCGCACTCTGATAGAACATCTTGGAGTCTTTTTTTTTTTTCTTTCACACTTGCTTTAGGTGTTTGGGGACTTATAAATGGAGCCACATCGAAGGTAAGGCAGCAATCAAACTCTTAACTCTCTCTTTTCATCTCACTTATTCCCCCTTGCTTCTGCAAAAGGTATTTGAAGGTTATGCTCATCTATGCCTAGCTCTTCTATGGGAAGCATTTTCTTTTTAGTAATTTACTGAAAATAAAGTGCCATCCATCACTTGCCTTTCTATTGCATACAATGATTTGGAATTGCTGGATGTGTTGTTTGTCTCGGTCTAATGGTCTCTAAAGGAACTTATGATCACAACGCACTGCATTCTGTTTATTTTCACATACCGGCTGCACATCTTGGTGCTCAGCAGTGCATGGAATAGCTGAACTCAAAGTAACTGCCGGGTTTGTTTGCAGATGTATTACCAGGGAGACTTGCTCAGTGAAGCACCGTGGTAGACCCATGCCTGAAAGTAAAGAGAAGAAAAGGACAAACCAAAATTGCATTTGAACTAAAGGATGGCAGCCACAGGACAGACTAAGAGGTGTAAAAAAGTTCCATACTCCTGAGTGTGGAGACATCGCTTACACCTTCTACTCCCCAACACCCAACATCCAACTCATTAGAAATTTTGATGGTTCTACTTTTCAGTTTCACATCCAAAAACCTACTATTTCTCACTGCCTCACTACTGTCACACTGTTGCAAACCAATCATGACCTGTCATCTGGTTTATGGATTATGGCAAACGCCTCCTACCTGGCCCCTTGGTTGCTGCCTTGTCCTCTCCCTGTCTCATCTCCACACAGCAGCCAGAGTATCCCTTTAAAATGGAACTTGGAGTATGTGACTTATGCATTCAAAACTCCAAACAGTTCACCATCTCAGAGTGAAAACCAAAAGCTTTTGGGCAGGTCCTGCCTGGTCTACCTCACCTCCTGAATGACTCCCTGACCTTGTCGCCAACCACTCTTGGTGACTCTGCTCCAGTCACACTGGCCTCTGGTGGTTCTCCTGCAGGCCTCCTCCTCCTTTTCTGCCCAAAGGGTATCCTGAAAATTTTCGTATGTTGTACTTTCATTTTAATTGTGTTCAAAATACTTTCTAAATTCTCTTTTGAGCTATTCCTTAATCCGTGGGTTATACAGATTCAAAGTACTTGAGGATTTTTCCAGAGATCTTTTTGTATTAATTTTTAACTTAATTCTCTTTTATTTCTTTTCCTTTTTTTTCTTATGACTCAGATCACAGAAAATTTTCTAATTCTATTGTGGTCAGAGAGCAGATTTGATATGACCTGAATCCTTTTAAATGTACTGAGTCTTGTTTAGTTCTGTGAAAGGGCTATATATGCAAACTGGCCCCCAAATGCCAAAGGAGCCAATAAACCAAAGAAGAAGGGAAACAGATTTAGTTTTTCAAGAAAGGAGTTTTATTGGGGGGAATTTACAAACAGAGGCATGGTCTTGGGCAGCCACAAGACAAGCTTATATGTGCTCCAGCAAGACAATAAAAGGCAACCCTCTAGAACAGACAAGAATGCTATATGCGTCATTGCCTATAATTTGTGTGATAGCTTCGAGGTTGATATGTTCTTACACTAGGGACAGTAAATAAAGTACAGTACTGGGGCTACTCAGAAGTCAACACGGTGGATTCGCATTCAAGATGAAGTCACTTTTGTCTCCACATGTTTATGGCCCAGAATATGGTTTTCCTCAGTAAATGTTCCTTATGTACTTCAGAATAATGTGTATGCTGCTGTTGTTGGCTGAACATCCTATAAGGGCCAATGAAGTCTGCTATATCCTTACTTGTTTACTTTCTTTTTTTTTTTTTTTTTTTTTGAGACGAGTCTCGCCCTGTTGCCCAGGCTAGAGTGCAGTGGCATGGTCTTGGCTCACTGCAAGCTCTGCCTCCCGGATTCACACCATTCTTCTGCCTCAGCTTCTGGAGTAGCTAGGACTACAGGCACCTGCCACCATGCCTGGCTAATTTTATTTTTTTTATTTTTAGTAGAGACAGGGTTTCACCATTTTACCCAGGATGGTCTCAATCTCCTGACCTTGTGATCTGCCCGCCTCAGCCTCCCAAAGTGCTGGGATTACAGGAGTGAGCCACCGCACCCAGCCTATATCCTTACTTTCTATGTACTACTTCTATAGACTACTGAAATTTCTAGAAAGAAAGTAGATGTTCACCATATCTACCATGATTTTGTCATTTATGGATTTGTCTATTTTTCTTGCAGTTATATCAGGTTTTGCTACATATATTTTGAAACTCTGTTATTAAATGCATAAAAGAACAAAGCTAGAAGCCTTATACTACCCAGTTCCAAGACTTATTTTTAAGCTACAGTAACCAAAGCAGTGTGGTACTAGCATTAAAAATATTAATAGATACATAGATCAAAAAAATAGAGTCTAGAAATATACCCACATATATATGGTCAACTGATTTTCCACCAAGGTGTCAAAGCAACTCATTGAGGAAAAAATAATATTTTCTAAATTATGCTAGAACAACTAGATAGCCACATATAGAAAAAAAAAAAAAAGAGCTAATTCCCACCACACATCACAAACAAAAATTAATTTGAAATGGATGGCAGATCTAAATGTAAGGGCTAAAACTGTAAAACTCAGAGATGAGAATACAAGAGAAAACATTAGCAATTTGGGTTAGGTGAATATTTTTAAAATAGGACACAAAAAGCTCAATCTATACAATTTTAAAAATTGATAAACTGGACTTCATCAAAATTTAAAACATTGGCTCTTCAAAAGGCATTGCTAGAAAAATAAAAAGGCAAGCCACAAACTGGGAGAGAATACTTACAAAATGTATATATAATAAAGCACTTGTATCTGGAATACTTATAACTTAATAACTCACTAAAAAGGAGACAACTCAATTTTTACAAAATGATAAAAGATTTGACCAGGCACTTCACCAAACAAGATATACAAATGTCGGCCGGGCACGGTGGCTCAAGCCTGTAATCCCAGCACTTTGGGAGGCCGAGACGGGCGGATCACGAGGTCAGGAGATCGAGACCATCCTGGCTAATACGGCGAAACCCCGTCTCTACTAAAAAATACAAAAAACTAGCCGGCGAGGTGGCGGGCGCCTGTAGTCCCAGCTACTCGGGAGGCTGAGACAGGAGAATGGCGTGAACCCAGGAGGCGGAGCTTGCAGTGAGCTGAGAGCCGGCCACTGCACTCCAGCCTGGGCGGCAGAGCAAGACTCCGTCTCAAAAAAAAAAAAAAAAGATATACAAATGTCAAAATAAGCATATGTAAAAATGCCCCAAATCACTGGTCTTTACGGAAATGCAAAGTAAAAGCATAAAAAGACCATTACACACCAAATAGAATGACTAAAATTAAAGACAGATAACATCAAGTGTTGACAAGGATGTGGGGTAATTGAATTCTCAAATATTGCTGATGAGAACGCAAACTGGTAGAGCCACTTAGGAATATAGTTTGGCTATATCTTATAAAGTTAAACACAGACTTACCATATGACCTAGGAAGTCAACCCTGAGGTATTTACCCAAGAGAAATGAAAACCTATGTCCATATAAAAGTGTATTCTCAAATGTTCATAGCAGTTTTAAAAAAACTATTAGTTCTAAACTGGAAGCAATACAGACTAGAAAATGGATAAATAAGTTGTGATATATCCTATAATAGAATACTATTCAGCAATAAAAACGAACAAACTAATGGTATATGCAAGAACATGTATGAATCTCAAAAGCATTGTCCAGTGTGCAAAAAGCCAGACACAACTGTATATTCTTCCATTTATGTGATATTCTAGAAGATGTAAAAGTATAGCAATAGAAGGCAGACCAGTTTTTGCCATAGAAGGAGGGGACTGATTGAAAGGGGCAGGAGGAAACTTTTTGGGGTGATGGAAATGTTCTCCATCTTGGCTGTGGTGATGATTACATAACTATATTTGTCAAAACTCATCAAACTGTGCAGTTAAAATTGTTCATGTTATATGTAAATTACACCTCATCAAAGCTGATATAAAAATATTTTTAAACATTTCAACTGTGTTAATTTAGAACTTTGTCACAAGTTGTTTTAAATTTTGAAGCTTCTAATATAGATACAAAAAGTATAAAAATCATAAGTGTACAACTCTGTAGTTTATCACAAAGCAAACACCCATTTGAACACCATCCATGGAAAAGAGAGAATGTTGTGAACATCCAAGAAGACCACTCATTCCCTCTAACCAAAAGCACTACTTAGTCTTGTAGAAATATGCTTCGATGTTACTGGTTTTTGAACTTTTACCTAAAGGAAACTGTGTAGTAGAGTTAACCTTATCCAAGAGAGGCTGGGCCTTTGCCCTGGGTTCCTGAGAGTTGATCTCTAGTCCTTGGAATATGCTGCCTGATAAGCAAGTCTGTTTACCTGGGGACTCTGGGCCAAGCAGTATCAGCTTGACTTCCAGAAGGACTGAAGACTAAAAGTCAGCCACATGTGTGGTCAACCATGTCTGTGTGATTGACTCTCAATAAAAACTCTGAACACCGAGGCTTGGGTGAGCTTCCCTGGTTGGCAACACTGCACCTGTATTGTTGCTGGGAGAAGTCAGTTTTGTCCACAATGCCACTGGGAGAGGACAACCGAAAGCTCCATGCATGGAACCCTCCTGGACTGTGCCCCTGCACCTTCTCCCTTAGCTGATTTTAATTTGTATCCTTTCATTGTAATAAACTATAACCCCAAGTATAACAGTTTCACAGAGTTCTGTGAGCCCTTCTAGCAAATTATCAAACCTGAGGGTTGTCTTAGGAACCCCAAACTTGCAGTTGGCATCAGAAGTGTGGGTGTTCTTTCGGGGACCCTGAACTTTGTAGTTGGTGTTAGAAGGGTGGTCTTGAGGACTCCTAAACTCTGTAGAAATCATATGGTATTATTTTGTATATGGCTTCTTTTACTCAGCATTGTTTCTGAAATTCATTTATATTACAGCTTGTAAGTATATTCACTTTAATTGCTTGTGTAGTAATGTACTGTATGAACTGACTATAATTTACTCACTCTACTGTTGATGGACATTTGGACTTTTTCCAGATTTGTACTATTGCTACTGACAACCCTATAGAGAAAAACAGAGAAATCCATCATCATAGTGGCAGATTTTAAAACATCTGTCTCAACTTATAAGAATGAGCAGACCAAAAAAAGTCAGTAAGAATATAGATTTTTATTATACAATTAACAAATTAGATTTGGCATCACTCAATACCTAAAACTCCTCTGGGAGTAATAATAATGAACATTTCTCAAATGCATACTATGTTCTTATACTATTCTATGATCTATACAAGCTTACCTTCAGTGAATTTTCATAACAACTCTTCCAATTTTACAGCTAAGAAAACTGAAGCACAGAAAGGTTAAGAAATTTGCCCAAAATCCCACAGCTAATAAATGACAGATCTAGAATTCAACTTTCAGGAAACCTGATTCTAGAGCCAAGTTCTGAATTCCTACGCTATTTTTCAGCATCTTCCATTTTCCCTCTCTTCTTGAGTCAATTTTGGTATTTTTCATCTTCATAGAAAATCATCTATTTTATTTGGATCTTTTTTTTTTTTTTTTTTTTAGTAGAGACGGGTTTCACCGTGTTAGCCAGGATGGTCTCGATCTCCTGACCTCGTGATCCGCCCGTCTCGGCCTCCCAAAGTGCTGGGATTACAGGCTTGAGCCACCGCGCCCGGCCTGGATCTTAAAATTTATTGGCATGACTTGACTTCGAATTTTGGTGCAAAGTACCAGAATTTATATCAGAAATAAAACTATTTTTAGCCCTATATTCCTTTTCCTGTATCATGAGCCTTATAAATTCATCCCAGAGGGACCAGTACATCTGGATGTTGTACTGAAATTCCATGACAAAAATAATCATCCTGTCATCTAAGACCCATTATTGATCACTACAGGTTTCTGAAAACTTGATGCTTCAAGATTAAGTATCACTAGCATTAATAACAATATATATTAATTATATAGGTAGCTACAATCCACAGAAAGCAATTTTTCTTTAAAACAGTCTTAAGCATTACTATTACAAAAGTAATGCATACTGGGAGTAAAGCTTTCAAAAAATTTTTTCTTTTAAAAAAAGGCTTTTCCTTCTATGTGATAATTTGACCTATGGTTGACTTTCTACCTTTGTTCCTCCTGGAAACCTGACCTAAGTGGTAAGTTAACTGGGTTACTATTATGCGATATTGTACAGATTTTTAAAAATAACCCCTGATTGAACCAGGATTGGGACAAATTATGAATCAACTAGAAATAACCAGTAAGGACATCATGGCTTTGGCTCTAAGGGCATAGTTAGGTCTGAGTGACCACCTTCTAACTTTTGTCATTTAAACAAAGGAGTTAAAGGAGCACATTTGGGTTGTTTTTAGCACCCTAATCAATGAATTTGGAATACCAATTAACTCTTGATAATAAATTAGTCAGGATTAGTAGTTATTCCAGCCACTTAAAAGTAATCTTTTGCTCCAAGGTAAATCCTCTCTCATTTCATGTTTTTCAAGGCATTTATCACTATCTGGCACATAGTAACTATTTATTTATTTGCCTGCTGTCTGTCTCCCCTTCAAGAATGTAAGCAACATAAGAGTAAGAGCTTTGCTCTTTCTTATTCACTGCTTCATTACCAGTACTTAAAATAGTAACTGGTACATGGTCGGGTTCAAAAAGTAGTTTTTAAATGAAACTCCTACTAAGTTCTGGGTATTATCTGATTGACTAAATGTTATTGGACACCTGCTATATGTCCAGCCCTAGGCTAGTCAGGCATGGAAACAGAATGGTTATTGTCTATGATTTTACAGAGCTAAAAACCATAGGTAAAACTTCAGACAATTTTCTATTGACCAGGAATATTTTCTGTATTAACATATAATTACTTCCCTAAAATCCTACATGATTTAGTATATTTAGTAGCACTTTACTAAAATACTGTTATCTTCAAAATTCTGGACTCTTACCCAAGAATTACAAACACCGCACAAACTACTTCAATCACTTTTAGAAACTACCTCTCATAGGGAAGTAGGAGGAGCCAACACCACCTCTGTGATGTCAGCCAACAACAGCCATTTGAATGTCTCCTAATGAATCCCTACTTCCAAATTTTTCTCAGCTTTCCTTTGGTACTTTCCCACAAGTTTTCTCTTTAATTAAAAGAGTAATTAATTTAGTCTCTGTTTTTTTTTAAGTGAGCATTTCTTCTTTCTCTATGATGTGTTCAGGTAAATAATCAGGCCTTTTGAAGAATCACACACCAGTTTCCCTGATCGTAATAGCTTTGCAGAATTCTGACATCACTCACCGTCCGGCAGACAGCTTCCAATTCTCCCTCACGGAACACATGGTAGTAACGATGAAACACAGGACTTGGGTCCTGGGATCCTATGGGACCAAATGGCTCAACAGGTTTGCCTTTATCAGGATTTCCCTTAAGGTGCCAGGGAACCAGTACATCTTGAGAATAAAAAGAAGTCCTGTTAACATGAATAGGCAGCTTGGAATTAGAAACTTGCCTTGAATTACATCCTCCTTCCTGAGAGTCATTAGTGCAGGGGACAGAAGATGCTGAGTCTCGACTGCCCTTGTCAGGCATTTGCTCCACAAGTGACCTCTGCACTGAGGTATCGCTGTTCATCTCCTCTTTCTTTCCTTGGCTATTTCTGTTTCCTCTAAGATACTTGGACTTCTGCTTATTATATTCTTGTTCCATTGCCCAGACATAAATGAGTGCCTTCCCACCTGGTCTCAGGAGTCGAACAATTTCTTGGAGAGCTGCCACTCTACGTTCCTAATGAAAAAAACCAAAACACATGATCAACCTGGAAGAGATAGGAAATTAGAAAATAAAACTGACCATAGGGCTGTTTTCAATTAGGATCACTAATGAGAAAATCTAACGAAATGTCTTATATAAAACAAAAAAGAGAAAAGAGGAAAGGGCATTCTGTTCTGTGATTAAGAAAAAAGTGTTCAGGAAGGAGGAAGTACAGAAAAGCAAAGTTTATTTCTGTTCATCTTCCCTGAGACCTTTTCCTTAACCGTCTGGCTGGGATACATGAAACAACTGATGACTTCTTATAGGGCCATAAGCGGTAATATGAAGCACTTTGATGTTTATATAATGCTTTTACAAAGGAATTGTGTCAACTAGACTATGGAAACTTCTACTTATAGCCTTGATGAAGTCGTTGGTATTAATTCTCCCACTGAAAACAACGAGAAAGGCTGGGTGAAATACATAAAACAGCTGCTTAAGGCACTGGAGAGTAACACTGCAGGCAGGCCTTAAAGGGCTATAATCCCTGAGAGAAGGGAAGTTAAGCCAAGGTGAGCTCTAGATTCACTCCAGCTTTTCCCTGAAATTATCTGCTAATTCATAATGTGGGATAACAGAATATGAGCAGAATGCAGAAGTCTTAGTGGCCTGAATAGATAGGGCTCAGAGTATAGGGAGGTCAAAGGAGCTGAGGGACAGAGTCATGGATAAAGGAGAAACTGCAGGAAAATTATTTCAAAAATCTATACACAAACACCCTTTGAAGCATTTGCCAGTTTCTAAGCTGCATGTAGATAGGGTGAAATTCCAAGAAACTTGGCAGATTAGCAGCTGGGAAGTTAAAATGCTAAACAGAAATTTTAGCAGCCAATGTTAGACAGACAGACATTGGAATTTAAGATCTGCTAAGGTGTAATAGCCTTGGAGGACATTCCAGGCTTTCACTTGAGACCCAGAAGGGCTACATTACAGAAGCAGGAACAAAAACAAAATAGATACAAATCATCCCCAATAAAGCATAAAATCAGTTATCTGCAGAAGGAAAGTGATCTGCTTATACTTTATCTGCTTGTCCTTAGAAAAATTTAACCTCCGGCCGGGCGCGGTGGCTCAAGCCTGTAATCCCAGCACTTGGGAGGCCGAGACGGGCGGATCACGAGGTCAGGAGTTCGAGACCATCCTGGCTAACACGATGAAACCCCGTCTCTACTAAAAAACTACAAAAAACTAGCCGGGCGAGGTGGCGGGCGCCTGTAGTCCCAGCTACTCGGGAGGCTGAGGCAGGAGAATGGCGTAACCCGGGAGGCAGAGCTTGCAGTGAGCTGAGATCCGGCCACTGCACTCCAGCCTGGGCGACAGAGCGAGACTCCGTCTCAAAAAAAAAAAAAAAAAAAGAAAAAAGAAAAAAAAGAAAAATTTAACCTCCTTCAGAGAAAAAGTTCCCAAATCTTTTAATAAAATGCCCAGCAAACAATGAAAAATTATGAAGTATGTAAAAATACTGATGACCAAAGGACCGAAAAACAGAGAAAAAAAAAAAAGAAATATCATATCACAGAAATAAATCCCCAGACAAAGCCTTTTTAATAACTATGGTTAGTATGTTCAAAACACCAGAAGAAAAGATCAAGAATTTCAGTCATGATAAAATATATTAAGAAGTTGGAAATTCTAGAAAACAAGATGAATTTAAATTTTTAGCAAATTAGATACATTTACAAAGATAAGTATTAAACTATAGTTCAGGTCAGTATAAATTACCCAGATTGAAGCACAAAGATGAAAAAGAAGGGAAAATACAGAAAACAATGTCAATCAAGAATTCAATACCTAATAAAAATATCATTTGTATGATGAAGGCAACATAAAGAGATTTTAGATACACACAAGCTGAGAGAATGTGTCACCAGTATACTTACACTAAAGAAAATAGGACAGAGAACTCTTCGAGCAAAAGAAACCTACTTCCTCTGAAACTCTGAAGATGCAGGAAAAAACGAAGAATACCAGAAAGGGTAAATAACGTGAAGAAATATAAATGAAGGTTGAGAGCTTAAAACAAATAACAACATATAATAATAATACGATAAAAGGCAGAAGGGGTTAAGTGTTATTAATGAAGTCTTACATTGTCAGGAAGGGGTGATCACGCCAATTTAAGGTAGACTATAATGTCAGAGATGTATGTTGTCATGTCTAGGGTAACCATTTAGAAAACAATAAAATAATATGTAAACAGCAAGCTAACAAAAGAGGAAAAAATGTAATAAACTACATCATGGAAATAAGGCTGGCAATGAAACAGAACTAAGATACACACAACATTTGATAAACAGAAATTAATATTTCCAGGTCCACAGCTCTCTTGGCCTCAGATAAGGCCTTCCTCAATTGTCAAAGTAGCATACATTGTTTTGTACGCCCAAGTAGCCCATTCAAAATGGCCAAAAAGCCCAGGAAATAATCTCAGGTTATATGTTAAAATAGGAGAAAGCATCTTCAGCATGACTGATACACAGAGAAGTGAATTAATAGGAGGAAACTTTGTGAGGATTTTTCCAAGTTGGGTTTAAGGAGCCGGGAAATATCGGGAAATTAAGCTAAAAAATAAGACGAGACCATTTTATAAAAATAGTTTAAAAAAAATTATTAAAATAATAACTAATATTTTCTGAGCTCTTACTATGTATAAGACACTATAAGTACTATATGTATTGTCTCATTTATCCTGATAGGCCTGTGAGATAGGCTATTGTCATCATTATTTTACAGCTGAGCAACCTAAGTATTCAGAAATGACTAAAAATGTTTGTTCAAGGTCACGAAAGTAAAAAGAATGTCAAATATTAGAAGCAGTGGTGTCAGGAAAGAAGAGACTGGCACCAGAGTGTAAACTGGATTAAAATAGAGATAACCTGGGATCCGTTGAAAAGAACACTGCAGTAGTGAAGGGATGTGACACAGATCAGTAGACTCTTTTAATTCCCTTACCTCGTTGTCTCCAGATACTTGGATGAGATTTGCCATATAAAATCTTATCTTTTACCCTATATCATCTTTCACAGTGCCATAAAAATGATCTCTATCAGGCATTTACCTCATCAAGGTACTCTCATGTGTTAGACTTTTCAATGACTCTCTAAGTCCAACTCATAACTATGGCATTCAACCAACAACACATAAATCCAACAAATTATAAATAAATAAATAAATGCCGCCTCCTCCACTAAACCATGAGTTCTATGAAGCAGGGACTGAGTCTTCTCCATCTTGTGCCCAGCTATTTCCTTAATAGCAGTGTGTAACTGATTTTCAATGACTTTTTTTTTCAGATGGAGTCTCTCTGTCACCCAGGCTGGAGGGCAGTGGCATGATCTCGGCTCACTGCAACCTCTGGGTTCAAGTGATTCTCGTGTCTCAGTCTCCTGAGTAGATGGGATTACAGGCGTGCGCCACCACACCCAGATAACTTTTATATTTTTAGTAGAAGCGGGGTTTTGTGTTGTTGGCCAGGCTGGTCTCAAACTCCTGACCTCAAGTGATCCATTCGCTTTGGCCTTCCAAGGTGCTGGGATTACAGGCATTAAGCCACCACAAACAGCCTCAATGACTTATTTTTACTGTGGTAAATATATGTAACAAAATTTGCTATTTTAACCATTTTTAAGTGTACAACTCAATGACATTAAGTACATTCATACTTAATGGTTGTGCAACTATCACTATTATCCCTCTCCAGAAT